>NC_134585.1:105750149-107246399 GCF_037038515.1 Microtus pennsylvanicus
TCACATACTCAATGCATTTACATACGTGCAGGCGCAATACTCCTACACGTAAAATAAAATAAATCTTTTTTAAATCATATGTGTTTGTGTCTTTAGTGGAACTGTGAGTTTCTTGAAGAAAAGAATGTCACCTCACTGATCTCCTATCTCCACATCTCTGACATCATCTGACAAATATTGACTGAAAGATTAAATCAGTAAATTACATAAAAAGTGGAGATTGTGGCCCAGCCTGTGATGGGTAGGCACATCTACCAGGGCAGACTTCCTTTGCTCTAAAGCAAAACCTGCTTTTCCAATCGTTGTTATGCAAAAGGAAGAAAATGGAGGAGATACCTAGAATGTCAATGCAGATTTCTTCCTGTTTGGGGTGGGGTGTCATCTCTCTAGAGAACTGGACTTCTACCTGTAAGTGAATAATCACCTTCCATCTCAGGGCATAGCAGCTACATACAAAGAATTATATTTGTCTTTTAGTTATGAAGAATACATGTGAAGTATAAATTCTATAAGCAGACCTCTAAGCACATCACACAGCTCCAAACAAAATCAAGTTAGCACATCTCAAGACCCAAACCAATTTCTTATTTCCATGTTTGCATGTGTATTTTACAAGCACCTTATAGACAGACTGCGTAGGCGTGCCCGGAGCTGTAGGTCTTGCCAGTTTAGAAGTGTTCCAGTCACCCCAGATGGTTAGCACCTAAATTCATCATAACCGAATTTTGAAAAGGAAAGTAAAAGAAGTAAAAGGAAGTAAAGAGCCCTGCCACACCGTCTTTATGTTCACTAAAAAAAAATCCTTGTCACCTTGGTTGGCTCAAGATCAGAGTGTTTGGGCTTTCTAATGTTGCAGCTACAGTTTTAACTCTATAGATTAAACTTTCAAGAGGAAAAAGGAACACTCAATATCTGCTGTCAGCTTTGGAGCTGGCAATGAGTCTTTTCCTCAAGAAATAGCAGTAAAACAAACTACTTAGGCTGCCCAGGCCTTTATACAGACTTATGACTATGCACACACATTCTCCATCTCCCCACCCATGCTCCTGTCTCATACACATGTATGCAAAGTCACTGAAGTGGAACTCTGTCCTCTGGGCATGATATTGCTGTTGCCATCTTGACATCAGAGCAACTGTGATTACCCAAGCAGGTAAGGGCTATTCGACCTCATAGAACAGTGGTTCTCAACCTGTGGATCACAACCTCCATGGGGCTGAATGATCCTCTCACAGGGGTCACCTAAAACCATTTGCATGTCAGATATGTATGTTATAATTCACAGTGGTAGTGAAATTGCAGTTATGATGTAGCAAGGAAAATAATTTTATAGTTGGTGTCACCACAACATGAAGAATGGTATTAAAAAGTCACAGCACTAGGAAGGTTGAGAACCACTGTCATAGAAGAAGGTGGAAGCTCATCAGATCCTCACCTTAGACTCCAGCCACTTACTCCCTCCAACTGCACACAGTCCTGCCTCAGCTGGGGATCCAGGCATGAATGAAGGGAAGGGACAGTAAATAAAGGGTGGAGGGTTGACTAGGGTGGGGCCTCCAATGTGCAGTTCACATAACTCATCACCCATTCTGAGTTGGAGCTTGTCAGTAATATAGCTGCCCAAGAGTCACTCATCTTCTTGGAAGTCAATTCTTTCCCAAACTCTCATAAATAACCACAGCAAAGTCAATAACTCACCACATTGGGTTTGGATGCAATCACTTCCTTGGTCTCTAAGTGCTCTATCCGGGGTAAACGTGTGTCTCTGTGTATCTTCCAAGGAAGACTTAGAAAACAACTTGGCATCCAATGTCTCAGCCCAACAGCAGGAATTATGGGTGATCTCTAGCCCTTTAGACCCATGGAGAGATAACAAGCCAGCAGCCCTCACTAACTAGCACAATGATAGGTGCGTCAGCAAACATCAACAGTGGGGCTACTCTCCGGTTATACGTGAGGGTTCGAGAGCACAGTAAAGCAGCAATTTCTTAGGGGAGTTGTTAGAAGAAAGCACAAAGACCTGCAAAAAGAGGGACATTGAGCTGGAACTAAAGGATAAGCAGAAGTGGCTGAGCAAGCATAAGATAGAAGAATGTTCATTTCATTCTACCGCTCTAGTAGAGCACAGATCCACAAATCCCAGCCATCACTTATTATTCCTGGTTCTGTAGGAAAAGGTCCCTCTCTTTGATTCCTTCTCTTTGGTACTTGTTTCCTTATTTGAACGTGTCATTGACAATAGAGCATATTTTGCCAGGTTTCTGGTGACGATTCAATGCATTCGTGCTTGTCAAGTGCTGAGAGAAGTGCAGCATGTAGGAAGGGCTGGGTGGTTGTCACTGTTGCTGTTATTACATGTGGTTGTAGCCAAAATTATTCTCATCTACTCAGTAAAATTTAGTATCATGCCTATGAAGGGTTCAGGTCTACCTGTGGGCTTGTGCACGACAACTGGAAACCACTGCTCTAAAGAAAATGGAGTGGGCACACACCAACCAGAGGCAGGCACACAGCATGAGCTGAGCGCACGAATTCAGAGGAGCAATGAAATGGTGTTGTCCCCTGTATTCCAAGCAGAGCACTCAGCCCATGTCGGAGCTTTTGGAGCCTTTATCACGGAACATTGTTTTATCGCTACTTACAAGAAGAAAGATCTCGGGTCTGCAATGCATATTTAAGTACTGGTGCCAATCAAGTGAGCATCCTTCCTAAGAAGGCTTTTTTTTTTTAATGGCTATTTTTTTTGTCTGGCAATCTTTAAGGAAGGAAGATAGCTTAACACATCAAAGCAGCATCATTCATTCTGTATGCGTTACCCTGGAGTAATCGTCTCCATGAATATTTCATGAAACAGACTCCCTGGAATGAGGCTGAAGGTCAGAAAGGGGGAGTCACAGCTGATGAGGGAAGATGCATCTGAAACCATTGTTGACTGTTCAGATACTGCCTATAATGGAGACAAAGGATTCTGTGCCCTACGACAGGGGTCAGAGAATTTGAGAAAGACATCCACTTTACAACAAAATTCCCTGCAGAGTCGAGAGCCAGTTCCCTATGCTGGACTGGAAGCTGCTTTTACTCAGCTCCCAGTTTCCATTTCTCACCTGATTAATTGTCAGATGACTCCCAGTCATATAGCTAGGATTGCTCCATACTTCCTCCCACTGGAGTTGTACCAACACAACAGAATTTTAGTGAAAATCTTACAATTTATAGACATGGCTAGCTAGGCTACTGGTGTGTGCTTCTGGAATAATAACAGTGGAAGGCTTGCAAGGGGTGAGCTTGTTTGCCCTGTCCCTCTCTGGGGCATTACCATGCATTCTGAGGGTGAAGAGCCTTGACTGAGCAGCTGGTGCTGTAGAACACTGAGCCTAGAGCCTGTGCAGACACTTCTTCTCCTTCAGAATAGACAACGGTTGCCACCTTTAATTCAGATTTTAAAGGAATAAAAAAGAGGAAGGGGAAAATGAAGAGAATGAGAAAGAAGATGAGGAGGAGAAACTTTTTATTGTAACCAAAACGACAGAATAAATCACTCTTGTTCTGATTTTGTCTTATTGATAAGTTAGAACCCTTCTTCTGTATCCTTCATCACAGCACTAAAGCACTTCTCAAATATGACCCTAGAAGATCTGCTTGGACATCATCTGAGGACTCTTGGGATATGCAAACTCCCAACAGTTGCCAGCCAATCAGAAATATGAGATAATATCTAGCAATCTGTTTATAGGACAAACATTGCAGGTAATTCTGGTGTACACTAAAGCTTCAGAGCTATTGCTCCAACTGAGTGGAATTTATCTTTAAGAGAGTTGCAATGAACCCCATAAGGTTTATATAAAAAACCCATTTTGTTGAATCTTCCTGTTTAAGTCAACTTGCCTGTTTACAATCCTCTAGTAGTCTTCTCTAGATGCTGAAATGCAAATTCCTTAGCTTGGTCTACAAAGACCTTACAAGCAGGCCCTTGTCCTGCTGACATCCCTACTCCATACCTACACTGCAAACCCACTATGTATGTTCTAATTCCATTTTGTGCACATGCCTGGTAGCCATCTCTCCTTACATCATACTCTTTCTCAGTTCTCCCACGCACAATGCCATATTAGAGCCTCAACATTCCCATGGACTCTTGCTCACATGTTTCTAAGAATACTCATAAGGTTATTTCACAGTGTTCCCTCCCAACCATCTCTCTAAAGAATGAGAAAAAGATGAAGCAAATCATGAACAAAAGCATTATTTTTTTTTTGTCTTTGTAGTTGCTTGAGCACACAAGACATTTGACATGTTCATTATACCATTACTCCATGCTGGTATCACTCACAGAAAGAGAACCCACCCATTTTTACATTCCACTCTAAGGCAGAAACGTCTGGGGTAAGAAAAGAGCTCATATGATCAAATTTTTATCAATGATATGAAAATCTTCTTAGCAGTAGAAAAAAAACAAGCGTTTCCAGCTCAGAAATCATTAGTTTGGATTCTGTTTAAACTTGAGAAAATGAACCCCTGGGTCTCAGATTCCTAAACTATAGAATGGAGAGAAGACGGTACAAATCTGCCCTATTGATCGCATATGATTTTGCAATGATTTGTAATGACTTGAAATCATGTCTAACCTTATCTTTACCCATACAGTTTGTCTTGTTATATATTAGACATTATCTGAAATGCTAAGGCATAGTGGAGTATAGAGGTCCATTGCTAAATGCAGAAGGCACTGGGACAAAAAGGAGGGAGGAAGGGAGGAAGGGAGAGAGGGAGGGAGGGAGGAAGGAAGGAAGGACGGGAGGGAGGGAGGGAGGGAGGGAGGGAGGGAGGAAGGAAGGAAGGAAGGAAGGAAGGAAGGAAGGAAGGAAGGAAGGAAAAGTCCATCTCTTAAAAACATCAGCAAAGTGATGGGAGAGAGTCTTCTGTTTTGTGTTAATTTCATTGGTTAAATAAAGAGACTGCCTTAGCCCTTTAATAGGACAGAAAATTAGGTAGGAGGAGTAGACAGAACAGAATGCTGGGAGAAAGAAGCGGAGTCAGTGAGTCGCCATGATTCTCCCACCAGACACAGATGCAGGTTAAGATCTTCCCTGGTTTTTTTTTTATTTATTTTATTTTATTTATTTATTTATTTATTTATTTATTAAGGATTTCTGCCTCCTCCCCGCAACCGCCTCCCATTTCCCTCCCCCTCCCCCGATCAAGTCACCCTCCCTCATCTGCTCAAAGAGCAATCAGGGTTCCCTGACCTGTAGGAAGCCCAAGGACCGCCCACCTCTATCCAGGTCTCCTAAGGTGAGCATCCAAACTGCCTAGGCTCCCCCAAAGCCAGTACGTGCAGTAGGATCAAAAACCCTCTGCGATTGTTCTTGAGTTCTCAGTATTCCTCATTGTCCTCTATGTTCAGCCAGTCCGGATTTATCCCATGCTTTTTCAAAAAATAAATAAATAAATAAAAAAAGAAATGGGTTCTTTGGATCAAACTGTAAATTTTTCCTATTTATGAGTTTTTGCCTGTAGAAATGACTTGATGTGGGTACCAAGGGTGGAGCCAGGGGTGTCCCTTTGTGTGTGAATGCTGATAAAGTTCATTGCATCAACTTTTAAAAAAAAAAAAAGATCTTCCCTGGTAAGACACCTCGTGATGTTACAGGGATATTAGAAATGGGTTAGATCAATATGTAAGAGCTAGCCAATAAGAGGCTGGAATTAATGGGCCAGGCAGTGTTTAAAAGAATACAGTTTCTGTGTAATTATTTCGGGGCATAAGCTAGCCAGGCGGCCGTGAGCCGGGGCGGCAGGAACACAACCCACCGCTCCTATTACTACAGAGACAAAGTGTATCCCCAGGAAAACTTCTGGTGGGATTTTCTCCACCTCTGTGCCCCACAGTTCCCATTCTGCTTTCTGAATAACAAGAAAGAAAGGACTTGTGGTTGTGGTTTTCTTCCTGGTCTCCCTTTACATAGTTTCAATCCCCGCGTTCTGTTGCTAGGAAAGTGGCAGCCCGCCAGCTAGGCTTATCACCATCCTCCCAAGAGTCTCATGTCCTACAGTTGTACAGGCTTCGCACGTTACTTACAGCCAGGTGATCGGGCTACTTTCAACTCTAGGCTCTTTGGTAGGTGTAGGGAACTGAGCAGCGCTTGGGCAGGGTCTTTATCTCCCAGCCTGCTCTGCCAAGTACAGTTGATGCTCAAGGCAAGAGTGAAGAAATGTGAAATTGACTCAGCCCCGATAGTCTAGTCAAGCTTGTCAGCAGTTTATAAAACTTAGTCATTTTAAAAATTAAGCTTAATGCTTTTAGTGGGCTACTCTGTAACGTCCTGTTTTGCAACCTTGAGGCAGCTTTGACGGCCCCGTTCAGATGCTGTTAATCATGTGATATGATGACTTGTCTATTTTTTCCATTTTTTAAGATGCCTTTAGGAAAGTCAGTCTGCCTAAACATGCATGCACTGTACTGTAAGCCATTCTTACTCTGAAGAAAACTGCATGATGAATAAGGCTTTACTGTGTTAATACAGAACATAGCTATGAGCCAGGCAGGCTTGACCTCCTGATTGAGGATGGTGAGCAAAGAGCCTCTAAACAAAACTGGGGAAAATAAAGAAAAGAAGGAAGAAGAGGTAGAGAATGAGAAGTGGGGACAGACAATGCGTGAGGCCACCATGAGCAGGATGCGTGAAAAGACCAAAGCAATACCTCTAGGAAGATCTCAAATGCATGGGACAGAGAACAGCTGGGGCTACCTACCATAGCACAGAAAGAGTGAGTGCCCCAACAGAGAATAACTTAACAACAGAAGCGGCTCACCTGAGCTAGAGCCCTCAGGGAACTGGCTGGGTTGGGGGTTAGGGTGGTTTGAATGACCGTAGGCTCATTTGTTTGAATACTTGGACCCAGTTTGGTGGAATATTTGGGAAGGATGAGGAGGTGTGGCCTTGTTGTTTCCCTAGGGTTGGTCTTTGACATTTCAAAAGATTTGCACACACCATTCCCAGTGTACCCACTCGACTTTCTGTCTGCAGACCAAGATGTAAGCTCTCAGCTGTTCTTGCCACCCACTCCTTTGCACTGCCATCATTAACTCGAACCCTCTGAAACGGTGCTCTCAATTAAATGTTTCCTTCCATAGGTTGCCTTGATTATGGTGTTGTATCACAACAATAGAAAAACAACTAATACAGTATCTATGGGATCAGTTTTAGGCTGGAACCAAGATATAAGCTTAAGGACCCCATGAAACTTGTTTCTTCCCTGATAAGAATGGATCAAATTAGCTTAGACTTGGCATAGAATATTGAGAAAACAGTCATCTTGGAAGAACCAATTGGCTTATTAAATTATGCTGCCTAAAATTAATACTATGTGATCCTAAGATTATATTCCTCTATTTTCTCTCATGAACTATTTTCATCCCATCATAGGCTTGACCTTCTGACAAAGGACACTAATGAGCAGGGAAGTCTCAAGACAATTGAAGGGAAGCCCTCTTTTCCTTGTAAGGTGTTAACAAAGACATACGAAAATCCCCACTTGTCAACTGGTGTCTCCCAGACTCTAATAACTAAATAAGACTGATTCAATCCCCCACTCCTCTGGATCACTTCTGACTTGAGAGAGGTGTGTCAATCCTGTTCCAGTTACTCCCAATCCGAGATCCCTCTTATGCTGCAATACTTTCTTTCTGACTCAAGGTGCATCATCTAACTACATCAATTTTATGGTATCCATTCCTCATAATATTGGTCAAAACATTGACGTTGACCATTTCCCTTAATGTCTGGTACTCCTAGCCAACAAACTATCAGTGATGTTTTTGTGTGAATGGAAGGTTTTATCAGAGACAAGGCCAAAAGCAGAATACATGTAACCGAACAGAAATAAAACCCCTCACAATCCTCATTTGAGCCTAACAGTCTCTTGGCCATCTCTCTGAACTGGACTCCAGTTTTCAATCACATTCTTGACCATTTTCTCTTTTGTTTATGTCTCCCGTTCTTGTAAAGTTCTATTTATTTCTACTGAAGAGAAGGTGACAAATCTCATTTGTCACTCCAGGTCATTAGTCCATGTTATCAGGGACTCATCCATGGTAAGAAGAAAATCATCCCTTTAGCATATGAACATTTATATATCCTTCATCAAGTCTATACTCCCAGTGATGTTTTATTTAAGTATGGCTTATTTGGTGGTTGCCACAGGCAATTAATACAAGTGCACCAAGATTTTGTGCAACACTAATTCTAATTCTAATAACTTGATTTTCAATCCAAGGTAACTAAGTAAATTCATCATGGGTGAGTCTTGCAGAGGAATGCTATCAATGCTTAGTAAGGAACCACAAGTTTTATTTTACATTGTATCACCTATGTGCTCAAAAACTGCAACTACTTAGTCTCATATTACTCTGTCTTATTCTACTGAGTGAGGCAGGTAGAATTAACTTATTATCTTGTCTTATTTAAATATTTACTTGTGTCTATAATCTAGGTGTTATGTAGTGTCTTTAAAGAGTAGGGCTAAATCTTTCTTAAAGTTCACTCCCCCTGTTCCCCTCATACAGATGGTATCTTGTTACATGGGCATCTTCTATGATCTTTGTGTTATGGTTTAACTAAAATGGCGCAGTTCTCCCAAGTAGTAGCAGTGGGTAGTGGGCCACAAGACTACAGCAGGCTACGAAGGCAGCCAATCCCAGGCAGGTGGGTTATGGAGGGGAAAGGGAAATGGAGGAAGGGAAGAAGGGAGAAGCGCAGAAAGAGAGGCAGAGAGAGAGAGAGAGAAAGAGAAACGAGAGGGGGAGAGAGAAAGAGAGAGAGGGGGGAAAGGAGTGAAGTGGGGAGAAGGGAGCGAAGCAGAAGCTGCCTCTTTGGGAGAGAGATGGAAAGGAACTCAGACAGGAAGTGAAGATGGGCTTGCCTCAGAGGTGGGAGTGGGTGAGGCTTGTCTCTTAAAGGGACAGAAAAGACCATTATATTCCCATCTCTTTTTTATAATAAAAAAAAGCAGGAGGTTAGGCACAATAGGTTAAAGGAATTGGGACAGTAGATTCACAAGACTGCTTCCTGCTTATTTGTGGGCTTCGTCTGGGGGGGATCCTGAAAAAGCTGGGTGCTGGTCATATCCTGGCATAGCTGGTCTCTTTGCTCCTGTACAGTATTTGTGGCATGGAAATGTCTGGTGTCTCTTACACCTGTTTAAGTATTGGCAGAACAAATGACAAAGTTAAGTTTAGAAAAAAAATTAGGGCCAGGGAATTGAGAGGGATGTATCTGACCTGTTTAAAGTGGATCCTTCAATTTAGCTCCCTGGAACTCACAAGAATTCTTTAGGTTTGTGAAAACATAAGTTTTAGACACAAACAGTAGCATATTTATGTCAGAATGACTGTGACAGATGCTTTTGCACAATGAAAAGTATTTTTAAGACTATGAGAGGCAGCATGAGAGAGAAATTTGATAGCATGCACTTGTCCTCACACCTTTATAACTTGCAGGTACACATATTAACAACTTATATTTGTGTTTTACTGAAATTTGTTTGGTGAGGTTGTCCTTTTAAACTGATAAAACCTCTCAGCTATCAACTGTATCAGAGATCCTCGAGAAAGATAAAATTTTACTTGAGTTATTGATTAAAAAACAACAGAGAACTTACTTGGTTGGCACCTAGAGCTACTCCTTATGGTCACTGAAGGTCATATTTGCCTTTTGCTGTTTATCACCGGTCCTTCCAGGCTCCAGAAGATCCTGTGGGCTAAGAAATCTGTAGGAAGACAAGCCTACATTGACCTGAGCAGATAGGCTGTTGATTCTGGTTAATTCTGTCCACTATCTGGAGGTCTTCGGTTTAGACGAAAGGCAGTTTTGCCCAGTGGTCAGCACTTGGCAGCTGAAACAAATTCTGGATGGATGTTGTTTTGTGCCCATTTGTCTTCTGTCTTCTTTGGAGGAAATAGAGTGCGGCTGCTAGGAGCCAACCTGTCTCTTTTTGTTATGAAAAGTTTTTTAATAATTAAATATTTAAATGCTATATTCCTCAGATGTCTGAGCAGTTGAGGGCTGTTTACTGGGTATAGCTAAGTTATAACTACAGTATAGAATCTGCCTGGAGAGCTGGGTCTGAGCTTGACTGCACTGGCTCTTAACAAGATTTATACTTATAAAAAGACAGAAAAAGGAAAAAAAAATGCTTGCAATGGAAGGTTAATGGCAGAATTGACAATAGTAGAGAACAACTTAATATATTTGAAATCAGGGTTGGATTAAATATACTATATCTTTGTAAGAAACTTAAAAGTGCATACCAATTTAAAACATGGGACATTGTTTTTGTAGTCTGAAATGAGATACAATGAACAGACGATTAAAACATTTAACAGTAAACATAGGTGCATTTAAGTTACATGTATGCACACACAGACACACACAAAGAGTGAACAGGAATTGGGTGAAGTGGATGCCTTTGGTGGGCCCTACCAGAGGCATGCCATTGTATAAAACACACATGCAACAAAGTCATTACTGGGGAACTAGGCAGAGATACTTCAGTAAAGATAGCCGGACTTGGTCACCTAACCTGGCCATCAGTTAACATGGTGGTGAAATCATCTGACCTCAGTTAAGATGGCAGTAAGGGCACCTGACCTTAGTCAAAATGGTGGCAGTCACATGTTGTATGGAAAAGCCACGTTTTTTTGAGCCACAGGAGTTTTAAACATAATAACAAGAGAGACCTAGAAGTGTGATCTGCCCTGTTGCCAAGGGAGCAAAGGCTAGAATTGAAAACAGCTGCCTCACGGATCCAACTAATATTGTCGGTTTCTGCAGGACCAGAGGTAGTGGTGACAGGGATACTTTGAGGAAAAGCAGAGCCAGCAGGACACTGGCAGAGAATTCACAGGTGGGTGGTTGATAGTTTGAGGATTTATACCATAGTGGGAAATGTGAAAACACCACAGGGCCTATAGGAGGATGTCTTCTCTCTATAGGTGGGGTGTTAATAAAACAGCAACATCACAAAGCCTATAGGAAAACGTCTCTTCTCTACAGGTGAGGTGTTGAAGCCTGACTGGCTCTGGTCTGGGCAACTGGGAAGCCAGAGGCTACAGGTCACTCTGAACAGTCTCTCACAGTGGGGACCACTTATGAGTGGTCCAAAAGAAAAGGAAAGAGAAAGAAAAACCAAGCCCAGGGTTCCAGGTGTCCTCAACCACCCCAGCCGTGGGCCAGGGGGGAACATGAAGAGAGCCTGGCTGGGTCACGAGCACCAAATGTTATGTTAAAAGGCCACAGGTCCCCAAGTGGCAGCAGGGGCAGCAGGTCACAAGACCACGGCTGGCCACGATGGCAGCTGATTCCAAAACAGGGAGTCATGCAGAGGGTGAGAGACAGAAACCTATTAGGCACACCATGCAGAGAAAGTGGGTGTTTATTTAGTGGATTATGGAGGGGAAAGGGAAAAGGAGAAAAGCAGAGAGAGAGGCAGAGAAAGAAAGAGAAAGAGAAACAGAGAGGGGGAAGGAGAAAAGTAAGGAGAAGGGAGAGAGGCAGAAGCTGCCTCTTTGGGAGAGATACAGAAAGGAAGGAGCTCAGGTTGGAAGTGGAAGATCTGCTTGCCTCAGTGGATGGGGGAGGGAGAGTGTGGGGCTTGTCTCTTAAAGGAACAGGACAGACCATTACACTTTAGTACCAGAAAAGAAGAAGCTCCCTAGAGTATGGCATCAGCTTCTTCCTTTGGTCTCTGGAGTAGACCCCAGACTACTCAGCTCTTGCTGGCACCACTGACAGAGATGCCACTAGCTCAGCTGAGTCTCATCTCTTGGCTTGGCTAAGTCCCAAGTCCTTGGATGAACAGGCTACATCTTGGTCCCCAGTACCTGATTATCTCTAAGCAGTTATCATAGACTCCATCCAGTGCCTGCCCTTAAAGTCCACACCCTTGACTTTGCCACAGAATTACCTTGTTCCTCCACAGCAAACCCATCACAGACTCACTGGCCTTGAACTCAGTTTGAACCCTTGGCAAAGACAGAAGTATTCTAGAAAGTGATGATAGACTTTTTTTTTGAAGGAAGATCTGATAATATCAGTCATCTTTCTCTTTAATTAGCTTAGACTGACACATTGTGCCCAAACATCCCCTCCGTAGAGTCCCAAAGGGCAACTGGTAAGGAGGAACAGCCTGCTGAAGGCTGTTAGTGCCCTCAACTTACAAAAGTACACAGCAAATTGGGACCCACATTTAATTCTTTGATGCTTTTCTCTCTTTTCTCTAGTTATAAAAAGAAAGTTTTCCTTTGCTATATACATACCCTGCAACTGCTGAGCTACATGCTCACCTTTGGCTACAGAGGACAGAAGTATGTTTCTCTATGCCATGAGAGGCAGTGTGTGGTCTGGGTCATCGTGGCTGCACCGTATGATACAGACAGGGAAGTGGCCAGAGAAACGCACCAAGCCCTTCCTTCTTTGCACCATGCTATCTACAGAAGCATTAGCAATATTAGACACCTGTGCCTTTCTCTGGACATTATCCTCATGTTGAGCCAATGCGAAAAGAAAAAAACCCATGTGTTCAGGAAGACGAAAGAGAAAAGTGTGTTGATAATTTAAAGAATTCATTTCTATTTCAGAATCACCATTTTAAAATATGCTTGTGAGGAACCAGAGTTGTAGCTCAGTTGGTAGAGTGCTTTCCTTAAATGCAAAGTCCTTGATTCAGTAGCCAGTACCATATAAAAGCCAACTGTGGTGGTGTGCATGCCTGCAGTCTCAGCATTTGGGGGATGGGGGAGGATGGACCAGGAGAATCAGAAGTTCAAATCTCAGGTCAGCCTGAGCTCCATGAGACCCTGCCTCAAGAAGAAATGCTTGTAAGCTTTTTTCATAATATGGAAAAATAGTTTTCTGGAAAGAAAGCAAGATTTAAAAAATATGGAAAAGTAAATCACAGTACACTAAAATATGTATAAAAGAAATATCAAAACATCCAATGTGGATCTAACAGCTGTGGCGCTCAGTGCTCCGTTTTCCTAACTGTTTGATGTGTGTGTGTTGCTATTATCATATAAACTAATTTAATTCTTTAGTAGTAAATAAAGGATTTTAAATGAATATTTAAATTTTCCCCTAAAAACTTATTCGTTCAGTCACCAAATATTTCCTGAGCACTTGCCATGTTCCTTAACATGTTCCATGTTAGGGTTACTATGGCGGTGATGAAACAGCAGAACCAAACCAACCTGGGGAGGAAAGGTTTCTGTGGCTTACACTTTGACATCACTGTTAAGAAGTTGAAGGCACTCACAGCAGGATATCAAACAAGGCAGGAATACAGAGGCTGAAGCTGATACAGAGGCCATGGAGGAATGATGCTTACTGGCTTGCTCAGCCTGCTTTTTTTTTTTAAGAGAACTTGGGACCACCAGTCACAATGGGCTGGGCCCTCCCATATCAGTCACCAATTAAGAAAATACCCTACAGGCTTCCTACAGCCTGATCTTATGGAAGTGTTCTCTTAATGGATGTTCCCTCCTCTCAGATGACGTTAACTTTTGTCAAGTTTACATAAAACTTGTGAGCACACTGGTGTTCTAAGTGTTCTGGGCCGTACTGACAGACAGCATAGAGTCCTTGTCCCTATGGGACTTTACATTCTGATAGACAAGGGAAAATGAGGGTGGCTTAAAATTAAACCACTTTGAATTTAAATAAATTATGGATAGAATTTATTTATCATTTAAATATGCAGAGAATGGTATGTCCTAATATACCCTAGTATCACATATATGAAGAATATATGGAAAATATAGCATTACTATAAATATATATCAAAAATGTATAGTGTGAATAAGAATGTAGTATATCAATTCTATTAAATTTAGTTAAGCAATGATATGAAAAGTTTTCCAAAATAACATTTTAGAACACTATGTATAGATAGCATCACGTGATACACACATGTGCTTGTGTGTGTATGCACACACAGTTACTTCTTTATGTGTTTCTCTTTCTGAAGGAATACATAGGTCAGTGGTGAGCATGATTCCTTTGGGGGTCACATACTGAGCAGTTGAAGGACGGGCACAGGAAGCAGATTGGCTTGGGACAGCCGCATTTTGGCTCCCGCTTCCTGTCTTATAAGTGAGTAACATTCTTCCTAAAGTTCATGGCTTTAAAAACCCTGTGAAACTGGCTAGGTTTCTAGTACCAAACATGATTTCCCTCTCACTGGGTGGGCTAAATCAATTAGAGGGCTGTTAGCTGCCAAACATATGTGAGTGGTGCCCACTGCATCGTCATGCATATCCGGCCACACTGGTAATTGTTGTGACTCATAGAAGCTGCAGCTGGGGGGAGTGTGGGTTCTTGGCGGCATAGTCTTGTACCCAGTTTGCTTATTTTACTGAGGACTTTGGCATCTCTGATCATCAAGGATATTGGTCTCTAGAATCTCTGACTCTCTCTTTGCTAGACTAGCATAAGTGGTGGCACCATATTTCAATTAAAACATATTTTAAACTAATTATATATATGTTTGTATAATATTATTTTACTCAATTATGAAGAAAAATTTATATTATTTTCTGGAAAGTAGGTTTAACTTGAAATCATCACATGAAGCAAAATTAAGCCAGACTCAGAGAGATGAATATCACATGCACTCTCATTTGTAAAGCCTAGATTTTATAGAGCGATATAAAGCCATCTACACATATATACACGGAAGCGGAAGTGAAGCTAAACGCAGGAAAAGACTGCGGGGTATGGAGTGGGAAGAAAGAAAAGGGAGGGCCATGGAGTCAAACACTTGAAAGAAGTTGTCTCTATGAAACCCCACACCATGCACAATAAAAACGTGCCAATAGAAACATTTTAAAGAATAGAGAAAGAAAAACATATATTTTAAAAATTCTATCTAGCTGTATGGACCACACCGTCAGCCTCGTATTTTCTGATGCGTTCATGCACATCCTTTTATTCCCCAACGCTTGCCCCTATTACCTTCCTTTGTCCCCACCCTCATTCGTCTGCTCCACTCTGTCTCCTTGGTTTCTACATTTGGGAAATAATTTTAGCTATCCCATCACTTCTATTAAAACGATTATGAAAAGTGTCCATTTTCTATGCGATGGTATATTTAGAGGATGCTGGGTATCTGGTCCCTAAACCTTTAGACTCAAATTATCTTTGCTCATCTTTTACTTAACAACCTCTTAATAAGCTATCGCTGAGTGAGAGAGAAGCAAGAAAGACCACTTTAAGAGTGTGAAAAATAAAACCTTTGAGTAAGAAGAAAGTCCTCACTGTTGATGAATCCAAGCTGCGGAGTGAGAGCCTCTTTAACACACCGCCTCCTGTTCGCTAGTAAACATATCCTGTCAAAGCCTCCCTCCTCCCAGAGACAACCTGGGTTATCAGCAGGCCTATGCGGGGCTATCAGACCCCAGGTGAAGAGCTCTGGTTGCCAACTGTGTGTCTTCCTCTCCCTCCTTTAACATTCCTTTCAGAGTTCAAGCGGGTTTTCTGGAAGCCTGTCGCAGACCAGGGCTGTCTCCAGTCAGTCTGCCTTGGGTTTGTCACTGTGATCGTCCTGAGGAAGGACTGGTAAGACCCTTGCCCTTGAAGCTGCCCTTGAGATGAGCACACAGAAGCGCTCAGCTTTTGTTGTATTGGAAGAGTTGTTTCATATACCCTCTGAACCCCAACTTTCTTTTCTTTTTCTTATTGTTTATTTGCTCTTTTGAGACAGGGACTCACGGGTAGACCAGGCTGGACCCCAAATCACTATACTATGTAAGTAAGCCTGACCTTGAATTTTTGGTCTCCATGCCTCTACTTTTGCCAAGCATGCACTACCGTGGCCAGCTTTACAGAGTGCTGTGGATCCACCTAGGGCTTCAGGCATGCTAGGCAACCACTCCACCAATGGAGCCACGTCCCAGCCCCTGACGTCGCATTGCATCAAGGGGCTCTCCTGTGGGGAAGAAAAGGGGGCTTCTCAGGCCACAGACCATCTCAAGGGCGAGAATGGCAGAAAGCTCTTCCAAGCTTCCCTTCCTTGTGGAGGCAGCCTGCGTCGGCAGAAGAGGATGAACACAGAAGATAGTTTCTCCCTCCGCCTGCGTGCTCACTGCATTTAATGTGCTTCAGCTGTGCCGCCAGACTGGCAAACCTGATCCACCTTCATACTTATCTAATCATTTTATGGGGCTTTAAGCTACTGGCCTGAAGCAGTTACCAGCTGCAACAACACTCCCGGAAAGGACATGACCCTTGCCGTAGTCAAGCACAAGACAGCAGACAGAGCCGGCTACACAAATCTCTGATCAGAAGTTTATATAATTTACCCTGGGCTCCAAGCCTACTAGGTAGGGGACTACACCCACGCAGCAGGAGGTGATTGCTCACTGAAGGCATCCCGTTGGGCTAAGCCACTGCTAGGGCTGCGGAGGAAGCTGGTAGACCTTTTGCCATGGCAACGCACCGCACCTTTTAGCACTTTCTGGGTGCAATGAAGAGGGGTGGAGCCAAGTTCTTCAGGTTTACAAACTGAAGCTTTACTACAGGCAGCAGTTGCCTCGTCTGGGGTGGGGATCAGCCTCCTCCCGTTGAAAGAGGCCAAGCCCTGTGGTAACCCCAACATTTCAAACATGTTTTTGCTTGAGAAGATAATCACCGCCTGCGGCTACACACTGCAGCCTCTTCTCCTTGACTCCTCTGGGGCTCTGGCATGTGTCAGTCTGCAGTCCCTGGCAGCTGCTCCTCGGGGCAGGAGATTCCAGCAGGTGAGGAATGTGGATTATGCAAACCATGGCAACTACAAACACCAACATCTCCTGGACCCCTGAAAACTGTTGATGCAGCCTTGGCAGCCAAGACCACATGGTAGAGCCCAGTCCTGAGTAGAAACCAGCTAGTCTGTGCTGATGTGCCCACTGGGAGAAGGCGTGCTGAACTGGTCACAAACAGCGGCACTAGGACCAGTCAGCCTGGGTTTGGATCTTGGTTCTTAAACCTTGGTAATAGTTTGACAGTGAGCAAGGTCTAGGGTTGCTCTGGTGCCTCTGTTTCTTTGTTTGTAAAGTAGAGAAGACATCTGGACAGCCTGTGACAGATATTAAGTGACTTAGTACAGTGCACACTTAGAGCTCTGTGGGCAGACTTACACTCAATACATGTTAGCTTGTCTGGAAGACCTTGTCAGTCTGGCGAGGTTCATTTTTAACAAGTCTATGATGTACATTCTCGTGCCAGAGCAGACCTCTCCCATGTGTCTGGAAACATCTTTCTGGGTGTCTCCAAAGCTCCTCCATCCCTCTGTGTCCAGCACCGTTGCTCCAATTGCTCCGTAATACATCGGTCCAGGTCCTCCCCGGTGCTCTCTGCCTTGTTGGACCAAGCTTCTCCCTCACCACGCATTCCCTGCTCCAAGCATCCATCTGGGCTTTTACCAAGCAGTGCTCACTCCAATCTGTTCTCCACACAGCATTAAAGGAGGTGCTTACTAAGTCTTTATGAGACACACAAACATGTTTGATGCCAAAAATCCTTCAGCAGGTCCCCGAACTCCTGACATAAAACCTAAGCCCCTAACAAGACTGACATGTTTGGTCCTGCCTGCCTCCCCAGCCTCACCTTCCACTGCCTCCTTTTTGCTCGTTTGGGTCCAGACACAGCAGGTTAATTTAAGTCATTTAGCATCACCCAAGCCATCCTCCCTGGAGCCTGTGTGCCTTCAGTTTCCCCGTCCCTGGTTTTCATTCTAAGCCAAGTTTGTAGCTAGATATACTTTGGTGTCTCTATATTCCTGTAGGCTAAAAGATGTCTAGAACTCTTTAACAAATGGAAGACACATGTGTGTTTACTGTGCCCTGTAACATTACCTCATTTACCCTTAATGCAAACCTTAATGATGGGTGTCGCTGTGCCAATTGTTTACTCGTGGACACATGCTAGAGACACAGAGTGTGCTGACCATCATGAAGAGGGAGAATAGGAAAATGTAAGGGTAAGGATCCTGACTGGAAACCGCGCCCCTTCTCACAGGCGCTTTTGCCTACTTCTCCCTATGGTCCTGGCCTGTCCACAAACACCTGCTAATTGCACCCAGATACTGAACTGCTCTGAGTCACAGGCCCAGTGCGCATGCCTCTGGTGCCACAGGATTGCTGCCCTCCAGAGGGCTCCACCCTGTTCTCACATCCTTGCCTGAAGGGAGAAGGTCAGAACTCTTGCCCAACAAAAAACTACGCCTCTGTTCATCGTTACCCAAGAGCCTGGAACATCCTTGCATCCCCCTGCTCTACCTTCTCAAAGGCCACCCAAGCACCACCCACTTCCCCTCATGCAAAAGTCAGAAAACCACTTCAGCTGACCAAACAGCAATGAGGAAGGAATCTGCTACAAAAGATGCTGAGAAAGAAATGGCAGGTGACGAAAGAGACTGCTGATTATCCTGGGGACAGGGCACCCACCCAGAGGCTTTGAGCAGCAGAAAGTCACTGCTGTGCTAGGTAGGCTCTGGGGACTGAGATAACCTCAGGTCACCTTGCGCATGAAGGAGGAGAAGTATATCCAGCAGGACATATGGGAACAATGACTCCCAAACAAGATGTCTGCAATCTAATCCCCAGAACCTGCGGATGTGTTCCAGTTACATGGCAGAAGGAACTTTGCTTCTGTGATTGGTGTACGTGTCTTCAAACACAGAAAGCATCCATAGTTTCTCAAGCAAGCTCAGTGTCATCACAATGGACCTCATAAGAGAGAGGCAGGGAGGTCAGTCAAGGAAAGCAGCCATAAGCCAAAGAATGAGGGAATGCATTCTAAGTGCCGGGGGCGGGAAAGGGCCAGGAAACAGGCTTCTAGAGCCTGCAGGAGGGTAGGCCTGCTTGAGTAGAGTCTCTGAAGACTCATTTCTGACTTTTGGCCTCCAAAACCACAAAATGATTAATTACTTTGTGTAGTTTCAGCCTCTAAGTGTGTGTGTGTGTGTGTGTGTGTGTGTGTGTGTGTGTGTGTGTGTGAAATTACAACAGTGGCCACAGGAAACCAACATCAGCCTTATCCTTTCTTTCCATTCCATAATCTTTCCATTACCTAAAGCCAACAGGAAGCCAACTGGCTGAGAAGCAGAGGCTCAGGAAAGGACCCAGGCAAATGTGCTCTGCCTCCTGGGACCCCTGGAGCACGCTCTGGAATCTAATATGCTGTAGAATCTACTCTCAAATTCTCTATAGGGTGTATACATCTTTCTCCTAAGTGTCTTCCCATTTAAGTGAATGACAAACTAAAACCATTTACCCCAAGAGGCACATGTGTGGAACACTCACTCTCCCCTGATTCATTCAGACTTCGTCACTTATGCCTTAGAATCACGAATGGCATTTGGCCAGGGAAAACTCACATGAACTAGTCATATGATTTTATGGATTTGTTTTCTTCTTTCCTATTTTATTATCATATGAATCAAAACAGGTGCCATTAGTTCCTTTTTCACAGTAACAGCAGTCATCAAACAATCTATAAGATGAAAGTGTTTCAAAAAGACAAATGCCACCAAGCCATCGTGTGTGCAGACCTCTGAGTCACTCCCTCTTCACTGAGTCACAGCCTGCCGATGTGATTTGGCAGCTCATCTGATCCCATCAGCTCTGTGGTTGAAAAAAAAAAAAAGAAATGGGTCATTGCACTATGACAAAAGGACAGTCATTGAACATACAGCAGTTAAGAGAAGATTGAGCCCCAGTGGTCTCAAATGCCCAGAGGAAGCTTGTCTTTGCAATGTGTTGGTGCCAGGGCAGACAGACAGACAAAGCAGCACAGACTCCACCAGCCGTCCACCGGGGACATGTTTAAGAATCCAACCAGACAAAAGGAAGTGGCTGAAAGCCACTGATGGAGAGGACATGAGGGCTGGGGGAGGGCTTGTTTTCTGCATTACTAGCATTTAATTGAAACATTCTAGAATGTCCAGCACCAGAGTCAAAAAATAAAAAAAGGAAGGAAGGAAGGAAGGAAGGAAGGAAGGAAGGAAGGAAGGAAGGAAGGAAGGAAGAAAGAAAGAAAGACAATCTCAACAAAAGACTCAATGAGTAAGTATTTACTTATGAGATTTTGTGTTTGCCTACCTGATATGGGCTATGAAGGCAGAATTCTACTGGACACACATAAGGACACACAGAGCAGGAACAGAATCTTAAGCAAGCTAGCAGAGAGCTGGTGGTTGTTGAAGTTGGAGGATGGATGCATGAGAACTCTTGTCTTAGTCTCTTTAAAATTTTACCTATCCGTTTTATATTTTTCACAAAACAGATCCTGTTGCTCTCGTTGGTAGCAGGGTTTCTCCTCCACCATGTTTGCTCCCCAGGTTTCGTCAGAGCGCTTTTCCTGGAAAGCCAGAAACCCTGCTTTCTGTGATTCTCTCATCTGTGAAAAGTGGGTGTCTGGTCTCTGACAGGAAGCATGGTGGCATCCAGTCTGGGGCCTGGGAAACTAGAAGCAACCGGCTGAGGGGTGAAAATCCATGAAGTCGCTCACTCCTCTGACTCATGGATTGGGTTCACTTCCTGGGATCAGCTCACCTACACTAGATGCTACTGGTACCGGAAGGGTCCCCAGATCCTAATGCAGCATCACTCCAGCAGAAACTAGGGCTTAGGACTCAGCTCTGGGGACATCAAATTGAAGACATAATAGCCTCCGAGTTCCACCACCTTCGTGGGCTAAAGTATGAACACCTTTAAAATTGGAAGACTGGAGACCAACTTGACTACACCTGAGTCATTTCGATAACTTTAGCCAATGAAGAAAAATCTGCAAAGACCAATTCTTCAAGCCTTGTGCCTCAGCCTCCCCTGCCATGGAGGGCAGGTTAAATGGTGATTTAGTGACTTTTTTCCTGGTGGCAGTTTTTCAAAAGCAGGCCAAGCTGTGCTTTCTAGAGAATAGCAACATTGTCCAGATGTAGGCAGTTAATGGGTTGACTTTCAGCACCCATAGGGGCCATCAATAAAGTGAAACACAATCAAAAAAGGAAATGTCCCAGTCCTGTTGTGACACTGTGAGAATCACAATGGCCCTTGGCTCCAGGGTAGCCTCTTTCTGTTAAAGCAGGGGAGGGGGTGGAGCGGTGAGGAAGTAAGTCGGGTGGCTGGAGGCTGTGCCATGCTTTAGCCTCCCGAAGCCCTGCCCCTCCCACTTCTTTTCCTTCTTAACAGCTGACCCAAAGGACCTAAACTTAGCAAGGGGCGAGGTGTAGGAAACTAGATAGTGCATTCTACAGTTGGATAGGAAGTGCTGGGCTCAATGTGTTTAAGGTTAAGATTAATTCCACACTTCCTCTGAATCTATTTTAAAAACCCAGCCAAGGAGGGCATATGCCGCCCTCTAACAAAATGACACACGATCAAAGGGTAAACACGAGCTGCATGCCAGACCCTCCGGCTCCTGCCCTTGCCCCTTGCCTACAGAATCAGAAAAGGTATTTTACCATCTCCATTAAAACGTGACTGCTTCTGTTTATCCAGCAACTTCTGTAGTGGCAACAGCCATAGAAATCAGGAATCAGGAATGACTGAATCGGGAGGAGCCAGGACAAAGGAGAAGCTCAGGAACTCTATTGCCAAGTGTCCCCTGCTACACGAGGGGGCACAAGCTTCAAGTTTGAACCTGGATGCCTGAGAGCAGACATCTACCTGGCGCCTGGGTGGGAGAATCGGTTATTCTGCTTTGCAGTGACCATCGTCATTAATACGGCTTCTTATCATTCCCTGAGCTCTGCAAACAGGAGCTCACTCTGTAGAGCCCCTCATTAGGGCCGAGTTCATTGAATTTGAGAAGGAAAGTAATGGCTGCCAGGAAAGCCGGGATTGAGGCTCCTAGAGAGCTGGTTTCCTGGTGACTTCCCAGTGTGGATTTCGCCAGTGGCAAGGTATGCAGGAAAGACTAGCATAGTCCCTGAACTGCCCCTAGGTTTCTCCCAGTGTCCCTAACCAGAGTCCCTAACTGGAGTCAGCCAATTTTGATGTGCCCCTAAGCTATTGTCCCTTTGAGGTCTGTTTGGTTTTGTTTGTTTGTCTGTTTGGTGCCCGCAGGTCTGGGAGAAGTTCCGGTTCACTCACTATTTTCTCTTTTGTGTAGAGAAAATCAGCCCAGAGGTTAGCAGGTCACACTCTAGCAATCCCTTGCTCTAATTGCTGCCCTGGAGTTCTTTTAAGCAGGGTGTTGGGAGGGTGGCAGCGTCTGGGTGCAGAGTCTCCAGATAGGGTGCAGTGGTCAAAACCACTCTAGCCTTTGCTCACTGCCCGAATACTTCCAGTGTTCTTAAACCAAGCTGAGCTTTCTGCTCTGAGCCCCGAGGCCACTAATAGCTGGTACTGAGGAAGACACTGAAGTCTGCTCTTGGGGAGATTAGGCCACAGTGGAGGGAGGTGGACCATGCACGTGAGACCAAAGAAGTGACCAGAAGGAAAATGTAAAGCAAAGAAACAAGCTGATGGAGTTCCCACCAGAGCACAGAGAGCATTGAGGAGCTGTCAGAACCACTCAGGGCCAGCCTCTGCAGGGCCTCCTTGTACAATCTGGTCTCACCCTGCTGTCTTGGTTTGATTTTGTCTTCAGTGTGATGGGGAAGCAATGGTGGGCAGATGGCCTTAAGCAGGAGATGGCATGATCCCCTACATATGGGAGAAAAGGAAGACTAGAAGTAAGGAGACCAGCTGGGAAGTGACCGTGGCATGGCAAAGGTACTAACATGGAGGACCAGTTAGCCACGCTGAGTGTTGCCCATGGTCCAGGCACTGTGCCCGGCTCTCTGCACATAGGACTTCATTCATTTTTCCTAATGGACCGTTGAGAAGTTAAGACTAAATGACATAATATCGCTGCAGTAGTTTGAAAGAAAATCGCCCCCTAAGGGAATGGCACTATTAGGAGGTGTGGCCTTGCTGGAGGAAGCCTGTCAGTTTTGGGGCAGACTTTGAGGTCTCTTTTGCTCAAGCTTCCCTCGGTGTGACTTTCAGTTGACTTCCTGTGGCCTGCGAGACGGAGCGCTCTCAGCTGCAGCACCACGTCTGCCTGCACACTGCCATGCTCCCCTTCATTATGAAAATGGGCTGAACCGCTAAAACTGGAAGTAAGCCATCCCAATTAAATGTTTTCTTTATAACAATTGTCATGTCTCTTCACAGCAATCAAAACCCAAACTAAGACAATTACAAAAGATGGAACAGGAAGCCGGACTCTCCATTTCACCCACCATGGAATTTCTGTAGTGGATACTATGTAAGTAAGGCAAAGAAATCCATTTAAGACAATGAGACACTTCAAACAGGGCAGGAACATGGAGGTAAGAGCTGATGCGGAGGCCATGGAGGAGTGTTCCTTACTGACTTTCTCCTCGTGGCTTGCTCAGCCTGTTTTCTTATAGCATCCAGGACTATAGCCCAGGGTAGCACAGCCCACAATGAGCTAGACCTTCCCAGATTAACTGTCAATAACAACAACAACAACAACAAAAAATACAGCACAGACTTTTTCTCAAGTGAGATTCCCTCTTCCAAAATGATTCTAGCTGTGTGAAGCCGGCATAAAACTAGACAGGACACTTGACTTAACACACCAAATACACTATTGTTTCAATAACTTCCTTTTCTGTTCATGCCCAAGATCTCATATTGATAAACATTACAAATAGAAAACATGTTACAATCTTAAAAGTCCCATAGCCTTTACAAATTCAAACACTTTAAAACTTCTGTCTGTGAAAACCCAAAGTCTCTTTATAACTCCAAAACCTCAGTCAGGTATGGTATTACACACCTTTAATCCCAGCATTTGGGATGCAGAGGCAGGTAGATTTCTGTGAGTTCAAGGTCAACCTGGTCTCCAAAGTGAGTTCCGGGACTGCCAGGGATACACAGAGAAACCCTGTCTCAAACCCACCTCAAAAAACAAAACAAACAAAACAAAACAAAAAACACTCCAAAACTTCCAAACCCTTTGCCTCAGGAGAAAGGACTGCCTCTACTCTAGAATCTTGTATCCCTGGGGAGGAGCTGCGTCTCGGTGTGGTAAGGACATAGAAGGAACGATTTGTCACAGAGTGGGTGAGGGTGGGTCTCATGAGTGGGGATCCCACAGGACCTGCTGAAATGGCTGGCAGAGAACACAAAAGTGGGAGGATGAGTCAGGGGCTGAAATTAAGAAAACAACCCCAGTGTGAGTCCACGGAGGATGTGAGCTCACACGGCTTTCATCTGGGGTGGTGGCCAAGTGTGACAGCGATGGAAAGCAGGAAGCTAAAGACAGGACTATGGCCTGCAGTCCCTCTCACTGCCCCCAGTGTGGGATTGTGGGTGCTGTGAAAGCCTCTGCAACCAGTTCCCCACCCCGTCGGTCATTCATCCCACACCAACTTCTTACATAAGCAAGACACACATAATGTATGCTCCAGAAGTCATCGGAGGTTCCAAAACTTCCCTGCAAACTTAATTGATGAGTTTTAGAGTAGATTGTTAGGTGAATTCTTCCAAGACTTTCCCAGATCTCCCTGCTCTTTAGTCCCATCAAAGGACAGGAACCTAAACTTAACACGGCAAACATGACCCACTAAACATGACAACAGACAGCAATGAGGTGAAATGAGACTATATACTGACAGGATGGTGTCTTCTTTCCTAAGATATCAGTCTACGTAGAATTATATTGCCGTCTATTTCCAGAAAATTCCAGAACTCATATAATAAGTAATAAGGTAATCCTGAAAACTTTATGATAGTTATCATCTGGGCAAAATATATACAAGTAAGTGGGTATGGTGGATCTCTGAATCTGTTTAAGACTTCTGAAAAAAAGTACAGGTGCTCCTATGCCACCTTTGAACCAGCAGAGTCCTTGGGAGCTGTGGCTCAGCAGGAAAGAGGGGCAGGCCTCAGAGACAGGTGCCATCCTTAGGGAGGCTCCCCAACACTCTGCTCTGCCCAGCAGGAAGGAGGGACAGGCCTCAGAAACAGGTGCCATTCTCAGGGAGGCTCCAACACTCCGCTCTGCCCAGCATGCACTCTGTAAGCACTCACACAAGCTCAGCACAGTTTCTGTCCTTCCGTTAGCTCTCTCCTCCACAGTGACCTCGTTCAGATGGGAACGGCTGCTCTTCTTAGAACTGAGATGTATGCATCACACATACAGAATCTCTTTTTTGTACATTTCTATTTCTTTGATTTTATCTTGGAATTCTGGTTTTTCTCCTCTTCCTCCTCTAGAGTAGGGTTAGGGGGTGTTTCAAAATAGAAGGAAGACTATTCTGCTGAAAACCTTGGGAAACAGTAATTAGATCAAAAATCCAGGTAAGGGAAGGGGGAAAAAACCTTACTGAGTGCCCACTGTGTGCCAGAAAAGCGCAGGGCAGCCTCTTCTGCCTATCTCACTCCTCCCAGCCCTCCGTTCCTAAAGCCTGGGTTCCCATTCATGTTCTCACTATGACACTACATCAAAACCTTGACTGAACTTCAACAGATGATGTGAGCAAATTAACTATACGCTCTTACGAGAAAGACAAAATACATTCTGAAATATAAGCGCGCCCAGTCTGGCAATATCTGATCCCGAGAGAGCAAATTCCAACAGCAAAATCCAAAGCCCATTATCCACATCAAGATTTTCCATCTCTGGGCCACAGGTCAGAACACTGAGATAATTATATGCTTTCTGGGAAATTACCTGAGTTGAAACAGTCTATTATATGTGTAACATGTCAATTTTACACTTTGGCTCAAGCTATCACAGGAATCTATTACAAATTTCCCTGATGCCCAGAGAGACCACACAATTCCCACTGACCACAGCTTATTCTACGGTCCTTCTACCATTAGACTTGGCCTGTCACTCAATGCCTGCCTGTCCTTCGTCTGTCAGTACATCATCCTTTCAATACAGTTTTGTCCTTTGCCCTTGTAGCACATGATCTACAGGCTCAGCCTCCCCTTTGCCAATGGCTCTTCAGGAGCCCCCAAAACTAAGGGTAGCAGACTAGAGTAGGAAAAGCGGGAACCCTCCGCGTGTTCACCTGAACAATATATCACCTACTCCTTTCCAGCCAGTTAGAGCTGCCAGTTAGCTTGGGGACAGAATAGATGAGGAGGCACACGTGGTAAACCTTCTCTTGTCTCTTATCCACGCCACCTCCGCTAGTAGAATATCCATGCAGCCGTGGGTTAGGGGATATATATTACCAATGGAAGGAGGGCGGCTGAAGGCTTCAAGGGAGGGTTTCCTCCTGAACAAACAGAGGTATGTTTCATCTTTAATGTCCCCTCAGAGGTCCTCTCTAGTATGGACAGGGATGTATAAACCTTTTGTTTAAGAGGTAGAGCCCAGTGGGAGGCATTTAGGTCCTTAGAGTGTGGCCCTGGAGGAAGATAGTAAGTCCCCAACCATTTCCTCTTCCTGTCTTTTGCATCCTAGTCAGAGGCAGGCTGTTTGTTCTGCTGCAAATCACTCAGCATGGCCATGGAGCACCCCAGCCAGGGGCCTAGAAACAAGGATGAGAACACCCAAGAGTGTGGGCCGAAGTAAACCCTTGTTCTCTTTAGGAATTGGTTCTCTTGGGTATTTGTCACAGTGGAAGCTGACTAACAAAAAGCGCATGGAGAAGAACTGCCCTTACAGGCTTTGAACCTCATCATGGAAGGATGCAAACCTGCTGTAGCCTTCTTGTGTCCATGAAGGAAGAGCCAAAGAAATATGAACAAAGATGACCTGGCGTGCCATTAGCTTATCCTTGTCCGATATGAGAAACTAAATTATTTATTGGTGCAGTCAATTTTGTTTTAGATAGGTATTCAATTATTTAGAGAAAAACTCCACTTCTAGTCTGCCATTCCTTCCTCCCTGCAGGCTCTGTGGAGGACAGGGCCTAGACAACAGGAGCAGGTCTCTAATGGTGCAGTTCTGGCACATGGCATGTATACATGTTTTGGGGGGAAGAAAGATATTCTTTGACCAGAGCCCTCCAATAACCTGCAAAAATGGACAAACTCTCCCAGGAGGGGTGTGAAGAAACAATCCGTGTGGAGGCTGAGGGATCGCTAGGAGGATAAGAGACCCACAGCACAAGAATGAAGACCCAGGTTCAGATCCCCAGTGCCCACAAAAAAGTCATGCTTGGCCATGCATGCCTATAACCCCTAAGCTGGGGGAGGTCATGGATGATTATAACCCGAGAGCTGAAGGAGGTCATGCATGCCTATAACCCCACTGCTGGGGGAGGTCATGCATGCCTATAACCCCAGAGCTGGGGGACAGACACAGGGGAGCTCGGGAGTTTGCTGGCCGATCAATCTAGCCAAAACCAGCAAACTTCAGGTTCGGTGAGAGGCTGTGTTCCCGGTGAGTGAGGCAGAGTCTAACTAAGAACACCAGGGTCCCCCTCATGGCTGTGCATGGTTGTGTGCATTTGTACACATGTGTTCACAGATGCACACATCTCACACACAACACACACTGAAAGAAAAACCCCCGATATGACTGAGTGCTGCTGGCAACTCCAACGCCTTAAAAGCCAGCACCACCCCAGAAAACCAGGCTCACTCCCTTGTAACAGTTTCTCAGTAGGGAAGGGGGTCTGCCCATTGCCATACACTATACGTGAGCCTCATTTTCAGGAACAGAAATCATAACACAATAAACAACATCCTAAAATTCCAGAGCTGGAAAGGCAAAAATCCTTTATAGAAAACATTTTATTTTACAGTTCCTGACAAGGAAAGAGATGACTGTTTATTTTCTATGGACCTTAATAAGATTTTTAACATAAACAACACTTTCAGTTTTTGATAAAACAGAATTCTTCAATAACCTTTAGACCTCTATTTTTTTAATGACAGCTTCTTTCTACCAGGCCCCTAGCATGTCAAATTCTCTTTGCAAATGTTTATTAAATGATATGGAAGAAATGAACTTATGACTGCAAACAAAGAAAGTTGTGTGACTTCCAGTTGCCATCCCAGGCCGCCATGCCTCGGGATTGTCACTTCTTCAAGTAAACTGCAATAATTACACAAAGTCTGTGCTTGAGCCTCATTCATTAAGCCTTACAAGCAGCTGTCTTCCTTCACCAAATCCTTCTACCCCAATCACTGGGGGATGTTTGTGCCCCACACTTCTGTATGAGTCAGCTGTCCAGGGCACTAACAAACTGCTTTGAAGCAGTCAAAGAGAGAAGGGGCTTGTTTTGGTTAATGACTCCTGGGCTTTCTGTCCATAATCTGTTGGTCCTTGGACTAGGATCCCATGGCCTATAGGGAGGCAATAGCAGAGAAGCCTCTAGCCTCACGTCAGATAGCAAAAGAGAGAGAGGAAAAGGCCACACCCCAATAACCCCTCAAGGTAATGCCCTCGGGAGCCTTGTTTTTATTACTGGTTCTACTATCACTTATCAAAAGTAGGATAGTACACAGACCAAACAGACAACACACGAACCACTAAGGAACTCAAAACCCAAACGGTGATGCTCTCACAGTTCTAGTTGGGAGGGTCCTGTACCACTCACGCCTTAGGCTAACCCAGCCTCTATCTCTACACGGGAGACTAATCTCAAACTCAAAGTCCCAAATCTCAAACTCAAAGTCCCATCTCAAACTTCAGCCCTGCCTTCTTCCCTTCCTCTTTTCCCACAGCCCCCACAAGTCAAAGTCCTAACAGTCGAACAGGAGACTAGGCCTAAACAACATTCTTCAAGGGTATAACAAGCAATGTGGACTGATTTCCTATCAAAGGCGGCATTTGAACTTTGGCAAAGTGGACTTGAACACTAGCCCCTGACTCAACATGACTTCTAGAGGGAACGAAAAACCCTGAAATGATCGTGCACCTTTTAGTGACCACAACCCTTTTTTATTTTATTTTTTTATTATTTAATTAAAATTTTCCACCTCCTCACCTCCTCTCATTTCCTTCCCACTCCCCCATCCCCCTTCCCCTCCCTCTCCAGTACAAAGAGCAGTCTGGGTTCCCTGCCCTGTGGGAAGTCCATGGTCCTCCCCCCTCCATCCAGGACTAGGAAGGTGAGCATCGAAACAGACTAGGCTCTCAACCACTTTGGAAATCAGTGCGGAGGTTTCTTAGGAAATTCAGGATCAACCTACCCCAGGATCCAGCAATGCCACTCTTGAGAATATACCCAAGAGATGCTCTATCATACTACAAAAGCATTTGTTCAACTATGTTCTCAGCAGCATTGTTTGTAATAGCCAGAACCTGGAAACAACCGAGATGCCCCTCAATGGAAGAATGGATAAAGAAAGTATGGAATATGCACAACCCTTTTCTAGAGCCATCCTTTTCAAGGGTAGAAGGAAGTATGGAAAAAAGATGCAAGTACAAATATTTTAAGAAGGATCGATACGCTAACTTAGACTACAAGCAAAACCAGAAATTAAACTGAAAAGAGGAAGGTCGCCCGAGATGACAGACACGCCTGCACCTTTGACACAAATAACAACCATGGGTGGGGTTTTTGTGTAATTGTTGGTTAGAAAGAACACTGGTGTCTTCAGAGGAAAGCAGAAATAAAGCTGGATACGTATTTGGTGAACGTATAGAAAAGAAATTTACATCCAGAAAGACAAATCCTTTTGTTCAAATAATGATGAATGGGTTTTCAGGAAGGCTTGGAGTAAAGAGTCGCTGTTAATAACCCTGTTTGCTAGAAGCAGGCATAAAAAAAAGTAATAGGAGACCTGCCTTTCCTGGATGGAGGTGGAGGAGGTGGAGTGGATGGGTAGGAGGCAGATGGGGGGGGGGGAAGGGGGAAACTGCAGTGGTTATATAAAACAAATAAAAAATGTTATTTAAATAAAACAAAATTTAGAAAAGTCAGAAAGAGGAAGAATATTGACTCTGTTCTCTCCCCCTAATACTTCCCTAAGAGGTGTGGATTCTGTTAAGATTAACTAAATTTCTATTTACAACAACCGAAAGCCAGCATCTCCAACCCTCTGAGACACAGGCAGAATTTGCATTTCCAAGTGGAAAGTCCATGTTTGAGAGATACCTCGTTGCCATTTGAAATGGGAGAGTGGAGTGGAACTTCCAAGCTTTCATCACTTACACAACTACACCTCCTCCATTCATAATGTTGGCACTGAGCAGTGCTAACCATGCTAAAAGCTCTTGGAGATGTTAGGGAAAAATTGCTTAGTGGGAAACATAGAAAAGAAAGGAGCAGAGTTGCTGAATGAGTTCACGTTAAATCATACAAATAACATAACCCCAAACTGGTGCTCTTGGGACGGAGGAGAAAATGTAAAGACCAGATGAATCACTCATTTAGTCTCCTGACTGATGTGCGCTGGAATGAGACTCAACAGCAAATAAAATCGAAATTGAGTGACTTTTTCCTCCAGAAAACTAGCTAAGAAGTGAAGAAGAATGAGGATGACATGGCTAGCTTTAAAATGTAGTCCAAGTTGATCATGTGTCTAAAACAGAGAAGAAATTGCTTGCAGATGTCTTGATGGGTGACAGGACGGAGTCTGTATGACTTGGTGAGATGTTTTTAAAGGCAAACATATGACACAATTGGGTGATTTCAACTTCAGCCATCCTTTGAAGAACCTCAAGAAACAGAAAATGAGCCAGGCAGTGGTGGCACATGCCTTTAATCCCAGCAATCAGAAGGCAAAGGCAGGAGGATCTCTGTGAGTTCGAGGCCAGCCTGGTCTACAAGTGCTAGTTCCAGGACAGGCTCCAAAGCCACACAGAGAAACCCTGTCTCAAAAAAAGAAAAAAAAAAGAATAAAAATGAACCAGAAAATGTACATAAAGTCTCACTTTTTTGGCCCCAATTAAAAATAATTTAATGGTAATGTATTTACTTTAAAGTAAGTTGGCAAAGCCGGGGAGATGATTCAATAAGCAGAATGCTTGACACACAAGCATAAGGTCCTGAGTTCAATCCCCAGAACCCATGGAAAGCCAGACGCTCTAGTGTGTCCAGAATCCCAGTGCTCCTACTGAGAAGTGGAAGACACAGACTGGACTGGAGCATCTCAGTTAACATGGGGACAGATGCCCTGGCTTACACAGTGGGTCAGAAGACCCATTAAACCAGGTAGAAAGAAGGTGAGGATCAATACTCAAGGTTGTCTTCTGACTGCAGGGTGTACACCATGGCACATGTGCATCTGCATCTGTGTACATACACACACATGCATGCACACACACACACACCAAGAGAGAAGAGGGGAGGGAGGGCAAGACAGAGGGAGAGAGGAAAGGAGGGAGGAAGAGAATCATTAAAATAAAATAACTTGGCAAAAAAAAATGTGTACACTATTCAGTATAGATTTTATATCAGTGTTTCTCAGTCTACGGGTCTTGACCCCTTGGGATTGAACAATGCTTTCATGGGGGTCACCAAAGACCATCAGAAAACACAGATATTTACATTGTGATTCATAACAGCAGCAAAATTACAGCTATAAAGTAACAGTGAAAATTAATTTTATGATTGGGGTCACCACAACATGAGGAACGGTGTTAAAGGGTCACAGCATTAGAAAGATTGAGAACCACTATTCTAGACACATAATTATTCATTAAATAGACCCTTTTCACCTTTTAGAATAGTGTACATTTTTGTGATGTAGTCCAAAGTTTATTAATTAAATAAAATATATTTCAAGTCAAAATGGACAAAAGACTAACAAATTCAATGCCCCCTTAGCTGGTGGCCAAAGGAACCTGTGTCTTTCAGAGTCCTCCTAACGTGTGACTGAGTCAACAGTGGGACTGATCTGCCTTGGGTTTATATGTTTTAGGCACTTGGTGAGGAGTAAGAGTCTTAAGAACTAAAGAGACATGAATACATTTTCACTGTAGTCAAGTTAACAAACACACTTTCATTTCATGTTTATCCCAAATAGTCAACATTTGTGAATGAAATCCTGGAAGCAACTGGTGTATGCACAGCTCTCTGCCACATGAATGTGTCCAGGAGATTTATACTTGACAAAAAGAAGGGCTTAAACTATCTATGATAATTATAATTAAACACCCATAAGTACTATAGGGTGTTGTAGAAAATTCTTTAACTAGGCAAAGATGTGTTACATTTGCTCATGTTATGGAATATTACTTTAACTGTGTAAAAATGTGTTACTTTTGTTTATGCTGCATTTGTTTAATAGATTTTTTTAATTTATTTGTTGTTTGGTTTTTTTGAGACAGGGTTTCTCTGTGTAGCTTTGGAGCCTGTCCTGGAACACATTCTGTAGACCACACAGAGCTCTGTGAGTTCAAGGCATTTGTCTAATTATGTAAAGGTGTGTTGCCTCTGTTTCACCTTGCCTGCCTAAGGCGCTTGATTGGTCCAATAAAAAGCTGAATGGCCAGTAGTTAGGCAGAGAAAGGATAGATACAATTGCCAGGCAGAGGGAATAAATAGGAGAGATCTAGGCTTAAGAAGAGGGAGAACAAGAGAAGGAGGAGAAGAGAGAAGAGAACAAGGAAGAAGTAAGGCAGCTGCCAGCCAGCTGACACACAGAAAAAAGTAAAAAGCCCCAAGGCAAAAGGTAGATAAAGGAAAAAACAGATTAATATAAATTTAAAAAGCTAGCCAGGAAAGAGCTAAGTTAGGCTGGGCTTTCAAAACTACTAACTCTCTGTGTCATGATTTGGAGCTGGTTGGTGCTCCAAAAGAAAAGGCTTGGCACTATAGGGGATGTTCAGTTGGTAGGATAGCGGTTACCCAAAGGTATCCATGCCTTCATGCCCAGAATCTGTGACTATGGACCTTCCATGGCAAAGAGTGCTGTGTAAATGTGATCAAGTCTCTTCTGACTGAAGGATCACCTGGATTATTCATTCCAGTGTGCTCACGGTACCCGAAGGGGAAGTCAAAAGAGGAAAGCAGGGTAAGTCAGTGTCAGGAAAGAGAAAATGGCAGAACAGAGCTGTTTGTTTCGGTGTGGAGTCACACACAAATCACTTGAGAGGTCTCTAGAAAAGTCAAAGAGATGGGTTCCCCTGGAGCCTCCCCAGGCTGCACAGCCCCAATGAGCTATTTTAGATTTGTAAGTCTAGAAAACAAAGACTTGTTTTAAGCCATTAAATGTGGGCTAGCATCTTGCAGCAGGATGAGAAGATGCAAAACATATTAGTAATATCAGGGAGGAAGGGGACCAATCGATGTTCACTAAGTAGATGCTGCTTTATGGGGTTGGTTTCTGAAAGTCTATCAGTTGGGAACTAACTTTGTATGCAATAGCCATCTCAGTAAATAGCATAAAGTTGCTTATTGTTCTTAGTCTAAGTTAGGGTTTCTATTGCTGTGAAGAGACTCCATGGCCACGGCAACTCTTATAAAGGAAAACACTAATTGGGTTGGCTTACAGTTTAGAGATTCAGTCCATTGTTATCATGGTGGAAAGCATGGTGGTGTGCAGGCAGACATGGTGCTGGAGAAGGAGCTGAGAGTTCTACATCTTGACCTGCAGGCAGCAGAAGTGAATGACACACTAGACCAAGTTTGAGCATATGAGAACTCAAAGCCCGCCCCATAGTGATACATTTTCTCCAACAAGGCCACATCTCCTAATAGTGCCACTCCCTATGGGCCAGGCATTCAAACACATGAATCTCTGGGGGTTATTCCTATTCAAAATATCACAGAGAATGTAGGTCATAGTGACTCTACAGCACCATCAAGTCTTTCTCTTTCTTTTATTTTAAAATTCTATATATTCTATACTCATATCTGTTCATGCATGTAGGAGCCTACAGAGGTCAGAGGGGTGTCAGATCCTCTGGAGATGGGGTTACAGAAGATGGTGAGCCACCTGGTACTTAGAACTGAACTTTAGTCTTCTGTAAGAGCAGAAATCCCTATTAACCACTGAGCAATTTCCCAAACCCCTTCTTTTACACTGTTTTAATTGAACCTTTTTGTACGTTGGCAATTTCCTACATGTATGTATTTGTACATAGTGACTTCTCTTCTCTCATCTCCTTCCTTTTTCCACTAAAATTCCTTCTTCCCACAAAAATCTCTTTCCCACTTTGATGTGTGTGTGTGTGTATGTGTGTGCGTGCACGCATATGTGTGTTTGCATGTGTGTGTATTTGTGTGTAAGTTTGTATGTGTGTATTTATATGTGTCTGTAATTATGTGTGTATTTTTATGTTTGTATGTATTGTATGTTGGTATATATGTTTGTATGTGTGTGTATTTGTGTTTTGTGTGTGCATGGGTGTATGTATAATACTGAGTCTAATTATGATTGTTTACATGAACACGTTATTAACTTCATATTTAGCATGCAATTCTCAGTCTTAGGATTACACCATAGTCACAAAATGGTTGACTCAGCTCCAGTCCAACATCTTTAATAGTAAATAGAAAAAGAAGAAAGGAAGAAGGAAGGAGAAAAGGAAGGAAAGAAGGAAGGAAGAAAGAAAGGAAAGAAGGGAGGGAGGGAGGGAAGAAAGGAGAAAGGACAGAAAGAAAGGGAGGAAAATCACCAAAGAAGACATGGTGGAACTTTTATCAGAAAGGCAAAATTTTTCTAGAACTCTCTAGGAGGTAATCCAGAACTATGTTACATAGCCTCTAGCTCCAAAGGAAGAGGCAACATATAAATTAATGTTCCGAAAAAATCTGGGATTCTGTCAAGAGCAAAGAATGGAAGACAAGTGCAAGTAACTGAAACAAGAGACATTTTATTTGCAGAGACACGATGCATGCCACAAGAGGAGGTTTCAAACTCCCTGCGAGCACACTGAGAAGCGGTGAGAAGGGAATGTGCTCACTGCTCTCATAACCTGAATCGCCTTCCTGTCCAACACTGTCTGCGCACTGCTTGACTTCAGGTAACAGTCTCCACTCCTTCACCGGTCAACAATGAATGCCGCCACTGTCTGCTCCCCAACCATGCCAACACTCCCAACCCTAGGCACGGTTTCCTAATCTTCTTCCCTTCCCTGTCCTTTCCCCTGTCATTCTTCTGTCCCCAAAGACAGGAAAAGCTGATGTGGACAAGTAAGAAAGAAGACAATTTGTGCAGTATTCAAGACGTTTTTAAAAGAATGATCCCCTCCACCTCTCACAGGCATATGGAGGTCTGTGTGTTTATCTCTTTTCTTCCCCCTCTTCTGCCTCCATCCATAAAAAAAATTTGTTTTGTTCTCCTCAGGGATACCCTGAGTCAGGAAGAATCTATGCTGGCCTTTGCTTTGCCCTGCCTGTCAATGTCGCAGTGGCAGAGACTTGGCAGGAACTAGTGCCTCGGGTAATGCATTCTCTTTAGCCAAGTCAAGATTTAAAACCTAACCAACCAAGCTGAAATTCTGAAGAATATAATAATATTGCTGCTTCCAGTCACTCAGATTTAGAATAGTTAGTCACATAACAAAAAGTAACCAACCAAGTGTTTTTCTTGGAGTCGGTTTTCCCCACCAACAGAATAATGGGATGCTGAGGTATGAGAGTTAGGTGTGGGCATGGAGGGGAATGAGCCCAGATTCCTAATGAGCTAAGACTTCCTGATCAAAGGGCCCTTGTGGGCCTGCTCTACCCCCAGGAAGTAGTTCCCTGTCCGAGTCTGAAGGAGATAGCACTGGAGATCCGCTTCCCTGACTGGGCTTGGGGTTCAGGAAGCAGACTGAGCTGTCATAGGATGTGAAGGTTAAATCCCAACACAAATGCCACCTCCCAGCTGGTGACTCCAGAATGAAGAGGGATTAATAGGAAATACTAGATCAGCAAGACAGGCAAATTATGAAAAACGTGGACATATGAGGCATTGGGGAGACACAGACGGCCACAATACAGCATTCTGAGGCACCCCAGTACTTTATCTGGTCCCCAAAGTATCACAGAGTGTGCCTTCAGAAATACTGTAATAAAGGGACAGTCATAAAGTCACCACAGTTGGAGAATGGAGAGGAGCTATAACAGGCTACCAGAGAGCTATACTAAAGCAAAGAGTGGGACTCTCAACAAGTTCTGTGCTTTCTGTGGCTGTGGTCACTAAACTATCGCAGCAGAGACTTGCTGGCTACTTACCAATTCTGTCTCTCCTTCCTCCTAGTTCCACAACTAGTTTACACTAAGTCTCCTTCCCTGGTCAATAGAACCACGTGACTGATTTTGGCCAATGGAATAAGGTCAAATATAATGTAGTACAGTCTATATCGGGTCCATTAAAAACTTCGTGATTTGGGTGGTGGTGGTGCATGCCTTTAATCCCATCAGTTGGAAGGCAGAGGCAGGCAGGTATGAGTTCGAGGTCAGCCTGGTCTACAGAGTGAGTTTCAAGACAAACTCCAAAGCTATACAGAGAAACTCTGTCTCAAATAAACAAACAGAAAACTTCGTGGTCTTCTATATTCTCTGCCTCTTTCCTTTTCTAAAAGCTGAATAGAAAAAAATCTAGGGGGCAGGGGAGATGGCTCAAAAGAGCACTGACTGCTCTTCCAAAGGCCCCAAGTTTAATTCCCAGCATCCACATGGCAGGTCACATCTGACTGTCACTGCAGTTCCTGGGCTTCTCACACAGACAAACATGCAGGCAAAACACTAATGCACATAAAATTAAAATTACAAAATAATTCTAAAAATATACCAGAGGGAAGAAGTACAGGACTTACATGACATCTCCAAAACCCATATAGAAAGCCATCAGTTGGGCACAGACTCCTTTGAAGGACTTTGGAGGAGCAAGTATTAAACCTCTTTTGTATTAAACAACTGAGATTTGATGGTATGTCTGATTAAAGCAGCTAGAATTCTTTGCCTAAATAATACAAACACACATTAGATCTCTACTCTAAAGAGATGTAATTGCTAATACTAATTTAACAGCTCTCATGTACACAAAAGCACGGGGAGAGCCCACAAGCCAAATGATTGTGACAGGGTACAGTGACTGCAGTGTGAGACCTAGGAAGAAGAGACTTATATCCCAGTACTCAAAGGATGTGACTCATTAATACACAACAAAGTGTCAGAAGGGAGACAGAGAGATGTCAAGACTCCGCAATCTGTGCACTGGTAAAGCCCTACCTGTGAATGCATAAGTCTAAGAACTTGCAAAAAGTAAAAATATTTATTTGGATTAAATATACAAAGAATACAAAGAAATGGCCATGTCGTGTCTGTGTGTGTGTGTGTGTGTGTGTGTGTGTGTGTGTGTGTGTGTTGAATCACAGAGCACATAGCTCGGCAACAGTCATTGTCTTCCTGGAGGACACTAAAAAGACCTGGTAGAGTTCCATCATTCCACTGACCTCAGCAGTCATTGCACACTTCCTTCTGCTAAAGAGTACATTCCTAGCCCGTTCTTCCCCTTCCTGCTGGTGACTTCATCTTTCAGAGGCACAGGAAACCACAGGGGATGGAAGTCCTGGACCTGATTCTGAAAAATAAGAAGAATGTGGTTGGCGATTGGATGTTACAGGAAGTGACTGTGTCACTTGGAGTCTATAACAGAAGAAAGAAAGCTGTAATGTCTTGAAATACAGTGTAAGCTTAATTATTTTAAAAAGATAAATAGGACCAGATACTCAGAAGAAAAATTGGCGCTGAAAATAGGTTTTAAAAATATGAAACTCTAGGTATTCTGTTCTTTGTGGAGCGTAAGTGGAGAAGCATTTGCAGAAACTGGTGATATTTCATATAGCCCTATATTACCTCAGGCATAAAGAATGCAGTGAAGAAGGGATGGAAGGAGGGAGGGAGGGAGGCACACAAAACCAAGAATCAATACCTGTAAGTAAAGGCTTGAGAGAATGGAAATGATGAACATTGTTTTCTTAATTCTGAAGAATTATGGTAGAAAATCTAAAACTTTCCAAAGTTACTTCACAATTCTGAGGTGTAGTAATGGGAACTGCGGGCTGCGTCCCTGGCACCCGGCCGCCCACATGGCTAGCTTATGCCCCAAAATAATTACACAGACACTGTATTCTTTTAAACACTGCCTGGTCCATTAGTTTCAACCTCTTAACCCATTTCTTATAGTCTATGTAGCACCACGAGGTGTGCTTACCAGGAAGATTCTAGCCTACGTCCATCCTGGGTCGGAGCTTCATCGCATGTGCTTCAGAGATCAGAGCTATCATGTCTACCCGGGAGAGGGGAGCATGGCGTCTCTGCTCCAGAGAGCAGAGCTGTCGAGTCTGAGCTCACTTCCTCTTCCTCCCAGCATTCTGTTCTGTTTACTCCTCCCACCTATGTTTTAACCTATCAGGGCCAAGCAGTTTCTTTATTGCTTAACCAATGAAATCAACATATTGATATATGACACTCCCACATCACTGAGGACTAATAATACAAAACTAAGTGATGTTTATATGCTCCCTTGATCACTGCCGAGCTGTGGGTCCACTGTTCATGGTACAAGTGTCATCTCAGTAGGTGACAGAAACAGATACTCCGCTTCTGTTTCCAGAGTTTCCTTCATAAAGAATGAGACACTGAGATTAGGACGAGCAAGTTAATATGACAACAAAGAGGAACGAGCCTCAGGCCAGAGGAGAGATTTGCAGGGTTTTTTGATGTTTTGTTTTGTTTCGTTTCAGAGTCAAGGACCAAACCCAGAGCCTTGCACTCTGCCACTGAGCTAAATCAATGTTTTTAATACATTGAGCTCAAAACTGGTTCAAGAGGGGACCAGCACATGTCTGACAATGTCTCCATTAGATCCCACTAAGATAAAATAAATGTCTAAAAATGCAATCCAAGTAAATACCTGGGATCCACATTATGGCTTCAAAACAGTGCTTACTCATAGAAAAACCTTCTGGGAAGGCTGGGGTTACATTTTCACTGTGCCCATAATAGCCTCTTCTCTATCATCATTTTACTCGGGGTCTCTACCTACAGGCTATTGTCTCGATTTCACCCTCCTTTTCCTTCCCCCTCTTTCTTCCCCTGTCTCTCCATCACCTCTTCCCCTTCTTCCCCTTTACATGCTTGTCAATACCCTTTATTTCTTATATCCTATTCCCTATAACCATCTAAATAATAATAAACAAAATAATGAAAATAATAATAATAATATTTGAAAACCAAGTAAATCCTTGCAAGTTTGAGGTAGGGCCAATCTTCCTTAAGAATCAAACTTAGAAGCAGTGGTAGCAAAAGTACCATCAGGTGGGGTACATTCAGCAATCAGGACACTGAGAAACACTGAAGACCCTCCCAAGAAAGAGAAAACTGTTTTTGTTGAATTCCAGCTTTCAGTTTGGAAGCTAAAATACATTTTCTAGATTGATGGCAGGTGTGACTGGTTGGATTGATTGAATACAGCTAGGAGAAAACAATAACGATAGCAGATTCAATTAGAGACACCATCTCGCGAAGTTTCTGATGACCTATGTCATCCAGACTCCATCTGCCTCCTGCATAGAGCAAAAGGGCAAGATAAATCTTAAAAAATAGGAATTCTGGCTGTGTATCCTTCAAGTCTTTAATTATAGCATTAATCTCTGCTATTCCCTTGGTGTTTGGTATTATTTCTAGCTCATAAAGTTGTCCTTTCTACCACAATAAAGCATAAACTATAGGTCAGAGTGAATAATTTTTGAATTGTGCAGTATATTTCTTCCAACATTCTATTCAGAGACTATTAAAATAGCCACAGGGTGGACCTGCAGACCCACTAAGCTCACCATGATAGGATTTTGGAGGTACCTAATAACTCCGTTCGCCAAAACGATCCATGTTATACAGTGATATATCAACTGACTCCAAATACCAGGATCTTACTAAAACAAAGGTCAGTTTCCTGTTCGTGTTGTGTGCCCATCACAAGCTGGATATGATGGCAGCCTGCACTGCCTTCAGGTTCCTTCTGCCATGGGGTGCAGTGATGTTTCATTTATATTTTGATAAATAAAACTTATATGAAGTTAAGAAAGTAAAACAACTGCACCGAACAGCCTTACACACCAGGCAGCAGGGACCACACACCTTTAATCCCTGTATCCACACTAGTTTGCTATAGGAACCAGTGGTTAGTGGTACATGCCTTTAATCCCAGCGCTAGAGAGGAATATAAAACGAGAGGAGACAGCTTTCACACAGTCTCATTCTGAGATCCTAGGAGGCAGATCACCATTTTGCTAAGGGGTAAGAGCCAGTGGCTGCTGTGGTACAATGATCTTGTACCCTGTAAAGGTTTGTCAGTTTTTCTGGTTTAATAAAATGCTGATTGGCCAATAGCCAGGCAGGAAGTATAGGAGGGACAACCAGAATAGGAAAATTGTGAGAAGAGGAAAGGCTCAGTCTACAGTCATCACCCAGACACAGAGGAAGCAGGTTGAGAAATGCTTCGCTGATAAAAGGTACCAAGCCACATGGCTAACACAGACAAGAATTATGGGTTAATGTAAGATGTAAAAATTAGTTAATAAGAAAGCTTGAGCTGATAGGCCAACCAGTTATAATTAGTGTAGGCCTCTGTATGTTTCTTTGGGACTGACCAGCTGCAGGACCAGGTGGGACAGAAACCTCTGTCAACAAATGGCTGGCTGTTTTGCTTCTCTGACCTTCAGGTTGAACCCCAATTTCTGTCTCTGGGTTTTTGTTAATCATGCTACAATGGGGGCCCTGATAATCTTAAGGAAAAGAAACATGGCAAGCATGCAGCATGAGGCTCTTGCCCAGGGTAATATACTGCCCTCCTGACCTGCCTACTTAGCGTTAGCTAAAGTGATCAAAGCAGCAGCTGATGAGGCATAACAGAATCCTTCCATCCTAAAGATACTACAGGGAGCACAAAATGAACTTCTACTTTAACTAGTGAACCACAGTGACATTTGAGAACCTAAGGAATTAAAATCAGCCCAGGGGCAGTTATAGTACTTACAGAAAAATCTGAAAAATGGTTTGTAGAAGGTCTATACTGCACAGCTATAAAAACGTCGCAGAATTCTTCTGTCAGGAGGCAAGCCTTTTCTTCTAGTCAAGGCTTCCAGATGTAAGGTCAGGTTCAAGTCTGGAAATGGAACGGTGTTGATGCTCCATTCATCGTGATTAAGGCTCTACCCACAGACCTGGAAGATGTCTATTTGTTATACAATGTCTTGAGGGTACGCCAATCTATTCGTCGTCATAAGAAATAGCTGCTGCCAGGCTGCTTTGATGATCACTAATTAGTCTCGCTTTGTCAGCGACTGCTGTCACCTCCCCGCTATCACTCTGAAATCCATCAGCCACATTCACACCGAGGAGACCATTTATGCAGCAGCATCTGCAGCGGCTGACTCCAGCCTTCAGACACTGGAAAGCGTCCCAAGAAAAAACAGGAACCCTGCCTGATGCCTGATGTCCCTCCCACAAGTGTAACAAAGGTTAAGTTAACTGAGTATCCCTTATCTCAAATAGAGTCCGAACAGTTTGGGATTTGGGAATATTTGCAAATGCATAACATACTGCTTAGATTATGGGATTGAATCTGAACACAAAACCCATTCATGGTCTGTGTTATACAACTAGCCCAAACATAATTTATATATTTCTACTGCACTTGATTTTGACATAACCCATCATGTGGGAACAATTGTAGAATTTTTTTATTATGATAAGGTTTTGTGACTTAAAAAATGGAGCATTTTGGATTTGGAGTTTTTTAAATAAGGATACTCAATGTTCTCTGAGATTTTGATTAAGACAGAAAGAGAGTGCATTACTTTCTAGGACTGTTGTAAAGCACTATGGGTTGGGATTACTTTCTAGGACTGTTGTAAAGAACTATGGGTTGGGATTACTTCCTAGGGCTGCCGTAAAGCACTCTTCACCAGGTGACTAAAACAAAAAGAAATTTACCCTCATAATTACAGTTCTGCAAACTAAAAATCAATTAAGATCGAACTGCTTTCTCCTGAGGCCCCACCCCTTGGTTTACGAATGGATGCTTTCTCACTATGTCCCCAGATGGCTCCTCTGTGTGGCAGCTCTGGAACGATTGGCTTTTCTACCATCATGTCTATCAGAACAAGGTCTCAACTATGGCTTTGTTTAACCTTAATGAGCTATTTAAAAACATTTACAGCAAATTAATGACCTTTAATTACATTTAAAGGATATGTCTTCACATAAAGCCACATTGAGGCTTAGGAAATCAATATAAGAATTTGGGGAGGACCCAGCTCAGACCATAAGAGTCTTTCTTAAACAGCATCTTGACTTTTACTGGAAGGATAGTAAATTCAACCTGGTTAACATTTATCCAGTGTGCAAAATTAATTTTTGATTACATTTGGTACTTGGAAGTATTAAAGTTCTGATACACCAAAAGACAATATTTTGAAGTCAGTCACAGAATGACTATGGTTTTTCTGAAAGTCGTTTTAGAAAAAAGTTTTCAAACTCTGGGGTCATCTTTCCTTTCTCTGATCTTTCTAATGCACTCAGAAATATCCATCCCACCCAGAGTCCCTGTAGACTTCACTACATAAGTATCTAACTGTAAAAGCAACCACTTGGTCTCTCAAAATGGTACCTCTAAGGTTAAGTACTTCAATCCGTGCAAGTATAACTTATGTAACTGTTTGCCATGCACTGCTAATACTTCAGAAATCTCTACTTTAGCTCTTTTCATCTCCAATAGCTTAACCTTTATTCCCATCATTGAGGCTTTGTTAAGCCACTCTTGGTAAGTGTTAGTCACATTCGAATCTACTCTAGCAGGAAATGATTTCATACACTGGGGTGCAATTGTTAAACTCACTAGAAGGGGCATACCCAGAAACCAGGAAACTATAGAGATGTTCATAAAGCTGTAGCTGCTTGTGATGGATGGTTTATATGAGAGAAGTGCTGAAGAGGTCCATGGCAGGCTGTCGCCACTTCTGAGGGAAGAAGATTAAGCCCTATTTCACTTCCTCCTAACCCCCCCCCCCCCGTGAGGGCCTTTCATTGTCCTACTCTAATAAGTCCACTGCTGGCCAAGGGTTCTGGGAGCTATATCCCTAGACTTCCGGCCCCTCCCACACCAGAGGAGATCGTGAACGGCACTAGATGTGAAAAGACACACATGTATTTATTTCTAGAAATTGCTGGAAATAGCCTTCCTGAAAACGAAGAATTAAATAAAAGACAACCGTGAAATCCTAAAAACCTAAGAGTTTGAAACACAGAGCAATAAAATAAATTTCCAGAATGAAGACAGAAAGAAATTCTCAGACAAGTGCTATGCCAGGTGCTCTGAGGTGCCCAGTCCAGGTCGGAAGAAGACGAAAGATGGAAGACGAATTGCAGGGAACACGAGTGGGTAGAACCCAGCCTGCACCCAGAGGATCTTGACAGCTGTCTCAGAAAGACAAGGAGGAATCGGGATAAGACCAGACGTGTAAGAAACAAACAAGCAATCATTAACTCCAAGAGAAACCAAAAGATTGCATTACTTGGCTAGAGACAATATTATAGTCGTAAGACTGAAGCCCCTAACTCGAGTTAACCAAATGTCTACTATAATTACATTGAAATACGGGGAAAGAGCGGTCGAGGTGGTGATATAAGAAAGCAAACTTTTCACCCATTGTGGTACAAGGTATAGTAGCTTCATTCCAAAGAGGATAAATCTCTAAAAATATAACATGATCATTTGTATCTTAGAGATGAGAGAGCGTGTAGGATAACTAAAAGATCTTCAAATGGTTTATCCTAGGGCATTATTAATAGAGAAGGAAAGGTTAGAAAAGGGCAGGGCCAGTTTTTGTTGTGAACCTTGCAGAATTGTCTGACTATTAACTGTCCTTACGCATTAGCTAAATATATAAAACAATAATTGCTTTTCAAACACTGAATCGAGGGTGAGAAAAAACACACATCAGTAGATGTAGAAATCTAAAATTTTATATTTTTTTCATGCTGCCAAGTGATGCCAAGGCTGCCGGCTGGAGCACGAGACTCAGTCACACCTTGGGTAACAACCCTGGATATTGCTGTCTGTCTTAGGAAGCCAGAGAGATGGAGAAGCAGTCCTGGATGCCAGGGAAAGTGGAGCTGCACGGAGCAGTCCAGTTGGAAACCCCTTCCCACCTTCCCACTCTCTTTCCAGTCTGAAAACTACTCACACTTGCTTCACAGGGCGTGTCCTCTCACTTCCTCACTCTCTGCACCTCCCCATCCTGAGCGACATTAGTTTCTAGCTTAACAGCTCGCCCCAAAGCTCCCCCAAAGCATGTGCTCTGCTCAAAAGTTGTTAAGAGTTTTGTTTGTTTCTCCTCCTTAGATGTGGGAACAAAAACATCATATTTTCCCAAAACCTGTAAAATCCTTTGATTTAGCATCAATATTATGAATGTCAACATTTTAAAAAATATTTTGAAGCAACAAACCCCTAATGACAACATAGTCACAAATTATAGTACCAGAACTATTTGGAAGACAGATACATGCTTGTTGGGATGTACTCAAGAAAATTCTTTGTTTGGAAGAAGTTGAGGGCCATGTAAATCTTCTAAGATTCCACAAGTCCATACCCTGGATATTATAAAATAGTGATTTCCAATGGTGTATGTTATGTTTTCATTAATTTATTTTGAGGAACATCTTTCTAAGTTCTAACGTATCTAATTACAGTTGACTTTTTAACTAATCAATTTTTTAACTAAACAATGATTCTGTTTTCTGTGAGATAGATGTCACTATGTAGCCCAGGCTGGCCTCATACCCCCTTTCTGCTTACCCTGTGCTGGATTTAAAGCACACACCACCATACCTAACTCTAAAGAAAAAAGGGAGGGCTTAGCTCATGGTCACACTGACAAGTGTGGTGATATTTTGTTTGTTTCTGACAAATAAAATTTGCCTGGAGATCAGAGGGTTGTAACACAGTTAATAAAAACCCAGGGACATAAATTGGGGTTCAACCTGCATCTCAGAAAAGCAAAACAGCCAGCCACTGCCTCTTACCGCTGTTGAAATGGCAATCCTGCCTCCAGGAATCTCAGAATAAGGCTGTGTCTATGAGCTGTCTCCTCCCATTTTATATTCCTCTCTATGGCTGGGATTAAAGACCTGCACTGCTTGGTTTCTGTGGCAAATTAGTGTGGCTACTGGGATCACCACTGCCTGGCCTGTAACGTTGACCAGCGGGGCTGTTTTACCCTCTGCTCTTCAGGCAGCTTTATTTATTAAAATAAAAATGAAATATCACTACAGAGGGTGGAACTAGCCAATAGTTGGCCATAGAGGCCAGCCAGGCAGTGATGGCACACACCTTTAATCCCAGTACTTGGAAGGATGAAGCAGAAAAAAATCAGGAGTTCAAGGCCACACTGGGCTAGATTGAATCAGTTTAAAAGAGAAACAGCCAGGAGGTGGAGGCCCATGCCTTTAATCCCAGCACTAGGGAGGTAGAGATGGGAAGTGGTATATATGGCTGAGTGAAGAGAGGAAAATAAAATGGGTGGAGACAAGATCTCAGGGCATTCATTCTGAGGATTCAAAGAGACAGGTTCTTTCCCCCTTGTTTCTGAGGATTTCGTAGAGGTAGGAGCTAGTGGCTGGCTGCTCTGTTTCTCTGATCTTTCAGCATTCACTGCCTACTATCTGACTCTGGGTTTTTATTATTTTTTTAAATTTATTTATTATGTATACAATATTCTGTCTGCGCGTATGTCTACAGGCCAGAAGAGGGCACCAGACCCCATTATAGATGATTGTGAGCCACCATGTGGTTGCTGGGAATTGAACTCAGGACCTTTGGAAGAGCAGGCAATGCTCTTAACCACTGAGACATCTCTCCAGCCCGCTGGGAGGAAGAGGAAGTGAGGTCAGACTCGACAGCTCTCCTCTCGGGAGCAGACGCCTCAGAGAGAGACACCATGCTCCCAGCTCCCAGGCAGACGCACGCTATGAAGCTCCGACCCAGGATAGACAGAGGCTGGAATCTTCCCAGTAAGCGCACCTAGGGGCGCTACACAGATGATTAGAAATGGGCTAAATTAATATGTGAGAATTAGCCTAGATAGAAATGGGCCAAGCAGTGATTAAATGAATACAGTTTGTGTGTTGTTATTTCGGGCATAAGCTAGCCGAGCAGGCGGCTGGGGTGTTGGGGACGCAGCCCCTCCGCCCATATTACTACACCTCTCCACCTCCCCTCCCATGAGATCCACACCATTTCTGATTCCCCTTAGAAAACAAACAGGCATCTAAGGAATAATAACAAAATAAAATACAATAAGAAAAAACACAAACAAATGAACAGAAGAAAAAAAGAGACAAAGAAAAAGGCCAAGAAATACATATAGACTCAGAGACACATTCACACACACAGGAATCCCACAAAAATACAGAACTGGATGTCATAATATATATTTGAGAAGAACCTATAAGGTTTTTGTCTTTCTTTTTTTTAAAAAAAAAAAAAAGATGCCTTGATTCAACATTATGAAATAAAGAACCTCCAAACATGTTGAGTTCATTTTTTATTGGTCATCTCCTTCTGGGCACCTTAAAGGTGGTTTGATTCCCCTTCCAAGGTGAGACCTCCTTGGAAGAAACTAAATTTTCATTTTCAAGTAGATAAAAGTTGGAGATCACTTCTGGCTTAGGGGTTGGGGCATGTGTCCACCTCTCCTTTCATCTAAGATCCCATTTGGTGCAGACCTGTGCAGGCCTGTGCATGCTGCCTCAGTCTCTGTGAGTGCATTGGTCCTGTTCTATTGAGCAGGTCTTCTTGGTCTCCTCCATCCCCTCTGGCCTCCTCCTCCACAGAGTAGCTTGAGGCTGAGGGGAAGGATTTGATAGAGACATTCCCATTTAGAGCTGAGCATTTGAAGATCTTCCACTCTCTGCATATTTTCTGACCGTGGGTCTCTGTATTTGTCCTGATCTGCTGCACAGTTTCTAGGTGGAATCGTCCAAAGAATAGGAGCAAGCAAAGAGGATCTGACCATCACTCAGCTAGTCCTAAGAGGTAAAGAGTGCAGACCTCGGGTGGATTGTCATTCCAGATACAGACACCTGCAGACATGAGAGTAAATGAGCATGATAAGAGAAAGTGACACTTTGTCAGCTGTGCCTATGGTAGTGAAGAAGCTGAAGCGATGGGTGTCCATGACCTGCCAAAATTTAGACATGAGTGTTGTGCTATGATCTTTTTGTGCACTGTGAAGATGTTTTGTTCTCACTGGTTAAATAAAGACCTAAATAGCCAATAGTTAGGCAGGAGGAGGTATAGGCAGGAGAGCCAGACAAAGAGAACTCTGAGCAGGGCAGTAGTGGCACACGCCTTTAATCTCAGCACTTGGGAGGCAGAGGCAGTCGTATCTTTGTGAGTTCGAAACCAACCTGGCCTAAAATAGCTAGTTCCAGGATAGGCTCCAAAGCTACAGAGAAACCCTGTCTCAAAGAGAGAGAGAGAGAGAGAGAGAGAGAGAGAGAGAGAGAGAGAGAGAGAGAGAGAGAGAGAGAGAGAACTCTGAGGTGAAGAAGGGCAAAAATCACCAGAAGACACATGCTAAAAAAAACCTTACCAAACCACATGGTAATATATAGATTAAAAAGTATGGGTTAATTTAAATTGTAACAGCTAGTTAGTAACAAGCCTAAGCTATCTGGCAAGCGTTTATAATTAATAATAAGTCTCTGTGTAGTTATTTGGGATCTGACTGGTGGAACCAGAAAGTCCACCTACACATGAGTCTGTATTCAAAGATCTAAAAGTCAACTAATAGACCAGTCATTCCTTAATGAACCTGTGACTGGAAGCACATTAAAATTACACAGCGCCTTTAAAATTTACTGGCATTCAAGTCCCACAGGGATTCTAACTTGCCAGGTCCAGACCAGGCCAGGCTTCAGTGTTGGTGAGTTGCTTGGGAGCAATTTGAATGAAATAGCAGCAAAATATTAAACCCGTCATCTTTCAAATTTAGTGAAAAAATAAAATTGCTTCCTTACTGGCCCCAGTAAATTCAAAGGCCATTCTATTACCCTTCATGCCAGATTTCCCCCGTTCTGAATTATAGGTTGTAAGGCATATTTTCTAGAAGTTGTTTTGGCATGGTGAAGAAAATCCTGTTACACTAATATATACTCACCTTTAAAGAGCAGCTTTATTTCAGGAACACTAACTTATAAACATGTGTCTAGATGTCGAGGAAATGCAGCGATTTCTCTTTAACTTTGGATTGTTATTTCCTGTGACAGAATCCCTCTTCCTCTCACTACAAGGCCACAGGGCGATTGATAAAGCAAACTGACAGGGTAAGGCTTCAGCATCCCACACATTCTAAAAGGTGGTTAGGTTGGTAAGTTATTTCAGTGTGTGTGGATGAAACGAAAAACAAACAAGAACAAAACCCTTCTTCAAACCATCCTTAGAGCCCAATGAACGAAGAGAACGTTCCAGAGGCTCCCTCTCAAACCCTCCTGGTACTCAGGGTACATGAAAGGGTGGAGTTCATGATGCTAAGAGCATTCCTCTCTCATCTCCGATTGGTGGCTCACTACTGCATCATAGTTACCTGGAGGACAGCTTAGCAACACATCCCTGGAATCCACCAAAAGGTAGGTCTGATGTTTTGATTTCTAGATGAGAGCATTTAATAAGAAGCCAGCCCCTTTAAGAGACGTCTACCATTCCATGTTCATCACAATTTCATTATAATACTAAATTATCCATCCCAGAAATCCTCCAGTCACCGTCTTTGAACATGTACGGTTGAAAAGCATGACCTTGAACTGAGCATGCTCAGGAGAGTGTTGGCCTCTACGTGTGATGCCATGTCCTTCCAACATGGATGCAGGTATGTCCCCCAGTAAAATCCCCTGCCTGCTGAGTTCAGCAACACTGCTTTGGAGGATCTGTGGTCTCTCCTTGCTTGCTGCAAGTACTAAGACATCCATCACTCTTTGGTCTCTTGGTTCCACCTGTTGGTTTTGTGCCCACAAAGGGCTGGACCCATACGTTCTCTTGTAGGGCTGAACTCTAGCACTGTACTTCTGGTACATCCAGGTAATGCTAATACACCCGGCCCTGGGGCCACACTTGAAGATCACTCTTCCAGAGCTTTCAAGGGCACAGGATGCTCAACATGCAAGGCCATAACCCATTCTTGTGGAAATACAACTCCCTCATTTAGACTTGGTGATAAGCACATGTCAGTCTTTGTACATATGATACGTTTTTAAGTCGTGTACCTAATTCCAAGAATCCACATCCTTAGGAAGCTGCAATCATTTTACTCACACCGCTTGTTGACGGGAATGAGCATTAAGATTGGCATCTTGTGTACTGTTCTGTAGGTGAAAACAGGTAGGTTGAATGTACCCAGGAGAAGTTGGATGCTAAATCAGACCTTTGTTCTTCTCACTTTTATTTTATTATCCTATCATTCAATACTAAATGGCCAGTGACAGAAAGGAAATTGTTGATTCCTAGAATTTTTATTACTAGTCATTGTTGATAACAATTTTTAGCAATAATCCCACCAGCTAGCTGTGTCTTCTAAGTTGTAAGAAGAACCAACAACTGCAGGAGGCTGGAGCCCACATCTCCTCCCCAGCAGAAGCTACCCCCTGCCTGGCCTTGAAACATTAGATAGCTTCTTTATCTAATCTATCCAGTTACCTCCACCCCTACCTGCCAAAAAAAGGAACTGAATTCAAGCAGAGTCTTGTGTTTGTGTGGTTGACTCCAAAAGATTGTTTGCTTAGCAAGAAGTTTCAAAATTTCTACATACTAATGGGGTGTGTTATGACTATGCTGGCCTTCCCTGGCAGTACCCTGGCCCTTTAAGAGACAAGCTCCTCTCACTCCCAGTCAGTCTCTCTCTCTCTCTCTCTCTCTCTCTCTCTCTCTCTCTCTCTCTCTCTCTCTCTCTCTCTGTCTCTCTGTCTCTCTGTCTCTCTCTCTCTCTCTCTCTCTCTCTCTCTCTCTCTGTCTCTCTCTCTCTCCCTCCCTCCCTCTCTCTCTCTCTCTCTCTCTCTCTCTCTCTCTCTCTCTCTCTCTCCTTCCTCTCCCTACACCTCCCTTTAATAAAGCTTCACACTCAGTCTCTGTCCACGAGGCACATTCTATTTCCTGCCCGCTGGGTCCCCCACCCTCAGTGGAAGTCACCAAGGTCACAGCTACTGTAAATTTTACAAGATGACACATCACCACGTGCATATATTTTCTAATCCAGTTAAAGAACTTCAAACATTATTCATTCCAAAATCACTTTTACTCTTTAAATTAGCATATAGTAACAGGTTTTCTCATGACATTTTCAAACTTAGGTCCAGCTGATCCACCCCCACCATCCCCCACCTCTCCACATCCTCCCATTCGTCCCTTCCTTCCCCAGCTCTTCCCTTTCCACTTCTAGATCAAATGTTTGCGTGTGTTCTGTTCCATCAGCCTCCCACCCCTCTTCCTCAGAGCCTTCGTTTCCACATCGTGAGCCCCTTCTGGTTTCATGATCTCCTCCCACACTCACCCCCACACCATACACGTGTGTGCAAACTAGAAACAGATCTGCAAGTGAGAGGGAGCACACAGGTTTTGTCTCTCTGACATGAGTGGCCTCGTTTAATACATATTTTCCAGTTCTATTCATTTTCCTGCAGATTTCATGATACATTTTTCACAGCTTAATAATACTCTGTTGTATAAATGTACCACACTTGTTACTCATTCATCTGTTGGAGGGTGTGTAGGCTGACTGTACTTCCTTGCTATCATGAGGAGAACATTAATAAGCATGGGCATGCTAGAGTCTCTGTAGTAAGGATGCAGAGTTCTTTGGGTATGTGCCCATGAATAGTATAGCTGGATCCTATGGTGAATCTACTTTTACTTTTTAAAGAAACCTCCATACTGGTTTGCATAGCGGCTGCACCAGTTTATATTCCCACTAATGGTAGGCAATATCCTCATAAAATCACCTGATTGTAGTCATTCTGATTGGGATGACTTTTGGCAGAAAAACATTTAACATCTTTTCTTTTATCTTTTGATACATGCATAGCACAATGGCTATCCGTGTAACCCTTCTGTACAACAGCCTCATAGAGTTCCTTATTCATATTCAACCAAAGCTCAGTACCCGTTGACCAACCTCTCCCCATCCCCCTTCTTGTCCACTCTCCCCAGCCACTGGTGACTACCATTCTTCTACCCAGACCTATGAGACCAACATTTATATGACATCATAAGACCACATGGTACTTGTCTTTCTACCTCTAACTTGTTTTACATCATTTAACAAGTTCCATACATGTTGTCACGGCTAAGTGGTATTACATTGTGTATATGTACCACATTTTCTTTATCCATCCATTAGGTCATTGATGGACCTTTAGGTCACGCTGTTTCTTGGTTGTTGGGAATAAAGTTGTGATAAACATGGCTATTTCATGCTTCACATATATTTCTCTAATTTGATTTCATTTCCTTTGGACATACACACAGGAACGAGACAGTAGGATCACACAATAGTTCTATGTTTTTTATGTGTATGAGTGTTTAGTCTGTCTACATGTCTGTGCCCCAGGGGTGTGCAGTAGTACAGGAGGCCAGCAGAGAGTGTCAGATACGCTGGGGCTGGAACCAGACAATTTTGAGCATCTGTGTGGGTGCTGGGAATCAAACCCAGGTCCTCTGAAAAGGCAGTCATTGCTATTAACTGCTGAGCCATCTCTCCGGCCATTTTCAGTTCCCACCAGCAACAAGCAATAGATGCTGTTGCTCTGTATTCTCACCAACATCCAGTGTTCTCCAGTTAACTCTTTAAAGTACTTTAGCTTCTAATGTGTGTGTGTGGTCACATCTCGTTTTGATTTGCATTATTCCCCAATACACAGCATCTTCTCTCGAGCTCCTTTGTGTATATTTTATTTGGCATGTCTGAACAAGTGTGCCTTTTAACAGTCCTTCTGTTAAAGTGATCCTGAAAACAAAACTCAGAGGGGGTACTTCTAGATGCATCATCTTCTGCTTCTTACTTCTGTTTAACCACTCAGTTCCCACCACAGTATCCTGGATGGGAGTGAAAACCCTTTCCCGTTACCTCATGCTGCAGCTTGAGATTTGCATCATTTTGCTTATCCATCAGCAATGCAAGTGAGTAGAAGAATAATCTATTGCCAGAAGCATCCATACACATGGGTTATAACAGCAGCTTAGAGATGATCCGGCTTCTACAGATTGATGGATTCTTACCACAGGTCACTATGGTCACCTCATTTGGCATCTTATGGTCTTCCCAGGCAAGGATATTTGGTGTGTTCAGTTCATAATTCAGGACATATATTGTTTTCTTGATAAAATAGAAGCTATAAGTCCACCTGTAAAGAACAGATGATTTAATTTAGATTAGGCTTATACTTACATACCAAACAAATAACAGTACACTAAAAACCTCAATTTTCCCTAAATGGGCACAGATACCAATGCTGATTCTACTCTTCATCGTAAGAAGAAATTTCCTACTTCTCAATGTCTTGGGGGTGTGCCACTTGCACTCCTTAGAGACTCATCTTTTCCCAATATCCTCTGCTCCTTCATAGCATGTCAACTATCTCTTCTATAGGACAGGGGTCCACTCCTCCTCCTCTCTCTGTCATCAACATGGTGTGCTAGTGACACCCAGATCCTCATCAAGAGGACCCATAGTGTTCTTCCCTTTCGTTGTTCTTTACTTGCTTGGGAAGGTCAGAATAGAAGATCATTCTATTCTGCACCGCCACCACACCCATCAGCACATTCTTAAGCACCTCTACTTGCCATAAACTGCTTTCTCTCTTCTCACTCCTAATTCAAGATCAGCGTTATTGGCAACCAAACTCTCAGTTACTACCCCACACTCTTTGTAGCTCTTGGGTGGGGGAAGAGGGATTATCATATTTTCCCATTTAATTCCATTCAATTATCTAGTAATAGATATATCTATATCTGTTATAGACATATAAAAAGTAATATCCTTTTATGACCTTTTATAGTCACTTTTATGTTTTTGATTTTGTTTGGTTTATTGGGGGGTTTCTTTGTTTGTTTCCAAACAGGACCTCCTGTACCCCAAGATGGCCTTGAACTCACTATGTAGCTGAGGGTAATCTTGAACTTATGATTCCCCCCACCTCTAATCTCTACTGCTGGGAACATAGGCATGCTTCCCATGTGTGCCTCTGTGTTAGGTGGCTGTGGAATATGCACACCTGTCAACTTTTGATAACTGGTTATTCTTAGGTTCAATGATGACTTAAGCTATGACCTTCTTTAAGTCACAAAGATTTCTTTAGACTTAAATTCATCCTTTGGTAAAAATACTGACCCATTTCTATAACACACAGTGAGTATTAGCTAATAGATTGTTCTGAAAATGTCAGGGTCCATAAACATTTTGACTAATGCGTTAAGCTATAAATGCACACATTGAAAGAAGCAAGCCCTCAATTTTCACTTGTCAAATGCCAGCTTGAATGCTACCTATATTCACCTATATGATACTAGATTTTTAAAAAGAAATCTAAGAGTTCATTTTGCCTAAAAAAAAAATAGCTAATACATATGAAAGGAAACTTTCAGTTTTATTTTGTTTAATTACCCTAATGCTTACAGCAAAGACTTTTCCAGAATTTTAGGTGAGAGAATCGTAAATATAATCACACTTTTACATCAATTGAGTATAATTTTATAAGACCATCTAAGAATCTTTCCATGTAGGCCTTTGATCGTCTCTGAAAGCATACATTTCCTACTACTTCAAATGCCTAGTGGGCTTTTTAAGATGTCTTCCTTCAAGCGTGGTGAAATCTCTTAACTTAAATAGCAAACCTTTAGTCTCTACACTGGAACTAAGCAAAGTAAACCTAAGCTATTTGACACAATAGTCTGTGCTACTTTCTGACATCTACGGGAGTCACCCAAGGCTTTCTCATCTTCTGGTTCCTAGTTCCCTCCTTCATTCCTAACATGGTTTCCTGAACACAACCTCTCTCCTGTCTGCCCTCTCAAGACAAGCCCAGTTCCTCAAGGTTCACTGAAAACACACCAGGGACAGCCCAGTGGGAAATCATAGCAGGCTGCCACCCCTTCAGTGCATTGCCCTCCTGTGCAGGCACCCAGCCTCCGGAGCTTAGCTGCAGGCACCCAGCCACAGATGCCCAGCTTCAGGCACCCAGCCACAGATGCCCAGCTGCAGGTACCCAGCCTCCGGAGCTTAGCTGCAGGCACCCAGCCGCAGATGCCCAGCTGCAGGCACCCAGCCTCAGGAGCCCAGCTGCAGGCACCCAGCCACAGATGCCCTCCTGTACAGGCACCCAGCCACAGATGCCCTCCTGTACAGGCACCCAGCCACAGGAGCTGGCTCCCACCAGTCACCTTCCACCAACACTCTGGGTCACTAGACGGTACCCCTAGTCGCCTTCCATCTGATTTTGATTGTTGAATGAATAAATGATGACAGATTCCCTTAAGACATTCATCCTTGGAGAAAGACAACCTCTGTTCTTCATTCTTCACCATGGACATTTGGGTTTATCTTTGTGTTTATTGCCACCTGGTAGACCTGGAATGCCAGACTGTTTGCTTCTCCCTTAGCTGAACCAGTGCCTGTCCCCTCAGCCACTCACTCTCTTGCCCACATTCAGACTTACCGCCACTCAGAACATCTCTCCTTTACTTGTTCTCCCCACGGTCCGTTCCCAAGCATCCTCCGCCAGCTCACTCTCCTCTTTCCCTCCCTTCTTTCTCTTCCTTTCACAGTCATGCTTCAAGCCACCGTAGTTTTCATCCTCCGACGCTCATTCTGCCATCTCCTGTCTACCCCTCACTCGCGTCCCTCTGCTTTCTCACCCCAGGGGGTCACAGATGTCCTTGCCCAACGAGGTCTCTGAGTTTATGATCTCCTTACTCCTTCACAGCTTTCCTTTCCTGAAGTCCTTTTCTCTCTCAGTCACGCTCCCCTCATAACGCTGACCACACTTTTTAGTGTCCTTTTCAGGCTCGTCCTCTGCCACCAGACTTAAATTGTGTCCGTCCTGAAGGCTCCAGGCTGTTCCTGTAATCACATTTAAATTATCCTAATCCTGTTTATTGCTTCAACTGTTACTATTAAGCAGATGATTTCCAAAACTTCATCGCAGACCTTTATCCTGAAGTATGGATTGAATGTAAGACTCATAGTTCTCTCAAATCCAATATGTTCGAAATATAACCCATTGTCTTCTCATAGAAACAATATTCTCCTGCGAAGTCATGTGTCTTAAATCCCATCCTGTGACTTTAAGAATGACCAATGGGCTAGGGAGGTGGCTCCGTGGATAAAGTGCATGCCCTGCAAGTGAGAACTAGAGTTCTGACCTCCAGAACCCACATACAAGCCAAGGTTGCCTTCTGTAGTCCCAAAGCCAAAGAAATAGAGCAGGGGACCTTGGAGCAATCTGGCTGGCTAGACTGCAGAAATTGGCAAGCCTGACTTTCAGCAAGATGCCCTGCCTCCATAAATAAAGCACAAAGAGATCAAGGAAGATCCCCAAGTACCAATGATTGCACATGCACTTCATGAAAAATACACATGTGCATCTACACATTTGCAAATATGCATACATACCATGAAATATACAGATGGGAAAAACTCCCTAAGAACACCAACATAAACGTACAATGCTGCCTTGGGATCGCTCGCCTGAGAATCAGCTGAGCAGAGCCTTTTTGGAACATACACCCCAAATCAATTTCTTCCCTAGACTCCATATCTAGACATAAGTACTATTTTACCCTGGCGTTAAAAAAAAAAATCCCAGGTCATAAATGCATCCTCCTTCTTCTACAGCAAAACAATTACCAAATCTTGTTAACTCTCCTTTTTGAAAACTTCCTATTCAAAAACACCTACTTAGCATTTCCTAACTCCCAAGTATGGGTTTAGATTCTGGAGATAATGTTGTGAACAGGAAGCTACAAGTTTGCCCTTATCATCTCCATAACCAACATCTGACAGGGTTCATTTAGAAAAGCAGACTTTCTGAATGACCAGAGTTTTAGAATGGAGATTGACCTCTTGCCGCTGTGGGAGGTGGTTGACTGTGTTATGTACAGCTGTTGTTTCTTTGTGTGGTGCTGGCTTGAAGTCAGCAGGGTGGGCAGTTAGAGAGGAAAGAGGGGCAGGAAGCGGAGAGTGAAGACAGGCTTTACCTCATGTGGGTAAGTTGGAACTCAAGAGGACAGACCATAATGAGCCTCTGTCTGCTGCCACCACCAAGCTTTCTGCTTCCACAGTGTGGGTGACCTACAACAAGAGCCAACACCCTCTATCCGCAGCCTAAACCCTTATCTGGCTTAGGAGTTGGAGAAACTGAAGAGGCTTCTGAGCCCAAGCTGCTCCCTCATGCCAAGAAGGTGAGCCAGTACATCCCTGACTGGGGGTATGAGCTGTGACGGTGCCTAACCCTACACCAACTTTCCAAATAAACATGGCTGCCTCTTCATGTCCTCCTTCCCAATGGTGTGTGTGTGTGTGTGTGTGTGTGCACGCGCGTGCGCGCACACGCGCACGCACGCTTTAAGACAGGGTTTCACCATGTGGCCTTGACTGTCCTAGAACTCAGTATGTAGACCAGGCCTCTGCCTCCTGAGTGCTGGGATTAAAGGCATGCACCATCACTCCCAGCCTGCAGAAATACATTTGACGGCCAACCCTTACTCAAAACCCAACAGTGAAAAGAATTTTTGATAATCTGTTTGTGGCTCAGCTAAAGTAACAAAGACAAAGCTATTCACTAGAGCATCTGTCCCGTGAGATGTGACTCTATCTACCTCTGATTTACCCCATTCTCACTATGGTACCGAGGAGATGGCTATAAACTCAGATCAGGTGGCTGACTGGCTCAAATCCATGCCACCTCCCCATCAGCAACGTCACAGCACAGAAAGTCCTTTGCTTCGTGAAAGAGACAGTAAAATCAAAATACCTGCTTAAACCAAACAACAAAATGTATTTTTTTTTCAGGTAGAATATTTGTTGCCTCCCCTGTTTTTCCAACCCTGAATCTCAACCGGCATCTATATGAGGAAGCTCTTGGAGGGGAAGAGAACAGAGGGCTGACTGACAGTCCCCAGCCCCACAGGCACAGTGGCTGTGGAACGGACACATTTCCTCTCATGTTTCCTGGGACAGGACCAAGCACAGGCTTCCTAACAGAAAGAATTGGCCTGAGGAGGAGAGCAGTGGCTTTCTATGGCTCACACCCATTGAGGGCAAACACAGACGGCTCTGCACAGTATGTGCCTTGGGGAAAAAGGACGTTATTTCACAAGGCTCCAGCCAAAGAGGCATTGGGTGCTTTAAGAAAGTTAAGAGGATCCCTGTGACAAACTAAAGGCCAAAATGACAAATATCACCACGACAGTAATTTGGCTGCTTACACTGCAGTAGTGGTGGCGGACATAGCCCCCAACTAGTAAATATTTCAACCTCTCCCTTGTTCAGAACAGGAGGCTCTTTGAATGTCACCATGTCCCTACCCTCACTCAACTAGCGATACTATCTATTCTTTCGAGAACACGTGAAAGCTCTTCCTTTGACCCACAAACACACAGAGCACGAAAGAAAGCCCTTCCCAGTAATTACTGAGACACAGCTGGCATTATCTTTTGCTGAAAAGCAAATTTGAAAACCACATTCAGCAGTATAAACAATTTGCTGCACTGTCTCGCTTGGCACTCAGGAACCCGACTGAACAGTCCCGAGCCTTGGTCATGTGTCATTGGAGGCCCTTTAAAGGCAAACTCACAAAACCATATTCTCATTCACCGTAGGGGTCAGGGCAGCCTTTCAGAATACCCCAGATGCTGCTGGTGTAGGGGTAACCATCCACTCAGAAAGTACCACTTCTAGGAAATTATTCCAAAGATTAATCATTGTTGTACACAAAGCTGTGCAGGATAATTAGTGTGGGGGAGCTGTGAATAAATATTTCATAATAAAAATAACTATACATACACACTTATATATAGAGATATATGTAGATATACGTATATATATCTTCAAAAAGCAATGCCAAAAAATATATATATTGTCATAAAAATAGAGTTCATTATTAAAAGAGAATATTCTGTGTGATACATGTTGGATTTTTAAATGAATTATTAGTTTATATATGACAGCATAGTTTACTAGAGTCAGGTGACTGGAAAACTGACATCATGAGCCTTCAATTATATCCATTTACTCAGAGACCTGAGACTGACTTTGTCTCTGCCCATGACCACCATGTATTCACAAATTAAGAATCATCAAAAAGACTTCCTGAAGGCCTAAACCTTTCCTTCTGATGCTGAAGTGTCTGATGCAAAGGTTGTAGGTGAGAGGGCTGGCTGAGTTTAACCGTGAAGGGAATTATGAGTGGTGAATTCCCCTGGGCAACAAAAAGACAGGATCAGAGGTGACTGTGATTCTGAGCCAAAGGCACGCTTTCCCTCATAACTCTTCCAACTCAACTACATGGAGAAAGGTTTATATCAGAAAAGCTTGGATCTCAGGCTCCTTCTTGTAGGGGAGCTATCATAAAGGCCTCTGCCTTGGTAGTGGTGTCTGAAGGAATCTGACAATAGATCAGTGGAGATGAAGGTCCAGTTGAAAATCCCAGAGGGGCTGCCAGATCGTCCAGATCATCAGCAGATACATCCACTTATGCCATCTGGCATGAACAACCTTACTTAGAAACTTCATTTTACTCCTGGAAAATTTAGGATTCATTGTGCAGATAATAGAAGAATGCCTGTGTGTGGCTGGCATTCGGGTCTCTGGGTTAATAGGCAAAACCTCTCATCTTTTTCTGACACCTTCAAAGCTATTCTCCATTAGCAGCCAGCCCTGGAGTTTGTTTGGACCACAACCAGTAGGGGCCTCAAAGGGAGACCTGAGTTCCAATGCTACCATTAAATAGAAAAGCTCACGCTTAGAAACATCCAAGACCATTTTATAATCTCAAGGATACTTGGGAATGAAGATGCCAAGGGAAGCCAGATCTCCTGCTAATTTAGCTAGTAATGTTCAAGAGTCCATCTAACCTGAGTATCAGTGTGAGGATGATCACGCCTGGGAACCTGTAGATGGCAGTAGGCAGGGCAGCCTTCTGGAATGACGTCCAGTATACTCTTGCTGTAACAATAATTACTATGCCCAGAACAAAAATGGTGTGACCTCTGGGACACCACACTGGCATTGTATGAAAAAGGTGTGGGCTCAGACCTGACTAGTGGACTCCAGTGAAACTGAGAATAAAGTATTAAAAACTACTTTCAAGACCAGGCGGCGGTGGTACCTATGCGCCTTTAATCTCAGCGCTCAGAGGCAGAGGCAAGCAGATCTCTGTGAGTTTAAGGCCAGTGTGGTCTAAAGAGCTAGTTCCAGCACAGCCAGGGCTACATAGAGAAACCCTATCTCAAAAAATAAATTAAAAAAAAAAACTACTTTCAAATTTTACTCACAGGAATCTCAAAAGAAACAAGGAAAATTTGGCTTTGAGGAAAATAGATAGGCTTTGGTTCTGTGGAGTGCTTAACTGTGACAAGTGACCATGATCCTAAAATCATCCTATAATAGTCACCTAAGCCCTGACCTTTACAAACACTGAGGGGTTGGGATATTGTGCCCACATACAAGTGGCTCTTTTTACTTTGGGTACATGAAGATGGGGTGACCTGACGATGTTGTGGGGATGAGCAAGAATGGATTACAGAACAACCACATACTTGGTTGGAGATGTTCTACGAGGCATGCCTCCCTCACTTTTGTACAACCACAGCTCATCAAAAGTTTCTGTTTCCCCAAGTGAGAGGCCAGATGACCTCTGGATTTGCTTATCCTTACCCTGTATGTGGAACCTGCCAAAAGGCAGAAGCAGTGTCCTCTCCAGGAATGTTTATTAATAGAATATCTAATTTAAATCTTGAAAACTTATTGTTGAAAGGGCTCTTCATTCCCAAAGAGTGGAAAAACGAAACAGAGAGCAAGCCAGGCAAGGATGTCCTACACTTCCTGGGTGTGACATCATCTGGGTTTAAGGAAGCAGTGTTAGGCAGGGATGTCAGGAGCACGACCCAGAAAGTGGCTCCACAAAATGAGTACCAAGTTAATATCTGACTAGAACGGGTGGTTAATGGTGTCCTTTCAAGGGTGACTATATACTTGATTATCTAAACCATGATAACTCCAACCTCAAAGGGACCCTGTTAATATTTATACTAAATAATAGACATAACACCAGGACTGTCCCAGACCAGTCATAAAGCTTTAATGATGTAATTGTCCCTAAATCCTATAGCCCATAGACTCATGCTGGATTATGACAAAGAACAGAACAAAATATAAATGTAACATGAACTACAATTCTCTGAATAAACACACCTACGTTGATTTTTGAACCAAAGCCAGTAACAGGCCTAGTATGTACGAGACTGAATGCTCAAGATCCAGCTGTTTTTAATGACTGTGTTTAAAATGGAGTGTTAAAGCCAATGTGTGGAATTAACCACGGTGCTAAAGGACATTTGGTGTTCCTCCATTTTGTAAGGGTCAGATTTAAAATCATGGCCCAGGGGACCTTGAAAATAATTAATTTCTAGAAGTTGATAATAAACTGATTTTTATCTATTTGACCCAGTATTTATATTAATATTTGAGAACATAATCCCTTTTAATCTGGGATATAAAGGCTTAGTACATCTTGACAGGTACCAACACAGACAGGTACTTAGTGGCTCAACAAATTCAAAGCCAGATCACAATATGTTTACACAGCGATATGAGCCGATCATCCAGCCTGTCTTTCTTCAAACTGCCTAACCCTAATATATGGGAGGAAGATATTTTAAAGACATTTTTTTAAAAACCTCAGCTCTCAAGGAGGGGCCAGGCTTCCACTTCCCAAGTCCCCCTGCTTTGTGAAGGGTTTCTCTGTGTGTCTGCTGTGTGGGTCTGTTTTCTCACCCTAATAAAAGCTTTCTTTCAAAAAGGAAAACACATAATATTTTCAGGATTCTAGCAAGAGTGATGCAGTCACTCCCATGACTCTCAGCAGAGTTCTGTCAATGATCCAAGACCTCCTTGAAGTTCAAGGCCTTGAGAAAACAGTCAAAGCAAGTTATAGCATTGTTGAGGAAAGGCAGACCAAAGGTATCTCTTTAGGACGGGAGCTCTCGGAGGCTCCCATCACCCCATCCATTCTGAAAGCCCTTCATAGGAAGATCTGTGAGCGGGCATGACGATCCTTGACACACTTCTAAATCTGAGTTCACAAATAGGCATCTGTTGGCATGTCTTCCTCCCAAATCTTTGCTCTACATTTTCTTGCTATCTCTGTGGATTAGCAACTGTGCTCTATCTAGAATCTTAAGGGAGAGCCCAGATTCTCACCAAAAGACTAAAACCAAATGTAACCTTCATGCTGCCAAAGGACAACTCTGTAAAGCCTAAGGGTAAGTGCCGTGTTTGCCAGGTGCTTCCCTGGAGGCAACTGATAACTCCTTACTGTAGTGACAATCACCAATATCACTACACCGTTCCTGGATGATGACAGAACATGCTGAGAGGGCTTAACAAGGGTACAGACTGACGTCAGCTAACGGGAAGCACCTGCGCAGGCCTGGCTGGTCGTTTGGTCCCTGAAAAACTAAGAACTAGCCAAGCAGGGAAGAAAATAGCAGAGAGCACAAGGTAGCCCAGGCTGTTGCATCTGGGCTCCTGGGAATGAAAGAGACACCCCAACCACTGCATAAACAGATGCCAATTTCTTTCAACCCAAATATAAATTCAGAAAAAACATATGAAGTGGATAAAATCCCTTGACAATATGGCTTGATAATACAGGCTCCACAAGTGAGTTTATGTTTACTGCCTTTACAACTTCCAAGTTGTGCGATTTTATGAACAATGTTTTTCGATACAATTACATTCAAAAGACTTCTGTTTTGATTACAATCCTTCCTTTTTATCTCCTATTGCCAAAACAAAGACGAAATAGAAGATAAATGTGTACTGTTATTGTAACTAAAAATATGCCAAGCGAAAGGACAGAGACTAACAGGTAAAAGGGATTGTTTTGCAAACAGAGTCAGTGGCTATTTAGAACCTACATTTGTCTTCTTTATATGTAATTCATAGACTTCAGAACAAGCTTTATTCAGAAATGTTCCATCAAAACAAGTCAGAAAGTTTATGCTATGTAAAATATATTTAGCAATTACTATCACACAGATTTATAACGTGACTTTCTCCTCCTCTAAGTGTGCTAGCATCATGTGGGTTAGGAAAAGATTAAGTACCTGTCTCCGTTAGGGTTTCTACTGCTGTGACAAACACCAAGACCAGAAGCAACTTAGGGAGGAAAGGGTTTATTTCCCCTTACAGCTCGTACTCCGTCATCCAGGAAAATCGGGGCAGGAACTCAAGACAATAACCTGGAGCTAAGAACCAATGTAAAGGCTGTGGAGGGATGCTGTTTACTGGTTTGTTTCTCATGGCCTACCTGTCAGGGATGGTACCACCCACAGTGGGCAGGGCCCTGCCCTATCAATCATTAATCAAGGTGACTCTATGCACTTTAGGCCAATCTTATGGAGGCATTTTCTCAATTAAAATTTCCTCTTTCCAGACATGCCTAGGCTTATGTCAAGCTGAGGGAAACCAACCATCACAGTATCTGAGCAAAGAAGTAATAGAACTTACAGGAAAAGATCTCTTGAATCGGTATCTGCTCGGTATTGGCAGTTGAAAAATGTATCCAGAAATGGACTAACAGATGTCAGAGCCAATTGGTTATTAAATGAAAGGGCAATACTACAACTCTGGGGCTCAGTCGCCTAACCTGACACCATTACAACCCCCTCTTATACTGATTTAAAGTATACTTAATCCTCTGCCCTGTGTGAGCTGAGAACAGAAATGTTCTTATTCTGAAAGAAGGATCTCTTCCTCATGTTTGGACCGTGAGAGACAACATCTGACAGCCAGTATTACAGAGGAACATCTCAGGACTTTTACAGTGAGAGGTATATTGTGATGAGACATACCCACTTGGTCTTTGCAGAATTGCATAGCCTAGCATGTATTGACTATCTTGGGCCTCAGCACACTAGGGTTGTGTAGAAGTGATAACCTAGCATGAAGTTTGTATAGAAAGACATCTGGTTTCAACATTAAAAATCCAGTGCACTGACTTCATGAGGAGAAACTCACATGACTTACTTTGAAAAACAGCAAGACCCAGAGGTTGAGTCAACAAATGAGACTCCAGGGAGCTGCTTTAGATCGGTAAACACCAGCTTGCTGACTAGTCATCAGACAGACACGGGTGTAGAAGTCCAGTGTGTAGCCAGCATGAATCCCGATACCTTTCCCTATCGGTGCTGCATGCTCTCCTGATCTTCCAGGTTCCCCTCTACCCGCTGAAATTTGAGATTGAGGACATTCAAAAGATCAGCAAGGGTGGAGTTAATTAACTAATGGAAGACCATATCTCATTCCATTTTCTTATGTTTTTGGTTGTGCGCCTAGCCTTTAATGGCTGAGCCGTCCCTCCAGCCCTCCTTCCATTTTCTAATTCAAACATTTGGCCTTCAGGGAATGAGAAAGCATTTCTTAGGAAGAGACTTCAAAACTGGAGTGAAATCCCATCTCTTTTTAGGACAGAAAGAGGCAAAGCCCTCCTTCCTTTGTGTAATGGCCTGGAGAGGAAACTGGAAGGTCCAAAAACCAGAGAAGTCTTACATGCGCATACAAATTCATTCTAGGCTGGCTCCCTATCTGAATTCTTTCTCTCCTTCCCTCCAACTCCTTTGCATCATATCCCCACCAATAGAAGGACAACAGGGCTGGGGAGATGGCTTCATCTGTGAAGTGCTAGCTGTGCAGGCATAAGGACCTATGTTTAATCCCTACAGCCGTGTAAAGAAAGCCACATGTGATGTTGTACACTCACAACTGCAGCACTGGGAAGGCTTACTGCTCAGCCAGCCTACCCTGCTTGATGATCTCCAGGCCACTGGGAGAACCTGTCACAAGAAACAAAACAGAAGCTACCTGAGGAATGACAGCCAAGGTTGAGCTCTGATTTTCACATGCATGTGCACACAAATGTACTCTACACATGCATGAGACACATACATCAATATACACACATTAGAAACAAATGATAAAAATACTTATAAAAGCCATCAAAAGGAAAGTATAAGAGAATCTTGTTTGAATGCCTATAAAATAGCAGCATTTGTAGTCATGATGCTAAGCCTGGGAGGTAGCCTCCCTCCAAGTTGACATCAACTTTACCTTACATGACAGCTAGTATTAAGAGAATAGAGAGTTACGAAAAGAAAAAGAAGGAAAAGTAGAGGGGCCCAGCACCAAGCTACACTGTGACTGTCTCGAGTGACCTATGACAGTTCTCCTGTCCCTCCCACCCCATCAGCCGTCCATCTTCAACTCTGTTCTTAGTGCCAGGTACCATGCTACAAATTGTGAAGGTACAGATTACAGTCACTTAGAGACAGGCAGTTACACCTATGATCAGGCCATAACTAAATACATTTCTAGAGAACTTCTAACTCCTCTAATGGGTACCCTCATGGTGCCTACATTCCTCTTTAAGAAGTTACAACATCTCCCTTCCACACCATTCAAAAAGGAGTCTTGAAATTAAAGGTGAAAGATTGGTTGCCCTGCTCTAGCCTCACACCACCCATTTGACCTTGATAAATCACCACGATCCTAATCTTGTCTATGTTTTATTTTTTACTTTTTTTCACATGTTCACTCTCAATTTTATTTACCATTGTAAAGGCTGTGTCTCTGTACACATGGGACCACGACGGTTTCCAATGGCAGGTTAAAACTGTGAGGATGTAATAACTCTCTAACCAGGTTTTAATAGCCTTGATAAATGACATAGCTCTACTGCTCACAAATGAGGCACAGGAAGCAGCTTGCCATCTGTACAGATTTTTATCTTGTCTATGTTTTAGAACAAGATACCTACAAAGTCCAAAGTTTCTCCGAAAGTGAACTGGCTAAAACTGACTAGATCCAAGATAGCTACCAGAGTGACATCAGGTGACCTATTATCTCACCTCATGCTAAATGGCACTATCACAGTGTGATGACAGTTAACAATCGGCATAATAACCAAGAAGAACCATTAAAGGAGTAAAATGTCCCCCAGCCTCCTCAGTACCCATAATTCCTTGAGATATCATTATGTAATCCTTCCTATCATTCACTGGGAAAACCTAAAGTTCTCTTTAAGACACACAAAAGAAAAACCTATCAAACGGCTCATTGCTCTCAAGAAGTATCTATTATTCTGTCTCAGCTGCCATATCTAGTCTAGTCTAGTCCAGCATAGACATATGATAGCATCTACACTATTGATTTGCCTAGTGACATGGGACAGTATATAATGGGATGGAGAGCAACAGAGGAGCCCATGATTCCCATCCATTTCTGACACACTGTGAGTCAGTCACCATCTCTCATACCAACTTTTTGTTTCTGGTGATGGCACTGGAACCCAGTTTCTTGGGCATGGTAAGGATGCACTCTGTCGCTGAGCAACAGCGCCTCATTTCTCATATAACAATACCTATATTTTATTGCACCTCTCTCTTCCACATCCACCACACACTTAGTTTTTCATTCTCCTCTCATGTCTCACATTCCTCAGAACATTTTCTTTCAGTTACATCGCCCATTGCCCCTTCTGACTCCATCCCTAAACTTTTCTCCTGTTATACACACATCACCTATGCTATATTCTGTTCTTTCTACTTTGCTGTTATTTACTGATGCCAGCATCATAACCCACCATCTTATATTGAGGACTTCTGTAGACAGATTTTTCGTTGGGACCCTAATCTCCCCAATAGGAGCACAGAGACTTATTAATTACAAAAGCTCAGCAGATAGCTCAGGCTTGTTTCTAATTAGCTCTTACAATTTAAATTAACCCATTTCTACTTTCTGTCTCATGGCATTATTACCTTGCCTCTGTATTGCCTATTCTACTAGCTCTGCATCTCCTGGCATCTCTGCCTTCTTCTTCCCAGTGTTCCCTCTGCCCTGAAAATCCTGCCTAGCTATTGGCCATTCCGTTTTTTATTAACCAATCAGAGTGACACATCTTCACAGGGTACAAAAAGATTATTCACAATAGACCTCAGAATGTTATCACCCACACGGATGCTTTTAATCTCCATGTCGTCGTCTACAGAACGATGTCCCTCCAACTTTCATTGAACTCCTGTGTTCTTCTTAAAGTTTGTTCTCATTCTGTGTCCAACAGACCGTTCTAAAGAACATGGGTGTTCTAACTGAGCATTTGATTCTGAAACTCTAACTAAGAAAATACCATGTTCGTAACCTGTCTGAGTCTTAACTTTTTTATGAACCAGCTGGGTCACAAGGTGACAGATCAATTATTCAAAGAGTCAGTACCATCCATGGCCCCAATAACAGTCTCTTCTATTAAACACAGTTTAGTCTCTTAAGACGGTTCCTCCCACTCTGCCAGAGATTTTAATAAGTCAGCAAAGTCCTGTTCACTTAATCACCTACATGTTTCTTTAATATTATTCCTATTTCCATATGACCTACTTAAGGCCTCTTTATCTATTCACCAATACCACTCTAATGATCTAACTCTATATATTGCTCTTTCAAATCTCTTCTCATATTATCTAAGTAGTAAATTTGGTCACAATACTCCCTTGCTTGATCATTTTTCTAGAGAGCCTAATCTTTGCAAAAAGACGACAAAAAGAATCAAGAACAATAAGTAATAGCAAATAAAAGGTATAATTACTTTTAAATATCATAATTATATCATAATTATTTATTAAAATGCAATAAGCTGAAAAACTACTCTAAATCACTAACTCAAGTTATCATATACAGAAATTAGTAGCTTCTTTGTGAACTGGTTATAGCCAGATAGAAAAATGATGAAATTATAGCAGTGATCATACAACCAGATAGATGGTAAAGTAATGAACTTTAAACTAAAAGTGCATATACATATTAAAAACAGATGACTAAATGGGAGATCAAGCTATAGCATGTTACAGAGATCTGATATCCCAATATTAACTACCTTGAATTTGCATCTATAAATTGAATGCAGTTGAATTTTTCAATTCCACCCAAGAAGGGTAGAATGAGGTGCTGCAGAGATGTCGACTCTTCTATCCCAATGCATGTTCCTCAAACCCTTTCTTTAAAATAAAACTCTCAGACTCATGCTGGGCCCTTGGCCACTTAGAGCGAGGATACATATTTCTAAGCTTCAAGACTGATCAGGATATTCTGGGACCCAGTGCAGCCAAAGAGATGTAAGTACAAATGATCTATGTCAATTGGCAAGAAAACTCCTCAAAGATAAGATAGCCAGGATGCCTCATTTGCTTCCTGGTCCCCAGTTCTTCCCCCAGGCATTATGACTGAACTTGAGAAGTCATTGTGGATGATGCATAGAGGCCAAATGTTGAGGATGATGAAGCAATAGTACAGAAATTCTGTTTACCATGGATGTGCCTGAGCCTGCCTAAGACTAGGCTCTGTTTGCAATAATATTTAAATTAAGCCCCTGCAGGCTTTGTAATTTTAGCTGTTCCTGGTTCTGATGGGTAGACTACCAAAAATAGTGGATGAACAAAGAATGGTGAACAGAAAAAAAAAGAACATTTTGAAAAGATTGGTTATATCTAGCAGACAGAGGGGCAGAGCAGGCACAGGATAAGTGTCCTGACCCAAGTCTGGAAGCTGGGGAAGGTGCCACTGGGCTCTGCACACTGAACCAGAGCATGGGACCCAGGATCTCTCCGGAGATTGGGGTAAATGCAGGCCTAAACTAGTTTGGGGTAGTGTGCAATAAGACATACTGTTTTCTCTAAGCAAATTTTTAGGGAGAACCCCCTAATCTTATATCTATGCTTAAGTGAGCATGTATATGATTAAAGGCCAATGCATTGTGGGAAAAAGCCACAGACATTGGGGAAAGGTTATGCAATCCAAATCTGTCAATCAAAACGGAGACGAACCCATTCTATACCCCTTAACAATTAGCATCTCTTTCCTTTAGACCCCGTAAAAGAATACCCAGTGAATAAGCTGGGTCTTTGGATGCTCTGTCACTCTTGACAGCATATCCTAGCCTCTGTTACCACTTTTCTTTTAAATTAAGTTTCCTTGCTCCTTTGTAGTCTATGCACATTTACTTCAATTGCTTGAATAAGATGTCAGAACCTAGAAGCGGCCATTGCAGAAACCAGACACCAGTAACAATAGGAAGGATTTCTCACGACTTTCAGAAGAAGCAGGACTTGGCCAGCACCTGATCTCAGGCCAGCAGCCTCCAGAACTGCAAAGCAATACATTTCTATTGTTTCCAGGCCACTCCGTTTGCAGTGTTTGATGATTCATCCTTGGAAGCTAATGGGGTCTCTATCTTCAGTCTGTGAAGAGGCGAGCATACATACAAAATAAAGTAAAAAGCCAAAAATTTAACTTATGCATAACAATCAAAAGTAACTCCAGGTAGTGATATCTTTACTAAAGATCTGGATTGAGGAGAATTGGGACAAATTCACAGATGCAATGAAGTTGACTTTAAGCACAGGGGCCAGAATGACAAAGACTCACTATTGGTTTATTATTTGAGAGACAGGGAGTGGTGATTGATACCAAATCTAGTCATAACAACAAAGATTCAAAAAGCAAGGGTTGGATACTGCAGCATACATACTCTGCCTATGGCATCCTGGAGGCTGTGCCAAGATGGCTAGAATTTATCCTAGCCCTGAAGCTCTGAGGGCAGGCATCTGACCAGAGAGAAAGGTCACACTCTGAGCAAGCCCATGAGTTGGGGTATCAAGTCTGGCAGAAAGATGAATAACTAGGCTAACATTTTTTTAGTGCCTCAGGACTTCTTTCTTTCCACCCACACTTCATCAGTCCTGAGGGGACCAGCAGACATCAGGTATTACAGAAAGGGATCAGTCATGTTTCTTATGGCCTGGATTGTAATTGAGAGTAAATGGTGTACAGATTGAGTGAGGTAACCCAGACCCAGAAAGACAAATAACATACGTACTCACTCATAAGTGGCTTCTAGACATAAAGCAAAGAAAAACCAGCCTGCAATTCACAGTCCCAGAGAACCTAGACGACAAAGAGGACCCTAAGAGAGAGAAATACGTGGATCTAACTCACATGGGAAGTAGAAAAAGACAAGATCTTCTGAGTAAATTGGGAGCATGGGGACCATGGGAGAGGGGAGAAGGGGAGGGAAGAGGAAGGAAGGGAGCAGAGAAAAATACATAGCTCAACAAAAAAAAGCAAAAAACCAAAAACACAATAAATAAATAAATAGTTTAAAAAGAGTAAATGTGTAAAAGAGAAAAGACAAAAAAATATTCACCTGCCATAGAAATCTTTGCAGTTACTGCAGCTCCCTCCCCAACCCAGTACACCCTAAGAAAAATCTCTGTGAAGCAAAAACTTTCTAGGCTAAGCAAATAGAAAATGCTTTCCTCCTCTGAGTTTTTATACACATATTAGTATTCTAATTTATACTGTGACTCTTTATAAGGCAGGTTTCTAAATAATATTCCCCTAACATATTTTTTTTCTGCAAAGTATCTCACCCCAAACCTGAGCACACCTTGGGAGTGAAAATTTTCTAGGAGGTACTAATGCTTGGTTTTTCTGGGCGGTTTGGTGAGCCATCTGCTCTCTTAAGAATGAGTGGCATATTAGATGAAGCTATTTCTAGGGTCACTTTCCACTCAACTTGCCATTACCCTGTGGCTATTGACAATTTCCTTGTGCTGAAATCCAATTTGTTCTATCGTCAATATTTCATTTTATTATTGATTTGTTTAAAAGGGAAGGAAGTTTCACCCATAATTAAGTGGTAAATGAAACTGAGCAATGAGGATTGAACTTTTTCTCCTTAACTTCCATAAAGACCATTCAGTCCCCAGATCAAATAAAAGATATTTCTTGATCCAGATATACGGAGAACCATTTACAACAGCATCCTATTCAGTAAGTAGTGTGACTCTCTCTCAGATCTATGTTCTAAAAGATGGACAGCATCTTAAGTTATTCCTAACCTTTTCCAGAAATGGGAAGAAGTATTCTACTCTCTCAGAGGAATGTTGCCATCATCGATGCCCAGAGGACTGAAGGGTGAGCGGGAACACAGGGTTAATATGGAAGGGAATAGAAGGAGCATGTGCCCCTCACCTCCATGGTAAACAGAAAGTATCTGAAAGTTTACTCAATTGAAAGTGAGTATTAGAGGCAGGAAGAACTCCTAAATGAAATCTCTATAAGAAAGAGAGAGGGATAGAGAGAGGGAGATAACTTTTCTAAAAGATTTTCAGACCATTCTACTGTTTATACAGAATTTTTACTAATTTCTAATGATTTTCAAAACACTCCTGTGTGGCGGATGATATTGATGTCATTTATAGATAAAGAGTTAAGTGTCTTATCTAAGGTCCTAACACAGGTTGAGATCTTTTGATCCAAGCCCAGTGTTCTTTCCATCCATCTTTAACACCCTGATCAGAACCCCAGTGCTAATGTGGATCACAGAAGCATAGGATCAAGCAGAGGAACATTGAGAGCATATATTCGAACATCTGTAGGCATGGTGCCCTTTGGACTTGAACCCATGTATGAAATACACACATGTTCCTGAGCCTATCCAAGTGTCTAAGCTAAGTGGTCACCACTGACTGTCAACTTGGCCTAACTTAGTCACCCAGGAAGGGAGCCTCAGTGAGGAACTGTCTAGATTACTCTGGCATGTGGGCATGCCCATCAGGGAATTTCTTAGTTGAGTTAACTGAAGTAGGAAGATCCAGCCTCAATACAGGAGGCACCGTTCATGGGCAGGGTCCTGGACTGTGTAAGAGTAGACAGAAAAGGCGAGCTAAGAACAAGCATACCTGTGTTCAACACCCCTCTGCTCTCAGATGTGGATGTGACTAGTTGCTTTGACTTTCTAACATCTTGACTTCCCCCGCGTTGATGAACTATAAGCTGGAACTGTCAGTCAAAATAACTCCTTCCTCCCCTGCGTTGCTTTTGCCAGGGGGCCTTATCACAGCCAAAGGGAACAAACTAGGAAAACAAGAGTTACCTGAACTGAGAGAAGCCCCACTTGCTCACAACAGGGCACTTGCCTCAGCATCCAAGTCACACAGCAAAGTCACACCACATATTCTAAAGGTAACTGCTATGTCCAACTGTTAATATTTTAAATATGTGATTTTGACAGACTTTTAAAACAACTTGTATTTCCTCAAGGTAATAAGCAATAATGCAGTATTTTCAATGCTTTAAAAAAAACTAGTTGATTGATGACATGACTAAATGCATTGTTAACAAAGAATGCTTAATCAATAAAACATTGTAAAAGCATGCCATTTGAACCACAGATCTTCACAAGACAAAAGCAGTCATAGAAGCTGGTGATATATATTATATCACAAGTGTTATCTGGGTCCCATTTTGAAGAAAATTAAGAATACATTTTACTGGATCAATTAATGCTGCAAGAGGCTTTCATTAGTTTCTCTATCAAGAAAGTCAGATTCCTTGCATTTATGCAAAACTCTATAAATACGTACAATTTTGTCAACCTAAAAAGTGTTCAAGGAAAGCCAAATTGATATACATTTATCATTCCTGATCCTTTCCAGCAAAGCTAAATTCCTATTTAGCCACTGGATCCTCCTTTCTACTCTCCTCCTTCCTGGTCACATTTATCGTCATGAAAAACCTTGTGGATTCCTGGGAATTTCTCTAGTGCCAGATTTCTTGCTAGTCCCATAATGGCTCCCTCAGTCAAGATATCTCTTTCCTTTTTCCCTCCCTCTGTCCTTCTCCCATCTCAACCATTCCATTCCCTCATGTTTTCCCACCACCTCCCCTTATCCCTTCTCCTCCCCTTCTGCCCTCCCTTCTCCCTGACTCCCACACTCCCAATTTTCTCAGGAGATCTTGTCCATTTCCCCTTCCCAGGGGGATCCATGCATGCTTCTCTTAGAGTTTTATCACTTTCAGACATCATTCTTCTTCCTTTGAAGAACAAACCCTTGTGTTTAACAAGTCCAGTTCCTCCAATGCTTTCTTTAAGCTGTGCCTCCTACAGTTAAATATATAAAAAATAAAACAGAAGAGAAGAAATCTTAAAAGCATAAATGTGGAAAAGAGATTGGTGTGAGTGATGTAAATGGTATTGTCCAAGAGAATACAAGCCTACTGGTTGAATTTTAATTGCAGGTAAATTTGTAGTTAGAAGTATATCACAAATACTGTTTGGAATATGCTTGTGCTCAAAGTAAGTTACTGTTATTAGCTTAATCTGGCAAACCTAAATGCAATTTTCCTCCCCTATCCCAAAAGCCTTCAGTTCTACTGTAGGGAGTGGATGTTTCTCTATTTTATTTGACATGGGTTCCCAGCCAATTTTATTTAGGTTCATTAAGCATGGCTTCTTACATCACAGCAACCAAGGTAAACTGGAAAATTTAATACAAATAGATAAGCATAGCCAATTCTCTGCTACTAGGTAATGACCAATACCAACCCACTTATCCTTGATTAACCATCTTTTCTATCTCCCACCTAAGTCTGGTCTAGTCCTGGCATTTTAAAAGGAAGACTATCTTCTGAGTGTGTTAAAGTGGCCTTCCTTTTGCCCTCACAGGATTAGTCAGCTTGAACAACCTTACCAATCAAATCATCTAAAACGCAGATTGAAACATGGCTTCAGAAATGCCACAAATGCACCCCAGAGCTGGTACAAATGGAGTTTTGAGAGCTGAGAGTAAGAATCCTCCACAGTAAGCAGGGACCAAACCCTGCAGGAGGAGTTGGCAATACCCTGGAGATCAATGCAGTGGAACTCACGACACCCGGGAAAAGAAAAGCAAGCTCCCCCATCCTGTACAACACAGAGGATCACTTGGAAAGCCCTGCACACAGGGAAATCACAGCCACGATCAGGATGAAGATGATGAGCAACAGATGCCTCCCTCTCTGCAGAAAGGATGTGGGTCTGCACCTGGCAACCTCTCCTGAGATCTCACAGTCATGGAGGAGTCTCATGGGGAATCCCAGTCTAAATTCACCCAAGCTCTATGACCCAAGATCTCAGAAAGAAAATGTGAGGTCTCTCCAAGGACTTCCATGCTGGCAAATGGAAGCTGCATCTCTCTTTCAATTGCTGGCCAGAACTTCAGGCTCCTTCCTCTGGTGCTTTAGGTGCCTCACTCTTTCTCTAAAGCGTCCCTTCCCAGCCTGGGGCTGCCGTCTGCCATGGATCTGGCTCCCATCCACTGAAAAGGCCTAGATTTCTTTCCTTCTCTCCTCCACCCTTGTCCTCTGGCAGGTTGCTGAAATTTAGAGTTTGCTGCCCTGCAGGTTTTTTCCTTTAATGATAATTAATTTTTATGTTAATAAAATTGTCCTTGAGTTTTAAAAAATACTCAATGCCAGCTTTTAAAAAAAAGGTTGACAAACATTCAACATTCCTGTGGGTCTTGGAAAGTAACCCTGAGGACACCTGGAAGGACTGACAGAAAGTCTCAGGTCCGTCAAGCCCCGAGCCCAGCACAGCTGCTGCTGCCCTGTAGTTGTCACCACCATTTTGTTTGTTTGTTTGTTTGGGTTGTTTATTTATTTGTTTGAGACAGAGTTTCTCTGTCTTCTCAGTATACCTTTGGCGCTTGTCCTGGAACTTGCTCTGCAGGCCAGGCTGGTCTCAAACTCAAAGAAATTCTCCTGTCTCTGCCTCCCAAGTACCGGGATGAAAGGCATGCACCACCACCACCCTGCATCCCCAACATTTTGAATCTTAAAGAATTGCCCTAATTTACCCCCAGTGCCTCCGACTGACAAATCAAATATCAGCTGACGTAGGAACTTAGAAAACAACGTTACTAAATATCAACTTTGTGAATCATACAGTAAAAAATAGAAGGGACAAAGTTAAGTTCATGTCAGTCAAGCAAATGATCAGGATAGACACAGTTTTTCCTTAGTGCTATGATCATTGAAATTCTTATTCTGGAGAAACGATGAACAGAGCTTCTGTGGACCAACCATGGAAGCTGTAAGACTGTGATCCTCTCACACAACCTAGGTTGACTTTGGTGGACAGAAAAATTGGTACCTGAAGTGCAATTCTGCTGCAGAAAGAGCCCAGAAGTGTGGCACTGATTTGGTTGCCTATTGGTCATCAAAACGGAAACTGTAGTCAGAGGCTGAAATGGTGATCTGTTTTACACAGAGAGAAACACTGGATAAAACTGCCACTATAGTAACCAAACCCAGAAGGCAGATCACCTGTCACATGAATTTATATGCCTTAGTGAAGAGTTCAGAAAGCAAATGTTAGTTGTGTGATGTTGTTCCAGCTGGCTGCTTCTGACAAGGAGCCAGAGGGTTGACATGAATCCAGATGTTTGCCTTTAGTAGACGTGAGAGAAAGAAAACAGATTCCACAAATTCAAGAACTCACATATATTGACAGAGGTTTCTATCCTGCCTAGTCCTGCAGCTATTCAGTCCCAAAGAAAGACACAGATGTCTACATTAATTATAGACTGGCTGGCCTATTAGCTCAGGCTTCTTATAAACTTTTATATCTTACATTAACCCATAATTCTTGTCTGTGTTAGCCACATGGCTTGGTACCTTTTATCAGTGGGGCATTCTTATCTTGTTTCCTCTGTGTCTGGGTGATGACTACAGGCTGAACCTTTCCTTTTCCCAGAAATCTCCTGTTCTGGTCTCCCCGCCTATACTTCCTGCCTGGACACTGGCCAATCAGCATTTTATTCAACCAGTACAGGAAACAAATCTTTAAAGAGTACAAGACCATTGTCCCACAGCACTCCCCCCCCCTTTTTTTTTCAAAACAAGAACTCTAAATCTAATCTCCTTTGTTTACCTTTTTTCTAGACCATTATCTATAACAACACTCTAAACAAAGATAAACATCCATAATTTATTTTTTGGAAATGTGGGCATAGTTTCTTAGGCTACTTCCTGTTGATTGGGAGAGTCAATAATCTTATGGGAACCAAAAGAAAATTTAGGAATATAGTCAAGTTCTAATTGGGATGTTCTGTGAGGCTTGATTATCACAGTCAGCAGTCTTGAGGCTGTTCTGGATGTAGAACTCAGAAAAAATTCCAACAGAGGTCCTCTGAAATATTCAATCATCTGGGTCATCCACTTCTATTGGAGATTTTTCAGGGGTTCTACCTTGATTAAAACTGATTTTTCTTAGCCGGGCGATGGTGGCGCACGCCTTTAATCCCAGCACTCGGGAGGCAGAGGCAGGCGGATCTCTGAGTTCGAGGCCAGCCTGGTCTACAAGAGCTAGTTCCAGGACAGGCTCCAAAGCCACAGAGAAACCCTGTCTCGAAAAAGCAAAAAAAAAAAAAAACAAAAAAAACAAAAAAAAAAACTGATTTTTCTTAACCCAGAATGAATCCACAGCTCCTCATTTCCTGTGGAAACAAAAGCAAAGCCTCTTCTCCAAAGTTACATATCTTTTGTCTTAAATTTTGAAGTCAAGGCATTTTCAAAATACATATGTTGGATTAATCCAGCAGCATTTATAATCAAATGTCTTTTAGCAGCTTCTGCTCCTTCCTCAGGCATCAAACAATTCAAAGACAACACAATAACATACAGTATCCAGACTCCCTGTGCATTTTCCATCTTTACATGGCTTTATTTTAAACTTTATTTATTTTATTTTATTTTTAATTGTTAGTTTTTTGAGACAGGGTTTCTCTGTGTATCTTTGGCTATCCTAAAACTCACTTTGTAGACTAGGCTGCCCTTGAACTCACAGAGAACCACCTGCCTCTATTTCCCAAGTGCTGGGATTAAAGGTGTGTGACACCACACCCAACTTCTCTCTCTCTCTCTCTCTCTCTCTCTCTCTCTCTCTCTCTCTCTGGAATTTATCCTTTTTCTTTTCTCTCCCAAACATATATATTAATATATATTAAACTGCTTAGAGATTTTTTTGTCTGATTCTATCATTACTATATATCTTTTTCTGACCACATGAGTCTTTAATTTGCTACATGATATGGCTAGGATTAAAGCTGTGACTTTGACAACAGGATCTATCCCATTCCTTAGCTTTCTGAGAATCTAGCCTCATGGTGTAGGTACTGGCCAGAGCCATGTTTGTTGCCACAACTCTATGGAGTTTCAAGGTCCATGCCACCACCAAAACCATGCTGTTGGCTATTCATCAATGCCATTTAAGTGTTTGGCGGTGGGGCCTCTTAAAAGAGCTGCAGGTTTTTGCAGTTAAAGCTGAGTCAGGAAGCCTCTCTTAAATGAGACACACTTGCCTCTAGCAAACAGAACCCACCCGAGAAAATGCTGCTACCAAGAAGCTATGCTTAATACTGTTCTTTTGTGTCTAGAATTACTTCCCAAGCTCTCTCAGGTTTTATGTGGATGTAGTTGTCCCTGTTGTTGCCATTTTATGAAGAAGGCAACTGTTTCTAAACTCCAAAGAGTTCAGACAAAATAAAGCATCAAGGATGTTGGAGCACTGCAAAGGCTAGTTAAAACTCAGCTTTAGGACAAAAACTCAGTTTGGGTATGAGCATCTGTGTTCAGAATTCTGTACCTCCAGACTGATTGAGGTAACAGCTAGAGTACGTACTGACAACCAACAAATGTTTGCACTAGGAAACTGACTCAGAAAAAAAAATGTGTCTGTGATTAGGAAAGTTTTGGGGAAAATGCAAATAGGTATCTGTGCTAACAGACACATATAAAACATATATTTCTGTCCCACTCAGTCCCACAGCCATTCAATCCCAAAGAAACACACAGAAGCTTATTTATTAATTAATTATAAATTGACCTATTTATTACCTCAGGTTTATTATTAACTAGCTCTTACAACTTAAATTAACCCATAATTCTTGTCTATGTTTAGCCATGTGACTTGGTACCTTTTATCAGTGAGGCATTCTTACCTTGCTTCGTCTGCATTTGACTGGTCATTGTGTCTCTTCTATTTATCTTCCCAGAATTCTCTTAATCTGGTTGCCTCACCTATACTTCCTGCCTGGCTACTGGCCAATCAATGTTTTATTGAACCAATATTAGTAACAAATCTTTACAGTTTACAAAAGCATTATCCCACAGCAGCATGACTTAACTTTTAAATCATTTTATGTTCTCTGAGATATATATGTTTGAAAACGGACATGAACTACACAAATAAATTTGGCATATATTCAAGTTGGTTGCATAACCAACTTACATAATTATAAGATGATTAGAAAAACAAAAGTATTAAGTGGCTTTAGTGTTCTTTAATAACTATTATCTAGTGATAAGAACCAAGTTGTAGAGAAATACATTTTATTCAGTAGTCTTATTTTCAATATAATATGGCTGTTATTATTTTGAAATCAATTAATATGCTCTACAGGATAAAGCAAATAAGGTCTTATATTAATATTTTCATAGAAGTTCTCATGGTTACATTTTTAAACAATTAATCAACCCTGAATATTAAATTGGAATTGAAAATACAAGTTTAGCTCATATGGTCCCTGGCTCCATGTGGTAGCATAGATATGCTCTCCTGAACACCTGCCCCCACAGTAGCTAGGAATGGCAAAATTCTTCCTTGTTCAGTAAGAAAGCCTTCATCCATGCCAAGTTGGGACACTCAGTGTAAAAATATGAAAATTTATCAAAATAACCCAGTCCTTATCAGTATGGAATTGCATCACACTACTTAGGAAACAGTAGTACATCCTTATTATGGATTGGGCCTAATAGAAATGAATTACCAGGGATGGTCAAGTAACTGTAACATAGGAAAGCTGCTGGTAAAAGGTCTTCTGGAGCCTTTGTCTGTACCTTCCAAATACATGTTTCAAAGCAGAAAGCCAAGAAGAAAAGACAGTGAAGAGTAAATCTGGCTTCCCTTCATTGCTAAGCTGGAATCTCATTGTTCATTTCAGAAGGTGATTCTCATATAAGAAGATTCTGAGTTTTAGCACAAAATCTCATGCAAGAAGATATCATGACCAGCTAGTTGGGAAGAGTGCTGAAGACCATCTTGAAGCATTTGCTGTGTCATAGAACATTCATATGAATGCCATGTTGTTAAATTTAAGAATGTGACCTTATTTATGAGCTAGTCCTAGACCAACATAATCCTTGTCTGTTGGATTGGAAAGGTGCACATCTGAATCTGTTGACTGAAGATAGCACCCCATCATAATATCTCCAGGGTAGCATATTAGATTTAAAAAAATTGAGACATGACTGTGTTTTTAACATTGCTTTATTCTGGTAGACCATAGTTTTCAAGTAGTACACATAAACCACTGTTAACTAACCTTCAGAAAATAAATGAATATCCCTATGTCACTTGTCACACTTGAGCTTCTGCCCACATCTATGGAGCCCTTAACCTTCAAACAAACATCTACACTGAGATTAGGAGTAAAAAATGATTTATTCACATCCAAGAGCATCACAGATAACTCCATAAATTAAGATCAACAAGACTAAAACATTAGAAAATATAGTTTGGAAACTCCTAAAAAATGGTTGACAGAGCATTTCAAAAAAGGCGTTAATCTGATATCTCCAGTGTTCAAGGGAAGTTAAGTGTTAGTGCATGAAATTTTAATGAGATAAAATATGTTGTATCATTTATAAACTGAATCTTGCTTTGTATGTAATACTATATTAAAGTCAAGAGGAGTAGTAAAGTATAATATAATAAAATTTTTATTTTTTTATATTAACTTATTTTAAGTCACTTATAAAAAGGCATACACACTATCTTTGAAATTAAAACCGAAAAGATTTTCTAGTTTCTTTTTTATTATTCTTTCTTTATTTTGTTTTTCAAGACTGGGTTTCTCTGTGTAACCTTGGCTTTCCTGGAATTTTCTCTGTAGACCAAACTGAGTTCAAACTCAGAGATCCTGCCTACCCCTGCTCTCTGAGGTGCTGAGATTAAAGATGTGTGCCAATATTATCCAGCATTAATTTTTAAACAATTAGTGGAATTACATTTTATAGTACATGCTTAGAGCTACGGGACACTTGAACAGCTAATGGAAAGGACCATATCCCCATCCTGTACCGTCATCCGGCCCTGTGTGGTCCTCTTAGTAGTTCTATTCACTGTAGTCCACAGTTCACATTGAAGTGTCATTCTTCATGTTGATCATCGTCATGCTTGTCTTACACTTTCACAGTAAGCTGCCTCACCACACTAGAAATCCACTCTCCTTCCCCTGTTCATCGCTGTGGTGGTTTGAATGTAGCTGGACCCCTTAGACTCATAGGGAGTGACACTCTGAGCAGCTGTGGTCTTGGAGGAGTAGATAGCGTCTTGTTGGAGGAAGCGTGTCTCAATTCACTTCCTACTGCCTACTGATCAAGTTGTAGAATTCTCAGCTCCTTCTCCAGAAGCACAGTTGCTGCATGCTGCTTCCCACCGTGAGGGAAATGGACTGAACCTCTGAAACTGTAAGCCAGCCCCTGTCAAATGTTTTTCTTTATAAGAGTTGCCGTGATCATGGTGTCTCTCACAGCAATAAAACCCCGAGGCGACCCTTTCTCCCTCCCTAAGTCTCAGGAAACTCCTAGTGTTTCAGTGGCTCTGCATTTTTGCTTTTCTAAAATGTTACATAGTTAGAATTCCACAAAGTGTAGACTCTTCAAATTGGCTTCTTTCACTCAGGCTCACTGTTTCCATAATACACATAATAAAGTTTTGTTGTGAGAAGCTATAGAAGATCTAAACAAATTAAGGCATGTCCTACAGTCTTAGAAAGATATAATCACAGAATAAACTAATTTAGATTTGTTTCAGTACTTACTTGCAATTTTCAATAATGTGCAGATAAACATACAGAAAGAAAATAACCACCCAAAATGACTAATTAGTACAGATTCAGTGCAATTGCCCTTGGGGAGTAGGGTAATTGGGAGGAGGTTCCTTGGGCCTTCTAAATTTTTACAGTGTTCTATTTCTCAAACTGAAGCATCAGCATGCTGTCGTTTATCTTACTTCTCCTTAACTTGTGCAGTTAGTTTTATACATATCTGACTGCACACTTTAAAAATAGAATTTGGGGGCTGGTGCTATAGCTCAGTGGTGGAGCACTTGCTCTGCCACATGTGGAGACCTAAGTCCAGTTCCTAACATGACAGAAGGGAGAAAAAAGAAGGGAGAAAAAAAATAAGAGATTTTTAAAAAATAATAATAATAGTAACTGATTTTCTCAAACTGTCAATTAGCCTATGGTTGTCTTGAAAATCCCTGATTAATGTGGCTTCTTAGATTTGTAATGACTAGGCTGTTGGGCCCTGGGTGTTGTTCCACATCCCGTTCCATGGTCTTGTAGAAGTACATGAAACAGGAAAAATGAATGAATAAACAAACCTCATTAATTCTCTATAATGGTACTCATCTAAGCCAAAGGCAACGATTCTCATCTTCAGAGCTGTAGTTCCCATATTCACATACTCTAAGCCCTGATGGTGTGCCTTCACTTCCGCCCACTGTCGACTGGATTTCTTCTCATCTGAACGGTTGGCTCACTTCCTCAGGTATCTTTAATGAAGTTATCAGCAGAACCCTTTGACAGCATTCATCCCAGCTTGGCTTTCACTTAATGTCTTATTAGCATACCTAATTATATTTGCAGGAAACACTGGTAGTTAAAACACTAAAATCTCAGAGAATATCCCAACATCATTCTTGCCATTTAGCTTGTATCTACACCAAGCAAGATTTGGGGGGGGGGGGCAGAGTTCCTAATTCTTTTACTGGACTTGAGTAGCATGACAGAGCATGAGCTTTCTCTCCGGAGTCAGTGAAGAGGCATAGTCAGAGCAAAGAGGAAGATGAGAGATGAGTCGCTAATACAGGCAACAGCAACAATTAGTTTACAACATAGTGATGAGGCGGTTTGGATGACAATGGTCCCCATAGGCTCGTATGTCTGCACACTTGGTCTCCAGTTAGCGGAACTGTTTGGGAGGGATTAGGAGGTTGTTGGAAGAAGTACATTATGAGGCTTTGAGGTTTCAAAACCTCACTCCATTCCAAGTCAGTGCTCTCTCTCTCTCTCTCTCTCTCTCTCCCCCCTTTCTCTCTCTCTCCCCCCTTCACCTTCTGCTTGTATACAAAGACTGTCAGCTCTCAGCTACTGCTACAGCACCATGCCTGCCTGCTGCCACACTTCTCACCATTACGGCCATAGACTCACCTTCTAAAACAGTAAACCCTAATAAACTCTTCTATAAGTTGCCTTGGTCATGCTGTCTCTTCACAGCAATAGAAAAGTAAATAAGACAAATGGGTTTCATTGTGACATTTCACAAACATATAACTTTTCATCTTATGCATATTCTCCCCTCAAGCTACCCTCTTTTTATACCTCCTTACCTCTGTGTGCTGCCCCTTTCTCCCCCAAATAGTCACCCCTCTTTGTGTCATGCAGAGAAATATAAACATACATATAGCTATTTAAGTCTAGATATAAATATAATTTTTCTTTCCCCAATTATCTTCTCTTGCTACCCTACCCCTCCCTTTAGACCCTTCTTCCTCCCCCCACTCTCTCTCACACACACAGACACATACACATGTTTATGTGCTTACTTAAATCTAGCTTTTATATATGATAATTGTTTTTCTGAATATGGTTTGTTTCCTTTAACATAATTGTCTCCAGTACCATTCTCTTTTTCTGAAAAACCAATCATTTCATTCATTTAAAGCTGAACAAAACCCTGCTGTGTGTGTAGCATGTTTTCTTTATCTACTCAGTTGTTTACAGGCTTCTGGTCTGGTTCCATATCTTGGCTAGTGTGACTAGCATCATAATTAACACAGATATGTACAAAGCTCTTTCCCACGTACACACTTGTCAGCACTGCTGTTTCATGGCAGCCATACTGACCAAAATGAGACACATCTCAGTGTAGCTTTACTCTCTGTGTCTTTCAGGTGGCTAAGGATGCTTTATACTTTTCCAAATATATATTATATATTATTAGCCATTTGTATTTCTAAGAACTGTTTGTGCATTTCTTTATTGATTAGATGTTTTTGTGTGCTTAAAGGTTTTAGTTCTGTGTAATACTAAATATGAATTTCCTTTTATCAAAATTGAGGTAATATTGAATTTCAGTGTGAGTGATCGGAAAAAAAGAATATGGGTATAACTTTTCACAACTCTGAGATATGATCAAGAGACCAAATCTGGGTCTGCAAGATGCCTCAGCAAGTCTTACAAACAAGCCTGACGATCACGATCTGAGTTTGATCCTCAGGACCCACGTGATAGAAGAAGAGAGCCAACACTTGGAAGTTGTTCCCTGACCTAAATACGTACACACACACACACACACATACACACACACACGCACGCACACACACACACACATTACACACATGGACAGAGAAAGAGAGAGAGGAAGAGAGAGAGATGTAATTTTAAGATAAGAGAAAAAAACCTAAGAATTCATGGAATAGAAGAAGAAACTGAGATAAAAATAAAAGCATTAAAAGCTCTGCTGAATGAAATTATAGCAAAAAAAATGTGCAAAACAGGGAAAATAATGGGCATCCAACCACAAGAGACATTTCAAAAACTCACTCCATTCCAAGTCAGTGCGCTCTCGCTCTCTCTCTCTCTCTCTCTCTCTCTCTCTCTCTCTCTCTCTCTCTCTGTCCTCCACCTTCTGCTTGTATATAAAGAATGTAAATATACATGATTAAATAAGTAACCATCTAAGATACGTTAGAGTCAAGATGCCAAAACTACAAAACGAAGAAATAAAATTAAAAGCCATAGGTCTGGATAGATGCCTCAGTATATAAAGTACCTGTTGAAAAGCATGGGGACCTAAGTTAAGATCTCCAGCATCCATGTAATAGCTAAGAGCAGCAGCTCATATCTGTAACCCTAGTGCAGGGTTGGGGTTGGGGGGGGGACAGAGACAAGGCTTGCTTGCTAGTCAGCCTAGCCAAAGCAGTGAGCCCCAGCTTCAGTAAGAGACTCTAAGAAAAATATGTGGGAAACAATAGAAGACATCCAAAGTCAAGCTCTGCCCAACATACACAGGTGAGCATATACCATATGTATGTGTACATACATGCACACATGACACATAAAAGAGAAAAAGAAAAATTCATAAGAGAAAAACCTTCTTAAAAAGGCAAACACATTGAAACAGCATGTCATTTTTTAACAGAAGCCATGAAGTCCAAGAAAGCACAGAACAACTTATATCAGCTGTGACAGTAAGCAGCTGTACAAGTTTTGTGCAACTAGCAATACTGACTTTTAAAGAAGTGGAAAGATAGAGAAATTTTAAGACAAGCACCAACTAAAGCAGCAGTTCATGACCAACCACCAAGCCAGCCATGCAGAATATACCTAAATAAAGGTCACCTTAAACACAAAGGAGTATGATAGTCTCAATCCAGAATGGGGAGGAAATAGTAACTGTCACCAGAATAGATTTAAAAGAACTAGAAAAGAATTCATCTTGTCAGGAACAGTAAACCATCAGACAGAAAATAAGGAAGAACAAGCTATAGTCCAACCAACCAGAAAAAAAAAATTGCCTACAAAACTTTAAGAAAAAACCTATCCCAATAATAGCTCCAAATCTACAATGATGCATACAAACAGAAATCTCATAATGAGCCAATTACTTGTACACTAAGTGTAAACTTAATTGGAAAAATAGAAAAGATGAAGTGTTAGAAAAATTTCTTTCAGGGTCTTCCAAAATTGAAATCTTTCAGGTAGGCGTACAAGTCCACCAGAGCTGTCTTCACTTTGGTATCCACCTTCTTCACACACCAGGTGTCCCTGTTGACCGCACTTGGCTTTCCAGCCTGAGATGGGCAGATTCTGCCGCTGTCTAAGACTCCACAGTTTGCATACCCTGAGGTGGCTAATGTTCTAACTAGAGGTGAATCCAAAGTGTGGTGGAAACACCACAGTACTGAGATCTTCATACCTGGATGCATCTCCACTTTCAAAATCATCTAAGCACCAAACACCTTGTTGTAGCACGTGCCTGAGGATGTCACGTGACTTTCTGGACCTTCAAAGACCTTGTCCTCTGCAACACTGAACTTCTGGCAGATAGGTGATCATGGGTCTTGATCTTCTGCTGACCCCAAATTTATTGTCATCAAACTCCAAAGTTACTTTCAGCCCATGGGGACAACTCCTAGCCACTGAAGATGGGGTTACCTCTCCCTGTACCCTTCAGAGTCTAATCTGAGCCTCCAGCTGCTTATACTTTTGCGTTTGTCTACATCTGGCTCTCACAGTCTTCGTGATTTTTTTTTCCATTACTCTCTCCCCCAACACTTGGGGTAGGTTGACTTTATGTTCCCTAACTTGTGATGGCTCTCAGCTCCCGGGGTAGCTACATTTCAGATAGATTTCCTCTCAAGATGACATCTGACCACAACCAGCCAAGCCAGGAGGAATGCCAAAATGGAGTGCTTCTCTCTATTGTTGACCCTACCCACCAAAGGTGTCACTGTCTCACCAAAACCTGCCAATGAATTTAAGGGTTACAAGAGCTACAGACTTTTCCTGTGGGTAAGTCTGCCAAACTCTTTTCACTGGGGCCAGGAGGCTTAGCGTTCAGATACAATTTCTGCTTCCCATCTCCCTCAGGGTATGGAATGGCTAGAATAATGATCCAGATTGGCTATTTTTTTTCAATGAAGTAGAATCATGCTTCTGAGTCTTCACACATTCTAGCTATGCCGTCACAGCCTGTGATGAATCATCTAGGTTACCAACCTGGAATCAACTAAGAGACAAGCTCATGGACACATGTGTGAGCTTGAATTGGGAAGCCTCACACTGTGTGAGCAGAACCTCCTGATATCTGAGAGGGACCCAACATCTGCTCCAACCCCTCAGGCACCAGCTTGTCTCCAGTCATTTTTTTTAAGCGAACAGAGCAGTGTTGTGAGGCATCCAGCCATATTTCCTTGATGCGAGTCCCTCTTTGCTATCTTTTCCTGTATTTTTACTTGTCTATTACTATGACAATTTAACATCTCTGATTAAACATCCTGGGGCCAGAGAGGTGGCTCAGCACATAGACATGCTTGCCTTCAAGCCTGATGCCCTGGGTTCAGCCCCAAGATTCCACAAAGTAGGAGAGAACTGACTGGTTCTCTCCCACAGTTTGTCCTCTGACCTCCACACATGAGCAGCAATAGAAAAGCACCTAAGCATGAGGAACGCAGGAAATTATACATGTGAGGTTCCAGAACATGGTGTTTGATATTGGGAAAATACTCGATAAACAGAAACATTCCATCCTCACTACTACCATCATCATAATGTGTGTAGAACACAAAGCAAAAGTGTTCTCTCCTACTAGGAATGTGGGGGAATAGAAATGAAAGGGTCCATTGGTAAAGAAAGATAAGAAACAGTTCCATTTAATATACGTATACCATCTTAGTCGGGGTTTGTTTCAATTGTTGCGATGAAACACCATGACCAAAAAAAAAAGTTGGGGAGGAAAGAGTTTGTTTATTTGACCTATACCCATACATTGTAGTCCATCATTGAAGGGAGCCAGGACAGGAACTCAAACAGGGCAGGAGCCTGGAAGCAGGAACTGATGCAGAGGCCACGGAGGGGTGCTACTCACTAGCTTGCTCCTCGTGGATTGCTCAGCTTGCTTTTTCTATAGAACCCAGGACAAACAGCTCAGGGATGGCACCACCCACAAGGGACTGGGCCCTCTCTCCCATCAATCACTAATTAAGAACATGTCCAGCCAGATCTTATGGAGGCATTTTCACAATTAAGGATTCCCTCCTTTCAGATGACTCTAGCTTGTGCCAATTTGACATAAAACTAGCCAGGAAACATATTAAGAAGATATTTGTTAGACACCAAGACACAAGCTTGAGTAAGACCTGCTAGTCTACAAACCTTCAGTAGCCCAGAATCTCATTGTGAAGACAGCTGAAGTCAAACCTCTAATCCGTACCACAGGAAGTGAAATTACTTCCTTCTCTGATGGGAGAGGCTAGCTAGGAAGCGGAGGGGCATTTATCAGGAAAGGCTGGTGTGCAAGGGCAGAACAGGCAGGCACCAACACAGATGCTACAGAGACCTGGCTCTTTGCCAGGAATCTAGACATAGGGTTAGAAGAGACAAGAGAAAAGACTCCAGAAGCCATAAGTGGACAGACCTGGAAGGGCCTCGGATGCTCTGTTCTGCAGCTTCAGCCTGGTGCAGGGATAAAGGAGTACGGGGGAAGGGAGCAGAGGAGACAGTGGCTGTCACTGGCTCAGAGCAATGAGGACAGAAAGAAAATGGTGGTCATGCTGGTGACAAGTTCCAAAGTAACAGGTGACAGAAAAGAAAGAAGAGACGGTACCAAGGACAGTCAGCAGGTCCCCAGAATGTACAGGCTATGTTCAGGAGGTGGAGGGGTGATGTGGGGTGGAAGGAAGAGCCGGGGGGGAGCGGGTATTCATGAGGCCCAGGTAATCAAAGCCTGCAGTTCTGAGCTGCCAGAGTGAGAGTTTGAAAACAAGAGATAGATAGATAGATAGATAGATAGATAGATAGATAGATAGATAGATAGATAGATAGATAGATAGATGATAGATAGATGATAGATAGATAGATGATAGATAGATAGATAGATAGATAGATAGATAGATAGATAGATAGATAGATAGGATTATAGGAAAGAAAAAAGAAAGGAAAACGGAAAGGAAAAAAGAAAAGGAAAAGAAAGGAAAGGAAAGGAAAGAAAAGAAAAGAAAAGAAAAGAAAAGAAAAGTAAAAGAAAAGAAGGAGGGTACTTGCCAGCACCTGTCAAATGACACTGGGGTACAGAATTAAGAAGTAAGAAAGGGCAATGATGACTAGCCCCTGCTCTCCCTAAAGCACCCACCTCAGAGACCAGTGCCGAAGTACACCATACGGTGGCCCCACCCCACACCCAAACCCATGCTATGGTCCACAAGCACCTCCATTTAAACTCCACAGACTGAAAGCGTTGCAGAGACAAAGGGGAAATGTGTTGCCCTGCATTAGAGTCTCTGGCATCCGTGTGCTTAATCTCCAATGTTTTCAATTAAATCATGAGGAAATAATTATGCAAACTATAATTTCACCATTCACGGGGAAATGATCAGTGTTTTATCCTTGAGGGGTTTGTACCATAGCATCTAAAAGCCTTAGATAAGGAACTAATTTAATTTTGGTTCCCCTCAAGCTAAGATTTCTTACTCTGGGGTAATATATACAAAATACGGAAAACATGCACAATCTCTAGGTCAAGAATCTCACTGTGATTATTAATGAACAGGAAGATGGCTTTCATATTACTTCACTTCTTACATAACTTTCTTTCTTGCATGCTAATCTCTTTTATTATTAGAGATAACATGATGTGAGAAAGGGGTCGAAAAACTAAGCTATATTCAAGGCAAAGTGTGCCTTGGGAAGAGTCTCAGTTATGTATGTTCATTGCCAAACTTACAGCACTTCAAATCAAAGAATTTTACAGCTGAGTGGAATCATTTCAAGGACCCTCACTGATCTGAGCGTCGTTAGTAGCAGCGCAAGGACCACAGGGACCGACACTCTTTCATCCATCCCTCCGTCCTCCTCCGAAGACTTTCGTTGTCTCTAAATTTTAACTCTCTATCTTCAAGCCTCTTTTCCTCTCCGTGGCTTTACCTTCCCCCCTCTATCTGTTTTTCTCAAGTTTATAAATCTGCCACTGACCTTTGATCATGCCTCTCTCTCAAGCTTCCTCTTCCCCGCCGACACTTCATAGCCCAAATTTTCAAAACAGTATCTCCCTCACCATCCCCTCTTTCTTCCTTCCCTTTATTCCTCGGCCCATTGCCATCTGGAGCCCATGGCTGCCACTCCAGTGAGCTCTTCTTTTGGAAGTCACCCAAGATCTCAGCCCTGGAAAAACCAAAGAACCTGTCCTTTTGAGGACATATTTGCTAACTCTTATTTCTTGGCACTGAGATACCATTTGATGTGTCTTTTCTGCTCAGTCTCCATAGCTGGCTCTTTGAATTTATGAGCCATGGGCATTAAAGCCACAATCACCCAGTCGGCTATCTAAAGAGAAACAAAAGAAAAGCACCTGAACCTACCCACATCCTGCGGCCATGCTCCCAATGCTGAAATCACATAGGTTCTTCTTTTACTTATTCATTCAGTTCCCATTTGTCAAACAGAAATAAGGTACCAAGCAATGTGCTTGGCAAGCTAAGGACACCGATATGAGAGAGGAAAGTACAGAAGCTGCCTGCCTCTGCCCTGCCTCGAGTCACCCACCTATACCTTCTCCTTCTCTTACGAAGAAGGAACAGATCACGTGGTTCCTTCTGACTCAACTCCATCTGTGATTCTTTTGGAGACATTTCCATGAGCATGGCGGATAGCTGATCACATTCTATTTTTCTTTTAAATTTTATTTTATTTTAATTATGTATATGTGTGTGGGTGAGTACACATGAATATTGGTGCCCATGGAAGCCAGAAGAGAAGGTCATACCCCTGGAGCTGAAGTTACATGTGATTGTGAACTACAGAACATGAATGAGAGGACCTGAACTCAGGTCCTCTCCAAGAATAGTATAGGCTTTTAAGCACTGAGCCACCAATCCAGCCCCTTAGTCTATCTGTCTATTCAAAGCTGTTGCTGTTGCCTTAAGTGAGCATCACGGAACAACCGTGATTTTCCAGAATGTACACTCTCATGCCTCCCTGTGTGTACACACACTGTCGCCCCCCCCCTACCTTCTGTGTATAGTAACATGTTCTGCTTCTTTCAAAGACTAAGTGGAATGTCCATCTCTCGTGCAACATCTCCTGCACACCCCTGCATCCTGTCTCCACAGCTCATCAACCTGTGATAGCTCCCTTATATTTAATTGGTCTTTTCTTTTTCTGTCAGCCTTCCTATGAGATAATCTCTAAGAACAAACCCATGTGATATTTAACTCTGCACATGCTGATCCCTGCAGAGGCTCTGATACGATCATTTGTTGAATTGATGACTATATTTTTGTTGGGACCATGAGCGCTTGCTCCAGTGTGTCCTCAGCAACACTGAGGGCTTTCTGGGTTGATGTCTTCTCTACCTCTTGCCACTTTTCCAGTCTATTTATGGACCTCAAATGGAAAAGAAAAAAATCCTGACCTCCTTTTTTCATCCCTCAGGCTCCTCTTTATTAAGTTGAAACTGAAAATACGAAGTCGCAGAAAGACTTTTTGTCCAGACTCCTCCTCCAGCGCATTTAAATAAAGAGGCCAGATTTCTTTTCATGAAATTTGATTCATTCCTTCATAACGAGATAGAGATTAACTTTAGGGAAACAATATACACAAGCAGAGGTAATTCAAGAACTAATGAGATGTTATGTAACCATTTAATTGGCTATTCTTCATTCAGAAGGCACAACCTCTGTGTTCTGTGATGTTGAACTTCCTTTCACTCTTCCCAAGCATGTCATTGTACAGTGATTTCTACACAGCGCTTTTCAAAAACCATGCCTTCCGCTCTCCCTATTCCTGTCATTTGAAAAGAGCCATGCCTACCCACACCAGTCTTCATTGAGACTGAGTTAAAGTCGACACAAAGAAATATAGGGCATCAGTTTGCCTCCAGGATACTTAGAGGTTCCTGCTGCTTGCCTGCCCCACTTGGTTTTTGAGACTCCACGCGTCTCTCATGTTTGGACCTGTGTAAGGTTCCTCTGGTCTCCTGGTAATGTGGAGGACTCACCAGCAGCCGGCCTGAGTTCCCCTGGGATGGGTATTCAGAGCTACCTCTTGCTGCTCACCCAGTGCCTGCTGGCCACCAGTGTCCTGTTTGAGCCTCAGAGAAACATCTAGGGATGGAGCCTTAAGAAGCCCAGGCCTAGAATGCTGTCCCGCATTTCAGATGTAATTGGTCCCTCAGGTGTTTCAAATTCTCCTTCATCGGTTTTTTTTCTCATCAAGTCTTTGCTTCATAACAGTCTGCACAGTGTGCCTCTCCTATTCTAACAGTTACCTCTGGGGGAAATACACTTTCCCCATAGGAAGTAGAAGGTGGGATGTGGGTGCTCCCAGTGCCCACTCTCCTCTTAGCCCACAGGTTCCCTCCTTTAAAATCCCTGCGCCAACAGAGGTTCTGCCATCCTACTGTGCATTGCCCTGCTGTCAACACTGCCCCTCCAGATTACCTGCCCACCTCCTCGGCTTCATGAAAGATGTTAGACACCTGGATCAATAGCCACTGTTAGAGTTGCGGCAAAGGGTGTAGCTCAATGGCGGAGCACTTACCTACTCTTCACAAAGCCCTGAACTCCATCCCTAACAATACCACTCCTCCAAAACCGCTTCTCCCCAAACCATTTCTCTGTTAAATTTATAACTCAAACTCTTCTGCCTGACCCAACTTGTTCCTTCCAATTTACCTGCCATCTATCCTTGTTCTTGAATTCTTTGGGATCTCCGATTCATGGACCCACACACATGCATGTTACTGGTTCCCCACCACCACCACTCTGATTCACTGGATCACACTTCATACTCCCTTCCCAGCGTTCCAATGTCCTTTCTTCTCCAGCAGTGAAACCCTGGGTAAGCCCAACTCTTTGTGCAGAAAATCTTCCTTACCCATTCTCCCAATCTTCTCCCGGTGGCCTCCATAGGGTGCAAGGCCAGGGTTTCTTTCTGTCTTCACCTGGAGGGAGCACCGCTTCACTTGCTAGCTGCTCCTCTTCACCTAACTGCTTCTCCTTCCCCTCTCTCACCTCCCATTAGAGACCAGTCTTCACCCTTACCCCTTACCTCTACTCGCTCCTTAGGTTATCACCGATGTCATGGCTTTCAACAGCATCCAGATGCTCATGACTGCCAACTGGTGCGTTCAGAATTTCACAACTGCCTACCTGAAATTTTGACCTGAATGTCTAATGATTTTCACTGGCTCCTTCTTCTTTTTATAATCCCTAACACACTGGCTCCAGACTTGATTGCATAAGAACCACCTGGAGGTGGCTGGCGTAAAGGAGAAGGAGGAAGAGAAAGAAGAGGAGGAGAAAGAAGAAGAAGGAAGAGGAGGAGGAGATCTATCTGTGTAGCTCAGATTGGTTTCAATGTTCCTATTTCAGGCTCAAATTTTCCTGTCTCCAAAACCAATTCTCCAGCTCTCTGCTCTAACCACCTTGCTATCCATACTGCCTCTCCACCTGCATAGACAACTTTATCATTCTTTCTTGGGCCCAAAGTCATCCTTAACCCAACGATTTCTCATCCGCTGTCTAACCAGTCTGCTCTGCCTAGAAGAGCAGTGGAGAACACTGAGCTCCATCAACAGTTGTTTGATCCAAATGACTCATGCGCGCACACAACAGTCAGAGCGAACGCTGTTTGCAGGGGTCCTCACCCTAAACTAAACACTGTAATTGCCTGTGAGGTCCCAGCCTGTGTCCCACCCCCAGAAGCTGTTGTTCCAGCTCTAGGACACGAGTGGAGAGTTTTAAAAGCCACCTGCTTCCAGCTGGATGTGAGGTCACTTGCCAATAATCATGGAACTTTGGAAATGGGGGTGCTGAAAGAGGAGGATTGAGCATCTGATTGTGTGTTGGTGTTTGAGCCTAGTGCTGGACTGGGTGTTTGATTGAGCCTTCCCCCAAGCCTAGTGCTGGACTGGGTGTTCAACTGAGCATTCCTCCCCCAATCTAGGCTACTTAGCTAGACACCATCACTGCTGTGCTGCTGTTGTTTTTAAAACCAGTCCAGGTAGTTCTTGTGTGGCCAAATTTTCAAGCCAGTGTGCTGGGATGTAAAAAAAAATTAAGAATTTTTTATAATACAATCTTTTCTTATTTTACACAGCTAATCCTTGTTCCCATTCCCTCCACCTCCTCCCACTTCCTCCACCTTTCTCCCACCTACCCTCCCCATCCACCCCTCAAAAAGGGTAACACTTCCCATGGGGAGTCAACCAAGTCTGGCACTTCACTTCAAGGCAAGTCCAAGGTCCTTGCCCCTATATCTAGGCTGAGCAAGGTACCCCTCCAAAAACAATGTTCCTAGATGGCAGTTCAAACACTAGGGATAAATCCTGGTCCCACTGCCAGTGGCCCCACAGACTGTTCAAGCCTCACAACTGTCCCCCACGTTCAGTGGGCCTGGTTTGGTCCTATGCAGGTCTGCCCGCTGTCAGTCCAGAGTCAGTGAGTTCTCACTAGCTCAGGTCAGCTGATTCTGTGGGTATCATGGTCTTGACCCCTTTGCTCATAATATCGCTCCTCCCTCTCTTGGACCGGTCTCTGGTAGCTCGGCCCAGAGCTTCGTTGTAGATCTCTGTATCTGCTTCCATCAGTTGCTGGTTGGGGAAGGCCAATTTAGGTGTCCTCTCCATTGTTGCTTAGAGAGCATCCTTATCGATGAGTTCTGGGTTTGATCTAGGGATCATGCCTTAAAGAAAAATGTGAAAGATTCCTGACGTCAACCTTGGGCCTCCACACACAGGTGCGCATGCGCCCACATACGTTTGTGCACCCACCACACACACAAACAGAAGGGGGAGGGGATGAGGACTTGGGGATGACTAGTTCTTCCCAGGCTGCCATGGGAGGGGGAGCAGTTCCCTTGAAAGATTCAGCCCATAGCCATCTCCTGTTTGGCCACATAGTGTTTAAGTATCACTGGAGAGAAACAGCGTTCAGTTCACGGAAGTGTGCAGATGAAGTTGGTGGTGTCCATTTACGCATTCTCAGTATCCTCCTCCCAAAGCTTTTTTAGGCACACACCATGGGCGGTGTTAGCACCAAACTGTTCATTGCTATTTGGCTTTCCCAGCACAGAGGGTGGCATGGTGGTCTACTCCACTTCTGGTTTTTTTTTTTAATATAAAATATTTTTTTAAAAAAAAAAGTAAAAATAATTAGTATTGATAAACATGTAAATGCTAAGCAGATTTGGGTATCATACACAAGGACAATATTCCAAGTATTAAAATAAATAATAATTAAAACTGGAATGCTGTGTAAATATGCCCTAGCCTCTTTGCAGCAACATTTTAGTCTTTGCAATCTTTCATCTCTCAGTTTGATTAAAATCTTTTCTGGCTTCTAAACGTCGATTTTTTTTGCTGAGAATATCTTCCCACCACAGATCACCTGTTCTCAGTTCTTGCTTTTCTGTGGATTTCCATTTCAATCACGGATTTTATTTTTCTGTGAATTTGGAGGAAATGAGCTGCAAAGAAATGAAACTGAAAACATGGCCACCGCTGGCAGGGTTGACAGAGTTTAACAATTGACCAAGGCCAGTTTCATCACCTTGACTCTCTTTCTGAATTTCCTAGCGCTTTCCTTTTCCTCCAGAGGCATTCGGGCTCTGGCATTTTTATGGGGAGGTCGCTTTAAAAGCTGCAATGGTTAGTTAATAGACAGTGGAAAGAGACTTTTGGGAGAGAGGCTGACACTTCATTCTAGCCCTTGGAAAGCTGAGACAGAATGGAGAGCTCAAGGCCAGCCTGATCTCTGTAGTGTGGAACCCTGCCACAAAAAAAGAGAAAGAACAAAAAGAAAAGAGAAAATTGGTACTGGGCGTGTAGTTCAGTGGTAGAGGGCTTGCCTGGCGTGCACAAGGACCTAGGTCTAAGCCCCAGTCTTTAAAAATAAAAGTCAAAAATGGCAGGAAAGCAAGAGGGAGGAGGATGAGAAGCATCTACACCCTCCTCCATTCCTGTCTGTGGAAGGGAGTTGGGGAAGAGACCCATGGGTGCTCAACCTGCTGAGTGTCATATACATCACCATGTCAGAACCTGACGTTTCTCTTCCATGTCCTAATTTCTGTGTTTTCCCCCCTTGGTCAAAACTTCTATGTGGTGGTGGCTCAAGGATTTATTGGGTGTTTGTTTGCTGTTGTTGTTTATTGTTACTGTCTTGTTTTGAGACGGGTCCCACATATCACAGGCTGGCCTCAAACATACTGTGCAGCCAAAAATGACCTTGAATTCTTGATCCCTCTCTCTCCAGTTCTCACGTGCTGAGTTTACAGCCCTGTCCTTCCACACCTAGCTACCAGAATTTCTATTTCTGCTTGTTTCTTGAGCCAAAAGGAAATCTAAGATAATCCCGTGAAACAATACAAGTTGTGTGACTTTTCCTACTAAAGTCTTCCGCCAAGCTTGCTGCTCCAACTGAAGAGCAAGCGTCTATTAACGAGAAACTTCTATTCCTCTGGTTGGGGAGCACGGGCGTGTGGGCGTCCTTGCGTGTGTGCGCGCATGCGTGTGGAAGCCAGACATTAACACTGGGCATCTTCCTCAATCTCTCTTAGTTTGTGAGGTGGGGTCTCTGAACCTGGAGCTCAAGCATTCAGCTGAAGGGGCAGGTCAGCAAGCCCCAGCGTCCTGCCCGTCTCTGACACTGGGGTTACAGATGCACCAAGCTGTGCTGGAGTGCTGGGGACCTGAACTCGGGTTTCATGCTTGCCGACTGAGCCCCCAGACCTCTGATTTTTATTTCTTTTAAAACATATCAACCAGAGCACTCCCCAAAAATCAATGAAGACAACACAAGGGAAAAAAAACGGATCTGAGAAAAGTAAGTTTGGGGAGCATTTTGTTAATTGCTTATTTTGTTACTATGTCCCTGTTTGTGTCATAAGCTTGAGTTACAACGGCACTTCTCAAATGACTTCGGGAAATCGGAAAAAATATTTACCCACATGAATATTCCTGGGAATATTTTCCACAGCTGTGAACATGTACCTACGGCTCGCTACATCAACAGCCTTGTTTGTGCTTTCAAACGTGTCTAATTTTACTTTTAAAATACAGCATTTTTCTGGTTTTGGAAAAATGTCTTTAAAAGCAGGAACAAGCCCTTCTCTTCAGTGGAGCACTTGAAAGGCTTCTCTGTCGCCTCCTCTCCTGAAATGGTAACAGGCTGACCCTAATTTCGCTCCTCTAAATAGGGTAACGGTGGTTTGAGCAGGAAATCTAAATCTGGCCTTCGAGGTAGCCCAGTGATTTTCCAGGTCAAGGCAGAGAAAGAAAGCAAAGTTAGGAAGCTTTGTAGTCCTCTCCCAGGTACCAACAGGCTCCGCCGCTCGCTGGGAGACGTCTGCCACCTAGTGGGACATAGAGGCCACTGACGCTGCTTGTAACCCTAACCGTGTGGAAAAACCACATTGGACCCCATAAACATGTACAGTGACTGTGTGTTATTTTAAAATAATAAGTTGAAAAGGTAAGCGTTTCTGCAGACAAATGTAGCAAAGTTTCACGGTCCAAAGCTTCTGTTAGTGCCGGGTAGATTAATACAATAAATAGTACACTACCAGGTGCTGGTGACATTCAATAAAGCTAAGAAATAAAATGTTCCTCTCTGCTTAATGGAAACTGCGCGCTACCACCACGTACAAGAAGTCGCCTCATAAAACAGTGTCGTGTACAGTGGAGTGCTTTTATTTAACAACCCTCTCATGTTGACAGCAACCTGTGTGTCCTGGGTGTTTTTTTTTTCCTCTACAGTGAGTGTGAAGTATTCTTAGCCTGTGTCTCCATGATGAAAGTCACACAGCACGACGTAAGCGCCGGTGCAAAGAGCATCTTCTAACTCGTTACATCCATGTAACAACTCATTCGCAGTCTTTTGGAAATAACGGATGGAGTCGTGTGAAACTGATACGATCAGAGCTAGAGCCCAGGCTGACTCTCCCCCTGCTTTCTTCTCTTCCGTCATTTGTCACATTTCTTCCGGGTTACACTAGCTAATTGCTATTAAAGAGGTACAGGCACCATGTATATTCGATAGCGTAGCTCAGACCCTCCCATTCACAACTCTGTTTACTTTCTAGCTGTGGCTCTAATAGATGGGTTGTGGGCAGGGGTGCCATTTCCCTCTCTTGGCTTCTTGGCTTCTTCTACCTGGATACTGTCTATCGAAGGCTGTCTGCTGTGAAACCACACTGCCACACATCAGTGACACTTGGGGAGCTGGACGTTCCGAGGATAAAATCTGTTGTTTATGGTAAACAAATGAAAGTAACCTCCTCTTCTGGGTACGGAGCTTCACGCCACCTGTCACCAGAAACTTCACCCCGAGGCACAGAGTACCAAGCTAGAGATAGCTGGGGATTCAGCCTCTCTACTTTCCCTTCATCTCATCTCCAGCCATGAGCTAGCATTGCCTTCCCTGTGATGCTTAAATGTGGAAACAGAAGTCATTTTCAGTGAAAGGTGATGGAGGAAGGTCATTGGTTAAAATAAAAGAAGCTGCTTGGCTCTCATTAGTTAGGAGATAGGTGGGAGGAGTAAACAGAACAGAATGCCGGGAGGAAGAGGAAGTGAGGTCAGACTCGTCAGCTCTCCTCTCCGGAGCAGACGCCTTCAGAGAGACGCCATGCTACCTGCTCCAGGGAAGACGCACGCTATGAAGCTCCGACCCAGGATGGACTTAGGCTAGAATCTTCCCGGTAAGCGCACCTAGGGGCGCTACACAGATGATTAGAAATGGGCCAAAGCAGTGTTTAAAAGAATACAGTATCTGTGTAATTATTTCGGGGCAAAAGCTAGCCGGGCAGGCAGCTGGGGTGTTGGGAACGTAGCCCAGCCGCCGCTCCATATTACTACAAATGACGCCCAGATGTGTGGCTAACTGAGTCCACAAAAAACTTGAGAAGGCTTAAAAATAAGGGAGAGAGAGTTTAACACAGATTTTTGCTGTTTGTTGGTGGCGTGCTGTAGAGAGATTTCCTGATTCGGCAACAGCAGCAGAAAAAACGCTGTGTCATTTCAAAGCGTGGCTTCCTGGGGCTGTGCCGCCAGTGCAAACTCTGGCTTTATGTTTGTGTTCCCGCTTGGGATCGGAAGGAGAGTGCTCTGAGACCGTGACGATGACTCAGAGCTCCCCGCCTGCTCCTGGGCAGAAGGCAGAATCAGGCTTAGGCAGGCGGAAGAGCATGGCGGATTCCTGCCGCCATACAGGGACGTGTTTTCAGACTGCGCAGTGCTCTGCGTGTCAGATTTGGATGTAACTTGGATGAAAAGAATTTCTGTGCTGCACGCTCAGTCTCAGAATTAAAGTGCTGAGTGCCGCTCCTACCTGGTAGCCCCAAGAGGCTTCCTGACTCAGCTTTAGCTGCAAAACCCTGCGGCTCATTAAGAGGTCCTGCCACAAAACACTTAAACAGTGTTGATGAAAAGCTGAACACATGCTTTTCGGTTTTCAGCCGTAGCAGGAAAAAAGCTGTGCCATTTAAAAATGCCGGCTTTCTGGGCCATCCTGCCAGGGCAAACTCTGACTGTTTGAGGCAGGAGGTCTGGCTACTGAGAGAGGACTTGAGTGTTGTCTGTTGTAGCTTGCTGGCTGGCAGGGACCTTGCAGCCAGTACCTCAGCCATGAGGCTGAAAAGCTAAGGAATGGGCTACATCTAGCCGTCAAAGCCACGCCTTTAGTCCTACTGAGTGAGATTGCTTGGTAAACTAAAGACTCATGTGGTCAAAAAACAGAGAGATATACAGTAAAGAGAGATTCAGAGACAAAGAAAATTTCTAAATGGTTTACTGTGTGTTAAAAATATATGCAAGCTAAAAGTTGAAGTTCTTAAAAAAAAAAAGGAAGAGAGTTGTTGTGTGTCCTAGTACACACCTTTAATCCCAACACTTGGGAGGCAGAGGGAGATAGACCTCTGTGACTTCAAGGTGTGGTAGCACACGCCTTTAATCCCAGTGCCTAGAAGGCAGAGACGAACAGATCTCTGTGAGTTCAAGGTGTAGTAGCAAACACCTTTAATCCCAATGCCTGGAAGGCAGAGACAGGCGGATCTCTGAGAGTTCAAAGACAGCCTGGTTTTCAGATATACGCTCAAAAAGCAAAAAGTTAACTTAGGAATGCCTCAGCTTAGATTCTTAAGTGCCTAATGATTTAAAGGCGCAAATCAAAAGTGCTCCTGGATAGTAAAAAATTGCAGATTCACAATAGGGCAGATTCAGACCACTAAATGAGTCACACTGTTGGATGAATGTACGTAGGCTTGAGAGAGAGAGAGAGAGAAGAAAAGGAATATAGAGAATAAAGTTAATGGTTAAAAAAAAAAGGTAAAGTCTTTAAAGAGACAGAGTACAGATAGTTAAGAGATTAAAAGAAATAAAGAAAAATAAGCCGCGTAAAAATGAAAAATTCACAGAGAGTCTGGATTATGTACATTGTGTTTTCTTTAAAATTTTTGACTGTGAAGGAGCTAAGTACAGAGAGACATTTCATTATATGGGCTGCCAAGCTAAACCGAACGGATATAAGGGTATTACGATTTCAGAATTTGGATCTAAGGATATGATACTTTGGAAAAGAGATTCTGCTTTTGTTTTCACAGAGGATCAGACCTTGTGGATTGCATTTATCCCGATTTGGTATGATGGACCACGTCCTCCTGAAGGGTTGCTGTGAACATCTTCAGAAAATTGCTTCGCTCAACTGCCAACTGAGATGAAACTAGCACACAGGTTATACCATGAAAGACCTAATTAACGACGCCCCCATTCAGCAGGAAGCAGTTTGGAGAGAAAAAACTGCGCCCATGTTCCCAAATATTGTTTATAAATGTTCTTTTACATTTAAAGGGGGAAATGATATAGGTATGAATAATTTGCATTGATAGAGATTTAAGGTCAATTTTGTTATATGTATAAATGTTTCTGATGTAACTTTTACTTGATAACTTTTGTTATATGTAATTTTGCTATGTTAAAGTTAAAGCCTTTTTTTGTTTAAACCGAAAAAGGGGAAATGATGGAGGAAGGTCATTGGTTAAAATAAAAGAAGCTGCTTGGCTCTCATTGGTTAGGAGATAGGTGGGAGGAGTAAACAGAACAGAATGCCGGGAGGAAGAGGAAGTGAGGTCAGACTCGACAGCTCTCCTCTCCGGAGCAGACGCCTTCAGAGAGACGCCATGCTACCTGCTCCAGGGAAGACGCACGCTATGAAGCTCCGACCCAGGATGGACTTAGGCTAGAATCTTCCCGGTAAGCGCACCTAGGGGCGCTACACAGATGATTAGAAATGGGCCAAAGCAGTGTTTAAAAGAATACAGTATCTGTGTAATTATTTCGGGGCATAGGCTAGCCGAGCCAGGCGGCTGGGGTTTTGGGGACCCAGCCCCGCCGCCGCCCCATATTACTACAGAAAGGCTTTTCTGTCTTTGGGAACACCCACGTTGCCTGTAGAGTAGACTCCAGGGGTCCTAGAGAAGTGGGCAGAGTTCTTTCAATGTCACAGAGGGAAAGGGTGAGCCCAGTGGTTGGAAAGGAGACAGATTGCCAGGTTTCAGTCCTACGTCTTCCCAACTAAGCCCATTCCAAGCATGCACAGTGGCTGGGATCAGATCCATGAAGACTGGTACTAACGGCCTCATGGCATTGACTGATATGGTCATTGACTCAGAGGGGCCAAGAGTCCCACATCACTGCCTGGTCGTTCTGTGATGGGGGTTTTCTGATAGATATCAATCGCTTGCATGACAATGTCACACATGGGCATTCATGTGGGCACCTGCTTCAAGATGACAGATGGGCTGGGAGCTGCATGTCTTCAGGGGACATTTACAGTTGGTAGGATTCAAACTCATCTGCCCCGAGCCATGGCTGTGCCTGCTTTGTAAAGACTATGTAATGAGATTAGTAGAAACTCATTGGAAGACATGGATGTCGAGGGAGTGCCCAAAGTCTAGGACAGGCTTGGTTTGAAGGGTACTTCAGAATGCATCAAAGTCCCTGAACGAGAAGCCAAAGATAATGGCACTGAGATTTGTCTCTACTGCATGTACTGGCTTTTTGGGATCCTAGTCTGTTTGGATGCACACCTTCCTAGGCCTGGATGGATGGGGGAGGGCCTTGGACTTCCCACAGGGCAGAGTACCCTGCCCTTCTTAGGACTGCAGGGGGAGGGAGGAGGATAAGTAGGGGAGTGGGAGGGAAATGGGAGGAGGGGAGGAAGCAGAAATTTTGAATGGTATCATTTATAAAGCAATAAAAAAAAATCTCTGAATGATTCCACCCTAGCTACACAAACCACTTGCTCATTATTGTTGTCTTTGTGGAAGTCAATTCAAAGCAGGACAATAACAAATGGAGAATAAGCAAATAAAAAGGTTGTTTCCAATATTGCAAACCATAGTTGGTTTTCTTACTTTTTGGGGGGCCTGCCACCCAGCTCCCAAATAAACACATGGAGATTTATTCTCTCTTTTTTGTTTTGTTTTGTTTTGTTTTTCGAGACAGGGTTTCTCTGTAGCTTTGGTGCCTGTCCCGGAACTAGCTCTTGTAGACCAGGCTGGCCTCGAACTCCCAGAGATCCGCCTGCCTCTGCCTCCCAAGTGCTGGGATTAAAGGCATGCACCACCACCGCCCGGCTGGAGATTTATTCTTATTTATGAATATCTGGCCTTGGCTTGGCTTGTTTCTAACCAGCTTTTCTAACTTTAATTATCCTGTTTCTCTTTAACTGTATTTTGCCTCTGCCCTTTTTGCCTTTCTTTATTCTATATATGTTTCTTCCCTTCTTACTCCTTGGCTGGTTGTGTGGCTGGGTAGCCGGCCCCCAGCATCCTCCTCTCCTCCTTTTCTCACTCCTCCCCCTTTTCTTCCTTTATTTTGAGCCTAGATTTCTCCTCCTATTTATTCCCTCTGCCTGGAAGCCCTGCCTATTTCTCTCTCCTGCCTAGCTATTGGCTGTTCAGTTCTTTATTAGACCAATCAGGTATTTTAGACAGGCAAAGTAGCACAGCTTTACAGAGTTAAACAAATACAACATAAAAGAATGCAACACATCTTTGCATCATTAAACAAATGTTCCACAGCGTAAAAGAATGTAACACATCTTAAACTGACATTCCGTAACAGTAAAGTTTGTGTGAAGAAAAACCAAAGTGAGGGGGGATACAAAGCAGTTGGTGGGGACAGCTGTATGGCACCATGAGCATTCTAAATGGGAAAGTCTCTGTGACCCATGGGGATGTAGATTTTAGATGTCTCTAAATTAACTCTCTTTTAAAAATGACCTTCTTCCTGGGGATGGAGAGGCTACCCAGGGAATGGGCTGGCAGCAGGGCAGGGGCAGGGGGTCTATCCTACCTGCAACAGAAATGTTTGTCTGAAACAGGCCTTCACCCTCGGTTTCCAAAGACAAAACCCCAGAGTAAAGACATCTGGATCTTGTTTAAGGAATATCACCAAGGAACCGCTGCTACTGCAGAACTAGGAAGCAGGAAAGGAGAACCGAACAGCCAAGAGCCCTCCTGAAGCCCTGTCTGTGTCTTCCATGACCACCCTCCAATGGGCTCACTTCCCACAGCCCTGTACATTGGCCTGACCTCCTTCATACCCTTCCTGTGGCCACTGCCCTTGCCTGTATGCTCCACTCAACATTAGCAAGCCTTGTGCCCATCCATCTCTAGGCTCGTTTCATTTTTATGAGTCAGATTCTATACTTATATCTAATTTCCATTAGAAAATTTCTTAATTACTTATTCTCAGACTTGCCGGTTTCACACAGTTTGAAGATTAAAAACACTCCCCACCAAGATGCACCATGCTAACCCTGCAACCTTGGAGTCTTCTTGGTCCTGGAAACCCCTTGGGCCATGACCCTCACTCATAATGTAGACTGAGTACCATGTGAAGCATGGCCTGTGCCCAAATGTGAGCTACCACAGCTGCGCAGGGAAGGCAGAAGCTTAGAAAGACTAGAGAGCCAGGTGTGAAAAGCATTGTTTGAACCACTGTCAACGGTATGACAATAAAAAAATGTATTATTCATAAATTCTTCCCAAAATGAGTGTCCTTAGTTCTGTCAACTGTCTACCAGATGGGAGTCTCGATTGAGGGATTGCTCACATCAGACTGGTCTGTGGGCGTGTCCGTGGGTGTGTCTGTGAGCGATTGTCTTCACCATCGGTTGTAGGAAGGAACAGCCCAGGATGGTTCCAGATGTCCTACCCTGACTTCTCTCCTGTAAGGAGAAATAACCCTTTCCTCCCTTTGTTGCTTTGATTCCAAGTGTTTTGTCCCAGCGATAGAGAAGAAACTAGGACTATTAGGAAACAAGCCATTTTACAAACAGACAGATACCTTTAATACAAATGAGCAGTAACTATGTAGCGAAGTCAGAAATAAGCTGTCTTCAGGGAGAGGCCTTTCTCCCAAAAGATACAAGATGCACAGATAAATCAGTGACACTTTGCACATGTTCAGTGGGGGGCACTTTAATTTCATAACGAGCTGTGAATATTTTCATCGTTTTCATCAGCTTGAAATTCCAAAGACATTAACAGAATTATTCATTTCATAATTGTTATGAGTTAAAAAGGAATGACTCCTGTACCATAATATTGTCCTTCTATGTATTATTCAAAAGTACAACATCCCTGAAGATAAAGGAGAGCGTCCTCCTCTCCTCACATAGTATAAAAATGCTGATACTACAGCAGGCGTCAGCAATACAAACCAAACTGCACTGTAGAGTAAGTTTCATAAACACAAATCCATCTTTTCTCTTTGGTTCAAAAAATACAAGAGGTAGGCTAAAGTCAAAAATTCCCATTTCACTGGATTTTTTTAGAAAGCAATTATAACAGAAATGATCAGAAACCAAGTGAGTCTATGGACTAAAGCTTAAAATGTAAGAATATGTGATTTTTTGAGACAGGGTTTCTCTGGGTAGCCATGGCTGTCCTGGAACTCACTCTCTCTATAAACCAGTCTGGCCTTGAACTCAGAGATCCACCCACATCTGGTGTGTGCCACCACCGCATAGCTAAAAATATCTTCTTATATAAGAAATAACATTTTTCTAAGCTCTAATAAAACAAATCCTAAGAGAGAATTGACTACAAAATCAGCTTTAGTGGAAGTTGTGAGTGCTGTGATATTATAAACTTCCTGGCCTCATCCTGAACCTTGAGGCAAGTGAAAAGGCGGATGGGCGCGTATGCTTACAGACTGTGCCTCTCATTCACGTACAGAAGATGGACATATAGTACTGTCGGAACATGCTGGTGTCTTAGCTTCGCCCCACCCCTTCTGGGAAGCACAGGTTCCACAGACTTCAATAAGAGTGGGACGAAGGTGTCATTTACCTGAAATCAACACTTGAGTCATGAAAAGAACAATTTCAGATTTCTATGAAGGTCCCAGGGAGCCTTCTTGATTTAGAGAACTTGATTCAAAGAGTTTCTAAAAAATGAACAAAACCAAGACACTCTCTGGAAAATGGTACAAGTCAACAGTTTTGTTCACTGATGCTTTAGAAAGCAATGGGGGAACACACAGGGTCTACCAAATAACTTGAATCAGTAATTTAACAACAGATGACAATCAATTTCTAAAACTGGGGACCAAATAGCAATGCAAGTAGAACAGAAAGAGTGTATACTGTAATAAATACTATCTCACTGCCCCTCTATACACAAATTTGGCTACTATAATTCATTCTTATTCTGCTTACAAATGAGGATATAAACTGTGCAAGATTGATTTTAAATATGGTGATTTTTTCTACTAATGTTCCTATAGGGGAATTTTACATCTATAAAGACTTCCAAAATGTATATAACAATTTAAGTCCCAAGGCTTTCTGATCACTTTGTTTAAAAAAAATGAGCATAAACAAACTGAAATAAACCTGAACCAATTAGAACAAAGATTGGTGATTTATAATTCTACTACACCAAATGATTTCATCTTAAGCAAGTACATTTTCAGATTTAGGGTGCAAGGCACAGGTCTTTTATCAGCAAACATAAAGTACAATTTTGTGGCTTTTGCAACACTTCTTGAACCTATGATTTTGAGCATTACTGAGGATACAAAACCGAGCCCAAATGCTTGAAGTGGCTGCAGATTCTTTTCCCTTTGGCTGGGGGAACAACAGCTTCTTTCGCAATGGACTTGCTGCCGCCCTGGAAGTCAGCGGAGAGCACTCACAGCTCTGGTCAACACGGGAAAGAAGACTTGGCCATGTCACTTCTGAGCTACTCCTAGTGTCTGCTTCATATTTTCATACACCACATAGCTGATGCCAACAGCAGGGAGCACCTTCATGAAGTTTGGGGTGATGCCTCTGTAGAGTCCTGGCACTCCTTCTTTGGAGATGATTCGCTGAAAAAGGCCAACCACGCTCAGCTGCGGGGCCCCTTCCACCATGGCTAGCAGACAGACAGACAAACCAACAAAAAAAAGATAAATAAAAAGCGGGAACCAGGCTAATCCAATATTCAAGCATGCCTCATTGTTATCACAAAAGACGACTGGGGATTCAGAATGGTGTCTCGAATACAATGGACCGATAAAAATCAATTTCGAAAACAACCTTCCTGATGCAGCACCCACCAGTGAGGGCACAGCTCTTTAGGAACTGCTGTGCTAGGTACTAGATTAATTACTTGCCATGCTAACCCTTCAGGATAAAAATGTACATTTCATAACTGAGGAATTAGAAAGTTGGAATGATAGTGAGCCCTGTCCTGAAACCCTAGTTAGCTAGCTGGTAGCAAAACCAAAAAGCTGTGGCTGGAGCTCGAGCCCGACACTTTTAATTAAAGCCACATCCTTCTATCCCAGCACTCTCCCCAAGCACTGGCTAGAATGCTTACATTTTAGATAATAGGGGAGGGGGGAGTTGGAGAAGTTTAGAAAGGGTATAGGGACCTGGGCCTTGTAATTATCTCATGAGGGGAGAGATGAAGAAAAGAGGAGGAGAAAGAGGAGGGGGTGGAGGAGGAAGAGGGAGAGGAGCCAGCTCTGTATTGCTGGTACAACAAAGGGCAAAGACAGGGACGGGCATGGGGGGAGGACCATGGTGGTTTTTAGATGTGATGATTTCCTATAGGGTACTAAGGGGCTGGAGATGCCCACATTGTTGAGCAGCTGTTTCCTTCAAACTGAAGCATCCCATTTGGAACCTAGACAACCCCCAAGACTCAGGAAGTAAACAAGACCTGCCCAGCTCAGTCAGCTTCTGAAACTAGAATTCCCAGAAGTCCTCCCCACTTCCCAAGGTTATATGAGCAGTTATAACTACTGCGGACAAGAGGTTCCAGCACAGGTTTCTTGCTGGTTATCCAGGGAGCTCCAGAGATTCGGCTTCTGTGGGTGATCACATGCACAGGTTGCAGGGGTGGGGTGGGGCATTGGTTGCAGGGGTGGGGTGGTGTGTTGGTGGCGCAGCTGTCTTTGAGCCACTCAAGCCCCTGTGTGTAGCCATCACCCACACACCGTCAGAACCCCAGCAAACTCACTGACACATAACGCTAGCCATGGGTGGACCCGTTTCTTTGGTCTGTCCTTGCCCTATGTAGGGGAACAGACAGATGTCAACTCACTTCAGCCTCCACAGGGAAAGTCACACAGCTGCATAGTGGGGGTAGGGAACAGAGATGAAGCTAACACGGAGGCAAGATACGATTGCTAAAGACCTCGGAATTCCCGCCGAGAACTTGGGAATTGACACTGGAAACTCTGAAGAGTTACAAAAATGTCTGAAGAGATAAGAAATGAGTGGGCCTTGATGGAAAATGGCAGATCTTGGCAGCTGTGCTGGTCAGGACTGGAGCTAAGAGGAAGGAAGGCTCACCGCACAGCAGGGTAAACCCCTGAGTGGCTCTGAACTCCAGCTCCACTGCCTGTCACATGTGTAACCTTTACAGACATTCCTTAACTGGTTTTGCCTGCTAGTCATTTGCCAAATGTGGATGATGTTAGTATCAAGCTCCCAAAATGGTCATAATGAGAGACTGTGCACACTTAGTTTGCTATTTTGCATTCCTTTCTGCAGCCATGATTGCTCCCTCAGCCCCTCAAATACACCGCTCTGTGGGGCCTGTTCCCAGCTAGCTCCCACTGCATTCCTGGGCTTCGTCTGGACTTAGGCTAGACCCCATGCCATGAGGTGTTTTAAAGGGCTGTCTTCTGGTTGGATCCATGTCTTTTCCACTCTACAGTGACCTGATTCACACCTGACTTGTTGCAGTCTCTAACCCAAGCACCCATCTGACAGTGTGCCTGGTCCCAGTGATGCCAAACAACATGTTGACAAGTGACTGACTGTCTGGTTGAAGGAGTGGTTAGGAATGGGACCATGGCTGCCCAGTACTCCTAAGAAAAAGTACAGTCAATGAAGGTGACCAGGGAAAAAGAAGAACAGAAAAGAAAGACAAAGAGTATTGCATGCTTTCAAAGAGTAGGTAGCAATAAATACCAGCAAACAGCAAGAAGACAGTAGTCACTGAGTGACAGAAGAGTCAGGCTAGTGCAGCCGAGGAGCCAGCGGAGAGAGTGCCATAGAGAGAAGGCTCACCGCCAAATCCTTTACACATACTATTACTAAGAGAGAGAGAAAGAGAGAGAGAGAGAGAGAGAGAGAGAGAGAGAGAGAGAGAGAGGTGGGACAAAGACCTGAGCCCAAATCTGCTAGATGTCAAAGTTTATGCTCTTAAAATATGGATTATTTCTGTAAAGAAGGAGCAATAACAGACACACAGAGGGAGAGGGGGAGGAAGGGAGGGAGGGAGAGAGAGAGAAAGAGGGAAGGAAGAAGGGAGGGAGGGAGGGAGGGAGGGAGGGAGAGATCTGAGCATGTGAGTGACATGAAATGTCATCAAAGCCATTCTGGACCCCAGACTCACCTTGTGCCTGCATGCGAGTCCTCACCAAAGCCAGGGGGTAACTGGCCAGCTGCCCGCAGGTGCTGGACAGAGCCCCACAGCTTAGCAGTACCACCACACCAGGGTTGACAGAGTCTTTGGCAAAGTTATCCAGCCAATAAGTCTTCAAAAGCTGCCCCCAAAACAAAGAAAACAATCAACAAAGGAGATACTCAGGCATCGCTCGCTCAACATTATCGTCTTCAGGTCTGTTTCATATAGTCAACTCTAAAAGTAAAATATTTTAAGCAGAATATACATGCTAATACATAAAAGCCCTACGTACCTAGTTGTGCTGGTTTGAATGAGAATGCCCCTGGGGTGGTTTGAATAGGGATGGCCCCCATAGACTTGTGTGTTAGAATGCTTGGCCCCCAGGTAGTGGCACTATTGGAAGGTGTGGCCTTGAGCTGGAAGAAGTGTTTCACTGTTGGTGATGGGCTCGGAGATCTCAGAAGCTCTTTAGTCTCCTCCTATGCCTGTGTATCAAACGTAGAACTCTCAGCTCCTTCTCTAGCACTGTGTCTGCCTCACCAAACTCTTGAGTTCTTAAAAGTCCCAAGTCCTTCTTTCAACCCAGCATCTAATGCAATGGCTTGAATATGGTGTGTGTTCAGTACATGTTTCTCAGATTCCTAAGGTATTAAGTGACCCATGTGGCAGGGATGACCAAATTTGTTGACCTGAATGGCAGGTGGTTCGTATTCATATATTGCCTGAGCTGTCTGAGTTGTCTTGAGCTCAAGTCTCTACAGGCAAGCTTCACTTTATAGACTGAGCTGCCTTCCCCAGCCCCTACCTCCAGCCCTAGGGGCTGTTAAATGACAAGGGACAAAGCTGTGGGATCCACATCACTCCGCTGGCTTCGTCAATGCCAGGTGGTAGTAATTCTAATAAATTTCTGCTTATTTTTCTCTGTGCCTCCCCATCCCTCGGGCCATCTTCTAAGCTGCATTTGAGCACAGACTCTTCATTAACAAAAGTAAATATGCAAGGAAATCTAATACAACAAAAAGAGGCTCAACACATTTGTGATCTCACAATCGGGGTGCTGGAAAGATGGGAGTCCAGTCACAAACAGTTCTGCTGGCCACTGGCCAGCCACCTTGCAGACTACCTACCCTGCAGCCCGAAGCATGCTGTGCCCTCACTCACCTCATACACAGCGAGATCGATGCCTGCATAAGGAATGATGCCCAGTAAGTTGGGAACATAGCCTTTGTAGAAAGCCCCAAAGCCTTCCTGTTTCAAAATCTTCTTAGCACATCCATGTATTCCAGAGTATTGTCCGGTTTTGGCTACCGCTAGCCGGGTTTTCAGAACCTAGAGACCAAAGAATGCAACACAATTTAACTCACATTTAACACGGGACAATTCAAAAGTACTGATTTCATGAAGCACTAGCAAATTCTCTCTCTCAAGAGAATGTCCAGTTCATTGATAGATTCTCCCTCGTGTGTTACTTCCACTGAGAAGCTAAAATAAGAGCCAGGAAGGGCCAGTTATTTCAAAGAGAGTCTGAACGAGGGCTTTGCAGATAGATAGATAGATAGATAGATAGATAGATAGATAGATAGATAGATAGATAGATAGATAGATAGATAGATAGATAGATAGTGGATGGGTAGATAGAAAGATAGAGGATGGATGGATGGATAGATAGATAGATAGATAGATAGATAGATAGATAGATAGATGAGTGGGTGGTGGGTGGGTGGGTGGGTGGATAGATGGATGGATGGATAGATAGATAGATAGATAGATAGATAGATAGATAGATAGATAGATATAAACATTTTAAAAATGTAGACCAGATAATTTTTTATTATTAATTATGAAAGCTTAGGCTTGTTTCCAACTAGCTCTTAGAACTTAAATTAACCTGTTTCTATTAATCTACATTCGGCCACGTGGCTTTTGACCTCTTCTCCATCTGTCTGTCTGACTCCTCAGTGTCTTGCTGGTGCCTAGTTTCTAGCCCTGAGTTCCTCCCCCCCCCCAGGAAGGTTCTACCTATTGTCTCCTGTCTAGCTACAGGCCATTTAGCTCTTTGTCAGATAATCTTTTTGATGTCATAATAAAATTAATTGGCAAGGAAGGTGAAAAAGTGGCGGCATAGGGGACAATTCCATTGTCTTCAATGGAGCACAGGCTGGGGAGATGGAGGGTGGAGAAGGTGACAGTATTAGTTGAAATGAGGGATGTGGGTAGAGGCTCAGAAGTAGGGCAATCTACAAAGCACTGAGGGCACAAGCATGTGGACTTGAGTCTGACACTCGCAAACCCCACATAAGAGTCTGGCACGGGAGTGGATGCCTGTGGCCCCTGGGGAGGGAAGACAGACAGCTCTCTGGGGCTTGCTGGCTAGCCAGCCAAGCCTATAATGGTAAACTCAGGCCAGTGAGAGACACAGTCTCAGCACAAGGTACACAGTGCCTCCTGATCAATGACACCCAGGGTTGACCTCTGGCCTCCACAGGCAGGCACACACACACACACGCCTGCTCTTGTGCACACACGTGCACACATCTATTCCCATGCATATCACAAAGAGGTTCAAGTTAAAGGTATATTTTACTTAGGTATTATAAACTATTGAGAAACCCTAGCTGTAGCCATAAAAATTATCCATATCTACTCTATTAGTTTTGCTATAAAGTGTGAGTTGGCAAACACTTTTTGCAAAGGCCAAACAGTAAGTATTTTAGTCTCTGCTAGCCTCTCGTGCATGGTCTCTGTTACATATTCTTTGCTTTCTCCCTGCCTCTTTCAGGCGTAACAACGATTCTTCACTGAGGCTGTACACACTGACCACAGGTGGTCCACGGTTTGCTAGCCAGCCGGCGCTCTTCCGGAAGGATGTCTAGTTGTTATTATCGTCCTACGACCAAAGTCTCAGCTTCCACTACTGGGGTTATGGTACAAAAGCTCACTGGAGAGGAATGAGAGGTTTAGCCCTCATCAGCACCCTGGCAGCCAGCCTCTGAGATGAGGATCCTGTTTCCAGGGATGCTCTGCTTTGCAGGATGCCCCTCGCACACAGTACCAGGGTCAGTCTGTGTAGCCAATAGGGTACAGCGAAAGTGACAACAGACAGCAGCTTAATCCCACACAATGGCTTGCTCTCGTCTCGCTCACGCCATTAACGGTAAAGGAGATCAGGTTGGCATGCTGCAAAGATCCACAGACCATCTACAGAGGCTTGCCTAAAAGAGATTGATGTTTACAGCCAGCAGCCAGTGAGGCCTGGCAGCAGCCACCTGAGTAAGCCTGAAAGCAGCTCCACCCCAGGTCACCCTCTAGATGACCACAGTGCTGACTGACACCTTCACAGAAGGCGCTAAAACACCTGGGGCCAGGAAAACCTAGCTGTGTTCTTCTCAGACTTCTAATCGCCAGAACTGTGAGATGCTAAAGGCTTGTTTTAAACTGTTAGGTTTGCATTGACTTAGTACATGACTATAGCTAGCCAGTGCAAACACCATCAAGCAGCCGGGCCTCAGCGGTACTTGCCTCCATGGGATAAATAAAAGTCTGCGCAGTTGCTCCAGCCATGGAACCAGAAACGAACCGCTCAAAGGTTCCTAACTTTTGTCCTTCCTCGGTCAGCAACTTCTTGTACTGTAAAAAGGAAGTTTTAAGATGAGCACTAATAGCGACTTTACGGTAACTCCCCCTTCCAAATTCTTCTATTGAACCCAAACCTCCACTGTGATAGTGTTAGGAGACGGGGACTTTGGGGACGATTTTGGTTAGAAAGAGATTCTGAGACCTCAGGATAGAATAGCATCCTTCTCAGAAGGGACAGCTGACAGCTCACGCTCTGCCAAACCAAGCACCAAGGCCATATGACTATGGAGCAAGAAGGCAGGAAGAGCAACTCCGCTGCCTGGCCCTTGATCCGATAGTGCTTAAAGTTGAGAGCTGTGAGAAACACACTTCTGTTGTTAAACCACACCTTAGATGGTATTTTACGGTGGTGAGGCACAAATCAGATCCTAGAAATCAATTCACTTACAGTGCGATGAGATGCCTAGAGACGCATCCTCTACGTTAACAATCCTAGCAGAAATGTGGGGCTTAAATTGCTGATTCTGCTTCCCGGGAAGCAGGGTTTCAAATTAGATCACCACACAGGTGACGCTATAGCTCAGCGGCCGAGTTCTTGCCTGACATGTGTAGCAGCCCTAAGTTCAAATTCCAGCATCATTATAAAGAAAGAGGGGAAGGGAAGGGAGGGGTGAGCCTGTTGGAGCAGCCAGGTTAAGAGTCGGATGAATGGTACCAAGTATGCTTGTGTGGGGGCTTTCAGACACACCGAACTTCCTCATATTGAAATAACAGCATTATTTTTGAATATGCATGTTAGGCTCTGGCTTTCCTATCATAAAATTAATCATAATTTGAATGTTCAGGCATTTGAATTAGGAAAATCTCTTTCCCCTGAATGGGCTCCACGTAAAAACCTGAGGTCAGTTGCTCTTTGCTTTCTCTATTTCAAAAGTCAAGGAATGGACACCACAAGCCCTGGTCATTTCAAACGGGAATAGAATTGAACTTACTCAAACAAGAAACCAGGGTGTGGTATTAAACTCTAAGGTTCATATAGGCCATAGTAAACCATAACAGAAGAAATGACAGAAGAAAAATATTGTGCAGCCGTTTCAGTGATCCTGCTAATAGCCACAGAAGCCGACCTCCAAACCCATTGCTGTGCTTCAATCCAGCCCACAGAGAGGGAGGCAAATGCTTCATTTGCTGTCTCCTGCATCCACTCAACAAACACTCAGCACTTCGCCTGTGCTGGGCTCTGCCTGGGTGCTGGAGGGCAGGGAGAAGCCCGACCCCTGCCTCCATGGAATTTTCAAGCTAAGTACAATTCCATTGACACAAAGGAATTCATCTGAACAGTTTTCTTTCCAGGGCCATTTTTGTAAAGCTTGGATGAAGTGCCCTGTGTCCAAGCACTCAAGATGAGTCAGCTAAAGTCACGCTTTGAAGAACTACTTAGAAAAGAGGGGCGGGGGCGGGGGAGCCTCCCTCCATAAATGGTATTCTGGAATCCAAGATTCCAGAATTCGGCTCTGGGGAAGCATTGAGTTTATTGAGTCCTAGTCTCCCAGAAGGAATTTTCTCATGGAATATTAGGAATAAAGTCCCAGAGCGCTGCGTGCTGATCTTTAACTGAATCAGATAGCTAACTTCTTTTGTTGATGATCTCCACAGGTAATAGCAATTACCTGTTCATAAGCCCAGAACTTAACAGCTGTCTCAGGAGCGATTTTAATGACATTTGTGCCATTTCCTCTCCAAAGGGAACGGAGTCCTCCTTCCTTTACCATCTGCCGAAAGCCTCCTAATATATTCATTGATTTGGAACCATGAACCTAGAAATAAAAGCAAAGCGTCATGGGATAGTTCTGCATATTGTTGAAAGTAGGTCTGAGCTGAGTGCAAACACCGGATCCTGGATGCTAAAGCCTCCTCCAGAGAGCATCTCTGATGGGCTGCATTCGAGATGCACAGGGCACAGACAGAAGCAGATCTACACTGGGAACTTTGCTGGGCTCAGCCCTCTGCACTTCCTTCCCTTGGTTAATTTGAATCCGTATTTCTTCCCTGTAATAAACCACGACCATGAGTCTGTATTTTTATGAGACCATCTACTATCAAACCTGAAGGAGACTTTGGAGGGACCTTCAAATGTGTAGAATCTTAACAATCTTAACAAAGCCACTTTATTTTAAATAACAAACTTCATAATAACATATGACAAAGGAAAACATGTGTGCCCATTCAAGCTTTCTCAATAAAAAAAAATCTCTTTTATCCAAACAATTTAAAAATAAGAAAGTGTTGACTATATATAGTCAATCATAAAAAGCACAACTTTAAAAACATTTTTAAGGAACTGCAGAAATGGCTCAGTGCCTAAGAGCACAGGCTGCTCTTGCAGTGGACACAGGTTTGATCCCCAGTATCTCCAACAGAGCTTACAACCGTGAGTAACGCCGGTTCCAGGGAATCTGGCACATTCTTCTGGGATCTGTGGGCTCTGCATGCACGCGACACACATGCATAGATCCAGGCAAAACATCCATACACATAAAATAAAAACGTATTTAAGCAACTGCTAATATCTTCTACACTATTCCCATATGCCGGTGTTTACGTAAGTTAAACTTTAGAGCCGTCCTTGGTAGATACTCTGACTACCGTTACGGAATGGAGAAAACATGAGATCTCAGAAGTCAAATGCAGGGTAAGAACCAAAGGAAGGCTCTGGAGGTGAAGCTACTTCCTGCCTCATCTACTCTTCTTCATAAAGGAAACTGGTTTTTGCAGTCTCAGCTTCCTTACATGTACGTGGAAGTAAACCAGCTGCTTTCCCGAGCTCCATGAATATGGAATGGGTTGCCATGGTGTGCACAAACAGATATTCTTCCTTCTCTCTCCGACACCAGCGAGCAGCCAGGCCTGTCTAGAAACCCAGGTCTTTTCTGCTAACCTTAGCTCTAGAATCACTTCTGAAATTATATTCTCATCACCAAGATTCAGGACTTGAGAAATCCTCTTTCTCAAGTCTTAAAATCAAAGAAAATATAATTTGATGAGAACCCTATAATAGCATCGAGGTTTTGTTTTTGGTTTTTAGTTAAACATTTGAAGTCGCAGAATACCAAAGACTAAGATTTCATTACACACAAGTACTAACAATTTACAATGTAATGGAACAGTACCAAATACTTAGACAAGTGGCTAATATGAAGGTTAATGGTAGAAGAATATCATTTTTTAAGATATGAAGAACTGTGACTACACACAGTATGCTTTGGATACAGGCTGGCACGTGGCATGACTCACCTGCATCATGACCTTGAGACGATCCAAAGGTGCTGTGCTAGTTCTAGAGACTGCGCCAGCCACGCCTCCTGCCAGCAGCTGCCGCCACCACTGTCCTGATTTTTTCTCATCTTCTGTGAATTCATCCGGAATAGTTAAGCTATCCCCTATGTCAATGCCCTGGTAAAATGGAAAGAGATCCCACAGTTCTTCAGACACAAACAGATAAGCCCAGAACTTTCTTTTTGTGTAGGAGCTATTACTGTATTGATCAAGGTTTTCCCTGGGGATTGACAGTGAACCAATCGGAACATGCACGCGTGAGCATCTAGTCACACGGAATGTCACGCAGAATCCGACACACAAGACCCTGGGAACTGTCAGTTGCAAAGTCACAACTTCCTCCTTTTTTCAGATCAGGTGACTTTCATTGGAATGAATGGCAATGAAAGGGGAATGTTTTACCACAGTTGGTCCTTGTCAGTCACTTGTCGCAATGCTAGAAAGCCACACAGTTGGTGGCAGCTTTGAAAAACTACTTAGCCCGTACTTCAGACACTATTTGTCTTAAGTCCCATTACACTCTGGGCCGTGGAGTATATATAATTTAAACATGAAAATTTTACAATTAAACTTTGCACATAAATAGCTCTACGCTCATCATCTATATAGCTTGAGGACAGTTTTATCACTATGATACTTTTAACTTAATTATCTAAATGCTGCGGTGGGTATAACTAGGTCATAGAGCACTTTCTTAGCATGCTCCAGGCTCCAGCATCACACACAAAACATGACTTTGACATAAAACTTTACGGGCAAGAATGAAAGGTAATGAGCCGTACTTTGGGAGTAATACTCTCTTCCTCGTTACCAATAAAATTTATTTATGATTAGAGTGTCAAATGATCAACTATCCCCAAAGATATAATACAAAGTTCACACAGCATAAAATGTATACTCATAACTGGTTTTATAATGCTCTGCGTAAGCTTAGGCATTGTTAGTGGTGACAATGTGAACCCTAGGTGTACTGAGTGAGAGTCAAAGCTACTTCTCCCCAAGTACAGAAGACAAGTCCACGGGTTAAAGGGTGGGAGATCCTGCAGAAGGTTCCCCAAGGGCTTTGAGGAGCAGACTGTACAACAGAAGCTAATTTACACCAATACATTTTATCGGATTGTGAATGAAACAATCACAGGGGAATTTTGTGGAGTGTGCACTGGCAGGAAATGCCAGGCATGCGAGTCAATATGATTCTCCAGCATTCAATGAGCAATGCAGTCCCTTGGGACAGCCATAAATCTAGGCAGCCTGACTAAACAAGCAGTTTCGGGAGGGACCTGAAGCCATGTCATCTTTAGCAATATAGAAGTACAGAGATGGTTGGGTTATACATGTTTTCTGACTTTAAGACTTCCCTGTGGCAGAAGCATTAAATGCCAATGAAGTAAGAGCAGCTAGCTCATCGAGATGGGACTTCTTCCAAGTTTTGAGAAGAGCTGTATTTATGCCACCTTGGGGGCTTTAAAGATGCTCCATTAATCTGTGCCTAATAGAATAAACAGATCTAGAAGTTAAATATCGACTGGGACTTTCTTGGACTTGGCCGGCCTTTCCAGGGTATTACAGTGTTTGGGGGTAGTAACTGTTGGGAACCAGAGCTCCGTTAAGCATAAGGGGCTACAAAGACTGACGGGCTGCATAGAACTTAGTGAGCAGGGTCAACCTATCTCAACTACCTTTATCCCCCTGAATATGTGTCTTTGCCCACCTCTGTGTGTGACCTAACATCCTGTGTATTAGGTAGACCCTTTGGAAGGCTTGGACAGACCTCCTAGATTCTACCAGCTCAAGGCTAGGATCACACGGCCTCTGAGGACCATAGCAGAAAGTTCCCTACTTTGCTATAAGCCCTCTGTCTGATGTTTCCGCCAAAGTATTTGAAATCATAAATCATAAATCTTTATTTATGATTTTCTGCTGTGTTACTAGAAAAACCTCATGAAACTATTTCCGTGTTAGAGCACTGAATTTAGGGTAACCTGAGTCTATGTTCCCAGACCAGGGTCCCTCAATTAGATACAAAATAAATTATCTCTTTGTCTCTTTTAAGGTGGAGCTGTGTTTCCTGCATTGACATTAAACTTATGCTTATACCTGTGCTCTAAGAAGCTACAGAAACAGAAAGCAAACTTACAGTAGAGTGTTTCCAGAAACGGATAATTTCTTCGATGTCTGTAACAGGGTTAAATAAGAAGTAGTCTCTCCATTCATTCCAGTCCACTGTCATGGTCCCATCAGAGTCAATGCTGAAGGTTTAAACAGGTGGTTAAAGATCAAGACATGGACACCGCTAACATGACTGCTCATTTTACAGAGTGAAATTTTACCTCCCAGATTAATATTCTTAAAGAATTTTAAAAACGTGTTGGCAGGTTTAAAGGGTTTAGCAAAAGACCATTCGATTAGCAGGCATGCAGCCCTGGAAAAAGAAAACCACACCACTCACAGTGACTCATATGCATACATTATGATAGATTATGATATTTCTGACCATTTTCACTACTTGGAGAAAAGCAGATCCAAACATTATGGAGAGCCCACTACAGACCACACTTAGCACTCTGTCAGACTCAAGGCATCAGGCTAAAAGACACAAAATGGGTAATGAAATATTAAGGAGTATGAATGAATAAATTTGGGGGCCATTTTTTTCCTCTCACAAGCTCAGGGAATTATTTCTTAATACCCTAAGACTGAAACACTTGGGTGCAATTTTGAAATAGCTTTCAATTTTCTTCTCCAATTTTCATCAGTGTAAGAAAATTAGCAGTGGTTCTAAGAAACCAAAATCTTATTCCTGGTTATTTGAGTTTTCAGAAATCCTGGTATCTCATCAATTCTAAACTCAGCATTCTGTCATCTTACATGTGTAAGCGGTAATACTTTGTGGGGTGTGGGGTGTGTGTGTGTGTGTGTGTGTGTGTGTGTGTGTGTGTGTGTTTAAAGCTTCTGGGCAGAAAGCCCATTCTATGAGATTTTCCTAAGAACAATATGAAATCATACTGGGCTTTATTTCGTTATTGCGTTGTTCAATACAGATAGTTACTAAAGTGGTAGGTGCAAGGCGCTTCTTTATGTATTGAACTAACATGTCTGAAAAAATATTTTAGTGTTTCCTCAGATATGATGCTATAATTTATATGACAGTGACACATGCAAGCAGCCTACAAATAAAATACAATTTTCTGATATTTATTATTATGTTCTCAGTGCTAATGTTAATTCCCATTTGTCTCTGTGAGATTATACTTCAGCTTCCTTGCCCCAGTGCAGAGGTGTCGATGTCACTAGGAATCCTAGTCACCGCTGGGTTTAAACTGCGTTCTGGGTTGCAGTATTAGCAGCTCTCATTTTATCTATAGTTTCTGGTTTTGGGCAGTGATTTAGCACTTAACCATAACCCCTAACTTCCCTCTCATGAGCATGCTCTATGCGGCAAGTGTCACCTTAGAAACATTGCACCATTTTTGTTCTGTTTTGTGTTTTGAGATAGTGTAGCCCTGGCTGTCCTGGAATGCACTCTGTAGACCAGGCTGGCTACGAACCCTCAGAGATCCCCCTGCCTCTGCTTCCCAAGTGCTGGGATAAAGGGTGTGCACCAACACTGCTGTCATCCTACAGCTTTACTGAATTTCCACTCTGCCCCACGCTGTGGGAAGGCACGTGTCCACGGGAGGTGCTCTGTTGTGCAGCACACAAGATGAGTGTTGGTGCATTTGCATCTCGTGTAGACTTGGGCTGACAAGTTGCTTTATTCCTAATGCTCTCAAAGGAAATACAAGAAAAAATGATTTGGGGCCTTAAATGAGAGAAGATAAAATCTACACTTTGTTAAGAGTGTGTCAGTTTTCTTTGTCTTTTCAAAGAATTAACTCTTTGTTTCATTACGACACAAAAATTTCCCATGAACTATTTCATGGAAACTGGGGGTGATAACACATTTGAGAGATTTTGCACTGATGGAGTGAGTTTTGTTTCAAAGATGTAAGAAGCAGGCTGGACAGAAGACTCGGGAGTTAAAAGCACTGGCTGCTCTTATAAAAGCTCTGAGTTCAACCCAGCACCTATGTGGCAACTCATAACTGTATGTAACTGCAGTTCCAGGGGATCTGATGCCCTGTTCTCGCCTCTATAGGTACTGCATGCACATGGAATACACACACACACACACACATGCCAACAAAACACCCATACACGTAAAATAATGTTTAAACAAAACTGTTCAACGCACACAAGAAAATAAAGTAATACAGCACATAATAGAATTAGAACCAAGGACAGAAATCACATGATCATCTCAATAGATACAGAAAAAAAAAGTTTGATAAATTTTATATCTCTCTATGTTAAAAGTCCTGAAAAAGCCGGTGGCAGAAGGGTCATATGTCAACACTACAAAAGCTACAAGTGAAAAACATATAGCTATATGTTGAGTGGGGTAAAATGAAAGAATTGCCTCTAAAATTTGGAGCAGTCTAAGGTGTCCAATATTTCCACTCTTGTTTAATACATACAATGTCTGAAGTCTTAGGATGAGTCATAAGACAAAAGAAAGAAATCAAAGAGATACGAATAAAAAAGGGAACAGATCAAATTACCCTTGTTTTCAGATAATAGGATCCTATATTTAAAAGACCCTAAAGATTCTAGCAGAAAACTCTTAGGTCTGGGGACACTTTTAATGGATTAGTGGGATACAAAACTGGCATGTAACAGCCAGCAGCTTTTCTACAGACCAATAACAAGCATACTCAGGAGGAAAACCATCTTGTTCACAGCAGCCGCAACTGAATAAATAATAAATATTAGGAACAAGCCTAATCAAGAAAGTGAAAAATCTTCCTAATGAAAGTTGTAAATATAAAATACTGGAAAAAGAAATAGATGACAGTAAAAGATGGAGAGAGCTTCCAGGCTTGGGGATTGATTGACAGAATTACTATTGCTCAAATGACCATGTTACTAAAAACAATCTACGGATTCAGTGTAATCCCTTTGCAAAATTCTAATGACATTCCTCCCAGAACTAGAGGAAACAATCTTAAAATTCATATAAAAGCAGAGAAGACCCCCAAATAGCTAAGCCAATTCTGAGCAGAGTAATGCTGGAGGTACCCCCATAACCTGATTTTAATTATACTACGAAGCCATAGCAACAACAGTAGCAGAGGACTAACTCAAACACAGACGCTTAAATCAAGGCACTAGAGCAGAGTGCCCAGAAATAAGCCCACTCGACCACAGACGCCAGATTCTTCTCAAAAGGCCACCTCCTCAACAAAATAAATAAATGAGAGAGAATTAAACACCCTCCATAAAACCTCCACAAATAATCTGATCATTAAGTGGACAAACGAGTTGTACAGTTCTCAAGAGAGGCATAAATGGGCGGTAAACATGTGAAAATTGTTAAACAGTTCCTAGCCATCGGGGAAGTAAGGATTAAAAGTGCTCTGATGTCCCATCTGACCCCATTCCAAATGGCTCACGTCCAGAAAGCAGGAACAGCGGGTGCAGGAGGGAAAGGGAAACTTTACACTATTGATGAGAGTGGAAATTAGTGCAGCCGCCGTGGAAATCAGCACCGAGATCCCTCCAGACACCAAAACTAGAACCGGCACATGAGCCTCTACCGGTCCACTTCTGGGAATGCACCCCAAGGACTCTACGCCTGCACACCTCAGAGGTACGTGTGTCTACTGCTGCTCTACTCACAGATGCCAAGACATGGAATCAGCCTAGATGCCCGTCAACAGGTGAAGGGGCACACACACACACACACACACACACACACGCACACACCAGAACCGACCACCATAAAAAAGAAATTCTGTCGTTTGCAGGGAAGTGGATGGAACTGGAGTCGGTCGTGATAAGAAGTACGGCAGGCTTAGAAAAACAAATATTGTAAGTTTTCTTTCATGTAGAATCAAAATCCATTTTAAAGATGTAAGTAGAAGGGGTGCTATTTGGGTGAAGGAGGCCAGCGGGAGGGAATCGGGATGAGAACAGGCGGGAGAGAAAGACTAATATGACTGAGACACTCTGAAGGAAGAGAGAGTTAACACATGCTAATACTTTAAAAAAAAGAAAACAAGAAAGAAACCAACTTGATTTAAAAACTATTAGCCTGAGGTTGGGGAGATAGTTCAGTGGTTAAAAGCACCGTGTTCTTCCAGAGGACCTGGGCTCAGGACCCAGCCCACACCAGGTGGCTCACAGCATTGAGCATCGCTGGCTGGTCAGAGGTCGCAGCCTCCCGGTGGCTTAGCAGCAGCTTATCTCAACAGCTCAGCAACCAGGAACCCGCCCTGCTTCCTGCTTTCTACCTGCCCTTATCTGGAGAATGTACCCAGGCCTGGAGGACTGGCTTATCTAAAAGCTGTCTCTAAACCAGCCGCCTGATTAGCTTGATCTCTGGCAGAGAGATCCCTGCTGAGACCTGTGCTAGGGGCTCTGCCTTAGGACCCTGCCGCCACACAGGAGGCCTTGTGAGAGGAGTGTGCCACTAATGCAAATTAGGAGTTGTCTACAAATTCCACATAGTCCTTAGATTCTGGGATGAAATTGAGCTGAGTCACTGAAATCTGTCTCCCGGAGGGCTGTCTCCATTCATGCTCATGGGCTGACAAAGCTTTCTGTTCCCCATCTGCCTCTTTCCCCTCTCGGCCTGTTCCAGGGGACCTGACACCTTTCTGTACTCCACAGGCACAAGATATGCAAGTCACACACACACACACACACACACACACACACAGGCAGACAAAACACCAATTACACATAAAGTAAATGTTTTAAAGCAACACCAAAACCCCTTAGCTCCTATCTCTAGACACAAGAATCCCTGCTGTCCCCGTGCTCCCGAAGCCTTGCAACAACCAGCTAGTCCAGTTTAAGCACCCCTCTGCCATCCCTGCCCTGCAGATAGTGTGTTTACATAGGAACAAAATGGGAAGGGAGGAGGGAAAGACAGTACGTGAAGGTAACGAGGTACACTGAGATGCAGGAAGGCAGTTGATAGGGCCCTTAGAGACCAGCATGGAAGACGAGATGTTAAAGAAGTTTGTCAGTTTGACGGAGAGCTCACCTTTGGAGAATCAGCTCCGCTTGCTTTTCAGAAATATGCAAACCCAGCATCTGGAGAGACTGGACAATTTCGGAAGACTCGATTTTCCCTTCAAACAATGAAAACAGTGTCAGGTCAGGCTCGGAATCTGAGAACACTTCTGAACCATGCCAGCGAAGCAAAGCATTCAGGCAAGCCAGCGATCTTCTTAAATGCATATTGTGGCATCGGTACTCAAATTGTTCACAGATACCTTAAAATGCACACATACTATTTGATTCATAAGCCTAGTGGATAAACAGTGATATTCCTCCAAGTGTAGGCCAAAAGCTCCCATCCTTGCTGGGTGATGAGAGTGAGGAGCAGTAGGAGGGGGATCTAAATCCTGACCGTCTACAAGACAAACGCCATTAAACCAGGAACTGCTCATTTAAAAATGCCCATATCTGCATTTTAATAAGTAAAGGGGCATTTAATTAATGAGGAGTCACATGTGACCAAGTAAAAGAGAGCAAGAAATAAGGAACTGAACAAAAGAACACAGACTTCTGAGAAATCTCAGTGAAAAAAAGACAATGAGGAGAGAAAAGCAATGGAAGATAGAAAAATAATACAAGGGGAGTCTGAAGACCCTGCAGATGGAACAAATTAGGGAAAAGCGGAAGAGAGGAAACAGAACGCACCATGAACACAAGCGCCCCTGCTTTCCCCTCAAGGGGCTCACATACTTGTGAGGCCTGGCATGGCTGGGACCATGCACAGTAAGAGGTTCTGCAACCACGCAGTGTGGACGGCAAGCTCCTCAGGGAAAAGGGACACACAGGGACAGGGGAAAGGAAGACACCTTCTGAGTGAGGAACCTAAAGAAGTGACAGGATGCTGAAGGAGACCACTCAGAGAAAGGACAATGGCAGGAGACTCTGGACAATGGTGGGAGGGGGGCAGAGGGGACATCATTTCAACAGTGAAGTGCTTCGTATCCCTCCCAGCAATCTCCTAGGCCATATAGTAGTCATCGTCGTTGTCTTCTTCTTCTTCTTCTTCTTCTTCTTCTTCTTCTTCTTCTTCTTCTTCTTCTTCTTCTTCTTCTTCTTCTTCTTCTTCTTCTTCTTCTGTTCTCCTTCTCCTCCTCCTCCTCCTCCTCCTCCTCCTCCTCCTCCTCCTTCTCCTCCTTCTCCTCTCTCTCTCTTTCTCTTTCTTTCTCTCTCTCTCTCTCTCTCTCTCTCTCTCTCTCTCTCTCTCTCTTTCTCTCTCTCTTTCCCTTTTATCTTCTTATTTTGAGTACCCATAAGTTTTTATTCTCCCAGGGAAGAAGGGAAGGGAAAATCAGCACTCTTACAAAATGATTATACAATAGGAATATAAGTACTCAGGTACACTAAAAATCAACCATGAAATAAACACCCCAGTGGTGGAATCACCAAAGCCCAAGGAGGTTCAGTCTCCTGCAGTTCAGGACAGAGTAGGGATCGGGGAAAGGACAGACTCCCACCCCCCCGCCCCATAAATTCAAGACTTCTCGCAAAGCTTTAGTTTTTAGCAGTAAACATAGAGTTACATCTGTACGCCTCCTAGTAACCATCTCGTGGCCGCTTTGACAAGCTTCTTGTACCGGTATTAAATTCCTGAGTGACCTGACTTATACACTCATATTTCCTTTTCTGGTTTTCAGACAGAAGGCCCCACAATTGCTTCTCTCTACCTAAGGGTTATAGATTAAGTTGGTTTAATCCATCCAAAGGCAAATCACACCAAGCAATGGTCTCGCCAGGGGGAAGTGGCTCACCTGCAATCCCTGCGTTGAGGAGGTGAAAGCAGGAGGATAGCCAAGAATCTGAGGCTAACCTGGGCTGCACTCTTAAAAGACTCAGTGGTCCACTGCACAGCGGCTGTGTTCTGTAAAGTTACTGCAGGCACTGAATTAGCAAACGCAAAACCACTGATCCTGCAGGGGATTTGGGTGCAGGTTCCTGAGAGACTCTATCACAGCATTGTCATCCACTGACCTAAGGTTGCCTCGTGTTTGTCCGGACACCTCATGACTGTGTGCTGTTCATTCACTGGCATCGAACCCTTGGAAAATGGTTCTAAGAAATCTACATTCTGCATGGTATACCCCATGGCACTCTTGGACTTGGACTAGCACCATGTATGGGGAACATTTTATAAAGTAAAATTATCCACCAAACAATGTACAAAGATGCAAACAAAATGCACAAAACAGATCTTGAAAGAGACAGTTGCTTACAGTCTGAGAGTTAAAATAAAGAAGAATGTCACCTATGTTTTAAGAATCAAGAATATCACTTTATCCTTATTATGTCTCAACTAAAAATATCTATGTTCAATGATTCAAAGTTTTTGCTCTTCTCTGCATGGCCATGAACAACTGGAATACACATCTTTGGATTAATTCTGAGGCTAAATTTTAGCAAGTAGTAATATTCACCAGTACAAAATCCACAAATAATGAGAAAATAGACTACATATGTTAATGTTAAGGGATCCTTATAAACAAAAACATGAGCCTATAATGGTAAATTGTTTGAAAATATATATGAAGTCATAAGTGGAGGGGGGGGCAGTCTACATTTATAAAATATGTATTGTTAAAATTTCACCTCTATTTCCTATGGTTTAATTCTAGTTTTCTGGGGAGGACAATTTATGTACTAGGTGGCTGATGTGGGATGTCCTTCTGTGTATGTGTTGCCTTAATTGGTTAATGAATAAAGCTGCTTTGGCCAATGGTAGAACAGAATATAGCCAGGCTGGAAGGGATATATAGAGAGAGTAGGTGGAGTCAGAGAGATGCCATTTAGCTGCCAAAGGAGAAAGATGCTAGGCTGGAAACTTACTGGAAGCCACAGTCCCGTGGCCATACATAGATTAAAAGAAATGGGTTAATTTAAGATGTAAGAGCTAGCTATAAAGACACTGAAGCTATTGGCCAAGCAGTGTTGTAATCAATATAGTTTCTGTGTGATTATTCGGGTCTGGGCAGCCAGGAGACAAATGAGCAGTCTCCGTCTACAGGTGGCTGAGCACCTGTCACATAGTAGCTGGTCCTGAGACTGTTAATAACACACAGACAACACTGTCTCTGCAACTGGACTGCAGAGGATCCAGGTCAGGATAGAAGTTTACATGCAGAAAAGAGAGTTCATTTTAAAAAACTGGATTTAGCCGGGCAGTGGTGGCACACACCTTTAATCCCAGCACTCAGGAGGCAGAGGCAGGCGGATCTCTGGGAGTTCGAGGCCAGCCTGGTCTACAAGAGCTAGTTCCGGGACAGGCACCAAAGCTACAGAGAAACCCTGTCTCGAAAAACAAAAAAAATAAAAAATAAAAATAAAAAACTGGATTTGCCTGAGGATTGACCTCGGGCTTGAGGGCAATATACATAATGCAAGGTTTACTGGCGGCTACAGCCCCCACCTCCACCACACACTGAGCTCATAGCTGTTGTGAGCCGTCAACAAAACCATCTGTAAGGTTTGGTTATTTGAAGGAATTTGATTTTAAGTTAATGTTCAGTCTAAATCATTAGCTAGTACATTATAACTGTCGATCCAAATAAGGTCTGTTGACTTTCCAAACGAAGTTTTATTTGAACACAACCATATAATTTGCCTACATATTGTCTTTGGCTGAGACACAGCCACAACTCAGACTACATAACTCACATAGTTAAAATATCTATAACCTAGAATTTTATTGAAATGTTTTATACCAACCCTTGAAGAGAATGATACTTTTTTTCAATCTATTATTCAACTTCTTTCTTGAATAACAAGTCTGTGAATTGAACCATTCATTAGGGGTTGGGAAAGGTTTAGAGTTGCATTATAATCTTTTTGAATTCATCCTTCCTGTCAATGGTTGCCTCTGGACATGGGTCTGGTGTTTTTCCACTGCTGATTTTCTTCCTACTTACCTGGGACTCTATTCCCAAACTACTACTTTAAGCAAGGCAATGCCATCCTGGCCAGAAGGTAAAGACTAATGCTGAGCTAGTCTCATTTTTAGGATCAGAGACTATCTAAATAACTCTTCCAAAGAGATTATAAAATGTAAGATATGAACTTATTATTTTACAATACACAGTCATGCCTGTATATGGAAAAATAAATACCTCTTATTGGAAGAACAAGTAAATAATTATTATTTTAAACTATTATTATTTTATTTAATAATACTATTATGTAAATAATTATTATTTTAAGTGAAATGAGCATGATCTCAATGGTTAACACTGTATGGCAATTTTTAATTCAACAGAAAAAAAACTATAAATTTTCTTCATGAAAAATATGGTCTCAAGGCTGGAGAGATATATCTCGGTGATTAAGAGAAATTAGTGCTCTTACAGAGGACCCAAGTTCAGTCCCCAGCACACATGCTGGCTGGCTCAGAACTACCCATAACTACATCTCCAGAGGGTCTGCAGGCACTCATGTGCAATAACTCTATGCATGCGCGCGCGCACACGCGCGCGCGCACACACACGTACAACTAAAATAAAATCTTAAAAAAAATAAATGAATAAAAACATGATCTCTCAATCACATTAACAAAATAAACGCTAACACGAATAACAGTCATCTGGAAAGATTATATCTTAGACGTGGAAAGCGTAAAGGCAACTTTGCATAAGAACTGACAATGGGACACACCATCATTATTCTTGTCCAAACTTCTAAATGCCAACTTCATTTTCTTCTCATGGTCTTTCAGGTATTTCATAAATTCTTCAAAATCCAGCTGTCCATCTTTGTTGATGTCCCCAGTAACAAAAATTTTCTACAGGAAAAAACAGAGAGAGAGAAAGAAATCTTATTGTTAGCATGGGCTAAAGTAAAGACTAACTGTGTATTGACTTCCAGTTTGGGCCAGCTGTGTTAGTATCCAATATGGCATAGCTCCGCAACCTTTCCTGTGGTTAAGATTCCCAGGGTTTCACAGGCAGCGGATGGTGCCAATTTAATAATTACACGAAGACAAGGCTTCTCTTTTGAATTGCCTTTTAATTCCCTCTGTGGAAATAAAGGCAAAGCCCAGAGCCATGTCTTCTGAGCTTGCTTCATCCGTGTTTTCTATGGACCCAAAGACGGGGCTTCCCCTACAGGAAGCTCTGTAACAGAAAAGGGGAGATTTGGCATGTGAAGAGGTGGGCACAGGCTGGCAAGCCAGCAGCGGGATCCAGTGTGGATCTATGGGAAGGCATAGCTGTTCTTAATGAATCCCAAATTGAAAATGGGAACCAAAAATTAAGAGAACTGTCCCTTAGATTAATCAAGTCCTGGCCATTGGGGGAGAGGAGAGGCTTTTACCGATGCTATTGTGCAGCTTCCTGGACTATCACTGGAGACAGACATCAAGCATCTTCCTCCAAGCCTGACAGTTGTAAGGTCAAGGTTTCCTGGCTGTAGATTCTGAATCAATGTCTATTTTTATTTATGACCCTACCGTGATCTGCTTGCATATTCTGTCTCCCCTACTTGTAGAATGACAAAAGAAAATTATCCCTTCGGATTTCTTATTTTTCTAATAAAAAAGTATCTTTTGCACCTCACACTATACAATGTAAACTTCTATCTTAAAAAGATAATTGAATTCTCAGTCCATATGAATGATATTTCTTCTGCAGACATATGAGAACCCACACATTAGAACTTCTTTGATGTGGCCTTTACCTGAGGAGAAACCCAGGAATTCTTTTAAAATAATGTTCCATGTGGTTGGTCCGGAGCCCTGGGAACGGCTCTCCCTTGGCTTTGAAATGAATGTGCACCCAGAATCAATGGACATGCTAAGCCTCACACCTTTTGCCAAAAAAGATTTGCAGAAAAATAAAATGTTAAAAAGGAATAAGTGGGTTTCGAAGAACTTAAGCTATTTATGATGAGATCCTGGATTCCTTCTAAAAGGTTAATTGGTATCAAATAAACAAATACACATCACATTTTGGAAGAAGAGGGACCAGGGTCCCAAGATCCACCTCCATATGGGAGATTTCCAACTCTTGAAGTTGCCACCTTTAAGACACACCTCTTAGAAGTTCCAGCACCAGCCCCCAATAGAATCACTGGCTGAGTGCCAGGTCATTAAAAGGAACACCTTTGAGAAACGTTTATCCCAGTCACAGCAAAAGACAAAGAAACCACAGTGTAGTGATGGGCATACGGAGTCAACTTCAAAGACAGCTGGCCGACATACGGAAGCGTAAAAGAAAGACTCCAACCATCTGCACAGCTATTAGGATATGGATGGGTCTTACTTAGGAAGAGAAACAAAACAAAATTGCTCCCAACCGCCACTGAGCCCCCAAACACATGTGGAGTGAATGTTCCGGTCTTCTAAACCAAGGCACATCTTGGTCCCTTCTGCTCTGGTGGTTTGAAGAAGGATGGCCTCCATAACCTCATATATTTGGATGCTTGGTCCACCTGTTTGGGAAGGACTAGGAGGTGTGGCCGTGTTGGAGGTGCATCCCTGAGGGTGGGCTTTGAAGTTCTAGGAGCTTATGTAATTCCCAGGCAGTTCTTTCTCCTGCCTCCCAATTTTGGATGAGATGTAAACTCTCGGCTACTTCTCCAGTTCCTGCCTATCTGCCTGCAGCCAGGCTCCCCATCACACTGGTCATTGTTTCGCCCGGAGACTGTAAGCAAGTCCCCAACTAAATGCTTTTATAAGTTTTCTGACTCACAGGGTCTCTTCACAGCAGTAGAAAAGTAACTAAGAGGTGCCAAAGCTACTAACCCAGGCCTCTGATGACGGGAGAACACAGAACGAGTAGTCCCCATAAAACAGAACTGTAGCCCAATAGCAAAAGCAATCAGAAGCTGGAAATTTTATTATAGCCACAAGGAAAACTGAGAAATACTCTTGAAGAGATTCGCTGCGAGGATGACCTTGAACTTTTTCTAATCATCCTGCCTCCCCATCCTCGGTGTTGGGTGGAGGCTGGCACCACCTCAATGGCGTATAAGGTACTGGTGATCGAATCAAGCCCTCTACCTGCCCGCTACATCCCTAGCCCCTGGAGGATTCTTAATAAACAGAAGCAATACTAGTCCAGCGGCACCTCAAAGGACCAGGTCAAGTTTGAGAACGTCTAAACTATGACTCCATTCTGCCTCCTCTCCAGAGGTCCTGACCCCATATCAATCTGAGCTTCATGAAGCCCACCTCGTCATCCTCCAGAGAAACATTGGCCCCTAAATCCTGCAGGCCTTCCTGAAATTCAAAGAGGTCCACAGCTCCATCTTCATCACGGTCCAGATACCAAAAAAGATCTTCGTAGAGGGAATCCATGTGCAATGTCTCCTGCGGCCCGGGTAACCCCTGCTATGGCCCTCTGAGTCCCCCAGGGGCTGAGGTCCCTGGGATAGGACAAAGAGTATGTCTGCCCACAGTGAGAGAGAAGGACGAAGGCAAAGCATCTGCAGGGGTTACCGCATCAGAAGGAGAAAGCCTCATCCTAACCGTCCCGAGATTGCCGGGGCATGCGCAGGGCAAGAACCAGTGGGCTACTCCGGAACCAAGTTCCGCCCCCGAGTCCATGGGCAGGAGGTCCTGCCTCCACGTTCTACAGGAGCCAAGACAGAACCAGCCATGCCCTGCCACCACTTTCAGAGACCCCAGCGCAAGACCATCTAAAAGAGAAGTTTGTATTTTGTCTTGCTTTGTTTGGTCTGTTTTGAAAAAAAAAAAAGACAAATGCGAGAATAGAGTGGAACTGGGCTATTGCTCTGTGATCTGCGGACAGTCGTAGAGGTCACCCGACCACTTTTGGAAAACTGTGTGTGGTTTGCGACTTGTTATTGTTTTCTGGGGTGCTGGGGAAGGAATGTGTTCGAACATGCACATGCTAGAAAATCGCTAACTGCTCCACCACTGAGCTTCAGGTAGGGTCTATATTTTTAGTTATAAGCAGGTTGTCCTAAGAAGAGGATTATTTTTAGGGGTGAAGTGCACCAGGCTGACGGTCATAAAGACTGAAAACGGACAGCTAGGAAGCCAGCATGGGACCGACCGAGGCCCTCTGCATTGGGGTGACAGTATACAAGCTTGATCTTTTGTGGGGACTGTAGCAGCGAGACCAGGATCTGTCCGTGATGCATGAGCTGGCTCTTTGGAATTTATTCCCTATGGTGGGGATGCCTTGTTCAGCCTTGATGCAAGGGGGTGGAGCTTGGTCCTGCCTCAACCTGATATGCCTTGCTTTGTTGACTCCCATGGGAGGCCTTACCCCATCTGAATGGAGAGGAAGGAGGAATGGATGGGGGGACGATAGAAGAGAGGCAGGGGGAGGAAACAAGAGGAGAGGAGGGAGGGGAAATTGTGGTTGGTGTGTAAAATAAATTTTTAAAAAAATTATGAATTAAAAAACTGAAAATAAAGAAAAATTGGCCCGTGTGGATCTTTTCTTCTGTGTTCCCCCCTCCATCTCCACTTCCCACCCCTGATTTTTTTTAATTTATTTATTTATTAAGGATTTCTGCCTCCTCCCCGCAACCGCCTCCCATTTCCCTCCCCCTCCCCCGATCAAGTCACCCTCCCTCATCTGCTGGAAGAGCAATCAGGGTTCCCTGACCTGTGGGAAGCCCAAGGACCGCCCACCTCTATCCAGGTCTCCTAAGGTGAGCATCCAAACTGCCTAGGCTCCCCCAAAGCCAGTACGTGCAGTAGGATCAAAAACCCACTGCAATTGTTTATCTTTTATTTTTACACAAAATCTATAGTGATTCTGGGGGCAAAATTTCTCCATCTGGGCACCAGTTGAGACCCAGAGGATAATCCACAAATGGCCAGGGGTTAAGGCAGCTGGACTCCAACGAGAAGGCAGGAGAGACTGTTAGTACTATCTGTGGCTTTTCAATGCCCACCGTCCTGAGCCATGGGAAGCCCTGAAGACCGGTTCACACATCTGCGGCCCCTCGTCCAGCTCCAGGAAAAGTGCGGAAATGCAGTTCCGCGGAAAGACTCCCTGCTTTTACACGGCTTGTTTTTCAAACTGAATACTTTTTCAAATGAAAACACAAATGTGCTGTGAGACGGCACCGGATGCCTGAGCCCCAGACGGAAGGCTCCTCAACGCTAGGCCAGCCTGAGATAACGCGTAATGAGACCTTCACTCAAAAATAAGTATTTTAATTAGATATTAAAATAGAAAATTTAATTCTGCCATCCTCCATTAGCTCTATACTTCTCATCATACCAAGTGCTGAGAGCAAGACAAAGAGCATCACAAAGCCTAGACAGATTCCCTCAAGGAGGAGGGCGCACCACAGTTAAACATAGGTATTGCTGTAAGCTCTGCAACAGGTATTTCCCAAGAGCTGTTGAGCAGGGGCTCACACAGAAGGCTGTTTCACAAAACCTGTGGCCCAATTGTAAATGAATTGTCTCACAAAAGAGGATTTGAACTTTTGGATGTATTTATTTGATGGGGATGTGCTTGTGCATTTGTGTGCCTTTCATGTGTGCTGGTGCTGGAGCATTTCAAGAATGGGCACCGAGTCCCCCGGAACCAGTGTCCGAGTCCCCTGGACCTGGTGTTACAGATGGCTGGGAGTCGTGCTGGTCTGAGGAACAGGGGACAATGTGTTGTCACTATTAATTTCCCACAGATTTCTCAATTTTCCGCATTGAACATCGTTGTATTCTCCTCTGCCCTCACCCATCTCTCCTTCTGCACCTTCTTTCTAGCTTTTTGTTTTGTCTTTAAGTCAAAGATTAGACTAGAACATTTTAAAAGATAGTCCCAAAATATTCTCTGAAATACTCTGCTGGACATCAGAACAGTTAGGACACTGGAGATGGAGGAAATCATCTGAAATTTAATGTCTTGACGTGGAAGTCATGATTAACATAGCTCAATGCAGAAGAAGAGTCAAGGAAATCTAACTTAGGCTTAGAAGACGTTGAAACAGTACAGCATCCTCTACTTCTGAAATATAAAATAATAAAACAATAAAAGGAAGCATACCCAGGATGAATTTACATTGGGAGGGGTCTTTCTTTGATCCACACTATTTCTGTGGCTATATTTTATGAGTGTATGGAAGACAGAGATGGTTTGGGGCTGGAGAGAACCAGGTGTTCCTGAACCCAGGTTCATGCTAGCAATTTGAATAAATGTGCTCAGTTAGCTTGAGAAGCTCCAGGCAATTTTAAGACTAAGCTTTTTGCCATAATTTCACAGGCAGAGCTCCTACTGTGAATTTCTTAGGAGACATTTGGATTCATAGGAGCCTGGGACCTTGAAGCTGAGAAGATCGCAGTATGGACAAAATGCTTGTATCACTCAGCTTCCACGCAGATGCTAACTCACCTTATGTATGGGATCCAGAAGTAGGGCTTTTGTGAGTAGTTAGTTCACAAAAGTGGAGCCGTTGTGAATGGGATCAGGGCCCTCGTAATAGCCAGTGACCTCACTTGCTTCTTCTACCGTGTGAAGATGGCTAATAGGCGGAGCTCTCCATATAAGCACATGTGGATGGCTACGGGCTTAGGTAAGGATACCTTTAAGATATGCCATAAGGCCAAGGGCTCAGTGCTTGCTGTAGAAGTGTGGAGATCTGTGTTTGGACCCCCAGCATCACATAGAAAGCTGGGCATGGTAGCACACTCCTGTAATAGCAGTACTGGAAATTCAAAAACAGAAGATTCCAGGTCTCGGTGCCCAGTAGTCTAGTCAAGCAATGAGCTCCTGGGTCAGGATATGGTGAAGAGCAATAGAGGAAGACAGCCCACACTGACCTCTGGCCTCCATATACACGTGCACACATGCCTTCACATATACTAAAGATGTAGTGTTACATGCACTAGATGATGAACGTCTTGGGGACTCGATAACAAGAATGGTTCAATGGGGTAAACTGAGCTCAGGGATAATCCAGGTTCTCTAGTCTGTAATTTTTCATTCTTTTCTTTTCAAAAGGACATTTTATGCTTTCACAATCACATATGGAATAGAATTGAATGCAAAACAACAGTTTATCAAAGTCCATTGCTTTGCTTTGATTTTTTTTCCCTCAGGTTTTAACTCCACTGGGATAATTATAATTTCTCTCTGAATAATGGAGATGCTAGATTAGTATTTCTCCCTTTTTGTAGTGTTAGGGACCTAGCCCAAGCCTTCACACACACTATACAAATGTTGGCCTACTAAGCTTCAGGCTCCACTAATATTCAACTATCTGAAACTTTATAATAGAAAGGTACTTTTGAGGGCATCATGGCACAGAGGTTATGGAATAAGAAAAACAGGGGAATTCTAGCAACGCTCACATCTAACGTTCTAATATACAAAATCAGTATCTTGTGTCCCCAAGTTTATATTCTAAAAGCTAATGTTACCTCTTTTGTAGAAATAAATCCTCTGAAAGAGAAAAATGAAGAGGAAGACTCCTTTATAGTCTAATACGGCCTTCTCCAGGGGAGTATTCAAAGCCTAGTCAGTTCCCAAATTCCCAACAGCCTGTGTTCCCTGATTTTGCCACAGCAATTATGCTCATCTCTTTGTTTTGGTTTCGTTTGGTTTGTTTTCGAGACAGGGTTTCTCGGTGTAGCTTTGGAACCTGTCCTAGAACTTGCTCTGTAGACCAGGCTGGCATCAAACTCACAGAGATCCACCTGCCTTTGCCTACTGAGTGCTGGGATTAAAGGCATGCACCACTACTGTCCAGCGTATGTTTATCTTTTTATTTTACTTTTCTGCCTTGGATTTCTCCCATTCTTCCTGGTTAATTATCATGATTGTTGAATGAAATATCTTCTCACTCTTACCCTAAAAAATTCAGAATCATTTATTTATTTTTCTAGATATTACACATGTAGATAAATAAACTTCCACAAAGCAACATTCTGTAAAATGTTACTTAACCTCTCTTCTCCACTCTGAGTTCAAAGTCTTACCTTTCAAATAGTGAAGTAGAGGTCACTGATTGGATTTATGAAAACAGCAAAAGGATTTTCTGGTTTTAAAGATTGAATGAGGTTCACTGTTAAATAAGGATCATTGTTTATCATGTGTTAGCTTAGTCATGGTATGGGCTCTGGAATTGATTAGACAGAGTTAAACACTTTTACCAGTTGCTAACTTCAGGGTTTTAGTCAAGTTATTTAATTCCTAGAAAGTTCAAATATAAGGTGGAAATTATTAAAAATCACCCCAAACCCTGGTGCACAGATTTTTATTTAGTTGGTGTTACTGAACAGTGTAAGAAAATGTCCATTTAAGCTGGAGAAGCAGCAGTGGACAAGGCCAAGAGGAACAAGCCATCACCGTATCCATCATTGCTGTATATTAGTTGGTTAAATACATAAAAACCAACAAACAAATAATAACCAAAGCAATTTTCAAAAGTGAAGAGATATTTGATAAAATACTTGCTAATTATAGCATGATACTATCAACCTTGTTTATTCTTCCATTAATCTTGAAAATGCTGTCAGTTGGCTTTCCTTATTATCTTGGTCATAACTTTGGTCTTTTTCATGTGGTCATGTGGTACCTCCTATAGAGGTGTATTCTCTACTCAAATATGTCAGTTGTGACTCTGTGTTCTCTACAGCACACAAAGGAGGCCCATTCCCCACAGCCAACAAAACCTGCTTTTGTGGGGCTGGAGAGAGCAGTTAAGAGCACTTATTGCTTTTGTAGGGGACTCAGGTCCATATCCTGGTAACCCCAAGTCTTAGGAGAACTTACATGAGGTTTCTCTTGTAACTCATAGTCAGGGGCTCAAGGAACATCATGGAAGCAGGGGCACAAAGAATATAAGAGCTGGAGGTAGTAGGGAGTGCTGGGAAATGCCAATCTCCCAACATTAATTCAGCAGCTGTGGTTACCTGCACAAGGCCTGCATAATAACAAGCCCATTAGAAATACAAGCATGGAGTAGGAGGGGTTCCTGAGGCTCCACCCCTAGCTGAGGAGCTATTGACAGGTAACAGCTGCTGATGGAGGCAGAATCACTTTTCTTTAGGGGGTGGCCACAGGGAGGTTGCCCATGTCAGTGGGATGACCCCACACCCATTCATATATGGCTGCATTTATTAGTTAATTAAACAAAGGAGGAGTTGGAGCTGAAAGGGAAATATATTGAGGAGAAGGCTAAGGGAAGTTGAAGAGAGGGTGTGGAGGTGAATATGATTAAGATGCATTGTATCCCTGTAGGACATACTCAGTGAATAAATTATTAAAAGAGAAAACAGAGGTCATAGCATCAAAAGTGTAGCATGACAATTTCACATTTGCCTCAGGATTGCCTGCCATAAAGTCCTTTCTCTCCCCTTAGTAATGTTGGAATACTTACCAATGATTAACCATTGCGCACTTTGTGCCTCTCTCCTACATTCTGCTCGGATATTTGTTGTATCAAAAATTGAAAAAAAAAATAATGAAGCCTGGAACTGGCAAAATGGCTCAGCAGGCAAAGGTGCTTGCCATCAATTCTCATGACCTGAGTTCAATCCCCAGAGAGAGAACATGACTCCACCCTGTGCACCATGCTATATGGGTATATGTACACAAATAATCAATAAATGTGAGAAATAGTATAATCTAAAAAGCTTAAACAGATATTTTCTCTCTTCAAAATGCTAAATTTATTGTAACAAAGAGGTAAAATTTGGTGAAACTCTATAGGGCTTTCCACTCAAAGTAAATACTTGTCTTAGGGACAAACTGTTTCTTGAAACTCGGAGTCATGCATAGTTCTTACCCCTGTGTACTCAAATCAACCCTCTCCTCAGTTCTTGACAGTATACCAACACTTGACTATGCCTCAGTCAAGTATTTCATCAAATTAAAGAATTTTATGGGCTCCAGTTTCCCAGATATACTGGTGAACTTTATATACCAAGTGGATTAGTACACACCAGGTAACCAATAACATTTCTGGGTGTGTCTGTGGGTGATTTTGGAAGAGATTGGCATGAGAATCGGCAGGCCGTGTGCGAGGGCACATGTCAACCCAAGGAACAGAATAAAACAGTGGAAATATGAAGGCAGCTCTCAGGCTGGGAGTGCTCATAAAAACTGGCATCCTAACCAGATGGAATTGGAACTGCACAGACTGTCGCTCAGCAAGGAGTACAATGAAAACAATATTTTCTCAAAGCAATATACAACTCAATTTCCATTTTTCAAAATATGTCCTATGATGATGAAAATACGCTACATATACACCACGGAATACTGGTGAAGTAGTATAAAGTAGAAAAATGAGTGTTGTGGGATATTTGTTTAACCAGGCAAAGTTGTGTTACATTTGTTTAAGCTGCATTTGTTAACTATGCAAAGACATGTTGCATGTGTGTTCGTTAAATAAAATTAACCCGGGCTCAGAGAAGCAGGGTTAGCAACTGGCTGACAAGAAGTAGCAGGGAAGAGTTTAGCTTGTGTTTTTTGTTTGTTCGTTCCTTTGTTTTTAGTTGGGGCGCTGTGGAGGGAGTGGCTTCCAGGATTCCACCAAAGAGACAGAAAAGGGAGAAAAAAAGGATAAGAGAATGAGAAGAAAGAGGGGGACATGACTGGGGTCAGAAGCCAGACAGCTTCCAGACAGACAGAGAGACCACAGGAAAGTGAGAGATACAGAAAAAAAGGTAAAAAGCCCTGGGGTTAAAAATGTAGATAAAGCCGGGCAGTGGTGGTGCACGCCTTTAATTCCAGCACTTGGGAGGCAGAGGCAGGCGGATCTCTATGAGTTTGAGGCCAGCCTGGTCTACAGAGCGAGTTCCAGGACAGGCTCCAAAGCTACAGAAAAACCCTGTCTTGAAGGGGGAAAAAAACCATAAATAGAAACAGGTTAATATTTAAGTTAAGTTAAAAGAGCTAGTCAGAAGTGAGCCCAAGCTAGGTTGAGCATTCAAAACTAATAGTAAGTCTCAGCATCATGATTTAGGAGCTTGTTGGTGGCCCCCCAAAAAAGCCTGGTACACATGGATTTTGCAGGTAAATGGATAGAACTAAAAACAATCATACTGAGGAAACCCAGACCCAGGAAGACAAACATCATGTTTTCTCTCGTTGGGGGCTCGTACCTTCAAATCTTCAGATATGAGTACATAGCCTGGAGTAACTAAAACGAAGAGTAAAACGGGATCATTGCCAGGATAGGGCTGTGGTGGAGCCTAGAGAGGGGAATAGCAGTGTGCTAGTGACCTGATGAGGGAAAGGGAAAGGGGGCTCTTCAGGGAGGGGAAGGGAAGCAAATACAGAAGGACAGAAGAGGGTAAAAGAAATGGTAGGATACATGGGCTCTGACGGGGAGAGACGAAAAGGGGCTTTGAGAGAGGTGGGAAGGTAAAGACAGAAGGAGGTAAAATAACAGTAAGGATGTCTGAAAAGCCATGAAATCGTACCATTAACTATTTACCTAAAACTAGTACTAAAGCATGAAATTCTGTGTATAAATATGCATTTATAGTTTGGGGGCGTGTTTTGGAGCTTTTGTTTTGTCTGATAGGTTTTCTTTCTCTTTTTTTTTTTTTTTTTTTTTGGTTTTTCAAAGCTGAGTTTCTCTGTATAGCCACCCTGGCTGTCCTGCAACTCAGTTTGTAAACCTGGCTGACCAGGAACTCACAGAGATCCACAATTATATGTTCAGTGAACTTTTCTCATCTGGGATGACAATGCTCCCTCCAAGAACCAAGGACCACTTAGCTGGACATGAGAAGGCCTCTTCTGAGTAGTTGGCCAGTGATGGCCAAGAGACTCAAAAAAAAAAAAAATACAGTCTATCGCTATTGCCCTTGGCTCCCTCCAAGGGGTGGAGATAAATCCCTATCACAGAAGACACCATGCACTTCAGAAACAGGGCCCAGGAACTGGGCCTGGCCTGAAAGCCTCTTCTCTGAAGATTGGGCTTCATTCTGCCAGAAGATGTCGCTCAATCTCCCAAAGGAGAGAAGCCACCAACCGCCCAATCTTACTGTGAACCACAGCAACAACCAGAATGGCACAATTGTCCTATGGGTGCAGTAGATGCATGCACGCCTACCTTGGTGCTAACCAACAACTCTCTGACTGGATTTAAGACCCGCTCAACAAGACGGCAAACATGTCTGGAACAGGAAATGTAGTTTACTACTCAGTGCTAGTGAAGCCATGGATATCTGAGGAGAATCTGCAAGCGCTAATTTACTAAACCGGCATAATCCCTATTGACAGTTTAAACATCTGTCCTTATACTTACCTACAGATAGGTGTGGTTGTTAGTGTTCACCCCTCAACAAGGAAACGTCTCCTTGCAACAGACAGAGACCACTACAGAAAACCATAAACAAACTGCAGAGTTGTGGAGCCCAGTCCTAACAGATACATCTACAATACACTCCCACACCTAAGGTTCAGTGCAGAAGATGGGGAGCAAAGACTGTAAGAGCCAGAAGATCAGGGCGTGTGCTAGGAGAAATGACATCCACAAAGCCTCACCAAAATCTCATCTATAAAGTGAAAATGGCTGTCCAAATATGAGCTGAACAAGGATAATAGACAGGCTTAAGTGAATGGAGAAAAGGCCACGAGGCCTCAACCCTACACAGGCAAATTAGGAATGCTAAAAGGGGGAGAAATGGTCTTCTCCAAGGAGAGCACACAATACCAAATGGTCAGCCCTAAAAAACAAGCAAGTAAGTAGCACTGTACAGACTGAGTGGGTTATATTTCTACATACGTGTGTGTGCATGCATACACACACACACACACACACACATTTGGAGGAAAGCAAGGAGGAATGCATAGAAGATCTGAAGGGAGAAAAGGAGGGAATAAACATTGTAACTATAGTATAAGCTCAAAAAGTTAAAAAATGTATCTTATGAAAATAACTGGACCAAATGAGACAAAAAATAAAAACAAATGGATTCTGATGTAATTTTATTTGACACAGTTTTGAAACTATCAATAAGCTAAATAGCAATCAGAGTATTGGCAATAATATTATATAAATATAAAGTAGTATACCACACAATTGTTAAAAATTCCGCACAGAAACATTGAACAACCTCTTTGGTCTCCAGATCCTTTTAGAATCCTTGAAAATTATTGAGGGCTGCGGAAAGTTCTTGCGTATTGTAGGAATCATGGCCCATGGATGGAGCGATTATTCCCCTTCAAGGGATTCTGCATGGGAGACACAGGTGACTGGCATCCTCCGGTCTCCAGCCATGGCACCTTCTGATACACCGAAAAGCTGTCCTGTCCCTGGGCTGCTCCAGGCAGTGACAGGATTCTGTGGGGAACTGGAGCTGGGGCCACTTCTCCCCAACACAAGTTTCCTCTCGTCCTCTCTTCAATACCATTGGCTAGTTCCCTATCAGCCTGGCCTAGACGTTTTAGGAACTCCTGTGTTGAATGAAGCTCTTATCCAAATCCCACTCCTTTGTGAATGAGGAGGGACAGCTGAAGCCTGGTCAGCTGAGGACCCCTGAGTGAGCACAGACCAACCAGAACCGCCATCCTGCAGCACGGGGGAAGGAGCCTTGGGAAACAAGAGAAGAAGAATCGTCCTAGTATGTGTCTAGGGTGCTATTCACTGCATTTGTGAGGAGAAATGGCATGAAGTGGAAACACAGACAAGTTATGTGTGTCCAGATCACAGCAAATAGGGCATACAAGTCAGCCCACGGCCTAGGAATCCGCCTGCCGTATCACATACTACATGTTGATCCAGTTTTCCCCGGCACGGTTTTGATTAGCTGGTCCTACTTATGATGAAAACGGAAACTAACGAGTAGGGCCTGCAGGACAACACAGGGGGTAAAGGCACTTGCCACCAAGGCCTGAGCTCCACCCTGGAGTTCACTCTGTAAAGGGGAGAAGTGACTCAATGAGCTGTCCTCTGACCTCCACAGACATGCAACGCTTCCCACGCAAGCACGTGTGCACGCACATACAAATAAATGTGTATATAAAAGCAACACAACTTGATTTAAAGTTTAATTTTGTAATTATTAAAAGACAGGTCACTGCCATGTCAGTGTATTTCAGGTGCGAGCCCTAAACCCTTTGCTATCCCTTTGATCCAGTGAGAGAGACAGAATTGTCAGTCCTAAGTGCTGGTCTTACCGGAGGTCATACTGATTAATACGTAATACCACTAGCAATCATAAAAGTGGTGACACGTGAGGTAAGGGAGCCACACACAGCAGTACACAGTCAGCTCATCCCTGGAAGGTGGCCCAGGAAGACACACCACAGAGAAGGTGCCAGTTATTCAAAATAAAACTAACTTCCCCCTTAACTATAAAAATAACAGTTCCTAAACTTACAAATGTTGTAAAGGAAAAGTAGAAAATTGCTTGTTTTTTTTTTTTTATCATTGAGAAATAGCTATTACTAGCCTTCTGCAGAGGAGTGCATTAGTGCTGGGAATAGTTTGATCATACGCCAGGCACGACATCAATAGTGACACTACACATCTGAACAAAATATAATTTACATATGCACAAAATATATACACTTGCCAGTGATAAACATGAGCTGCCCTCTTCTATATATTTAAATGCACATCATTTTTACATAATTTGTTTTATATATAATAAATTTTGAAAAATTAAAGACTATCTCATGATTTATTATTATTGTGGGGTCCAGGGTTTTGAGCTTTTGTCGTTGCTGTGTGTTTCAGTTCACTCGAGTTTGACTTAGAAGAGAGGAGGATAGAGCCCAAGCTGACCAGGAACTTGCAGCAATTCTCCTGCCTCAGCTTCCAGAGTTCTGGGATTATAGGCATGCCCCATCATCCCTGGCTAATCCCTCTCTTTTTAAAATCTCACCAGACGCTTTGTCGACTTTGTTCATATTTTCAAAAAAACGTATTAGGAAACTTAAAGCACACTTAAAATGAAACCTGAGTCAAAGAAATCATACCAGCGGCTAGAAATCACCTGGAGGAGAATAATAAAAACAACTAACCCTCAGGGCGGTGGTGGCACAAGCCTTTAATCCCAGCACTTAGGACGCAGAGGCAGGAGGATCTCTATAAGTTCGAGGCCAGGTTGGTCTACAGAGTGAGTTCCAGGACAGCCAGAGCTGTTACACAGAGAAACCCTGCCTCAAAAAATAAATAAACAAACAAACAAATAAGTAAATAAATAAATAACCCTCAACATACCTGTGAGATTCAGCTATGGAGAGGCTAAGAGATGCTATCACTCAAGATTAGCAAGTCAGACCTTTGATTCAAGAAATAGGAGGAAATGAGTCAACCCAGATTAAGTAGAATAGACACACTCCGCAAAAAGTACCCAAAGTTGGTTCTTTCAGAATGTGTATTAAATAGGCAAACCTATGGTCAGTGTGAAGAAGGGGAAGGAACAGAGATCAGAAATGAGATATATAATAATACTTTGGGCAAAATGAGTACTTCCCCCCCAAAAAAAATTAAAAAGTTTAACTTACTAAGAGGCTGTAGTAAAGTGAAGAGGCCTCTTATTAAGGAATTGACGGTGAAAGAGTTTTAAATATAGATACAGAACAGTTGGTGGCTCCCGCAGTAACTCAAGCACGTTCCTCTTGGGCTAGGAAAGCCAGTGTCCTTTTGCACAGCAACAGGCTGGACAAGTTCCAGGTTCAGTGTGTCCACCCTGCCAAAGGGCCTGGATGTCAGGGGCACAATATACATGACTCAGAGAAAGAACAATTACTTTACAACAGGTCAACCCTTCAGATCAATGTGTGTACTTAGGGCACTAACTTAGAATGTCATAAAATGGGAATGTGGCATTTCTACCTCGACCAGCGGCGGGAAGCACTGCTGGTTTTAACCCGTTTTTGAAACAAAACTCTAGTTGGTAGTTGTAACAAAGCTACTTCCAAGGGCCACAAAGTGTCTCTTTCACCTAACTTAAAAGAAGTCTGACAGGGGAACAGCCATGCATTGTTTGCAAAGGTCAGGACAAGTGAAGAACCAAGAACTAGAGATGCTCTCAGAACGAAAGCCTTGGCAGTTTTAAGTGTGTAACACTAACTTATCTGGAAAAATACCCGCCGCCTTCCAGATTCAACTCTCGGGAGCTCTTCCAGCCGCTGGCGGGCATAGTTCCGCCTCTTTGCCTGGCCTCAGGCCACAGCCCTCCCGGTACCTGGCTCGGTCCCGGAGCACCGGCAGCCTCCCCAGGCCCCTGGCGACCCACCTCCTCAGCGTCCTGGCCCAGTGGGATGCCCAGGCTCTGCAGCCCCTGCTGCAACTCTCCGATGTCCACCACGCCGTCCCCATTGCGGTCCAGCACCCGGAAGAGCGTCTCGTAGCGCGTGGGCGGCTCCGCGTCCAGGCAGGCGGCCGTAGGCAGCACGAAGGACCGCAGCCAGCGCAGCATGGTCCCGGGGAAGTCACCGCGGGCTGCGGGGGGCCGAGCGCGACCCGGGTGGCGAGGCCTGGCTGGGTGGGGCGGCAGCCGCAGAGACTCCGGAACGTCGTCGGGGGGCGAGGCTTCTGGCTCACAGGAACCCAGCTCGGCACAGGGTGTGGCCGCCCAGCTGCTGCTCGGGGCGGAGCTGGCCCAGGCCTGACTTGGCTGCTGGGACAGGCTGGGCCAGATTCCAGCCCCCAAAACGTGCGGGCAGGAGGGAGGGATGGGTTGCTAGGGACTCTGATACCGGTTTCTGTTCTGTCCGAAGCCCCTCGAAGCTGCAAGCTTCGCCGCCAGCATATTAAAGCCTGCGGGGAGGAGGTGTTTTGAAGGGCAGGTTGCTCAGCCTCAAAAGGCCCATTGGACTGGAAGCGTTGGAGAACTGCTGCTTGTGTTCACCAGAAGATGGCTACGGGTGGTTAACTGGGACAATGAGTCAAATGTGAAAAGGCCTAACAGACAAAAAGGAGCAGAGGGACCTGCTAGAGATCTGTTTTCAGGGAAGAGCTTCCCTAGCCCAGGAGACTTTGGAGAGAGGACGGGGAGACGGCGCACAGTGGGTACCTTCCCACACCAGAGAAACTTTACCTCCCTCCCTTGAGGTTTAGCATTTATTGTTCAAGTGAGAGAGTTCCTAGGATAACTACATTGGATCTGCAGAGAGAAAATTCGAGTCCTGATTCCCTGCATAGCCTTTCGTCAGTAAAATGAGAATATGAACAGCTGTCTCGCCATTAAGTGGGATGCCCTTCTTGGAATCAATCGTCTCCCTTCAATCGCTCTACTTAGGAGAAACTGGTTCTATCCTGCTGTCTTCGGGAATTTAGAACAGAAACTAAAATCACTTGTTTCTTCAAAAGCCGGGGTCTAACATCTTGAATTTACCTCCTTCCCCACCAGTCTGTTTAAAACATACTGTATGAATATTAAGTCTGTAGATAAGGACTGCCTGCTGTTAATAAAAATTATCCTGAAACCCGTTCCTGTGCTTCTATTGTGTCCACATTGTAGTCTTGGGAATTAGCCCCTTCCTCAGGAAAAGCCCTCAGACACCATCTGCTCTTGTTACCTCTCCTTGGAAAAGGCTCCTAAGGCCCTCCCTGGAAACCCGCTCATCTTGGGACGACACTTGCCAACAGAGAAACAACCGAAAGGTTCCTGAGTGGACGAGCTACAGAACAGTCAGTGCTGCGTTCACACGCCGAAATGCCTCTCAGTACTGAAATGTAATCTCTGGCAAGCAGCTCTCATGATTGAACGTTCTGGAAAGAACAAAACTATACATATAGGAACAGAAACAGATCAGGAGCTGTGGAGTTGCAAGTTATTTTTATTGAGGGGTGTGATATTAAAGGTCAAAGGGCAGCATAAGGATGGGGTGATGGGACTTCCCGAGACCTTGGTTATGAGGGTGGTTACACAAAATGTGCTCATCAGAAACTTTCAAGCATTTGTTTTGTTCTGTGTGAAGATTCGCAATAAAGCAGACTTTAAAATTAGTCTTAAACATGAACAAAGTGCTCGGGAGGCAGAGACAGGTGAATCTTGTGAGTTCGAGGCCAGCCTGGTCTACATACTTAGTTCCAGGAGAGGCTCCAAAGCTACAGAGAAACTCTATCTTGAAAAACCAAAAAAAGAAAAAAAAGAAAAAATATATAATTCTTAAACAAGCACCGAGAAAATCAAAAATAAGTTTGTGAAGTGCTTAAATTTTAAGCTTTGCTATCAAGAATACTGGGAGCCATTGGCCTGCAGTGTTCTGAACGGCTCAGAAACAAACCTCAGGTCTGTCCAGGCTTCCTGCAAAGAAATCACACTGAACAAGAGCAGTGGATGCTTCAGGGAAGAAGAAAATAAGTGTGTGCCTCAGTAAGACATTGGGAAGATTTAGAAATCCTATCATCTTTTTGTTTGTTGAATCTAATTTTAAAAAAACTTAAGGTAATCTTCTAATCATCTGGAAATATGTTTTACAAATGTATTGTTCAGTGGATTGAGAAACACCGAACACAATTGCTGTAGTCCGGATATGGATGCTCCCAGAAAGGCCTGTGTTAAAGCCTTGGTCCTAAGCTTAGCACTGTGGAGAGGGGGGAGAGACTTTTAGGGGTCCGGCCTACTGTGAGGTCTTCAGGCCAGTGGGGGAGAACTGTACCGTGGAGACTGTAGAACCCCAGACTCTGGTTCTAGCTTACTAGCTGGGAGGTGAGATGTAGTTGTATGATGTTATGCTCTTAGGACTCTTTTGGGGGGCACCCGCCACCCAGCTCCCAAATGAACCACACATGGAGTCTTATTCTTAATTATAAACGTCCAGACTTAGCTCAGCTTGTTTCTTGCCTGCTTTCCTTAACTTATATTATCCCATCCACCTTTGTCTCTGGGCTTTTCCTGTTCTCTCGCTTCTGTAAATCTTACTCTGACTCCGTGGATTGCTGTGTAGCTGGGTGACTGGCTCCTGATGTCTTTCTTCTCCTCGGGCTCCTATTCAGAACCCCTTTCTCACAGATTTCTTTCTATATATTCTTTCTACCTGCTAGCCTTGCCTATTCTTTCTCCTGCCTCACTATTGGCTGTTCAGAGCTTTATTAGATCGTCAGGTGTTCCCGACAGGCAAAGAATCACAGCTTCACAGAGTTAAAGAAATGCCATAAACAAAAGTAACACACCTGAAAATAATAGTCCCAACAGTGAGAGGTTTTATTCCACCCTGTACTCTCCACTACTGTCACCTACACACACCAACAACAACAACAACAACCCTACACTCTCCACTACTGTAACCTACACACACACACACACACACACACCAACAACAACAACAACAACCCTGCACTCTCCACTACTGTCACCTACACACACAGGCACACACACACCACCAACAACAACAACAACAACAACAACCCTGCACTCTCCACTACTGTCACCTACACACACACACACACACACACCACCAACAACAACAACAACAACCCTGCACTCTCCACTACTGTCACCTACACACACAGGCACGCACACACACACACACACACACCAACAACAACAACAACAACCCTGTACTCTTCCACTACTGTCACCTACACACACAGGCACGCACACACACACACACACACACCACCACCACCAACAACAACAACCCTGTACTTTCCACTACACACATACCACCAACCACCCTGCACTCTCCACTATTGTCACCTACACACACATACACACCACCAACAACAACAACAACCCTGCACTCTCCACTACTGTCACCTACACACAGGCACACACACACACACCAACAACAACAACAACCACCCTGCACTCTCCACTACTGTCACCTACACACAGGCACACACACACACACACCAACAACAACAACAACCCTGCACTCTCCACTACTGTCACCTACACACAGGCACACACACACACACCAACAACAACAACAACCACCCTGCACTCTCCACTATTGTCACCTACACACACACACACACTTCATCCCCCACCCCGCTCTCCACCCTCCATGTTCCTCACCCCCACAGTGGCCTATTAGTGGGGTCGGGTGACTATGGACTGGAACTTCTGAAACCTTAACCCCAGGAGAACCTTTCCCTACTTACAAACTGACCATCTCCGCTGTTAGCTATGATGGCGAAGGAGAGCTAACACACAGATAACAATCATAGCCAGTTTCAGTTTTTCAGGAGAAGGAAACGTTCATAGACTTGAGACCTCTCCACAAGAGGGCTTCCTTTCCTGTGTCTGTCGGTAAGGCTCATGAGCCAAAGACTCCCATGAAGGCCACACAGAAATCCCTGGGCTCATATTTGTTTTACTCTGCCCATTTCTGTGGTCAGGAAGAGAGTTTAGCATTCAGCCTAATTCAGCACTTCTGCTTTAAAAGGCGCTGGCCTGCCCATGTCTTTTATTTCCATAGAAACAGCAGTCTTTTTTTTTATTTCATCAATTTTGGTCCTTGAAGACTTCAGCATCTATCTTGAATTCCTTGGAGTGGTAACCACTCTAGAGCCTCACAGTTTGTGCAGGTAAACATGTTTGTTCTTATTAATAGCTACTGATTGCCCTGATAAAGACAAATCATCAGCCGCTCCAGGAGGACCCATTCTATCATGTGTTCGCAGCTTCACCACACAGCTACATCATGGGAAAGGTGATTTTTATATGCAGCAAAACATGAGCCTGGATGTCCTGGCAATGCAGCGAGGAGATAATCACTTTAGGTTTAGGCTCTTTCATATCACATTGAGCTAATGGGAAATCTATTGTATTCTCTAAGTCATTTAGAAGTCAGAATTCCAGGTTAAAAGATAAATGAATTCTCTCTCTTGTCCAAACTATCTACCAACCCATGCCATGCCCAAAAGAAATGCCAACAAGTCCCAATTATGCAAAGATGGCACTAAATTACTAAAATCACCACCGTTACTAAATCATGTGAATACTTCACATTTTAAAATAACTGTAATTGTTTTAAATAATAGAATTGTAATGGCTTTGCTAAAACCTCAGTGTTTCAACATTCATTTGAACTATGTCCTGAGAACTATACATTTAGTGTAAATTATTTGAACCTTTTTAATAACAGTATTACAGACAATTGACCAGTTTTGTATATTTCTACTTCATATATAAACACGGATGGTCCCTCTTCCCTCTGTGCTTCCTCCCCTCCTCTCGCCATCTCTATTCATCCATGCCTCTGTCTTTACTTCCCTCTCTCCACCCCCTCCTTCCTTTTCCTTTCCTATCTTCCTTATAAGTGAGGAGCGGCCAGGCAGGTCTGAGTGGCACAAGCTGTGTGGCAGGAATCAAAGGGGCCTGCGCAGGATGCCTGGTTGGATTGAGTGAGTGGCTCCATACAGGAGAACAACCTGGAGAATGCCGTCACGAGGACACGTCAGATAAAATCAAAACAGAATATTCTACAGTCTGTAACCTTTAGATCTGCAAAGACAGTGAAAGCTGGGGGATGGCTGAAACAATGTTCTTGGCTGAAGAAGACCAGAAATAGGAGAAGTTCAGCGTGTGGCCAGAAAGGCTGTCATTTGGAGAGCAGGTGAAATCCAGATGGAATCTGTTCATGAGAATACATAGGCTGTTTCTTTACTATGTTACATGGGCTTGCAAACTGGCTTATGAAACAAAGAAAGTCCCAATATTCTTTTTTTTTTTTAAAAAAAAAAAAGTTCCTTTCCTTCTAAAATGGGTTTCCTTGTAACACATTTTCCTTCTCAGGAGCAAACTAGGTAAAACCAAATCCTAGTGAGCAGAACAGAAACAACCCATGATTTACATAACACTTTCACGAGGTCAGCAGTGTGATATAGGAAAAGCCACCCAGCCAATGGGGAAGGAAGAAACACTGTCGCTGATGTTCAGTTGGTGGCCAGGAATGAGGTTACAGCAGAGAACTTCTGCATTCCCCCCATGACAGTCTCCAGTGATGCTGCTGGCATCGTAGCAAGGAGGCTGGGATTTGACTGGGAAGCTGGCAGGAAGGGGTGAGCGAAGGCAGAGGCTGTTCTATACATACACCCAGAGTCTGTGCGGGAAAAGGATGGGGCACCTGAGGGTGTGCCACGTGATCCATCCTTCGCCTAATATCACAGGCTGAATTAAGCTGGTTTCACTAAGCCTCTGTATAAGTTAACTTTCCTGAATCTTCTATCAGTCATGAAGAATAAACTCAACTTTCCAAATACATTTCTTCATTTTTATGTTAGAAATATTCCACACAAGCATTGAAGGCAAGGCTTGATGTACAGAGTGGACATACAATGATTGATATTTTCTTACCCACCTGTGGAATATTTTCTACTGAAAAAGCTCACACAGGTTCCAGCCTTGCCCCGTATAAAACACTCTCTAAGACACCCTGCACTTTGACCAAGCTAGTTGTTGCCTTTCTCCTTGAAGACCCGGGAGCAACACCCAGTGTATGAGATGACTCTGCAGACACGGGGAACTGTAACCATCATCTTCTTATTCAGAGACACGCTCAGCTGTGTTTACTGCCTAACTCTCAAGCCTGCCCCCCTTCTCTCCAGAGGGAGAGAAGGTTCAAAGAGTCACTGGGAGTAGCCAGGACTTGGCCTGACTATGCTTGAGCCAGAAACAATGACAGAAGAGGGAAAAGGCAACTCTTGGCTAGAGTTTCATCACAGTCCAGGACAGTGATGCAGGGTAAGCTCCTAGGAAGTGTTGCTGCTTTAGAAGGTAAATTAATAGCACATTAAGTTACAAGGTAATACAGGATTAGGGGTGAGGAGAGCTGGGAGGATGTCCCAGTCAGTAAAATGCTTGCCTTCTAAGCATGAGGAGCTGAGTTCAATCCCCAGGCACCCGCATTGACTAGTTAGTAAATAAATAAATAAATAAATGGCAGAGCACACCTATAACCCAGTGCTGTAAGGCAGAGAGACAGGGCATCTCTCGGCTTGCTACCTGCCAATCTTGCATGAATAGGCTAGCTCCAGGTTATGAGAGACTCTGTCTCAAAAAAAATATGGTGGAGAGTCCTGGCGATGGCTCAGCAAGTAAAGACACCTGTTGTTAATCCTGGTGACCTGAGTTCGTTCCTTGGGACCCATAGGATGAGAAGAAAGAACTGACCCCCAGCAAGTGACACATGCCTTGTCATTTGGGCACGCACACGTGTACACACACACACAATCTAATAAAAATTTCAATAAGGTGGGGAATGATTAAGGAAGATACCTAATGTTGCCTTTTGGCCTCCACATGCACACCCACACATGTAAACACACATGCAAGAACACATAAAAGGTAAGAGAAAGAAGTACAATAACATTAATTATTTTATATGAACAACTTCCCTGAATCATCTTAGAGTTAGGTACTATTGTAATAATAATCAACATTCTAAGAAGAAAAGCTGTAGTTAAGGTTGGAAAAAGGCTGCTAACAAGAGATGGAATAATAACCCTTGCCTTCAACCGAATATAAAACCGGTGTAAGCAGATGTCCCTTCCAGGGTATGTTGCTCATTCACTGAATGTCTGCTAAGTATCACCCAAAGACCTCCAAATAGGAGAGACAACAAAGAAGAAACCTAGCCAAAGTCCCTGCCCAGGGAGCTAGTCCAGAGAGACAGAAAGCAATGTGCTCATCCCTAAAGGAGTTTAACACTATCAGCAATTTGGGTCAGAGGCTGGAAATACAGCTTAGCAGTTGAGAGCACTGTTTGCTCTTCCAGAGCACCTGGGTGTGGCAGCTCACAGCCATCTGTAAGTCCAGTTGCCACCTCTCTCTCCCAAGCCACGGGTAGCCACCATTCCACCTGCCTCCATGAACCTAATCACTCTTGGTACCTTATGTAAGTGAACACACAGTGTTTATACTTTGTAACAAATTTATTTCACTTAGTATAATATCCTCCAGGTTCATCCATACTGAAATGTGTATCAAGATTTTCTTTTAAAGAGAGAAATAGCATTCCATTACATGCATGTGCCATAGTTTATTCAGCCGTACATGACTTCCAGGTTGCCTGCACATTATTGCAAGCAATGCTGCTCTGAGTATAGATAAGCAAGCAGGTCCTTGAGCCCCTGCTTTGAACTGTTTTGAAACAGGATAAGCTGCTAGATGACACAACCATCCTTCTTTTGGGGGATAAGATCTCCTGAGGAACCGTCCTCCACGGCAATGGCACTGTGCTCCACCAACAGTGCACAGGGCTCCAGTTTCTCCGCATCCTCACCAGAACTTGCTGTTCTCTTAGATTTTCTCAATAACAGCCATCACGGTGGTGTAAAATGGAATTTCATTTAGGTTTTAATTTGCTTTCCCTGTGGTCAGGAATGTCAAGTTGCTTTTCTTTGCACAAAATAATTGCGTCATTTCTATAATAATTTCTTTGGGAAAATGTCTACTCAAGACCTTTGCTCACTTTTTACCCGAGTTTATTGTTGAATGTGATCAGAGCACATAGCATGATGTAGGAAACTGAAACAGTAAACCCGGGCATTCTATACAATTGATATTTGCTAGTGAAGTTAAAAGTGAAACCAGAACTAACCAACTATTAACAGAGTTCCATCAGTAGACAGCTTATTTAAAATTGAAATGTAAGCTCATAATAGCATTGTTGCTCAGTCAATTTTATGACCCCTGGTGCTCCCACTCACTGTGCAAATAAAAAGCAATGACTCAGAAAAGGAACTTTGGGGATAAAGCTCTGAGTCTTACACTTAGGCCCCACCCCTCTCCAGTTCCAGCAACTGGTTCAGTTGGATCGCCTGAGATGGCTGAAGTGAGTGGGGACTTTTGAGGACACAAACGGGTACAATTAAGAAATGCTAGCCAGCTTTTCATCCTCAAGGTTTATGGAACCCACATAGACAGGGATCCCCCAGGCTAGGTAAGGGAGGCAGTTCTGTCTACAAAGATGTCTAGAAGGATAAAACCATCTCCAGGGGGGTGAGTGGGATGGGATGTGCAGAAGCTCAAGGGACAAAGGGCTAGCAAGGGAAGCAACAAATCGACAACAATCTAGAAGGAATTATGAAGTGGATTATCCATTCTGCTGAGGGGATTAATTGTAATGTCAGATTTAGATGCACTGATTTTTGCTTTACTGTGTAAAACATGTTCAAGCTTAACTTAAAAAGAGAATGCTAGTGAAAATTCTCATAGCTTACCAAATGTTTCCTATGTGACCGTATGATATATTAGCACCCATTCAAAACCTGGTTTTAGAATTAAGGACAATGTAACAGGAAGTATAAAATAAGAATTCTGTGGATAATAAAGGAGTTTAAGTTATTAAAGAACTCTATCAAAGTTGTTATTTAATTTGTATATTTTATAATAAATAAAGACAAGGCAATTTTACAATTAGTTAATATTTCTTTCCTTTCAGGAAAAAGTAAGGTCACCTTACAGCCCAGGATTATCTTATACCGTAGGGCTTACAGCACGGCAGCAGCTTGACCTTGCACTTCTAGGTTAGTCCAAAGAACAGTTTCACCAGTTCATTAGCCACGCAGCCGATGCCCACTGCAGGAAGCAGCTTGATGATGTTAGGGGTGAAACCACGGAAAAATCCCCTCTTTCCTTCTTTAGTGTATATTTCTTGAATGAGCTGAAACATAGGTATTTTTTCCTTTTCCATGATAGCTATAAATTTTAAAGCACAGTATAATTCAATATTTAATATTTACATAGTAACCTAGCCCAAAGGTAATGGGAATTTATAGAAATTGCGATCATTTCAGAGGATACTCATATATAGAATGATCCAATGTTGCTCAATAGGGTAGTAACTACACACGTGGCTATTTAAGTAAACTTAAATTTCTGCTCGGTCATATTAGTACATTTCCCATGTCTGGTAGTCACTACATCTGGGCAGCGGAGATGTAGATGATTTCATCACTACAGAAGGTCCCTACAACAACTTGAAAATCTTCTATGAGACATTTCACAGATTCAATTGGAAAGGGGACTGAAGGGCAGTTTAATAGAAAAAGGCATGAGTGATACTGGACAGAGAAATTCTCCATCTCAAATGCAATATAAGTTGTACCCAAAGCCTCACTGCGAAAGATGGGGAGAAGGAAAAAGTCAAAGCATATTACCCACTGCGAGACCCCTTAATACACTCAAGAAGGTAATAGCATTGTGCTGCCTTTTCATCTTTCAAAAAGTGATTTTTATTTGTTAAAATCTAAATCTCTAACATTTCATCAAGAAAAAGAAAACACACAGTGCTTAATATCAACTCCCTGAGCAGACTGAAGTACAGAGTTCAAAACCAACTTACAGCAGTGGCAGCAACCCAAGGAGAGCGACTGCCTCTGTGGACAAAGAAACCCTTTCCATTGTTCCACAGGGCACTTCCTAAGTAAAGTCTTAAAGAGACCATCAGTAACTGGAGCAGATGTGGAGGGCCCCAGACAGAACTTCGAAGGGAAAAAAATAACTGAAACTTACAAAAGGTTCCAAGAGAGATGGCTCAATGGTTAAGAGCACTTTCTGCTCTTCCAGAGAACCCAGGTTCAGTGCCCAGGACCCACATGGCTGCACGCAGCTACAACTCCAGCTCCTGGAGCTCTATTGCCCTCTTCTGGCTGCTTCAGCCACTGCACTTACGTAGTATATGTAGATACATGTAAGCAACACACTCATACACATAAAATAAAACAAATAAATCTTTAAAATAATAATAAATTCAGATCTAGTCTTTTAAATCGGCTAGCTTTTCCTTTATTCGTCAATTCTATGGGTTTTCTGCCTTTAAAATCATCAACTCAAACTTATTTCAAACAGATCTCTTACCTTAGTGATGACTTCACTAATCTAAAACAATAGAAAACTCACCTGCCTGCATGCGAGTTCTGAGGAGGTTCAGGGGGAAACTGGCTAACTGGCCACAAGTGTGGGACATCGTGCTGCAGCCCAGCACGATGGCGATGCCAGGGTTCACAGAGTTTTCTGAGCAGTGCTCCAGCCAGTAATTCTTCAGAAGCTGGTGAAGAAGAGAGGACCTTTGACCTTGCAGCTCTGAGTAGAATAAAGTTTAGCAGCTGAGCTTGCTCTGCATTTGGATGGCTATGTTTCTTATGCGGTTTTGCCTGGCTTTGCTTTTGTTTTCCTTTGATTGTTTTGGTTTTAAAGACCAGAGCAAAAATTCTGGATATTCTCACAGGAACTAACACAATACTGTATTTATGCCATTGTCAGATCTGTCCTGAGACAGATGCATGGGCTTGACCATGAAATGCCCGTGACCCTGCCTGGTAACACTGTACCAGGGTCAGGGTTTCACTTCTAGGCTGGCTCTCATGTTTAACCCATGTTTATTTTCTTCCTTGATTCTAATCTTTACAACCATGCAAGAATAGTTCTGTTTTCTCAACCTTACCTGTGCATCAGATTCTTCTGGGCAGTTAGGAAATCCAAATCCCAGGCTATTATGGATTATCTGTTTAACTATGCAAAGATGTGGTGCATTTGTATGGCTATGGAAAGATGTGTTACATTTGTTTAAGCTGTGGAGTATTTGTTTAGTGATGTCAAGAAGATGTGTTGCGTTTGTTTAATTATGGAAAGATGTGTTGCTGTTCTACCTGCCTGCCTAAGGCACCTGATTGGTTTAATAAAAAGCTGAATAGCCAATACCAAGGAAGGAACTATAGGTGGGACTTACAGGCAAGGAGAGTAAGTAGGAGGAGGAATTTAGGCTTGGGAAGGAAGAAAGAAAAAGAGATGCCAGGGAAATGCCTGGGGCCAGACAGACAGACATGGAGCAAGCAGAAGAGCAGGATATACAGAATGAAAGGTTAAAAAAAAATCTCTGAGGAAAAATATAAATAAATGTAGTTAAACTAATTAAATCAACAGGTTAAATTAAGTTAAAAGATCTAGTGAGACAAGCCTAAGTTAAGGCCCAGCATTCACAATTAATAAGTCTCCATATCTTTATTTGTGAGCTGGTTGGCGGCCCAAAGTAAATTCCAACTACACCAGGCCTTCTTGCGATAATTAAATCAGAATACCTCAGGATGTGACCAAGGGGGTCTATTCTTTTAAAGATCTACAAGTAAGTGATTCTGATGCACACCCAAGGCTTAAAACTACCATTTTATTGGAAATAAAAAAAAGCAAAAATGACTAGATTACCAGATGTCTAAGAGAAAAGCAAATAAAAACACTCAATTTGATTCTTAATCAGAAGCTATTTCATTCAACACCATATCTATATTTCAGAATAAAAATCTTGTGTAACATTATCAAATACAATGCATAATGACATATGTCAAAAATGAACTCACCTCAAAGATGGCAAGATCTAAGCCTGCATATGGTATGATAGCTATCAGGTTGGGAACATAGCCTTTGCCAAAGGCCTGAATGCCCTCTGTCTTCAGAAGCTTCCTGCAGCAATCAACAACCCCAGAATATTCGCCAGTTTTACCTAAAATCAGCCTGGTCTTTATCACCTGGGTGGGAAAGAATATAATAAAGGTGTATTGATTAGATTCGCTGGACTTGTGTAGCAATCTTGTGAGGTCTGTTATATCACACAAATTTTACAGAAATCATAGAATCCCTGGTGGCTTATTCCTGTAATCTCAACACTCAGGAGACAAGGACAAGGGAATTGCCATAAACTCCATGTTAGCCTGGGCTGAATAGTGATGTCCAGGACAACTTGGGCTATAGAGTGAGATACTGTATCAAATAACCAAACACAAACAACAATGATAAAAAACACTCCAAACAAATGAACAGTCTAAGGCTAAGTGTCTGTTTATTAAAACTTCCTTTCCTTTGTTAAATGAGTTACTTTCTTCCTAACCTCATGTTCAAAGCCGATGCTGTGGTCACACTTTCTCTTCATGTCTCTCAAGGAATTCTTAACTAGAAATAAATAAATTCTCCCCTTTGAGTTCCCATAGCACTATAAATTGAGCTGTCTTCTACAACTTTTTTCAATTTGGATCATTGATATGAATTTATATGTTTAATTTTCCCTTATATATCATGGAATACATGATCAAAATCCCCATCTGATTCTCCCTTGGATCCTACATGGCACGTAGCAAAATATCACAAGTTTAGCATGCATACAATTCATATTTGCCTACTAAGTGATAAACAGATAAATGTATTTTCTTGGTCTATCTATAATACCATTTGTCTTAAAGAAAGCAAAGTATATTGAGACTGATACTTTATACAGGATTCAAATCTTACAAAGTTATTATAATGAACTGGAAGTCATTTCTGATTGTTAGTTGCATTAAAAGCATGATTTTTATTAAAATGTTATAATAATACATACCTCTATGGGATAAATACAGGTTTGGGAAGTTGCACCAGCCATGGAGCCAGCTATAAATCTTTGAAGAACTCCTAAATTAGTATCATCAAAACTAAGAAGTTTCTTATACTGTATAAATAAAAATGTTGAAATATATAGTGTTACTGAAATATATGCCTTTCAAGTTTTACAACAGTATTTAAAAGTATAAAATTACATTAGAATATACATCAGGTGCTGAATATTAACACAACCTAGTACAATACTAAATTTTAGTTTCTGTTTAACTAAAGTTAAAGTTAAAGCCCTCTATTCAGCTCTCTTATTTTTTCCTATGGAATAGTTCAATAGCTACATTAAATTACCTAAGTCTATTCCTGAATGTGTTATATCATAAGGAGCATGCAAATAACATAAACAGAAGTTGTGTTTCTATTTCTTTTTAGCACTCTGCTTTATACGCAGAAGACAGTGTGTTTGCTGACTAGATAATAGAACAACATAATAGGCCATTTTGTTACAAGGAGTGTAGTAAGGAAGACTAGGACAGGAAAGCGTATAAGGACTCTTGGGAGTTAGCCTACAGACCACCCGTGTTAACCAGATATAAGAATTAGGGTGGAAGTGGAGAGATGGTTCAGTGGTTAAGAGCACTTGCTGTTCTTGCAGAGGACCTGGGCTCAGTTCCCAGGAACCACTTGGGTGCTTAAGACCTTTCTTAACTCTACTTCCAAGCAATCTAGCACTCTCTTCTGACCACTGCATACAGCAGACATACACACGATGCACATACATCCATACATCCATACATGCAGGCATACACATGTAAAAAATATTAGGATGCCCTGGGATTTTTGCCAGTCAGACTTTAAAAGAGACAGAGTACTTTATTTGGCAGAGAAAATTCCAAAGCAGTAGCATTTAGGCTGCAGTGTGCATTAGCCACTTTTAGCCAAATATGCCATAAGAACTGGGGTGGGAGAGGTGAGGGTGGTAAGAAGAGTGGGAAGATTAAGAAAATCTACAGACTGTCGAGAAAAGGGGGGAACGTGGGAAAGGTGCTAAGAGATCAGTGCCATTGAAAAGGAGCCATGCAGCTAAATGCAGCAATGTGCACCTGGAATCCCAGCTACAGGCATGCTGGGGCAGCTTCAAAACACAGCAAGATTGCATCTTGAGTTTTTAAACAATGAGGAGGGTGGTAAAAGCCTTTAAAATAAAACTAAAATCAAACTTAAAAGGGAACATTACAGTTGGCATCACAGAAGTAAAAATAATTATAAGACACTAGTAGGAAGAACTAGTACCAATAAACTACAAAACCTTATCCCCAAAATAAAGTCATGCCTGAAATAAGAAGAAATGGGAAACCCGAGCAGACCAATATCAAAATAGAAAACAGGATCACCACTCAAAATTCTCTGAGCAAAAGAAAACCAATTGTCAGAAGGCTTTAATTTGAAGAACTGATGTCACTCTTTCTCCACTCTTAAAATAAATAAATAAAATAAACTAATACTCCTAAGTTCACTTTTGGAGGCCAGCATCACACTGATCCAAGTCAAGCACATAATAAAACAAAACAAGAGGGCAGTATCCCAAATGAATAAAGATGAGAAAATCCTCAATAAAACACTAGCAAACCAAACTTAAGAGCACACTTAAAAGATCAGATACTAGGAGGGAGTGGTATTTATCAAAGACAAAGGTTTAGCATACGCACATATATCAATGTGGTACAATATTTAAAAGAAAAAATACATTATCATCTAAATAGATAGAAAAAGCACTGAACACAGTTGCATTCATTCATGATTAAAACTCTGGGGTAACATTTTTTTCAAATAGGTATAGGAGGAACTTTTCTCCATTCAATAAAGGTCAAACAGAAAAAGCTGTCAGCTAACTCTGACTTGAGTGGTCTCTCCTCAGCTCATGGTGGAATTTAATTGCCATTTGTTCTAGTTTGGTTTCTGTTGGTGTGATAAGGAGCAGCCGAATGGAGCAAGTTCATTTCAGCTCACGGTTTCAGGATACGTCCATCATGGCAGGGAAGTCAAAACAGCAGGAGCTTGAAGCGGCCAGTACCATCCACAGTAAAGATCAGAAAGAGAGGGGGAAATGCATGTATGCCTAGTGCTCAGTCTAGTCTCAGGCTGAGTCTTCCCACACTGACGAAGGAGATCAAGACACATAGGCTACCATAGACAGCCCAATCTGGACAATCTCTCATTGAGACCTTCTCAGATGATTCTAAACTGTGACAAGTTGCCCATTAGAACTAACCATCACCCCACGGCAGCATTATTAACAGAAAGGCAGGCCCTCTAAGAAGTGACAGGGCAACAGGTATCCCGCTCTTATCAATGGCTTGATAAGAGAACCCAGTTATAACCAGAGTCGACCAAAGATGGCTAAAGTGACCTGGAATGAAGCTAGGTAGCTTCTCTCTTGCCTTTCTCTTTCGCATGCATCTTCTGACCTCCCATCTTCCAACACAGGACTGTGTAGCTTGAAGGTTTTCAAAGGGTTAGTAGCCCTGGACTGCACAGCCTCGAGAGTGTTAGAAACAAATCTCTTTTCTTTATAAGTAACCCAGTGTCTACGCTTGTTATAGCAGCCTACAATGGATGTAGACAGACTGAGACAACCTCTTAATCAATGGGGGAAGTAAAAACATCCCCTCCAAGATCCAGGACAAGACAAAAAACACCCATTCTTGACATTTCTGCTCAGTGTAGTATTGCAGGTTCTAATCAGAGAAACTACACAAATGTGTACAACCTGAAGGTTTCCAGAAGCTTTCCCCTTGATCTTGGACTCCAAGGCCAATCTCTTTTCTTTATAAGTTACCCAGTCTATTACTTTCGCCAATATCCGGTGGGTGTTTTTGTTGTAACAGATCATAGGCATGAGGACTGGAGTACATGCTGACGTCTACGACCTCCTAGTCAAGTTTACTAAACCTGGGGAGAGAGAACCTAATAATATTTTATTTAGACATTTCTCAACCATTTCCTGGCATGATGAAGACATGGCAGCACATTTGCTCCATGTTTTATGTGTCTGTGTCATACACATTTCTTTCTATGGTTGTCATATGGTCTTTCTGTCTTCCTCAGTGACAAATAAGTTAAACTATAGTTGTTAAAGAAACAACTCGGGATGGATTAAAATAGCAAATGCTCACTAACGTTTGTGTCAGACACTGGTATGAGCAGGTTATGCACCCAATAATCCATCAGGTTTCACGGTCACATCCTTATCCTTTATATTTTAAGTGAAGGAACATTTATGAAAATGAAAGCACAGGCGCGGCCGGAACACCGGGCGGCGGAGCGCGGCCGGAACACCGGGCGGCGGAGCGCGGCCGGAACACCGGGCGGCGGAGCGCGGCCGGAACACCGGGCGGCGGAGCGCGGCCGGAACACCGGGCGGCGGAGCGCGGCCGGAACACCGGGCGGCGGAGCGCGGCCGGAACACCGGGCGGCGGAGCGCGGCCGGAACACCGGGCGGCGGAGCGCGGCCGGAACACCGGGCGGCGGAGCGCGGCCGGAACACCGGGCGGCGGAGCGCGGCCGGAACACCGGGCGGCGGAGCGCGGCCGGAACACCGGGCGGCGGAGCGCGGCCGGAACACCGGGCGGCGGAGCGCGGCCGGAACACCGGGCGGCGGAGCGCGGCCGGAACACCGGGCGGCGGAGCGCGGCCGGAACACCGGGCGGCGGAGCGCGGCCGGAACACCGGGCGGCGGAGCGCGGCCGGAACACCGGGCGGCGGAGCGCGGCCGGAACACCGGGCGGCGGAGCGCGGCCGGAACACCGGGCGGCGGAGCGCGGCCGGAACACCGGGCGGCGGAGCGCGGCCGGAACACCGGGCGGCGGAGCGCGGCCGGAACACCGGGCGGCGGAGCGCGGCCGGAACACCGGGCGGCGGAGCGCGGCCGGAACACCGGGCGGCGGAGCGCGGCCGGAACACCGGGCGGCGGAGCGCGGCCGGAGGACGCCCAGCACAGCCGGCGGGGACCCACTGGGACCAGAGCGGCAGCAGAGGACACAGGCTGCTGGCGGCGGGAACCGTCCCAGCAGCAGAAGCAGGCTGCAGGGACCGCGCGCAACACCAAGAACAGATCGCCCCACTACAATTAAACCAAAGAGGTAGGCCTTCGGTTGGGGAGGTCCCTGGCAAAGGAGGAGCCAGGTCCTATTCCTGAAGACCTTTCTGAGGGGTGAGAGGGATCTTGGCCCCCGGCAGGAACCAGGAAACAGAGCAAGGGCATTTTGTAAGAGGAGCCCCTGGCCAGCAGGGGAACCTGAACCAGTTTTAAAAGACCCCTTAGATAGCATCGATAGGAGGAGATGGGCAGGCGCCAAGGAAAGAATTCACCCAATAATCTGAAAAACAACATGAAAACACCAGAACCCAACGATCTTACAACAGAAGGTCTCCAACACCATAACACAGAAGAAGTGGAAAAAATTGACTTTATGAAAGCTGTAGAGTCCCTTAAGCAACATGTGAAAAATGCCCTTATAGAAATGGATGAGAAGTATAACCAAAAATTTGAAGAAATGAGTAAATACGTACATAATACCCTGGGAAACCAAGAAAGAACGATCAAACAGGTAATGGAAACAGTTCAAGAATTGAAAACTGAAATGGAAGCAAGGAAGAAAACACAAACTGAGGACCAGCTGGATATGGAAAATCTAGGTGAACGAGCAGAGCCTACAGAAACAAGCATAATCAATAGAATACAAGAAATAGAAGAAAGAATCTCAGATTCTGAGGACAACATAGAGAAAATAAACGCTCTGATCAAAGAAAACTGCAAAGCCAACAAATTCTCATCACAAAACATTCAGGAAATATGGGACACAATAAAAAGACCAAATCTAAGAATAATAGGAATAGAAGAAGGAGAAGAGTCACAGCTCAAAGGCCCAGAAAATATTTTGAACAAAATTATGGAAGAAAACTTTCCCAACATAAAGAAAGATATTCCTTTGAATATTCAAGAAGCATATAGAACACCAAACAGACTGGATCAAAGGAAAACATCCCCTCGCCGTATAATAATCAAAACACAAAATATACAGGTTAAAGAAAGAATACTAAGAGCTGCAAAGGAAAAAGGCCAAGTAACTTATAAAGGTAAACCGATCAGACTTACACCTGATTTCTCTATGGAAACAATGAAAGCCAGAAGGTCCTGGATAGAAGTACTGCAGAAGCTAAGAGACCATGGATGCAAGCCCAGACTACTATACCCAGCCAAGCTTTCGTTCACTATAAATGGAGAAATCAAGACATTCCAGGATAAAAACAAATTTAAACAATACGTAGCCACGAATCCAGCCCTACAGAAAGTAATAGAAGGAAAATCGCAACCCAAGGAATCCAACAGTGCCAACACTGCTTACAATAACTCAGGCATCTAGCGACCCTTCACTAGCACAACTCAAAGTAGGGAGACACACAAATTCTGCTTCCGAAAATGAAAGCACAGACAGGTGAGATAGTTTAGCTTACTTTGCATAACTAGAAAGCCGTAGAGCTAGAAATTGAAAGTAGAAAGTGTGACTTCAAACTGGGCATGATGGTTCAGTGGGTAGAGCACTTGCTTATAGGCCGACAACCCAAGTTAGTGCTCCAGATCCTACAAGGGAGTAAGAGAGAACTGATTCCTGACAGCTGTTCTCTGACCTCCACACACATGCCCTGGCCTTGCAAACCTGCACACGCGCACGCGCGCGTGCACACACACACACACACAAATTAATTAATCAATTAACTTCTTTAACTCAAATTCTACATTAAAAGTTCATGACCTACTGTTCTACATAGTCTCATTTTAATTACGGACAAATGATGGTATCTAATTTAATTTACATTGAACCTCAATTCACCTCTTTAATACACAGTAATTGTGATAAAGAAACTGAAACATGAAGACATGGGTTCTAATTCTGACTCTTTTAAATATTACTTCAGTAAGAAGTGACTCTTTACTGGCCTATGTTTTCACATCTACAGAAGGACACTGTGTAGCTCACCCACTGGCATTCAGAAACAAATAGGCACTGCTCTGGAAATGAGCTTGTGCACCGTATTCTAAAGAAGCAGTTTTTCCTGAACAAATATTTTAAAAGAACTCTTAAAGGAAAAGACAGAACTTGACTGACAGTGATTGTTGTTGTATCCTAATATCCACTCTCCCCTTCGTCCTAAGAATAAGCTCATTTGCAGCTAGCCATTCCACAACTGAAGACTACACTCCCAAATCCCTTTCCAGCTACACCAATTCGTTTGTCTCCGTTTAAGCTAAGGGCATGAAAGCAGAAGTACTCCGCATTACTTTAGGAAAGTGTCCTAGAAGGGAAGGATGTATCCATCTTTGATCCCTTCCCTAGTTACTGCCTGGAAGTTAGATGTGCCCACTGGAGCTCCATCTCAGACTCATGACGAAGGAGACTACAACACAGAAGACACAATACAACATAGGGAACCAGAGTGACTGAAGTTCTTTTTGCTTATAGAGCATCTTTGACTCTCTGTAAACTGACTTTCCTCGGATTTCTATGTGTGAGTAAAGTGATGAATTTCTGCCTTAAAATGTGGGAGGATTTCAGTCACACACCACTGAACCTAACTCCGACTTATATTAAGTGGTGAAAGCAACCAGCAGAATAGAGCAGAAAGAAAAAAAAAAGTAAATGCAGGATATGGATTCTAGAAAGATTTAACATAAGAAGGAGAGAAAATGTGAACAACTGGCGTGGGAGGTCCTTCTGTCTATGTGTTGCTTTTAATAGTTAACGAATAAAGAAACTGTATATTGTCAAGTGGCCAACAGTAAGTGTCCAGGACATGTTAAATGGGGAGAAATTATAGAAGGCTTAATGTTGGCTTAAGGACTTCACACAGAGTGCAAAATGTAAAATATAGTCTCTGGAAAATCACTGCACCTCACTTGGCCCAGCCTCACTCCACACTCATCCTCCAATGAAGCTCAAGAGAAAAGGGGGCCTCCTAGAGAACCTGGAGATGGATGAGGGTTAGCTGGGGGACAGACAGGGCTTCTCAACAGCAAGAAAACAAGATTTTCAGTACAAGAGAACAGGACTAGCTAACGTGTTCCACACCTTCAGTGGCATCCCCTTCATTCTTATCATCTCTAGAAGGCAATGAGTCCCTGGACAGGCCAGCAGGAGGCAGGATGGGGCCTAAAGAGAGGAAGCACCAAGTAGGCTGTTGTCTGTCACTCAGCAGAAGTTGGCACCAAAGAGGAAAAGGATGCCCTTTTCTGCTTCTCTGTGATTCTTTCCAGCTCATCAGGGCTACAGACTAGACATCTGAAGTCAAAGGCCTGGGTAGTAACACCATTACCTGGAGTGTCCTGTGTGTCACTGTGCGCCCCCTTAAGAAGTGATGGTGGTATGCTGATGACACAGAGTCCAGAACATTCTTTTTATTCATAAATGACAGCATAGACATTCCCAGGAACAGTCATGAACACACACCGGACATGACTTTTTTATGTTTGCAACACAGTATTTTTGTCTCTTAAATTGGTACTTTTATTTAGATGAAGCATCCCTGAATTTCAACATGGACTTTTAATAGAATGTGGATCTGGAAGGGCAGAGAGTTAATATATATTTATTTTCTCATCTACCCCCAGACTCCAGTGTAACCTAGCTCATGTGTAGGCACATGACAAATACTGAAATACAAGAAATTGCCAAAATTCAAAAGATACTGTAACTCAGACTTCCTGGGTCTCTCTGCTGCCTGATACAAATAAATTTATACTCATGACTGTTCAACTGAACTTTGCTACCAACAGTCTTGTTTCATTTCCTTGTTCCTATACTGTGACTCTCTTAGTATTTGATATTTCCTCTTCTTCCTTCAAGCCTCCAATGTGCCTTTCCTCCCCCTTTTAACCAAAGAAACTGAAGCATTGAGAAGAAAGTTAGGAGAAACCCGCGTGTAGTTGGACCTGCTCAGCTGTGCTTCTCCCGGGACTGCGGTTGAAGGGTCTGGCAACTCCAAGTCTTCCTGAGCACCAGCTCCAGTCTCTTACCACAGTTCTGCTCCTTCTGAGGACAATCACTTCGCATACCCGCTCTGGGCTCTGTAGTGTCCTCCTCACTGGGTCTCTTTAGAAGCACCGGCTTTTTCCAGTGATAGGAACCCCCCCTCTTTGGGCTCATTATCCCTCTGGTTCCCACTCCATTCCCCTTCTACTTTTCATGGCCAAACTCCTTGAAAGAGTTCCCAGCCTTGCTCCTCTATTTTCCTAGTAACCACTGATAACACCTGACGTACATTCATTCATTCATTGATTGTTGTTGTTTTTAAATCCACAAAGATAGATGGAATCCTTTGTGTTAGTTTTTGTTTGTTACATTTCTATCACCTAGAAAAGGTCTTTAACAGATGAGGTGTACACTAGCTGATAAAAACAGTATCGTCGGATGGATCAGCAAATCCCCTTCTAGGAAGAGCTGTGTGTTCTAACGACAAGCATCAAACCAGTCCAGTGTCCTTCTCATGTATTGCTTGCTCTTCAGCCATCCGCCCTAAGAAAGGACAGCACCAATCTTTTGTGTTTTCACACAGACCATGAAGAAAAGGCCCTACAAAAGAAGCACTTTCATCCTATAGCTAAACATTTACTTAAAAGAGGAGAGAATTATTCTAAAATTTACAATAAAGAGGAAAAGCTTGAGAGGCACAGAAAGCATCCTTAGACTCTTATGAAACCCAAGTAAACTTCAATATCTGAAAACTGATATTGTCCTGTCTCAAAGTAAATTATTTAATGAAAAGCAAAAGTCTAAATAAGATTAAAAAATTTTGAAATTCAGTGCATGTTTCTCAACTTTGTCTTCACTAAATAGGAAGATTAATTTTTGATTCATTAACAAATGGACTGAAATCTCTGAAAAACATTCAAATTGTTCTAAGAAAAAAATTATGAGCCTCTTATGCTGTGACAATTAACTTGAAAGAACTAGTCACAGGCCTGCTAAAATAACACAATGCAGCCTACAGAGGCACTCTGATAGTAATCAGAAAGCACAAAGGTGACCAAATGGAAATAAAAATCAGTAATATTTGCACCAACAACTATTGCTTACATACACTTGTGTTCTCTTTCACAAAAGTCTAAACTTTTCAAAAACCAAATTTCAAACATGATCATTTAAAAACCCCATAGTCAATAACACCTCACCTGTTCATAGGCCCCGATCTTGAGTGCTGTCTCCGGTGCGATTTTAAAGACATTCACACCGTTTCCTTGCCACAGAGAGAAAAGGCCACCTTCCTTTATCATCTGCTTGAACTCATTCACCAATCCCATTTTACTGACTTTTGAATGACGAACCTAGAAATAAGTGGCAAGGTTATTTACATTTATTTTGCTGCTAATATAAAATTACTTCATTGCTGGTGAAATAACTAAATCTATAGAATTCGTAACTTTCAAGAGCAGTTTAATTTTTCTGCAGTCACATAAAAGCAATGTTACTGTTTTTCTTGCCCCCAATCACACATCCAATGTTTTACATCTTATGTTTTGAAGAAAGTAAAATCACAAAAACAAACATTTCACGCGTTTTAAATTGCAGGCTGCTCAGCATAGATGATGAAATCACCCACAATTTAACTCCACCTTGCCTTGCAGATACACCTCTTCTGTATCTGCGCAGTGTTATGCATGGGGTGTATTCGAACTACCCAATAATCAGTTAGGAGCTATCTCCGTTATCAGACTACAGCTACAGTATTACCATAGTGCATATATTCAAGTATCCCTTATTTCACTCCAGTAAGGCTCCAACTCTAGGCAGTCATGATGTTTGCAATGTGCATATGCCAGAGGCAGCACAAAGTGCTTTCTTCAGTGAGAGGATGAACGTCCTATAACTTGCATTAGGGTATAGTATTATGATTGTTACACTTTAGTATTGATGCTGGTAATCTCTTCTTATGCTTAATTTATAAATTAAACTTTATTATGTGTATATATGTATAGGATAAAATACAGTATTCTAGGGTTTAACCGATGGGAAAACTTCCCCCAGAGACAGGAACTACTATAATCTAAAACATCAAAGAAAAATAAAGACAATTTATGGAAGACAGAATTCTAATTCAATTATCAGAGACCCTTAGCATGAGCAAAGTATGTGCCTGTTACCAAAAATACCCTGAGATTATTAAAGAGCACATTGAAATGTGCATTGAAAACAGAATTGGATGAAAAATACATCAAACTTCCAGTGGTGAATACATGGAGGCTTCAGGGCATTGTGGATTGGATTGTAGCTCTCAAATATGTTGACGCCCTAACTCTTATTCCTTCAAGTTCTGGTCCTACTTGGAGGGGGCCTTTGCAGATTAATCAGGCTGATCTAATAAGACCTTTATCCTTATAAAAGGAAAATTTGGACATAGAGACATAGCACACCAAGAAGGAAGGCAATATGAAGTGACGGGGAAGATGGCCTAATCCAAGTCAAGGAGAGGCACCAGGAGCACTTCCTGAGCACCCTCCTTAAGAACTACAACAATACGTTTCTGATTTCATGCCAGGTCGTGGCACTTTGTTACTCAATTCCTAACAAAGGGAGTTGTGGAAATTACAGGTCAGAAATTGTATGTCTGCCTTCAATGTTCCTGTCATTTTATGGTTTAAAAAAATATGTGTGCATGAGAGAGACAGAGAGATAGAAAGACAGGGTCTGGCCTGAACTTTGCTATGTAACTGAGGGTGACCTTAGACTCCTGCCTCTCCTGCCTCCACTTCCTAAGCGCTGAGACTACAGGCACATGTCATCACACCTGACTTTAATTCACTTCTTACCTACTCTCCCTCCATAGTCTCTATTCTTCCTTTTTCACTTCCTTTTCCTACTCTCGGCTTTATTTCTTCCCTTTTTTATTCTTTCCATTATCCCACATTTGATCTATATTTTTAATCTGAGATTTCTTTGTTTGATAATAATGCATGCATAATGTGTTCTGATCATTTCAGCCCCTTCTCCTCCTCCCCATTCCCTGGATTACCTTCCCTCTCAACTTCCTGTGATTTCTAATCCACCATGTCCACTTGACGCTGCATGTGTGCCCATGGGTCTAGGACCACCTCCTCTCAGGGCCCCTTCCTTGGAGAAAGCTGGCTGTTCCCCTCGCAGCAGCCATCAATTGCCAACGACTCCTCAGAGGTAGGAGCCTGCCCGCCCATGCTATGGTTTGGGCTGGCTTGATCTTAGGCAGGTCTTGTGCAGCAGCCCACCATGTCCAGCAAACACTTTCACTGCAAATGTGGCCGCATGCTTTTCCACCCTCCTAACCCAATGAGCCTTAGAGATCTAATCACCCCTCCCTGGGTGTACCTACAATATTCTTTCCCATGGTGTATGAAGCAAAACCTCTCAAGTGACAACTGCTATTTTCAATATCTTATCATCACAGAGTTATAGGTCTGTAATGTTCAGAAAATAAGAACTATGCTCTTTCGTCTTTGCATTTCTAGCACCTAACATGTAATAAGCACACAAGACCATTTTCTTCTTAATTTTCCCCCTTGGCCCTATTCCCATCTCTGTCACAGATCAACCATGTCTCCTCTGTGTTGCACTGCGCATGTCCATATTTTTTCCTTTACACGTAATTTTTAAAATTTTCTTTCAGACCCAGGTACTGGAGAAACTGGGTTTTCTACTTTAATGTGTAACAGAACATTTTCAATTCTGTCTTTCCTAACAATTGTCCAAACTTAGTTTCCTGGCTATGGAATCAAGGACGCAGAAGGATAATGGGTTACTTGTCCTATTACCACGTACTAAACTATATTCCCCATACTTAGATGATTAAACTAAAGCCTTTATTTCTATTGGATAAATTAACCAAGATATTGTTTTAGATCTATATGAGAAATGTAGCACAAATAATAAAAACCCAGAGACAGATATCGGTGTTCCTAAGATCAGAGAAGCAAAGCAGCCAAGCCAGTAGAGAGCTCTTACCTCTATAGAATCTTCAGACTGAAAGAGAGCGAGTTCCTGTCTCATCCTGCGGTGTGCACCCCACCACCTGACCTCTAGGGTGGCTGCTAGGATTAAAGATATGTGTCACCACTGCCTGATCTGTACAGCTGAACTAGTGTGGCTGTTTTGCGTTCTGGTCTTTAGGCAAGGATTATTTATTAAAATACAAATAAAATCTTACTACAGAGAAATAATAAGGAAAAATAAAATAGTATCTATTCCCCCTTGGTATTCCCATAGTACTAGTGTGTTTTCTGTGTTGTTATATAATGGCATTTCAGTATTTATTATCTAATTAAATATTTCCCTGATGTATTGTAATTTCTCTAATGTTAAAAAGTGTATCTAACTGTGTACAGTACTTAATGCCCATTAAAGACCCAATACATAACATATTCTGCTAAATAGATATGGGATGAATAAATAAAGCTCCCATAATCCAAAATAATATCCTCCTAACACATTGTACTTTCTAAAAATGGCATATAAATTTAACATTTAAGCACAGTAGTGGATTTTTAAAAATTAAAGAATAAATTGCAAAGTTATTAATTAGATAACATTACAATTTTATGCGATTATCATAGTATACTATAATAACTATCTACAACTCATCACCAAAGGTTACTAATATCACCAAAACAACAAGGGGCAATAAAATACCCAGATATATCATTTTAATTACAAATTTAAATTCACTATATTGTTTCTTGATTTTTATATTCTTATAGCAAAGAATTCAGCAAGTATTGAATTATAATTATGAATTTTAATTACTAGAGAATAGATTAGTTATACTTCTGAAAAACAGTCTAATAGGGTGGATCTATTGTTACTTTAAGTTAAAATTAATTCAAGTATTGTATTAGGTAGCGTTTTCCCATTATGAGCAAGCAGCCACACACACAGAAAGACATCTTCAGAGGTTTCATTCATGGCAGCAAAGCAGTGGAATTCCCATTCTGTGGCAGGGAGCAGAGAGAGGTAATGTCTGCTTGGCCAGCTACTCCCCTTTTCCTTCCCTTCCTCAGAGGCCCAGCCTATGCCCTGGTGCTGCCCACCATCAGGTGACTCCTCTTCCTCAGTTAATCCTGTGCAAATGCCCTGAGAGACCACCTGGGTGAGTGCTCTGCTAATCTGCTAGGCTCAGCTTAATCCAAAACCGACATTCAAGATTAATCTTTCCAAACACCATAGGAGCCTCTTGAACAAAATAAAGAGATATTTTAACAGTAAAGAGAAAATAATTTACATTGTCAAAAAAGCATAAAATTCAATGAGAGATACCATGAAATCTGACAGACATTTAAAATTAGCATCTTAGTTATCCCGGGCTCCATGTCCCTTCAAGGCACACGAAGTACCTGCATCAAGACCTTCAGGCGGTCCAGAGGTGCCGTGCATGTCCGTGTTATCGCACTTGCTATTCCAGCTGCCACTAGCCGCTTCCACCATACTCCAGACCTCTTTTCTTGCTCTGTGAATTCATCTGGAATACTTATACTCTCTCCCATGTCAATTATCTGATAAGTAAAAGAATTAGACAGTGAACTGTAAACACTTGAGAAATAAAAGTTTAATTTTCTACAAAGATCAAGAAAAACTTTTCATGCAGACCAAAAACTTCAACTTTGGTTTTTTAAATCAGCTCCTATACTGAAGATTGATAATTTGCTTACCACTCAATGCTTAGACTCAGATGATTTTGAATAAAATAAAATTTTGTTTTAAAATAAAATTTTCATTAAGTTAGCTATTAATTTAAAATAATTCTCAAACCATTTGAATAATCCCTTCCATGAAAACAACGTAAATCTGCGAGCGGGGAATGAGCCACTTACCCAGCGTCTGCCACACACTAGGTGAGGAATAAATACTGAATAAATTTGAATAAATAAGTCAGGAGGCAGGACTAACATCTTACATGCTCTGACTTACTTTTCTCAGTGATCTTTTGTGGATCAATTTTCTCTTTAAATATGTGTATTACAATGAATTTATATTTAATAATTTTACCTTTAGCAACATAATTTATGTTGCTTTCCAAAGACTGTAAAGTGTTAAGGCACCATGTTTCAGTGAAGAATGCCAACTAAACTTAGATTCTATCCTATTGGTGTGACAGAGAAGATACTGTTCTTCTTAGCCTCCCCACTTGGATTTATTCATTCTATTAATGCTCTTTCGGGAATCTTCTCAAATTATCTTCCTCTGCCCCCAAAGAGTTCTTCTTTACTCAATAGCTTCCTGTCTAATACAGCATGATCTTGATTGATTAGCTTATTTCTGTTTATTGCTTGGCTACTCTTTTACAAAGTAATCCAAACAAAGTCAACAATCTGGTCTCTCTTGTGTACTGCTGGAAACCTAGATCTTAGCTCCTGAAGATAAGTGTGCTCAATAAACATTGCTGAAGTAAGTGTCAACAAGACAGGCCCTGGGCTTTGTGTTAGTGACAGTCATGGAGAAGTTGGTTTCTGCCTCTAGCATTTAAGGAGCTCTGTTATTTTTATTTCTAGAATAAGAGAGATAGGAAAAGATACAATCAAGGACAATACAGAGCAATAACTACAACAACAATGGCGACAAATAAAAGTGTCCTAAGGAAATCCTGCAGAAACACTGGAGGTGCAAATTGGACTTGATGGGTTAAGAAAGCAGAGACAGAGGTGGGTGGTTAAGGAAAGCAGAGTGGGCACGGGAAGAGTTCAGTGAGGGGGAAATACGATCACTACACATTGCATAAAGTATCAAAGAACTAATAAAAGTTAAAAAGCATTTTAAAAATAAAAAACTATAAATTTAAGATGAAAGAAAAGAATTCCTTATAGTCAGGGTAACTAGAAGCCCCAAAGCACCAGCTTGAATCCAGGAATCCTGATCTCAGAGGCAATCACATTATACTATCTTTCTATAGATCTCAGAGGGATTCATATTATACTATCTTTCTATTTAAGAAAGGATTACCCAAAGGGATGTTGGTATGCTTGAAGATATTACTTATTCTAAGAACCAGAAGATTATAAGTAGGCATAGAAAGAGATGTTTAAAAAAATAAAATAACTAAAAGAAAACAAAAAATAAAATAAATTAATTAAAATAAAATAAAGGGGTGACGGTCAGTGAAATGGCTCTACAGATAAAGATGATGGCCACCAAGCCTGACGATCTGAGTACATTTTCCAGAACCTATCCAGTACAAAGAGAAAACTGTGTGAGCACACATACTTACACTAGATCTGACATCTTTTTAAAGGGTTTAGATAGTTACTGATTAGAAAGCAGAAAATGATGATGGGTTCAAGAGTTTGAAATACCCATCATTTCTTAGGTCGTTTGTAAAGAAGAAAGGACTAAATCTCAAGTTTTGAGTTTATAGTGTTTCATTCCATGTAGAAAATTGGGTTGATCCATCTAGAGATGACCTAATGTCACGGACCAGCCAATTAGAAAAGGAAATGAAAGTAAGAGATGACTGAAAGAGAGAGAAAATGAAGGTGTCAAAATAATAGACCACGGAGCACAAACCTAAACACCTTTGGAGTCCAGGTTCTAATGAACCCAGAAAACTGTGATTTACCTATGAAATTCCTCTAGTTTTAAGCAATATCTGAGCCAAACAGAACACTTAGCCTTTGATGGATGCTTGGAAACATGAGCCCATACCCGGTTTGGGTGCTGTTGAGAGAACACTTTTGTTTGGGCTTTAAAGGTGATGTTGGAACAGGTTAAGAACAGAAGCTGTGGGAAGAGTGGGATTTATTTTGCATGTGACAATGTGAAATTTGGAACTAAAGAGCAGAATGCAATAGGATGAATGTTAGTGCCCCCCCCCCCCGTTTTATACACTTAAATCCTAACCCCAGTGTGATAATTAGATAATAGAGTTGGGGTTCACTGAAACATAACTAGATCTTAAAGCTAAGGTCCTCAAGAATAAAATGTATGTCTTAAGAAGACACCTATGCACTACCAGACATCTTTTTTCAACCTGTGAGGGAAAAAATATCCCTCTATAACCAGGAAGAAGATTCTGCTAAAAACCAGACTATGAGAGTATGCACCTTTAGCTCAGGGCTCTAGCTGAGATGAAAATACATTGCTTAAGCTACCACGCCGGTGTTCATTTGTTACAGCAGACCACATTAAGACAAATAAAATCACAATCAATTTTTATTTTTAAAATAGCCAGAATCAAGAAACTATAAAATCTATGTAGAAAAATAAAGATCATTAAAAACTCAAGAGCAGCCTTCGGAGATCCCGTGGATCTGTGTCTTGCTTCAACAGTGTTTGGATGGAACAGACCCAGGGCCTCCCTTTGTTAGCTTCCACCGCTCCTCATCTGCAGCCGCAGCCTCCAGGACCATCACCTCGCCGCCTTCTGCTCCCAGGACCAGCCAGCATCGTCTCTTTGTGGGTAGCTCCAGACTGCGTCTCAACCATGACCTCCCAGATTCGTCAGAATTATTCCACCGAAGTGGAGGCTGCCGTGAACCGCCTGGTCAACCTGCACCTGCAGGCCTCCTACACCTACTTCTCGCTGGGCTACTATTTTGACCGGGATGATGTGGCTCTGGAGGGTGTAGGCCACTTCTTCCGCGAATTGGCCGAGGAGAAGCACAAGGGTGCCGAGCATCTCCTCAAATTGCAGAACGATCGCGGAGGCCGCGCACTCTTTCAGGATGTGCAGAAGCCATCTCAAGATAAGTGGGGTAAAACCCAGGAGGCCATGGAAGCTGCCCTGGCTTTGGAAAAGAACTTGAACCAGGCCCTCTTGGATCTTCATTCCCTGGGCTCTGCCCGCACAGATCCTCATCTCTGTGACTTCCTTGAAAACCACTTCCTGGATAAGGAGGTGAAGGTCATCAAGAAGATGGGCAATCACCTGATCTCCACAGGTTGGCTGCTGGGCCCCAGGCGTCTCTGGGCGAGTACCTCTTTGAGCGGTTCACTCTCAAGCATGACTAGGAGGCCTCTCTTTCCGAGGGGCCCCCACCTCTGCTCTGCACCAGCCCGCCTCAGGACCTTCACCCGAACCTCTCAAGAAGCCACTAGGCAGCTTTGTAACGCCCTGGAGCCCCTCTCAAGTCTTGGACCAAGTAGAAATAAAGCCTTTTGAAACAGAAAAAAAAACCCTCAAGTTAATTGGGCTTTTAAAAGTAAATTATGTGGCCTGGTGGTGGTAGTACATACCTTTAATCCCAGCACTCAAGAGGTAGAGGCAGGCAGATCTCTGTGAGTGTGAGGCCAGCCTGGTCTACAGAGCTAGTTCCAGGACAGGCTCCAAAGCTACAGAGAAACCTTGTCTCGAAAAACAAACATAAAAACAAAAACAAAAAAAGATGAGAAGTAAAAAGGGTGGTTTACTTTACCAGGTTGGTGACACTATAGAGCCATGAGCATCAAAAACAGTTCAATACTAACTCTGAGAATATTGAGTTATCAATGGAAGTTTGATATCTGAGCAAAGTGGTACTGGATTAAGAATAAATATGGAAGCCATAGACTGATTAGGTTGTGTTGAAAAAATTCTTCAATACATAAAATATAAAAGCAGTCTTCCCTTAGCATTGTTGTAGGGAGAGGGCCCACTTGTTTTATTAACCAATGAAATAACATCAATGGCTTCAATTCCCCAGCAAAGCACACAGACTAACAGAATGGATACAAATAGGATCCCTCTCTCAGCTGCATCCAAAAAATATACCTTAGCATCAAGGATAGACATGACCTCAGGGTAAAATGATGGAAAAATATATTCCAAGCAAATGGATCTAAGAAGCAAGCTGGTGTCACCATCTTAATATTTGACAAAATAGACTGCTGTAGAATATTATTTTAAAGTGTGTTACATGTGCTTATGCTCTGAAAAAATTGTTTACTGATGTAAAGATGTGTTGCATTTTTTATGTTGTATTTGTTTTACTCTGTAAAGCTGTAATTCCTTGCCTGTCTAAAATACCTGATGGTCTAATAAAGAGCTGAACAGCCAATAAGCAAGGCAGGAGAAAGGATAGGCAGGGCTGACAGGCAGAGAGAAAAAGTAGGAGGAGAAATATGGGAGAGAGAGAGAAGGATCAAGATAGAACAAGGGGAGGAAAAGTTAGGGCCAGCTACACACCCAGCCAGCCATGGAGGAAGAGTGAAAGTGAGATACACAGAAGTAAGGAAAGGAAAAATCCCAGAGGCAAAAGGTATACTGGATAATTTAAGAAAAGCTGGTTAGAAACAAGTCAAGCTATGATACAGGATTCCCTTTTGTATGCTGTGAATACCATTGGTGAATAAAGAAACCGCCTTGATAGGACAGAACTTAGCTAGGTGGGGAAAACTAAACTGAATGCTGGGAGAAAGGATGAGGAGTCAGGGAGAAGCCATGGAGCCACTGTCAGAGACAGACGCGCTGAAACTTTGCTGGTAGGCCATGACCTCGTGGTGATGCACAGATTAATGGAGATGGGTTAAATTAAGAGCAAATAAGAAGCTAGAGCTAATTGGTCAAGCAGTGATTTAAATAATATAGTTTCTGTGTGATTATTTTGGGTCTGAGCTGCCGGGCAGCCAGGAAACAAACAAGCTACCTCCTACAACAAAGCTAAGGCCAGGCACTTATAAGAAAGAATAAGACTCCGTGTGCATGTGTGATTTATTTGGGAGCTGGGTGGCAGGCCCCCCAAAAAGCCAAAAGAATAAAAGAGTAAAATCTAACAACATTTTGGCATTCCAACATGGGGCTAGAGGAAAAGAAAATACAACAACAATAGACTTCAAAACAAATCAGGAAATATAGGTAAGGACACCACATATTCAAAGGCTAAGTACACCAAGAGAACATTGCAATTCTTAACATCTATGCATGAAACACAAGGACACCCGAGTTCATAAAAGAAATGCGACTACAGTTTAAATCACATACTGACCCTCACATAGTGGTAGTGGGTGGATTTGATACTCCACTCTCACCAGCAGACAAGTCGTCCAGACAAAAACTAAACAGAGAAATTCTGGACTAGATGACATCATAAACCTCAAATGATTGAAAGACACGTAAGGAAATGTTCAACATCCTTAGCCATCAGGGAAATGCAAATCAAAATGACTCTGAGATACCATATTGCACCAGTCAGAATGGCTAAGATCAAAAACACCAGTGTTAGCATATGCTGGAGAGAATGCAGAGTAAGGGGAACACTCCACCATTGCTTGTGGGAATGTAAACTTGTACACACACTCTAGAAATTAGTATGGAGGCTTCCCAGAAAACTGGGAATCAACCTACCTCAGGACCCAGCAATACCACTCTTGGGCAAATACCCAAAGGATGTTCAATCATACTACAAGGGCATTTGTTCAACTATGTTGTTCATAGTAGCATTATTTGTAATAGCTAGAACCTGAAAACAACCTAGATGCCCCGCAATGAAAGAATGGATAAAGAAAATGTGGTACATTTACACACTGTAGTACTACTCAGCAGGGGAAAACAATGACATCTTGAAATCTGCATGCAAATGGATGAAATTAGAAAAAATATCCTGAGTGAGTTAACCCAGACCCAGAGAGATGAGCATGGTATATACGTACTCACTCCTAAGTGGATACTAGCTGTAAAGTAAAGGATAACAAGCCTATAGTCCATGATCCTAGAGAAGCTAAGTAACAAGGTGAACCCTAAGAAAAACATATATAAATCCACCTGGAAAGGGGAAATAGACAAGATTGCCTGACAAAATTGGGAGCATGGGGTTGAGGGGAGAAGAGAGATTGGAAGGGTAAGAAGAGGGGAGAAGGGAAGAGGGTAGGAGAACTTGAGAGAATAGTATAGTCGAGATGGAGAAAGAACAGAGATGAGAGCAACTCAAGAGATATTTTGACTGAGGAGCCATTGTGGGGCTAACAAGAAACCTGACACTAAAGAAATTTCCAGGAATCCACAAGGATGATCCCAGCTAAGACCCTAAGCAATAGAAAAGAGGATGCCCAAACTGCCCTTGCCCTGTAATCAGATTGATGACTATCTTAAATGTCACCATAGAACCTTTGTCCAGCAACTGATGGAAACAGAGGCAGAAACCCACAGTGGAGCACTGGGCTGAGCTCCCAAGGTCCAGTTAAAGAGTGGGAGGAGTAAGAATATGAGCAAAGAGATCAAGACCATGAAGGGATCATCCACTAGAACAGTTTACCTGAGCTAATGGGAGCTCACCGACTCCAGCCGGACAGGGAAGGAACCAGCATAGGACCAAGCTAGTCCCTCTGAATGTGGGTGACAGTTGTAGAGCTGGGCAGACTGTAGGACCACTAGCAGCAGCAATAGGATTTATCCCTACTGCTTGTACTGGCTTTTTGGAAACCCATTCTCTTTGGATGGATACCTTGCTCAGCCTAGATATAGTAGGGAGGGCCTTAGACCTTCTCCAAAGCAATGTGCCTTACACTCTCTGAGGAGTGGATGGGGTGGATTGGGGAGGTGGAGAGAATGGGAGGAGGGGGAGGGAGGGGGAACTGGGATTGGTATGTAAAATGAAAAAAAGATAGTTTGTTTTCTTTAAAAAAAACAAACAATTAATTAAAAGAGCAGACAGTTTGTATATTTGTTCCTTTTTTATTCTAAATTCTGAAATCTTAATATGTAATTTTATATTCCCCATGCCGAATGACCCACTTGAGCATATGAATAATAGGAGAGCATAGGGGTGGGGATACAGAGAGCGGTCCATATTATCCTCTCAATTTCTCTTAAAGTCGGACATTGCTCTAAAAGGCAATCTATTTCTGTGTAAAAAAGAAAGGAAAACAGATATTTTTCCCTTTTCTAGGATGAAGCAACTACATGTATTAACACTATTGTAACACAAGCAAATTATGGCTTCTGTGTTTGCACATAAAATACTAACATCCCTTACTAAATGAGTAGAATACCATTAAAAGTAAATAACACATCTTTAGTCATTGAGACTAAAACTATCATGGGGATTATGTAATGATATTTACAACTACAACATTTAAATGACAGTAAAAACAATAAAACAGAGTAACCTTACAGTGGAACGCTTCCAGAAACGAATGATCTCGCTGATATTTTTTGCAGGGTGGAGGAAGAAGAAGTCTCTCCATTCATCCCAGTCCACTGTCATTGACCCGTTGCTGTCCATGCTGAAACACAATTTTAAATGGGTTTAGAGGGCTTACAGCAGCACCGCTCCTCAGTACCCAAACGCTCCTGGGCTGTTTGTTATTGAAGTCATTCCTTGGGGTTCTATCAATGTCAACGTGTTTTCCTTTTCCCTTTTTAAGGAACAGACTGCCTTTTAGAGCAATGTCCGACTTTAAGAAAAATTGAGAAGATAATACAGACCGCTCTCTGTATCCCCACCCCTATGCTCTTCTATTAGCTACACTTACACGATTGTAGTTTATTTTAACTCATGACTAATGCCTGGCACAATATTTATAACTACATTTTATACTTCATTCAGATGCCCTTCATTTTAAACTAGTGTTCTTCTAGCCTCAGTATCACACTGAGATATAACACTCTATCAAGTTATCATTCCTCCGTAAGCTCCTCTTGATTATAGCAGTTTTCAGGCTTTTCTTGTTTTTGACAATTGTCTATTCCCAAAGAGCACTGATAATCAGGGGCTAGAGAGCCATCCCAGCATATAAAATGCTTGCCTTGCAACCACAAGAGCTAAAGTCAGTCCCCAGAACCCATGCAAAAACAAGCCAGGTGTGCCAGCCTTGCATACCCAGAATGTTCTAGCCACTGGGAGACTCCCATCTCAACAAAAAGTAAACAAAAACAAAAGACAAGCAAACAAACAAAAAGGTGGATGGAACTTGTGAAACATTGTGGAACAGCACCTGGCTGGCTTCCACATGCACATATACACATAAGCAGGAGAGCACACACACACACACACACACACACACACACACACACACACACGAGTGCAGAGGCTTTGTAGACTGCTCCTCCACTAAAATCCACTATATATTGTTTTTGTTTATTTGAATGTAATTCTCAGATTTTCCTCATATTTCTTGGATAGAAAGATTATTTTAAAGCCATATGCATATCTCTAGTACTGAGCAATCGAATGACTAAGTCAATAAATCTGACCGAATAACCTTGTATCTTTTGGATCTACTAGGATTATTTTTGCCTTTATCCCTCTTTTTCCTTGTTGGCTTTCAAATCAACTTTAAAGTAAGCTTTTCTACACAAGCTCATTTTTTATACCTAGTACTCCATTTTCACCATTTAAAACTCAGTGTTCCCTTGGCCTTCAAGCGTCTCCAGAGAGGATGGCTCAATGGGGAAAGCGCACTTTGGAACCCACAGTGGGAGGAGAGAGGCTACTCCTGAGAGTTGGCTTCCACCCTCCACACAGGTGTCACAGCACACGTGTGTCTGCACACACACAATAACAAAAATTAAAACTTCATCTTCAAAATGTTTTTTAAGTGTGTCTGGGCAAAATGTAGAGTGAGGTGGGGGGAAATTTAGTGATATTTTTCTAAATGGAAATTTTGTAAAAATAAAAAATTCATTCTCCTGACAAGTAGCTTTGTCTAATGTCCAGCACCAGCAAAACCTCTGTGAGCATTCATGCTCTGACAAGATGCAGGAAATGAGTGTCCGCAGGCACAGTGGGCAGAACTGGGTCCTGTGTAGAAAAGGGAAACAGATGAGCCAAGCGCCCACCAAACTGGTTTCTGGCTGGGGATAGGTGCCAGGCAGTAGTATGCAGAGAAGTAGGAGCCTACGTAGAGAATGGATGGGTAGAACCAAACAGATGTGCAACTCAGAGCTCCCAGGGAGCAGGAACTCACAGTGGAATTCTGTATATATGCGCCCCTTTGTATCACTGGCCAAAAACTAAGCCCCAACGACTCCATTGGCCTGACCATAAAATGATTGCGGTGGCTCCTACTGGCAGTTCCAGCGTTCTTGAGGCTGAGACAGAGCAATGGTTTCAAGGGCCATTCTGAGCTACAGAGTGAGTTCCAGGGCAGCCTGGCTACCCAGACCTCATCTCAAACAAACCAAAAGAAAAGTGCTGAGGGTTGTGTGCTTGCTGGCAAGTCTGTGGCTGTGCTATCTTAGGAAGAAGGGAGGAGTGAGAGCGTCAGTCGGCACACCAGTTCTTGCAGAACATACAAAAGGCACTTGCAATAGCACTTTTGTTCCTGGGTACAGTGCGGTGGGAGAGTTTGCCCAACATGTGTGAGGTCACAGGTGTAATACCCGGTGCTACCACCAAAACCGAAAACTAATCTTACAATATCAGAAATCTGGAAATTGATGAACTAATGATATAATGCAGCAATTTGTACTAACAATGAAAACCACAAATAAAAAGCACATACACTACTTAAAGCAAATTTAACTTATAATGGTAAGCAAAAAATGCATGTGACAGCTCATAAGTACAACAGAGACTCCTGCAGGTTTCCTTTGGACCTCCACATGCACAGGTGCCACGTGTGCCATACACATATATACATACACACATACACACATACACACATACATACATACATACACACATACATACACACATGCATACATACACACATACATACATACACACACATACATACATACATACATACACACATACACACATACATACATACACACATACATACATACACACACATACATACACACATACATAATACATACATACATACACACATCCCCACCTCTCTTCTTGTTCAATCCAGAGGAATATTTTGTTATCAACTATTTAGCAAATGTGAGTTTTTTAGAAGCTCTGGCAACATTTTTAAATGGAAGGGGGAGATCCACATCAGCCCATTTTTGTAAGCATAAATGATATTTTATGAGGTGAAATCATTCCAGGGTTGTTTATTTTTTGTTACAACAGAAGATAGCGGGGTACTGAATCAGGAGAGGCTGTGACAGTCTCGGGGACAGTTAACATCCCATGGAGGGGCTAGCTTTACATCCTACAATGCCAAGCATACTAAACTGCAATTGGGAGTTTCGGCTGTGCATTTATGTCTGAGACAGTTTCAGTTACATCCGGTCTCACGTTTCTAGCAGAACCGTTTCCTAGAAATCCACTAGTCACTCACGGCCCAGTCAGGACCACAGCATCTCTGGTAATGGCAGTTCATTTTCCTAACTGTTGCTCTGCAAGATGGAGATTTTTTTAATATGTGCCGCATATAATATAAAACTGTGAGTTGGTGGAAATGAAGATGCTGAGCATTTGCCTTGTTATGGGAAATCTTACGTTTGAGGCTGGAACATCACTGAACTGTTCATAAAGAAACGCACATGGCTCTTCAGAGTTTGGGGCACATGAACACAGTGTATGACTTCAGAGTTGGGGCTCATGTGTTAAGAACTGAAATGTCTGGTCTGTGCAATGTTCCTCAATCAATAAAATCTCAGTTGTAGAAAAAAAGAGGACAATGAACAAACATGTCAATATATTTGAAAACTTAGGTGAAACTAATAAATTCCTGGAAATATTATTTATTTATTTATTTATATGCTTCTTATATATTTATTATTGGTACATAATTATTCATAATAATGGGTTTCATTATGAAATTTACATACATGTACATGTCTTTGGATCATAATTCACTTCCCCTTTATACTTTCTTGTTCCCCTCCCAACTTCCTGATTTCCTCCCAATGAGGAACTTACACTTCCATGTCGTGTGTGTAGTGTTCATGTGTGTGTGTGTGTGAGGGGGGGGGGGGGAGAGAGACCTAATGTGCTTAATTAGGTTTGCTTACAGGAACATGGGTGAGGATTTGTTTAATGGAGCATGGGCACCTTACAGGGGCTGTACCACTGAAGAAAAGGTCTTCCCCTTCCCTGTCAACCAGAAACTTTGTATAAACCGTCAGGGGTGGGGCCCCAAGATCCTGATGAGCCTAAAATGGTGCAATCTTGTAGGGAATCACGGATTCTCTAAGTTAGAAGTGCAGACCACACCATGCCCTAAGTCATGTTCCACACAACTTCTCCCCATCTTCCTCTGGCTCTTACATTCTTCTTCTATCGTGATGCTACCTGGGCCTTTTAGGGGGTGATATTGATGTCCCAATTATGGCTGAGCACCCAACACTCACTTATTCCTAGCACTTTGATAGTTACCTTTGACCACTGCAAAAAGAAGCTTCTCTGACAAAAGCTGACAGAAATAGTAACCCTTTGCTAGACATAAACCAGTTACCTAAAGGCGATCTGATAGACACATCATACCCATTTAGCAAAACAACAGCAGCTTCACCAGAGGCCCGTGATCTCACAAGCATGTGTGTGCAGGTGAGCTCTTCTGTGCAGCATGTGTGGAGACCTACAGCTGACCTAGAATGCCTTTCCTCAGTCCAGCCTCCAGCTTACTTTTTAAGACAGACTCTAGCCCTGAAGCTCAGTGTCTCAGCTAGATTGTGGGCAGCAAACACCCAAGAGCTGACTGTCCACCCTGCTACTAGATTACAGACTTGAGCCATTCCACTAGCTTCACACAAGTTCTGAGGACATGCAGCAGGCACTGTCCCCACTGAGCCATCTCCCCAACCCCACAGTGTTTGATTGGGTTCTTTGTTTTATTGTTTAATGGTTTGAGCTCTATACATTTTTGAATCTTAATCCTTGGTTGGAGTACAGTTGGCAAAGATTTTCTCCAATTCTCCTCTGGCTTATCTCTTCTCTTTGCCTGTTCATTACATATGGTCTCATTGTAGATCGCTGCCCTTGCTTACTGAGCACCTGGAGTCCCATTTACAAAGTCTTTACCTACGCTTCTATCTTGGAGTGCTTTCCCTGCTTTCTCCTCCAGCAGTCTCAGAAGGTCTTTGATCCACTTGGAGTTCATTATTGTGCGGGGTGAGAGAGAAGGAACTGGTTTCATTCTCAGCACATCCAGTTTGCCCAACACCCAAACAGGCTGTCTTCTCTCTAATGTGTACTTTGGCTTCTTTGTCAAAAAAAAATGGCTGTACCTGCCTGGACTTATATCTAGGTCCCCTGTTCTATTTTGTTGATCTCCTGTGTGTTTTGGTGCCAGTGCCATGCTGTTTTTATTACTATGGCTCTGTATTATAATTTGAAATTAGGTACAGTGATACCTCCAGCACTGTTCTTTTTGCCCAGTATTGCTTTGGCTACCCAGGGTCTTTTGTGCTTCTACATAAACTTTAATATGCTTTTCTTTCTATGGAAAATGGGATTCGGTATTTTTCACAGGTATTGGGCTGAATTTGTACATTGATTTTCACAGGACACACACACAAATACAGCTTTAAAAACACAACTTTTAAAATTGACTCAAGAAGGATTAGAAAGTATGAATGGTTGGTTCTATTAATGTTAATGACATTTAATTAGAATCCTCCCACACAGAAAACACAAGGCTCAACTAGTTTTGTGTAAGTTCTTTTAATCCTTTAAGAAATAAATAACTGTAATGATTAATATTAATTGTCAATTAATTGTCAACCTAGGAGACAAGCCTCCGGGCACACCTGTGAGGGACGGTCTGGGATAAGGTTAACCTCTGAGAAGTCTGGGAGGGATTATCTTGACTATTGATGTGGGAAGACCTGCCCATTGTGAGCAGCTCCATTCTTGGGCAAGTGATCCGAGAGCTGAGTACAAGCATGAATGAATTAGTTCATGGCTCTCTGCTCCTGACTGTGGATATAATGTGATTGGTTGCTGGAATCCTTTAAGTTGCTTTTGTCAAGCTATTCTCTCACTGCAACAGGAAAGTTAACTAGGACAGTAATTCAATTCTATTTTATGCTTGACAAAAAACACCCCCAACTCATTCCAGTCAATATAACCTAAAAAGGTGAAATTAAGAGAGTCAGCAAAGAAAGGCTGATCTGGACTATCTCTCTTATGAAAACAATTGCAAAAATTATGAACAAATTTTAGCAGATTTCATGCATCAAAGTGTGTGTGTGTGTGTGTGTGTGAGAGAGAGAGAGAGAGAGAGAGAGAAAGAGAGAGAGAGAGAGAGAGAGAGAGAGAGAGAGAGAGAGAGAGAGCATGAGCATTCAATTCATGTGCATCTGAAGGCCAGAGGCCAACCTCTGATGTCATTCCTCAGGGGTCATCTACCTCATTGGCATTTTTCTTTTTCTTTCTTTCTTTGTGTTAAAATAGAATCCCTCACTGAGATCTGGGGCATCTTGGTTTGGTATCTATTGCTGTTATAAGGCCATGATCAAAAGCAACTGGAGGAGAAAAGGGTTATTTCATCACACAGTTTATAGCCCATCATATAGGGAACTCAACTCAAGGACAGGAACATGGAGTGGGGAACTGAAGCAGAGGCCGTGGAGGAACACTGGCTTACTGACCTACAAACCATGGTTTGATCATTGGTTTCTTACATAACCCAGAACTACCTTGCCCAGGGGTGGTACCCCCTGAATAGGCTGACCCCTCCCTCATTAATCATTAATCAAGGAAATGTCCCCAGGGACCTACCTATAGACAATCTGATGGAGGTACTTTCTCAGTGGAGGCTCCTCTTCCCAGATAACTTTAGCTTTTGTCAAGTACACACACACACACAACACACACATACACACCCACACACCAGGCCATGGGACTTGTTGGCTAGGCTGGGCTGGCTGGCTAAGAGGTACAGGAATTAATTTGTCTCCACACTCTCAAGCATGTCACCATACCTAGACTTTATGTGGATGCTGGGATCGAACTTAAGTCCCATGCCTCACAACAAGCACTTTGCCAACTGGGGTACCCTCCACAGACCCCCATGAGAGAAAAATTCAATGTGTTTACCACAAGAATGAAAGCAGATGAATTAATGTAGAGAAAACTAAACAATATACCACACATACAGACTAAAGAAACACATGTTCAATCATCTCATAAAAGTAAACTCATTTGATTTTAAACTGTCCCTATAAAATGAGAGAAGGAGCTTGAAATGTCACATGTATAGCAATACCTTTTCAGGATGTCCTTTGCCTGAGAGAGAGAAATGTAGATCCCCAAGGACTGCACCGCAGCGACTATTTCTGAAGCGTCTATAACTCCTTGAAAAAGTGAGAGAGACCAGGTTAAGTATCTGAAAAGATGGCAAAAGCAAAATATCCTTAGAATGCAGCTGTTTTTGATTTAGAAGCCTGAGTTTGGTGGATCTTTACTCTCATACCCTTAACTCGAAGCCTAAAAACTACAAAAGGTTGGCACCAAGATTACATTTGGTAGAAAAGTCTCTTTAAATTGAGACAAGTTCTACTTAGTGATTTATCTCATTAAGTGTGAACATTCATGTTTCAGGAAGAAAACATTGATAGTCATAACTGTCATACTAGCTCGTGGCACAGACATCACTTGGGACATCACATATCCCAGGCGCAGTGCGTTACTCTAAACGCCAAACCACATCTGCCCCAAAGACTACATTACATATCATAACACATTTGACTCTTGCACCTATTTGAACTGAAATGAAGGACAGAAAAGTTGGTGCTGAAGACCTGACTCCGGGGACAAGAATAAATAATTATTTATAAAGTAATATTTTAAAAGATCCTTATAGAAACAAGCTCTTTTAACAGAAACATGTACTGTGCTAAATAACTCAAATAATATGTGTATGTATATATAGAGAGTTTAGTTATATATATAATATGTAATTAAGTATATAAATAAGTGTATATATGTATACATATATATATATATATATATATATATATAATTTAAATTGTCCCTCTTGTTAAGTAGGCCTTAAGTCCAATAAGAGAGCTGTTGGTTTTACCAAGGTATATGTATGGGTGTCATATGTGTGTGTGTATACAATATGCCTAATATGCAATTCATTTTCACATTGCTAGTAGCTGTGAAGGGAAAATTAAAAATTCCATATTCTCCTCAAACTATAGAACACAAATATAACACATATTATTTTCCAAAGTAAAATCAGATTCTTTTACTTTTATTATATCTCTTTCTATTTTAATATTGCAATACAATTATATCATTTCTCCCTTCCTTTTCCTCCCTCCAACCTCTCCCATATACGCTCCCCTGCTTTCTCACAAATATATGGCCTCTTTTTAATTGTTATAATAAATATATATTTGTGTATGTATATGTCTATAAATTTACATATGCATGTATTCTTAAATATATAAATACAGCCTCATTAGTTCACATAGTGTTACCTGTATGTGTATGTTTTTTTTTTTTTTTTTTTTTTTAGAGAGGGAAATCAGAGAAGCTTCTCCATTCACGATAGCCACAAACAGCATAAAATATCTTGGGGTAAATCTAACCAAGGAAGTGAAAGATCTATTTGACAAGAACTTTAAGGCATTGAAGAAAGAAATTGAAGAGGATACCAAAAAATGGATGGACATCCCTTGCTCTTGGATTGGGAGGATCAACATAGTAAAAATGGCAATTCTACCAAAGGCAATTTATAGATTCAATGCAATCCCCATCAAGATCCCATCAAAATTCTTCACAGATCTGGAGAGGACAATAATCAACTTTATATGGAAAAACAAAAAACCCAGGATAGCCAAAACAATCCTATACAATAAAGGATCTTCTGGAGGCATTACCATCCCTGACTTCAAACTCTATTACCGAGCTACAGTAATGAAAACAGGGTGGTACTGGCATAAAAACAGAGAAGTCGACCAATGGAATCGTATAGAAGACCCGGACTTTATCCCACAAACCTATGAACACCTCATTTTCGATAAAGGAGCTAAAAATGTATGTGTATGTTTTAAGGCTAAACATTTGTTCCTGAATAACCAATTGGTATGCCCTTCTCTGGGGAAGACTATTTGTCTAGCTCTCCGAATTCCTTAGTTGCCTGTTGCTCTTTGTCTAAGGTAGAAGTTTCTTGAGCTTTCCTCTTTCCACATTGGTATAAAACTGCTGTCGTCCTTTTTCAGGTCTTGTTTAGGCAGCCATGTTGAGACTTCATAGGTGTAACTTTCTGCCCCCTCTGATTCAGCAATGATCCCTGAACCTTAGGTGCAGACGTTGTTTTGTAGATGATATCACTTGGGACTTGACTCCCAGCTCTGCATTTTGATCAGTTGTGATCTTCAGTAATGGTCTCCATCTGTTGCAAAGAGAAATTTCCTTGATGAGGAATGAAGACTACACTTCTCTGTGGGTATAAGGACAAATATTTATAATGTTGTTAGGGATCATGCTGGTTTAGTAAGCAGCAGTTGCAGGTTCTCCAAGATCCATGACTTCACTAGCCCTGTGTAATTGGCTAGGGTCTCAGTACCAGCCATGATCTCCCTCATGTTGAGCGGGCATATGTCCAATAAGAGAGCTGTTGGTTACTGCCAAGGTCTGTGTGTCACTACTGCACCCTTAGGGCTACTGTGCCATGTTGGTCAATGTTGAGGTTCATAGGCATGTCCAAGTGCCACGGCATATATGTGGAGACCAAAAGACAATGTTCAAGAATCAGTTTTCTTCTTCTACTGTGGAATCATGGGTCAAATTCAGGTTGTCAGGTTTGCACAGCAAGCACCTTTCTCACAGAGTCATCTCACTGGCCCTAATAATTCTTGAATATATGTATCATTCTTTATATCAACAACATCAAAATCTGTAGACACAAGTTTCTGTCCTCCTACCCCAGTCCGGCAGCCATTCAGTCCCAAAGAAACAAGCAGAGGCTTATATTAATTATAAATTGTTTGGCCTATTAGCTCAGGTTTATTATTAACTAACTCTTACAACTTAAATTAACCCATAATTCTTGTTTTGGTTGTCTTGTCTATGTCGTGTTGCTCAATACCTTTTTTCAGTAAGGCATTCTCATCTTGCTTCATTTGTGTCTGGCTGGTAACTGCCTCTGCCTTTCCTCTTCCCATAATTTTATTAGTCTTTGCCCCACCTATACTTCCTGCCTGGCTACTAGCCAATCAGCATTTTATTAAACCAATATAAGTGACAAATTTAACAGTATACAAGAACATTCTTGCACAGCAAAAATGCTACCAGTAATCTACTCATACTTTTCATTTGTATAATACATGAGAAACTATATACATGTGAGGTATTATTTAATCCACCAACAAAGACATTTTTCATACAGAGTCACAATTTTTCTTCATAAAAATAAAATTTCCCAAGACCCAAACAAGGCATTTTACTGGCATACAAACTGAAGTTTCTTCAAATGATAAACTCTAATCCTTACTTAACAAATTGCAAATACTATGCTCATCTGTTAGATTTTTTAGATTGATAATCTGCTACGTAAACCACCATCCTCACTAGAGTTACTATTGCTATAATGAAGCATCATGATCAAAAACCAACTCAGGACAGAAAGGGTTGATCCCACCCACAGTTCCCTGTAACAGTTCACCCTCAAAAGCAGTAGGGCAAGTAGTAATGCTTCTAGAATGGTATCTCTGAAGGTCTTTGGGGGCTAATTTGTAATATTCCAGTTTGACTTATCAAGACTTAGAGCATGATACTAATATATCAACTTGAGAATTTCTTCTTGGTGTCAAATTTATTTTACCTCAGGAGCATTTTCAACTACCAAGGTTTATTAACAGACGTATTAGTCAAGGTTCTCTAAATGAACAAAACTTATTAAATGAACATTTATTACACTGGTCTGTGCAAGTTGGGTAGTCCAACAATGGTTATCTGTATGGTGGAGAGGCTTAAAATTTCATAGGTGTTCAGTCCACGAGGCTGAATAGCTCATCAGTCTCATCTTAGGGCTAGAAAATTCCCAGAGTCTGAACTGTCTTCAGTTCAGTTTTAAGGGCTGCCTTACTTTTTCTATTGCTGCAATAAAGCACCATGACTGAGGCAACTTACAAAAGAAAGTGTTTAATAAGGCATGTGGTTTCAGACAGTTAGTGTCCATGATGGTGGAGCAAAAGCATGGCGGCAGGAACATCTGAGAGCTCACATCTTGATCCACGAGTAAGAGGCAGAAAGCCACACTGGGAATGAAGCAAGTCTTTTGAAAACTCAAGCCCACCACCAGACACCTTCTCTCACTAGGCTGCACCTCTTAATCCTTCCCAAACACTTCCACCATCTGGGGACCAGGTTTTTTACATATATGTACTTTAGAGGGGTCATTCTCATTAAAACCAAATGTTGTGTTCCAATGTCAGCAAAAGATGGTAGTAGCAGTAACAACAAGAGTAGATGAATTCACAGGCAAAAAAAAAAATAGAACTTCCTTTACTCAGACTCTTTATACTTTGAACACTGCTGAAGAGTGCTGCCCCCTCTAGGGAGTGTATCCCCCCAAGCCTTCTACCATCACCAACCCAACCCATATACTACCGCATACACATCACTCCCACAGTTAATCCTTCCAAAAAGTCCCCTCGCAGACTTGTCCAGAGGCATGTCTCTTAGCAGATTAAAATTCAAGTTGGTAACCAAGATTAATCATAACAGGGACAATAGAAATACTATATTTTCCTAAAAGCATTTTAACCTCACTAATTATCTGAGGGTTTTCAGCTTCACAAATGATCATGGTGATAGCAGTCAAGAACAGAATAAAATTCCACAACAACACTAGAGTTTATCTATCTTAGGCCAGCAAATGACCAGCTGTAATTAACCAGAATATAACTAGGTCTGAAAACCTATATAGATAATGACTGCACTACTGTTTATAAATGATCAAAAATAACAATATGAGAATGACTGGATGATCCACATCCTGTTACCAGAGTTGTTAGGGTCACAGCCAGGCTAGTAAGTCACACTGGGCCACTTGTCCTCAGTAAGATAATTAAAAACAAAATGAGGTTGGAGAGATGACTCAACAATTAAGAGTGTATACAGCTCTTACAGGGGACCCATGTCAGGCTGTTCACAATTGCCTGGAACTCTAGCTCCAGGGATCTGAAGCATCTGCCCTCCATGGGCACCTGTACCCATGAACAGACACACTTATATCCACACAAGCACACATATGTACACATAAAAAGTAAAGATAAATTAAAATAAGAAAACAAAAAGATACAATGGTGAAAACCAGAAAAAAGGGGGTACTTAAGTATGACCATATTAGGAAGAACAAGAAGGCCCAGTGATCCACCACCCACTAGGTCCATCTTTACACATGGTTCAGGTTTAAACAAAGCACCAGAGGTCTGAGGAAGGAAACAGTCCTGGTCAAGGTCACCCATCCTCAGGTCCCAGCTCCACCTCTCTTTTATAAACATGAAAGGCTGTTGAAACTGTGTGAAGTCTCTTTCCAGGTTCCTTCTGGGGGAACCAACGAGCCAGTCTTTTCCTTCTCCCAGCAGAACACTCCTTTGGAAAACCCTGTGTCCTGAGATTCATTATTTCCACAATCTGATAACCAAAGGGAGTAGGGACATGGTGTCTCTAGAATATCTTCATTCCTTCCAGGACAGCCACACAACTGGAATATTTCCCAGCCACTAAAAATTATGTTTGCTAAAGAAATGAAAACACAATATAACATTAAAAGGAACACTGAACACCAAACTATACATATGTGACTGCAAGTTCATGTAAAGAAAAAAAGAAACAAAGAAAGAAACAAAGTCTATTTGGAATTAAGAAACTGATCAAAATGTAAAAATTGACCTCTAAATAGCAGTGTTAACTGTCAACTTGACAGAACCTAGAATCACCCTTTAGGCATACCTGGGAGATAATCTTGACTGTATTAATTGAGAAGGGAACCCTTGCCCACTGTGGGTGGCACCATTCCATAGATGGATCTTACATATCCATACATGTGTGTGTGGTGTGTGATGTGTGTGTGTGGTGTGTGGTGTGTGTGTGTGTGTGTGTGTGTGTGTGTGTGTGTGTGTGTGTGTGTGGAATTCATTCATCTCTGTCGACCAGCTGCTTCAAGCCCCACCCTCAGGCTTCCCACCAGGATGGACTGTACCCTTCAACCGTACAACAGATAAACTTTTTCTCCCTTCTGTTGTTTTTGTCAGTTTGTTCTTCTTTGGCAGTTTCATATATGTGCATAGTAAATTTTAGCAATTTTCACACCCTCTCTAACCCCCCTCTCCCAATGAAACCTTTTTTCTCTTCCCAAGAAATTCTCCACTATTTCCATGTCTTTTTCCATGTGACCCACTGAGTTTAATTAGGGTTGTTTGTGAGACATGAGTAGGAGGTCATGAGCAGCTTATCAAGAATTACATCACTGAAAAAAGTGACGCCTCTTCCCCTAGCCACCATAACTGCTCAACGACCCTAAGGAGGGGTGGGCCTCACTAGGAAAGGCTGACAGGCCAATCATGAGCAGCTCTTGCGCAGGTAACCAGTGATTGTGAGTTCATGAGCCTAACAGCCATGTCATTCCACACATCTCCCCATCCTCCGGCCTTTCTGCTCTTTCTGCTTTTCTCTTCCTCCATGTTCCCTTGAGTCTTGGAGGGAGTATACAGCGGACTTATCTTAATTAAAGATATAAGATATCAGATGTGGTAGGTATGGTGGAGCACACCTTCAATCCCAGTATTCAGGAGACAGAGGCGGGCGGATCTCTATCTACATAGTGAGTGCAAGGCCAGCCAGGACTACACAATGAAACTCTGTCTCAAAGAATAAATAAATTAAACTTGAAAAGAAGGGCTATAGCAATGTTCTCAACCTGTGGGCCGTGACCTCTTTGTGGTTGAACAACCCTTTGACAGCGGCTGCCTAAGAAAACAGACATTTACATTACAGTTCGTATTGGCAGTAAAATTACAGTTATGATGTAGCAACAATAAATCTTATACTGAGCAGTGGTAGCACACACCTTTAATCCCAGCATTCCTCAGGAGACAGAGGCAGGTGGATCTCTGAGTTTGAGGTCAGCCTGGAGTCTGGTCTATAAAGCAAGTTCCAGGACAAGCTCAAAAAAAAAAAACCAGACAAAATAATAATAATAAATTTCTGGGGCTGGAGAGATGGCTCAGAGGTTAAGAGCATTGCTTGCTCTTCCAAAGGTCCTGAGTTCAATTCCCAGCAACCACATGGTGGCTCACAACCATCTGTAATGGGGTCTGGTGCCCTCTTCTGGCCTGCAGGCATACGCACAGACAGAATATTGTATACATAATAAATAAATATTTAAAAAATAATAATAATAATAATAAATTTCTGGTTGGGGGTCAGCACAACATGAGGAATTGTTTTATATATATGAATGTGCTGGACAAGGCACTCAGCACTCAGGAAGCAAAGGCAGGAAGATCTCTGTCAGTTCAAGGCCAGCTTGGTCTATATAGCAAGTTTCAGGCCAGCAAGGGCTATACAGTGAGATTTGCAACCTCAAGAATTTCCTACAAAAAAGAAGAAATTCAAGTTGCTTTTGGTTCTGGTGTTTTATCATAGCTAAAGAAACCCAAAGACATCAATTATATTATTCTATGTAATATAAAAATTATTGCTAAATAATAAATTGGATCTGACAGTAGGAAGAAATTAAAAAGGCTAGTAAAATTATTCATTAGCACTAGTACTTATGCATATCAAGCTAACTGTGGGGAATACATACACACACCATCATTATTTCTGTCCAGACTCTTAAATGCCAGTTTCATTTTCTTCTCGTGGTCTTGAAGGTACTGTACAAATTCTTCAAAATCTAGTCCTGCATCAGCATTGGAATCTGCAGCCTGAAAAATGGTCTACAAGAGAAGAAACTCATTGCAACAAGTATATGTGACCCCATTATGCCATGCTAGCATTAGTTCATTTCACTCACACTATATGGTTTCCATTATAAGTGTCCAGTCCCTAGTGTTTAGTCATTAATGTAAGCCTAAACACATTCAATTATTCAGTTTTTTTAGATTCATGCAGTACTGAAGTCAAGAGCCATCATGTCATCTCAAATCAATATGAAATTTATTAGTAAATATTTACTTCAATTACACACACCTCAATGGCTTAAGGATACAAAGGTATAGAGCCTTTGCCATCAGAGACAACATAAAATCTGTGATAAACACGAAACTCTGATGTTCCTCAGATTATGGTTTAAGACCTAGCCTTGTGAAGTAAGCATGTATGTTCGAGTCTCACTAAGTCCTTACTTTTTTTTTTTCGAGACATGGTTTCATTGTAGCTTTGAAGTCTGTCCTGGAACTAGCTCTTGTAGACCAGGCTGGCCTCAAACTCACAGAGATTCGCCTGTCTATGCCTCCTGAGTGCTGGGAATAAAGGTGTGTGCCACCACTGCCCAGCTTCGTCCTTAAGCTTTTTAAAATAAAAAAGTTAACATTATAGGACTGGATAGATGACCCAGCAGTTAAGAACACTTGCTGCTCTTCCAGGGACCTGGGTTCAGTACCTAGCACCCACATGGTTACTTTCAACCTCCTGTAACTCCAGTTCCAAGGGATCTAGCATCCTCTCTGGACTCCACAGGCACCAGATACAAACACAGTACACTTAACATAAATGCACATAAAAGATTTATACATGTAAATATAAATAAATCTTTCAAAAACAGTATGTTACAAAAACTGTATATTCCCAGAAGACTCTTACCACACTGACCATATATTATTCATCTTTGTATCATCAAATGTCTAGCATAAAGTATGAAATATTGGCCTTTAATAGATTACATATCTCAAACTTATTATTTATTGAATTTGAAAATAAATGCTATGAGCTGAAAACTAGATCACACTGCACAGCACACACTGAACACCACACACACCTTACATTGCTCACACCATATGCTGCACAGTGCAAATTTGCCACACTGCACACTGTACACCACACACTGCATGTTGAGCACACCGCACATCACACACCACACACACATACTGCACACAATACACCACTGGTAATAAAAAGACAAAAAGCTACGGTCTCTGGTCTGAAGCAACTTATAGACTAGTAAAGCTGACTCACATAACCACGGGTAGTATGTTAGGTAAAATAATGCGAGAAATTCAAGTGTGAGACAGTAAATGAAGTGAGAGTGCTGAGCCTCTCCAGAGAGCCTTCAGAAAGGAAGACAGCTTGCGCTGAGATCCACAAGGAAAAACATTTGCTAAACAGATAAATAGGAGTAAACATTTCTATAATATGTGAAATATTTACATGGAGATAAAATAGATGTTAGTTATAAAAATATAGTAATATTAATGGTGATAATAACATTCAAAATGTATTGATCATTTAGTCCTAAGAAAGTTATGGCTATAAGATTATTTCATCTATATCCTGCTGTAGAATGATCTTCTGTATACTGTAAATATGTCATAGGGATTAGTTTAATAAAGGAGCTGACTGGCCAATAGCTGAACAGAATAAGGTTAGGCAGAAGAGACAAACAGAATGATGGGAGAAAGAAGGGTGGAGTCAGGAGTTACCAGCAGAGACAGAGAGGAGAAAGAAGGGCATGCTGTCCTGAGAAAAGGTCACAAAGTGTAGATAAAAATATGGGTTAACTGAAAATGTAAGAGTTAGCTAGTGTCAAGCCTGAGCCATTGGCCAAGCATTTATAATTAAGACTCTGAGTGGTTATTTGAGAGCAGCTGCCAGCACAGGAAAACACCTACACTACACAATTTGCTAAAAACGAAATGAATGGAAGAAAAGATAAAGAGGGGAGAAATGCTACAAGAAATATCTCAAATTAATGCTTCGGGTTAGTGGTTTCCATTAAGCAGAATGTATATGGTGCTCACATGATATCTTGGGATTTCTACTGCTATGAAGAGACACCATGCCCACAGCAACTCTTATAAAGGAAAAACACTTAATTGGGGTGGCTTACATTTACAGAGGTTCAGTCCATTATCATCACAGTGCAACATGGCGGCACGCAGGCAGACACGGTGCTGAAGAAGGAGCTGAGATTTCTACATCTTGATTCAAAGGCAACAAGAAGATTGAGTCTACACTGAATGTAGCTTTAGCATAGACCTCAGAGCCCACCCCCATGGTGGCACACTCCCTCCAACAAGGCCATACTTCTAATAGTGCCACCCTCTGGGGGCCATTTTCTTTCAAACCACCACACATGAAAACAGTATTCAATCACAGCTTGAGAAAATTAGTCTTTGCTCCACAGAGCCACTGCATCTGGCTTGAATTTTAGAGACACACCACCTAGGCTTTGAACTACCTTTTGTTTAAAGTCAGTGATTCTTCTCTGAGTTCTTCCTGAAGAATTTCAGAGCCTTTGCAAAACTGAGTCTTGAGAGGACCTGGCAAACCAGGAGATCTGTAGCTGAGAATTGCTTAGGCAAATCATTCAAACAACTCCAGATAAAAAGTTTTGGTATGCAGAAACTGACTTGCTAGAGGAAAAATTTGTGTAACAATAAAAGGAGGCTTTTGCAAAGCCGCAAGTTTCAGTCCATCAGAAGCTGGACCTCCCTACTGCAGAGAGCCTAAATTTTATCTTGGATAATGCTTCTTGGACTTGACCCAAACAGAACACTGACGTTCACGTACCATTCCCTCTTGACTATATCATGAGAAATGCCTCAAAACTTACCAATTTCTTAAAACCAGAGTAAACGTCTCAACTTCACCAGGTAATATGGTATTTAAACAAAATGTTAAAATACAACTTTTAAAATGTCCATTTTATGGTTATTTGTAATCTACTAGCTTTCTACGTATGGCAGAAATGCAAAGTTTTACTTTAAAAATAAATCTTTGAGAGTGATATTAACAATATCACAGAATAAAGTTTTAGGTTCCTCTCCACCACATGCACACACACCAGAAAACTTAACTATTGACAATACATACCAGAACATCTTTTTGAAACCCCTAAGATTTAGAAGCAAGTCTAAAACATAATTGGCAGAAGTGAAGGATAAGAACTAGAACAACAGTCTCACTTAAAGCATGATGTCGCTCCCAATTCACTGAAGTCAGAATAAGGCCAGATAGAATCTCTTCATGACAAGCTCCTGTAGTATGAGGGCAGCAGCGGGCTGCTTCCCGTTGCCCAGCTAGCTTTACCCGAAATAATTACACGGAAACTGTATTCTTTTAAACACTGCTTGGCCCATTAGTTCTAGCCTCTTATTGGCTAATTTTCACATCTTGCTTTAACCCATATTTAATAATCTTTGTAGCACCTCAAGGTATGGCTTACCAGGAAAGATCTTAACCTGTGTCAGTGTCGGGTGGGAGAATCATGGCGACTGCCTGACTCGACTTCTTTTTCCCAGCATTCTGTTCTGTTTACTCCGCCTACCTAATTTTCTGTCCTATTAAAGGGCCAAGGCAGTCTCTTTATTTAACCAATGAAATTAACACAAAACAGAAGACTCTCCCCCATCAAGCTCCTATAAGACAAAAGACAACCAGAGGTAGCCACCTAGCTTCCCTAGCGTTCTAACATAGTTGCTGGAAGGCCCATCCAAGTCTAACTGCACATAGGCCACAAGGAGTAGCAACATGGCTGACTACTTGCAGTAAGACAGAAACCCAAAAAAGGGAAGTTGGGTCCAAGAGTATAAGGACGAGCACGTAAATCTTAATGTCATCTCTCTGTTCCTGCCAGGTTTAATAGGCAACTAGAAACATCAGTCAACCCCATGCCCACTTTTAAAACTGAGCTGGCTGCCCTCAGAAACACAGCATCAAATGTAACCTGATTCTACATAGATGCTAGTTTATACACACAGCCACAGGGCACACTCCATCAATAATTACCCAGAAAAGAAATGCTCAACTCCCTTGATTACAAACAATCATGGAGACTGGAATTGTTCGATCCAGAAAGTCAAGGAGTAGCTCGACTCATCCAAAATGCCTGCCAATGACACCAGACAAGGAGAGTCCAATACACCTGCATTTTGAAAAAGCACAGTAACTCAATTTCCCCGACCTAACATATCAGACAAATACTAAGCCAAAAGCCCAAACCTACAGCTCCAATTTGACAAAGAGGCAGTACTCAATGTTACATTTCTAAGAAACACAATCTGTGGTAGTTTGATTTAAAATGACCTACATAGGTCCATAGGGAGTGGAACTATTAGGAGGTGTGGCCTTGTTGGAGAAGTGTGTTTCAGTCACTTCCTGCTGCCTGCCAGTCCAGTTTGTGGAACTGGCAGCTCCTTCTCCAGCACCATGCATCCCTCCGTGATGATAACTGACTGTCAGCCAGCCCCAGGTAAGTGGTTTCCTTTAGAAGAGTTGCCATGCTCATGATGTCTCTTCACAGCAATAAAATCCTAAGACAGAAGTTGGCACCAGAAGCAGGCTATTGCTGTGATAGACCTAGCCATGCTTTTGTTTGAAAGAATGTGGACTTTGGGACTTTGAATCAGGAAAGCAGCTAAATGCGTTAAGTGAGGGCTTAATGAGCTATCCTAGTAGGACCATGGAAGACAGTAGTGCTGAGTTTCAAAGGAGAAGAAGAACTTTAGTATGTAGCCTAGAGACTGTTCTTGTGATATTTTGATGAAGACGATGGCTGGTTTTTTACCTTGCCTGAAGAAATCTGTCTGAGACTAAATTGAAGAGTTTTGGATTAGTTGTGTTGGCAGAGGAAATCTCAAAACAGTCTAGTATGAACTCTATCGGTTGTTATTACTTTTCACTCATAATGAAAAGGTGCAAGGGAAAAGCAGAAAATGTACAATCTGAGGAGGAAAGGGGCACCAGGAAGTAGAAGAGAGCTAAATCCTGTGTTCAAGGAGATAAATAGATTTAAAAAATGAAGTGACCCCAGGGTAAGAGCCAGTTAAGTTTCCAACTTTTTTTTTTTTTTTTTTTTTTTTTTGGTACCTGGAGGGACAGCCGTGGGTGCTGGGAACCGAACTCTTATATTTTTGGTTGTGAGCCTAGCCTTTAACGGCTGAGCCATCCCTCCAGGCCAAGTTTCCAACTTTTGAAAAGGAACTAAAGACAAGTTTAGAGCTGGCGTGGTGGTGCACACCTTTAATCCCAGCACTGGAAAGACAGAGGCTGGCAGATCCCCGAGTTTGATGCCAGTCTGGTCTGTAGCACAAGTTTCAGGACAACCAAGCTTAGGCAGTGAAAGACAGAAAGCTGGTGAAGAGTAACTGAACAAGGGGGCATGATTCAGTTTCAGCAAGTAGCAGAATTTGGCAGCTTTGGCCATATGGTTCTGAGAGTTAAGGATAGAAGAAAGGGGTTATGGAATTTGTCCCTAAGGAAAGCCACTGAGTCAGGCATGTGTCAGCAATGTCCCTGAATGGAAACCTAGTAGAGAAGCCATTCCATGAAGCTGTGAAGTTGAAGCCTGGATTGTCTTGGAGAATCCAAGATGTTAGAGGTACCAGAATCATGGAGTACCTGCCGAGGAAACCTGCTAACAGGAAGTGGAACCAGCCCAAAAGAAAGAAGTATATTATAGTCAACAGGCCTAGCAGCAAGCAGAAAACCACACAGTACTTGTCTAGTGTCTCCATTATGTTCTCTTCTGGTCTCTGAGTCTCAGGTCCAAAGCTACTGAGTCAGAGCTATCCAAGCATGCGAAATTATCCTGAAATGCCCTAGCACAGTGAGATACTGTAAATTAATGCCTTCACCAGACATTTAGGAATTACCAAGTAGAAGACAAAACAGCTTTTAGGTTGAAGATCACATGAAGGATTCAATTTCCCTGACATAATGCAACTTTCTTGATTAAGAGCACTTAGCTTAATTTCAGATCACTGAGAAAGAAAAGCAACAGCCCAGCATGTTCTGACATGTTTGGAGGCTTGGGAATATTCCACATAGCAAACTTTAGGGCTAGGGTACAGAAGACTAAGTTTTTAGAAGCTGACATCATGGTACCAAGATACTGAAACTGAAAAGTGGCCAGTTTACAAGACCTGGGGAATGTTATCCACTGCTTACAGGGTTTTCAGCTCTGCAGAACAAGGTCTTTTTTTTTTTAATAGCTTTATTCTCCTTCGGAACATTACCATCACTCTTGGGGAAAGGAAGGTGGCAGAATGGTCTGAGGCTCACTTAAAATAGGGATGAGATTAAGAAGTCCCACCCCACTGCTTGCCCTAGCTGAGATAACACATCTTAACACTGTGTATAAATATCTCCTTATATTAAAAAAAATTCAGGTCCTACTTCATTCTGCCCCCAGGTGGGAAGCCGTTATCTTCAGTCTGTGACATCCCAGATCAGAGAAAGGGTGGGGGGGGGGGGAGGCAGACATGGGGCGGGTGGAAAACAGGAAGGGCACAAGGCAATGAGTAATGTCTCCCACACTGCCCCGCTCCCTTCTGCAGAAGAGCACAGAGGGGCTCTATAGAACTGAGAGACCAGTGCTCACCTGTCCCCAATCCCTGATGCCCTGTCAAATGCTCCCTATAAGGTCAGCTCATTCAGCTCAACAAGTTTTGGGGTTAACCTCTAATAGGAGCCAGCCCCCCTTGCTCAATCTTGAAATCAGGCCTTTTTATCATGGCCCTCTCTCCAAATGAGGGGTACAGGGAGAGCCAAAGGATCCTTCCTGGGAAGGCGTGTTCTGAGGACAACCAACAGTGGGGGCCCCATCAGTCCCTGACCAGGAGGTAGATGTGGTCTTGGGCTCTGTGTTCACTGTTGGAGACATCAAAAACGTAGGCAGTGCACAGCAGCAATTCCTGAGTGTCCCTGTTGATCACCACCTGGAGGAGGGTGAAGTTCTCCAAGACACTGTTCATCATGTAGCATTTGGGCAGCTGCCACAGCTTGTGCAGGAAGTTAACCAGGTACTCACACATGGGGAGCGCATCAGGGGGTACACAAAGCGCCCATCCTCCAGCTGCCACTCCCCCCCCCCCCCCCCCCCGCTCTGTCTCCACCTTCTCCACCACTTGCTTGCCAAAGGAACAGACCTTGGAGGAGCAGGTAAGTGTCATGAGCTCCCAGCTCTCATACTGGCTGCTCACTCCATAGAAGCAACCGCTGCCTCCACTGGTCCCTGCCTCTTCGCCACTTGGGCCCCAATTCAGGTCCGCCCAGAACTTGACCAGGAAGGATGCATGGGGTGGCCCTCGGTCATACAGCTCCTGGAGGCCACCCTTTTTCTTGGGGAACTTGTCATAGATCTGTTGCACGTCCACACTCTCCGGGGGCGGCGCTCTAGGACTGGGACACTGCTGAATGATATGGACAAACAGATGCCTCTGGACCGAGTCAACTGCGCCCGGTGGTTCCACAAAGGCTGAGAACTCTACCAGCTGCAGGCACACAATGCCCAGGGCCCAAGCCTGCCAGGCTAGGGGAGATGGAGCAGGCAGGCACAGGGGTGAGAGGGCTGGGGGCGGCTCATACCCTGGTAGGTCAGTGGATGGAGGATTCAGTGACACAGAGAATGGTGTCTGGGAAGAATGGCTTCACGTCTGGAATATTCCACGGTGGCCCAGAGTTCCTGGACCAGAACTGGAAAAGCTAAAAGGACCCAGCTTGGCCTGGAGGGATGGTGCAGAGATGAGCTGTGCCGAAGACATGGTAGCCATCGTCTGGAAGGTCTTGTCCTTGGAGACTTGGTCCTTCAGCTTGGACTGAATTTCTCTCGATTTCCTTCTAGCCAAAACCTGGATGTGACTCAAGACCTGCTTGTGAGTTCTTGTCATCCCTGTCCTCAGTTTGATGTAACGGGCAATGAGTTCATTCTGGCCATACATCTTACCCTCATCTGACAAGATGATCTTGCATCAGCCACACAGAGGGTATATGGCCTGGGCCTCTTGAAAACTCTGCTCAATGTCTGGGCTCCACACACCCTCTGCATTAGGGCCCACATCACCTCCAACACCCTCACTGCCTCTAGTGCCCTCCTCGCTGCCTTCCTCACAGGCCATCCAGGCCCCACCATCATCCAGGGGGGCCCTAGTCCGGTTTCCCCATCTGGGCCTCCCGGCCTGGGCAGGGCCAGAACAAGGTCTTATAAACGCTGCTCTTCCCATAGACACATACATGAAGAATTTAATTTGATCCTTATCTCTCCCCCTGCACAAAAAGCCATTCCAAATGGATCAAAGAGCTCAATGTTAGACATGAAAGTGAGCCTTCTAGAGGACAGATTAGGGAGTGCACTTAAGGCTAGAATAAAGACTTTCTGAATAGGACCCCTCAAGAAGGACCTAGGGTCAATGATTGACAAATGGGTCTTTGTGAAATTAAAAGGCTTCTGTAATGCAAACTGTTAAGCAACTAAAGGGGCAGGCTATTGAGTAGGAAAAAAAAACATCTTTGCCAGCTATACATCTTATAGAAGATTAGTGTCTAAAATATACAAAGAACTCAAGAAACCAAACAAATCCATTTAAAAATAGGGCAATGAACTGAACAGAGTTCTCAAAAGAAGAAATGCATATTGCTAAGAAATCATTAGTGTTAAACATCTTGAACTATCAAATTAATAGAAATTAAAATGGCATTGAGATTTCATTGCACCCCAATCAATGTGGTTATCATCAAGAAAGCAAGTAACAACTGTTGGTGACATTGAGTGGAAAGGGGAACCCTCATTTGCTACTGGTGAGACTGGAAACTAAAGCCACCAGGATGGTAATCAGTGTCAGGGGAGAATCCTCAAAAGGCTATAAATAGATCTACCATATGAGCCAGTTATATTACTCAACAGGTATATACTCAAAGGACTTTATGTCCTACCACAGAAACATTTGTTGGGCCATGTTCGTCACCTCTCTGTTCAAAATAGTTAGGAAATGAAAACAGCCTAGATGTCCAGCAATGGATGGATGGATAATGAAAATGTGACGCATATATACAACTAAATTTTGTTCAGTCATAAAGAAAAACGAACCCATGAACTTTGCGGGTAAATGGATGGAACTGTCTTTTAGAAAATTACTTTGTTAACCCAGACCCAGAAAGATTACTCTCTCGCAATTGACGCCACAAATCTTTTGACTAGTGTGTTTAACTTGGAGCACCTGTAGGCCAGGAGACTAGAAATGGGCCCTGGGATGGTGGACCTAGTTTTCATAAAAATCCTAGTTTATGAAAGATACTAATAAAATATAAGTCTGTTGGCTTGCCTTGGATTTGGGGACTGTTAAGTCAAAGACACCAGTTCTGGGATATTCATCTGTATACAGTTCCTAAGACAAGCTCCCATAGGCTGAAAGCCCCTTGAGAACAACAGGCTTACTGTGGACAAAAGCTAGCACAGTCCTGACCCTTCTGGACAGGAAATGTTCAGAACCCCAGAATCTCCTTCAAATGCCAGGGCGGTTTTGTCACTACAGATAACGACTATTTTGAGAATGATGACGTTTCACTGTGGCTGTGTTATTCAGTATGAAGAATCCAACAAAAGGGCTGGAGAGATGGCTCCGTGGTTAAGAGCATTGCCTGCTCTTCCAAAGGTCCTGAGTTCAATTCCCGGCAACCACATGGTGGCTCACAACCATCTGGAATGAGGTCTGGTGCCCTCTTCTGGCCTGCAGACATACACACAGCCAGAATATTGTATACATAATAAATAAATAAATAAATAAATAAATAAATAAATAAATAAATAAATAAATAAATAAATAAATAAATATTTTAAAAAAAGAATCCTTTCAAAAGGGGATTCCACTCCTGCTCCACAAGCTTAGGAAAGCTCTGGAAAATTCTGAAAGGGCCAGGGTCGCAGGTTGGGTCCGCTCGGTGCTACAAAGTCTTTCCAGCATGCGCAGGGCCACATGCTCTCCCTCCGTGGCTCACCTTTTCTGAGTTGGAATCAAAGGCGGAATTCCAGTACCTCAGCCCATCTCTGAGCTCCACGATGTCCACCACACCATCCCCATTGCGGTCCAGGTCTTCGAAGAGGATCTCATAGGCCAACTGGGTATAGACACTCTGGCAGGCCGCAGAGGGCAGCACGAAGCCCCGCAACCAGCACAGCATGACCCCCGCTGCGGCCGCCACGACCGCTGGGGCCACCGCACAGAGTCGCAGGTCGGCACCTGGGCCGCGCCAGCAGCAACCGCCTGAGCCCCGAGCGCCACGGTTCTCCCCACCCCCACCCCCACCCCACCCCCGGAACCTTGAGAACCGGGAGCGCTGCAGGTGGGAACCTGGACTCCGCGTGCAGGGTGGGAACCTGAACTCTGCGTGCGCGCGCCTCCCTCGCCGGAAGTTGGACGTTGGGGCGCCCGAGGCTGTGACCACCCAGACCTAAAGCCGCCTTGGGAAGAGGCTGTGAGTGTGGAGTCCTGCAAAAGGACGCTAAGGGCAGCACGGTTCCCAGGAAGTGTGGAAAGTGAGTGTAGAAAGTGTCGAGGTGTGAGGGTCGATTCTCCCCTGTGGGCTTCTTCACGAAGAACGATACAGCCCAGCGACACAGGTTGTCAACCTCTTCGAAATAACCGTTATGCGCAGTACCATAGCTGCTGCCTGGCCCTGGGAGCCATGACTGTGTTTGTGGCCGTTCGTTCGCTGTTTACTGTTTCTCAGATGCGGAGACTGAGGGAAGCTGCTGTGTTTCGTGGGACTTTCTCCGTTTGGGATCTACTGCCCTAAAGCCACCCCGCACTCCAAGGAAGACCGGCAGGTAGGCATCTGGACTGGGTGGAGACACGCTCTACCTGGTCTGAAGAAGGAAGGGAGGAGCCTGTCCTCATACCTGTCCTCTTCTGCTCTCCCGAAGAAATGATTTCCTATTAACCCATTTCCTCTTCCTTGTTTATCTATTTATTTATTTGGGGTTTTTCGAGACAGGGTTTCTCTGTGTAGCTTTGGAGCCTGTCCTGGCACTAGCTCTATAGACCACGCTGGCCTTGAACTCACAGAGATCCACCTGCCCCTGCCTCCCAAGTACTGGGATTAAAGGCCTGTGCCAATACTGCCTGGCACTCACTTTCTTCTTAAAGAGACTGTGGTCTCGTTCAGCCATTGCCACCACCACCTGCTTTATTGAACTTCCTCATCACAAAACTCAGTGAACACTTTAAAGGCTTGGGTTTATTTACCCAGGTCTTGTGTATACCGTGCTGGCCATACTCTTCATCCTGAAACATCTCCTTTGTCTTCTGGGACACTACAGGATACTGCCTCTCCTCTTTCTCTCTCTCTTATGCCCCCTTCGCAGACTCCTTCGTGAGGCCCAGATCTTCTAAACATGAAGCCTTGAAGAATTGCCATAGATGCACTTGAGCGAAAGATAGCTCAGTCATTATTTCTGTGAAGCTTTGTGCCCTCTGATCACGTTCTTTGAAAGCTAGCAGCAGGGTATAATAGGTCCAGTTCTTTGTTTTAGTTTTATTTTCTTCTTTGTGTCTGCATGTACGCAGCGAGAAGCCTGAGCTAATGGGCCAATCAGTTTTATAACTTGTGGAGATCTCTGTGTGATTTTCTCTGGGACTAAACGGCGGGACAGAAACCCCAACAAGCAGCCTGGCCCTCGTGTTACAAATATCTTGGGGTAATGCTAACCAAAGAAGTAAAGACCTGAACGACAAGAACTTTTTAAGTCTCTAAAGAAAGAAATTGAAGAAGATATCAAAAAATGCTCTTGGATCGGTAGGATCCACATAATATCAATCTAACCAAAAGCAATCTATAGAGTCAATGCAATCCCCATCAAAATTCCAACACAATTCTTCACAGACCTTGAAAGAACAATATTCAACTTCATATGGAAAAAAAAGATAGCCAAAACAATCCTGTACAAGAAAGAAACTTCTAGAGGCATCACCATTCCTGACTTCAAGCTCAATTATAGAGCTATAGAAATGGAAACAACTTGCTATTGGCATAAAAACAGACATGTGGACCAGTGGAATCAAATCAAAGACACTGATATTATTCCACACACCTAATAACACCTGATTTTTGACAAAGAAGCTAAAATTATACAATGGAAAAAAGAAAGCATTTTCAACAAATGGTGCTGACATAACTGGCTGTCAACATGTAAAAGAATGCAAATAGATTCATTTCTATCCCCATGCATAAAACTCAAGTCCAAATGGATCAAAGACCTCAACATAAATCCAGTCACAAAAAACCTCATGGAAGAGGAAGAACAAAATAGCCTTGAACGCATGGTTACAAGAGACCACTTCCTAAATATAACACCAGTAGCACAGACACTGAGAGCAACAATTAATAAATGGAACCTCCTGAAACTGAGATGCTTCTAAAGGCAAAAGATACAGTCAATAAGACAAAATAGCAGCCTACAGAATGGGAAAAGATCGGACAGAGGACTAATTTCCAAAGTATATAAAGAACTCAAAAAAACTAGACATTAAAATGCTAAAAAAAAAAAAAAGTTTAAAAAATGGGGTAAGAACTAAACAGAAAATTCTCAACTGGAGAATCTCAAATGTCCTAAAGACACTTATGGGATTGTTCAACATTCTTAACCATCAGGGCAATGGAAATCAAAATGACTTTGAGATATCATCTTACACCAGTCAGAATGGCTAAGGTTAAAAAACACCAATGATAACTTATACTGTAGAGGATGCAGTGTAAGGGAACACTCCTCCATTGCTGGTGGGAATGTAAACTTGTACAACCATTTTGGAAATCAGTATGTAGGTTTCTCAGACCCAATAATACCAGTCTTGGGCATAAACCCAAAGGATGCACATTCATACCACAAGGACCACATACTATGTTCATAGGAGCATTATTCATAATAGCTAGAAACTGGAAACAAACTAGATACCCCTCAACCAAAGAATGGTAAAGAAAATGTGATACATTAATACAATGGAGTACTACTCAGTGCTTAAAAGCAATGACATCTTGAAATTTGCATGGAAATGCATGGAACTAGGAAAAAAACATGCTCGGAGAAGTAACCTAGACCCAGAAAGACACACACAGTATGTACTCACTCATAGTGGGTATTAGACATAAACCAAAGGATAACCAGCTATATAATCCACAACTCCAAAAAAGTTAGGTAACAAGGAGAACCCTAAAAGAAACATACATGGATCCCCTGGGAAGGGAAAATAGACAAGATCTCCTGAGAAAATTGGCACCATGGGGGTGGAAGAAAAGAGGGGACAGAAGGGAAGGGGAGAAGGGGAGTGGGGAGGAGAACATAAGGAAACTGGATGTTGAGATGGGGGAAGAACAGAGGTAAGATCAAGGAAAGAGATAATCTTGATTGAGGAAGCCATTATGGGGCTAGCAAAAAACCTGACACTAGAGAAATTCCCAAGAATCCATAAGGATGACCCCAGCTAAAATCCTAAGCAATAGTGGAGAGCCTGAACTGGCCTTCCCCTGTAATCAGGTTGATGATTACCTTAATTGTCATCACAGAACCTTCATCCAGAAACTGATAGAAGCAGATGCAGAGATACACAGCTAAGTACTGGGTTGATCTCCCAGAGTCCAGTTGAAGACAGGGAGGAGCAAAGAGGTCATGATTTTGATGGAGATACCCACAGAAACAGCTGATACGAGCTAGTGGGAGCTCACTGACTCCAGACTGACAGCAGGGTAACCTGCACAGGACAAATCTAGGCCCTCTGAATATGGGTGACAGTTGTGTGACTTGGGTTGTCTGTGGGGTCACTGGCAGTGGGACCAGGACTTACTCCTAGAGCTTGAACTAGCTTTTTGGAGCCCTTTCTCTTTGGAGAGATACCTTGCTCAGACTAGACATAGGACAGGAGGGCCTTGGTCCTGCCTCAAGTGATGTGCCGGACTTTATTGATTCCCCACGGGAAACCTCACCCTCTCTGAGGAGTGGATGGGGGTGGGGCAGGTGGAAGGTGTAGGGAGCAGGAGGAGGAGAGGGAGTGGAACTGGGATTGGTATGTAAAATGAGAAAATATTTTAAATAAGAAAAGGAAGGAAGGAAGGAAGGAAGGAAGGAAGGAAGGAAGGAAGGAAGGAAGGAAGGAAGGAAGGAAGGAAACCTTGGGACAGTGGGGACACATGCCTTTAATCCCAGTATCCCAGTACTGGGGGTGGGAGATAAAGGCAAGCAGATCTCTGTGAGTTCAGGGCCAGCCTGGTCTACAAAGAAAGCTCCAGGACAGCCAGGGATACACAGAGAAACCCTATCTGGGGTTGGGGTGGATTATCGTCTGCTGTGGATGTTCATCTTGGTGGTTTTGAGGAGACTCCTAACAACAGAAGTGAAGGAGTCTCTGGCTCTTTTGCCAGTCCTTGAGACCTCTTTCCTCCTACTTGGTCGACTTGTCCAGCCTTGACATGAGGGTTTGAGTCTAGTCCTATTGTAACTGTTATGCCATATTCAGTTGATATCACTGGGATGCCTGCTCTTTTCTGGAGGAGTGGAGGAGAGAAGAAGTAGCATGGGGGACTGGGAGGAGTGAGGTAGGGAAAGCTGCAATCATAGGTATTGCATTAGAGAAGAACAAGTAAAATAAATAAACAAAAAGAAACCATGACAAGTTGCTTCTAGGATGAGAAAGCTGCAGAAAAATGCCAACTGCTAATGAAAACCCAGGTAAAACAGAAAATAAGGACTGGGTACAGTACCTAGAATGTGGAAAAAAATGAACCCGCATTTTCTGTGAAAAGGGTGGGGGGCAGAAATCAGTTGTAGAAAGTCAAAGACTAAATAAACTCTAGTTCATACTATGCACAAAAGTAAATTCCAGAAGACATAAAGGATGGAATAATGAAACTTTAAAATGTTCTGAAGAAAATCTAGAATAGCTTTGTGATCTCACTGTGAAAAGGGAGTTTTTAAAAAATCATAAACAAAAATGTTTTAAGCAGAAAACATAAAATAAGATTTGGTGAAGTTGATAGTATCTGTACAGTAAATTAAGTCATTCTAGAAATGAAAAATAAAGGCTGGAGAAGTGGCTCAGTTGTTAGTGCTTGCCTAGCATGCGCAAAGCACTGGATTCAAACCACGCCCCATAAACTAGGTGTAATGATGCGTGCCTATGATCTCAACACTTAGAGAATGTGGGCAAGAAGATCAGGAGTTCACGATCATCCTCAGCTACACAAAGAGTTCCAGGCCAGCCTGGGCTACATGAACTGATGATGACCATGAGATGATGATGATGATGACCATGAGATGATGATGATGATGATGATGATGATGATGATGATGATGATGATGATGGATGGTGGTGGTGGTGGTGGTGGTGGTGGTCACAAACATAATAAAATTACTTGCAACTAAGAAAATAGTGGTGTTCAGAAAGCATAAGGAATTCTATAGGTTAGTAAGGAAAAGACAAATGACTTATTAAATAGGCAAAGACTCTAAATAGGGACCCACATAACCTATAAATTAGTATTTATACATAGCAACAGTAATTGTCTTATTACTATGTCCTCATTTCTTCTTTGTTCCCACTTAGATAACAGGAATCCATCATCTACTTAATTGTTCTTCTTTTCTGGGACTGAACTGAGGGCCTTATGCTGAAATCCCCAACCCTTAGGTTCATTTTTTAAAATATCATTATTTAATAAATGTTACTTTTTATACAATTATGCCTACCTATTACCTGGATATAATAATAAGTCTCACAGTTTAACAGAAAAGTAGTGAAACATGATAAATACTCTAACACTCTGGACATTTGACTTAAATTTTGCATATGGATACTGCATTTACTTCATTTCCTCCCTCCATCTCCTCCTATACCCCCTTGAGTCCTTCTCAAGCTCATTGACTCTTCTTTATTCATTATTATTGTTGCATATATATAATGAGTTATTAAATAAATACCACATGCTTTGTTCCTTTGGTGTTGCTTATACGTGCATTATTTTATGTCTGAGCGTGATACTGGATATCTAATTAGGGGCTCATCATCGGGGAAAGCTGACTCTTCGTCTCGGCAGTCATTAGTTGCCTGTAGATCTTCGTCTAGGGGCTGGGCCTTAGGAGATTTCCATTGTCCATAGCAGCATGTCAACTGACAGTGTCTTTATTCAAGCCTTTTCTTAGATCACCATATTGTTGAGGGTTTATGGGTACAGCTTCTCTGTTACACATGGAAGATACAATTTACTGCAGATGAAATACACATACACTCACACGTATGTATTTCAGGGTAAACTAATATGATTCCCTACAGCATGTTCAAATGGCTGAAGATTGAAACACACACAGACACACAGAGACACAGGTCATCCTTGAAGCCAGAATGCCCCCTTTGTTGTGCTCAGGGGCCGCTTATATAGGGATAGCATCCAGCCAAACGCACCAGAAACCACTCTCCTGCCATCAGGAACTCCTGAGGGTCTCGTGCTCAGAGCAGCTGTAGGTACTCAGAGCAGGGGACAAGTTGTTCAGGATTTGGGGGTTCACTGCTCCCAACACTATAGATTTAGCAAATGAGCAATCTTTCCTAATTTTTTAACTTTATTGCCCTTTAGAAACAGCCTAGGGCCAACAAAACTACAAAGAAACCTTGTCTCGAAAAAACTAGAAAAAGAAAAGAGAAACAGCCTAGGATAGAGATTAGGTGTAATTTTGAAGTTTTGACAGTAGAGGGCAGCAAAGCATCAGGACAGCTTAAGAGTTCCTTTGTGGCCCCCCCATGCAGACATTTTTCCGTACATAGAATTCATTCAATGACTTTTCCCTCAGAATCAATGACATATCTTAGCTATAAATACAGAAAGTATGTAAATATGTTTCTATTAAAATTCATTCATGATTTGCCAAAACACATTTTGAATTTTTTTTACTATTTTATTTATTATTATTTTTTTACATTTTCCCTCTGTGTTAAAAAGCTGATGGGCTGAGGACATGCACTGCGTCAGTTTTCTCACAAAGGTTGTAGTTTATCTGTCTTTCTGGTGCCTTTCCAAGTTAATGATCAAGTAAAAGCCAAGGGACAGGAACACCAAGCCACCTGCGGCTGTTCAAAGACGGATAGCCCCATGTTATCTGTGGTCAGAGTCTCTCTGCAGCTTGCAGTTTGATAACCCTCCCTTATAACAGATCCTTTGGATATATTTCAGATAAACAATATCCACATGGCCCTAATGTTTCAAAACACAACTGTAGCGAAGTGTTTGTGTTAAATCATTGGGGGGGAGGGCCTTTCCCTGTCGGAGTGTGTCATTTGGAGTTGTGCGGAAGTCCCTCTTGCTTACCTTTGGTTTGGAAGGCTATTGGCTGAAGTTGTTTATGGAACACCCACTTGTTCCTGAATTTATGGACAGTCAGAGAAAGAGGGGTTTTTTTTTTTTTTGGTTTTTTTTTTTTTTAATTTGAGTTAAGGCAGTTTCCTGAGTAATTTGTTACAACAAATTACCAGGAACTGGGTGATTGCACGCAACAGAAATTTACTCTAAGGGTTCAAAGAGGCCAGAAGATCAAAATGAAGGCTGTGAGAACTGCTTCCTGCTGGAGTCTCTGAGGGCGAATGCACCCCTAGACCTTTTCTGGTTTCCACAAACCTGGCTTTATTGGCTCATTGGCATTGAGGAAACTCGTTATTTAACCTAGTACATGAAGTAAAGGTTTTTCATATTCCTTCAGAGAAATAACAAATAGGAAAACTATGCTTCCCTTGATGGAAATAATGAGGATAAATGAGTATTTTATATTCAGAATAAATGCATCCAAACATAAACTCAAATGAGTGGGTTTGTAGTTTATACATTCATATACTTATTTATTGAGACTGGGTCTTCACTGTTTATCTCCAGCTGACCTGAAGCTCGCAGTGTAGACCAGGCTGGTCCTAAATTCATCGAAATTTGCCTGTCTCTGCCTCCCAAGTGGCAGAAGGAAAGCCATGTGCCTCCACTCGCTCCGATTCTACTCTAGTTTAAATTCTTGTGCTCATAGTATTTGCTCCTGTTTTACAGAGGTTTCCAAGCATCTTACAAAATAATTAATATACATCATGCACAATATAAAATTAATGCTATCCGTTGTCAGAAATAGTATATATTTTCACTAAACCTGGAGGATTAGTCATGATTCTGTAAGAGGAAGAGACAGCAAAAATCCTTGCTCTAAGTAGAGTCCCACAAGTCTTTTCTGTAACAATTTACCTTTACCTTACTGAAAGGGCTGCAGAGAACACCTCAAGTAGGCTTCCAGCTAATGAGTGTTTTACCTTGTCTCATAAGCTACAGAAAAAAATAGAGCAAATTTATATAAAGTTAAAACCTATAGCATACACTGAACTGAAAATAACCCAAGTAACCTCAAAACAATCATTTCCTGACTCTTCATCTGTAGAAGACACCACAGTCAGTCCCCACTTAAGAATTTTATCCAAAGGAAGTTTTGGGAGCCAAATTCCAATGTAATCGTGATTCATATTACCCTAGAAACATTTTCCCAATTCTTAGATAGAACTGAGTCAAGACATGAAAATACAGACGATAGAGGAAAATGCAGTCACGGGACACGCAGTGAAAGCAAAGCATTCTGAAAATGCATCATCGGGCATCGTTGCCATGGAGACATCAAAGTGTTCTCACAGAAACCTAGATGCTATAGTCCACTACACACTTAGTCATATTTAGTGAATGAGCTCTGTTTGCTCTTAACCAAGACATTATGCCACACATGTCTCTGAAATCAGTTGGATGTCTTATTATCATAAAAAGGAAGCAGTGCATCATTTCCTGAAGAGAGCAAAGTTTTTTACAGTAATGATTTGTTTTAAAACATACCACTGAGTGATGAAGATCGCACACAGTGTCTTTTTTAGATTCCTAAAATAACGGCAACAACAGGGAGCTGTTTGCCAACTGTTTTGTTAAAATGAGGCCCAGAATGCTTAAGCAAACTCAGTGGAGGCATTTTGGGGAACTGGAGAGAGCTAAGACAACAGTCCAATTTATCCACAACAACAAATGTCTTTAGGTAGCTGAGCCATCTGTGGCCAGTGCATTGCTGCCTTCCCAGCTACTGGGGAGGCTGAGGCAAGAAGAACGGGAAAGGGGGAAGGGGGTTAAAGAAGAACAAAAGAGAAACTGAACATCCTGAATGAAAATGTGGAAGTACTGAGAACAGATGTCCCAAGTAAATTCTCTCTATTCTTGCATTCTGGAGTCCTAAAACTCTCCCCACCACCACCACCACCCCCACAAACTAAAGCTCCAGTGTTCTAGCTCTGAAGTGCAGACAGCGCAGAGTTAGTCTCTGTGAAAGCAGAGGCTAGCTGTCCACCAAGAATTTGTGTTTCTCATTCCTTAGTGCTGATGCTTCTGAGAGGTGACCACCAGGGCAGGACCTTCATTCTCTGGTCTCTGTCACATGAAGCATCTAACTACATGGAATGTGAGTAGATGTGATGTATGACATCACAAGCAAGGGTGGGGCCGGGGAAGTAACTGTAATAGAACTCATGCTTAGCACGTGAGGTACTAGGTTCGATCCCCAGTGTAAAACAAAGGAGGTAGGGAAGAGGGGAAGAAAAGACAGAAGAGAAGAAGGGAGGGAGGGAGGAAGAGAGGGAGGAAGGGAGGGAGGGAGGGAGGGAGGGAGGGAGGGAGGGAGGGAGGGAGGGAGGGAGGGAGGGAGGATCCTTTTTATACTACGGTTTGCTTTTTGACCAGCCAAAAGCAGAAGGCACCAAGGCCCAAGGAGAAGCTAGCAGTCCCCATGGGAGAAACCTAGGTCTCTGAATGTCAGAAACCACCTGCCAAGCAGGAACACTCACATTAGACTATGATAGGAACCAAAAACAAGCGCATATATTTTAAAGCATTGAGACTTGGAGGCTTCTTTAGGTAATTAGTGTTGCATGATCACCCTTCCCATGTACACAGCTCCTAGGGATAGTAGTGTTCCTACTAACCATGAGATTAAGGTAAACAGTATGATCCAGAGACATCAGAAGTCATCCACAGAGTCAGAAAAAAAAATTAAGCTGAGCACACACATTTAATCTCAGCACTCAGGAGGCAGAAGCAGATTAGTCTCTATTAGTTTAAGGTCAACCTGGTCGACACAGTGAGACCCTCTGTCAAAAATAAGTAAATAAATCTAAAATAAGCATTAAACACTTTTAGGTAGTGTTCATCGAAAAGGTTGTAAAGTTATTTCTGCCCATAAAACTAGAATGAGATAACACTACCCCTTATCCTGACCTCACTACACATATTAAAACAAAAATCCAAAAGAAGAAACCTTAGAGGGGCTGGAGAGATGGCTCTGTAGTTAAGAGCAATTATCTGCTCTCCCAGAGGACTCAGGTTTGACTCCCAGCACCCACATGTCAACCCACAACTGTCTAGAACTCCAGTCCCAGGAGGTGTGATGCCCTCTTCAACCTCTCCAGGAATTATATTCACGTGGTATACTAACATACATGCAAGCAAACAACCATACACATTAAAAAAACTAAAAATTTTTTCAGCATGTGACTTGAAATTTTAAAAGTCAAAGGAAGGCTTACAGTCAGTCCAGCCTGTGTTCTCCCCTAGAAATTAAAGCAAAAGATAAACAGACAAAACCCCACAGAAGAATTTTTAAAAGCATAAGTACATAAGGCGTGCTATCTAACACTTAAAATTTTTTTATTGCTTATTCATTTATACTAAGGGTGGGTGTCACAGTGCTCATATGAAGGTCAGAGGACAACTTGCCGGAATTGGTTCTCTCCTTTCACCATGTCAGTCCTGGGGACTGAACTCGGGTATCAGGCTTGGTGGCACATGCCTTTGCTGTATCCCCAACCCATGAACTAGCTTCTTATAAAAAAAATTATAGACAAATGATAGGCAGATGCTACATACATAGATAGACAGACAGACAAATAATCTCGAGTTACAGAATGCCATGATTTACCATTAAGGTAAACAGATCAATACTGTTTATCTTAATCTCTCCTTTGCTTGCTTGACTTCCTGAGATCTCACTGTGGATCATCTTTAACAGGATTGATCCATAGCTTTCCAGAGTTTCTGACTCCGGAAAAGTTTGTAGGTCTGTTTTCTCATGGGAGCAGGAAAACTATCCCAATAGCCACGTACATGGGAAGGGTGATCATGGCAACGCTAACTACCAAAGAAGCCTCCAAGTCTCAATATTTGAAAATACACGCGTTTGTTTCTCGTCCATATTGTGTCTAATGTTAGTGTTTCTGCTTGGCTGGTGGGTTTTGACACTCAGAGACCTAGGCTAGCCATCCATTATAGTGAATAATGCCATTCATTATCATGAATAATGTCATTTAATATAAAAATAATGAATGACAATCAAGACAAATGAAAGCACATTACATGTCCTGAAATTATTTTTTTCTATTTTTATTGAGCTCTACATTTTTCTCTGCTCTTTTCCCTGCCTCTCCCCTTCCCCTTCAATGCTCTCCCAAGGTCCCCATGCTCCCAATTTACTCAGGAGATCTTATCTTTTTCTACTTTCTACTTTCCATGTAGATTAGATCTATATGTGTCTCTCTTAGAGTCCTTATTGTTGTCTAGGTTCTCTGGGATTGTGATTTGTAGGCTGGCTTTCTTTGCTTTATGTTTAAAAACCACTTATGAGTGAGTACATATAATAATTGTCTTTCTGGGTCTGAGTTACCTCACTCAAAATAATGTTTTCTAGCTCCATCCATTTGCTTGCGAAATTCAAGATGTCATTATGTTTTTCTGCTGTATTGTACTTCATTGTGTAAATGTACCACATTTTTCTTATCTATTTTTCGGTTGAGAAGCATTTAGGTTGTTTCCAGGTTCTGGCTATGACAAATAATGCTGCTTTGAACATAATTGAGCACATGTCCTTGTGGCATGGTTGAGCATCCTTTGAATATATACCCAAAAGTGGTATTGCTGGGTCTTGAGGAAGGTTGTTTCCTAATTTTCTAAGAAAGCACCACACTGATATCCAAAGGGGCTATGCCAGCTTGCACTCCCACCAGCAACGCAGGAGTGTTCCCTTTACCCCACATCCTCTCCAGCATAAACTGTCATCAGTGTTTTTGATGTTGGCCATTCTTACAGGTGTAAGATGGAATCTCAGAGTTGTTTAGATTTGCATTTCTCTGATGACTAAGGATTTCCTTAAATATCTTTCAGCCATTTTAGATTCCTCTGTTGGGAGTTCTCTGTTTAGGTCTGTACTCCATTTTTTTTAATTGGATTATGTGTTCTTTTGGTGTTCAATTTCTTGAGTTCTTTGTATATTCGGGTGATCATACCTCTGTCTGATGTGGGGTTTAGTGATGATCGTTTCCCATTCTATAGGCTGTTGTTTTGTCTTGTTGACCATGTCCTTTGCTTTACAGAAGCTTCTCAGTTTCAGGAGGTCCCATTTATTAATTGTTTCTCTTAGTGGCTGTGCTACTGAGGTTATATTTAGGAAGTGATATCCTGTACCAATGTGTTCAAGTATACTTCTCACTTTCTCTTCTATGAAGTTCAGTGTGTTTGGTTTTATGTTGAGGTCTTTGATCCATTTGGACTTGAGTTTTTTTCATGGTGATAGATATGGATCTATTCTCATTCTTCTACATATTGATATCCAGTTATGCCAGCACCACTTGTTAAATATGCTTTCTTTTTTCCATTTGATATATTTTGCTTCTTTGTAAAATATTAGGTGTTAGAAGGTGTGTGGATTCAATTCAGTTTCATTGGTCCTCCTATCTGTTTTTATGTCAATACCAGGCTGTTTTCAGTACTGTAGCTCTGTAGTAGAGTTTGAAGTCAGGGATTGATATGCCTCCAGAAATCCTATGAAATTATTTTTGAAGATTTATTTATTATGTATACAGTGTGCTGCCTGCATGTTTCCCGCACATGGGAAGAGGGCACCAGATCTCATTACAGATGGTTGTGAACCATCATGTGCTGGGAATTGAACTCAGGACCTCTGGAAGAGCAGCCAGTGCTCTTTATCTCTGAGCCATCTCTCCAGACTATCCTATGAAGTTTTTAATACGCAGGGCTTTGCTGGCCAGCCTTGTCCCACTTATATTTCTTGTGAGCTACTTTCTCTTCCTACATAAACGCTCACTTTCTGCTTAACTTTGCACTTTCTTCCAACCTTCTTCCAGTGGTGCCGAGAATCACACCAAGGACACATGTGTACTCTGCAAACAAGTCAGCTCTGAGCTCTACCCCCTACCCTCGTGAAATTTTAGAATACCAGAGACTGAGAATGTTTTGATTTTGATTTTGGTTTGGTTTGGTTTTGGAGACAGTCTCATGTGGCCCCGACTGGCCTTCAGCTCTGGTCCTCTTTTTTCAGCTCCTCAAGTGCTGAGATTCAGCAGCCTGTTGTTAGCACACCCACGAGAAGCTGTATCATTAATTCTTATTACTGTGGTAAGAACATAAACATGATAGCCATCTCATTAACAAAACATTCTGTTTGTAGTACACATTTTCCATAGCTAGAGCTTACTCACCTCAGAAAATGAAACTCTCTACCCAGAGAACAGCACCTGCCCATTTCCTCTTCCCCAGCCCTAGAAACTACCTTTCTACTCTCTGCACCCATGGGTTTGACCGCTTAGCTACTTCCTGTAAGTGGAATCGTACGGGACTGTAGATTTGTGGATTTTGAAAATTGGCCTAAAGGTTGTATAAGAGACCCCAATGTATAGGTTAAAGATGTTGTTTATTATGCTTATTAACTAACAAATTGTAAGAGTGCTTTGCAGGATGTAGTAGATCCCGGGTATGCAAGGGGCTGTGGGTTCAATCCCCAGCACCTAAAAGAAACAAGGAAGAGGAGAACAAAAGAAAGAAGGAGAAGGCATGTTATAGTGTTAGGGTTTTTAGAGATTTTTTTATTTTGTGTGTGTGAGTGTGTGTGTGTGTGTGTGTGACTTCCATGTGTGTGTGTGTGTGTGTGTGTGTGTGTGACTTCCATGTGTGTGACTTCCATGTGCACCCATAGACGCAGAAGAAGGTACCAGATCTCCTGGAGCTGGAATTGCTGGTGGTTGTGAGCCACCTGACATGAGCGTCAGGAACCAAACACGATCCTCTGCAAGAATAGCCTGTGTTCTTACAAACTGAGCCAGCTCTCCAGCCACAGTTTGAGAATTAATATTGTACCATTGTTTTCTCTAACAGTGCTCAGTCCTCAAGGATTATTATCCCCTGGCATTCTTGATTCTTGAAAAAAAAAAAGTCTGTTTGTCATATATAAATTTAACTATATAAACTTAAGCCTGGCCCTCAATTTTCTAAAACAGAGAAACAACTTTTGGAAAGATCACTTCTCTTACATAGTTTAAATGTTAGAACTTGACCCTCAACTCTTGCAGTGTTGTGGAAACAAGGCCTTTATAAAGCATCCATAACTTGGGGTTTCTGTGAGGTCAGCATCCAGCTCCCATCCTCCTCAGTCTCAATTCCGTCCATCCTGGTGTCCCAGCCAGAAACCTGGAAGTGATTCTGATCCTCCCTCTCCCTCACTTTCCCTTCCACTTCCTGCTGACTATGACTCAGAAATACGTCCTGAACCTTTCACATTCTGTGCTTAAAGGTAGTCCACGTCAATCTTATCTCACATCTGATCTGGTAATACAGCAATTTTTGTAATAAAAATAATAATGAAAACCTCATAATTCTTGCTATGGCTCAGGAACTCTTTAAGTACTTTACCTGTTTTGCTGCGTTTAGTCCTCTTACAGCTCCGTAAGAGATTCTAGTCCATTCCCACTTCAAGCTGATGAAACAGCATACAGAGAAGATAAGTAACTTGCCCCAAGTCACACAGGGAGCGTTTTGGTTAGTCATGATTGTACACTTGATTTAATTGAGAAGCATTGAGGATATTGGTAAAGAACACTTCTGGGTTGTCTGCGAGGGTGTTTTCTACAAGGATTATACTAAAGGAGACCTGACCCAAGTGTGTAAGAACCATCCAGTCCTTTGTGGGTCATTCTCTCTGGGTCTGCTCTTCAGTGGTCAGAGAGTGAGCAACTTTGCTCTTGTGTTCCCCTGTGCCGTGATGTGTATCACAGTCCACAAACAACAGAGGCAGCCGACCGCAGACCTTCTGAACGATGAGACAAAATCAGTCTTTCCTGCTTGTCCTGCTTGTGTCGGTATTTGTCATGGCAAGAGAAGAGAGACTAATCCTCCTAGAATGTGGAGGATTCAGTGGTCAGCCCCTAACTCACCATTGCTGTCTTCTAAACTGATTCCCACACCACAACCTGGGGGTTGCTTAAAACAGGTAACTCCTATATGGGAGCAGAAGCTCACGCAAGACAGCAAACAGCTTTGCTCCTCCTAGCCTGTTCAAGTCAGCACTAAGACACGTTCTTTCCCAGCAGCTAGGGCAAGTCTTTGCCCCTCCCCCTCCACCCTGTCCTAAAGTAGTATCATTTCAATAGTGAAAATGCCCAGCCTGGCATGTTGCTCAAAACTCTGAACTTCCTTTTCAGCAAGGCTTCCTCTCCAATATCCACCCAAACTTGCTTGGACTGGTGGCTTTTGTGGTGGGAGCCATCTCCTCCCTTCTGGCTCTCATCCATTTCATTCTCTCTGCTGACCTTTGACCAGCAAGGGGTGGAAGGAATGATAAGGGCCAGGGGTGCCTCCCAGAACAGGCACAGCTATCTGACAGCTTTGATGCACTCTGGCCACAGAAGAAGCAGTGGAATCGTGCTCTTGGGGTAACCTGTTTCTTAGACAGGGTTTATGATAACCTGGGCTGGACTAGAACTCAGTCTCCCTGCCCTGGGTCCCTAGACGTGAACTAAAGCTCCTCAGGACAGTTTGGGAGCAGTTTGGGGGTTTCTCTGCAATGTCCCCTGACAAGTTCCATCCAAGTGGCAAAGCCTCAGGCACAGCTGGGCACTTTCTGCTAAGGCTGTCCACAGTGGGTCAAAGGCCTCTTAAGTGTGATCACTCTTTAAAGGCCCCCAACTGTACACTGCTACAAAGAATCTCATTCCTTTGAGCTTCCAGTGAAAGGTTGCTGTTATTTTCCAAGCAGTTCCTTACTTGAGTCCCAGTAAACTATTTCCCCCATACCTCTGTGACTTAGAAGGTACTAGTTAAACCCTTCACGTGGTTGTAATAAAGGCTTCATGGCCAGGCCTGAGGCGAAACAAAAGCACTTGTGGCCCTTCCCCAATCTCATGACCTATAAAGACTCTTTCCATAGAAGTCTTCCCAAATTCAGCTGTCTGCTCCTACCTCAGCTTCAGCACACTAGGTGTGCAGCCTTAAGAGGGGTATGGGAGCAAGGACCAACAGCCCTAGGTTGTGAGTTTGCTTCATTATCTTGTATCTCACTAAACCAAGACCCATAGGCTAGGTAAGAACTCTGCCCCTGAGCTACATGCCCAGCAAACAGGTAATCTGGCTCAACCACTCACTGTGGAACATGGGGGTAGTTGAGGCCTCCCACTGAAGTTGGGCCAGAAGCAGTCCTGTTTCAATATCCTCTTAGAAACACGAGTCATAAGGCATCTTGCTGTTGCTATTAGGACTAACACTTTAATAGGTGTGGCTCTGCCTGCCTGTCCAGTTCCTCTCATACCACTCTTCCTGTACTTGGCCACTATGATGATTTGAATGAAAATGGCCCCCATGGGTTCATAGGGAGTGGCACTGTTAGGAGGTGTGTCCTTGTTGGAGGAAATGTGTCAATGGGGTGGGCTTTGAGATTTCAGATGTTCAAGCCAGGCCCAGTGTGTCTCGCTCCTCCTGCTGCCTGTGGATTCAGATGTAGAACTCTCAGCTACTTCTCCAGCACCATGTATACCTGCATGCCATTAAGTTCTCCACCATGATTACAATGAACTAACATATGAACTGTAAGCCAGACACAATTAAATGTTTTCCTTATAAGGGGTAGTGTGGTCACGGTGTCTCTTCACAGCAATAGAAACACTAAGACTAGCCGGGCGGTGGTGGCGCACGCCTTTAATCCCAGCACTCAGGAGGCAGAGACAGGCGGATCTCTGTGAGTTCTAGGCCAGCCTGGTCTACAAGAGCTAGTTCCGGGACAGGCACCAAAGCTACAGAGAAACCCTGTCTCAAAAAACCAAAAACCAAAAAAAAGAAAAAGAAAAAGAAAGAAAGAAACACTAAGACTGCCATCCTGGTCTTCTAGTAGGTTCTTGGATTCCTTATGTTCTCTCCTACCTCAAGGTGTACATATTCACATGTTCCTACAGTATCCTCTGCTCACTACCTTCTGTTTTCTTATTGTGAAGTCTCAGTTTAAACATTACCTGGCCTTGCCCATTCTTACTCATATATACTATTTCAATTTACAAACTTTGATCCAAGTAATATTTGTGTGCTTACTAATTTGTGCTCATATAGCCCAAGAGTGGTCAACTACTTGCTAGAAGGTTCTATTTTCCTCCTGGGCATATAGCTGAACCACATTTCCCAGCATCCCTTGCAGTTGGATGCAGCCTTTTAACCTTTCTAAGCCAAGGTAATTTGGTAGAAAAAGACAACTTCCAGGTCTGGACTGTTAAATCCTGCCATGTACAATCTTCCATTCAACTTTTCCATTGATCAACTTCATGAAGAGGATTCTGGGGACTCAGAGGAGTATATAATCACAAAAGGGAAGTGGTCTGAGTTAATGTTAGGGGGTGGGTGTCCGGCATAGTCAAGGTACCAGAAACAATCTTGTTGGTTAAAACCAACACTTCCTGTGTTAAGCCACTGAATCTTCTTTTTAGAGAACTATTTTAGGGACTAAAGGGTTGGGACCAGCAAGTTAAGAGTTCATACTGCTCTTTCAAAGAAGCTGGGTTCAGTTCCCAGCACCTACATGGAAGCTAGTAATCTTCTGTAGCCCAGTTCCAGGGGACCTGACACCCATGAACTCACACAGGCACATGTACAGAAATAATATGGGGTGGGGGAGTTTTTGAGACAAGGTTCCTCTGTGTAGCCCTTGCTCTATATACCAGGCTAGCCTCGAACTCTTAGAGATCCAACGGCCTCTACCTCCCAGGTGCTGGAACTAAATGAATGCACCACTTCCACCTGGCTAGTAATAAATATTTTTAAAGGAACTATTCCAACCAGCACACTAAAGAAATAATTACAGAACTAGATTAATGCCATCTTAAACACTGATGAGTTGATAAAGATAGACAATGATCATCAATTACAATTATTTGTGATAGGAAGAAAGATCTGAGAATATTGAGTGCTTCGCCAAGTCATGAACTCTATTTTCTATTTACATTTGCCTCCAAATGATTGTATTTAGCCTAGGCTTGCCTGCTTTCATTCTGTGTTTCTTTCTTTTTTACTGTGTAGCCCAGGCTGGCCTGGAACTCACAGTCACCTGCCTCTGTCTCCTGCATGCTGGGATTACCGGTGTGCACTGTCACACCTTACACAGCCCCAGACCTTTAATTGCATCAGTACATTGCTATCTTTCCATTTTTATCCCCAGTTCCAATAATCCCTGTAAAGTTATAGATTTCCATTTCAAATACCTTGACAGAGTCTCTACTTGGCTCTTAATAAAGGATCTCAAAGATTAATATGCTACAAGGGAACAATTTCTTTCAGAAAAACCATTTCCTTTTCTCTTCTATACCTGAGTAGCCGAGTCTAAGCCACCTCCATCTCTCACCCAGACAATCTCCTCTGGTCTCCTACAGTGAGGTGACCTCAAGCCAGGACTAATGACTTAGACCGGTGACCCCAGCTGCTCCTGGGGTTAGGCCAAGTGAATCACAAGTTCAAAGCTGGTTGGCCAACTTACAGAGACCTCGTCTTGAAGTAAAACAGGGCCAAGATGATAACAAAAATAGTGTGATACAGAACAAAGGCATGAAGATCAATAGGACCAGATAGAAACCCAGATAAAACCCAGGCAACTACAGCCACCGCATTTTTTAGAAACTTTATTTATTTTTCGTGGCTTTCACATCATGTATCTCGATTCCATTCATTTCCCCATCCCTTCGTATCTGCCTTCTACCCTTGCAATCTCCCCCAAAAAATAAAATAACATTTAATATGGAAAGGGAGGGGCGGATAAAAATCTCATCGCGGAAGCTGCAGTGTGACACAGTGAGTCACACAGCACACCCTTTAGTCCACATCTTTACTTGGAAGGGTTCACTGCGATGAGTCACAGGGTTCATTCGAAGCCTCTGACTTTTGCTATCCATCCTGGGCCCTCACTGGGGCTCCTCTAGGACATCCTGTTGCTGCCCTGTCACGGAGATCCTGCAGCTTTAGATCTGCAGGACCAGCCCCTTCGTGTGCTCCAGCAGATCCCAGAGGGTGTGGATGTTGGGGTGGGCCAACTCAAAGTCCACCTGCCAGCTCTTTCCAATCCTCATCACCACCAGGATGAGCTCTCCTGCACCCCCTCCTCCCAGTTCACCCTGCCCAACAGGCGGCAGGGCCAGTTCTCCTGCTTGGATGCCCTCAGCGCTGGTTCTTCCACTCCTACCACCTGGAGCAAGCTCTACTCTGTAGTCCAGGCAAGGTGCAGGGGACACTCTCAGAAGCGCTGCTGCTGGCGAGGGGTAGAGCCCACTCTCCCTCACTCGTCCTCCGGGTCAGCTCTCCCAACTGACACAGGCATTGAGGGACAGGGGCATCTCTTCCTCACCCATGCCGCTCGCTGTTTGGCAGATAACGGATAGGGCCAGATCTCCCACACTCATGTTCTGGGCTCTGGCTCACCCGCACCTCAATCTACAGGGTCAGCTCTATTGTGCTGCCCCGTTCTCCTGAGTGCTGGCTGCAGTTGATGAGGGGCTGGGTCAGAGCGCCCTGCCTGCCACAGGTGGGGAGGAAGGAGGGGACGGCATATTTCTTTCACAAATGCCACCACATGGCAGACAGGGCAGGGGGAAGACAGCTCTCCCACTCTCGCACCCTCGGGGGCCAGCTTGCCTACGCCTCCGAGAACAGAGTCAGCTCTACAGTGCTGCCCAGACAAGGTGTGCGAGGACCCTCGCTCCCAAGTGATGCGGCCAGTGATGGGCGGGGCCGACTCTGTGCAGCCCTAGCCTCAGGGCCTTCGGTGGTATCAGGAGCCTGGGACATTAACACAGACCATGGATGCGGCAGGGCATGACCCTTGGCAGCAGCCCAGGCTCGACATCACCATATCCCCAACGGCAAACAAGTCGCCCACCTCAGGCCATCCTTCACTGCCTTCACCTCTTCAGAACTGCCTCTCTCCAGAGGACATGAACCATTGTGTCTCTCTCCCTTACCACACCATATATTTGCTTACCATAACAGTGCCAGACCATCTGGCATGGCTTCCCTAAGTACCATATTTAGTTCCAAAATTAAAATTAGGTGAAAAATGAAACACCAATCAGAAAATGGCACAGCCTTGTTCAAAACCCTTGCACAGCTTCCTAAAATGTAAAATAAAATTTAAACTTGTTTCACATTGTCTCTCTGACTTCATTTCTTTCCACCACTCTCTCAATTGCTTCCTCTGCTCCTTTGTTCCTTGAAAACAATCAGAGGGTTCCTGCCTTGCTGTCAGCACTTGCCACTGCATGGCCCAGAGTGCCTCCCCAGAATGTTCTCCCAACACATCTGCCCTCAGCATTGGCACTCCTTAGAAGGCTTTCTAGTGCCCCCCAGTGCCCCCCCAGTCTGTCCCAGCCACGCAGCTGTCAACCACATTCAGAGGGACTAGTTTGGTTCTATGCTTGTTCCTTCCCGGTCCTGCTTGAGTTGGTGAGCTCCCATTAGCTCAGTAAACTGTTTCAGGGGGTGTACCCATCATGGTCTTGACCTCCTTGCTCATATTCTCACTCCTCCCACTCTTCAACTGGACTTTGGAAGCTCAGTCCAGTGCTCCAATGAGAGTCTCTGCCTCTGTTTCCATCAGTTGCTGGATGAAGGTTCTATGATCACCATAAGATATTCATCAGTCTAACTACAGGGCAAGTCAAGATCAGGGCCCCTCTCCTCTATTGCTTAGGGTCTTTGCTACTGGCTTTTAGGGGAACCGATTCTCTTTGGATGATACCTTGCTCAGCCTATTTATAGTGGTGAGGGCCTTAGACCCTCCCTAAACACCATGCTTTGCCCTCTAGGAGGATTGGATGGGGATGGGGTAGGAGGGTATGTGGGGGGAATGGGTGGAGGGGAAGGAGTGGGAACTTGGATTGGTGTGTATAATGAAAAAAGATAGTTTGTTTTCTTTTTGAAAATAATTTTTGAAAAAAAAGCTGTTTGAATTGGTGACTGCCTTGCTGCCATGTCTCCAAGGCAGTGCACAGCCTGTAGTCTGTCTGTGCTACTCAGTCTGCAGTGAGAGAATGCCGATTAGCTTAAGTTTTTGTTTGGTTTTTGTTTTTGGTTGTTTGGGCTTTGGTTCTGTTATTCTGATGCTATTTGTTCTTGTTATTGATTTGCATAATTTGCTCATTGTTTATGTTGACTGCCCCTTTAAAGCCCCTTGGGAGAAAAAAAATGTACTATTTATTAATAAGGACAAAATTTCCAAAAAAAAAAAAAGAGAGAGAGAGAGAGAGAAGGCGTTCTAGACCAACCTATCTAAAAGAGGACCTTGCTCTCTCTCCCTCTGCCTCTCTCTCTCTCTCTCTTTCTCTCTGTCTCTCTCTCTCACACACACATACACACACACACACACACACCATTTGACCCTCAGTTTACCCTATTTTACTTTTCTTCATTGTGCTTGTCGCTCCTTGAGATCAGCTATCTTCCTGTTTGTTATTTGTGTGTTTAAACCTTACCTCATCTCATGACGGAAGCTTCACTAGTGCAGGAGCTTTCCTTGTCCTCTCCTGTTTCTTTGAGTTGCCAGTGAGTGGGAACTAACACACTCTATCTAAGATCTCTTTCTCTCCATAGTACATATATATTCATATCTATATGAATAGACAAATGAAATGAATTTGTAAATACCTGAGCATGAAGCCTTAATTACAGTTTTGAACATAATTTAGGAAACCCCAGAGTTCCTGTTACTTAGTGGCTGGGTGATGTTGGTAGAGTTACCTCCTCTGTGTCTCTCATCTTATTCATCTGGAAGATGGAAGACCTCATGTCTAGTTCATTGAAAGCCTAAGCCAATGGCTCCATGGAGTATTTAGGCTACGTCCATGCCTGGGACCCACGGTATGACAACCGCTTGCTAATGTTATGTCATCCCAGAACTAGACTTCCCAGAGTTTAAACTGACGAGGTAGAGGAAAGGAGCCTTCTCGCCCTTGTAAAGGAAATCTTAAAATCTTAGCCAACCAGGCCCTACATAGCCAGGGCTACACAGAAATGGCACAAGCAAGGGGTGACAAGCGGGCCACGTTGAAAATGTTCTAGCGTGCACAGCCCCTCACCCCTGCTACTGACACTTATCTGGAAGCAGGGACATTGTTCTGACCCATGCTTGTCACACTAATGCAAGGCAGGAAATGTAACCCGGAAAGAGGCTCTTCAAATGAAGGTACTTGTTAGCTGAGACGAGCTAAAGACGCCACAAAAAAAAAAAAAAAAAAAAGCTAAAAGTAGAAGCGAACATTGCATGCTTTTGACAAAACTTGCTTCCAAATCAATTATTTACTTGTGCTTCTTTTTCCAGACAGGCAAAAATTGTCCATCTTGCCGTTCTGTTTTTGCTTCGCGACTCGGCCACCACTTTCCTGCTACATTCTCTTTTGAGCAAACCGACTTGCCAAGTGTTCAGTCTCCTGGTTCCCACACGCAACCTCTCAACTTTTCCCAGTCAGCATTTTGAAACTTGCCAAAGAAAGGAACCGATGCTCTGGGTCTCCATCTACCTTAAGCCTGGTTCTCCCCATCCCTCACTCAACCTAACAGTCCCCAGCTAGCTGTTTACCAAGCTAGCCCTTAAGATCTGAACGAGAGTTTGAAATTAGGCAAGTTAGAGACTGGAGAGATTGCTCAGGGGTTAGGAGCCCTGGCTGGTCTTCAAGGACCTAACTCCCAGAAGCCTCATGGATATTCATTCCCAGGGAATCTGACGCCTTCCTCTGGCCTCTGGGGCCACTGCTTGCACATGGCATTAAAACACATGCAGGCAAAACAGCCATACTCAATTAATTAATTAGCATTACAATAATAAAATTAGGGAAGTTAATGGTGACTCTATAAATACTCTTCTAAACCGCATATTGCCGCTGTAATTTCAGATTCAAAATGTAAACCATAATAAATAGGACATAAAGTATCGCCTGAGACATTCTGTGTTGCAAATGCACTCACTTGTAATCAAGTCTTCTTCATTCACCTCTTTAGTCCCAGAGTAAAATAGCCATTTTTGCAAACTGTTGTTTGAAAACCTATTTTAAAAACACCTCTTGTTTTACATTTGTTTCTCTTCATTCTGAAACCAATACTTCTTAGAAAAACAGTCCAGCTGGGAAGCTGTATTTCACTTCATGACAGTAATTGCCTCTGAGCTATTGATCTTCAACTTATTAACAATATCAGATTAATCTAAAAAGTACTTCGTTTTAAACGTTCAAAGAGCTTCTGAGCTAAAGCGTTAAGTCCTTCATGGGGTGAGAATTTTTTGCAGTTAAAAATAGAGGTCTTTTGTGCTATTTTGAGAATCTCCTTGGTTAAAGAGCTTGTATGAGGTAAGAAAATCTATATACTTCAAACACTGTCTAACAAGGAAGGTCAAGTAGAGGCTGCAGGAAGCATTCTCCAACCCATCAATATGAGGTCATAAATATGCTTAAGTAATAAGAGAAACAACATTAAATAGAAGTGACCACGTCACTCATTGTTATTAGAATGCAAAGATCCAAGATGATGTCCTCAGTGTACTTCTCTCTCTCCCTCTCCCTCTCGCTCTCGCTCTCTCCCAGAATGCAATGTAAATATGCTTCCTCCTTGTAAGAATATATTTTGCCTGTTGAAGTCTGTTTCTCCTTCTGTATTTGGAAGTGCCACCACACTCTATCAAGAAGACTTAGTAAAAATAAATAAATAAATAATAAAAATTGGGTCAATTTTTGCCTTCTCTTATTCCATCGTTATACACATGGGCCCCTTGATCCTGTTGGTTGCAGTTTTACAATAACCTTCCATGAGCCCATTCCTCTCTGTGAGTCTCTACTAGTTCCTAGTGCAGGATTGCCTGCCCTGTTGGGATAACTAACTTTATAATGGGTCCCTATGTTTAACTTTTGCCCATCCCATCATATATTAAATACTGTCAAAACTGGCCTCCAATTCACTATGTAGCTGAGGATGGCCTTCAGCTTCTCAGCCTCTGGCCTCCACCTCCCAAATTCTGGGATTATAAACAGGCACCTACAGAATAGACCCCCAGGCTTTGTGCATGCTAAACAAGGGCTCCATCTCAGATTAACGTCCTCAATGAGAGTCTACAATTTGTTCACTTCTTTGTTCGAATGCTTTAAAACTGACAAATAAAGTCTGGATTCCCCAAGCCTCGATCTTTGTTTCCTCTAGTTTCACAGGTCATTTCTCTTGTGTTCTCACATAAATTCTTCTCTCTAAACTTCATGTCTTCCTGTCTCAGAAACGGCCTTCCTTCCTTCCTTGCCTCTGTAGCTCTCACACTTCTTTCAAGACTCCAGGTCTAACTCAAGGCCACATGCTCCACAAAGTCTTCTTGTGCTGTTTATCTGGAAGTATCTGTTTCCTCCTGTGAGGTCTCTACAGAGGATAAGCAATTGGCTCTCTCTCTCTTTCCCTATACTCAGTGTTCTGGGAAGATCCTGCTTTTGGCCATTTAAAACCCTCTATGGAGTTCATAGTAATATTCTGGTCAACTAAACAAGAATAATTGAAGAGATAGAAAGGTATACACCTAATAAGTGAGAAGGAACAGCATGTCCATTTCTATGTGAAAGAATATATAATCTAATAGAAAAATACTGAACTTGATACTGCTGTGAGATACTCTAGCAAGAAAGAGAAAAAACACTTTGAAGGTAGTAAATATTTATGTCCAAGCACACTTTTCATCGGGCAGTGGTGGTGCACGCCTTTAATCCCAGGCAGTGGCAGGTAGATCTCTGTGAGTTCGAGGTCAACTTGGTCTACAAGAGCTAGTTCCAGGACAGATTTCAAAGATACAGAGAAACCCTGTCTGGAAAAACCAAAAGAGAGAGAGAGACTTTTCTGAGAAATATCTCCTAGAAGCATTTTTTTTAACTAATAGATATACTCTGTTACAAAGTGTATGGGTAGCGTGTGTGTGTGTGTGTGTGTGTGTGTGTGTGTGTGTGTGAGACTGTCGCGGCTGCAGTTGTGAGTCACCTGCTGTGGTTGCTGGTGACTGAACTCTGGTCCTCTGACAGAGCAGTATACACTCTTAACCACTGAGCCATCTCCTCAGCTCTTTGTTGGTGGTTTTTTTAATTAATTAATTTATTTATTTTTATTATTTAATTAAAAATTTCCACCTCCTCCCATTTCCCTCCCGCTCCCCCCATTCTCCTTCCCCTCCCTCTCCAGTCCAAAGAGCAATCGGGGTTCCCTGCCCTGTGGGAAGTCCAAGGTCCTCCCCACTCCATCCAGGACTAGGAAGGTGAGCATCCAAACAGACTAGGCTCCCACAAAGTCATTACATGCAGTAGGATCAAAACCCAGTGCCATTGTCCTTGGCTTCTCAGTCAGCCCTCCTTGTCGGTGGTTTTTAATGGGCAAACGTGCAAATTCGTTCATTTCTATTTCTGTTTTGTTATCACAAAGTGCTGCGGGATGAGCTCTACATAGTTCAAATATGAAATACTGCCATCTCTTAATATTTCCCAAACTAATTTGTCTCCTGGTAAGTCATTTCTCAATGAATAAATCCTGTATTTCACTATGGAGCTCTGAGATCATCTTTCGGACATTCAGATTCATTTTAATGTGTGCCTACCCAGCAAAGTGCCTGCTACCTAAGAAAATAAAACATATTGAATGAATGAAGCAACCAATCAGCAATCAGCCAGTCACCAAGTGAGCATGCTCACCATGCTGGTTAGATGGTCCTGTTTCTGGGTGACAGCTCTGCAGAGAAACAGCTGGTGAAAAGGTAGGCAGAAAACAGGCACTTAGCATATATTAGTTGAGTTCAGTGCGCATCGTTTTAGAATGTAGATAAAATGTGCTTCTGCTCATTGCTCTCTTCTTTGAGTACACGGTGGGTTTTGCATATAATTAACAAGCGCTTACGTAGTCTTCCTCAATGCTAACTCCTTGAGGACTAAGATGTCATAGTGACCCATCTTCCCTACGGTCAACTCCTGTGATGCTTAGAAGATGCTCAGATGTTTGCTGAGTGAGCGGCTGAGCGGAGGCCTCTGCTCTCCAGAGACACTGGCTACGTGAGGCTATTGAACAATTGAAATTAAGTAAAATCTTAGATGTTGTACACTGGTCCCATCAAGTGACCAGTGACTCCCGCACCGCACAGAGCAGAGACGCCTCCCATCGTTGCACAAGGCCCTCCTGGACAGCGCTGGTCTAGACAGTTTCCTTCATTTTGCAGAACAGAATGAGCCCAAGGAAGTTCTCACTCGCTCAGATTAAACCATCCGGAGCCGTGCTGGGACTCCAGCTGGGACCGTGACCCAGCCCTGCTGCTCTTACTTTACGCCTCCCGGGGAATATTTCCGAATCCTGACTGGAGCCTGAACTTGGAGTGCAGTGGTATAGGAAATATTGTCATTGTCTTAGGATGGCTGCAGAAGCTGTTTTATTTAGTCAGCTGAATGTTTTATCAAAAAATAAAAATGTAAAAAGAAAAAAAGGGCCTGAGAGGCATGTGCTGGTGATGCTGAAGGAGAGACCCGCGCCCAGTTTAAAGATACGTAGCTGAGCAAATGGCGTAGCTCCGGTTTGCTCCAATTTAACTATACAACCCACTCTTGGAACAGGGTCTGATTTGACGAGCGCTCTTTTGCTTTTGTGCGGCTTCATTTAAATCATTTCTTGATAACAATTTATTCCAAAAAAATCATCTGACCCTCAAGCAACAAATCAATAAAATCTGTTATGATTTGGAGTTCAGGGGCTAGAGGGATGGTCCAGTGGTTAGACCTTCCAACTGCTCCTGCAGAGGAACAAACCTATGCCTGTTTCCCAACTCGCATCTGGCAGCTCACAACTAGCTTCAGGGGCTAGGACACTGTCTTCTGGCCTCCAGAGGCACCTACATGCATGGGTACCTACCCGTACATAGAGACGCATGTGTGCCCTTAATTAAAAATAATCTTTTTACAAAGACCTTGGTGTTTAACGTTGTTTTGGTTCAAATTCCCAGAAAGTCATCTCAGGTGTCTTAGAAAACATCAGCACTTTCTGCCTAAAAGGTATTTGTTTATGGAATTGGTGTGGAGTATTCCCTGGAAGGAGAACTCTCATTCATTGGATGGGGCAGGAATAATAACAGAGACTTAGTCCTTCCCTGACCATTCATACTCACTGAACAGGAGACTATAAAGGAGGCGGGAGAGTAGGAGCCAAATGGAGTGAGATATGACCCCCCCCCATGTCCCTCTGTACCCTTTTCCCACTTGGAACTACTTCCAGCCAAGATGCTTTTATACGACCCAATATATATAGGGACATAAAAACAAGCATCACTGATAATAAACATTAGGGGTATTTTCTCTTCTGAGATGCTTTTATCAGCACATAGGTTTCATTGCAAAATCCTCACACACACTGTTCTAGTTTATTTTTTGTTGTTCTAATAAAACATCGACCAGAAACAAGTTGGAGAAGAAAGGGTTTGTTTGGCTTACGCATCCTGATCACAGTCCATCCCTGAGGGAAGTCGGGGCTGGAACTCACGCAGGAGCAGAGGTAGAAACCGTGGAGGGACACTGCTTGCTGGCTGGCATCCGGGCACAGGGCCAGCTACCTCTCTTAAACCTCCCAGGACCAACTGCCCAGGAATGGCACCTCCCACAGTGACCCAGGCTCTAACACATAAATCAGCCACCAAGAAAATGCCACACAGACAATCTGATGGGGGCAGTTCCTCATTGAGGTTCCTCCTCCAAGAGACTCTAGCTTGGGTCAAAACTAACAAAAACTAACCAGCACACGTGTATAATGTCATTGTCACCTCCCTTACCTTCTCTCACCCCGACTTTCCCTGAAGCCCTTGTTTTTCCTCAAGAAGTCCCCCTACATTTTTGTCTTTTGTGTGTGTGAGAGCCACTGACTGGGTTTGGTTTTTTCTTTTACTTTTTTATTGATTCTTTGTGGATTTCACATGATGCATCTCAATCCCATTTGTCTCCCCATCCCTTTGTATCAACTCCACCCTTGCAGACTCCTCCCAAAATAAAATAAAATTTAAAAACCTCATCTCTCATCGTGGAAGCTGTGGTGTGATGCAGTGAGTCACACAGTTTGCCCTTTAGTTCACAGGTCTTTACCTGCAATAAATCAGGGGTCTGGTTCAGGACCTCTGGCTTCTGCTACACCCTCAATCCTGGGCCTTCACTGAGCATTCTCTTGCATATCCTGCTGTTCCCTTTGGCACAGAGATCCTGCAGCTTTGGATCTGCGGGTCTGGTCCCTTTCACGTGTTCCAGCTGTTCATTAATGGGATGGGTGTTGGGGTCGGCCAACTCATGGCCCTGGTTCTGGGCCTGGGTGGTACCTGGGTTTGTCAGCTCACCAGCTCTCTCTCATCCTCAGCACCAGGGCAAGCTCTCCCTAGGTGCTGTAGCCAGTGAGGAGCAGAGCCCTGCCTCACAGACTTCTGTGGTGACAGGAGCCATGGACACCAACACAGACCACAGCTGTGGCTGTACCATAGACCTAGATATGGCCTTTGGAGGCAGCCCACTCCTGGATGTCACCTAGCCCCAGGTGACAAGCCGGTTGCCCACCTCCACTTGTTCCTTGTCTTCTCCTCCTTAGATCTGCCTCTCTCCACAGGGCATGAATCTTTCTGCCTCTCTCCACACTCTTTTCATCCCACCATCTATTTGCCCACCCATGGTTTATGAAGCAAACGACACTCTTTCCCCAGAACCATTAACTGCCAATAAATCCCACAGGAGTTGTGGCACCTCGCAGACGCCTCCCCGTCCACGATAAAATGTTAACGGGCCCAATCTTGCGCTGGTGACAGTGGCAATGCATTCATGAGTGCCGCAGCTGTGTCACGCTCAGAAGACTTTCCATTAATATTACATTTATTCGGTTTTTATTGATCTGTGCATGGGCACGCACACACTTGTGCATCCACACACACTTGGACGTGCACATCTGCCACGGCGCTGTGCTGAAGGTCAGTAGGCAGCTCAAGGAAAGTTTCAGCTCTGTCCTTCTACCACGTGAGCCCTGGGGATGAAAGGCAGGTCAGTAGGCTCGGCTTGGCAGCAAGCACCTTTACCCCCTGAGCCAGAAGACGTTTCGAAAGGCTTAGTTTTCGTAATTAGACAACTTTTTTCTACAAAAGAAGAGAAGCAGCTTTTGGCGCTGTGCGGCATAATGGCATGCAGAGTACAAAGCATGCGTGTTGTGTTTAGAACCAAGACTGTGGGGAAGTGTGATGCCCCGTGGGCAAGGTGCCAGAAGCACACTGGCTTCGTTACACACTGGACTAAGAATCAACTTTTGGTTGTTGCACATCCAGAAAACTTACTGTTGCTAAAATAGTCACTGCCCCCACATGAGTAACACAACACTGAATGAGGTCACTGCCTACAGTTTAAGAAACTAGGACCTAGGCCCCTTCAGAGGGTCATTGCTGTTCAGCTAAAGAACACCCACTCTAGTGATATCCTGACAGGAAAGAAGTTGAATAAACAATCGCTTGCGACAGAAAAGTATATGATTGAATGTTTGCTTTTAAGAACAACAAAGACAGTTTGCCACCTTCGCATAGAACTTTGAGCATAGATTAAAACAAAACCACCGTGAAGGAGATCAAGCTTCAGAATTCAAATAGGACCCTCAGAAAGTGGCTGTGTTTCTTCCTTGAGAGCTATTGTTCCCGTATCCGGAAGATCAGGACTCAAGACGATCCAGTGTCATTTCTTGGCGTCTGTAGATGTCTGCTTAACAAGGCAGCCAAAGAAAGACAGTGGTTTTGGCGGCGGCAGCGGTGGTGGTGTTTTAAAATGTATTCATCATTGTGTTCAGACTTTATAGATGTCGTGGGAGTACACAGGTCATGTGGAGGTCAGAGGACAGCTCTGTGGAGTCAGTTCTCTCCTCCCACCTCCACACAGTTTTCAGCGATCAGATTCAAGTCTCCAGGTTTGGGAGGGAACCATCTTCTCAGCTCAAAAGATGCAAATTTTTTCAAATGCTGTATTTTCCTTGAAATGAAATATAAAGGCCTTTTGAAAAGCTAGGTATATCATTATGTAAGCTCTTATATTGCATCTTTTAATCAAGTCAAATAACTGTAGCTCATTTCTCTCTCTCTCTCTCTCTCTCTCTCTCTGTGTGTGTGTGTGTGTGTGTGTATGTGTGTGTGTGTGTGTGTGTGTATACATGTGTCCAGGTGCCAATGGAGGCCAGACATGGTTGTCTAATCCCTTGCCATTTGTGAGCTGCCTCACGTGGGTGCTGACATCTGAACTCTGCTGTTACGATAGATGCTGTACCAACCCTTCAGCCCGTGTGCTTAGGTTTTCTACAGTAATATTAAACTTGAATTTAGTTGTATCTGGACTTATATATAACTATAAATCACTATAAACTTATAAATTACACACAGCATAACACCTTAAGCAAATATGGCAAATTAACAACAACCAAAGCTTCACTTAGACAATAAACATTTGTTGGAGAAGTTCTTACCTGCTCCAGGCACACAATATGTATTTTAATGGGAAACACTGAGAAATCAAATGTTTAAACACTATACTAGAATGTCATCCTAGTAAGAATGAAGCCCTGAGTTCAACTCCTAGAAAAATCAAAAAGAAAAATTAAATATTTAACTGAAATAAGCTAGTCACAAGAGGACAAATATCAGTATATGAGTTCTGTAGGTTAGTCAAATCCACAGAGAGACAATAGAATGGTCCTAGGAGCTGTAGCAGGTGGATTCGTTACTGTTCGGTGGATACGGTCTCCACTCTTCAAGATGGAGAGTTCTGGGGAGGATATTGGTGCACAAGATGTAGTTAATGTGCCTGAACCATATATTTAAAATATTTAAGATGGAACATTTTATGTATATTTTACTACATTTAAGAAAATAATAATAATTAAAGGCCTGACAGTATCCGTGTAATTCATATTCTTGGCAGACAAGATGTCCTGTGTGTAGTCTCCAGCCCCAACAGTAATAACTCGGTTACTGCTGTCTTAAAATTAGATGATCATTTCTCACGCCTTCCAGACCAGTGTTCTGGTCAGTGGAATTGAGAAAGAAGGTAGGGTCTTTGCTGTAAGGTGCCAGTAGGGAACTCAGGTTGCAGGAGGCTTGATGCCCCCATCTCCCAAGATTATCTTTGACATCAACATCTGGCCGTCAGATAAACAAAGAATTAAAGGATCATATGCATGGTGCTTTTATTGACCATGCCTGAAGTTTGCACACTAACTGGAAACTATAGTCAAAATATTTACTCAAGCAAACAGGTTTCATGACGACCCAGAATTTTATGCCCTAGTCCATCTGTTTGGTCAACAAATAACCATGTCATCCTCTTGACAAAATAAATAATACACTCATTCCCTCACCAAGACACTGCATTTAGGTTTGACAGTACAGGACACTTGGGTCACGCTGAAGAGTTTCCATGAGGTTTGAATGTATTTCCACATCATACTGTGGTCTACTTATTCTTGATGGGATGGATTCTTGTCCCACGGCAGATATTAGGCAATGTCTGGACATATTTTTGACTGACTCAGCTGAGAGTGAGGGGAATAATTAGAGGCCAGGAATGCCTCTTAACATTCTATAATATCCGTGAGCGAATGCCTCTGAACATTCTATAATGTCCGTGAGCGAATGTCTCTGAACATTCTATAATGTCCGTCCGTGAGCGAATGCCTCTGAACACTCTATAGTGTCCATGACAGAATGTCTCTGAACATTCTATAGTGTCCATGCCAAATGCCTCTGAACATTCTATAGTGTCCATGACCATCCCCACAACACGTGGTCTGATACAGTGTATCGCCAGTTCATGAGCCAAGAGCTAATGAAACATCTTCCCCTCCTCCAGAGCAGTGACAGGACACTTGGTGCGGTAAATATTTCTAGCAGTGAAAGCAGGTGATGCTAGTCCGTCACTAAGATCTAATTCCACTATTGTGATGGCAGAATGGTGAGGCACCTCCTTTGTTCATGGCCCTCTGTGGTCGCTTTTCTGGTCTCTGGAAGCTTTTTTCTACTGTGGAATTTGAGTGGGAGTTAGGCAGCACCACTTTCTTGGGAAAAGCATAGATTTTAAAACAGTTCTGGATAGACGGCAGTGACATACGCCTTTAATCCCAGCATTCAGGAGGCAGAGGCAGGCGGATCTCTGTGATTTCGAGGCCAGCCTGGGCTACAAAGCAAGTTTCAGCACAGCCAGGGCTACACAGAGGAACCTTGTCTCAAAAAGCAAAACAAAAGACAAACAAGCAAACCTGAGACTTCTTATCAGTTTGCTTCCAGTCAGTTCCATGAGCCGATAACATTAAAGTGTCTCCAGATAATTCTCAGTCTTGATTTATTTCTTTGCTTCTTCGATCCTAAGACTCTTCCTTTCAGTTTAAGGTGGCTCCTTGGAGACCATTAGACTCCGAGTGGAGCCACGCCCTAATCTAATCTTTACTGCATGGCTGAGTCTTAATGGGCCCTCATTGCTCAAAAGCTTTTTCAGTCTCATTTTCTATTCTTTGAAGAATAGAGCGGCCAGTTTTTCCAACCCTCGAGGCTTCAAGTTTCCAATACTTTGTTTCCTTTCCATCCATGCCTAGAAACCTGCTAATTATTGCATGAGTGCATCTCGTGTTTGCGGTATCTTGTTGAAGGCAGCCAGCGGCCATAACCGACAGCATTCTCATTTTCAGTATTTTTACAAAGGGATCTGTAGGCATCACGCTTTCCTTTCAGATTATTGCAGGCCGCTATGATCAAATGCCTTGTGCAATGGTTGGAACTGTGTATTGAAATCTAAGCCCTGTTATGAAATATTAAGTAGTGGGGCCTTCAAGAGGTGATTAGAGCACTCCTCTCGTGAATGGATTTATTCAATCAAGTAATTAATGGATTGATGGGTTTAATGGGCGATCTAGATGAGTCTGCTATAAAAGCCAGTTTGGCCGGGTCTCTTTCAAGTTCCTCGGTTCTCCTCATGCGATGGATGCTCTATGTCAGCATTTGACCTGGGACCAGAACCGTAAGCCGAAATGAACCTCTTCACTTTCCTTAGCCTATCTGTGCTATTATTCTTTTAGTAACAAAAACAATGGACCAATACACTTGTCAAAGATTTTCTGTTTTTCGGTCTCCAGCGTTTCCTTGTTCCTGCCTGAGTAGCTGGGGACGTTTATCATTTTACACTGCTTTCTGTAGCAGTTTTTGTATTAAGGCATTGCTAGTTGTTTGTGGCGAGAATACGTCAAACGTTCACAGTAAAAAAAAAAAAAAAGTTTCGTGTTCACACAACACTTCAATGTAAGCATCGCGGGCCAGGGGTGCAAAGGTGAGGTTAACCTCTGCTACACGGCCACCTAGGGACCCGGGCTCTGTCATCTTTGTCGTATAACTTCTAAAGTTTCCCTTGACAGCCCACTGTGACCCAGCAGATGCCAGGAGTAAAGGAGTAAAGTAAACCTGTGGGAGGTTTCTATGGAGCCTGGAATTGGTGCCACAATTTCTTTCAAATGTTTAGGGGATTTAAATAAAAATGGATCATGCATCTTTCAGGAAACGTTCTCAAGGGAAGAGAGCACACCTCTCTTCCTCCCACCTTCTTGTCGTCCTGACTCCGCTGTGGCTGTGGCCGTGCATTTCCAGCCGGCCTAGCTGTACCTCATTGTCGTCCTGACTGCGCTGTGGCTGTGGCCATGCATTTCCAGCCGGCCTAGCTGTACCTCATTGTCGTCCTGACTGCGCTGTGGCTGTGGCGATGCATTTCCAGCCGGCCTAGCTGTACCTCATTGTCGTCCTGACTGCGCTGTGGCCGTGGCCGTGCATTTCCAGCCGGCCTAGCTGTACCTCATTGTCGTCCTGACTGCGCTGTGGCCGTGGCCGTGCATTTCCAGCCGGCCTAGCTGTACCTCATTGTCGTCCTGACTGCGCTGTGGCTGTGGCGATGCATTTCCAGCCGGCCTAGCTGTACCTCACACAATGGCTTTGGCTCTCGCTGCTTTTTCTACCTGTCTGCTTCGAACCGGAAATGGTCTCCCCAGGCTGGTGCTGGTGCCGACTTGATCCCCAGTTGATGGCACTATTTTGGGAGGTGGGGGAAACTAGGAGTTGAGAGGAGGAAATGAGTCATCAGAAGGGGGGTAACTTTGAAGCAAATTTTGGCCCTGTCCCTTCCGGTTTCTTTCATCCTGCTTCCTGGCTACAGGGAGGTGAGCAGCCTCCACCACAAGCTCTACCAGGAGGTTCTGCCTAACCGCAGTCCCAAAACAACAGGACCAGCTGTGCCCCGAAGCCATGAACCAAAACAAAATCTTTCCTTGTTCTCCTTGGGTATCGTCACAGGGACAGAAAGTGTGACCAACACACCACCTCCCTTTCTAAGCGGTGGCCACGCCCTTCACGCAGTAGAGCACACTATAAGAATGTCAAACCTTTGGCAACAAATCGTCCTGGAAACATGCCCTGTAGCTCTGTCATGTTTGCCTGAGGTGAAAAACAGCTTAGTCCAAGTCATTTCAAGAAACACTTATTGACTACCTAGTAGTATCAGATATGCCAAACTTTACACCAAAGATTCAAAGATAACCAGCAAACTTCGCGGAACTCTCACAATGGGCGCTGAGAAACTTAGGTGTGTTACCTTGCATTCTACCATACTCTTCAAAGAGGTTGGAAAAGTTTTATAAAAATTACACCTCTGAGGTTCCCTTGGCCATCAGACCATAGGTTCAAATAATGTCTGCTAAAGAGAAGTACTTAAGATAAAGACGGGTGTGAGTAAACAGAGGCTATCTCCTGGCATTTGTGGCCTTTTGCAAGCAAGTTATGACGACATGAATATGGTACCTAGATGCCTCTTAAGGGCCTCGTGATGGGAGAGTTAGTAGCAGTATCCAATCATCAGCTCCATGTCTGCATTCTAGTCAGAACCAACCTGCCTGGTGCTGTTAGAACACACAGTCTCCAAATCTCCCTGGCCTGATATGAGTTTCTTCCTCAGTCCAATATGTTGGCTGTAGATGTGGGCAGTTGCTCTCTTTGTTCTTCTACAGAGACCAGAGCTCTTTTGATCTCGTGGTTATCCTATCTGAAGCCAAGTCTTCCCCATACCTCTCTATAATTGGTGAGACGGGGGAAAGATGGTCCAGAAAGCTGCTCGAAGTCTTGCTTCATCTCCTCTTAGAAGTGGCATGTTGCTTCTCAAACAGTATTGGCTAGAACAGTGCTTCTCAGCCAGTGGGCCATGACCCCTCTGGCAAACCTCTGTCTCCAAAAATATTTACATTATGATTCATAAGAGTAGCAAAATTCTAGTTATGAAGTAGAAGCGAAAATAATTTATGATTGGGAGCCACCACAACATGAGGAACCGTTTTAAAGCGTCGCAGCATTAGGAAGGCTGAGAACCACTAGGCTAGAAGAAGGCACATAGCTATATCTGCCTACAAGGAGACTGGGAAATGCACACTTTCCTAGGACAGAAGATGGAGGAAACCAAGCAGGTGATTTGACTTGGAATTCAGTATCCTGCAGATTTCTGATCCTCAATCCCTTCCAAGGACTTCAGAAGGACCAAAATGCTGAAAGAAAGACTTTTCTTTCTCAAAATATTTGGCCTTGTTTTGGATTCCAGCAGAGGATGCTGGCTGGACGTTCTGTGTGCTTTCAGCTTTTGGACCTCTTACTTGGATCTGTTCCCACCCCTGCATGCCACACAATGGCTACCTCCTCCAAACTGCCTTTTTCCTCCTCCTTTGCTCGCTGGCTTGGGCTGACTTGTGATCATGGGAAGCACCTGCAGATCCTAAGTGAGAAGGTGAGCAACATCAGGGTTATTTCTCCCCACCTCTCTCGCCTCTCTCTGTATGGAACTCTGGAGTTCAGGGCCATTTCCTGCCTTCCTCCTGACTCATACCAGGTGTCTCATAGTCAAGCTGTACGCTGTTTCCCAGTGTTACTACAGCTGGGGATCTTTCTAAAGTGCAAATCTGAATACATCACTCCTCTGGTTTAAAACACCAACAACTGTCCATTACACCCATTCCAAGCAGGACTCTAAACTGCAGACAGACAGAACTAATTTCAGTTCCCTCTGCAACACAGGACCTCTTCCTCTGAGGCTCCACTCAGGAGAATAAGCTAGAAACTGCTCCCCACCCCCACCCTTATCCTCAGGCCTCAGCTCCAGCAGCACTAACCCCAGAAAGCACTGAACTTGGCTGCTGCACGGTGTTAGGATCTATGCCAGCAATCTCCCTCTCCATCACTTACAGACAGATGTTACACTGCACTACAACCCTCTGCTTGTTATCCTACGTCCTCCATAGGATGTAGCCAGCCTCTACGGCTCATCTCAGATTTATAAAGCGCTTGACATATGATAGGAACTCAGTAAGTGCCAGAAAGTTCCTGGATATTGCTGGACGGTTTGAACCCTCTTTGGATACACGCCGCCTCTCATTCAATTACAAAAATTAGTAAAGAAAAGGGGGAAAAAAAGCCCTTTTAGTTATCCTTCCTATTAAGTACCATCTACTCACTTGCAAAACCATGCTAATATCACTTTGCCAACATCTTTTATGGAAAAGTCTCTCACTAAGGTAACCAATGACCTATTAGCTCTTCAGCCTTGTGACGGCTTTTTAACCCAAATTCTCCAAGATTGCAGTACACACATATGCAAGCCTCTGTCTCTCTCCCTCCGTGTGTGTGTGTGTGTGTGTGTGTGTGTGTGTGTGTGTGTGTGTGTAGGCCAGAGGCCCACATCATTCACCAATGAGAACGGGTCTCTAGCTGAACCTGGAGCTTGCCAGGAAGCCTCCTGTCTCTCACCCAATACCCCAGGAGATCTTAATAGCTAATGTTACTAGGTTCAAGCTCTTGGCTCTCGGGCCATCTCTCTCAATCTCTTTCTCGGGCCGCTTGTTCTTGGAAGCCTTCGCAGTCACCTCCTCCTCCATCTGCCCATTAAATATTCTCCAGAGCAACTCCTTCTTGCCCGGCTTCTGGGCTTCTGCCATCGGCAAATACCACAATTCCCAAATGCATATTTTCAACCTTAACCTTTCACGGGCACTGAGGCTCAACCTTGCTCCCTGCAAACTGCACAGATACTCATTATGTCCTCTATCCCCAACCTGCTCTCCAGCTCGCGATGCTCAGTCCCTTTATTTCTGCAAGTTAGCAGCATCACAATCCATGCCTTCCCGTCTTCCAGTCCCATGGGAAGCAAGCCTCCACTACCAAAGTCCCATGCCCAAATGTTATACCGTCTGAATCTTTGTTTCTTCACCTGGAATGTCTCCCACTTTCTCCCAAATCCTAGCTACTCTAAAGTTCATAAAGTTGGTTTCTTTAAATTCATCACTTTCTCCTCTAAATTCTATTTCATTTGAATTTAGTTCTATATTTTCCTCTGTCTTGAGTTTTGTCTTTTAAAAGTTGATAGGTATTATTGTTTGTGTGTGTGTGTGAGAGAGAGAGAGAGAGAGAGAGAGAGAGAGAGAGAGAGAGAGAGAGAGAGAGAGAGGTGTGTCCATAGAAGCATACATGTCATGGTGGCGCTTGGGACTCACCGACAACTATGCTAGGCTGGTTCTCTTTGCACTTTTACATGTGTTCTCTGGGTCGAAGGTGCTTCGCCCATTGACAATGCACTGCATCCTAGTTTTGCCTTTAAAAGTTTTTAAAACATATTTATTGTGGGTGTGCATGCCTCACAGAGAACATGTGGAGGTCAGAAGCCAGCCTGTGGGATTAGGTAGTTGTTTCTTTCCACCAGAAGAGTTCCAGGAATCAAACTCACATTGTAGGATCACCTGCAAGTTCCTTTACCCAGTGGCCCATCATGACCAGCTCAGGACTCTAAAATTCCTAAGGGCAGTTTTGGGGTTTTGATCCTGGAGTCTAGCTAGCGAGTAGTGGTTTAGGCAATTAGAATATTTATATGACTAAAAACATGAGTGGGCTTGCAGAGATGGCACAGCGGTTCCAAAGGACCCTGGTTTAATGTCCAAATCCACACGGTGACTCACAGCTGCCTGTGACTCCAGTTTAAGAGGATCTGACATTCTTTCCTGGCCTCTGCTGGTACCTGGCATACATGTGGTACACAGGCACACACACAGGCAAGACACCCAGATACATAAATTGAATTTAAAAAAAAACATGACTAAATGAGTGATCTAAAAAGAAGAATCTTTTCGATTACGTCTTTCCAATGATTAAAAGGACCAGGCTGGAGGTATAGCTCAGTGAGGTTGCTTGCTAACATGCACGAAAGCCCTGGGTTCGATCCCTAGAACTGCATAAACCTGGTATGATGGCACATTCCTATCATCCTAACACGAGGATCACAAGTTCAACACCATCCTTGGCTACATCGGGAGTTTGAAGTCAGCCTGGGCTAGAGACTCTGACTGAAAAACAAAGCAAGCGAACCACAATAAATAACAACAAACAATTCCCCTGAAAACATTATGTAGCTAGGCTAACAGCATAGATTTTTAACAATAGATACTGTATGTTCTCTCTCTCTCTCTCTCTCTCTCTCTCTCTCTCTCTCTCTCTCTCTCTCTCTCTGTGTGTGTGTGTGTGTGTGTGTGTGTGTGTGTGTGTGTGTGTGTGTGATTCATTTACGGAGAATTTCTTTTACGCATGCCTTCAGAGTCTGACTTGATGTGTTAATAGGTCACAGAATGGGCAGATTTTAAAGGGGGAAATATTTTAACTCCTCTAGTCCTTTTCCTGGGTGACAAGAATAAAATAAACAAGGTATCAATGAGAGGAAACACAGGACACAGCCTCGTGTTTGGGCACTTGATGCACCCACAACACATTTTAACCTTCTCCTTTCCGCTACTTAATCTTCCTCTAATGTTTCAGGGCTAGCGAATTTAGAGTCCCTAAAGAAAATGTAAGGTTTGGGATTCTATTTGTCTCTCTCTGCCAACTCAGAGGCCATGAAATCACGGGGGGAGGGGAAGAAAGGGGGCGGTGCAAACCCAGAAAGGAAAGGCGCAGAGGAAGCTGCAGAAGGAAGCTTTTTCGGCTGGGTTTGTCTTTTTTTAACCCGCGGGAGGCGTGACGAGCTTACTGCCGTCGCGTGTTAGCTTCCCCAGCTTCCCCCGCCCGGCTTGCGCCCGCTTGGAGTTTCTCCGCCCTCCGCCGGCCGCCCGCCCGCTTCCGCGCCGAGTGCGCTGCAGGCCTCGGACGCTAGGGGGCGCCTCGGGCCCGGAGGCGGCGGCGGCGGCGACCGTTCTTCCAGCGGGCGCCTCTCCCTGCTCTCAATCAGACGGGCGGCGGCGGCGGCAGCGAACGGGCGCCCACTCTCCGGGCGAGCTGCAAGGCGAGCGCTCCTGGCGGGCGGCCGGGGCCCGCGCTGCAGCCGCCGGTGCGTTCCGGTCCGGGCTGCCGCCGCCACAGGCGGCCCCGGCTCCCGCCGGCTCGCGGCGCCCCCCGGCCGCGCCCCCACGCGCTGCTCGCGGCCCCGGCCATGGAGCTGGGCGGATCCGAGGCTCGGCCGAGCTGAGGCGGCGGCTCCCGTCTGCTCAGCCCGCTCGCCGGCGCCTGGCCCTCAAGATGATGAAGAAGAAGAAGTTTAAGTTTAAGGTGGACTTCGAGCTGGAGGAGCTCTCCTCGGTGCCCTTCGTCAACGGGGTCCTCTTCTGCAAGATGCGGCTGCTGGACGGCGGCAGCTTCACCGCCGAGTCCTCCAGGTAACGGGTCTCTCGAGCTGCTCTCCCGCGCTCGCACGCTCGCCGGCCGGCACGGGCTTGTTGCATAGCCAGCATCCATCCCCTTTGCTTGCTTGGCCCCTTTGCTCTGCCGAGCTGCCAGCCCAGTGAGCTCATCGTCCTCTGGGGACGAACCTGAGCTCAGTGGCGGCTTTGAGTGCTTCTCAGTGGGTTGGTGTGGTTGGCCTTGACTCAGGCTCTCCTGACTCCAGGTGGCCCCTGATGTCTGTTTTCCTCCCAGTTCTCTAGGAATGGGAGCGATGGAGACACAGGGGAGAGGATGCTTCTGGTTTCTCTGAAGACATTCCCATATTTGCACAATACAAGCTAGAACTTAAAGCTTTGAGAAGCAAAAATGACCCAAACGGTTCCAGTTCCAAGAGCGCCCACTCTGAACTGTCTGTGGGTTGACATTAATTCTTGTGACTCTACTGTGACTTAGGGCAGTCAGGCCAGGAGAGGACTTGGTTACGCCTGGTCGGGCTTGACTTGACTCAAGTGTTCCTGGCAGACGAGGCTGTAGTCTTTGGCTTGCCTAAGAGCTCTGTGTCCATTTAATGAGCTGATATTATCAATTACCCATCTTCTGGTGTCGCGGGTGCGTTTCAAAGTGGAGGACTTAGAAATAAGAGAGCCCAGTTGGGCGGTCGGTGGTGGTGCATACTTTTTGTCCCAGCACTCGGGAGGCAGAGGCAGGCAGATCTCTGTAAGTTCGAGGCCAGTCTGGTCTACAAGAGCTAGTTCCAGGACAGACTCCAAAGCTACAAAGAAACCCTGTCTCGAAAAACAAACAATTAAGAGATCCCAGACCCTGTCCTCATTTTGAAATGAGCCCCTAGGCACTGTGGGAGAATTCTTCAGCTGTGACAGAATGAGGCTGTGTGTGGCAGGATTCCTTGAGTAAATTAAAGGCAGTTCACAGGTTTATCCTTAGGTGTGTTTTTTTCTACAAAAAGACAGAAATTAGAAGAAGTTTTGGAATGAATTTTTAAGTTCTCAAAGCCAAGAAGAAGGGCTAATCGCCAATGCATATTCCGTCTATATGTACTTAATTTTTACACTAAAAATATTGTTTTCATCTGCCATCCGATTAATAATGTAAAGGAAATAATGTCAATGGGTTGTGGGGTGGAAGCCAGAAAATCGCCCTCTGTGGCACTAATGAAACCTATGGAGGCCAGAAAACGCCTGATTGCCTCCTGAACAGATGCTCGAGGCGCTACTGATCCTCAAAATTACAAAATAAAAGTCCACCAAGGTTAATCTTTAATATTAAACTGTAATGACAAATCTGTGGGCATTCAGCTAAATGATTATATCACAACCATTTTAACACTCCTGTCAGAGAACAATGAACTGTGCAAAAACATATATGTGTGTGTATATACATATATATACATGTATGTGTGTATGGGATGGAAAAGCCTAAGCCAATCCTGAACGTCACATGGGGGTCAAGTGACAGCCTTACCCCGAGGCCTCAAAGTTTTCCTTCAGGGTTCTTATCCCCTTCCCCCAGCCTGGAGCAGCTGGGCTTGAGCTTCTGGCGCAGTGCTGACACCTGGTGGCCAGAACCCAGCTCTTCGCCCTTCTTTCTGTTGTACCTCTTTCTCTGCCTGGAGTGTTGCTTTGGCTTTGGCGTGCTTCTTCTCACAAGCCTGTTAGTCATCAAAAGCAGGCCTTTTTTTTTTTCCATTTTCCCAGTAAACAAGTCCACTGGGTCTTTTAAACATGCTTTCTTATTTACTACCCTAAGCGGGGCGGTGAAGTGGACAGTTTATTTTCTAAGGAAATGAATTGAGTCTTGGGAAGCATACCTTCCTAAGACCCCCTCCTGTCTGATCAGGGAATCCAAGATGCTGGTCCAGGTCTAGACTTCAAACATTATGATGCCAGACAACGTGATAAGCTGTGTGCTGTTGAAGAGTTCCTGAAGGCAGCTTCCTAATAATTTAAGATGCAAGGATTATAACCGGATTTATCCTCAGCTGGGGGATGGGGAGAGAAGCTAAGAAGCCTAGTGTTAAACAGACTCTTCCTCCAGCTAAAATCTGGCTTTGTCAAGAGAAAACTTTATGGGCTTACTTAGGTGTTCGCAGGTAAAAACTGGAAAACTGAGATAGTCAGTGATTTGGGGGTTGTCTTGAGGATTGCATAGGACAGTGTCCATGAAACGCTACTGTTCTTTGGCGTTCAGTGATGAAGAAGTTGTGTTTACTTAGATGTTCACCAATTCCTTTATCCTAAGTACCAAAGCATTGGCTTAGGAATGATCCCATGAGCTGGCTATATTGGTGCAGACCTTAGTCCCAGAACTCAAGGTAGAAGCAGAAGGAGGCGAGCCTGGACTTCATGAAACAGCTTTAAAACACACATGCACACATAAACTTGAGCATGCACACAGACAGACAGGTGCACACACGCATGCACACACACACTCACACTCATCAATTAAAAATATATATATACTTTCCTCTACAGAGAGAAATAGAAAGCCTGAACTATCAAACTTATGTGCCGCCCCTAGACCATACAGCTCCAAATGCTAGATTTTAATTTAAAAAATCATTCTAGGGGACCTTTGTGAATCAGAAATGATTGGCACTAACATTTCTCCCCTAGCGATATGAAATGACTCCTGAGTAGAAGAATTAAAGCCGGCTCAAGACCGCCACCTTGAAAGGCCTGCCGACAAGATTATCTTTGGTTAGTGGCGTGATCTTCTTGCCTGGATGATGAGCATGGCTTACTGCGCTTAGTCTGTTTGTACAAACCGTGTGGTTCATGCTAAAAGCCTTCTGAGAGCCTAGAGTTTTAGTCCGACCAAACAGAGGACAGTCACCTAAGCCGCCAGTCCTATTACACCTCACGAGTGTCCCTGTTAGACAGCATATCGTCACAGTCTAGTGCAAGAGAAGCTGTGGTCTGATTCTGCTGTGCATCCAGGAACTGCAGTGTCTGCAGCAGTGAGTACAGCCGTGTGCTGAGTCCGCTGCACCCTAAGGAATCCCCAAGCCCTAAGCGTGGTCTTAGAGACCCCATACAAAAATCTTATCTGTAGTGTTGGAGAGAAGTCTTTTTCTTTTTTAAAGATTTATCTGTTTTGTATACCGTGTTCTACTGCATGCATGCCTGCCAGAAGAGGGCACCAGATCTCACTACAGATGGTTGTGAGTCACCATGTGGTTGCTGGGAACTGAACTCAGGACCTCTGGAATAGCAGTCAAAACTCTTAACCTCTGAGCCAGCCCTGAAGAAGAGTTTTAGTAGATGCACAGAAGGTTACATAGCACGCACGCGCACACACACACACACACACACACACACACACACACACACAACTTGGCTTTGCTCAAAAGCTAAACGTGCAAGCAGTTCATCTCATGGCTCACCAAGTATCACTTGAGCACATAGCAGATTCCTAGCTCTCTGTCTAGGGATGTGAGAAGCAAAGCAAATACAAGGGTCCACGAGGGAATTACCTCCAATTAACGAAATTAGATCATAGCTGTTTGCTGGCTGGACAGTAGGAGACATATGGCTTTCTGCTTCATCCGTGGCTCAGAGGCCATGTGAGTTTTGAGAAGAAAAAGGCTTGTATTCCCAGCTGCGGTGTTTGCTGCAAGCTGCTTTAGTATTTCAGCTGAACGTGCCGAGAGGGCGAGTTTGCACCGAGGAGAAAGTGAGGTGGGAGGACAGCTTGAGCAAGCCATTAATAGAGCTGGTGCTACAGCAGCTGAATGGCAGAGAGCTCATCTGCGCAGAAGCACAAGATAATATTAGAAAGGGGCTCCGAATAACATTATAGGATTTCCCTGCTCAAAGGATAGGATTCAATCCAGGATTCTTGAACAGCCCTGTAATGTGATTAAAGTAGAATTTAAGCTGGCCGGCAGCCTGCTCCTGTTTGGATTCAAGTGGCAATAGATAGATTAGAGACAGGGAGACCAATGAGAGACTGTGAGAGCAACCTGGGTCTGGTAAGGACCTGAGCGCAGGCTTTTCATGTCGGTCACTGGTAGTTGGTTGGTGATGCAGTGGCCGATGCCTTCCTTGCGCCATTGACAGAAGTAGGGAAGTTGAGGAAATGCTCTTTGGTTTGGAAGCAGGGGCATTGTCCATAGCTGTAGAACAGCACTTCTCACCCTGTGGGTCTTGACCACCACAGAGTTCGCATTTCAGGTATCCTGCATATCAGGTGTTTATATTATAATTCATAACAGTAGCAGAATTACAGTTACAAAGGAGCAATGAAATAATTGTATGTGGGGGGGGGGTCCCCTCATGAGGTGGCAGCGTTAGGAAGGTTGAGAACCACTGCTGTGGAGATATGAGGAGTTAAGTTGTTTGCTTCCTCTATTACATTTAAGATGACAATGGGCCTTGTTTTGCTATGTGGATTTTTTATATTCTTGGCCTCTTGGAGCCATACTATCCCTGCTTATATTCCTGTTCTAATTCCCGTACACTGCTTTGTTTGTTTGTAGATGATGGCTGAAAATGAATTTTAGAAGGATCTAGACTCTCCTCTGAAGGTTTAATCAGTAAAAAGAGGCAATATGAAGGTCTTTATTTTGAATCAGTGATACTAAAAATGGCTAAGGCAAGCGGTTAGGTCTCACCACCGTCAGCAAAACATTTGAAATACAATGCACTGTTGTAACAGTCCACTCAACCGAAGCCAAGGGCTGCCTAATAAATTATTTTTGAAGACCTTTCAGAAAAACATATTATTTGAATCTTTCCAGACCGCTCCTTAGGAAAGCATGTAAATCACTTTTAAAACTTCGGGGTTGTGAGGACGTGTTTACCTCTGGCCTATTTGAACAGAGGAAGGATGGGAAGCAAATCTCCCTACATACCTGTGATCTCCCAGTTTGCCTTGTCTCCACATGTGTGCATGTGTGTCACATGTGTTTGTGTTGGTAACCACGGAAGCTGCCAAGTTTCGCATGAGCTTGTGGAAAAAACCCATGTGAACTCAGGGAGTGTCCGGGAAGCTAGCGAGCACATCTGTGTACTGGATCTCTGGCTCTGTAAACAAGCTAAAGGGATCTCTTTTTTCTTTTTGCCAGAGAACATCTTTGTTTTCGAGTTTTTAATTGCCTGCACATGTGTCCTTCTTTTTAGTTAATTTTTGCCATATGGAAAAAGTAAAAATGTTTTCATATTGGAAAACTTAGAGAAGCAAAAATAGCAAATATTGCCCATAAATGAACCATGCAAAGCTTACCACCATTGTTAATATTTTGGTATATACCATCATTGGTCCTTATATGTGCACACATACACACACACAAAAAAAAAAAAACCATACCTATCACTGATATTTATTTACTTACTTACTTATTTATTTATAGGCAGGGTCTCACCATATGACACTGACTGGTCTGGAACTCGATATGCAGACCAGGCTGGCCTCCAACTCACAAAGATGCCTCTGCCTCCCAAATGCGGTATTTAAAGACCTATACCACCAAGCCTGGCCACTGATCTTTTTGAACTGAAATAAGATCTTGCTGTACCTAATATATTTTCAGTTACTCTTTCAGTAGTCAAATAGGCGTCAATACAAAATATTTCAAATAGCTACATATTATCCTATTATATTCCAATGATTGAACTAAACCCCTCTGAAGGGGAGCACATCAGATGGGGGGAACGCGAATCAAATAATCCCACACTAGGTCCAAATAGGGTATAATAAGGGGTTCTTTATTAGAGGGGAACTCACGGATCACAATGAGGAATAGGAATGGAATCCAACATCCAGGTGTAGGAAGCAGGGAGTGAGAGAGCAAGCGGGCGGTCCAGCAGGCTTCTTGGTTCCCAAGGCCACACTCAACCTGGTCTACCCTCTCAAAGGCATTTTGTCTAAAAAAGAGAGTTACAAACCCAATACAAAACTATATATAATAAGAACAGATAGCACGTATAAAGATTAGAGTTACAACCAGCATAAACAAGAAACATATGCTAAATAGTTTAATAATTATTTTATCCTAAGGAGTTTAAATCTTGTAGCAGAAATGGCTTGGCTAAGTCATAAGAGGAAAGTAACTATGACTGTCTAGTCTTTAACCCCATCGAGGGCCTGAGAAGGGAGATAATATTACTTGAGTAAGCAGGAAGTGCAACCAAACAACTTCCAAAATGTGCAACAAATGACAGAGACAACTGGCTACCTGGGCAATCACCCAAATTCTCATTTGCAATATTGGAGCAACCAACTTTAGCTAAGGCCTAGAGTAACTGACAGACCATTTTCAGAGGCAAGAATTTTTTTCAAAACCATCTTACCCTGTCTTGGCAAGGTTTGGCAGTCTTTTCTCTTGTATCTTGCTTGCCCAGTCCTGACACCATGCACTTTGTCAGTGGTCAAGGCATGGGCTGTTCCTTGCCCAAAGGCCAGTTTTGCCAAGAAGAAACAAGCTCCAAGTGGAGTGTCTTCAGTGCTCAACATTCTCTCAGGAATACATTGGTGCTGCCAGGAGCAATCGTGTCTCACATCAACAGAACCTTAAGTTATTTAAATGCCATATTCTACAGATCCTCGAAGTGGTTGAAGATTATCTATCTAGGCAGAATACAATCTTTATGTATCTAAAGAACCTGATTAGTCTAACTATAAGTATGACAAACATGGATGACTATTGACCTATAATACTTAATACCTATATAGCTTAAAGACTAAGACTTCATATCAGAATATTAAATAATTTTAAACAACCATGCAGCAAATGAGGACAATGACCTCAAAATGGAAACAGGGTATAAGTATCTTGATCAGAGGTAGAAATGTATAATGTAATATGATAAATATATCCTAAAATTGTATCAATATACAAAATGTTTTAAACAGAGGTAGAAATATTCATGAATACAATCTGACAAAATAACTTTGCATAGGTGTATAAATATTATAAATAGAAATAGTATATTCAATATAACAAATATAATTTGAATTTGTATCAGTATACAAGAATCTATTCCAATGAACTTGTCTATAAATAATAGCTCACACTATTACTCACTATTATTATTATTAGTGTGAGTAAGCTTACTTATTATCCTAATTTAAATAAAGATAATATTTTTAGCATCCTTTGACATGAATTTTGTCTGCCAAATTAATGTTATTTTTAATGGTATTAATTTTTTAGCTGTTGTTTGGCTCTGTTATTAAACCATTTTTCAAGGATATAATATGAAAAAAAGCTAATTTTTAAAATTAAATAAGTGGATGTATAAGGAAAATCACATAAGCCTTGTAGAATACCATCCATAGCATAAATAAAATTATTGTTAAATTTTTGAATGATAATATTGTCAGTTATTATATAACTCTTAAATTTATCAATTTACTTACTGTCCTTAGGCAATTTTAGAGAATTGGTGCAGGTGTAATAATCTTTATTGGCCAGCAGGGGTTGTGGTTGCAGCCACGTGGCGGAGGAGCGATACAAGCAGCCCGTGCTCTTGTCTGCTTAGATATTGACAAATATGTTTTGTTTAACAAATTAAGAGATAATTAAAGCAATTTTGTACACGGAGAGGGTTGCTGTGGCATGCTGCACGTGGGGCGGTCTGGGTCCCTGCAGGAGAGGCAGAGGCAGGAAGCGTGCCTGGGCTGGCAAGGGCTGGCGATTTGGGAGTGTGGTGGGGATCCTGGTAAGCATGGACGTGGCCCCGCATCGGGCACTACATGAAAGGAAAGTGCATCAAATGGGGGGGGGGGGGACGCAAGTCAAATAATCCCACACTAGCTCCAAACAGGGTATAATAGGGGTTCTTTATTAAAAGCTCACGGATCACAATAAAAATTTAAAACAATGCAACATCCAGGTATAACAAGCAAGGAGCAAGAGAGCAAGTGGGCAGTCCCACGGGCTTTTTGGTACCCAAGGCCACGCCCAACCTGGTCCAGCCTCTCAAAGGCCATTGACTAAAGGAGGTTCCCCATAACCCCTCTGAAATAATTATCTTGTATCCTTTTTATTAATAATTTTATAAACTATAGTAAGCATCTTTGTAACCAACATAATACACATCTGCTATTATTTAAGATTGATATATAGAAATGGAGTTATTGAATTTCACAAGGATTTTTGGGGTGCGGGGGTTCAAGACAGGGTTTTTCTGTGTATCTTTGGAGCCTGTCCTGGAACTAGCTCTGAACACCATGCTGGCCTTGAACTCACTGAGGTCCACCTGCCTCTACCTCCCAAGTGCTGGTATTAAGGGCATGTGCCACCACCCGGTGAATTTCACAAGTTGTTAACAACGTCTTTGATTTATATTACCAACCTTCCTTTCTTTGCATTAAGTCATTTTTAAGGTGAGAAAGCTCAACAAATATTAAAAATAACCAATATTTGTTTGTTTTTTTGTTTTGTTTTGTTGTTGCTGTTGTTTTGAGAGAGAGAGAGAGGGTCTCACTATGTAGTCCTGGCTGGCCTGGAACTCACTATGTGACCAGGCTGGCCTGGAAATGACAAAGAGCTGCCTGCCTCTGTCTCCCAAGTATTGGGATTAAAGGTGTGCACCACCAAGCATTGTTAATATTATGTTTTGTTTTCAAACTCCACTGAGTTTTTTTCCACACTGAGATCACCAAGTGTAAGGGTTTCAATTGCTGTGAAGAAACACTATGACCATGGCAACTCTTATATAGGAAACATTTAATGGGTGGCTTATGTTTTCAGAGGTTTAATGCATTCTCATCTTGGTGGGACATGTCACCGTGCAGGCAGACATGGTGCTAGAGAAGTAGCTGAAAGCCCTATATCTTGTCAGCAACAGGAAGTGAACTGAGACACCAGGCAGTACCTTGAGCATTTATGAGACCTCAGAGCCTGCTTCCACAGTGACACACTTCCTCCAACAGACCACACTTCTTAACAGTGCCTCTTCCACTGCCTGGCCCCCAAAGGCTTGTAGACATATCATAATGTAAAAATGCATTCAGTCCAACTTCAAAGTCCCTATAGTCTATCATAGTCTCAACAATGTTTAAAAGTCCAAAGCTCAAAGTCTCTTCTAAGATTCATGCAATCACTTATTTGTAATCCCCTGTAAAATCAAAATCAAAGCTCAGATCACATACCTCCAACATATTATGGCACAGGATATACATTACAGTTCCAAACCGTAGGTAACAGAGTATAGTGAGGAAATACTGGACCAAAGCAAGACCGAAAACCAGCTGGGCAAGTCCAAACTGTATCTCCATGTCTGATGTCAAAACTCTCTTCAGATCTCCAAATCCTTTCAGCTTTGTTGACTGCAACACACTTCTTTCTCTTGGGCTGGTTTCACTCCCTGTTGGCAGCTTTCATCGGCAGGTATCCCATGATTCTGGCATCTCTAATGTCTTGGGGTCCCCAAGGCAATCAGGCTTAAACTTCTTAGCTTCACACAATGACCTCTGTAGGCCTCCGTTTGGGGACACCCTGGACACAGTCTAGCTTCAGCGGTTTTCCTTAGTCACTCCTTGACTCTAAAGCCAAAACCACATGGCTGGAGCTGCCAAGTTCTACTGCTTGTTGGAACATATCCATCTGGTTCAATTACATCCTCACCAGCTTTCGGTCCTTGACTATTCACTGCTCAAGCTTGGCTGTCCTTGAACTTGCTCTGTAGGACAAGCTGACCTCAAACTCAGAGCTCTGCCAGCCTCTGCCTTCTGAGTGCTGGAATTAAAGGTGTGCACCACCACACATGGCTCTAAACTTTTCTTTACTTCCTTTTTACAAATGGGAAACTTAACTGGAAGGGATCTTGCACCTCTCCCTTTATTCCATTTCTTTTTTTTTAAGAAAGCATATTTTTAAAAATATTTATTTATTATGTATACAATATTCTGTCTGTGTGTATGCCTACAGGCCAGAAGAGGGCACCAGACCCCATTACAGATGGTTGTGAACCACCATGTGGTTGCTGGGAATTGAACTCAGGACCTTTGGAAGAATAGGCAATGCTCTTAACCTCTGAGCCATCTCTCCAGCCCCTTTATTCCATTTCTTAATCCATTTATCTCCATGAACATAGGATTTAGCCCCATTCCACTTCCTAGTGCTCCTTTTTCCTTGCCCAGCTTATTCCTTTTCTTTATAAATCTTTGTAAGCATGAACAGTAACGGACACAAAACAGTCTATACTCGACTGCTTTAAGATTTCCACTGTCAACAGAATTAATCCAACTCACTTCAGCCTCAGGCAAACTCTTCAGACAAGGGCAAAAAGCAACCACTTTTCTTCACCAAAATATCATAAGAATGATCTCTAGGCAATATACTAAAATTCTTCTCTTCTGAAACCTCTTGAGCTAGCTAGCCTCCCACAGTTCAGATCATTCTCAGCACCATTGTCTTCAGTGCTCCTACTAGTATGGCCGATTAGGCAGTGATTAAAGCATTCTACTGCTTTCTTAACCTGAAGTACAAAAGTCTAAATTCCTCCAAACTAAAACCTGGTCAGACCTATCACAGCAATACCCCACTCCTGGTACCAACCTCTGTCTTAATTGGAGTTTCTATTGCTAAAGAAACACCATGACCACAGAAACTCTTATAAAGAAAACACTTAATGGGGTGGCTTACATTTTCAGAGGTCTAGTCCATTATCATCATTGTGGGACATGTCGGTGTACAGGCAGACATGGTACTGGGGAAGGAGCTGAGAGTCCTGTATTTGCAAGCAACGGGAAGTGAACTAAGACACTGGGTGGTATCTTGAGCATATATGAAACCTCAAAGCCAACCTGCACAGTGACACACTTCCTCCAACAAGACCACACCTACTCCAAGAAGGCCACACCTCCTAATAGTGCCACTCCCTTTGAGGGCCGTTTTCTTTCAAACTATTACACAAAGTAACCAAAAGAGACCAATATTTTTAAATGCTGTCTGACTACAGATTGGAGACTCTTTATGCCCTGAACCTAACAGTCCCTCTTCTGAGTATGTATCCCAACGTAATGAAAGCAATATGCTGAAAAGATACCTATACTTAGTAGCCGAAACAGTGAAACAACATTAAGTGTCTGCAAACAGGTGACTGGATAAAAGAAATGTGGCATATTCAATTTATTACATCTTCCAAAACAATAAAAGTCTGTCATTTGTGACAAGGCAGATGAGCCTGAAGGACGTTATGCACAATTAGAAAAGCAAGTGCAGAAAAACAAACACTGCTGACCTCGTGTCTGTGTGAGCTCTAGAAAGGTGAGGTGACCATCAGTTGAGGCAGCCTACTCTACACAGCAAGTTCCTGTCTCAAAACACATAATGTTCACTTTAGGGCATTGGCCATCAGATAGAGATCCAGAGAAGATAGTGGATTCTGAGGATCGGGAATATTACTAATAACCAAAGGTTTGGGTTAGTCTTAAAGTTAAGATCTTCAAAAACTAAAATGGTGAATGCGTGTTTGTGTCTATTTTACCCCTTGTTTCTGTTTAATTTTTGCAGAAGCACTTGAACAGAGATGGGAAGCCTGTGCTCCTCTTAGCTTAGGATATGGCAGGTGCTGTAATACAGGTTTTTGAAGGCTTCTACAAAACAGGTTCTCTGACATGAAGTCCGGGGTACTCTTGTGGTTCTGCCCTGTCAACCTGTCAGGTACCTGGACTCGTTTTATATTGCTGCTCCCAGAGTATTATTTCATCCCTGGAAACTATGGCTCACCCTGCATCCCAATCCCAGTCCGGGGAGAAGAGGAAATAGAGAGAGGACATTCTGTTCATAGTCCGTAGACCTGAGCATCAACATGTCTGATTGCAAAGAGGTCTGGGAAATGGCATCTTTGTTGGGTATCACTGTACCTAGCAATAGCTAACTTAAGCAAAATAAATAAAAGGAAGACAGATATCATGGGATGAAAAATTTTCAACATCTATAAAAGAATGCAACAGAGAAAAGCTACCCCCGGTACTGCTAACAGTTAAATGGCCTTGTCCATTGTCAAGATTGGTGTTTTATTTTTTAAGATTTATTTGTTTCTTAATGTGTATTTATTTTATTTTGTGTGTATGAGTATTTTTGCTTGCATGTCTATATGTGCACTACGTATGAGCATTGTATCTGCAGAGGCCGAAAAAGGTGGGGGGGTTGAAAGAGCATCAGAGCCCCCTAGAACTGGCATTGCAGACAGTGTAAGCCACTATGTGGGCACTGGGTCCTCTGGAACAGCAGCAAGTGCTCTCAATCACTGAGCTCTCTCTCCAGCATTGATGTATTTTGAAATCTGTGTATGTCTGAGCTCCTGAATTCAGCAGTGCCCATGGGGCCAAAGGTGTCAGATATCCTGACGCTGGAGTTTACAGGCAGCTGTGAGCCAGCCCATGTGGGTACTGGGATCCAAGTTCAGGTCCTCTGGGGCAGCAGTCACACTCCTAATCACAGAGCCCTCTCTCCAGCCCGAGAATGAGAGTCTTTTTTAAAGAGGATGGGCAGACTCCAGCGGCTGTAGCGGAGCTTTGATTCTGTTTCCCTCCGCTCTTCTTCCTAAGCCACCCTTCCACACGGTTGTAGTGGTCAGATACGCATGCGTTTCCGAGTCCTAGTTATGCTGGCCCTTCCCCACATCCTCGTTCCCATGTCACATGATCAGAACCCCAACCGTCCTTTCCGGTCTAGGTCTAAGCTTCACCTGCTTATACTCTCGCCTGTCACAGCCCGCAGTCCTCGGTTTCCCTCTGACTGTTCCTGTAGAAACTCTGCCTTGAACGCGCTGGTTATCTGTTGTGCAAATGCGAGCTTCCCTCGCTGAGGCACTCTGAGTGTTTTGTCTGTACCAGTCACTGCAGTATATGACCCTTTCGTTGCCTTTTTGAGAAAATGACACACAGGGTCAAATTTACAATAATAAAAGGAAATGCGGGAGCAAGTCGTGTAGCTGTATGATGTTATGTTCCTGAGACTCTTCTGGGGCACCCGCCACCCAGCTCCCAGGCGAATCACACCGGAGTCTTATTCTTAGTTATTAACATCCGGTTCTGATGTTAAAAAAAGCTTGTTTCTTGCCAGCTTTTCTTAACTTCTATTACCCCGTCTACCCTTTGGCCTCTGTGTTTTCCGGTTCTCTTCTGTAAATCTTACTCTTACTCCGTGGATTGCTGTGGTGGCTGGATAGCTGGCCCCTGATGTCCTCTTCCTTCTCGGGCTACTACTCTGAACCCCTTCTCCCAGTTTTCTCCTTCTGTATATTCTGTCTGCCAGCACCCACTGCCCTTTCTCCTGCCTTGCTGTTGGCCGTTCAGATCTTTATTAGACCATCTGGTGTTTGAGACAAACAAAGCATCACAGCTTCACAGAGTTAAACAAATGCAACATAAACAAAAGTAGCGCACCTTAAAATAATATACATATATATTATTAAGCAAATATTAATATATATGAGCCTCTGGGGCTCTCTTATTCAAACTGCCACAGGGTCTTAAGTAGCCCAGGTTGGCCTCAAACTCCTGATTCTCTCGTGCCCGTCTCTCAAGTGCAAGAATTACGGGCATGAGTCATCACAGCCAACAAGAGAACAAAACACCAATGCTTGAGGCTGTGTCAGTAGAACCCTGTCAGGAGTTGGCTTGGCCAGGGTATGAGTGTTGCTGACATGGGCAAAGGTTGAGTAGAGAAAAGAGCTGTGGCATTAGGGTACAAGGTTCTTTCCATGGTGTTGAGGTAGGCAGAATGGACAAGAGGTTGGGGTAGGAAGGGATTTCTGTCAGGTGAGCTAGAAGAGTGTGACATAACCAGGCACCACACGCCTCTAGCTCTTAAACCTGGTTTGAAAAAAGACTTTGAGCTTGCAAGTAGCGAGGGAGATAGGAACAAGCTGACTCTTCCGCCGAGGAAGATGGGGGGGGGGGGGTAAGCATCACCACGCTGTAGATGCACAATGCCAATAGTGTCGTACAACAGCTACCGCCTTTCAGTCCGCTAATGAGTGAGGTGAAGAGGCTGGGGATGAGAGAGCTTGTCTAACCCGGGAGGGGAGGGGTTAAATGGCAGACTGAGCGGGGGAAGGAAAACAGCACCAAGAGGTGGTGTGAACTTTCACTGTCTTTTCTGTGGCTTGTACAGGTGAAAGGTATAGGCAGAGCCGTGGGCCCCAACATTCCCGGGGGACATGAAATGCCGCGGCGTGGCCCACCTCAGGCCCACTCACATGCAAGGCAGCTCCTGCAGTTCCCTCCGGATGTGCAAGCAATGTCACATAAGCCTTGTCTGCTTCCTAAAAGGTCTTGCCTCCTTTCCTTATCTGAGCTTCTTTCCTGGTCTCACCAGCAGAAGGCTTTTTGGGGGACCTGTCCCGGAACTAGCTCTTGTAGACCAGGCCGGACTTGAACTCAGAGATCCATCTGGCTCTGCCTCCCAAGTGTCAGGATTTCCACCACTCCTGGCAAGAAGTCTTTTTTTTTTTTAACTCTTTTTTTATTTTTTAGAAAACCTATCTTTTCTCATTTTGCATACCAATCCCAGTTCTCCCTCCCTCCCTCCTCCTGTCCTCCCTCCACTTTTCCCTCCACCCCACCTCCCATCCCTTCCTCAGAGAGTGTAAGGCTTCCCATAGGGAGTCTAGCACATCAGCAGAAGGTCTTTTAACTCAATTCAGAGGAAGAAAAATGCTTCCTGCTGTCCCTTGCCACCTCCCCCTGCCTCTCACTCTCCCCGGGCGCCTACTCCCTGCTTCTCTGCTATATACAATGCTAATCCAGACTTGGTAGAAAAAGAAACAATCTATACGATCTGTCTCAAGCCTTCCTTTCTCCTCTCAGCCCTGTAGTGTGAGGTCTGCCCCAGCACGTGACTGAAACTGACTAACATCAGTCCTTAGCATGCTCCATGTTTCCCCGTTTGTACTCTAACCGAAGCTCTGGCAAGTACTGGCTTCTTGAAACTTGGCTGGTTTGGACCTCCCTGAAACCACATCCCCATTTTTACCTCTCAGTTCTTAGATTTCCCTTCCGAATGTTCTGAGGGTCTCCCTTACAGCCATTTCACTAGTAGGTTTCCTTTTTAGAGCAAACGAGTAGAAAGAACACAGTTCCTGTGTCCCTCCCCCGCCCCCATCTCCGCCCCTCCCCCACCCCCATCCCCGCCCCTCCCCTCCCTCCCTCACACAGCTTCCCCACTGTCAGCGCCCAGCACAAGGTTACATTTGTACTGAGAACCAGGAGTCCGCATTTACACGCCCTTATCTTCCCAGGTTCTTGACTGATCGGAGTTCACGTGGGTGTTGCATGTTTATATCATACGATGACATGTACCCATTTAGTAATCTACGGTCACTTCAGTGCTTTAAAAATGGTGTAAGCTCTGCCTGCTCATCCTTCTACTTCAGTCACTAATGTGTCTACTGTCTTCCTAAGTTTGCGCTTTCAAGCACGCACCTAGCTGGACTTACAGGATATATATAACCCTATCTTAATTAGGGTTTCTGTTGCTGCGATGAAACACCATGACCAAAAAAGCAGCTTGGGGAGGAAAGGGTTGAATAGGCTCACACTTCCACATTGCAGTTCATCGCTCAAGGGAGTCAGGACAGGAACTCAAACAGGGCAGGGCTCTGGAGCAGGAGCTGATGCAGAGCCCATAGAGGGGTGCTGCTCACTGGCTTGCTACCCCTGGCTTGCTCAGCCTGCTTTCTCATAGAACCCTGGACCACCAGCCCAGAAATGACGCCACCCAATAGGCTCGGCCCTCCCCCGTTGATCACTAATTGAGAAAATACCTTACAGCTGGATCTCATGGAGTTACTTCCTCAACTGACGCTCCTTCCGCTGGTGGCTCTAGCTCGTGTCAGATTCAAGCCCTCTGTATTAGCTATTTTCACTTAGTGCATGTCAAGCCTCTTCGCATCATCATAGATCCATAACTTCACAATTCTCTTGGCTTGAATAAATTTTTTAAAGAGTTCTTTTTTGTTTTGTTTTTACACACTTGGATGAAGAAGTTTTTACTCTAACAATCTTCCCAGTAGAAAACAGAAAAGCAGCCTCCAGCTGCTCTGCTCAGGGCCTGGGGTCCCCCTTGCACAAGCACTAAAGCCGAGGGGTGTACTTCCCCGCTTTGACCAGCACATCCTGTTGCCTCTTGATGTCACCCAAGCATGTCATCATTTTTTTAGTTTCCCAGAAAATGAGCAGAAGGCACAGACTTTTGTCATGTGACCTCTGGTCTCCACAAGACCCAGCATCCTCTGCTGCCCCCTCCAGGATGCAGTACACTCATCCCAACTGGTACCCGATGCAGGCAGGCAGATTCCCACCCACAGTCCATAGTTTGCCTGGTGATTCAAAACCGGTGGGGTCTGCCCTTCGGATTTGTACACGTGTAATGGTATCCACGACAGTCGTGTGGATTTCCTATATCCTTCAGGATCTTTAGCTTATTGAATTTGTGATTTTTTTTTGTTCAGTTTTATTTAGTTTTCTTAGACTGTGATATATATTCCCAAATTTCCACTGTAGAGTCTTTCCCTAAATTATTCTGGATTTTTTTTCCTATTGCATATGTGTGTCATATGTATCTATACCATTCTTTCTACAAAGTATGGAAGTGGTGCTAGATGGAATTTATAGTTACAGAAAAATGAATTCATTTTCTAAATGAATTTGACAGTTTTTAGATTGTACATGTAAGTGATGTACAGTCTTTTCATTTCTTGTTGATATTTTCACTTAGCATGGTATCTTATCCTCCAGGCCACATTACGAATGGGTAAATTTCCTTCTTTAAAAAAAAAATGCAGAGAGAGAGTATGTGTGTGTGTGACATTTTCTTTATTCCTTCGTCTATCAGTGGACAGTTAGCTTGTTTCAAAATCTTGGCTATGGTGAATACTGCTGAAACAGACATGGGATTACAGGTGTCTCTTTAAAATACTGATTTCAAGCCATTGTGAGTGCACTTACCCATAATCCCAGCACTTGGAAACCTGAGACAGGAGAATTATGAATTCCAAACCCAGCCTGGGCTACACAGCAAGAGCCTAACTTCAAAAACCAAACCAAAACTAACAACAAAAGAACCCTGATTCCGTCTGCTTTGGATACGTACCCAAAGATCTGTATGGTTGCTGGATTATGTCATTGGTCTGCTTTGAATTTTTGAGGAAACTCCATACTCTTTTTTCATAATGTCTTTACCAAAACCGCATACCAGGGTTCTCTTTTTCTACATCCTTATCGGCATTTGTTATATTTTAACTAGTAACGGTCACTTTAGTTAGTGTGGATGTTCTCTCATTTGGGTTTATGTGCATAGTTTTCGATATTAAGGGGAAGCTCCTCTTCATAAACTTGTTAGCCAATTGTACAAACATTTTTGAGAAATGACTGTTCAAGTCTTTGGCCCATTTTTAATCAAGATGCTGTTTTATGTTGTTGTTATTGAGCTGTGACTTCTTTATGTGTTTTGGACCCTGATTGCATGCATGATTTATAAATTTTCTTCCATTTCATATAGGGACTACATTTCCCCATAGGTGTGTGTATGTGCTGTGTGGGCATGTGTATGCATTTTCACATGTGTGTAAATACATGTGTGTCTTCGTCAGGGTATCTGTCAGTCACCGAATGCAACTCTTTTCTTATCTGAAGCTGTAGGGGGTTTTTGTAATTTTTACAGCAGACTTTAAATAAGAATTCAGCTAGCACGTATTTGCGTGCCTACTATAATGCTGCATTTTCTCCTTAGAACAATCCAGGGCAATAAAGAATTACCTGCTGACATCTTTGTCTGCATTCACTCTCTTTCTTTACTTCATGATGGGAGGTGATCCCTTCCGCCCCGGGCCAGTCCCTTATTATGGTCTGAGCTCTACTGTTTCTGACATTCCTAGGGATCAGCTCTCAGCACCATCACTCAGTTCCACCCAAATGGTCAGTTTAGTTCCTATACTCTTTTCCCCAACCGCTACTGAAGCATGCTTGACTTTCCTGCATGTTTATGTGAGCTCCTCCCTCATGTCATGTCCTCAGTTGGCTGCAACCCTAAGTCTCTCCACTCTCCCTTCATTCCTAGCAGATTTGAAATGAGTTCCCCATAGTAATCGACTTCCATCCCACTTTGCCACCAACACCTCAATAGCCAGGGCTATGGGTGACTGCTTTCTTTTCTCTCTCTCACTCTCTCTCTCGCTCCTGCTCTCATATTCTCTCTCTCTCTCTCTCTCTCTCTCTCTCTCTCTCTCTCTCTCTCTCTCTGTCTCTCTCTCTCTCTCTCTCTCTCTCCTGCTCTCATTCTCTCTCTCTCTCATTGACCTCTCTGCCACATCTGACACTGCTGAGCAGAGCTTCTTAAAGCTGTTTCCTGTTGCCTTTGCTGGGCTCTAGTCCCCCTTCTCCTCCTGCAGACATTCCTTGGCCTCTCCTGCCTCTCTCCTGATTGGTGGCCTTTGCAGACTGGCCTCTCCCCTTCCTCCTTTGCCACTCTTCCCAAATGGCCTCATCCTTTCCCGTGGTGAAGACTCACGTTCATGTTTCCAGTCCTTTCTCTTGAGTTCTCTCTATGCATCCTTCTGCCTCCTCAACCTTTCTTTCTTTCTTTCTTTCTTTTTTCCAAGACAAGGTTTCTGTGTAGCTTTGGAGCCTGTCCTGGAAACAACAGCCTCGAACTCCCAGAGATCCGCCTGCCTCTGCCTCCTGAGAGCTGGGATTAAAGGTGTGCCCCACCACCGCCTGGCTTTCCTCTGCATTTCTAAGAGGGAGACTCTTGGACTGGGTGGCTGCCTCCCACCCTGCCACACCCGCTAGTGAAATGAATGGGTGAATGAGTAAATAAAGCCAACCCTCCTCCTGTTCCGGTTTTCCTGCTGCTGTTCCTGCCACGCATTCCCTCAATCCAGAGATGCTGCAGGAGTTGACAGAGCCATGGAGCTTCAGTGCTGCCACTAAAAGTCAGTTTCACAGATCGCAAAAGTTCCTTCTTTGTCAGGATCTATGTGGCTTTTAAAATAGACAGATCTTCATTAAATCAAGAAAAAGAAACTCTTATGAACTTGGTCATTATTTCACTTCGGCAGGCAAATTTAAGTGGACTTAGAAATACATATTGAAAATAACAGCCCCTAGCGGTTATTACCTGGAGACACCGTACTCCAGATGCTGTTTGGAACAATGCGTAACAATGACTTTGGCTTCCCTGGGCTCCCGTGGGGTGTATGTACCATTCCCAGAGAAAGCACTGTAAAAGTGAGCAGTTGGAGGAGACGCCAGAGTGACAGCTAGCAGGTAGCTGAGGAGGGGTTTGAACCCAGAGAGACCAGCTAACCTCCACACCATCCTCCCTCCAGTGGCTGACATTCCTCGTTAACTGATGCCTTCCTGTCACTGCTGCTGAAAGGAGTAACAAGTCTTGACTAACCGGGACGTGGCGGAACTAAGCATGTGCCTAGAGTACCCGTTTGCTGGTTACCAGAGAAGGCTGGTGGCGCTGATGTAATTCTTAGTCACAAAGGTTGGCTCCACCCCCTCCCATCCAGTTTATGTTTGAGTTTTCAGCAACGTTCTAGATTTCCTTTGATTCTTTGAAGCATAAACAATGGCCACAGCAACTTTGTCTTCTGAGCCCTCGGCTTATTTCACGTTCGTTTCAGCAGCTTTAACATGTTATCTGGGAAACGTTCCCACAGTGTCAACACAGATAGCATTCCCTTGCTTTCCTTCTGAGACAGGGCACGAGCAGTCCAAAGTGCGGAGGAAGTTAGTGACTCACCTAACCGAAAGCCAGCCGTTACTAATGTGACTTTTGTCTCCCTTGCCAAGTGGTTTGTGTGGGTTTCCATGGTAACCCGTCAGTATAACAAATGCCACAGACTAACTTTGCCGCTCTCTGATTTGTTTAGTTTGGACATCTTTTTCCCAGGGTCTGTGTGTACACAGGAAAGATGAACACAGAAAAGTCTGAGTGATTGCTTTAGGAACACAAATACACTTTTGGGGGTTTTTGTTTTGTTTTGTTTTTCTTAGGGGGGGATGTTTTGGTTTTTGTTTGTTTGTTTTTTTGAGACAGGACCTCTGTAGCCCAGGCTGGTCTCTAACGAAGTCAGTTTAGTTTTTTTGTTTTGGGTGTTGTTTTCCCGGCCTTGGTTTCTGGAGGACTGGGAATACAGGCAGGTGTGAGCCATACTCTCAGGTAGAGATCTGAGGGGAACAGATTTAAGCAGGGACCAGTAAGGAGGCTCTGAAAATAATCCAGGGAAATGATGCTGAGAGTCTGGGTGAGGATAACGATGGTAGATGCAGGAAAGGGATTGAATTCTGAACAGTTAGGAAGTGATGGGCAGGGATTGATAGTTGGTACCAGACAAAATCCGTCTGGATTCTTTTCAGCTTAGTGAAGTTGGGCAATTGCTCCCAGTTCCTTGACTAAGGAAATGGACTTGTATTATGATGTATAAAATGTGTAAGGTCTGGTATATTGAAAGCATTTGGTGACTGTTGTCACTGTAGCCATGGAAGGGTCATCAGCAGGTGGAGGTGGAAGCTGTAGAGGTGTGTCCTTCCTCTGGAAGATCTAATGTACTCTTTGTCAAAACCCATTCCTTATATGCTGCAATCCCTGCCCATATTTAACCTAGTTTTTCCCAAGTCTACCAGACTTACTGTTGGCTTCCCACTCTCTAGATAAACTAGGTGAATATGAAGTGCTTCCCCCTTGGTTGTTGTCTGAGAACAGCAGGTCCAGGCAGAATTCACTTGGTTTTAATTTTGTTACTCAGGCCAAAGCTACCCTCTGTGCAAGAGATAGCCTAGAAGATTTGATAATGAAATCATCATAAAGATGCCACATGGAGAGAATGTTCTAAACTAGATGTTTAAAAACCTACTATGTGTCTCAGAGTAGTTTAGTTGGGGAATTACTGATATTCCACAAACAAAGAAAAAGCAACAAAACATAAACCCAGGTTTTGGGGCTTTGCAGTCTTCATGTTTTGTTTTTATTTCTGACATAATTCCTAGAATTTTTAGCTCAGTAACATTTAAGGCGCCGCTGTAATGTGGATCGAAAGGTCCACGTGACAAACGCTTGTTCCCAGCGTGGCACTATTAGGAGGTCATGGAACCTTTAAGAGGTGGAGCCAAATGGGGTGCACTTTGGGTCACCAGGGACCATGCTCCCAAAGGGATTATGTAACTCTGGCCTGTTCCCTCCCTTTGCTTTCTAGCTATGAAGGGTGAGGCTCTGCTCTCACCCACCAGGCTGCCTTGCCAGGGACCCACCCAGTGCAACAGAGCCATCAGTCCTGGACTGAGACCCCAAAGCACTGAACCAAGAGAAACCTCTGCGCTTTGTACGTTGATGTGACCCAGGAATTGATAACAGTGACAGAAAGCTGACCAAAATGAGATTATTTGATTTTCGTATACTAGACAATACAGAGCATTCACCGAATGAATATTTAAAACAATTAGAAAATAATGACTTTCAGTGTTAAATACTTTTTTAAAACATGGTCTTGTAGTGTAGCCCAGATTGGTGTCACGCTGTGTTCCTCCTCCTCGGTCCCCTCAGTTTTGAGATTACAGGCGTGGGTCACCATTCTGACTCTCCTGTATGTAACTCTGTTCCATTCTGATGCTCTTCGGTACTTAGTAATATTTTTAATTTTCTAGTTTATACTTTGACAAAGGTTTACATGTATGTAGTTTCAGGTCTAAATGCCAAGCACTTTGGAAAACTGTGGTCCCCAACAACTACCTGTTTCTGATCTACCTGACAAGGAAACAGCCAGGAGGGTGAATATATCATCTTTTCTCCCGACTCCTCCCTCAGCCCTCTAAGAGGTAGACAGACAGCAGGAAGCCTGGTTATGCAGTCCATGAAGGCTGGCCTCTGGGCTCTGAGAAAGGTTGAATCCAGACAAACGAAAGGCCATGCCCAGGAGTTTTGTTTTAGAGGCCTGTGGTCTTGTGGTTTTAAATACCGTGTTCATCCTGTGTAGTAGGTGTGGTTTCTTTTTATTATTCCATGTATTCATGTGAGTGTGTGTATGTATTTGTGTGTGTCTGTGTGTGCACGCATGCGTTGCCTGCCTGTGAGAGTGATGTCAGAGGGCAGCTGTGAGAGCTGAGCCATTATCCAGCCTACAAGTTTTCCACTTGAAAACTTCCCTTCTTCCAGCACTGGCTTTGTTTGGCTGGGGTTGTGCTTTCTCTGTTTTTCCTGGTAAGAGCGTCTCCTACGGTGTCAGCTGAGATGTAACTGCAGCTCTGAGCTGGTGGAAGCCCTGTGCAGATGGAAGGGGCTTGGCGTCTTGGGTTTTGACTACAGGTCGAGATGACTTTGACCATTTGGGGGAGGGGGTGTCCATCTCATTAGAGTTTTCTCCATGAATTCATGGCTGTTTCCAACATTGGCGGAGCCAGCTAAAGAAGGGTCAACGCCAGTTCATCTTCCGCTCCTCCTGTCCATATACTGTCCCACCACTGAGACCTGCCCTGGGGTCAAGCAGGCCAGAGCGTCATCTGCTCCCCGTCAGGAAAATAGAGCCGAGCTTCCTGCAGGAGTTGGGTCTGACTGCGTATAAGACAGCTTCCAATCAATCCTTCCACCTTTGCTCCTTCCTTCACTTTATCTCAGAACCAGTTTAAAATTCCACTCTTGGCTTTCTTCATTAACAGCACCAGGTTCAGATTTCTTTGGTTGCTAAGTTAGTTACCAGTTGTCTGTCCCTGGAAGCTGTTTTTGTCTTCCTATGAGATGATGCCTTGGAGGAGAAAAAAAGGGAAAACAAACTTAGTAAGTTTCACTTTAGTGAAAGTTTATGTTTTCTAAGGACAGTAAACTGGTGTGTCTTTAAAAAACATTGTTCTTCGGGTAGTGGTGGCACACACCTTTAATGCCAGCACTCTGGAGACAGAGGTAGGCAGATCTCCAAGTTTGAGGCCAGCCTGGTCTACAGATCAAGTTCCAAGACAGGTCGAGCTATACAGAGAAACCCTGTCTCAATAAAACCAATATATATAGTTCCTGTTAGCTGATCCTACCCCAGTGGCATTGGCAACAGGAACAATCACAGACCTTGAAGTCCATTCCCGAAGATTCCAGACCGTCAGTATATCTGCACACCTTTTCTGGAAGCTCCAGGCACATGGCTGATGCCTTCAAGTCTTGGCACCCAGTGATACTGGGAGGAAAACAATGATCACAAATTCTTTCATTTTTAATTTGAGTTTTTATTATTTTCATGATCTTTCTGGGCGTTTTAAAAGTTGTTTATCTATAAACCCAGTGAACTCAGTGCACATTCTTTCCTTCACAGAGGCAGCTACGAGTTGACATGCTATTGCATTCACCCCATTTCTCCCGTACTCCAACCTTTATCTCATTTTTATCTCACCCATCAGTCTCTCTTGCTCCAGAGAAGTCATCGTACTGTGTTCTTCCTTAAGAAAATCACCCTCGGCGTACCTGTGCTCTCGGGGACCATCACAGAAGAGGGGATGGGAGGATTGTGAGATCGTAAGCTGGAGGTCAGGAAGAACAGGCTGTTGCTGTCTTGAGCTCCCATCCCCTGTGGTTGCCTGCACACAATCAAGCCAGTCAAATTCCAGCATGAAGTGGGGAAGGACTCAAGATCCTTCACCCCTGAGGAGCCAGGGGAGACCCTTCTGGGATATGGGGTGGTAGTTTTCTTTAGGGGTGTGGCTCCTGGTAGGTCAGTGGGTGCTCCATGATGACCCTACACCTGTGAGTATATGAACTACGCAACTTGGATTCAGTTGGTTATAAAAAAAAAAAGACATGAAGTAGGGAGGTGGAATGGATGTGGGAGGAATTAGGAGGAGTAGCAGTGAATATGATCAAGATACATTTATATGCATGTATGAAATTCTCAAAGGATTAGTACAAATATTGAGGTCAGGTGTGACAGTAATTAGGAGGTGGAGGCAAGTTGATCTCTTTGAATTCAAGGCTAGCCTTATCTACCTGGTGAGTTCCAGCCAGCAGGACCACAAAATGAGACCCTGTCTCAAAAAAAAAAATGCTTTCTTGCCTATATTAAGGGGACTAATGTGTAGATCTAGAGAACATTCATTCTTTTGCTTTATCCATTTTTCACTGTTTATGACCCCCATTGTCTCTCTCCTTCAAGAAGCAGAATAATTGTTTTTTGCTTTCCAAGGTTAAGTCCCTGGAACCTACCCAGGATAGTAAAGAGAACAGCTTGTACAAAAGTCAGGACACTTCAAAGAGGGAAGTCGTTGGAAAAACAGCAGGTTTAGGGCTGTGGACAAGGGGCTTGCTTGCGCGTGATGCCTGTACTCACCACCTAAATAACCTTGCTGTGCATCAACTCCGGGTCTGTGCAGTGAGGGACATGCCAGCTACACTTTAGAGTTGGTGTGAGACTGAGCTTCATGTTGTAAACTCCGAAATGGAAGTTCATGATGCTGAAATAGTAGAGTATTTGTGTGTATTTCTCTCTTGCATGAAGTCCTACAAGGCTCGGAATTGTGCCCTTCATCTTGTACATTAAACATTTAGAAGTGTGCCCAACACAGAGAAAATGAGCTTGAGTGAGTGGTGACGAGTCACTTTAAACTGATTGACAAGTAAAGTAGCTTCTCTGCATTTCTAATGCCCGCTTATTCCTGTTCCTCGCTTGCAAAGGCTGACTTTGCATTTATGTCTACTCCAGTGTGTGCTTGAGTGTGGAGCCCAGTGTGATGTCATCTGTTTACACGTGTGTGTGCTTGAGTGTGGAGCCCAGTGTGATATCATCTATGTCTACTCCAGTGTGTGCTTGAGTGTGGAGCCCAGTGTGATGTCATCTATGTCTACTCCAGTGTGTGCTTGAGTGTGGAGCCCAGTGTGATGTCCTCTATGTCTACTCCAGTGTGTGCTTGAGTGTGGAGCCCAGTGTGATGTCATCTGTTTACACGTGTGTGTGCTTGAGTGTGGAGCCCAGTGTGATGTCAGGTGGCTCCCTGAGATGCTCTGTCCCTTTCAGCGTCTCCAGCTGAGCCCAGAGCTTGCCATTTTGGCCAGTTTGGCACTACGGTCTGCTTACTCCAGGAGTCCCTGTCTCCCAGTGGTGGGATTACAGGCCCCTCCCTAGCTTCTCTGTGGCCCAAAGTCCGGTCCTCGAGACTGAGGAGCAGCCGTTTTCCTCCGGAGCCACCTTTCCAGCATCTGCAGACACTAATGTCTGTGTAACTTGGTGTTGTAGACTTGAGTGGAATTGTGAGTGCTTTTAACAGATAATCAACCGGCTTTTCGTTTTTTGTTTTTCCCTCTCCAGGGAGGTGGTGCAAGCAAACTGTGTTCGCTGGAGAAAGAAGTTCTCGTTTATGTGCAAGATGAGTGCCAGCGCCTCCACGGGCATCCTGGACCCTTGTGTCTACAGAGTGTCTGTGCGGAAGGTATGAAAAATCTGCTTTAACGGTAGAACTGTAACTTCACGCTTAGAGCAAGAAATGAAATTGCTCTGGCAAATATGGTGGCAAACCTGAGGCTATTACTCAGGAGCCAAAAAGCTTTCTTCTCAGAAATACTGTACACATCTGCAGTAGTTTGGGAGTGTGTGTATGTATTCTGTCATTTATCAAATTCCTAATCTTTGCTTTTTAAAAAATAATATTTTCGTTAATTCTTTGAAACTTTCATACAATGTATTTTGACATACTTATACTTCTCCCCCAACCCTTCTTCCCATACCTTTTCCACCTTCACTCTCCTACCCACCCAGCTTTGAGTTTTCTTTTTCTTTATTTTTTAAGCAGTTCAGTTTGTGTTTTCTGACTGCTCTTGGGAGTGGGGCCTGCCCTGGGGTGTGATGCATCACCCTAAGCAATAGAGGAGAGGGGGCCCGAACTGCCCTTGTCCTGGAGTCAGACTGATGAATACCTTAATATCACCATAGAACCTTCATCCAGTAACTGATGGAAACAGAGGCAGAGACCCCCATCAGAGCACTGGACTGAGCTCCCAAGGTCCAGTTGAAGATTAGGAGGAATGAGAATATGAGCAAAGAGGTCAAGACCATGATGGGTTCACCCACTGAAACAGTCTACCTGAGCTAATGGGAGCTCACCAACTCCAGACAGACAGGGAAGAAAACAGCATAGGACCAAACTAGTCCCTCTGAATGTGGGTGACAGTTGCATGGCTGGGGCAGACTGAGGGGCCACTGGCAGTGGCACCAGGATTTACCCCTACTGCTTGTACTGGCTTTTTGGAACCCATTCTCTGTGGATGGTTACCCTTGCTCAGCCTAGATATAGTAGGGAGGGCCTTGGACCTTCCCCAAAGCAATGTGCCTGACCCTCTCTGAAGAGTGGATGAGGGGTGGGGTGGGAGGAAGGTAGAGGGAGTGGGAGGAGGAGAGGGAGTGGGAGGAGGAGAGGGAGTGGGAGGAGGAGAGGGAGTGGGAACTGGAATTGGTATGTAAAACGAAAAAAGATAATTTAAAAAAGAAAAAGAAAACTGACTGTCCCTCTCCCAGCCACTCTCAAATGCCAGTATCTCCCCAAGCAGCCAACTAGCAGTTGGATTTTTCCCCACTCTGCTCCCCCCCATGCTGGGATTTGCCTGGATTGAGCTTGTGCAGGTCTTGTGTGTGCATAGCAAATGTAAGGCCAATCTGGGCTGTCCCATGACCCTTTCATGTGCATTTCACATTTTTACACATTTTTTTCTGATTTTTTTTCTGAAACAAGGGCCACTTTGTAGCTCAAGCTAGCCTGGAACTTGCACGTAGCCTGGGCTTATCTCAAACTCATGACCCTCCGTGCCTCTTCTCCTGAGTATTAGGGTTACAGGCATGCCACCGTGCCCAGCTTTACATACATATGTTTTAAGTTACCAGAGTACATGTCTATGCTGGCAAAGGTACAGACTTAGAATGAGAAATGTGGGTCTTTTTACTCTTTTCCACTCCAGCCCTGCATCTTTCTAGATCAGATTTAAAAACTATATTCTTAGATTTGTTTTCCTGCATTTTGAATGAATAATTAGCAGTGTGTGTTAGATGTGTGGCTTTATTCCAACCTCTGTATATTGCTTAACACACACAGAATATAGTAGATACATGTGTACAGACGTGATTTTACACGTTTTAAGCCTTTATAAAAATAGTTGTGTTTGGAGGCTTCTGCAGAGGAAGTGTGGTACAGAAAAGGCTCACACACAGTGGTACCAGCCTGCCACTTACCAACTGCGAGACCTTAGGCCGTGATGACTCAGTCTCTGCATCCAGCCTGATGCTTGGTGAGGAAGGATTAGCTGACAGCATGAAGCATCCTATCTTATTCCCCTTGCTGCCTTGCCTACTGCCTCTGCCCTTAGATTAAAACTCTTCTGAACGGAGCTCCAACCATGACGCTTGAAGGATGATGAGCTAGTCTTTGGATTTCAAGAAAAATAAAGCATATAACCAACCTAGAGTACAGGGTGACTACAAATTAAATAAACTCAAACTCAAGTAAACTCAAACAGAAACTGTAAATGCCAGTTACGCGAGGACATACCTCGAATAAACCCTTTTTCATAGTATAGGGCTTTGGATATTCATTAGGACGTGTCTTAGCTTGCTTCCTTTTGCCGTGATAAACATCATGGCCAAAGCAACTTGAGGAGGGATGGTTTTATTTAGTCTTACAGCATACAGCAAAAGAGAAGTTGGGGTGGGAACTAGAGGCAGGAACCGAAGCAAAAACCATGGAGGAACACTGCTTACTAGTTTGTTCCCCGTGGCTTGCTCAGCCCACATCCATATACACCTCAGTCCGCTTCCATATACACCTCAGTCCAGGGGTGGCCTCTCACAGTGAGCTGAGCCGTGCCCTCCCACACACACATCAATCACTAACCAAGAAAATGCCCCGTAAGCCTATCTACAGACAATCTGATGGAGGTATTTTTCTCAGTTGAGGTTCCGTCTTGCCAGATGACCTGAGCTTGTATCACATTGACAAGAAACTAACCAGCACACAACATACATGTTAAACTGCTAAAACAGATCCCAAAAGTCAAAGATAAAATGGTGTAGAAGTTGGTTCAGAACCTGAGATGAAAATAGTAGCTCTGCCATCTTTAGCATATGGTCCCATCGTTAGGTCTAAGAGATCAGCTCCAGTCTTCTTCTCTCTTGACTCGTGGTATAAAGACAGAGCTGATTCAAAAGCCGTGCCTGTGTCTTTTGTGTGCATCCCTCTGGTTAGGACTTAGTTGTGTGGCCACACCAAACTGAAAGGCTGTGTGGCCGGTAGGTTCTAGCGCGTCAGAAGAGAGGCTGGGAAATCAGCAATAGTCTTCCGCTGTACCTGACTACTCAAGGCGGCAAGTTTATTCTACGTAACCTTCCCTGTGTATTGTACAAAGAGCAGAGCACTCTTCTATTTAAACATGTTGGACATTTTTTTAAAAAGTCATAAACAAAGTCATAAATTAGGGTAAATTACTCATGAATAATATCAAAAAACTAATTAATACAGAAAGAACACCTCTACACAGTATAAAAGAATCAACAGCACTTAGGAGAAATTGACAGCTGACAGTATGTCCCCCCCAGAAGGTATTTTAAATAAACAATATCCCTAATCTTACACAAATTAAACCTACAAATAGACACCATTTTTGTCTCCAGATCAGAGTTTGGGAATGAACCCTGTTGCCTAGACACAGGGAAGCAGTCACACAATAAGCCTGTTAGTGCCTCCGTGTGCCAGGTACTGCTGTGGGGTCTGGGAAGATGAATGAACTGGAATGGAGTTCCTGACCTTCTACATTTTACTTTCTGGTGAGAACCGGAGAACAGAAAGCAAGAGTTTACCAAAATAAAATTAGTTTAGTACCGATAAATTTCACACATAAAAAAGCATGGGGAAACATAATAATTTAGGAACGGGTGATGGTTTAGAATTGAGGAAACACCTCTGTTCTCTTCTCCCACCCCAGAACCGTGGCCATAAGGCCACATCTAGCTTTTTAAATGGGTACTGGGCATCTAAACTAGGTATGTCCTCATACCTGTGCAACCAGCACTCTTTCCAGCTGAGCTATGTCCCCAGCACAGGGTGGGTTGGCTGCTTGGTTGGTTGGTTGATTTTTGAGACAGGACCTCATGATCCTCCTGCCTCTATCACCCAAGTCAAAGAGTATAGGCATATACCACCATGCCTGATTCACTGGGAGAGTCTAATAAGGAGAATCATGGCCTTTTCTAAGATCATGCTGCCGCCGCCGCCGCTGCTGCTGCTATGGCAGAAAGTTGGCTTTAATATTTCAAAGTAGAAATGTTTAGGTTTGAGGATAGTAGTTTTTGCATAGAGATGGGCATTATTTTGGGCAACCAGATACCCAACTAAAAGGACGGGATTCTGTTACATGGAAAGCAAGAATAGATACTGAAAGTACAGCTAGCTCCTCTCTGCAGAAGCTAAATAAAGGGGTGGGCACAGGATAGGAGAGGCTGGAGGAACAGCAGCCAGGGAAGCAGCAGGGAAACCGGGCTGATGTGGTGTCAGGGAGAGGTAGAGAGGAAAACGATGTAAGAAAGGAGGTAAGTGGTCGCGCCCATCACATACTCAGCACAGGCTAAGATGGAGACGGGGAGCTTTTAGCTTTAACAAAATACGGAACACTGGGAATCCTGAACTACTAGAGAGGGAAACTGAGGGAAATCCAGTTGGAGAGGGTTGAGTACAACAGAATGCAGCAGGTAGAGGTATAAGTCTTTGGAATGTTTGGTTTCTTGTTTTTATTTTTTATTCTTCTCTCATACGTTCCATCCGCACTGCACTTTCTCCTCCCTGTACTCTTCCCAATCCCCAAGAGTCAGAAGTCTTTCAAATATTGACCATAGAGGAACAGCAGTGAAAAGAATCAAGCTGAGGAACCAAGGAACATCTAGAGGACATTTCCTTTAGTTTAAGAATGGCACTGTTGAGGGGTGTGAAGTGACCCAATGAAGAAGAAATTCCTATGAAATAAAACAGTGGCAGGGAAGGGGAAGAAGAGCAGATATTCATAAGTAATAGTAGAGCTCCCTGTAGACTCCCTGGGCTTTGTTTAAACTCCCTGGGCGAAAGATAGAAGTGACAGAGAACACTTCAGTATCAGCGTCGTGAAAAAGAGTGACAGCTCTCTCACTAAAAATGTTATTTTTTTTTTTTTGGCTTCTCGAGACAGGGTTTCTCTGTAGCTTTGGTGCCCGTCCAAAGCTCTTGTAGACCAGGCTGGCCTCGAACTCCCAGAGATCCGCCTGCCTCTGCCTCCCGAGTGCTGGGATTAAAGGCGTGCGCCACCACCACCCGGCCTAAAAATGTTCTTTTTTTTTTTTTTTTTTTTTTTTTTTTTTTTTTTTTTTTTTTTGGTTTTTCGAGACAGGGTTTCTCTGTGGCTTTGGAGCCTGTCCTGGAACTAGCTCTGTAGACCAGGCTGGTCTCGAACTCACAGAGATCCGCCTACCTCTGCCTCCCGAAGGGACTTTAGCGCTGGGAAGTTTGCTGGTGATAGCAGAAGGAAACAGCCCACAGGGTGGCAGGCATTGTTCTAAGAGCTTTACCATCAGTCTTCACAGTGTGCGTTGTCCTCAATTCAAAATTGTGGCCCACAGTCGTGGCCGAGGGACACTGAGGGGAGATACTTGAGCCCCAGGAGCCAAGGCCAGTCTGTGCAGTGTAGAGAGACTCCATAGCAAGACTGACTAAATATGTAAAGCTGCAAGCAGAGTGAAAAATTTGGTCATTATTAAGGTGTTGTCTTTGACTTGAATGGTTGGATTTAAGGTCAGTCTATTTTTTATCGTCTGTGACATGTGCTAGCATGCACATGTCTACTCAGAATCATCTGGCTTACATTTAGTCTGACATCCTTCATCATATAATGTTCTCATGGTGTTTTCTGTATTTGCAGGAATTGAAAGGTGGCAAGGCTTATGCAAAGGTAAGGAGATCACCTCCAACTCCTCTGTAATCCCTAGCATTGTCCTTGCAGGCTTTTCATGCTTACTCAGGCGTGACTCATCTTAGGTGAAGCAAACTGGAGATTGAATAATTGGATTTAATAGTAAAGTATTGCAATATTCTTTTGGGGGGCTGGAGAAATGGCTCAGTGGTGAGGAACACTGGCAGTTCATCCAGAGGACTCAGGTTCTGTTTCAGCACACAGATGTGACTGTGACTCCAGTTCCAGAGGACCCACCCTCTTCTGGCCTCTTTCAGACACTGCATGTACATGATGTGCAGACATGCATGCAGACAGAATACCCATGCACATAATAAACATAAATGAGTCTTTTCTTTAAAAAAAGAATATTCTGAGAACTTATTACAGGCTGTTACCCTTTAGTCTTAGCCTCCCTACTAGAGAACATTCTCCAGTTTTCTTGAAGCTATAGCTTACTGATGACACAAAACAAGTAGATATATTTCTGCTCTATGATTGGTTAATCCACTGACGAAAGAATGTGGCCAGGGATCCCTTATCCCCTTCCCCTCTGTGATGACCATCAGCTAGCTAGTTGCTCAGGTTTTGTCAATGCAACTCATTTGTAGAAGAAACCCTCGCTGGTTTCTGAATGTTATCTTTGTTGAGTAGGAAGCATTTCCTACGTCCTCTCAGAGGGCTCCCCTATATGTTTTACTGAGTATAACGAAACCATATACACACCCCTAACCATCTGTGACCATAGGGATGGACTGCGTTGTTAAGTTACACTGCCCACAATTTAGCAGTGCAATGGGTCCCTCTGTGTGCTCACGGATAAGGATGGAGATTGAATCTCTGGGGAAAGTGGAGTTTGGTAAGGACTGTCAGGAAACTGAGTATTGGGCAGGCGGACAGCAAGGTCTACTCTTGCTGGTAGCTGTTCACACATGTCTTTCCTTCTAAGAGCTGTAAAAAACCATGTTCTCTCACCTTTTGCTGCCCTAGGTTACGCCTGCATTACTTTCTATTGGCAGCCGGTTTGGCCTCCTGCTCAGTCTGTTCCCCTGTTGTCTAACTCCAGCTTCCTTAGTCCTGCCAGAATGATCTTTCTAAAATTAAAACGTGATAATATCACTCCCCACTTTTAGTCCTTCAGTGGTTATTCACTGACTGTAAAGGAAATTGGAAGTGTTATAAGCTAGGGAGATCCGCCTTTGTTTGCAGGCCGTTCCTGCTGCCTCATCCCTTCTGCCTGCCATCTGCATTCTCTGTTCTCTTCTCTTTCCCACCCCTCACTCTTAGGAGGTATATTGCCATCACATACTTCCTAGAGTATCTCATGCTATTTTAGCCCCTTCACCTTGTGACTTAACACCATGCATGTCTCCCTCCCTCCCCTTATCCTTTCAAGTCATGTATCGTTAAAGACTCAGCTTAGTCATGCCTCCCTACTGAGAACTTTTCTTCTCTCTCGAATAATTGTGTCTTCCTTTACCACCGCACCTAGCAGCACTGCTGTGGGAACTTGCTTTCTGTTTTCCTGTACTAAACTATGAAAATAAGAATAAAGGACCCAAGGATAGCTCGGGGCAGAGCATGAAATAGGCCCTGGGTTCCATCATCCCCAGCACCAAAAAAGGGAAAACATTCTTTATTTCTAATCAATACCTAATGTTACCTGGAATATAAATGTTAACAATGATTTTCTGAATAAGTTAATGTCTACCACAAATATGATATATACATATATTTATGAGACACATATATGAAACACACGCACATATATGAAACACATGCATATATAGATATTCATGTGACAGTTATCTTGGTGAAGCCAAAGAAAGTCTTGAGGAAATATGAACTCGCTGGGACCACACTATACAGTCTGTAATGTGAGTTCTTTGAAGACAGAATATGTTTCCTCTTCCATGGAAGAGTCTGGCCTATAAAAGGGCGTTGGCATGTCACTTTTTTAGCAGGGATTGTCTTATTGGTTGTTTGCTGATATACCAAAGAACAACAGACTGGACGGCATAAACAAAACACATTTAGTTCTCCTTTCTAGATGCTGAGGAGTGATAGCAGCAGCTCCCGCGTCTGTGAAGAGCCTGCTTCCTGGTTTGCAGATGACACACTTCTCAGTGTGTCACCATGTGGCAGATTGCAGAACGAGGCTGCAAGTTCTTTCCTGTTTAAAGTGCATTTCTCCAGACCTTAGTGCACAGCTCAGCGATAGAGCACCCACTGAGACATGTGCAAGGGCCTGGCTTTGGTCCCCAGTGCCAAAAGGGGAGGGATGGGTTCCTGAGGGCTTCAGTCTCAAAGCCTCCCAAAGCCCCCACCACTCCATACCATCCTGTTGGATGTTAGATTTTCAACATATGAATTCCGGAGAAACAGAAGCATACAGTCCATAACAGAGATCCTTAGTGACAGTATAAAATCAATATTGTAACAGTAGATGGTGAGTTAGATGGGCAGCTAGCCTTTTTTTAAGACTGCTTTATTAGCGTTTGGACACTGGCATGAATAGAACTGAAAAATACTAGGTTATCTAAGAGAGTGAGTTCAAGAGCATTAATGACCTTGAGTTGACCTTGGCACGTTCTGGCCAGCAGAGTTAAGAGATGAACTGGGAAAGAGGAAGTTCATTTGACCAGATGGTCAGAGACAGTATAGATGACCTTTTTACAGAAGTGTTGTTTCGTGGGATTTTTTTTTCATTATTTTTGTTTCGGTGGGAGATGAACAGAAAAATAATTCAGTGCTTTGGAGAGATGTGGGACAGGTTTGGTTGGTTCCTTATGACAGGAGAAAATCCAGCATGCCTGTGTGCTGGTGGGAATGGTCTAGTGAGAAGGCGTAAATCAGAGTGCCAAACCGCAGGGAAACTGCAGCATAAACGGGATAGGCAGGAGCCACAGGAACACAACCACATCCTCTGCAGCATGTGAGTGGGAAGGCCATACAGGCCCAGGCGCAGGTGGGCGAGTGGCTGCTGCTGGCAGTAAGAGCTTATGGGAGTTAAGTTCCCTTGACCGCCTGGGTGAAGTAGACAGCAAGGTCCTCAGCAGAGAGACGGAACAGGGAGAAAGTGTGTGAAATAGCTTGTGTTGATAACCGGTGGTCAAATAGGTCACATGTCTTCACACGTTCACTCAAATGTTCCTCTGCATGGTCCTATCCTGGCTTTTCCGCCTACGTTGCTCCCCTAGAAGGCAGTAAGACCAGAGTAATCGTGTGGAAATTAAGCAGCTGTTGCCTGTGTCTTGCCGTGTGCCTGATTTCCTGCATTGGGCTTACATGATTCTCTGAGCTATTTTCTTTGTTCTTTTCATAGCAGTTAAAAACTACTGAACTAGTAGGAGCAGGGGCTCTCTCTGACTCTGTTGCCTGTTTTGGGGACCCTTTCCTCCTAGCGGGTTTTCCCATCCAGCCTTAATAGGAGAGGAAATGCCTGGTCTCATTGCAACTTGATAGACCGTGTTTGGTTGATATCCATGGGAGGCCTGCACTTTTCTAAAGAAAAATGGAGGAGGAGTAGATGGAGGGAATACGAGGGGAATCCTAGGAAGATATGAGGGAGGGGAAACTTTGGTTGGGGTGTAAAACAAAAAATAAAAAATTAATTTAAAAAATCTACTGGAATAATGTTCCGATGCGCAAGTAAAACCACTCTCTTGCATGTCCCTGAAAGTGGGTCTATGGAGACGGCTCATGGGGAGATGCTTGTCATACTGGTGTAAAAACCCGACTTTAGATCCCCTAGAATGTCTGTGCTGCAGTGAGGTGGGAAGAGAAGACTGGAGGATCCCTGCAGGCCAGGTAGTCTAGCGTTACAACACAGTGGCAAACAACAAAGACACCCTGCCTCAAACGTGGCAGAAGGTAAAGACCAAAGCGTGAGGGTGTTGTCTGACCGCTGCACACTCGCTGTTGGGCGTGCATACCTATGTGTGCACATACGTACCATATACGTTATACACAAAAAAACTTGGAACAACCTCAGCAGCGTTTGAAACATATTATGCAGTTTATCGCGTGTTCGTAGAGACGTGCTTAATTCGCTTTTTGTTCATGAAAATTGTATACAGTTAGTGGCATAGGAGTAGGCTGCTAAAATAACAGTGATCACACTGGAACCGTGACTGTGGGCTGAGCAACATCAGAGGAGAGACTAGAGCAAGCTCCGATAGCGGCAGGAAATGGCTTTTCTGGGTAGTAATGCGGAAGAGGAAGACGTTTAAACTGGACTGGGTAGCAGCAGAAAGGGCAGGTGCAGGACGGAAGCTGCAAGAGAAGCAGCAGTTTCCAGAAAGAGAGTCAGGATAAAGTGAAGGATGCCTAGCAGGAGGAGGGGAGGAGAGGAAAAGGTCCCTCCACTAAAGAAGCGAGGAGGCTTACTGCAGTTCTCTCGTGGGTGCGTGGAGAATGAGAATTTAACCTGTAATGATCTGCAGGCCCCAACAGCTAACTCAGCATAGGCCCGGGTCCAGAGTCGAGGGGTCTGAGTGTCTGTACGCAGCTGCGCATGAATGCGGCTGCTCATTATCCCCGCAGTGCGGCGTGAGTGTAGGTGCTACTGGGAGGGATGTTGCTTTCTGATGTGCCTTAGCTGAGCTGTCACAGCCGTACAAACGTGTAATTCTAATGTGTAAATCCATGATGAAAGATGAATAGAATAGGCAGTAGATTTTTATTAAAGAGCAGCTAAATTAAGGAGCAAGTAAAGCAAGGGATAAACTGGGTAGTGGGAAGAACTGAAAGGTTTGAGAAAACTCATGGGTTGGGTGACTATTTTAAGGGGATATGGTAGAGCCTTCTAGATAGTCTATTAATATGATTCTCTTTCTTTTCATAGCTGGGCTTTGCAGATCTAAACCTGGCAGAGTTTGCCGGATCAGGAAATACCACCCGCCGCTGTTTACTGGAAGGCTATGATACCAAAAATACAAGACAGGACAATTCCATTCTCAAAGTAAGCACTCTTCAAGATTTACATGGCGATAAAAGATGTTCTGCCTGTAGCTAAGCACAGGTGTCTGTTGTCATGGTTACCGTGGGATTCCATACTGAGGTCGTGAGGCCTCCACCTCGTTAGGGTCCAGTGTGTTTCTCACTGGGGCTGTGGGCGAATACACCACCACCACAACCAAATGCTTTTGGGAAGAGGGAACATGATGCCTGGATACGTGGCTTAAAATACGGATAGCTATCCAGGCTAGAAAGCTGGCCTAGAGGTTAAGAGCACCTGCTGGATAACCATGAGGAGCTGAGTTCAGATTCCACCCCAGCTGGAAAATGCCAGCTCCAGGCTCAGGGAGAGACCCTGCCACAAAGAAATAAGGCTGAAACTGAGAGGAGGACTTCGGATGCCCTCGCCTGGGTTTTGTGTCTGCACAGGAGTGTGCACTGACACACACGTTTGCCCATATGTGCATTGCACGCCCACACACATACACACACCCCTCAAGAGAACTTCCTAAGAAGCTGTGATGTGTTTGTAGAGGTGCTCTCGTAAGCAGTGAAGTGGCAGGCAGACCCATTCATGGACACCTGTCTTATTTCTCCAAATCTCATCAGGAGCCATATGTTCAGGGAATTACAGGGAATATATACTTCATGAAGCTGATGAAAACATTAAATGAGATCTATTGGAAAAGATAGCCAGAAAATACCTTGTACCTCAGAGAATCTTCACTACATTTTATTTAATTAGTAAGTTACCTAATAAGAAAAAAGATTGATATTTAAAAACCAAGTGGTTTTTATTCCAAAGTTAGTCAAGTGAAGAATAACTTTATACCTACAGTATAAACTTTGTTTTCAACCATGGATATACAGAAATTCATGAACTGGTTCTCGCAGGCAGACACCCCTTGCACACAGCAGCGTTAAGAAAGGTGGGATGGGCAGCTGATGTGAGAGGAAAATGATAAAGGAGGTGAGGAAATGTCAGGTATGGTGGTGCGCTCCTATCATTGGAGCGCCTTGGAGACAGAGGCAGTGATGATCAGGGGCTCAAGGCCAGCCTTAGGTACATAAGGCCCTGTCTCAAAAACCAAGGTAGGAGCCAGGCAGTGATGGCACTTACCTTTAATTCTAGTACTCAGGAGTCAGAGGCAGGCAGGTCTCTGTGAGTTTGAAGCCAGCCTGGTCTACTGAATGAGTTCCAGGAGAGCCAGGGCTACACACAGAAACCCTGTCTCAAAAAGCCGAAGCAAAAAAAAAAAAAAAAAAAAAAACTAAGGTAGGAAAAGGAAATATTAAAAGAGCACCATCCTATGAATTTCAAGTCTGCTTGATTTTGTTGTTATATACCTCTGAAAATATCGCAGGGCACTTGCACACTGGCAGGTCTAGATAGATGGTATCTTAGTCAGGGTTTCTATTGCTGTGAAGAGACACTGTGACCACAGCAACTCTTATAAAGGAAAACACTTAATTGAGGCTGGCTGACAGTTTCAAAGGTTCAGTCCATTGTCATCTTGGTGGGACGTGGCAGCAGGCAGGCAGACATGGTGCTCGAGAAGTTGCCGAGAGTTCTACATCTTGATCCGCAGGCAGCAAAAGGAGACTGTCACACTGGCCAGACTTGAGCTTATAAGGCCTCAGAGCCTGCTTTCGCAGTGACACACTCCCTCGTCCGAAAAGGCCACACCTAATAGTGCCACTCCCTATGGGCCAAACATTCAAACATGTGAGTCTATAGGGGCCATTCCTATTCAAACCACCAGAGATGGGGAACAGTTTTCATCCCTGATTTATAATGGAGAAGGTGAGTCTCAGAATGTTAGGTGCCTTCCGTAAGAGAAGTGGTGAGTGACGGAGCTGAGGCCAACATGCGTGTCTGCTGTCTGGTGGCCTTATCATGCCCGCGCATCCCCCTTTTCAAAACCCACCGACTGTCCTGTTCATTGTGTATTTCTTACTTTAATAAGCAAATAACCTATCTCTGAATAACACTGCTTTGGCATGCATGTGTGCGTACATGTGTGTGAGAGTGTGTGTGCGCATGTATGTGTGTCCTCTTCTTTGTGACAAGCCATCTCCCCCTGAGACAGCTTTTTAATTTTAGGCAGTTGACCCTCTCCCACCATCTCCTGTGTTCCCAGCCCTCCTGGTCATCTCACGCAGCTGTCTTCACCCCTAACCCTTCCTTTCTCATGAGCTGCCAGGCCTCACTTGCTTCCACTTCCCCCTTACTAGCATACAGTGCACAGGTCTGACTGTGTGCCCTCCCTGAGTCTGTGTCCTTGAGCTGAGCATTACTGGAGGACACACAGGTGAGTGGGCACTGCTGGAATCAGGCTCATCTCCAGCTGGCAGCCATCCTCTGCCCCCATCCCCGTTTCCATATTCTCCTTCCTGTCTTTTTTCTCAATGTAGTTTCACACCCCATGTTTCACCCCAGCTAAGCTTCTCCTTCATGAAAAGGCAGAGTTCACGAGACTCACATCCCCTCATCATCCCAGCATAGAGCTGACCCCTCTGCTTGTCTCTCCAGTCTTCCTGCAGCGCATGGTACTGTCTTGCCTATGGTCACAGGGATGACACGACCCTCTTCCCGTGAGAAGTCAGTCCTTCCTCTTGACCTCTAGAATCCACGCAGGCATAACCGAGAGTTTTCTTTTTGGACCATCTGCTCTTAGTCATGTCTCCCTTTAATGAGCCGTCCTTGTCAGCACACAAAGGAACAGCTGTAATATACGTGTTTCCTAAGAAGGGAGCTCATGCCACCTCTCATCCCTGTCCCGCGTCTCTGTTCTGCCTCGCTACACAATTTCTCCATCCCAAGACCATCAGATAGTCACAAGTGCTGTCCTGTAGAGTTGGGGACCAGATGGGAGGAAAGAAGAGGCAATAAGAGAATCAGCATAACAGGATAGCTGAGACTTAAGGAAAACAATGACATAAGGTCATAGAAGATGCTTGTCAAACATTCACTGGAAAGTGTGCAGTAATCTGTGTGTGTCCTGTTTGTCGTTAAGACTGTAAACTCAGTGAGTGTGGTCCTGGGTTCTGCCCTGTGCCAGCTATGTAATTCAGAAAACATCCCCTGATCTCTGTGGTCTCAAAATGAGAGTGTTACTCTATCACGGGAGTGCTGAAGATGAAATGAGATGATGTGTAGAAAACACATAGTTTATATCTGGAACAGAAGTTCCCAAATCGCCAGGGTGGTGCTGCAGGTGTGGAATCCCAGCACTCCTGGGGTGGAGACAGGAAGATAGTAAGTTCAAGGTTATCCTTGGCTCCGTGGCAAGTTTGAGGTTAGCCTGGAATGCTGAGACTCTCTCAAATAGCCAAAACAAAATATTTGCAAGTCACTATCATTGTGAATTTTCTCATAAGGATGTAAATTGGGGGCTGGGAATATTGCCTGGTTGGTAGGAAGCCTACCTAGCATACACAAAATCCTGGGTTCAGTCCTCAGTTCAAGACCACCCCATGACACTAGTGAATTCGAGGCCAGACTCTCAGAGGAAAAAAAAGTGAGATTGTCCTGTGGTAGATTCTTAGAAGTTACTTAGCAACCAGGGACTATGAGCATCTCAGAAAGAAACAGCAAGGCTTTAGTGCTGATTCGAAGCTGGGGCAAAAGCTCTCTGCCCTTTAGAGTTCCAAGCACATATCCCATAAAGCCTCAGCCTGTGGAGCTGAAGGGCCTGGTTATTAAATACTTGACCCCACAGGGGTCTGCAGTAAACACAGACAAAGCAGACAGACACAGACACTTACTAAAGCTAGAAGAATTAGTACTAGGGAAGTGCTTACTTCTTATTCTTATCTTTTCCACAGGGTTTTGAACATTAAAGATGATTTTTAATCCATATCTACATAAAACAGTAATTGAATATTGAACACACCCTCATTAAACATTTATTTCTCTTAATGCTTTCTAGATAGAAAATATAAGACTAGGTTTTAGTCAGGTGGTGGTGGTGGTGGTGTGTGCCTTAATCCCAGCACTTGGGAGGCAGAGGCAGATGGATCGCTGTGAGTTCGAGGCCAGCCTGGTCTAAAAGAACTAGTTCCAGGGCAGGCTCCAAAGATACAGAGAAACCCGAAACTCTGGGGGGGGGGGGGGGGACTAGGAGGTGTCATAGGGAAATACAGATTAGCAAAACCTGGCTTCTCAAGAACTCTTATAATTGTGGCATTTGTTGCTCTTTTTTTTAGGTTTTGATCAGTATGCAGCTGATGTCTGGTGACCCATGTTTTAAAACGTAAGTTGAAAACCAGGAAATGGACTGTTTATCTGCAGCTGTGATGCAAATGAAGTAGGTTTATAGGCAAACAGCTCCTTTCACTTCACTGGCCTGGCTGGCACAGAAGCGATTGTTTCCCGTTACCAGGGAAGCTCACCACTCCCAAAATGATGCAAGTTATGGATCTTTGCCACCTCTGGGTTTTCGGGTTGAAGGTGAAATTATACAAGCTGAGGTTTGAATTCGCTTGCTGTTTTCCTCAGCGGATACTCAGTAGGTGCCTCACAGTGTGTTGGAGCGCATCCTAACCTCAGACAGAGCAGTGAGCAAAAGACACTGCGCATCCTAACCTCCAGTGAGCAAAAGACACTGCATTCTGCCACCTTAGAGCTCAGACTCTAAGAAACAGCTAAGTCGTGATAAACAGCAAAGGAGCCTGGGAGCAGATGCTCTGATGAGGAGTCGCGGGGGGGGGGGGGGGGGGGGGGGGGGATTGGACAAGGCGATGTAAGAGCTGTTGTAGATGAGTATCAGGGCAGGGCTCCCTGCTTAAGATGACATTCGAGTTGAGACCTGAAGGAGGGGAAGCAAGCCATGTGGATAATTTGGGGAAAGGGTACTCAAGATGGAGGGAAGACGGAGCAAAGCCTTGAGGGGGCACGGTTCCCAGCATGCTCAGGTAACTGCCTGGAGCAGAGGGAGCAGAGAGCTAGGTAATAGGAGATGAGGTCAGCTGGTCACCTGTGGGCCATTAGAATAAGGGCTCCACTTTCCCTCTGAATAAGATCAAAGGCTCCAGAGGCTTCAGGTGAACAGTAAATGCTCTTATTATGATACAAGGTAGAAAAGAGCCAATCTGAGAGAGCGTGATGGGGACGAGGCTGCAGAGGTGGAGTGGGTGGCCATTCCATTAGTGAATGTTTCTCTCCTGAGAGGCCGCAAGAGGAACAGTTCAGAGCTCAGATATAAGACACAACAAAACCCACATCTGAAAAGGGAACTTATGAAACATTCGGTGTGGTCCAAACTCTTACCTTAGGAATGAGGAGACCGAGACAGAGCAACGTCTGTGTGGAGCCGAAGGTCAATAGCTCTGGAGAGGGGCGTGCCCTGCTCTGCTGGCTGCCGCATTGGCACATTGGCATGGGAGCCGTGCACACGGCACTCGATGTTACAGGGTCAGAGAGTGGAGGGCTGGAAGTCAGAAAGTCCTCACTGAGGGGATGGCCCTGGCTGAGTACTGGTGACTAAGAATGCACTAAGCATGGAAGGTGAGCAGAGACGTTCCAGGAAGAGGAAACCATTTGCACACACATAGGGCACTGTTACGGTGCACGGGATATTTGTGGAACATCCAGCAGGTAGGACGTCCTTTTAGGTGATCATTTTAAATGGACTCTGAACATTACTTTAAAATTAAAATAGCACCCATTTCTAATTATTTGTTTATTTATTTGGTTTTTCGAGACAGGGTTTCTCTGTGGTTTTGGAGCCTGTCCTGGAACTAGCTCTTGTAGACCAGGCTGGTCTCGAACTTACAGAGATCCGCCTGCCTCTGCCTCCCGAGTGCTGGGATTAAAGGCGTGCGCCACCACCGCCCGGCTAGCACCCATTTCTTTAATGTGCACTTATATTAAGAGATCCTGTCAAAGACTATTACACATTTCTGAACAAAGGGAGTACTAGAAGAGAACCAGCACCCAGTGGACACTCGGTTGTTAGCCCCTGAACTACGTTTCCCTGGGCAGCAGAACTGCAGCAGCCTCGTTAAGATTTCAAATTCTGAGTCTGCTGTACTAACGGCCCCACGGTCAGCTTCTTCTGTCTGAATGCTAATTGCCCCTCTCCTAGAGCCCTCAGTAGAAATGACTCCCAGTTCTTTGAGACAGCAGGGCAGGAGTCATGGTAGCGTTAGGGGTGTTATGGCTGTAATCGCCTGTGGAAGGAAAGACCACTGATATTTAAGACTTGAGGCCTGCAGAAAGCTCAAAGCAGTCACTGGTGATTTATGACCGTTATTGGAGACTCTGTTCTTTGCATGAATCTCTTATATGTGTTTCCTGTGAAATGCTCAGTGGAGTTTTATTTTGGTTTTTAAGCAAGTTCTTTATGTTTTTTTTAAACACATAACTCAGTTGGGCCCTGTGGTCCAAGCCTGGAATCCTAGCACTCAGAAAACTGAGGCAGGAGGATCTTCATGAGTTCAAGGCCAATCTGGACTGCATACGGGTTACCAAGCCAGCCAGGTCTACAGAGCAAGATCATGTCTCAAAAAATATACCCCAGTAATATCACAACAAAATCAAAATACAACTATTGGTAACCAAGGAGGTTGGCCTAAGTCAGACTGTAAAGAGCCTTGGTTGTCAAGTATGGAATTTGAGCTTTGTCCCAGAGGCACTATTGAAGGGTTGCCTTGGCTTTAAGACAGGGGCTCACATAGCCCGGCCTGGTATCCAGCTTGCTACGTGCCTGAGGATGACCGTGAACTTCTGGTCCTCCTGCCTTGACCTCCTGAGTGCTGATAGTACAGGACCATGACACCGTATGGGATTCTCACTCTCCAGAACTCCATGAGGCAGGGCTTTTTCTGTTCCCAGTATTTTATTGTGTTAAAGCCTTTTCCCACAGGCGGGAGAGATGGCTCAGTGGTTAAGAGCACTGGCAGAGAACCACAGTTCAGTTCCCAGCACCCACATCAGGCAGCCCACACTCATCCGAAACTATAGCTCCATGGGATCCAGCACCTCTTTCAGTCCCTGCAGGCACCTGCATATGTGTGCATGCACACACATGTGCATAGATAAAAATAAGATCTTTATGTAAAAATCTCCCCCACATTTATTATTTGGGTTTTAGGGTTCTAAAGAACGCTTGTGGATCATTTAATAGTTTTTATTTCATCCTCAAAAAGCTAACTCTCATAAACAGCTCTCTAAGGCCAGGTACTGACCACACAGTGAGTCTAACCGTAGTTCAGACCTTCAAGCTCATACATGATTCAAGATCTGATCCCTACACCATCTATTTACAGGCCTCCCTCCACGTCCATGTCGATCCCGATCGCTGGAGAATCTGAGTCTTTGGAAGAGGATAGGAAAGGTGGAGAGACTCTCAAGGTGCATCTCGGAATAGCAGGTATGGGTATATAGCTTCCTGAGTCTTTAATTTCTGAAAAACAATACTATTTAATTTTCTAATCAATTCCTAAACCCTGAGGGGCTGATAGAATGATTGAGCAAGTCAGAGTGCTTGCCACCTAGCCTGATGACCTGGGTTTAATCCTTGGAATCCACACAGTTTAAGGAGAGAACAGGACCTGGAGAGATGGCTCAGCAGTTAAGAGCACTGGCTTAACTCATAAGAGTTCTTCCAGAGGTCCTGAGTTCAATTCTCAATAACCATATGGCGGCTCATAACCATCTCTAGTGGGATCTGGTGCCATCTTCTGGTATAAGGTATACATATGTAGGACACTCATATACATAAAATAAATAAAAAATTTTAAAAAAGAGAGAGAGAACCAGTTGTCCTCTAACCTCCACACGCATTCTGTCCACACACACACACACATACACAAAAGTAAATAAATGTAAAAAAATTCCTCCAACCCACCCACAGGTAACTGTGTATGCATGCACTCATGACTTGAAATGTACCAGCTAGTGTGCTGGCTGAGCCAGGACTTCTTCCTTGTCTACGGTAATGTGCTCTGACACCGGCAACTGAATGTTGCATTAACACTGTCTCTCACTGACTGCATCTCCTCCTCACAAACACAAGCACCACCAGTTTTTCCCGTTCCTCCCTCATGCCGGCACATCCGCCTATCAGCTCTTTGGTGCTGCTCTTCTTCCCCTTCTGTTTGCTCCTCAAGCCTCAGAGTGCACTGGATTTTCCTGGGGCCGGAGGGCGTTAAAACATACTGCTAGCACCAGCAGCCAGTTTGGGATTTGGTCAATCCAGGATGGTGCCTGGAACTTTCTAATGTACATCAGTTCAGCTTCTTTGCTGCTGCTGCTGCTGCTGCTGCTGCTGCTGCTGGTTCCAAGCACACTGTGAGCCCACTTCCCTAGACATCTTCTAGCAGAGGCAGAATCTACTGTGGTTGCTAAAAGCAGGGTAGGCAAGGTGCCAACCTAGCCGCAGGAAAAGGACACGAGGAACAGGGTGTATTGTTAGAAAGAAAGGTGAAGTGCTAGAATTAACATTTACACTACCTTTTCAAATGTGCATTGATGGGGTTTCTTGTAAATGATTTTGGGTATGGATTTCTTGATTTAGGATCAGCTAGTCTTATGGATACTGTTAATCTTCCCATTAACTCCTCACTCAGCCCTTAAATATCCCGAGCTGTTGGCTATGCTGAGAAAATATAAAGTGGACCTTATTATCCTTATAATAGTAATATATCCATCTTCTCTATCTCCTGTTGTCCTCTAGACTACAGCAGTCCAGTGTTAGATAGAAAGACAGACAGGCAAGAAGGCAGACAGACATGGAGACGTATCATCAAGAGAGTGCGTTTTTGATGCATGCATCCCAGTTATGTAGATGAACTTCGAGAAACCAATACTGCTTGGATTCATTACTGTGATAAAAGAACATGAAGGGTGTTTGCTCTCACGGTTCCAGGGGGTGCAGTCTGTCACTGTAGGGAAGTCATGGTGGGGAAGGAGGTGTCTGGTCACACTGCACCCCCAGTCAGGAAACAGAAAGATAAATGCTGGTTTCCTCTTTCTCTTTGCTGTTCGGTCCAGGACATCAGCTCAGGCTCTGCTCACAGTCGGAGTGGGTTTTCACTCCACAGTTAAGCCTTTCTGGAAACCCCCTCTCAGACATGCCCTTAGGTGACTCCTGGTCCAGTCAGACTGACAGTGAGAGCCAGCTACCCTGCTGCCCGTCCACTGGTAAACTCATTTACAGTGTGGCTTGTGTCCTGTCCTGATGTCTACAGATCGCCAGATCCTGTCGCCCTTTTTCCCCGTTCTCGTTTGGCTCAGCCGCTGATTCAGTTCTTTCTTGGCGTCTTCTCTTCCCTTGTCTCCTACCTTCGGCACCTTTGCTCTTCTCTCTTCTCGCTCCTTAGGGATTTCTTGAGCAAGGAAGATGGTTCAGTGAGTAAAGACGCCAGTTGCCAATCCTGATGACCCAAGTTCAACCCCTAGGAACCCCTGGTGGGAGCAGATGTTTGCCTCTAGCAAGTTAGCTAGTTGTCACCTGGCCTGGCCTCCATGTGTGTGATGCACACACACACACACAATTAAATAAGTAAATAAATAAATGTAATGAATTTTTTTAAAGCATAGAACCCATTAGTAATTGCAGGCTGCTGGTGGAGGGAGAGGAAGTTTTCTTCAGGGGTGTGGCCGCTCAGAGGCTGCCCATGTTCCCGTAGCTGGTCCTACACTTATGCACATAGAGCGAGCACCAAGTGGATTCAGTAGGTTTCAGAACAGAGTATGTTAAGTTGGTGGGAAAAGTGATAGAGAAGTACAAGAGGAATTGGAGAGGAAAGAATAGATGGTGGGTTTGATCAGAACATTATATGCATGCATGAAATTCTCAATAACAAAAATTAAAGAGAAACTTTCTTAAAGTGGCAGCGCTGTATCTGCGATGTAGAGCATTTGTCTGTGTGCTTGAGGCCAGGGTTCAGTCCCCAGTCCTCAGAAAACATAAACTGGGCATAAAAACACCCCACCTCCTCTCCAGCGTTGCTGCTCCACAGGGGGTGGTCCCCTCTACTTCATTTTCTGGGCAATGTCCTCTACGCCCCTGGATTTAACTGTCTCATAAATATGATGTGATTGTATAAAGTGCGTTAAATATATGTTTCCAAGTGTTTTGAGGAAGGTCCACTTCAGGCCACGCGTTATTACTGAAGTCTATGAGCTCATCTTTCTCCCCGGCCAGACTGTGGGTCCTTTGTGATCCAGTCTTTATACATAGACCAGGGACGGTCAGAATGTGCTGAGCATTGCCTGCCAGTGTCACAGGCTCAGTGCAGATTTGCCTGACTCTTCCTCCTCCTGGCTCAGGTATCCTGGCACACACTCTGCTCGGTAGCTGGATCCCGCCATCTCTCACTCCCAGCTGGCTTACACTAATAACCTTCACTCTTCACCCCAACTTGCTTTACTGGAGTGATCTTCACACAGCATAGCCCGCAGTGGCATGCAGGCTTACAGTCATTCAAGTATGTCTTTCATTCAGCTCACCGAAAGGTCTTCATCAGCTGCCCTGTGCTCGCCTTCGGCCTCTTTTCCTGTCGGTCATCTCCCCGCTGCTCCGTGTGCCGGCTTCACCAAACCATTTACTGCTCTACAGGCCTGTTGTGCCCTGTGCCCTTCCCTCCTCAGCGAGCTGAAAGATCCTGGGCTAGCCTCCTCTCCAAGGTCTCCTCCCACGTAGTATTACATGCACTGGCCTTTGGAGCCCTTAATACCTTCTTTTGGTTAATACCAGACACATTTGCTTCTACCTCTGAATTTTGAACGTGTGCCCAGTGCCTCAGTTTAATCTATACCACAGACAACTGATTTGATAAGAGCTTAATAAATTTTTATACGGATTGAATGCAGTTTGGAAACTAGAAGACAGATGGCTGAGATCTGAGCCAAACACTGGGGTGGACTTTGGGGTGTACAGGAATCTCTATGAGCTGTCTGCTGGGGAGGATTTTGTTGGAGCTAGCCTTCGGATTTAGGGCTGCTGTAGATCCATGGGGCCCTTGCAGTCTGCCTGGACATGAGAAATCTTTGCAGAGGACCAGTGGCCTGCATGTTTGGTAGCATCTGCTGGCTGGACTGTGCACACCATCTGTCTCACTTAGAGAACCGCTGTGGTAGCTAGCTCAAGCAACTGCTTCCCTTCTCCTAAGTTAACGACAGTCCCGGTTTCCAAGCATTTTACTCTGATGCTAAGCAGTCACAGTTCCGTCTTCCGTGGAGCTTGGCCAGGTGTACAAATACATGATTGAGGGCTACTAGAAACAGTGCTGAGACTGCTTTTGTCTATTAACTTTCAAACTATGTGCTATCATCAGGTTTCTTTAACTTTATTTCTGAATTTTTGTTTATTCTATTTTTAGTGTGTAGGTGTTTTGCCTGTATGTATATCCACACACCATATGCATGCAATGCCTATAGAAGCCAGAAAAGGGCATTGGTTCCCCCTGGAATTGGAATTATAGGTTGTAGTGAACTGCCATGTGGACGCTGGGAACTGAACCCGAGTTCTCTGGAAGAGCAGCCATTGCTCCAAAGAGCTGCGTCATCCCCAGCCTTGAGACCAGTTTCTTAAGAACTGTCATCCTGCGTAGTACACCCTATGTTGTGTTGTAAGTTACAGCACTGCCCCCCTGTATAGACTAGCGCTAGGAAAACTGCCATTGGAGCAGTAAAGTACCTTTAGTTCACTACTGATGAACTCTGAAGACGTAAATCTCAATACCACTTAAAAACAAAACAAAAAACACTAAAGTAGCAGGACATGGTGTTGCACACCTGTAATCCCAGCAATTGGGATGTCAAAGGAGGAGGGTCAGGAGTTGAAGGTCAGCCTCAGCTACTGTGTGGGTCTAAGGATACCTGGGGTCTCATATGACCCTGTCAGATAGATAGATAGATAGATAGATAGATAGATAGATAGATAGATAGATAGATAGATAGATAGATAGATAGATAGGAGACTGTCAGATATGTCAGATACATACATACATACATACATACATACATACATGAGAATAAAAACACCAAAATCCATCAGTTTCATGAGAATTTGCAAGAATAAGACTGAGTTATTAGAGAAATGTTGAACACACACACACAGCTAATGGTTTTAAGACACACTGCTATAAACATTATAAAAGAGCCTAACTTTGCAGTGAACTGAGGTGTTCAAGTATTCTTTCATTTCTTGTGATGTGCTTGTTTTCATTGTGCCAACTTGAAGGAAGCTGTCACTTTATAATTCATTTTCCTTGGTTATAAACTTGCGAAGAAATAAAATCTGCAGGCTAGACTACAAATTGGACATTGACTTGGTAGTAATAATAACATCACGTGACTTGTTGCAGATCTTTCAGCAAAGAGTGCCTCTGTTCCAGATGAACTTGGTGCCTGGGGACATTCTAGAACATCAAGCTATGCAAGCCAGCAGTCCAAAGTATCAGGTAGTGGCCCACAGTGGGATCCCACTCCTTATTATTCTGAAGCAGTGCCTCTCAACCCTCCTAATGCTGGGACCCTTTAATGTAGTTCCTCATGGTGGCTGAAACCAACCATAACATTTTTCTTGCTACATAAGTGTAATTTGGCTACTGTTACGAACCATAATTTAAATATTTTTGGAGATAGATGTTTGCCAGAGGGGTTGCAACCCACAGGTTGAGAACCACTGTTCTAAAGGGACTTGAAGCCAGATGTGGTAGAACACACCTGTTAACCTAGCGATGGAGAGACTGGGAGAGAGAAGGATGGCAAGTTCAAGGCCAGCCTCTGCTTGCTGGATAGCAGGTGCCTGTCTTCAAACAAAATAAAATTCAGTAATAAACTTGAAACCACTGTGGTGTAGGATAAAGAAATTGCATCTCAGAGATGACAGATGGTTCAGTAAAGTGCTTGTCACGCAAGCATGAGAACCTGAGTTCAGTCACCAGCACTCACAGGAAGTCAGACACGACAGTTCATGCCTGTAATCCAAGCACTGGGAAGACAGAGACAGAAGGATTTCGGGAACCACTGTAGCCAAGCCAGCAAGTTCTAAGCTGCGTGAGAGATCCTCTCTCAAAAATAAGGTGGCCAGTGAAAGAGAATACCCCATCAACCCCTGGCCTTCATACACACACTCACACGCGTGCATCTGCACACACATATCAACATGCGTGCACATACAGAAAGAAAAAGTTAGACCGAGTGTGTCTGATAGTGTTAATGTATTCACAGTGGCTTGTCCTCCGGCAGGGTATAGCACGGGTCACTCCCGGTCATCCAGTTTCTCCGAGTTCTGCCACAGAAGAAATACCTCAGTGGGCAGCACATCAACAGGAGTTGAAAGCATCCTGGAGCCATGTGACGAAAATGAGCAGACCACAGCCGAGCCGGCTCTCGACCCAGCCGATAAAGAAGAAGACGCTTCTGAGAAAGCCTCCAGGTACCCTCTCACGTGGTGACTCTATGTTTAAAACATCTTTAATTTTCATAATGTAATCAATACAGAAGGGGGAAACAACTGTGCTTCTTTTCAAAGATGCCCAGTGAAGCAGGATTCTGTTGAATCTCAGCTGAAGCGGGTTGACGACACCAGAGTGGATGCTGATGACATCGTGGAGAAAATCCTGCAAAGTCAAGACTTCAGTCTCGACTCCAGCGCCGAAGGTGTGTGGGGAACGGATGAGTACTAGTGCCGTGGCCCACACCTGTGTCCGCGCACGCGCTTGGCGTGGAAAATAGATGTGGCCCACACCTGTGTCCGCGCACGCGCTCGGGTTGGAGAACACATGTGGCCCACACCTATGTCCGTGCACGTGCTCGGGGTGGAGAATAGATGTGGCCCACACCTGTGTCCGCGCACGCGCTCGGGGTGGAGAACACATGTGGCCCACACCTGTGTCCGTGCACGTGCTCGGGGTGGAGAATAGATGTGGCCCACACCTGTGCCCGCGCACGCGCTTGGCGTGGAGAATAGATGTGGCCCACACCTGTGTCCGTGCACACGCTCGGGGTGGAGAATAGATGTGGCCCACACCTGTGTCCGCGCTCGGGGTGGAGAATAGATGTGGCCCACACCTGTGTCCGCGCACGCGCTCGGGGTGGAGAATAGATGTGGCCCACACCTGTGTCCGCGCACGCGCTCGGGGTGGAGAACGCATGTGGCCCACACCTGTATCCGCGCACGCACTCGGGGTGGAGAATAGATGTGGCCCACACCTGTGTCCGCGCACGCGCTTGGCGTGGAGAATAGATGTGGCCCACACCTGTGTCCGTGCACACGCTCGGGGTGGAGAATAGATGTGGCCCACACCTGTGTCCGCGCACGCGCTCGGGGTGGAGAATAGATGTGGCCCACACCTGTGTCCGCACACGCTCTCGGGGTGGAGAACGCATGTGGCCCACACCTGTGTCCGTGCACACGCTCGGGGTGGAGAATAGATGTGGCCCACACCTGTGTCCGCGCACGTGCTCGGGGTGGAGAACACATGTGGCCCACACCTGTGTCCGCGCACGTGCTCGGGGTGGAGAACAGATGTAGCCCACACCTGTGTCAGCGCACGCGGTTGGGCTGCTACTGCATGTCTGAAAAGTCAACCCCGTGTCCGCCAAAGCAAAGAGAGTTTTGTAGCTTGTCTCTGACAAAGGCCGGTGACGCTGGACAAAGGACAAACTTTAGTGAAGACATCAGCTGAAGTGGGTGTGGTTCAGTAGTACAGCAGATTCCTAGGATGTAGGAGGCCCCAGGTTCAGTCCCCACAGCTGAGGTTGGGGAGGGGAGCAGAGATCAATTTTAAAGAAACCTTTGTGTCTGTATACTTTCCGAGTGCCAGGTCCCTGACCCTGTTTGGAGGGCTGCGGTGGTGTTCTTGAAACAGGGGAGAATAGAATCCTGAATTCTCTCTGCAAATTTCCTGCAGAAACAGAATTTATCCACCACCAGCTTGAAAGGTGCAATTACTCAGGCTGGTGGGATAGAGAACGCTTAACAGTGGACTGTTTGGTTGTGGAACTGGCTGGAAATAGAAACAATTAAACCACATGAAAATGCAGAGAAAGAGCTGTCATTCCTGTTCAAAGAAAAAGAGCTTTGGGGAAGTTGGTGAGAAGGAGCCGTAGGCCGCCTTCCAGTTGTCTCTCTCGGAGCTTTGATACCTTCAGTCAGTGTAAAATGTGGATTTCTATAATATGTGTGTTTTCTGACAGTCATCCGAGAACTGTATGTTTAACAAGCATTGTAATATATGTGTTGCAGAAGAAGGACTCAGGTTATTTGTGGGGCCTGGAGGAAGCACAACCTTTGGCAGCCATCACCTCCCAAACAGGTATGTCACCCCCCACATAACACTCTGCCAAAACACAGTGTCTTAATCCATGAGGAGAGGACACGTAGCTCGGTTTGGAAGAGCCTAACAAGAGCGGAGCCTGGATTCAGCTTCAGGGGCAATATAAGCAAGTATCCTGGCTCACTCCTATTCCCAGTACGGGGAAGTGAAAGCAGAAAGTTCAGGAGTTCAGGGTCATCCCCAGCTATTCAGCGAGTCTGCTGCCAGCCTGGGCTCCCCGGAAAACAATCGCAAGTAAAGGAGGAAGGCTGCAGTTTTCGTTATGCTGAGGCTGAAGTAAGACAAATGCTTGCACCCCCTGAAGAGAGCCGGTTACTACTGAGACTCTTTCCTTCCCTGGATGTCTTCACCATTGTAGTCTATGATAGGTGGTTCCTTTATTTAAATATATTGGACAAATAGAACACTTGGCAGATGCTAACATAAAAGAATATCTAGAACAGAATTTTGTCTACTATTTTAGACGGGACAAAGAAAGCATTTCCAGCCAGGGCCCTCACCTGTGTGAGCAGCGGTACACACCCACTCAGCGGCAAACCTGTCGTTAGCAACCTTTCTAGACCTTAGGGATATTTCACTTTTTTCAAACCGGAAGTCTGCTTCCGTTTCCATTTTTAATTTTCTCTATGTAACTTGTTTATCTGGCTGTTTTAAAGTTTTTTTTTCATGTGTGTGTCTGTGTATATATGCCATGTGGGGGAGTAGGGGATAATCCTCAGAGGCCAGAAGAGAGCATTGGATATCCCAAAGCAGAATTACAGACGGTTGTGAGACACCCAATGTAGATGCTGGAAACCAAACCCAGGTCCTCTGGAAGAGCAGGAATAGCTCTGAACTCCAGCGCCATCTCTCCAGCCCCTATCTGGATGTTTTTAAGAGGTTTTTGTTTGCTTGTTTCTATTTTGTTTTGTTTTGTTTGGCAGGGTCTCAATGTATAGCCCTGACTGGCCTGGAACTCACTATGTAGACCAGAATAGCCTCAGACTCACAAAGATCCACCTGCCACAGCCTCCTGAGTGCTAGGAATGAAGCACATGCCACCACACCCAGAAAGATTTTCTCTTTGTCACTGGTTTCTTAGAAGCTGGCGTGAGATGTTGTTGGGTGTGTTGCTCTCTGTTTATTTCATTTCAGCTTCGCTGAACTTCTTGGATAGCTGTGCGTATAGGTTTCCCGGATTTGAAATTCTCCAACCATTACTTCCCACACACACATGCTTCCTTCTCGTATTCTGACATTCAAATGCCGGTTCCTCTCTTCTGAAAGCTAAGATATAGTCCCAACAACAGACCAAACTGACAGTCCTACCCATTTGGTGAACCAGTGAGCTTCCCAGGCTTACAAAAGCCAGGGTGACTCATATCGGCTGCATTGCCAAGACATTGTACTCCATCATGGCTGACAGCCCCCAAGAAGCCCAACTTCAGTTAGTCCCCCACCCCCTATATACCCTAGCGTCTCCCATGAGCACACGGAGGAGGGAATGGTCGATGGAATCCCAGGTGACAGTCTTGTGACCCTCCCTTCCTTCTACAAGCTAAATATTAAAAGGCCAACCATATTCCCATTCCTATAGACCTGTTGTCACTGTATTGGCTTATTCCGTTGCCATGACTACAGTGCTAGGGTTATCCCTGCTGTGCGATGGGAAGGAATGGGATAGTCATGTTATACCTAGAGGAAAAAGGCATACCACAAACACCTCATATAAGACCTCATATAAGCCACAGTGGTTGCTTCCAGGATTGTTAAACTCTGTACTCAGAGTGAAGCATCGGGTGTAGGGGAGGGGTTTCCGATACCTTGACAAATGAGGAAATAGGTACCTACCGATGACTTTCAGCAGTGAGACCCCCACCTCCATGCAGCGCCGCAACTAGAGTTCTCCTGATCACCCAAGATGCTTCCGGGAAAAGGGAGAATTAGGGCCCACTCAAAAGCTTAAAGCTAGCTGCCGTCTAAAAGACAGTGAGAACCCTTCCTCTGCCAGAACGAGAAACAACAGCAGGAGGCTGCATCCTTGACTTCACAGAACCAAGTCCTAAGAACAGACAGAAAGTCTCTGTGGGTGAGGCCGTTGCTTAAATAGGCTGTCTCGGGATGGTTTCATTCACAAAGCTTGTAAATGAAGTTTTCCAGTACATTTCGTTATTAGAGGTCAGTTCATACCTGACATATTATAGCAAAGGCTGTAGCACAGAAACCCACGAATGCAATGGCTAGGCCAATGATGCAGCTTTGTCCCCCAAAAGTGAAACACTTATTTCACCTTCCTGGACTGCGGGGTTGGGGGGGGGGAGGTAGCTACCAACCCAGGGTAAGAATTTCTTGTATGCTAGAGAGACAGAAGTTGCTTTATCTCTTCATTTGTGTTTCCTGTTGAAAAACTTAGTCACACGGCCACACCTACCCACAGGGGAGTTGAGGAAACAGCTTCCAGCTGAATTATGCAGAGGAGAACAGATGGAGCTGGGGACAGTCACAGTCTTCTACACCGAGCTGTGGGGAATGGATGGAGCTGGGGACAGTCACGGTGTTGTACACAGAGTTGTGGGGAAACCTTTAACCCTTGTAGAAACAAGCTCAGTAGAAAACCACCTGGAGCCAGGTAGTGATGGCACATACCTTTAAAGTCAACTCTCAGGAGGTAGTGGCAGGTAGATCTCTGAGTTCAAGGCCAGCCTGGTCTTCCAGGACAGCCAGGGCTACAGGGAGAAACTGTCTCAAAGAGAGAGAAGGGGGAAGGAGGGAGGGAGAGAAAGAGATGGGGGGAAACCACCTGGTGTACCTGAGGGAAATGTATCCCTAAGTCAGCACCTCTACAGTTCAAGTTCTGAAAGCATTCCCTCGCTGCTGTTTCAGGGTCGGATCTGGAGCCTACGAGCAGGTAGTGATCAAACGCTAGAGGGGATGCCGGCGGTGGACAGACGCTTCCCTGGGGACGTGAGCTGTGGACACCAGGTGTTTCAAGGTGTTTTAGTCAAGCGTGTGAGAAAAGCAATGAACCTGTTTTCAAAGCAAAGTTCATCCGTGCAGAGGAAAGCAGTACTGGCTCCTTCTTGGAGCACCCCCCAGCATCCGTACCAAGCCACTCACCCACCCTTCTCAGAGTACCCCCCCCCATCATCTGTCTGGAGCCATCACCCACCCTTCTCGGAGCAGAGCACACCCCAGCATCTGTACCCAGCCATCACCCGCCGAGGGAGCATGGGAATGGAGGGTAAAGGCCTGATCTGCCTCAGCACCCCATCTGATTTTACTTTTTTTCAAATTTTTATGTAATCAACTTTAATTGCATGATTTACAACAATTGAAGGGTTTTGCTTTCTGTTTTCAAGTTTTACAGAAAGGGGGTATAGGGCAGAGTAAGGAAGAGAGCAAGGGAAGAAACTTCGGACATTTGCCTGTTAAAGCCACCACACTGGCCTTCTGCTTGTCCTTTCAAGGCACTTCGGAGGAGGATGGCTGGCGTTGGGCACATTTGAGTGTGATTTTGGTGTCCCAACACAAAAATCCAAGGCAGGGGCACTCAACAGCTCTGGGCTGTGTTTAAATTTTACATTTAAGAGACAGTGTATGAGGTCAGTTTAAACCCATAAATGCTATCCAAATAACTGCAATTCCTATTAAGTAAATCTTACATGTCCCATTACCTATAGCATTGTCCTAAGTGTATTAACGCCTTTACCCAACAGTTGACAGAAGGTGGGTATCTGTGCTTTGGGACTTAAACACTTTAAGTACTTCATATTTCTAAATGTTTCTGACATAAGTCAAAGGGCAAGTGTGCCCAAGTCTGAGACAGCTGGACAGAAGGAGCGCTGAGCCTGTGCCTCTGGGGCGAATATTGTCCCTGTCGTTACTGTCACATGGGCTGCAAAAGCCCCAGCCGCTCCCTGTAAGAGTCAAAGTGAGCTTACTAACAATCAGGATGTCAGCTACCGTAGGCGAGCTTGGAGTAAAGCTCAGTTATGATCCATCCAGTGCTGAGACTTACTGGGCTCAGCAGTCAGAAGGAAGACAGTGAGATGCTCAGACTTCCGCGAACTGACACTTAACCATCCCGTGCTAATGGACAGACGTCTGAGCGGCTGCCGGATTTCACTGACGCCATGAGACTGGCATGTTCCTATTTTAGCCTCTTTGACCAGAGACTGTTTTCTTTGCTGTGTCAGAGCTGAGCTGTGTGAAGCCAGCGTAGACTGTAACATACCTCTCCTACAGCTTTTAGGGTGCAAATATCTAGTCTGGATCCTGTTACCAGCAAGCACACAGCTGTGGTGTTTCTGATTTTGACAGTACCCGTGTAGAAAGAGCTAAACTTCCCTTCGCTGAAGGGAAGCATGGGATGGTACAGAGCCAGCAGCGTTCCGGCACCCACCTTCGCAATCATGTCTGATCACACAGTAGGTCAGCACAGACTTACTGTGGCCAAGATCTTTTTATGTTGACAAAGTAAGAATAGAGTTATGTTTGAATATCCAGATTGGGAAGTTTGGAAAAAAAGTGGAATTATTCGTGTTAGAATTTGCATTTTAATATTCAAGAATTAGGTAGTCTACATTAATCCAAAACCGTGGTTACAAACAGATGCTGAGGTTTATAAGCAGATGACACCCGTGTTAGAATGTTGTGAATACTGAGAGAGGATTTTCTGAATCATGCTAGGACATGTTTGGAGGCTGGGGCATTGACATGGACGTCTTTCCCAGGGAAGATGTCATCCGAATAGGTGAGGACATGCTTCGCAAGGGGGCAGATCCATTGTACGCTACAAAAAGATCAAAGGGCATGTTAACTAATATTATTTAGAGATGTTTATTCTGACAATTTTAAAAGCATACTTTTCTATTCTAAAACTATGATTTCTAGGCTATATTTTTATTGGCACTTCTGCAAATGATTTTGGATCCTAAAGATGGCAATTAATAACACTGGACTGTGAGCATGGCTCAGCGAAGCCTCTCGTCAGACACACACAAGGTGCTAAAATCAGGGCAGAGTCGCTGCCTTACTTAGCCTGGCTGCCCTGGGCCCTCTGACTTTACACAAGATTAGGTCTTGGCATTTTAAATGATACAGAATCCTTTCCAGTCGGTAGAGTGTTTGCCTGGACCACACAAAGCCCTGGGTTCGGTCCCCAGTACACATAACTGAACGTGGTGGTGCACGCCTGTAACCCCAGCACTTGGGAGGTGGAGGCAGGAGGATCAGATGCTTAAGGACGTTCTTGACTCCATAGGGAGCTAGACTGTAGGATAGATACCCTGTCTCAAAAAAGGAAAAATGAAAATGTGAAGAGATCTTGAAAACTGTTTTAAAAGCCTTTTTTTCTTTTAGCAGCTACTAAATAATCTTGACCTGTATATCATTACATAACAAAAAATCACTTAGTAAGTAGCGACTTTGAGTAGGAAGGGGAAAGACTGGCTGTGATGCTATAGGCAGCAGAAATCTGGAGTCTCCTTCCCTAGTGTCCAGGGTGTGATCTGCATTCACATTTCAGTGCAGCCCTTTCAGAGGGGTGAAGGGATGCTCAGATGCTCTCCTAATCCTTCTTCCTGCAGTCTCTCAGGAGGCTAGGTACCAAGTCTACTTTTAATACTGCTTTGAGCTTAGATGACAATAAACTTGGGAGAGTAGAGGCTTACCAAGTTAGTCTTTTACTATTTAGGCCAAATTTTCAAGTCCAATCTTGGAGAACTTTTAGGTATGAACTGTTTTTTTTCTTCCGTCCTAGAGAAAAGACCACCTGCACTCTTTGAAGCTAGTGTTCATGACAAGAAGAGAACATCTAAAATACCTTGTTCAGAAAAATGTACAGGCCAGTCAGGAGCGCGTCTCCTGCCACTGGCTGGTACCAAGGTCAATGGCAACAAGATCATCTAGGATGGGAAGCTTAGGAAAAGGCAGAGGAGGTCCTGAACCATCCCTTTACACTTGAATGTGAGCTCCCTCTGGTGGTGGCATTGAAGGCTCCTGAGGACAGACAACTAGTGTAGATTAACACTTTTGCTCTTAAAGTCTTGACCAACAACCCTAAATGCCACCATCTCATTCCAGCATAAAGCCATGAGAATAATATCCAAACTAGATTCTTTTCTACATGTTTTTGTGTTTTTGTTTGTTGTTGTTGTTGTTCTTTTTGTATAAAACTGTGAGCCACAGAAGTTGACCACTTAACTTCCTTTGTTATTAGAAGGGGGGAAAAAATCTTCATCCAATCTCCAAAATGCATACAAATCCAGTCTCATGACTGTAATCCCAGAACTTGGGAGGCTGAGACAGGAGGAGCTATGAGTTCAAAGATAGCCTGGGTTACACAGTCTACTTGACTTCAAGGGCATTCTGGGCTCCATGGTAATCAGAAGCCCAAAATGAGACCCTGACTCAAAAAAAAAAAAAAATCAGGCAGCACTGAGTTTTGGTCAAAGTCTCCAGAAGCAACTCCAGATTCTCAGACTTCCATGTTAAATAAACCACTTTTGAAGCATAAGCTGACAGTTTCATTAACTATTTCGCTGAAGCGTTTCCAAAGCCTTAGGCTTCCGCGTTTAGCACAAATCTCCGAGAGACACCGTGAGCTTGTATGACGGGATTGTGTTGTTTTCTCTACAGGTCTTTCATGCAAGCATTTCAGAAATCCAGTTCTCTTAGATGGTACGTCTTCTGAATATAACCCAGTAGGGTAGCTGGGACTGCATTAGGTCGCTGTGCATATTGGCTTAGCTAGGTGCTGAGCATAATATTAGCAGAGGAGATAGATACTCCTGTAGTCCGCCTAAGTTAGGACTGCCCTGGAAATGAGGCCGTATTCCCTTCATCAGAAGACATATACACCAACTGTTTTAAATGGTAATATGTCTCCCCATAAGACAAAGCTGAAAAAAATTTTGATTTGCAATGTGTTCTGTATTTTCCAATGTGTCTGTTTATCTTATCTAACTCTTTCGCCAATATTCATTGGGCAAATTCAGTGTAAGGAAAGACAGACTATAGAAGAATTTGATGAATTCTGACAATCTGTCTTGAGGGTTACCTTCCTCTATTATTTCAGTCATTTGGAGTTTACACAGACTGTTTATGAAAAAGCGTTATTAGTAACTGAGGACTAGCTCAGCGGTAAGGAACGTTCCAGCATGTACAAGACCTGGGATTGGTCCTCAGCGCTGATAAAGGAAAATGAAGTGATTCCGTCAGTATTCTGTTCTAATACTTGGAGAATGACCTTCATGTTTATATATTTTATGTCTTATGTTTTAACTATACAGTGATAAAATCCAGGAAATGTTTTATAACAAAATAAACTTTTGTTTGTAAAATGTTTGTAATAATGTAAAAGTGGATCTTATACATGTTCAATAAAAAGCAGTATCTCAAAAGTCTAGATGTTCTTAATCTTTTTTTAAGATTTTATTTTTGTTATTTTCATCTATGTGTGTGGGGTTCACATGTCAGTGTGGTACTGGTGAAGGCCAGAAGACTTGAAAGCCCTAGGGACAGAATCAGATCCTCAACCACTGAACCATCTCCCCAGCCCTTTATCTTGTAAAACATTGGGAAGCCAGGTATGGTGGCCCGAGCCTGAAATCCCAGCCCCACTGGTCAGCCTTACAGACCACGCAGTGGTAACACACACCTTTAATCCCAGTAGCCACACTAGTTGCCATAGAAACCGGGCAGTACATGCTTTTAATCCCAGTGGTGCATGCCTTTAATCCCAGAACTAAAGAGAGTTACAAAATGGAGGAAACAGCTCAGACTCAGTCTCATTCCAAGATTCCTGGAGGCAGGATCACCATTTTCACTGAGGTCTAGGTGAGAGCCTGTGCCTGGCTGCTTTACTTTTTGGATCTTCAGGTTGAACCCCAATTTCTCTATCTCAGCTTTTATTAATTGTGCTTCAGGGAAGAGTCGCTGAACCCATCCCCAGGACACAAGTTAACTTGGTACCAGATCATAATAAAACCAGGCAGGACCTCTGACCTACCCTCAGAACCTCTGCTATGTGTTCAGCCTGCAGCTCCCATTTTTCTCAGGATCTGGTGGTTTTCCTCTGTCTCCTGACCTTTCTCCTTTTCTTCCCTTTTCCTATTTCAACCTGTGTACCACTGATCTAGCTAGCTTGTTGTCAGCTTGACACAAGCTAGAGTCACCTGGGAAGAGGGACTTGAGAAAATGCCTCCGCCAAGTTAGTCTGTGGCATATTTTACTTGATTAATGTTTGACTTAGTAGTGCCCAACCTTGGAGAGAGGTGGTACTGAGTTGTATTTTTAAAAAAAAAAAATGGGCTAGAGAAATGACTCAGTGGTTAAGAGCACTGGCTGCTCTTCCAGAAGTCCTGAGTTCAATCCCCAGCAACCACATGGTGGCTCACAACCATCTGTAATGAGATCTGGTTCCCTCTTTTGGTGTGTGGGCATACATGGAGGCACAATGTTGTATACATAATAAATAAATAAATCTTTATAAAAGAAAAAAGTAGGCTGAGCAAGCCATGGGGAGCAGGAAGCAGTGTTTCTCCATGGCTTCCCTTGATGGTGATGCACTGTGCTGTTGAAATATAAGCCAAAGGAACCCTTTACTACAGCAAAAACCAAGCAGAAAAATAAGCGAAGACAACTACTTCTCTAGTAGTAGCTCATAATGCAAGTTTCCATGTGAATGGCATAGGAAACCATTGGTAAAATTAATCTAACCCGTGTTTATGTAACAATCAGAAGGCAAACTGGACAGGGTCAAATTTAGACACTCCCTGGATCTGTGATATCTGGTCTGTGGGAAACCGTCTAACAAGGAAATGTCAGTCAAAGGCATCCTGATGAACTGCTTCAGATACATGCCTATGCAATTACAGCTTGGCTAAGTTGAGGTGTCTTCTCAAACTGGTGTCCTAGCTTTGTTTTCGGTCGGGTCCGTTTGGGTGTGTTCTTGCTTTGCTGTCAATGCTATAGTATATGCAGCTACTTTAGGAAAAGTGCGCCACCTTCTGGCACTGGACTGCAGTGACTCCCAAGTGATCCTCCATCTGCACATATATTCCATGGAATAAAACCAAAGTGTGGGGGTGGGGGGAACACATTGGATATATTTTTCAGGAGTAATTTTTAAATTCTTTAAAATATCTGTCAAGAAATTTGTATCAAGTCTTTTGCACAAGCTGCTTGAATAAGGTGAAATGTTTCTTGTGTGGAATTAATGAAAAGTTCTGAAAGGGCAGGTCCATGAGAAGACCCACCAGGAAGAACCAAGTGAAAACACGATAAAGTACACATAGAGACAGGCCGGGACACAGACACCACAGTGGGAATGCAAGGGTCATATAGTGAACACCCAGGGTCCCAGGGGTCAAGGTTAATAGATGTAGATACAGTGTTTCTAAGCACAAAGAAACTGATTTAACCAGAATTGTCTAATGCTGGCCTGGATCACAGACTGCAGAATGAAATGGGTAGAAAAAGGTAATTACAGTGTGAAGGCAGAAGGGATGCAGGCAAAATGTATATACAATTTGGCAGATGTAGCGGGCCTCCAGACCTTAGCACAACTGACTCCATGATGCAAGTGTCGTTCAGGCTGTAAAACTCAGCACATAGACAGCACCACCTGCCAAAACAAAAACAAAGACCCAATCCATCAAAATCCATAGTTCTGGAAAGCCTCGAAATGGACTAACCTTGCTCTTTGATTTCTGTAGTTTTTACTTCTGGCTAACTGTTCTTATTAACTGAAGTATGTCAACCCAGAACATGGGTTTTGTGCTAAAAACTCACCCTGAGAAAGGCTCAGTGCTACACTGGGATTCCAAACACCTGGTGTAGTCAGCGGCCAGCTAATAAAGACTTTCTGTTGACTTAAGCCCAAGTCGGTGTGGACAGCCCACATCAGCAGGAACATTAAAAACCCAGCAGATACTATGTAGGGGGCATGAAGTGTTAACTTTTGCAGGGGGTAAAAGTTTATAACCAGCATGTGGGGCTTCAAAAAAGTATTATTTTCTGTACAGATTTCTAGAATTTCCAACTCCCACCAGCTTGTGATGTCTCAACATGGTGCCCAAATGTTCTCTTTCTCAAGTATTCAGAAATGTATGCATCATATATATGTATACATATGTTTCTGTGGCATCCTACACAAGGTGGAAATGCATTGCTCTTTAAGTCTCCGGAAGATTCTTCTGCCATTACTGGTGTTAGGTCCGTGGCTACCCGCAGCTGCTGAATACAAGCCTGGGTCCAGGGATGGTGGGTGTTGTCATTGAAACCCAGTCCAGGGGAGAAAACGCCTTAATTGGAATTATTCCTTGGCCGCCACTGACAGGGCTGAGGACACTATGGACGCTGCAGTGCCCGCTAGAAAGGCTGTAGAAGGGAAGATGAGACGTCAGAGCAGACCGGGAACTGACTGCTGCCGCGAGGAGGGGCGGCTAGGAGAGTCTCAGGGAGACGCCTAAAGGACCAGGTCTCACGTGCAGATCATAAGGAAACAACTTGAACTCAAAGAATGCTGGGAAAACAAGCTTCCGTGAAATCACAGAAATATCTCAAAGTTCATTTCCATCTTGAATGTCTTCCAGAAAGCCCCGGGGCAGGGTGGGGGGAGGGTGCTGCTGGGAATTCATGGACCCTTTAAGAGGTGGAACACCATGGAAGATCTTACATCACTGGGGGTGTGCCTTTGCAGAATTGAGACCTTGGTTCCTTCCTCTCTTTTGCTTCTTGGCTATGAAGGGAGTGGGTTTGCTCTACTAAGAGATCTGGCCACCTTGAGCTGCCTTGCCAGAGGCCCAAACAACAGAGAGAAATTATCTCAGACAGGAACCTCCAAGACGGTAAGTCGAAACAAAACCTTTGTCTTTTTAGCTAACTCAGGCATTTCGTCATGATAGCTAAGCTAGAGCCGTCCAGCCTGGAAGCGGGAGCCAAAGGCCATGGCTGGTTACCTGTTTCACACGTAGTCTGGGAATGTGGGCCCTGCTGGGTGGCAAAAACTACGGCAAATGTTTAGGTAAAATTCTGCCTCCTATAAAACCACATTCTTTGTTGCCACAGAGCAGTTTAAGCATTGGAGAAAAGACATCTTGAGTTACTATGCTTAAAACCGTGTGGGTCGGGCGATGGCTCCGTGCTTAAGAGTGCCAGCTGCTCAGCTGCTCTCCAAGATCATCTGGGTTCAATTCCCTTCACCCACATGGTGGTTCACGACTGACTGCAACCCCAGTCCCAGGGGATCCGATGCCCTCTTCTGCCCTCAGGCACCAGCCGCAGGGCAAAACACTAGACACATGCAAATTAAACAAGTAAATAATTTCCTTAAAGCTGTGTGGCCATTCAAGTGAAATGCCTGGGGTGGGGAACAATGTTAGTCCTTGCAAAACTGGGATCTACCCTTAGTGAATTGAGAACAAGGAATATTTGCTAGTTGTCTCTAGGAAGGGATAGGAAGGGCAAGCTCTTGAGGAACATTTCTTTACAGTCTCAAAACTAATGGGGGTGGGGGATGGTCAGTGGTTAAGAGCAGCCAGTGCTCTTAACCAAGGTTCGATTTCTGATACTTATGTGACAGTTCACAACTGTCCTTGATTCTAGCCCCAGGGAATCCTATGCCCTCTTCTGGCCTCTAAGGGCACTGCATGCCCATGGCTCACAGACACAGATGCAGGCAAAACACCCTACATACAAAATTTTTGAATACAGCAATTGAAGTTTTTAACATGAATTTCTATACACAACTATTAACATTTTGCAAAAGAACATGTTGTCAATACAGAATGGAGCACATCCGGTCGCATTTATAAGTTGTTAATGACAAAGTCGCATCAAAAATATACAATAGGGGCTAGAGAGAAGGTCCGGCCGCTAAGAGCACCTGCTTGCTGTTCCTGTACAGGACTGGGATCCGATTCCCAGCTCCCACATTGGATGGCTGACAACTGCCTGGGACTCCAGCTCCAGGGAATCCACTGTCCCCTTTTACCCTTCTCAGACACCTGCACGTACATGCGCATACACATACACCGGTACACACAAATATCCATAAGACTTAAAAGGCAAATATTTAAATTATATATTAGTAAAAGAACAAGGATAACAAGGGTAAAGAAATCACACATTTAAGCTGTTTGGGAGGAGTTGATATAAAATATAGACAATCAACTGGTTCCTATGAAGAATAGTAGGCGGAGCTGCTCTTCGGGGAACAATGAATAGGAGAAGCCAGAAGTCCCCAGGAGGCTATGAGATTGTGGGTATTGAAGATAAAAAGAACTAAGACATTTCTCCCTTTATATAGTTCTGATCTATACTTTTCCTTTCGTAATTTAAATTGTAAGGCTGTTACAGGAAAAATAACTTGCACAGTGTTTGTTCCTTTGTTTGGGTTTTGTTTTGTTTGTTTGTAGGCAGGGTCTCACTATGTAGTCCCAGCTGTCCTAGGGCATGGAGTGTAGACCAGGTTGGCTTCAAATTTCTCTCCACCTCCTGAGTGTTGACACTGCAGGTGTGTGTGCCACCACATACAACAGAATCTTTTCTTTTGTGCTGCTAAGGGATGAAAATCAGGCCTCGAGCATGCTGGGAATAAGGGGATTTGGAGCTTAGGTGCTGTTTTGTGTTTGCTTACAGGGAGATTTAAACCTTCCCCATCAAGACCACAACCATCTGGGGGTTGGGAAAGTAGCTCAGATGAAGTGCTTGCCCAGCACGTATGAAGCCCTGGGTTCAATCCCCCAGTTCTGCAGATAACAGGTGCAGTGCCACAGGCCTGTGATCCCAGCACTTGGGAGGTGGAAGAGAGAGGTTCGAGGTCATATTCAGCTACGTGCTGAGTCTGAAAAACAAGGTCTCAGACACTTTAAATTCAACCAGAGCTTACGCTTGCAAGAAAACATACTTCCTCTCCATCCATAAACTTCTCAGCAGGAACCAGTGCTTAGCCCAGAAAATACGACAACAGCAAATATGCTTTGCTCAGAATATATGGACCATATATTCCTAGCAGGAGCTCCCCAGCAGGACAAAGAAGGGAGGGGGATTAAAGTTACACAAACCCTTGTGGCTGGGGTAGAGCTCGGCAAAACACCTGCTTGGCATCTGCAGTGGTCTGGATTAGATCCAGCACAGAGATATTCTTAAATGTCACCAGATAATAGATCCTAAAAGAGCCCCCTCGTTCCAAGGCTTGTGAGGTTTCAGAAGGAAAGAAGGTAGCATGAGGCATTAGGGCCTCAAAAAGTGCGTTTCTAAAGTCTGGTTTCTTAGGACGCTCCCTGAAAATTCCCAGACTGGGACCGGATAGGAAGAGATCTGTCAACACTGAACTTCAGCAGCAAGGTTCAAATGGGTGTGGTATAAGAGAGAGTGAAAGGCTCACAGGTGACAGGTTAGGGGCGATGCCTGGAGGGGACATGGTTTCGGCAATCTCCATTCTGTAGTGTGTGTGTGTGTGTGTGTGTGTCTGTCTGGTTAGGAGCAATGCAAAAGTCGCTCTGTAGAGAGCAGAGGGCACCGGGCGAGTGTGAGGTTGTGTGCTTGCACTGTTCTGTTTCTAGAAGGCTGTCAGGTGCTTGGCCATTCAGACTGAAAAATAATTTTGATTTCTAACTACCACAACACTTTCTCCTCGGCGTGTATAAGAGCTTCCCATTGTGGCTATGACACCTCATCTTACACAGACCTGGGACAAAACTCCCCTAGCAAACCTGACTGTTCTCTGCATGTGGTTTTTATTGTTTTTTTTGGCTTTTGTTTTTGAGACAGGGCCTCGGGTAACCCCGGGGTGGCTTCAGACTCACTATGCAGTCGAGGATGACTCTGAACTTCGGAACCTCTGTCTCCACTTCCCAAGAGCTAGCATTGCAGGCACACCCCCACTGCACCCGGCTTGCATTCTGCAATCATAGCAGTAGGGGTTGCCATCTCTAGTGTCCTCACTCTTTAGAAGGTTCATCCCTTGTGTGGCTTCAGAACAAGGGCCTGAGCTGGGCTCAGGGGTACTGCATCTGCAGAGCACACAGGGAGCCCTCGGGTGCAGTCCCAGTACCAAAGAGAAAAGAGCCGATGGCTACAGACTAAGCCTTTCAATGTGCAAAGGCAGGCATTTATCAAAGCTGGGAAGAGCAAGCCAAAGGCTGGAAGTGTGGCTCCGTAGTAAAGCGCTTCCCTAGCACGTGCACAGCTCTGGAGGAGAGGGAGAGGTGGGTGCAGGAAATGCAGACACACAAGAGAGCTGTTCTCTCCCCATAGTGGTCATAAGCACATAAAGGGTTTGTGGGTAAGGGGTTATCGAGCCTCAAGGGGACCGACGGACTAACTTTGAAGATACGATCGAGGGCTTTACCATGGCTAGAAGACGTGATGTCAGCAAAGAGCCATGATGGGCAGGGAATGCTGAGGAAAACCTTGGGCACAGACATGGAAAGGTGAATGGAAAGGAACGCACATCTCTGTCTAGGTCGTGTACACCTGTGAGCACCTGAGGCACGTGGAAAACTGATGGGTTAGTCTAGAAGAGTCAAAGACAGCATCTGGTTGGCAGTGCCTATGGGATTAAGATTTTTCTAATGAAAACGTTCTCACCAAATCCAATGATGATTAACCCTTGAAGACTCAGCTTAAGGATAAGTGTCCACAGAGCTCTTGCCCAGAGGCCAACTCTGCAGCCACAGAACAGCCCCAGACTAAGCCCCAGGGAGGTCACCACTATCTGAGTGGCACAGGCTGTGTGTCAACATGTCCAGTTTCTTCTGGTTCCTTAGGAGGTGACTGAGTTTGCATGTGGCTTCTTAGAATATCACTTCTCAACTTCCTTTACTGTCACATAGGAAGTGGCAGCAGTGTTGCCTAGCAAATAAGCCACAAAGCACACTGGGCAGCTAAGGAGCTCCTCCTCACTTTCTTTCTGCTAGTGTAGGCTATGCAAGTGGGAACCCCAGGTTAGTCCACCGTCTCCGCCACAGTTACCAAGATGGACATCAGGGACTCTGACACGGTGGAGCAGCCATACCTGGCTGACACACCTCTGGACTCCCATGTGGTACACAAGAATATCCCCTTGGGGCCCCTTTTCTCTTTCCTTAAACAAAGCCACATTTCTCTCTCTCTGCAGCTATTCCCACCCCAACGCCAGTCAGAAAGCTTTGGGAGGGTATTCATAAGTGCGTGAGGATGTAGCTCAATGGTAGAGCCCTTACCTAAATGTGCAAAGCTCTGGGGTTCAACCTCTAGCACCACACACACACACCACACACACACACACACACACCACATAATGCGGACAGTGATTACTGCAGATGCCTTCAAAAACCACCCATGTTCCTTTCTCATCTAACATATTTTTGAAAAGTAAAAGGATAATCCTAAATTTTAAAGCTACATCACCCCTGGGAAAAGTTGGGCAGAGGAACTGGTTTTGTTTCTGAGATCTCACCATGCAGTCTAGGCTGGCCTCAAACCCATGATCCTCTTGTGTCCTCCATCCAGGTGCTGGGATTATAGGTAAGGGCCTCTAAGGTTCTCAAGTGGCTTTGATTGCATTTAAATGTTTTAATGTCACATTCAACATATGGCTCTAACACCAAAACTGGGAGAGGATAAAACTAACACATGGCCACACCCATGGCCACACCCAATGTTCTTGTAAACACTAAATGGAAAATAAAAACCCAATGTTTAAAGAAAGCAGCTCCTTCCAGTTGAACCCTTTCTCAGCGAAGAGCAGTCTACGCCAGGCACGTCTGTCAACCAGTTCAGGACCCGATTTGTATTAAAACTTTCAAAGTAGTACTTGAATTATGACTGTGCAAAGTTTAAATCCCAGGGCTGAGGATGTAGCTGAGTGTCAAAGTGCTTGCTTACCATGCAAATGGCCCAGGGTTCAATTCCCAGCACCACAAAAACAAAAAAAAAGTTTGAATTCCAAGACAACTCAACTCTCAGCGAGACTCTGAGCTTTGGAAAATCCAGTTGGCTCAATTATCTTCAGGCCGATAATCCCAAGAATTGTGCAGGTCAACCACGACAGCAGAACCGTCGCTGCTCAGGGACACCGAGTCAGCAATGAGGGACCGCATCCTCTCTTCGTCAGTACACAAGTGCTGCAGCTTAGGATAAGCGAGCAGTCTCCTCAGGGGTATGAAAAACTTCTCTCCTTCACAGAAGGGCTGGGGAGTATTTTCTATCCTGGCCTTTTCAGCCTCTGTGAATACTGCTCCCAAGAGTAGGTGAGGGGCTGGGGAGCAGTCCGTGTGCCCTGGCTTAGGGCCCAGTTCCTTCTCCTGTTCCCTCAGCATCCGCTGGTATCTCAGTCTCAAGCGTTCCACTTGTATCAGGAGCTCCCCGACCAGTACAAACTTGAGCACCTTTTCCTGCTGTAAACTCGGGTAGGTGGTTGTATAAACCTAAGGGAAGAAAAACCAAACAGAATACCGAAGTGTGTTTAAACCATCAGCAATTCAGTAACAAGCTGTGCATTGTAAAAGCCTTAATCTCACTGGAAATCAAACATACATAGATACTAGGTATCTGCTTTGCTTCCAATTCTGATGACAACTAAATCTCAGCAGTGTTTCTACCAACAGGCACTAACCCAGTACTCCCCTTTAAAAAAAAAGATTTATTTTATTATTTGGTATGTATGAGTGTTTTGCTTGCATGTACGTCTATACAACATATGCATGTCTGGTGCTTACTGAAGCCAGAAGAGGGCATTAGATCTGATGGGACTGGAGTTAACAGAAGATGAAAGCCTAACCGAACCTACAATCCAATGTTTCTACTTGCTATTACATGGAAATTAGTGTAAAAAGAAACACTGGTTCAATCTAGAATCAGTGGTACAAGCCTATAACCCCAGAGTTCCTTGAAAGACTAAGATAGCTGCTGGTCCAAGAGTTCAAGGCCAGTCTAGGCAACAAAGTGACACACAAGCTAAAGAAAACCAAAAATAAATAAAAATGATTCCATCAAGAGAAGAATGGATTCTTTTGAAAGACGAAGTAAGTTTTGTCATTCATGTGTGAAAGTGCCTGTGTGTTTATGTATGTGTATGTGTGTGTATGTATATATGCATACATTCGTGCATCATGGGCTGGAGAGGAACAGTTCCTGGCTGTCCCTTTACTGTTGCTAACACTGAGAGATTACAAAGGAGGCAGCAGCAGGAGTCCTCTCTGAAACATCCTAAGAAGACCTCCAGTAAACTGCTCTTTGTCGTATAAAGCCAAGGGGCCAGGCAGTCTCAAAGGATGCCACAGACTGACCCTGACCCCGCCAGGACTCATGGAGCCTGAAGCATCTTTCTAGATGAGCCTCAAAATTAGGTCACTTGGCCAGGTGTGGTGGTGCACACCTTTGACCCCACACACTTGGGAGGTAGATGCAGGCAGATCTCTGTGTATTCAAGGCCAGCCTGGGCTACATAGGAAGTTCTAGGACAGCCTGGGCTACATAGGAAGTTCTAGGCCAGCCAGGGCTACATAGTGAAACCCTGTCAAGAAAAAAGAAAGAGAAACAAATAAGCATGTCATTTATCCTGCTTTCTACTTCAGGGACTAGTGATGTGGAAAAGGAGAAGGGGGGAGGGGAGAGAAAGATGGAAGGAAAAAAGACAAGGAGGAGGGTTAGGTATAAGGAGGAAGAGGAGGAGGAGGAAGGAGTGGTAGCCGTGTGGTAATGGCGGCAGGGCGGTGGGAGGCAGCTGTAGAGGAGGAAGAGGAGGAGGAGGAAGGAGTGGTAGCCGTGTGGTCATGGCGGCAGGGTGGTGGGTGGCAGCCGTAGTTGTAGTCCTGGTCTCACCACCCGTCATGTGACCCATGGACTTCTATTTCGCAGGAATACTCACAACTTTGTACACATGCCGGTCATGCTGCTGTGAAGCATGGGATTCAGCTAGCTTCCCGCTGTTCTTCCTAAAGACACCTATCTGGGTGCAATATCCGACATGCTCAGACCCAGCTGGGGGTGTCCCGACCCCAGTAAACTCCACACAATAATTGTAGCAGTTCGCCACCCGTGAAGCCCTGATGTCAGACAACAGAGAGAAGTCACTTCTCCGCACACACAGTTCTGGTTAAACAACTTTGTAAACATTTTTTTTTTTTTTGCTTTTCAAGACAGGGTTTCTCATATAATAGCCCTGACTGTCCTAGAACTCGATTTGTAGACCAGGCTGGCCTCAAACTCAGAGATGTGCCTGCCTCTGCCTCCTGAGTGCTGGGATTAAAGGCGTGCGCCACCACCGCCTGGTATCAATAAACAATTCTTAAGTGACTTCTTGTCAGCAGTTTTAGGAAAAACAGAAAATATATGAATCAAAGGACTTCTCAGCCAAGCAAGGAGGCGCATGCCTATCATGTTACTTGATAAAGGCAGAAGGATAAGGCGATTAAAGCTAGCCTGAGCTATATAATGAGACATCATCACAAAGAAAAAATTCCAAAGTTAAGCATCCCTGCACAAGTGTATGATGGGTCACCAGGACACCTGACATCTGTGGGGAACAAAGGCAGTGACACGTCTTAGGTTTCCAAGTTACCTCAGGAAGAGGAAAGGGGGGCTACGGGACGGGCAGCGTGCAGGTGTGGGTAAAGCCAAGAAGCCGCCCCACGCATGGGCGTGAGTGCCCCTCACACCCCACATCCTCCCCACTCTGGTTCTCAATCTATGCCAACACTACAGGTGCCTCCCAAAGAGCATCCACTAGGCACACGCTCTTTTCTCCTGCGGCCCAAATGGGCTGCTTTCCTTGTGATCCGGCTGCATCATGAGCCACACGTGGAGACTTGCTGGACTAAACTAAGAGTTTGAATAAGACAGACATAGCGCAGCTTACTTCCTATAACAGGATTGCTGCCAAACAACAACAAACAAAAGAACCCTTCTGAGCTCACCAGGTCTGGAACTCCTTTCTGCTCCACTCGAATTTATGATCTGCATCCCTCAGGGACACTGTGGGAAACAGGGGGTTGAATTCAGCATTTGGGGTGGTGATGACAACCATGGATGGCGACAGGTATCCAAAGACCACTTCGGGAAATTTGGCCAGGTCATCTGAATTCAAATGCTCTATTCTAAAATGGTTGATAAGAAAGACAGAATTAATGCGCTTCACTGGGTGTATTCTCCTAATTGACTCGGCAAAAATAATTCCTACCTGGATGTTGATTTACCCCTTCTCTGATGATGCAGCAGCCCACAACCCATGATCAACTGTTCTCATGTTTGAATCCTTCCCACTCCCAGCTTTGCCCAGGGTGATCCGTCAACTAAGATCCATCCTCCGGTGCCCTCTGTAGAATGTCAACATTCCTTTTTAAAAAGTATCTCAACTTGTATATTCCTTGATTTAATTTCCCGAGAACACATCATTGCCTCTGTGATTTCTTTTCAAAAACGGCAGGACACTGCCAGACAGGTCGGCAATTATGAGCATTTGCTCCTCTCACAGGGGACCCAAGTGTGGTTTCCAGCACCCATGTCAGGTGACTCACAACCACCTGGAACTACAGCTCCAGGGAATCCAATACCCTCTGCTGGCCCCCAGGACACCTGGACTCACATGTGGATGTACGTGTGCAAGAATGAGGACCTAAGTTCAGATCCCCTGTACTCAGAAAATCTGGCATGGGAACATACATCTTTAACCCCCAATGCTGGGGAGGCAAAGACCAGAAAATCTTGGGCTTGTTGGCTAGCCAGTGTAGACAACTAGCAAGATCCAGGGTCAATGAGAGACCCATCTCAAAAACACAAGGTGGTCAGGAATGGGGGCACATGCCTTTTATTCCCAGCACTCAGGAGGCAAAGGCAGGCAGATCTCTGAGTTCAAGATCAACCTGGGTTCAAGATCAACCTGAGTTCAAGATCAACTACAAGAGCTAGTTCCAGGATGGCCAGAACTACACAGAAAAAGCCATATCTCAATAAATAAATAAATGAACGAATGAATGAACAAAGTACAAGGTGAGAGTAACTGGGGGAGACAAAGGAAATCAAGTAGTCTCCAGCTCCCAGGCATTTACGTTCTTGAGTACATACACCCACACACGTTCCCTGGGACAGCAGGTAGTTCAGAGCTGTAGCATCTGCTCAGCATGTATGAAGCACTTGATCAACATTCCATCCCGCCAAAATAAAAACATTCTCAAAATCTAACGCTGAAATGCTATGCTGAATCCAGATTAAGGGATGTTCTAGAAAGCAGAAAGACTGAGCAACCCTGTTCGAGATGATTAATAGACACTCCAAGACATCACTACTAAAATCCCCAGGCTAAAGGTGGTGGCGTACACCTTTGATCCCAACACTCAGGCAGCAGAGGCAGAAGGAGCTCTGTGAGCTCCAGGACAGCCAGGGCTACACAGAGAGATCCTGTCTCTATGTAGTACCAAAGTGTAAAATAAAAAAATAAAACAATGCCACATTTTAAGTGATAATTAGACTTGAAAATAGCTATAAAAGCTATCATTAGAACAACTGAGTTGTTAAGTGTTGGATATGGACTATATAACATGATCACATACCATACATATCATTGTAAGCCTGGGTTTTGTTTTGTTTTGTTTTTTTTAGGTTTTTCGAGACAAAGTTTCTCTGTGTAGTTCTGGCTGTCCTGGAACTCACTCTGTAGAACAGGCTGGCCTAGAACTCACAGAGATCTGCCTGCCTCTGCCTCCTGAGTGCTGGGATTAAAGACATGAACGACACCTGGCCATTGGGAGATTTCTTAACACAACATACTATGGCTACATAAGAGGAAGCACACCGTCTTAGTTTTTAATTTATTATTATTGTGTGTGTATGATGGGAGGACATGCATGTGCCATATGTGAAGACCGAGTACAACACTGAAAACCAGTTCTCTCCTTCCACCTTTACATGGGTTCTGGAAACTGAACTCAGGTCTGTAGACTTACATCACCAAGTGACTTTTCCTGCTGAACCATCCCGTTGACCCAAAGCATTTCTTCTTAGAAACGATATTTAAGAGCCTGCGATATGGCTAACAAGCTAAAGGTGCTTGCCTCCAAGCCTGACAACATGAGTTCAGGAACACACACATACACACACACACACACACACACACACACACACACACACACAATCTAATAAAAGTTTTAGGAAAATATCTTTAACATATAGGTATTTATGAGTAGAAGGCCATGGTCTCCAATGTACTCAAGTGGACTGTATTAAAAATGCATCCAGCAGACGACACCTAAAGGAAAAGCCTAAGTAAATGGAACCAAACGGAAAGAATTAGTGAGCCTGGCACTTTGTACCAGCACCAGTACCTTGTACCTCATCCCACAACATCTGTAAGTCTGTAACCACAAGTGATAACACAAATACGACAGGACTGGAGCTGGGGCTCAGCGGCAATGCCTGCATCAGATCCCCCAACATACGACAGGACTGGAGCTGGGGCTCAGCGGCAATGCCTGCATCAGATCCCCAACATACGACAGGACTGGAGCTGGGGCTCGGCAGCATTGCCCTGCATCAGATCCCCAACATACGACAGGACTGGAGCTGGGGCTCGGCAGCATTGCCCTGCATCAGATCCCCAACATATGACAGGACTGGAGCTGGGGCTCAGCGGCAATGCCCTGCATCAGATCCCCAACATACGACAGGACTGGAGCTGGGGCTCGGCGGCAATGCCCTGCATCAGATCCCCAACACCTCAAACAATACGATTCATGGAAAGACTTGGTGGGAAGAGCAGCGGGTGGAGCAACATAATTATATTAATCTCAAAAGATAAGGATTATTTTTGAAGACATTACCAAATACTACTAAGTCTGGCATCACAGATTAACCCCAGCACAACAGAAGTATCACCACTACCCGACTCTTACCAACTGACAGACCATCCCAACAAAAGAAATACCTGAATTAAATGACTCATAGATCACAAGGACTTAACATACAATCTATAGAATATTCCATTCAAACACTGCGGAATAAACATTCTTTCCAGAAGCCCATGGAACTTTCTCTAAAGTAGATCATGAATTAGGACGCCAAGCATGTCTTAAAAAGTACAGAAAAACTGAAATGATTCCCTGCGTCCTGTCTGATCGCAACGCAGTAAGACTACAAATCACAGCAAGAGAAACCCTAAAGGGCACAAAGCCCTGATTTCGATCCTTAGCACCACATAAAACTGAGCATGGCACACACCTCTAATCCCAGCACTTGGGAAGGTAGAGGCAGAAGGATGAGACATTCAAGATTATATAGAGCAAGTTTGAGACCATGCTGGGCTGTGTTACACAGGGGCTGGAGAGATGGCTCAGTGGTTAAGAGAACTGGCTACTCTTCCAGAGGACCAGAGTTTGATTCCCACCATCTAGATGGTGGCTCACAACTGCAACTGTCTGTGATTCCAGTCCCAGAGAATCCAGTCCCTCTTCCATCCTTCTCACACTTACATGGCACAAAGACATACATTCAGGCAAACACTTATACACTTAAAAGTGAATTAAAGGGGGGCTGGAGAGATGGCTCAGAGGCTGCACTTCTAAAGGTCCTGAGTTCAATTCCCAGCCACATGGTGGCTCACAACCATCTGTAATGAGATATGGTGCCCTCTTCTGGTCTGCAGGGATATATGCAGGCAGACCATTGTATACTTAATAAATAAATCTTTTAAAAAAAGTGAATTAAAATCTAAAAGCAAGATACATTATAAAAGAAGTACAAATGAATTTATTTTTATGCTTGTGAGTGTTCTGCTTGCAAACCATATACCCTCAGAGGTCAAAAGAGGTAGTTGGTGCCCATGGAATGGAGCCATGGATGGATGTTAGCTACTGTGTGGGTGCTAAGTGAACCCATATCCTATGCAAGAACAAGTGTTCTTAATCACTGAGACATCTCTCCAGACCCACAAATGAAATTTTTCAACAGAAGTAAAGGCCTATGTATATAATCTTTTAATTATTTCAGGGGGCAAAGCACCATGTGGAGGGAGAGGATGCATACGTATATGACAAGGACCAGAATAAAGCAGTCACAGGTGGCCGTATGGCAAGTATATGAATGTCTGTTTCTGGAATTATCTTCATTCTTGGAATTCCTAAGAAAATACTAACAGTAAAAAAAATATTCCCAGCTGATGAGTTGTGATCATTTTACAAATAATGACATTGATTACTGAGGCTAATTCCTTCACATTTTCCAAAGTGGAGAGCCGATGCAACTTCCAGACTTACAATTCAATGCATGTTATCAAATCGAATCCAAGCAGGCGAGAGTCTCTCTCCACAACAGAGCCATGATACAAGATGACAGTCAAATCTAGATCTCGGGGTTTTACAAACTCTCCCAGGTAGGGAGACAAGTAATGCCTGCAAGAGAACAATCATCAGTCAGCAGCATCAGGAAACAACCGACTTAGCAATCTGGGTTGGGGGTACGGCTCAGAGCAGAGCGTGCACCTAGCTGTATGAGGAGAGGCCCTGAGACTCAAGGTCCTGCTTTGGTGTGTGTGTGGACTCACAGCTGTGATTCCCAGCACCACAGAGGTAATAAGAGAAGGAGTTCTCAGAGCTGCAGAACCCAGATCCCCTGATGTGAGTCCCACTCCGCCTGTTTTTCTCTGGTACTGAACACTAGGCCATGGGCAGCTTCCTTCCATGGTGGGAAGTGAGGTTACTAAACATGACTTTAAATTTCCCACACTGTTCTCATTGCCACACTTTGCCTCTCTTTGGAACAAAGACATTTCAGCTCTTTAGAAGAGCAGGTTCAAAACAATCTAGAAATCTATGTATCAGAGAAGCAGAACGGTGAATGTGGTGTGGAGGGACCAAATGTAAGCTACAACCCTCCCTTGGAACTGTCGCGGCCATGAAACTCAACCCACCATTTAGGAGAAAGGCATTAAAGCCAGGCATGGTGGCACACGCAAATTTAAGCCAAGGACACTTATGCTATATCATAATATCTTGTCTCAAAAAAAAAGGAAGGGTCCATCTCTTAGGTGAGAGCCCCCATGACCTAAGACTATACCCCACCTGGCGACAGTTCTACTACCACCCTGGGGACAAGCTTCCAACACAAGCACTTTTGGGAGATGAAACACATCCAAACCATAGCACTAGAAGTATTACCCATTTGAATGTAATTTTTCTTCACTGATATCTACCCCAACAAGCAGCTGAATGCATGGATAGATTTTTAGCAGCTTTAGGAGCTTGGTATCACCACATCCCAGGTCTGCAACCTATAGATGAGACACAGCATCATTTGCACAACATTCATAGCCAGAAAAGTAGGAGCTCTTAAAACTAGAGGATGCCCGGGAAAACGGTTCAGGTTAGTGAGTGCAAGAATAAGGACCGGAGTTCAGAGCCCCGACACCCATATAAAGTCAGATGTGAGAGAACGTGTCTATAACCCTATTTATAGCCTAGTCAAATCTGAGAGATCTGGGTTCTGTGAGAAACCTATCTCAAAAAAAACACAAGGTAGGGAGTGACAGAGAAGACACCCATGTTGGCCTTTTTTGGGCCTCCACCCACATACATGTGTGCATGTGCTCGTGCACGCACCTCAGTGGGAGACTGTGAATCAGTAGGGAAAACATAAAGTTATTTTATGCAAGGATCTTTGGAGGTAGGATTGTATACACAAAAACCAAATTAAACTGAGACTTTTTATTCCTGCTGGCCCTTATGGGACTATCATAAAGGCTTTCCCAACTTGTGACTTTGGTCACCCCGTGGTTGAAAAAGAAAAAAAAAAAAAACAACAACGGCTTAACTCTGAAACACGTGGAGCACTGGCCTTAAGGTCTCCTCGCTATTGCAATGATCTCTGCTTCAAGAGGCTGAGGCAGGGGTTGACTTGAGTATGAATTAGAAGCCAGACAAAACAGCACAACAAAACCACAGAAAACCATCTTTTCTTCTTTTTGACCGTTCTCTACCTGTATTACAATGTACCATACTTCTATCCACCACCCCAAATCACTCAAGTCTGCCGCAGGCACGGGAGGTTGCTTAGCAGTAGAGTGCTTGTCCCGCATGTCAATGCTCCTGTCTGTAACCCTAAAACCGGGAGGAAGGGAGAAGTCTATCCTTATGAGCATATTTGATAAACCACTTTAATAGGGCAATCTTAGCAGTTTAAAAAAAAGATAATTACCTTCTTGGGTTCATGGCGATCCACTAAATCTCTAACGAACTGGTACCGTTGTTTGTATAATGGCGGTTTAAACCTAATCACCCTCTCTGGACAAACCTCTTCAAAATTACCTCCAACCACACTGCTGCACTGAAAGATTGTAAACAACAAGTTCTCACGCATGACTTTAGATATTTAAGAAGAAAACAAAGAAAATTTCTTCTCCACAATTAACTGGGCAACAACAACCTCCACACAGCTTCAACCTCAAGTCATAGGGCAGCACCCCCTTCCCTCTCCTCCCCACCACACCCCCTCTTTTCAGCATGCTATAGCTGGGTTTATGCTTCCGTAGCTAATCTGCAGAGGTTGTTTTACTGTGTGAACTGCCAAAGACTGTGGTCCAGACAGACCAGAGGTGAGGAGACACTGGGCAGACCACAAACTCCCTCAGCTCCCAATCTTTGCTCAAACCTCTAAGGCCCCTTCTCTACCGGGCTTTGATTCAGGGTCTGAATCCCAGGCTGTGGAGGGCATAGACCAGTTTTAGCAAGAACTGTTGAACTCAGTTTAAGGTGAATTTCCCACTCTTGACACCTGAGCACCCTTCACCATCTAAAGCTTGGATTCTAGATGGTATTTCCTCTTAATTTTCTAGGCACATACCCTCTTCCCATCCCCTCTTCCTTTTACACGTCTCTATCTATATAGGTTTCTCCATCCTCGGCTGAGTTAAACCCTACTGCAATGATTTTACTGCCACAGTCCTAAATCAGAATAGCCTTTTTTAGCAGGTCCAGAAGAAAAAGAAATGTTAGCTGTGCCTACTATTCCTGTCAGTGCTGGAAAGAAGTGAACCAGACTAAACCTGTACCTAGAGCAATGATATCCAATGATTTCCAATAAACGCAAAGTCAAGTGTGGCTGGGATTTAGATTAGTGGTGACCACCTGTCTTGCATGAGCGAGGCCCTGGCTTCCATCCCCAGCAATACAACAAAACCTACCCCACACACGCAACCAAGCCCCTGCCCGCTAGCTCTCACTCTCTCTCTGAACCCCAGATTTCACACTTGTTAGTGCTAACATTAATCAATGGAAGGTGTGGTGCCTTCCTCAAGTGCCCAAATACTGCACAGCAGGGATGTTCAGCTTAGGTCTCCAAGTGTGGTCCCTAAACCAGTATAGCATCTTCCTGGAAACTCAGAGAAATGCCAAGTCTCAGGCCTCAACAGACCTCCTCAGATAGAAGACTTTACACTTTAAACAACCCAGGGAAAGAAAAGGAAAATAGAATCTCCAGGGTGACCCATTTGCATGTCTAGAGGTATTTTTTTAATAACTAACATCTGTATTTTTACTTACTATACATCAAATGTGAAATTTTCACTGATCATTGATGTCAATCTTTTTTAGTTCACACCTCAGGGGAAGCAGGGGCCTAAATAGGATAATTTGTCATTTCTCCACCGTCCACCCCTCCGACACCGCTGTAGGTGAGTGAGAAGGGTGACATTTACCGGTATGTTCTTTTCTGCCACTTCCATTTTGTTTCCAACTTCCGTTGCGACAAAAATAATAATAGTGATAATGCAGATTTATCCTCCGGGCTCTGTATCAGAGACTCAGCAGCAACTCAGCTGTAAATGCCAAATGCTCCCTTTTCACACGAGACGCCTAGAAGAAATGATGGCCCAGATGAAAAGGGGTAGGTGTTGGCCTTCCCACCTACCACTGGCCCACAGAATTCAGGCAGTAAATACTGAGACACTGACGATAGGGTCTCAAAGTTCCAGCTCGGCAAAGAGCGCTGCTACTCTTGTTTGACCATAACCAGTTCCGGATGATACAAACTTATTGCTAAGATCCTCGACCTCGGGGGATGGAGGCTCATCAGTTGGTAGAATGCATACCTAGCATGCATGAAGTATATCCAATCCCCAACACCGCATAAAACCAGACCCGGGGGCACAAAGAAGTTCAAGGTCAACCTCGAATTCTCAACCTCAAGCAAATACTGCTTTCAGTAACTTTTAGGCACCGCCAAATAAAACTTGGGGGTGGGTGGAAGGGCTGACATTAATAAGCCAGTGATGCTGCAACACTGACCCAATCAGGCCTCGGACTTGAATGTTGGTATTCTACTACACACGTTTCTATCACTTAGTCGGAAGTAGGCAAGATCTCAACCACCAGCTGTTGGGTACGAACCTCAGTTGGGGGTGTGGGCGTCAGTGTTCCCTCTGTCGCTGGCATCCACCCGCAGCATCACTCACCCAGGGACAAGGAGCGAATCCACCCTTGAAAAGCCCGCTAGGCAGACCAAGCACCGCCCACTCCCGTGTAGCTGCGGCCCCGCCCCTGCCTTCCGCGCAGCCGCGCTGCTCCACGCCGGCTTTCCGCACCTGGCTGGCCGCACCTTTCCGCCCTGGCGCCGTGCGCGTGCGCTCTCCGCCCTCAGGGTCCCCGCTGGGCGTGCGGAGCCCGGCCACGCTCGGGCCCCATGCCTCCCGGCTGCCGACTCCACGGCGTCGGTTTTGGGTCACTTAACGGCCGCTGTGGCGCATGCCCCGAAGACATTTTCCATCTCGTCCGAACCTTGGCGACCACGGCTCTCAGCCCCTCCGCATCCCAGGCCCTCGCGCTGCGGCGACCTGGCCCCTACCGCGACTGTTGGGTGCGGCCCAGATGGGCGGCGAGCGGCCGGGCTGCTGCGACCTTGGCGGCTGTTAGGATCGAGGCGACCCGGCTGCGAGGCTCCGCGTGCCCGGTAGAGACGTGGAGAACGCCCCGGGCCAATGGCAGGCCACGGAAGAGGCGGGTGGGCTCAGCGCGAGCCGGCTGGCCCGGAGCAATTATGGCGCGAGGGCCTTCTAGGGACCGTAAACTGGGGAAAGTTGAGTCCCAGTCACCTAAGCCTTTTTGTTCTTTTTCTTTTCTTTTCTTTTCTTTTTTTTTTTTGAGCTCTACATTTTTTCCTGCCTCTCCTCTCCTCCCATCAACCCTCCCCCAAGGTCCCTATGCTCCCAATTTACTCAGAAGATCTTGTCTTTTTCTACTTTCTACTTCCCATGTAGATTAGATCTCTGTAAGCCTCTCTTAGTGTCCTCATTGCTGTCTAAATTCTCTGGGATTGTGGTTCACGAACCCCACATCAGACAGAGGTCTGATCTCCAAAATATACAAAGAACTCAAGTAATTGGTCACCAAAAGAATACATAATTCAATTTTTAAAAAATGGAGTACAGACCTAAACACCTAAGCTCTTATATTCTTTCAGCTTCCAACGCTCAACTTTTTTTTTTTTTAACCACGTACACTTTAAGAATTACCTGATCTCAGAAAACGTGTTATGGCCTCTTTTCCGTCAACTTTACACACGCTGTATGCTATCAAAGAAGAGATGAGGAGAGGGCGGGGTGGGGAGGACCGGCTTTAAAAGTAAAAACTGAGGCAGGTGTGAAGGCACATTGCTGTAATCCCAGCACCTCAAGTGGAAGGTGGTGTCAGAATCAGGAATTCAAAATCATCATCAACAACATTGTTGGAAGCCAGCCTGGGCAGCATAAGACCCTTGTCTCAAATTCATTTATTAATTTATCCCAAAGTTTGTGTTGACTAGTCAATAGGCTACTAATATATCATAAATGAGCTGAACATGATATTGCCATGCCCGTGGTACCAGCACTTGGAGATAAGGATCAAAAATTCAAGAGCAGCTTCAGGTACTAACGAAAAGCCACACATGAAATATGAACCATTCAAATGCTCACTGAGTGCACGATGCAATATTGTAATGTTGATGGTTACAGGGTAGCACAAAGATAAATTACATCTTGTTTTCAGCATTTTAGAGCTTAGAGTGTATGGAGGAAAAATGTGTGAACCGGGCTTCATAGATAGGATTGCGTGTCATTACAGTTTGAGAGACTCCTGGAGGCTTGGCACACGCGCAGTTCAAATAGGTGACCTCAGCACTAGGGAGGTGTGCTGGTAAGTGGTGTCACCTTGACACGGTCTAGAACCCCAGAGCGTGCCCTTGGTGGGGGATTGCTGTGATTCCCTCGGTTGAGAAGGAAAGGCTTGACCACTGCAGGTGGAGGTATTCCTTCCTGTCTTCAACTGGATGAAAGAGACAGCTGAGGCAAGCATTCATTCCTCAAACTCCTGCTCCTGGGACTTCCCCAAGGGATGGGGTTGGGGAGAAGGGCTGGAACCCGGAATTTGGGGCAAAAATAATCCCTTCCTTCCCTGCTTGAATGGCTTTTGTCAGGGTATTTTATCTGTGAGACAGCAACAGTGAGGCTCACTGAGGAAAAAGTAGTTCTTTCTGGACAAAAGAATTAAATCTCTGGCCGGGCGATGGTGGCGCACGCCTTTAATCCCAGCACTCGGGAGGCAGAGGCAGGCGGATCTCTGTGAGTTCGAGACCAGCCTGGTCTACAAGAGCTAGTTCCAGGACAGGCTCCAAAACCACAGAGAAACCCTGTCTCGAAAAACCAAAAAAAAAAAAAAAAAAAAAAAAAAGAATTAAATCTCTGACCTAGGTGAGCACCTAACATTCCGTTTGGTCTGGCCCAGGAAAAAACCACCCCTCCAGAAGTGTCTTCCCTCAAGGGCTCCTGTATTGAAGGACCGGATCCAGCTGGTGTCACTATCGAGAAGTAACTGGCTGAGGGTGGCGGGGTTGTTAATGACCCATTGATGAATTAATTAGCTGAATAGGCTAAGAGGTGGTGAAATTAACTGTCATGGATGAGAAGGAACACGCAACAAACCAGCTTAGGAGTTTATTAGAGGGGGCGTGCACAGGCCTGGGGAAGTCAGTGTGCAGAGAGAGGGAGGGAGGGAGGGAGGGAGGGAGGGAGGGAGAGAGAGAGGGAGAGAGAGAGAGGAAGATGGCGCATCCAGCTTTTAAAAGCTGCCTAGCGCATGCGCACAGGGGGTTGACATGGCTATGTCATAGGCAGATGACTGAGGGGGGCTCTCACATGCACGCAAGGGCTTAGCTGAGTCATATGTTGATCACATGGGCCCTTTAACATCCTAGGAGGGTGCCCGTTATGCACTTCTGCCTGAGGGCTTGTCTGCACATGCATGGCCCCTAGAACCCTTATATGGCTGAAATCATTACAGGAGGGTCCTAACTGGGAGAAGTCATTCCCTGAAAGTGCGCCTCTTCCTCCCTGCTTTCTGGCTTCCACGAGGTCACCATGGAAGCTGACCTTTACTACATGGTCCGATTATTATAGCATTCTACCTTACTGAAAAGTTTTTGTGTAACACCCGATTCTGTGTTACCCCCTCGGTACAGTTTGCACGCCACTGTACCTTACGCGAACCGGGCAAGGGCCTGGAGATTGAAAGAACACACAAAGAGACCTGGGTCATTCAAAAGGAGATCAGCCAAATGCCAAATGCCATTTATTCAACCTTGGGGAGATCCTCATATACCTAGCTGCTGCACAAGGATTTCTGCCAGAGCAGGTGGGAAATTACCACACCAAAGATGGAGTCAACAATGCCTTACAGCTAATCACCAGGCGGGGCAGAAGGAGCACAGGAACAAACAGAATGCTTTAGCTGGCTGACCAGAAACTGTCCTCAAGATGAACCCCAAGAACAAGGGTAGACCAGGGGCCCTACATTTTTGCACTCCCATAAGCCTCTCCACTGATGAGATAATCCGAATCAGACCCAATCAAACCGAATTAGGAAAAAACCCAGGTGCTCCCAGGTGGCATTCCAGGCCCTCAGAGAGGACATGGATGTGAAAGACCAGGAAACCACGTGTTTGTTGTCTTGGTTGCTGTTTAAATATCCTGTGGGAGTGGTCTTGAGCATCTCCAAGAAGGGGGTCATCATTTGGCTGGCTTTCTCGGGGGTAGAGTCTGGACTGAGACAACTTCCAGGGGAGGGGACTTGGGATGGAACTTTACACCCAAACATCCCCAGACTCTCTGGGTATAGGGGTGCCAGGGGCTGGGGTGACACTTCCAACCAAACACCTCAGTCACAAAGTGTGGGGCCATCAAAATTTGGACTGAAACCTCTGAAAGCATAAACCTAGATTCCTATTTTGAAATATTTCATCTCTGGTTGGTTTTTTTTTTTTCACAGCAGACGGATCTAGAATTTTTGCTAATTGACCCATTTATGGGTGTAAATTCCTCATTTGCCTATGTTATCCTCTCCTGGACTTCTACAAGGCTCTGAGCTCAGTTCCCAAGCCTGAAAATTATCCTTGCTTCTCTTTGCTCTGCCCTTCCCAAATCTGAACCACCACCAGACTCCAGACTTCAAGCTGTGAGCTGCGTCTGTTCCTTTCCACAGCCAACGCCTTAGTATAGACTTCGTTTGACTGTAGCCTTTGTCAACATAACTCACCTTCCTCGGCATAGTGTAAGTCCCACTGAGATGAAGACCGTGTTGAATTTGATGTCCAATAATTTAACCTCAGGTACTGAGTTTACTTTTGCTCCCTAAACTTTCAAAAAATGTCTTCTGAAAAAAATAAAAATAAACTGCTCAGTGGTGGCACAACACTTTAATCCCAGCACGGGAAGGCAAAGGCAGGCAGATCTGTGAGTTCCAGGCCAGCCTGCTCTTCAGAGTGAGTTCCAGAACAGCCAGGGATACCCAGAGAAACCTCATCTTTAAAAAAAAAAAAAAAAAAAAAAAAAAAAAAAAAAAAAAACAACTAAGATTATCTATTTCACAAATAGCTTTATTGAACAAGTAATGGATCAAATTCTGTTTTGAGTGAGAAAAAAAACAGTCCTCTTGTAGCCTTGTAGACCAACCAGTGTGTAAAGGCATCTGACATGCAGTAGGAAATCAAGTTACTTGGGAGACTGAGGCAGGTGAATCAATAGAGCCCTGGATTTAGGAGTTCAAGACTAGCCTGGACCACCCTGTCTCAAATTTTAAAAATAAAATAAAGGTTATCCTGGATGCTAACGTAAATATGGTGCTCATAACAAAATGAGGCATGTGGTGGTCTTGAGAGAATGATTTTATTATTGCATATAAGAAAAGCCGTAAATAGTGCGTAGATAAAAAGAAAACTGACAAGTTAAAATTCCCACATTCTTCAACCCTTCTATTGAGGAGTGTGCTCTAGTTCATGTCCTTTGGAAGTTATATGCATTTTATTGGATGAATTTCTTTGTTTTGGAGACAGGGTTTCAATGTGTTGCCAGTCTTGCCCAGGCTACCGCAGGTTCCTGATCCTCCTGCTTCTGCCTCCTGAGACACTGGATCTCCATCTGGAAACTCCCACATCAGACCTGGGTCTTGTGAGTTCCTCAGTGACTAGTGTACCCATTTCTAGGCCCAGCATGGAAGGAACTGGCAGCTTACCCTCCTGTCTCTAGAATGCTCCGTCTTAAAACCAGGCATGACCTGTGCAAGAACCCATGGAAAGACACCTGGGGAAAACTGAGTCACCATCCTCCCACACCTCACAACTGTCATCCAAACATCCTAGGAATAAATCTTCCAAGCTCAGTCTGCTTTGCCTACCTCCTTGCAGACCGTTAGAGCCTCTTTGTCCATGTGCACAGAAAGTTGATAGTGACTGACAGTTTACCTTCCAGCAAAAAGACATTCGACCAGTGTCGACTTGATTGGGCTAAGAAATACCGAGGGCACTGAGGATTTGCCTCCATCGCTGCGTGAGTATGAGAACCTGATCAGGTTCCCAAGACCTCACACAAAAGCCAGACATGGATTTCACGTTTGGAACCTCAGTGCCAGCAGGATGGAGACAGGCAACGCCCTAAAGATGCTGTCCATCCCATCCCATCTAGCTGAATCTGGGAATTCCAGGTTCAGTGAGACACCCTGTCTCACATATGTAAGGAGGAAAGCCACTGAAGAAGAACACACACGCCTATATATGCATCCAAACATATAAACATATACAACACACACAAATAAATAAAATGAAATAAGTAAATGTGGTGGTTTGAAAGAATGGCCCCATAGGGTCACAGAGAGTGGCACTCTTGGGAGGTGTGGTCTTGCTGAAGTGGGTGTGGCTTTGTGGGAGGAGGCGGATCACTACTGACTGGCTCTTTTGTGCCCAATTGTAACACTTGGGGCAGAGATTGAGGAGCTAACTAGCAGCTTCAGGAGAGGAGCTGCCTCCACACTTGGCAGTTTTTCTCAGAAGGCAGGTTCGGAGATGAAGAAGTAGGGCTGGGCTGGAGATTTCAATCAAACAGTATGTTAGAAGTACGAGATTTGCTTTTTCGTTTTGATTTTATAGGGGATTACAGTTAAGAGATTGCCATAAGTCTCAAAAGAGACTTTGCGTATTGAATTTTTACAGGGTTGACTGAGATGGTTAGAGACTGTGGGGACTTATAAAATTGGACTTAATGCATTTCTGCATTATAATATGGCTAGAAGCCTATGGGGGCCAGGAAAGGGTTTGAATGGCTTCCTTAAATTAGCTATGTGATGTTTTTATTTCCCAGTAAAGTGGCTTTATCTTTTAAAAACTTGTGGTTTTGCTTATTTTTAGAGACAGAGTTTCTCTGTGTAACCCTGACTATCCTGGAACTCACTTTGTAGACCTCACTGGCCTTGAACTTAGAGATCCAACTGCCTCTGCTGGGATTGAAGGTGTAAAGTGTATACTACCATAACCACCTTTAAAAAAAAAAACCTAAGCCGGGCGGTGGTGGCACATGCCTTTAATCCCAGCACTCGGGAGGCTGAGGCAGGCGGATCTCTGTGAGTTCGAGGCCAGCCTGGTCTACAAGAGCTAGTTCCAGGACAGGAACCAAAAAGCTACGGAGAAACCCTGTCTCGAAAAAATCCAAAAAAAAAAAAAACCTAATTTTTAAAATTGTTTATTCATTCTCTGAGAATTATCAGTGCATATATTATATTTTGACCATTTATACCTCACTCCCCTTCCTCAACTCCTCCAGAACATCACCCACATTTCCCTCTCAACTTCAAGTCCCTTTTCTAATCCACCAGGGTTTGTTTTTGTAACCCACCCGGTCTAATTAGAGCTGCCCACAAGCACATGGGTGAGGCCTTGCCCTGCAACACGGTCAATCCGCTGGAGACCACGCCCCTAAAGAAAACTGCCAAGAGCGCCTCAGCTAAGGGTGAGGTCTGGAGTGCCCCTCCCCCCTCCAGGCTGGACTATTGACTGGCTTGATCTTGCGCAGGCGACCACACCGGCTAGGAGTTCCTGCTGCGGTCCCGTCACGTCCCAAGACACTGTTTCAACCTGGCCTACCCAACCTCTGGCTCTTACAATCTTTCTGTCCCCTCTTCCACAGGGTTCCCTGCGATTACGTGATATAGATGTCCCATTGATAGCAGAGCGCTTCATAGACACGTTCTACACCTGGACTTGTGAATCACCGTCCACTCCAGTAAGAAACTTCTTTAACGGGGACTAAGGGCTGTGCTAGCCTTTGGGTATAGAGATATGTATTCAGAAGGCAAGTTGAAACTGTGTCCATTTATCAAAGTAGTAGTCATATGTCCTTCTCTAGGGCCCGTATCAGCGCCCCAGCAGCGGATTCTTGGCTGTATTTACAGTATCACAAATGAGTTACCCCTCCTTAGGCCTTGGTCCAATCAGAAATAACCTGTTCACCCCCATAATATTACACTGTTACAGCCATATCTTGCCAGGCTGGTTATTATTGTAGCTCACAGAGATCATATTGAATACAGCTATTGATGTCTTTTCTCCACCCTCCCCTCCCCAGCACCCTGCATGAAATCACCCTTCTGTTACCGTGAAAGGCAGAAAGTTTCTAAAGCAGTTCCAGGCTGATTTCTCCATGTCCTGTGATCAAGTGTGTAGTGTCTTCAGCAACAGAGTGTAGAATCGTACCATTGATAAGAGAATCAATAGAATGTGTGTGTGTGTGTGTGTGTGTGTGTGTGTGTGTGTGTGTTGCTGGGAATCAAACTCAGGGCCTTATGCATGTTAGGCAAGCACTTGTGTTATGACAATATTCTTAGAGAGATGTAGACAAACATCTATCTACTCACCCTAGATAGGGAACCCATAGGAGACAGAAGGACAGATACCACCAAAGTCCAAAGTGGTGAACCAATGAGCTTTATAAGAGTTACTTACAAGAATATGGGGGTGAGGGGTCACTTACAGGAGCAGAAATGACTCACAGGCAGCTGCATCACCAAAGCCCACCCCAGCACGGGTGACAGCTCACAAAAGCTGGGAACCTAGAGCACACTGCACAACCCGCAGCCAGCTCAACAGGGCAGAGTGTCCCTTCCAGGCAGCTCAGATGGTCGGGCCTCTTGCAGGCAGTTCATCTGGCCTCTGATTTTTCTAGGCAGCTCAGCTTGTCTACAAGTGTCTGTAGGTGGTCTTGACTACAACCAAAAAAACCCACATTTGGTAAATGAGGGGTCTAATGAACCTGGTCACTTTCAGGAACTTCCCAAACCTGTGAATTCTCCCTGTTTTAGCAGGCTTCCCTGCAGGGTTGAGCCTGTGAATTCTCCCTGTTTTAGCAGGCTTCCCTGCAGGGTTGAGCCTGTGAATTCTCCCTGTTTTAGCAGGCTTCCCTGTAGGGTTGAGCGGTTCACCTCCCCTTCAGTGATCTGTTTCACCCGCTTTCTGACATCCTGTGGTTAAGGAGACAAAAGGTTTCACCTCCTTTCTTGCATCCTATGTGTAAAGGAAACCGCTCCACAGAGCCACAGCCTCCTGATTTTCTTTACTATTCCTGACTCTCCGAGGTCATGAGTTAAAGCGTACTGTGACTGTAAACGTGAGAGCCTCGGAAAACTACAGGCTTACAGCTGCGCACCAGGGTCACAAACGCCTCCACCTTCAGCATGCATGGCTGCTTGCTATTTTAACCCTTTTGTTTGAAATGGCTCTATAAGATATTTTCTCTGTGTAGGCATTCTTTGTAGCTTTTTGTTGTGTTGAAATCCTTGATTCTCAGATGATGAAAACTTCAGTGTCTCTCTGGTGAGGGGTTCTGGGATGGTTAGTATTGATTGTCAGGGCTGAGGAGATGACTCAGTGGTTAAGATCTCTTGCTGCTCTGGCAGATAACCCAGAGTCTGTTCCCAGCACCCACATGAAGGCTCACCACTATCTAACTCCAGTTCCAGGAGATTCAATACCCTACTCTGGCCTCCAATGACAGTAAACACACATGTAATACAGATACATACATGATGGCATTCAGTCATACACATAAAACAAAACCAATCTTTCTGAAAAATAATGATTCTTGTTCGGCCCACAATAATCTCAGAGCTGAAGAAGCATTAGCTAGCCAAGTCCTCAGCCCATGAGCGGAGTGGCTCAGGGCCCCGGAAGGGAGCCACCCAGTGTGTGACCAACCATGAGGACAACTCTCCATTAACCTCCAAGAAAAAAGCAAGTAAAGGGTCAGGTATTCCGTGACTTTCTCAAGTGCCTCCTTCAGCAGCAGAAATCCCACCCCATCTGGAGATGCGCAGTGACTTACACTTCTGCTTACTCTTTGCTCATTGCCTGGCATAAGAGTCCAGGGTAAACACTTGAATCCTCAAGAAGGAGCATGCACTAGCTGCAGCAAAAGCAGTTCTAAAGAGCAGGGGTTAGCAGAGAACATAGACAACAATGGGGACTCTAAGAGAGACATACATGGATCTAATCGACATGGGAAGTAGAAAAAGACAAGATCTCCTGAGTAAACTGGGAGCATGGGGACCTTGGGAAAGGGTTGAAGGGGAGGGGTGAGGCAGGGAGAGGAGCAGAGAAAAAAATGTAGAGCTCAAAAAAAATCAATAGAAAGAAAGAAAGAAAAGAACAGGAGTTAGAAATAAGACACTTTGAAGATGTATGCGTTAATGTAGCTGGTAACAGGCCATAAGGATACTTCTTATAATGTGGATTGTTAAAATATCAACAACACAAGAAATATGTGTATTCTGTTGTTTCCCTTAGGAATTATGTTTTATCTATTTTAAGTGGCCTCTCCGGTTACTTCTGTATTGCTGCTACTGTAAATGTTTAATGTATCAAAAATGAAATCAGACGCTATTAAATAACTTGAAAGGATCTACTCCTAAGATTTAGGCTTGTGTCTGTGGATTTAGCCAGAATGACACAGCACATCTAATTTCTGAGAGAAAACAACATGCAGTCAAAATTAGATGCATCTTAAATATATTAACTGCTCAATACACTCAAAGGACAATGTGGTCTAATTTCAGTCATACCAATGATAATATCATTTCTCAACTAGAAGATTGGAAACATCCAAGCTGTGGGTTTCTTTACAAGTCTATTGCCACTGCAAACCAAAAGCTAAAACTTCTGGAACAAAGAATCTTAATTTCTTCACATCATGGGATTGAGCCGTCATTTAGAACTTTATTGTGTATTGTCCAATAGTTACTTTGTATCTTTATTCTGAACAAATTACACATTGCAGCATGAAGGGGCAAAGGCAGCACGGAAACATTCTACAGGCAGCTACTCAGATGTCCCCAGCAGTTACTTCTGACATAACTGTAGAAGAGTATACCCAAGCAGGCATTTGTGTACGCACAGTGTGTGTGCAGCGCCTGTGTACGCACAGTGTGTGTGCAGCGCCTGTGTACCCACAGTGTGTGCAGCGCCTGTGTACGCACAGTGTGTGTGCAGCGCCTGTGTACCCACAGTGTGTGTGCAGCGCCTGTGTACCCACAGTGTGTGTGCAGCGCCTGTGTACCCACAGTGTGTGTGCAGCGCCTGTGTACCCACAGTGTGTGTGCAGCGCCTGTGTACCCACAGTGTGTGTGCAGCGCCTGTGTACCCACAGTGTGTGTGCAGCGCCTGTGTACCCACAGTGTGTGTGCAGCGCCGTGCCATTTTAACACCTGTGCAGACCCACACAGCTACGGCAAGCAATATATAGAACTACTCCAATATCACAAAGGTCTGCCTGGTTCTGCCTCCATTCATCCAGCCTGCCCTGTTCCCTACCAGACCACCCTCCGTAACCACTGCCAACTAACCGTTCTCCGGCTCTATAATTTTGTCATTGAGAGTATTATGTGAAGTACGATTAATAAAAACTCAGAGAGAGAAATTGGGGTTCGACCTGAAGATCCGAAAAGCAAAGCAGCCAGCCACTGGCTCTTACCTTGACCTAAATCCGAGAATAGCAATCCTGCCTCCAGGAATCTCAGAATGAGACTGTGTGAGAGCTCTTGCCTCCTGTTTGATAACCCTCTCTAGTTCTGGGATTAAGGGTGTGTACCACTACTGTCTGGTTTCTACGGCAAGCTAGTGCGGCTACTGGGATTAAGGAGTGTGTTATTGTTGCCTGGTCTGTAAGGCTGACCAGTGGGGCTGTTTTACTCTCAAACCTTCAGACAAGATTTAATTATTAAAATACAATTGAAATGCCACTATAGTTATGGAAATGGAATCATATAAGAAATAACATTTAATAATTCTAGTTTGGGGCTACTATAAATAAAATTATTGTAAATAGGTTTTTATTGTATTTTATGTATATGGCTGTTTTGCCTACATGCATGCAGGGCCTGAGGAGACCAGAAAGGGGTGTTGATTCCCCTGGAACTAGAGTTCTGGTGGTTGTGAGCTGCTGTGTGGGTGCTGGGATCCACTTGCAGTGCTCTGAACCACTGACCCCTCTCTCTAGCCCCATAAACATGTTTTTATGTGTATGAGTTTTCATCTGAATAAAGACCTAGGAGTTTGACTTACAGGTCTGATGGTAAATAAATGTTCAACTTAAAAAAAAAATACCTAAAGGTAACAACTAAAACTATTTGCTAAAGTGACTTACCTTTTTATATTTTTATTAATAACAGTGTAGGGAAAATAGCTTTCTTTGTTTTCCTTTCTTTATTTTTGAGACATGGTCTTACTATGCAACCTTAGCAGGCCTGAAATACCCTATGTACACCAAGCTGGCCTTGTACAACCATGCTCTGGTTTCTTTGCCTTCTAATAAGCAAATAGTAGAGCTACTTTTTAAAAAATTAATCTTAAGCCGGGCGATGGTGGCGCGTGCCTTTAATCCCAGTACTTGGGAGGCAGAGGCAGGTGGATCTCTGTGAGTTCGAGAACAGCCTGGTCTACAGAGCTAGTTCCAGGACAGGCTCCAAAGCCACAGAGAAACCCTGTCTCGAAAAACCAAAAAAAAATTAATCTTAGATATTATTTATTTTTAATATTTAAATCTTTATTATTTAAAAATAAATAAGATATTTATCTATTATATAGTGTCCTGCCTGCATGTACACATGCAGGCCAGAAGAGGGCACCAGATCTCATTACAAATGGTTGTGAGCCACCACGTAGTTCCTGGGAATTGAACTCAGGACCTCTAGAAGAGCAGCCAGTATTCTTAACTTCTGAGCCATCTCACCAGTCCCCAGTAAAACTACTTTTTAGAATTATCAACTTGCCAAGTGTGGTGGTACACATCTTTAATCCCAGCACTTTGGAGGCAGAACTGGGAGGATCCCTGTGACTTTGAGGCCATCCTGGTCTTCATAGTGAGCTCCAGGAAAGCTAGAACTACATAGAGATACTCTGTCTTAAAAAGAAAAAAAGAAAGAAGTTGAAAAGAAAGGAAGGGAGGAAAGAAGGAAGCAAGAAAAAAAAAAGAAAAATCATTCACTCTTCACAACCTTACACAAAGGCTTCAAAATTAGAATAGAAAGCCGGGCAGTGGTGGCACATGCCTTTAATCTCAGCACTCGGGAGGCAGAGGCAGGCAGATCTCCGTGAGTTCGAGGTCAGCCTGGTCTACAAGAGATAATGCCAGGACAGGCTCCAAAGCTACAAAGAAACCCTGTCTCAAAAAAAAAACAAAACAAAACAATAGAATAGAAGAGAAGAGAAGAGAAGAGAAAACCTTGTTGACACGAGGAAGGCTAGGACACTCCTCAACCAGTCATCCCCAGTCATCCCATTGAAGCTCACTAGAATAGGCTTAGACAAAGAGGTAAGATGTCTTGGGGTATCCCGTGCTCATTATAATACTGAATATGCACCCTGAGTAAGATACTAAGAAGAGGAGCCGGAGAGATTGTTCAGTAGTTAAGAGCACCAACTGCTCTTCCAGAGGACCTGGGTTCAATTCCCAGCACCCACATGGAAGTTCACAACTGTCTGTTGAAGTGAGATTAATTAGTTTTAACAATAAAAACCAGAGTCAGATATCGAGGATGAAAGCTGACAGATCAGAGAAGCAGAGCAGCCGCCACCGGAAACTTCTTACCTCTACCTCAGACCAAAGCGGGGAAACCCTATCTCTATAAATCCTCTGACTGAATAGGCCCTAGATCCTGTTTCACCTCCCAAGTATTGGGATCATAAGCATGATCCTCCCAAGTGCTAAGATTAAAGGTGTGTGCCACCACTGCCTGGCCTCTATAGTTAGTGGCTAGTTCCACCTTCTGACATCCAGGCAAACTTTATTTGTCAGAACATAAACAAAACATCATACAACAGTCTGTAACTCCAGTTCCAGAGGGTCTGACACACTCACATAGGCACACTTGCAGGCAAAACATCAATGCACACACACACACACACACACACACACACACAAGATACTAAGACAAATGGATGGGTAATACACACAAGAAAACCTACACTCTGCAAATGTGAAGAAATGAGATATAAAAGCCCCCATCCTTTGTATAGCATTTGAGTTTTTGGCATTGTATGGCATATGAGTTTCTAACTTTTCCCTTGATCTGGCACACTTAGTTTTAGATTTAGATTTGTGTGTTTGTTTTGGTCTGTTTTGTTTTAGTTGCTTTGATAAATACCCCGACAAAAGCAGTTTAAGGAAGGTGGCTTTATAACCCACCGTGGAGAGAGAAGGTCACTGTGGCAACAGCTTGAGGGAATCTTATCCTTGGTCAGGAAACAGAGAACAATGATTACTAGTGTTCAACTAGCTTCCTTTTAGGTAATCAGGAGTGGGTGGGTCTTTCCATCTCAGTTAACCTAGTCAAGTGGGGGCATGGACATAACCAGAGAGCTTCCTCTCCCAGATACTTCTAGATCTCAAACTGACCACAGAGATTAACTGACACGGAAGTGTGTTGTTTTTTAATTCTCTCGCCTTGCCTGCTCCTATCTACACGTCTGTGTTCCATTCCTTGTTCTGGGGTACAAGAACCTATAACACTCCCAGAGGTTCCCAGTGAACCCTGATATACCTCAGTTCTGCACTTGTGGCAACAATGTGTTACTGTGAAGAGACACCAAAATCAACCCATGGAAAAGCTACAGGGCACAATGTCCGTAGTAAGCCGACACAAGCATCTGTGAATTGAAGTCCCCCCGGAACTTCACACACTCCTTTTAAAGCTACTGTAGCCTGACAGACTGGTTAGATACTGGTTAGATGAGGTAATAGCAGGGGATTAGAATATTATGGATGATTAATCAAAACAAGTTAGGATGCCTTTAATCCCCTGTGACAGCCATTTTTACCCAGCACTGTATCTGGCCTAACATCCTATATCCTTTTGGCTTTTAGATAAAATTCTCAGAACATATTGCTAAGCTTGACACAGCTGGTCTCTACCGACCCCAAAGCAGGTGAGATCTAAAACCTAAACGTGACGTAAAAGCAGACAGTTCCCTGCATTGTTGTGACCTATCTGCTAGATATCCCAGCCACTGTACTTGGTAAGTGCATTCATTTCTGATTTTCTCTTGTTCTGTGACAAATAAAAACATCACCACATGTGACCACTTTCATTGTGGAACGCATCACCCAAGGCTACCTAAATCTGTGTCTCCGGACCACAGTCACTTTTGTTTGGCTCTGATAAACTCCCTCTTACTTCTTTTGAAGTTTTGCCCCGACACCCATTAGCATCCTTGCTCATGGAGTCACACAGGATGTGACCAGCCCCTCCAGCAGTCAGCCACGACAGCCTCTGGGAAACGCTGCCAACTAGGGAAGCTCATTAGAAACTCAGGGCCCAGGTGTTTAAATTGAGGCCTCATCACGTAAACACTTATTATTGGCATGTATCCAAATCCTCAATTACTATAAGGAAAGCTTATATTTATCATAAAATATGTGATCTATATAATTAGTTTACATAGGAAAAAAAAGTTATTTGACAAAGAATTTATTTGTCTTTGTCCCAAGTTCCTGGGAACTAGCCTCTAAATCTTTGGAACTTCCTGAGTGTGGGAGTATCTTTGTTAGTTACCGTGGGCCCAGTAGTTTATACTAACGAGGTGATTCATGAGTTGCTCCTCAGATAACTGAAGGTAATGAGATGATTCATGCTGTGGGCAGGCCGCATCAGAAAGACTCTGATTAGAGGGCAGAAGCTTTGGACCTCGAGATACCAGCCGTCTTAGAAGACAGTGTCAAGAGTGAGCAACACCAGAAACAGACAAACATGCTCGTGGCTTTCCACAGTGTCAGAATGTATTAGGTAACAAATTTACGAGGTCTGATGCTTTCAAAGGCGGCAGTTTGCTGTATTCACGCTTTCCTTGGGCTGGAGACACAGTTCAGGGATTGAGGCATTTGCTATTCTTGCAGAGGACCTGAGTTTGGTTCCCAGAACCCACAACTGACTATAACTACAGTTCTAGAGGATTCAGCACCATCGCCTGGCTTCCCTACACACCGGGCACACACATAGCACACATACACACAGGCGTTTTCACACGTACACACAAAGAAAGAATAAATAGACATTAAAAAATAAACTCACGGGGGCTGGAGAGATGGCTCAGTGGTTAAGAGCATTGCCTGCTCTTCCAAAGGTTCTGAGTTCAATTCCCAGCAACCACATGGTGGCTCACAACCATCTGTAATGAGGTCTGGTGCCCTCTTCTGGCCTGCAGACATACACACAGAATATTGTATACATAATAAATAAATAAATATTTAAAAAAAAATAAACTCACTTTCTGTGATAAAGCTGGTCAAGATCAACAAGGTCAACCTCACTTATTAATAATAACCTCAAACTTGCAAATTACATATCACATAGTAAATAGATCTGTATATCCATATTCACACACACACACACATTAGAGAATAACTTCAGTGAGTTGAAAAGGCAAGCAGTTTCAAAGTCTGAGAGGCCAAAAATCAAAAACTACTAGAGAGATAAGACTTTTTATTGACAAGAGATGAGCCCCGCTAACCTGAAAGTCTTCCTGGGGAAGCCACTGTGGCTTGGCTGTAAGGCAGGCTGCAAGGTCAGAGCTGACCTGCAGAGTTAGGTGCGCTCCAGAGGTGAAAGGGCGGGGCCAGGGCAGACAGATGACAGCAGGTACAGACGGGCAGACAGAAGGACAAGCAGACAGCAATTTGGATAGACGGCATCAGCTGCAGGAACCAGGCTCAGCAGAAGCCCTGAGGACAGTCGGGAGTTCTCTGCCCGTCATTCCTTCCATACATAAACCGAATAGTCAGACGACAGATTGGTTGGGGCATCATAGCCGTAGACATGCTAGGTGCCTACCTTTTGGGGGGTGGGGGATGTCCGGGGGCAGAAGTTACACCGTTCTCCAGGCTAGGAGGCCCAATGAGTGGAAAAAAGAAATAAAAAGGAAAGAATAGGAACATGACTAGGTACGGTGGAGGAGAAAGTGTCCTATAGACTTGTGGGAGAGCATGGCCAGATGCAGACAGCTGAGAGACCAGAGTAGGCCTGAGCTGTGCCCTGTGAGGAGGGAGGAGGGGAGGAAGAGGGGGAGAGGGGAACCAGGTGCAGCTTCCAGGAGGCCCAAAGCTACAAAAAGAGTGGGAAACCAAAATGGCTGAGTTATATAAGAAAGGGCAGCCCAGTCCCCTGGGTAGGGCGCAGAGTGTGCCAGCCTGGACCCCTGTAACAAGTAGGAACTGAGGGATGCAGGGAGAACCTGGCAGCCAGTGTCTGCTTTGGTATGTTAAATAGGCACCTCAGCTGGGTGGTGGTGGCACACACCTTTAATCTCAGCACTCAGGAGGCAGAGGTAGGCAGATCTCTGTGAGTTCGAAGTCAGCCTGGTCTACAAGAGCTAGTTCCAAGACAGGCTCCAAAGCTACAGAGAAACCCTGTCTCAGAAAACCAAAAATAAAAAATAAATAAATAGGCACTTCAGCTATTTGTCCCAGGTTTGAGACTCAACACCCAGTATATTCTTGGTCTTGGTATTCCTGATATAATTTTAATATGTCCATGTTCCCTTACAATCTCAATTCATCCTCAGTGAATTTGTAGGGTAGAGCCCTCACTACTCCAAAGAGTAAATTATCTATTATCTATCCATGTGAGTGGTGCCGTCCATATGTCAGGTTCAGAGTCATCTGCCACCCTTAAAGCAGAGTCAATGTTGCTTACAAAATGCAGTCATTCAAAGGGGGCACAGGCTGAAAACCAACTGCTTTATGCAATGTGGAGTAACTTCTTGCCTGCAATCCCAGCACTCGGGAAGCAGAGACAAGAAACTTGCTACAAATTCGAGGCCAGTTAGGTCTCTACAACAAGGTCAGGCCAGCCAGAGAAGCCCAGCAAGGCCTCGGCCTCATTTCAAACAAACACAATTTTTAAAATTAAAAAAGAAAAAAAGAGAAGGAAACAGATAAAGGGGGGAAGGAGGAAGGGAGGGAGGGAGGGGGGGAGGGAGGGAAGGGAGGGAGGGAGAAAGGGAGGGAGAAAGGGAGGGAGAGAGGGAGGGAGGGAGAAAGGGAGGGAGAGAAAGAGAATCTGCTGCCAGGAGCTCAGGTGAGCTTTCCTAGAAGATAATTACATGGATGTCCTGGAAGGGAGGGTGTGTCATACTGATCATATGGAAGTTTTGCATTGAAAACACTCCCAGGCTTTGTCCTTTCTCCATTTGGCTGGTCCCAATTTGCACACTGTGTCCATCTGTAATTATTGTGCCGTGAGTCATTACAGCAAATTGATAAGCATCAGGGAATTCTGGGAACACCAAGTTTATAACCACTTGCTCATAAAAGCAATTTGTCATGTGATCTGGAGGAATTCTTGATTTCAGCAAGCACTCTACCCCTGAGCTACACTCCCACCCCCAAGGTAGTTCTATAACCTGAGAACTCCAGATATTGTAGCGATTCTCAACTCGTGAAGGATTTTACCCCAGTACCATCGAGCCTCAGCTAAAATAAGGTCGCTAGCATCAAAACTGCACTCCAGACGCCATTCATACTTAGGGGTGATAGGAATGACGGTAGTGACCAGGGTGGAGACACTGCTGCAGTCTGTGCCCCACACACCCTCACCCCACTGCCCTCAATAGGAATAGTGGAGATTCATGGGATTCATGGCTTCAGGCAGAAAAGAATTGCAGGGCAAGCCAGTATGAAGCACAATTGGAGATTTATTAAAAGACATTTTTAATATTGCTCTTCAGCACAGGGGTTAATAGAAAGAGACTCTCAGAGGGACATACCCAAATGTGGTGATGGGTTTTTTTAAGGGAGAGTTATGCTTAGATATCTTTACAATGGGACCGTAAAGGATTTTGATGACTCTCAACTCACAGTTCTAAAGGTTGCCAAGAAATAAGCATAAGAAACTCATGGCTTAAAGTCTATGGATGACAACAGGGTCAAAAGGTTAAAGCATCTGGTCTTCTAAACAATGCTGTGAATTTATTATGAGGGTGAGTGCAGAAAGCTCCAGGTTCCACGTTGGAAGTACAGTTGATCTATTGTCTTCACCATCTTTGACTGGTGGGGGTGGGGAGCCTTGAGGAAAACATACATTATCCCAGTAGGCAATTTAGGTGTTAGCAATAGATTCCTCCCATTTCTAGGAGAAAAGGCAAGCCAGATCCAGAGAGGAAGGGCCCCTTTTCTTTCTCTAGCTTTTCTTCCCATGTCCCCAGTTTCACAGCTTTCTATCCTGCCTCAAAAACTCTCTCCTAAGACTGGCCTTTAATTAAAGGCGCACGCCTTTAATCCCAGAACTCAGGAGGCAGAGGCAGGCGGGTCTTTGTGACTTCGAGGACAGTCTGGTCTACAAGAGCTAGTTCCAGGACAGGCTCCAAAGCTACAGAGAAACCCTGTCTCAAAAAACCAACCAACCAACAAACAAACAAGCAAACAAAAAACCTCTCTCCTACTCTGCAATCCCAATACTTGCTAAGGGATAATTTGGCAAGCCAGGAGGACAGTTTAGGTCTACCATGTTAGCCCTCTTCTGCACAAGGAGTTTGGGTTTTGTATTTTGTTTGTGGTACTGGGAATTGAACCTAGGGCCTCACCAGCGCTCAGGAGAGGCTTGACCACTGAGTCTAGTCTTAGCCCACAAGTAGATCCTTGAAAATGTAAGGAAGAGAACATTTGAGGTGAGGATTTATATCAGAAGAAGTTCTCTGCAAAGAAGATTCAAGGCCAGGTCATTTGGGAGCTAAAATAGCACAAAAGACCTGTCTCCCATGAGTCTGTGGTCTTCATTTGGGGCCAGGCACGGTGTATATATTCCTTCTGTTGTTGTCAGCAGAATATAATAAAATGACTTCTCACCTCTTAACCCAGGTTATGTCCACTTAATTTATCTTAGCCAAAGAAGCCACTCCTCCATTCCTGAGGACGTGTTTATATCCAAATTTGGGTAACTATGACGCAAGCTGCTGTGTTACAGGTGAGTCTGGGGGAATTCCTCCTACTGCAAAACACAAGTCAGGAAAGGACAAAATGGGAAGCAGAGGAAATACTCAGGTGACTGCAGTAATAACCTGTGATTAGAAGCTCAAAAGTGCAAAATTAGAGATGAGTTGTAGATAGAAGTTGAGCATACAAAGCTAGTTATACTTCTATACATTGATAATGAACAATTTGAAAACAAATTCTACTTACAATGGCATCAGAAAGGATAAACTTCTCAATAATACGTTTACCAATGAAGCAAAAGACTGATTCATTTATTAACATCTTTTAATGTGTTTTGGATATTTTAAAAACAAAATTTATTATTTATTAAGTCAAAAAAAAGAAGAAGCTCAAAAGTAGGGAGGCACCTTACCCAGTACATCACTTAACAAAGCAATAGTGTTTGCTTCTTCACCCATGACCTCCCTGGTCACAGACTTTTGTCTAAGTCCCCAGTAGCATCTGTGAATTTCCCCCTGGTAAAGCAGGCCTGAAGTCCACTCAAAAGGTTGATTCCATCAATAACCCACTCACCCCACTACCGCAACACGGACTGGCACATCTGGCCAGCAATTTCCACCATGAAGCACCCAGCATCCACAGCTACATACTTGAGTACGGGCTTTCCCCTTTCTGTTTCAAAGGCCAGACTCCAGGAGCATCTTCTGTGGCAGCTACTTCACTCTTTTCTCTTCCCTGACTTTTCTCATAGAGTCCAGGGTTTGCAGTTCCAGGAAGGGCTCTTTAATATAGATATGATTTGGGTTTTCTTTACCCTTCAGTCTCCCAGCTGTGAGAAGCGGCAGGCAGACACCACCATTGCCCCTTCTTTTATCCAATCTACCTAGTAGATAGGAGGCCAACAAAGGAAGTCTGCATGACTTCCTTTGTGGGGGGTGAGTGGTTGAGACAGGGTTTCTCTGTGTAACAATCCTAGCTATCCTGGAACTCTCTCTGTAGACCAGGCTGGCCTCAAACTACTGAGATCCTCCTGCGTCTGCCTCCCAAGTGCTGGGACTAAAGGTGTATGCCACCACTGCCTGGCAAAGATTTATTTATTTTTATGTACATGAGTACTCTATCTGCATATGTGCCTTTATGGCAGAAGAGGGCATCAGACCCCACTAGGGAACTGAACTCAGAACCTCTGGAAGAGCAGCCAGTTCTCTTAACCACTGAGCCATCTCTCTAGACCCCCAGACTCTTTCTTGTTGCAACTGCTCTCTTATCCCTGCTGCTGGACTTGAGATCTTCTTATCATCCATTGCAGCAGCCAGCCTGCCCCAGCTGCTGCCTGCTGATACCGTGACCACCATCCCCCCTTCAGCCATTCTCAAAACATCTCTGTACTCCCTTGGTTAACCCCACCCACCAAGCAGGCATGTCACCCAATGTCACACAGAGGACCATCATTCCCAACAGACATCCCCTCACCTTAGTGACATACCTCCCTACCTTCTGCATTTCCCATGCCTCTGCCAACACTGGCAAAAGCACACTGATACATGCTACATGGGGACAGAGAGCCATGTCAAAATTTCCTCCACACATACTCCACCATTAGGGTTCCGTTGCCTGGCTCATTCCCCAGATCAAGACACCAGTGTTCTCCCCAAACTTATCCTTGGCTTTGTCACATCCTGCCAACGACACCAAGTGTTGCTAAAATTTCTTCCCTGGGGGAGACATAAATGATGTTTATGCCCCCACATCAACCCAATGACAAATCAAGATATAATTTCACCAAAGTTTACTCTGGGAAGTTTGCAAAGCAAAGTTCACTCTGGGCTTCCTTACAGAGCCACGGATGAGGGTCGTGGACAAGAGCAGGGATGTCCTTGAGGCAGAAGGTCTGCACCCAGCAGGTATGTAGTGGTTTGAATGACAATGGTCCCCATAGCACGTCTATTTGAATGCTTAGATGTTGGAGCCCACAAGACTATACAGTAAGTGTACAGTTGAAGAAATGTCCCTGGTGTTAGGATGAGAGCTTTTTAGAGTTAAAAATGAAGACTGTAAGATTTAAATTTAAAAGGAAGCAACAGCTTGCTTTTCCTCGATGGGCCTGAGAAATGTTGACTGCTGAACCTGAGAGAGGCAGCTCAGAGCGGTTAGAGGAAGAGACACAGAGAGTTAATGAGCCTTATAAAGGGAGATGTATTATTCAGTTTTCTTGAACATCTTCAGTCAAACTGAAAAAATCCTGTAGAGTTTTACAAATCGCTGAGAAAGTGTCCTCTCTCCAGAATCTGTTTTCGGATGAGCTAACTGGAAGCTCCTGTATGCCGCCACGATTTTTTGTAAACAAACTTGCAGCGGGACTAGCCTCATCCGTAAAGAGAGAAAGGCAGATCTTTAGTGTAGCAATAGGAAGAAAAGCTGTAGGAGTACTTTATGAAATACTGAGAAATCATCATTTGAGATTTTTAAAGCAGCTGAAGTAAGTCTATCCATGCAGCTTCATGCTATAAGCCTGTCAGTGAAACCTGCTGTGTTATTTAAATATAGGTGACTGCAAGACAGTTCTAGAGTTTTCGAGCGAAATCGAAGCATTTAGGCTTCAGGAGTCGTAGTAAAGACAGCATTTGGAATAGGCAAGAATCTGAACAGCCAGCCCTTAAAGCTGGGGAAGAATGTGGCAAAAACTTTACAGGTCCTTGCCTGGTTCTCAGGCAGCCTTGTTAATTGGTTAATTAGAAGTAACAAGCAACACCAATTAGGAGTGTAGCAGTTCACTGTCTCTCTGTTAGACCCGGAGTAAAACAGCAGCAGGATATTTGTCTGAGAGTTTGACTTACAAGTTTTATCCTCCAATATAAAGGTTTTTTATGCCTGATTTATTAGTATAGGCTCTTGAACTGTTAGCCTGAACAACTGCCTGCTGCACTGTGGATGTTGTTTGACTTTTAGTAAGAGAGAAAGTTCCATAGAGAGAACTTTTAAAGGAGGGGTAGGAAAGTCCTTCTTTACTCACCGTCAATGAGATGCCGGCACCTCAGGTTCTGCAGCAACCTTGGTGAGATCCTTCCATAGACCATCGATTAGGGAGACCCCAAAATATGTTCTCCCAGGAAAAGCTGTTCCTGCTAGGACAGTTTCTGACAAGAGCTACCTCTTTCCCAAGTAGGCTTGAAAATCACCTTTTCTGATTCCCTGTATTTGATTGCCTTGAGTACCAGCCTCAGTACCCCCTCAGGGCTTAGAATAGGACGTCTATGGCAAGCGAGGATCTGAGGGTAAAAATTTAACTCAAGTATGCTACCTCCGCCAGTTCTTTATTTTTCATGCGAGGGGAAAAAGTAAGTGAAGGGGGCGCAGAGTGGAAGAATAAGGGGAAGAGTAAGGAGAAGAAAGGAGGAGAGTAGGGGAAGAAGTTGATGAATAACAAGAAGAAAAAAGAGAAAAATAATGGGTGAGCTCCACTAGCTTTCTAGTTTTAACAAACATAGTTGTAATATCATAGACAATACAGACATATCATAGACAATATAATATGCATCTCAAAATTACTAACGGGCAGGTAAACCTGACAAAGCCGTACTCCAGAACACATAACCCGACCCAGGAAAGAGCCAGCATTCAAGGGGAAGTATCTGACATTCCAAACCATTAGATAAAGTTACTAAACATCCCTAAATCCTGGATTCCCCCATTCTCCTCACCCAATCTCTTTTGTGATCGTCAGCTTTGGGGATGCCCAGATTTGTTTGTTAGTAAAGAGGGGCATGCTGCCTTCCTGCTCAGTGCCTGTCTTCTATAGACATTTCTATGTGGTCTGTTAGCAGGTCATTTTGTAGGATTAACTCTGTGTAAATTTGACTGTTAGAACAAAGAGTGAATATTATTGCTCTAAGGCCTCATGGTGCGGGGGAATGGAAAGGTCATTCTGTTGCCCGTGCAGAAGTCACACTGCTGAGGTGTTTTGGGAATGAATCCCATTTCAAAGGAAGATTCATGGCTTCACAAGGTTTTTACAGATATGGCAGTAACTTTTCCAAAAGACAAGTGTTCCCACAGTTCTGCAAAACGGGCGCCCCATAAGTTGTGGTCTGCCTTTATGAATCTTTCAGCTATACGTTTATGGTATAGTCTTGTGGGCTCGAACACTAAGTCACCAGAGAGTGGAACTCTTTGATGGGACTAGAAGGGTTAGGAGGCGTGGACTTGTTGGAGGAACTGTGTCCCTGGAGGTGGACTTTGAGGTTTCGAAAGTCCATTCTAGGCCCAGTGCGCATGCTCTCTCTCTCCAAGGATAAGTATGTAGTTCCTCACTACTGTTCCAGCCCCATGCTCCCCACCATTCTCCCTGCCATGATGACAATGGACTAAACTCTGAAACTGTAAACAAGACCTAATTAAATCCTTTCTTTTAAAGAGTTGTTTGGTCATGTTGTCTCTTCACTGCAATAGAGCAGTGACCAAGACAGAGATTAGTGCCAAGATCAAGATATTGCTGTGATAGGCTTAACGATCTGCTTATTGGCAAATGTGGATATCGGAGTAGCAGAGCAGTTGAAAGCATTAAGTGAAGCTTAGTGGGCCATATGGTAGGAGCCGGGAAGACAGGGATGTTGAGAGCAATGTAAATTTTTTCTTTTCTTTTAATTTTAAAACAATTTTCTCTCATTTTACATACTATCCCAGTTCCCCCTACCTCCTCTCCTCCTGCTCTCCTTACCCTCCCCCCTCCTCACCCCCCATTCACTCCTCACAGAGGCTAAGGCTTCCCTTAAGGGGAGTCAACAAAGTCTGACACATCACTCTAAGGCAGGACCAAGGCCCTCCCCCATATATCTAGGCTGAGCAGGGTATTCCTCCAAAGATAAGGGATAAAAAATCCTGTCGGAAGAAAGAGAGAGAGAGAGAGAGAGAGAGAGAGAGAGAGAGAGAGAGAGAGAAAGAGAGAAGAAAAAGAAAAAAGAAAGTTCAAATATCCAGATGAACCTCACAAACTTATATGGACTGTATTCATAAAACTAGTTTATTTATTTAGACAATGCAGCAAACTTCTCGACCAGTGAGAAAGAACAACCACCACACGAGGATTCTTCTCAGATCACGCTTTAATGGAGTGCCTCTTGGTTGATGGGGAGCAGGAAGTGAAGGACCCCTTAGCACTAAAGCAGCTGCTTATATAGGGAGTAGGCACACGGGTTGCCCTGTGATTGGCTGCCACCATCAGCTGACACCAGACTGCATTGGGATAGGCCCAAGGGCTCTAAAACACCACGCATGTGGGAAACAGGGGATGCGTAGCTCCCAAAGGCATAGCCATATATGGAGTTGTTTATTTCCAATGGGACAGGATGTCAGCGCCATCTTGTAATGGCGATTCTGTCCGGCTCCCTGCAAGACAAGGTCTTACTATGTAGACCAGGCTGGTCTAGATTTCACAGAGATCTGCCTGCTCTGCCTGAGTGCTGGGCTCAGGGGTGTGTCACTCCCCAGTTTTTCCTTTTATTTTTGAGATGGGATCTTGTACATTGCCCAGGGTGATTTTGAACCATGGAGTTAAGTGACCCACTTGGGGCTACAATGCCATCATGTCCAGCTCGAGGGACTGTGAAGGAACACTAGTGCTGTCTTCAGGTTTGTCACTATGTGGAGTTAGCTAGCCTGGAACTCATTATATCTACTGCGCTGACAATGAACTCACAGAGATCTATCTGCCTCTGCCTCCCAAGTGCTGGCTTTTAAAGGTGTGTGCACTCAATGCCTGGCACATTCAAGTAACACTGTACAATCTGAGCAGGTTGCATTATGTATTTAGGAATATAAATGTGTTAGTGTGGGGTGAGGGAGAATTAATGAAAAAAGAGGGCATGAATTTGAAAGAGAGCAAGGAGGGGAACATGGTGGGGTTGGAGGGAGGAAAGGGTAGGAGGAAATGATGCAATTATATTATGATGTCAAAAAGTAGATTTTTTTTTGGTTTTTCGAGACAGGGTTTCTCTGTAGCTTTTGTAAACCAGGTTGGTCTCGAACTCACAGAGATCCATCTGCCTCTGCTCCCGAGTGCTGGGATTACAGGCATGCACCACCACTGCCCAGCTGAAGAAAAATTTATCTCAAGGATAGTATTGCGTACCCTGTATTTTTATAGTACACCACCTTGAGATGTTTCCTCTGAATCACTGATCCCATTTAAGTTACTGCTTCCTCAGATCCTGGACATGAACCTGCTGAATCCACATGGTTCCTTTCCTTCATGACACTCCTTCGGCATCAGCACCTAGTGCCAACATCTTGGTTCTCTCTCTGTTGTTCCCACCCGAATTTCCAGGAGGATATGGAAATATTATCCATCTGCAGGGAGGTCACTAGCATGTGGATCAGCTAGGGACTGATCATTCAGTATATGTTATGGCCCTATAGGGATCCTCTGCCAACAGCACTCTTAGAGACTTGCACTTAAAAGGGGTCATGGCTACACAGAGGCCAACCTGAGAAGGCGCTCCTCCTCAGGACTGCTCAATCCCTGGCTTTGACTTAAAGCTGAAACAATTGTTAGCCAGAGGGCAAGAAGGATGCGGAGCCCATCAGGTAAGTTCCCTGGCCCCCAGTATGATAATCACCTGTGTGGCCTGTGTCTGTTAGTACCCACAGACCTGCTATAAAATATTGTGGCAGTTAGTCCCCCCATGTAATTCTCCAAATAGTTGAGCTCTAACCCCACACTATTCTTTCTTTCTTTCTAACAGCTTAAAATAAATCTGCTATCCACAAATTCATGACCCATCTGCTGAGCAGATCACTCCATCTGTAGTTTTGGCTGGGCTACCTGATCGGAAGCCTTGCAAAAATGTTTCTGGCCAAACACTGTGTTGATTCAGAATTTAAATTCCTCACTGGGCATGGAAGCTCTCATTTGTAACCCTAGCATTCAGATCTCTTCAGACAGGAAGTTTGAGGTCAGTGTGGGTGACTAGCATAGGTAAAGTCTGTCTGGAAACAAACAAATAAAATCCATAATCCTTATGAGAATTAAAGTTATATTAGAAAAAAATAGTAAGAGTCAGGGTTGATGGCACATGCCTCTGAAGGCGGGGCAGGTGGATTTCTGTGAGTTCTAGGCCAGCAAGGGGTACATGGAGAAACTTTATCTCAAAAATAAATAAATAATTAAAAAATAAAAAAAATAAAAGTAAAAACTATATATATATGATGGGCATGATGGCAGATGCCTTTGATCCCAACGTTCAGGAGGCAGAGACAAGATGGTCTGTCTCTGAGTTCAAGAGCAGCCTGGTCTACAGGGCAAGTTTGGAGCCCTGCCCACCACAAAATAAGACCACAAAAAATAAAAATAAAAAGGCTTTATTTAGAATAATAAAATGTTATATGTCATTTAGAAAAAAGTATCAGGGGACACTGCCTGCAAATCTTCTTAGCCTGCTTCCTCTAACCTTAAAAGCAACACAGCTTTTTACATCTCTTTCCAGGTACCAGCCAAGGCCTAAGCATTGTTTTCTTGACACTGTGTACTTTTCTGTGTTTCTCTGAAGACTCTGCTTATCCCATTACCCTCCGCCTCCCCCGACACTCCCTTTGTCCAGTTGCTTGCTGACCTGTGTCTAACACTAAAGGCAGGACTTTTTCTCCTCTGTCTCCCCCGCCCTCCCAGCAGCTGCTGGGATTTGCAGTTTGCCTTCCCCATTGTTTCTTTCTCTAACTCTAATAAAAAATGGTTCTCAAATGTCACGAGCGCGCGTGCGCACACACACACACACACACACACACACACACACACACACACACACAGAAAGGGAAAAGAAATGAGAGAAAGGGAGGGAAGGAAGGTGAGAAGGAGAAAGGAAAAAGTAAACTAGCCAGGCACTCAGAAGGTAGAGGGAGGAAAATCAGAAGTTTCACAGCAATTTTGAGAGCAACCTGCCCCCCCCAACCAAAAAAGAGAGAGACAGAGAAAAACATAATGGTTTAATTACAAAAAGCAAAAAACAAAAGCTTAATTATTTCCTATCACCATTCCTTATCATGTGTCTTACTTAGGTTTTCTATTGCTGTGAAGAGACACCTTTACCAAACTTTTATAAAAGAAAACATTTAATTGGGTGGCTCGCTCACTTCAGAAGTTTAGTCCAGCATCCTCGTGGCAGGAAGCAAGGCAGACATAGTGCTGTAGATGAAGCTGGGAGCTGAGGAGGTATATTTCTACCCACGAGCAACAGGAAGTGATCTGTGGCTCTGGGCAGGCTTGAGCACTGTGAGACCTCAAAGCCCACCCCCATAGTGACATACTTCCTTTAACGAGGTCATACCTATTCCAGCAAAGCCACACCTCCTAACAGTGCCACTCCCTATGAGCTTACAGGAGCCAATTACATTCAAACTACCACACATAAATATCAAATTAGTATATCTTTGGATTGTACTGTGTTAAGAGAATAATTAACTTCTGATCCTCCAGTGTCTACATGCTAAATTCTGTGCTTATATAATGTTAATATTGCATTCTACCAACTGAGCTACGTACATCCCCATTGTCTGTATATCTATTTTATTTACATATAAATTCAGGACACATCAAAATTTCTGAGGGAGAAAAGTAGTGGTGAGAGGGAAGGTTCCAAACCTTGCCATAAGAAGGTCATGCGACCGTTTTCCCGCCCCTAGGCACAGCCTCCACTCTTCCATCCCTCCCTCCTTGCTGCTGCTCGCTGGTCTGGAGCGTCTTGCTCTGCCGGAGATGGCATGCACTCCATGAGGGCTCTGCAGAAGCTCTTGCTGACAAGAAGGCTGGGGTCACCAGAGCCCGGGGCCCACTCCTGGGCGGGGTCGTCCGGGACAACCACAGTGAGGCCACAGCACAGGGCAAGGGGACCCTGTACAGCCACCAGCCTGCTGCAGCACGGGGATCATGATGCATCAAACAGCAGCATGCCGCCTCGACTTGGTGACCTGCTCTTCCATACCATTGCTGAGGGACAGGGACAGAGCCCCATCCACAAGTTCTCTACGGCCCTGAAAGCCACTGGAGTGCAGACATCAGCCCCATGGCTCCAGTACTGCATGAGCAAGATGCAGTGCATGGTCCAAGGGCCCAGCAGTGATGGCCTTTTAGACCGAGATCTCCTCCAAAAGTGTGTAAGCCCCAACACTGTGCTCCTGACTCGGGCATTCCGAAAGAAGTTCGCCATTCCTGACTTTAAGGAGTTCACGGGCCAAAGAGCTCACTGAAGGCAAAGCAGAAGCCTACATCCCTCACCTGGCCAAGTCAAACACAGACAATTGGGGGTGTTTCCTTGGGCACCAAGGTGGCCAGCAGCACTCTGGGCTACACGAAGATCCCTTTCTGCCTGCAGTTCTCTGTCAAGCCCCTCACTTATGCCATCTCTGTGAGCACTATAGGCATTGACTATGCGCACAAGTTTGTGGGCAAGGAACCAACTCTCCTCAATGAGGAAAGAATCCCCCATAACTCCACGGCCAAGGCTGGTGCCATTGTCATCAGCTCCTTGACCAAGATGGACTTTAACAATGCAGAGAAGTTTGATTTCGTACTGCAGTATCTGAACAAGATGGCTGGGAAGGAATTCACGGGGTTCGACAATGCCAGAGTCCAGTCGGAGAAGGAAACTGGGGATCGGAATTACACCATCAGCTATTGCCTCAAGGAAAAGAAGTGCTTCCCCAGCGGAATGGACATGATGGCTGCCCTCAATCTCTCTTTCCAGATGTGCCTGGTCAAGGTTACCTGTGAATCAGGCAGTGTCGCGGCAGCCACCCTCGCAGCGGTGACATCTGCCCCATCACAGGCAAGAGCGTCCTAAGTGCTGAAACAGTGCGTAAGACCCTCAGCCTCATGCACTCCTGCGGCATGAATGACTTCTCTGGCCAGTTTGCCTTCCGTGTGGGTCTGCAGCCAACTCAGCTGTGTCGGAAGCCATCCTCCTGGTTGTACCCAATGCCATGGGGGTGATGTGTCTGTCACCTCCGTTAGACAAGCTGGGGAACAGCCAAAGGGGCATCAGCTTCTGCCAGAAGTCGGTGTCTCTTTAACTTCCACAACTATGACAACCTGCAGCACTGTACTCAGAAGTTAGGCCCACGGAAGGAAGAAGGGGAAGCCTGAAACAAGACCATGGCCTGTTATTTGCTGCATATAGTGGAGATGTCTCGGCTTTGTGAAGGTTTGCTCTGTCGGCCATTGACGTGGAGCAGAAAGACTACAATTCCCGCACTGCCCTGCATGTTGCTGCAGCTGAAGGACACATTGAAGTTGTCAAATTTCTGATGGAGGCTCGCAAAGGGATCCTTTTGTCAAGGACAGGTGGGGCAACATTGCCCTGGATGATGCTGTGCAGTTCGACCACCTAGAGGTGGTCAAACTGCTTCAAGATTTCCATGACTCCTACATGCTCTCTGAGACGTGGGCCGAGGCAGCGGCTGAGGCCCTGTCCAAAGAGAACTCAGAAAGCGTGGTGTGAGCACAAACCGGGGGTGCGGTCCCTGCTCAAGAGAAAGCACGAGCTGGCCATACAATTAATGCACAGTCACCAAAACTGCCATGGGAAGCTGCTTCAGTGGGGGTCAACACAGCCATTTGATGACACAGGCCAGCGTTTTCTGGCCCCATCCCCCACAGAAAATGGCAAACAGAAGAGCCTCAGTGGACACCTGCAGTAGAGCTAGCCACAGAGACCTCAAGGTATAGTGTAATGGCTTCATCTACTCAAAAGCAGCCCACGTCTCTACCCAGGTCCCCTTTTTTTCTCGGAAGAAATCATGAGAACAAGAGACTTCCTTGGAGAGACTAGCAACAATATGTGTGTATGTATCTGCCGGAGTAAGAGAAGCATGTGGGAGTCAAAGACCTGGCTTTAGACACCTGCAGAAATCTGTCCCCTTAGCAGGACATGCTGACACTGCTGACAACAATCTTATAGACAGAGAAAGGGGTTTGTGTTCAAATAAACTTTAATTACATGAAGAAAAAAGAAGACGAGGTTGATGCATTCGAAGGCTTGTTCTTTTGGTGCGTTCAATCACCAGGAGAACTCTGGCTTTATTAGTGGATCCAGGCACAGCCAGCCTTTTGACTGGACCGCAACATTGAAATCTACAAATAAGGCAGGAGAGAAAGGCAGACAAAACGGGGAGAGGATGAAAAGGGGAAAAAAGCCCCCAACTCAAGCATCTGATTGACACCTCTCACCAGCAGCTGAACAAGAATTCCTGCACAATTAACAGCTGCCTATGGCCACCTGCTTTCCCATTCACAAACCTGCAGTTTTCTGGGACTCTCACCAAGAACCCTGGTTATAGGGGAGGGCTACGCCTTAAACCCTTGTACAATCCTAGTAGCTTCTGGTTTTACCGTATCAGACTGTAATTTCATCCAAAGCACACCCAGAGCCACTTCATGTATACCTCTTATCAAAAGTGGGGGGAGGGGGTAAAAAGGTTTCTCTTTTTAAAGATTCATTTTATGTAAGAGTGCTCTGTCTTCATGTCTGCCTTTATGCCAGCACAGAGCATAAGACAGATGGTTGTGAGCCACCATGCGGTTACTGGGAACTGAACCCAGCATCTCTGGAAGAACAACCAGTGCTCTTAACCTGAGCCATCTCTCCAGCCCCTAAAAAAGATTTCTTAACCTTTGGATTTGAAAGCCACCAAAATGGTTTCTATGACTAGTATGAAGTATTCACTCTTTTTTTAGACAGGGTTTCTCTGTGTAGCTTTGGAGCCTGTCCTGGAACTTTCTCTGTAGGTCAGGCTGACCTCAAACTCACAAAGATCCACCTACCTCTGCCTCCTGAGGGCGGGGATTAAAGGTGCGTACCACCACTGCCCAGCTTCGAAGTGCTCACTCCCTGAGAAGCCCATGCCACACTTAGAGATGTCTTGCTTTCTGTGACTCTTGGAGAGGCCCACACATGTATTCTGTTGTGTATTACTTCCTCTGGAGTGCGTCTTTCTCTTAACTCTCATGCTTAAGCCGAAATTAAATATCTCTAATAAAACTCCCAATGCCAGCTAGCCCTGAAAGTCTTTCCAGCATCAAGGTCACGATGTTTGGCCTCATTAGTCAAGGTCAGTACAGCTTCGGGGAAGTGCTCAAGGTGCAGGGCACGGGAGAGCGAAGCTGCTCTTTCCCCTCACTCCCGACACAAAGTTCATGCTGCAGTTCCATGCGAAAGAACTCTTTTGAGAATTGAGAAGTATTCTCCTAATCAAATTATAAATGAAATTAGTTGATGAATTAGTGCTGGACCACAGGTAGCCTGCGGGCTACAGTGTGGACATACCTGAACCCACTGATGGATTCATAATTTAAATGAACTATTGGAGGGTAGTAGAAATTTTCAGAGGTGGGCTGGTTGGAGGAGGGAGGTCATAAAGGCTTGTTCTTGAGAGCTTTCTCTTATCTTTACCCTTTCCTGTCTCTCTCTGCTTCCTGCGTGACTTAAGGTGAGTAACCTCCTCTGAGACAGGCTCCCTGATCATGTTCTGCCTCGGGGTGCAGGAGAAGAGACTAGAAAACATGACAAGATGAGCTAAGCTCGTGAGGGAGCTGGTGAAACTGATCAGCAGTTAAGAGCACTTGCTGCTCTTCCAGAGGACTCCACTTCAGTTCCCACACCCAAATACTCCTGCTTCAGGAGAACTGAATCCTCTCCTGGCCTTCAAGGGCACCCACACATGTGGCATACGCTCAACACACATACATATAAATTTAAGAAGATAAAAATAAGAACAACTCTTTTTTGTTTGTTTTGTTTTCAAAACAGGGTTTCTTTGTATAACTGACTGTTCTGGAACTCACTGTAGATCAGACTGGACTTGAATCTAGAGATTCATTTGCCTCTGCCTCCCAAATGCTGGGATTAAAGGCCTGTGCCCCCCACTACCCAGCTAAGAACAACATCTTATAAAAAGAGGATTAATGCTAGCCCGTGGTAGCACACACCTTTAACCCCAGCAGAGGCAGATGGATCTCTTGTGAGTTCAAGATCAGCCTGGTCTACATATCAAGTTCCAGGACAACTGGACTACATAGAAAGACCTTGTCTCAGGCTGGGCGGTGGTGGCACACACCTTTCATCCCAGCACTTGGGAGGCAGAGGCAGGCGGATCTCTGTGAGTTCGAGGCCAGCCTGGTCTATAAGAGCTAGTTCCAGGACAGGCGCCAAAAACTACAGAGAAACCCTGTCTAGAAAATCAAAAAGAAAGAAAGAAAGAAAGAAAGAAAGAAAGAAAGAAAGAAAGAAAGAAAGAAAGAAAGAAAGACCTTGTCTCAAAATATATAATGATGATGAAAATAATAATAAAAATCAACATATAAAAGAAGCCAGTTGGTGCTGAGTGATGGTGGCACATGCCTTTAATCTAAGCACTCGGGAGGCAGAGAGAGGCAGATCTCTGAGTTTGAGGCAAGCCTGGATTACAGAGTGAGTTCCAGGACAGCCAGAGCTACACAGAGAAACTCTGTCTCAAAAAAAAAAAAAAAAAAAAAAAAGGGAGAAAAAGAGAAGCAGCGAATTGCTTGGAAAAAAAAAAAAGACTGAAAGGAAACCCTTCCCTTCCACACCCAGGCTTCACTAGCAAAGGGAGCATGTTCAACAGAAGCCTACCATATACAAACCAGAGAGAGGCAGGTATGTAAATGCACTGAAAAATGCTCTCAGCCCACAGTTCCGGAGCCTTTCTCTCAGCTCACTAGTCCACTCCCACTGGGAGTGCTTTCCCTTTCTAATTTTCTTTTTTTTTTTAAGATTTATTTATTATGTATACAATGTTCCTCCTGTATACCTCTATGCCAGAAGAGGGCACCAGACCTCATTACAGATGGTTATGAGCCATTATGTGGTTGCTGGGAATTGAACTCAGGACCTCTAGAAGAACAGCCAGTGTGCTCAACCTCTGAGCCATCTCTCCAGCCCCCTTTCTAATTTTCTATGTCTATTCTAACCACCTGTCCTGATCAAATCCCTTGCTGGAGGACACAAGAACATGGATACTTCGGCAGGGAAGCCCTGAGATACACCAGTAACACCGGCACACACAGCCCAGAGATACACCAGTAACGTCGGCACACACAGGCTCAGAACTAACACTGCCAAGGGATGACAGACTTAAGCCTCTGAACTTATGACCCAAATAAATCTCTCCTCTAGTAACACACCTTCTTCATTCATTCCATGTAGGGCCCTGGTCTCCCTTATTCCTGGGGTGCATTCGCGGGGACAGTTTATGATCAGCTAACTAAGCTTCCTGTGTGTTTCTGTGCTCTCCCTGCCCCGCTTGGTGGTTAGTTGCAGGGCATTTACTCCATTGTTAATATGGTAATTTCCCACCTGCCTGGGAGGATATCCTTGTGCAGCAGTTAGGTACAAAAGGACTTCCCCAATTCTGAATAAACTGGCATTCGGCTGATCTCCTTTCGAATGACCCTGGTCTCTCTCTGTGTTCTTTCAATCTCCAGGCCCTTGCTCGACTCACGTTCGGTACAGGGGCGCGCGAACTGTACCGAGGGTATAACACAAAATCGGGTGTTACAATTCCACAGTATAGACCTCCACCCAGAAAGTTCACCTTCACAACCCAGACCCTGCTGGACCTCCTCCTTGGAGCAGAGCAGAGGAATTGATAAATATCAATTCCTCTCTTATCACCAACCCCCTCAAAGAACCCAAAGCGACTTATGTCATTTAGTCACTGACAAAATGTTGACTTGCAAACCAGGACTGCATATGGATTTCCCTCTGAGGGGTGATCAATAGGATTCAGTTTGGGGAGCAGTTGGCTTCAACTCATTGCCCATCTCCCAACATCCTTTGTTCTATCTCTACCCCCTTTGTGTATATACTGCTGAAACTAAGATTTTCTGCCTTGAAACTTCCTAACCCAAAAGCTTCCAGGAAAGAATAAACAGTCAGACACAACACAAGCAGAAATGAAATAGAATGAAAAATGTCATTGGATGGTACTCAGTTGAGTTTGTGGCTAAGGAGGCAGCCAGGAGCAGAGGTGCCCTGGAATTATTCTGGCAATCTCTGCAAAAATGGACTGAAGCCAGAAATATTAGCATTAGTAATACAAAGTAGACATTAAGGTCGGTGGTACAATTATATGTGTGAACTATTTTCTTTTTCCAGTGGTGGGGCTAAAAGTCCTGCTAGCTAAACAAAGCCTCTACCTGTGAGGTACATCCACAGCCCCTAACGTGTGTGTACATGAATGTGCACAGAAGCATGCAAATGTGTTGGGATTAAACTGACTTTGCATGTGCTAAACATGTGTTCTGTCATTGAACAAAACACCAACAGCTTGATTTTTTTAAAAGTCAAGTTGTTGTTACATAGCCCAGACTGGCCTTGGACTCATGATTGATCTATCTGCCTCAGCCTCGTGAATGCTGGCATTACAGATGTGGCTACCAAAACCAAACCTAGCCTGATTTAAGTAAATAGACACACGTGCTATAAAGATGTGGGGTAACACTTGGTTTGAGTATTATTAAACTTCTACTGTTTCATTGTGACATTATAGGCATTTTATCACCACTACTCCCCCAGAAGCCTATCTCCTAACCTCTTGCCAACTGTGCTATTTACCACCTAGTAAACCTGATTTTTTTTTTTTTTTTTTTTTGCTTTTTCGAGACAGGGTTTCTCTGTGGTTTTGGAGCCTGTCCTGGAACTAGCCCTTGTAGACCAGGCTGGTCTTGAACTCACAGAGAGCCGCATGCTTCTGCCTCCCGAGTGCTGGGATTAAAGGCGTGCGCCACCACCGCCCGGCTAGTAAACCTGATTTTGACTTCTATGCTTAGGCTATTCTCTGCCAGTGAAATGTCCGCCCCATTCCATCCAAAGATACATCAGAGCGCTATTGCCTTCACTTAACTGCCAAACTCCATTCACCTTAAGTTGTGACCCTTGATGATTCCTTTATACCATTCACCACCCCCACCCCTGGTGCCCAGTGCAGCTGTGCCATGTAACTATCTCACTGCACGTGGTGGCTCACGACTGAAGTCCCAGTATTCCGAAGACTGTGGCAGAAAGATTGTCCTGAGTTTGAGGCCAGCTTGGGCTACATACTATGTCCCTATCTAAAAATTATAAAAGATAGATTTGATTCTATAGAAGCACTCCAGGTAGAGTAGCAGCTATTTCTTTTTGTTCTTTTGAGATTGGTCTCTCTGTGGAGCCTTGGCTGATCTGGAACTCACTATGTAGATCAGGTGGTTTCAGACTCAAAGACTGGCCTGCCCCTTCTTCCCCAGCAGTGGGATTAAAGCAGGCACCACCACCACGCCCAGCTGAGGGTACTTTCTTTAACATTCACAATCCAGTTAAAGTGTTATCCCAATATAGCCAATGGCGCACGCCTTTAAACTCAGCACTCAGGTGGCAGGAGCAGGTGGATCTCTGTGAGTTCGAGGCCAGCTGGTCTACAAAGCGAGTTCCAGAACAGGCTCCAAACTGTCTTTAAACAAAAAACAAAAAAAAAAACGGATGGTGGCAGTGGGTGAAGGCCACCCCTACACTCAGGAAGCAGAGGCAGGTGATCTGTGAATTCAAGGCCGGTCTGGTCTGCAGAGCGAGTTCCAGGACAGGCCCCAAAGCTACACAGAGAAACCCTGTTGTTTTTTTTGTTGGGGGGGGGGGGCGCTATCCTAATCCTATGTGAGTAAATTGAGGCTGTCTACGATTTCCGGTTGGACACTTCTCTGAGAAAGGCTCAAGGACCCTTTATCTGAGTCGTACGGAGAAGTGGGATTCCCTGACCCTAGTTCTTTCTGGGGAATCTTAACAGAATTAACTCTTGAGACCTCGGAAGCTCCGTAGGAGTAAAGAGTCACGCATTAGCCAAGCGCAGTGCGTTAGGGTGACAAGACCCCCTTCCTGCCTCTAAAACCTTAACCACCGATTCAAACTCTAATACACAGCGATCGGGTCTAAATCACTTTCCCTTGGGGCCGAACTCCCAGGAGGAACCCACCAGGGTGGCACAGGGACCGCCACAGCGAACCCAACCAGCAGCGACCTCGCGCAACCAGGAAAAGGAACCGCCTGCCCACCCGGGCGGCTCTGATTGGCCACGGGCTTAGCTCGAACGCCCGGGCGTGCGTCGTCACTTCCGCTGGGCCCGCCATCTTGTTCCCAGGGGCAGTTGGCGGAAGAGATCGTGCTCCCTGGCTCGCCGCTGTCCCTTGCGCCCGGCGTCCTCGCGGCTTGAGTTTGCTGTCCGCCCCGGGCTCGGAGTCCGTGTGTCGGCGTCCCAGTTGCAGTCCCACGCTCGGCTGGGGCACAACGCGGCGGGCTCCCCGGCCCGACGGCCTTCCATGGAGTAGGTCCGGGACCGTTGTCCCGAAGAGCGCGATCGAGCTTGGGCCTCCCCCTCCTCCCTCCCTCCTTCCTGCCGCGGCAACATGGCTAACAACAGCCCCGCGCTGACAGGCAACTCGCAACCGCAGCACCAGGCGGCCGCGGCCGTGGCCCAGCAGCAGCAGCCATGCGGCGGCGGCGGCGGCGCCACCAAGCCGGCGGTGTCGGGCAAGCAGGGCAACGTACTGCCGCTGTGGGGCAACGAGAAGACCATGAACCTCAACCCCATGATCCTCACCAACATCCTGTCGTCGCCTTACTTCAAAGTGCAGCTTTACGAGCTCAAGACCTACCACGAGGTGGTGGACGAGATCTACTTTAAGGTACGCAGCCCCTAGGCCCCTCGGTTTGGGGGTGAGTCCGCCAGAGCGGGTTGTCGGACACCGGTGGAAGCGCCCCCCTCCCCTCCGAGACCCGAGGATTTTGGGGGGGAGGGTGAAAGTTGGCGGAGGGAGAAGTGCGGCTCCTGGCTGGTTTGGGACGGGTCGGGCTAGGGCCGCCCTCTTTCTCCTTTTCAGGTTCCGTGGGTTGTTGGGGTTTTTTTTTCTTTTTTTCAAGAGCCGGGCGAGCCCGCCACAATCGATCTTTAACCTGCCCCAACCTCCTGCCGGTCCCCCAGGGAGCTGTTGGGCAAAAGGGCTAAGGGAGAGGAGAAAAGTATTACCAGAAGCCCGTCCAAGTTCACCATTTTAAAAATGACTCCCTTTTACCCGTGTCGACCAAGCACTAACTTGGTGGTGCTTCCGCTGCCCCTCGGGCCAGCGGCATTGCTGGAGTAATTACTTGCGTGTCGGCCCCGCGTTCTTCGTTAACTCTCCAACCCCGACCAGACTTGGTTAGTGTGCGTGTGTCGGGGTGGGGCGGGAGGGCTGAGGGTGGCGCGGAGTGCCGGTGCAGAGAGGTGTACAGAAGGCCTGGAAATGTTCCCAGCAGGAAGTCAGGAGTCGGAGGTCTCAGCCACCTGTGCGTTGGGCATAATTAGAATCCTCTGGGCCCTGGGCTTCTGCGGCAGGGTCGGTGCTGGCTTGGCTGTGCTGGGGAGCTCACCTGGCGCCTCCTCACTGCACTCGTGTCTCAGTTCTTGTTTCGTTAGCAGGATTGACTCAGTCTTGCAGCGAGGCTCGGAGCAGCCCAGGGTCGCAGGTAGAGGTATGCACTATTAATCATGCTCAATCGCCATAAATGCATTTCCCTGGTTAAATGAATGGCTAATTAGGTTTTTTTTGGTTTGGTTTTGGGCCATTGATTTTGGTCTCACTGACTAGATTCTCCACTTCCTTGCAAATTAGATAGTTAAAAAAATACCTTCCAGGCCTCCGAAGTTAATTTATATTTTAATGAGTATTAATAGTCTTGATGTCTTTTAAGCGTTTTTTTGCTAGAGCATGTAAAATAAAATACATCGAATTTTTCTTGTCTTGACACTTAGAAACTTGAGACAGACCAAATATAATTTGTGTCATCTAAATATACATGTGGAGATGTTACCAAAAAGAAATTCTATATTTTATTTTACTTACTTTTCTCCCAGTTACATGTTTAGGTTAGAAATTTTTTGAGATACTAATTGCTTTTTATGGGAAAATCTTAACTTTGGAGATAGAGATTACACCAGCCCTCTTGGTGTTCTCTTACAAAAGCTTGTTAATGTAGGTGTAACTGATAGTCAGAGTAGATGTTTGTAGAACTAACTTTTGGAAGGTAAGACCCTTTCAGTGTGGATATAGGACGATGAATAGTTGTTAGTTTATGCAGTTAACCTTGAAGAATTGGGTCCCTGCGCTTTTTGACAAGTTGTTTTAAAATATAGACTAATCTTTCAAGTTAATTTCAAATGTTGTATTTGGAGACCACTTTTTCCACTAGAGTATATTTAAATTCATTTTTAAAACTGAAATCTCAGGGGAAGGAGCAATGCCCCATGGATTAAGAGCATATATTCCCTTTGCATAGGACCTAAGTTCAGTTCACACCATCCACATTTAGTAGGTCACAACCTCCTGTTCCGCAGTTCCAGAGGATCAGACCCTTCTGGGCTCCACAGACCCACTCATGCACATAATTAGAAATAAAGCCATAAAACATGACCTAAACTTATTATGAGTTTCTTTGGATCAAATAATCTCTGACGTTTATAGGCTTTCAGTTTTGCATTGTATCCACTCCTTTGGGTACCCTTTAAGAGATAAAAAGGGTTGTGGCTCAATCCAAACTGGTACTGCATTTGCCCAACATGGACAAGGCCCTCGGTTCTGCTCCCAGCACTGGGGCTTTCACAGTTCAATTGTTGGGAACAGGAAAGAACTGCAGGAGCTGAGCAAAACAGCTTCAACTTAATGTAGGGTTTTTTGTGCTTCATTTTAAATATAGGGGTTTTGTTGTTTTTGTCTAAAGCCACTTGAAATGAAGTGTTACAGTGTATGGGCAGAAATAAAGAGCGGGGTTGATTTGTTTTAAGAAACAAAAACAGATCTAGTATTTTTTGGCTTGTCTGTTTCAGTGGTAGCTTTTTGCTATATTTTAGGTAAAGCTGTTTTCGCAAGGTGCTCCTTTAGCAGAGATGGTACTTTATCATTGGTTACATTTGCTATGTGTTAATGACTTCACGCTTAGCTTTATTTTATATCTGGGTTTGCAGTTAGGCAATATGATCTTGTGGCTTTGTGATTTTAATCTTTAAGAATGAACATGATCCAGATGAAAACTAGAAATAAGAGGTCCCAAGCTAAATGTGGTAGTAATCCAAACACTTGAGAGGCAGAGGCAGGAGGATATTGGTAAAGTTCTTAGCCAGCCTGGTCTTAGTAGTGAGATCCAGGCTACAGAGTGAGATGCCATCTCACACACACACACATTCCGACCCCCACCACAGGCCTTAAACAAGAACCTTACCTGCTACTGAGCAGCTGCAGCCCTAGAAAACATTTAATTTTGTGACATGGATTTAAATACGCCATAAAACTGCACCATTTAGGAGGAATCTTAAAGCTTTTTTTCTTAGAGAACTTTTTAAAATTACATAAAAGATAAGATACTGCCAAATACTAATTTTTGCAAATGTAGGAAATTGTAGAACTTTCCTGACCTCCTTGTGAGTATGACCTGTCTATACAGCTAGTTTAACGAGCTGTCTGCTTTGAAGACATGCCAGTTTTGTTAGTATTCTGTCTGAGCGGTTTCCCCAAAGATGGTTTATAATGTAGTGTGAGTACAGGGTGGTGTGGATAACGCACTACAGTGGCGCGACTCTTGGGGAGAGTTGCTCTTAATAAGCTGAGCTTGCTTTACTCGGAAGATTCAGAGTAGGAACGTTTGTTGTCTTCTTCTTTTTTATTTTCAGGTCACACATGTTGAGCCATGGGAGAAAGGAAGCAGGAAGACAGCTGGCCAGACGGGGATGTGCGGAGGGGTAAGTAGAAGTACGTGCATTTTTTTCCAGTTTTTCTGTCTGCTAAGTTTATAGGAAAGCTAAATGACAATTCATTGGCAGATCTTAGAAATTTTCAAAAATGTAAAATTCAAGTCTCTGTTGAATTAGGTTTGGAGAAGTATTACTTTTTATACTCTATTTTTAAATCTGGATCATGGTATTGATATCTAAAACAAGCACAAATCGATGGGTATTAAGTATCTGTTTATTAATTTTTATTAACTCTGTTTTCCTGTAAAGGTTCGAGGTGTTGGAACAGGAGGCATTGTTTCTACCGCTTTTTGTCTGTTATACAAGTTATTCACCCTGAAGTTAACTCGAAAGCAAGTGATGGGTCTCATAACACATACAGACTCTCCGTATATTAGAGCCCTTGGATTTATGTATATAAGGTGAACATGCATTTATCTACATTTTTAAATGAGCATTTTATTTTAAATCCCATAAACTAATGTATTTTTTTCATGATCTTAGGTATACACAACCTCCTACAGACCTGTGGGACTGGTTTGAGCCCTTCCTTGATGATGAGGAGGTATGTCAGAAGGCGGAATCGGCTTTCTTCGGTCACTCTGCTGTTGATCTTTGATTTGTTGGATTTAATGTCTTCAGAATTTTTGTAGATTTATTTCTTCAGTCCTACTTTTGGTATTATTATCCTTTTGCTGAGATTTGATGACTTGCCATGTTAGGTTAAATTTTTAAGTTATTTTAATGTTTTAAGAGTTCTCTGTTTTAATAACTTGAATAATAACCTTTTCTCTTCCAAATCACACTGTGCTGTGTTGATCCTAACTTGGACAGCTGTAGCGACTGTCTAAGGAGGTGGATACAGTGGAGAAGGCATGTACCGCTGTGGCTGTGGGCATTTAAATCCACTGGAAGTTGGGGGTTTATGTGGCCCTTTTCAAATGGCAATATTCATATTTGCTTATAAGTTCAGAGCTACAAAGAGTTGGGATTGGCTTAAATGGCCTGATGCTTTTCCAAGGTGAGGAAATAATTATAATTCTTTTCTGTTTTCTTTTTGAGCCAGATTACTCAGGGCAACCTCAGACTTGTAATCCAGTATACCACGCAGGGTGTACTTTTTTAGAGACCCAGCTTAAAATTTTTAAAAACTTAATCATTCATACTCAATGTACATGGTTCTAGGCTTGAACCCCAACACTGCCCCCCCAAAAAAGCCTACCACATTTCTTTTCCTTAGATTAACATTTTAGGTTTTTTTTTTTTTTTATTTTTTGGTTTTTCGAGACAGGGTTTCTCTGTAGCTTTGGAGCCTGTCCTGGAACTCCCTTGGTAGACCAGGCTGGCCTCGAACTCACAGAGATCCGCCTGTCTCTGCCTCCCAAGTGCTGGGATTACAGGAGTGCGCCACCACCGCCCGGCTAACATTTTAGGGTTTTTTAATCTAAATCTGGTCACCATCTTAAGCCCTGAGATGAGAGAAGATTAAAATCATACCTGTATTAATTTACTCATGAATTGAAGACTATAGTGTCAGTATATACTCAGTTATGAACTATATTATCAGTATATTTATTTTTATCACTATTTGTGTTGCAGAGTTTATATGGGATAGTTAACAGCTGCTTCTGTGAGGTCAAACAAATTTGTTTGATGCTTAGTGGGGCACACTTTCAATCCCTGCTCTTGGGAGACAGAGGCAGGTGGATTGCTGAATGTGGACCAGCTTGGTCTACATAGTAAATCCCAGACCACCCAGGATTATATAGGAAGACCTTGTCTTAAAAGAATTTTGTTATCGTTTGATGAATTCGTGCTTCTCATAAAAATTTCATTTTGTTTAGATGCCCACCCTAAAAAAAAGTCACTAATGTAGGCAAAAGGAACTTTTTTTAAGACAAGGTCTTAACGTAACTTGGGTTGGCCTCAGACTACCTGATCCTGGCCTGCTCCCTAATGCAAGGTCACAGGCACGCCTGTCGAGCCCAACAGTGCTGGTTATTTTCCTTTCCTGGTTTTGGCTGTTTGTTTCAAAGACTCCAGTGAGGTGAAGATCATAATTGTTAAACTTTTCTTTTTTGGTTGGTTGGTTGTTGTTTTGATGGATGGTTGTTTTTTGTTTTGGGGTGGGGGGCAGGTTTTGAGAGGACTGGGTTCCTCTGTGCAACAGCCCTGGCTGTCCTGGAACTCACTCTGTAGGCCAGGCTGGCCTCGAACTCACAGAGATCCGCCTGCCTCTGCCTTTGGAGTGCTAAGATAAAAGGTGTGCACCACCATCACCACCTGGTTTACATTAGTTTTTGTTTTGTTTTTGGTTGGTTCTTTTGCTTTTGTTAAGAATAAAGCACTTCAAAAAGGCATGTCATTTTTTTAAAGCTGTATTAGATTTCTGAATGTTTCTGATTTATCTGTTCTATATTGTATTTACAAGCCTGAGGTCCTCTGTTTGAGCTAACGTATGTTTTCTTCTTTAGATATCTGCAGCGATTATATTTGGAAATACTGTATATCTGAACACTTAAATGTGTGTGAGTGCAAGCAGTTTTACCTTTAGCTCTTGTTTTCCTGTTTAGATAACAAATCTCACTTTCCTTGTGTGCTTGCACTATAGGTTTGGGACTGACAATAGCTGACTAACATGTCCTGAGCTGTGAGAGGGCATAGCAAGAAGGCCTTCATGCGGTAATGACCCTTTTCAGAGACAATGGTCATCATGGATTATGCGTTTCCAATTATTTGTTCATTTATTTATTTTGTACATAACTTTAGAAACCTCACTGCTTCATGGCAGTTGGTTTGCTATTGCTTCCAGTTTTAGCAGGGCTTCATTTTGTATTGCAGCTGTTAGAAGATAACCTTTAGACAGGAATTATCTGAAAGTAGTTCCTACATAGCTAGGTTTCAGTGCTAGGTATGATATGTGCAAATGTGTCCTCAAGTGTAGGTGTGTGGAATATAAATTTAAATCACTTGTTCCACATAGTTTAGCAATGTAGGGGGCTTTTTCATATTTTTCATTAATGAGTGAGTCAGTTCCCTTTATGCCCAAGAGGCTGCAGGGTTTGTTCTCACCTGCATGTATACAATTAGCCCAAATATTCTTCATTCATTGCCAGATTAGGATACAGAAATTAAAATTTTTCTATTAGTTTTTTATACTTGATTCCAAAGATGGTAAAAAGATTTTTTTTTCTTTTTTAGTGTTCACGTATATGTTGAGATAACGGATTTTTTTTAACCAGTAGGGTGTCTTTTATGTTTCATAGGACCTAGATGTGAAAGCTGGCGGAGGCTGCGTAATGACCATTGGAGAGATGCTTCGCTCCTTTCTCACAAAGCTGGAGTGGTTCTCTACGTTGTTTCCAAGAATCCCAGTTCCAGTTCAGAAGAATATTGATCAACAGATTAAGACCCGGCCTAGGAAGATTAAAAAAGATGGCAAGGAAGGGGTTGAGGAGATAGACAGACATGTTGAGCGCCGGCGATCCAGGTGATGTGGACTACCAGTTTTAAGATGGGCCTGTGCAAAGTTGGTGATTCCTGGGGAGTGATAAGTTCTTAGAATATATTTGTTTTGTTATTATCCTTCCAAAAATGGTGGTTTTTCTTCCATCACATTTTCAGTAAAATTGTGAGTCTATACTGAGAACAGTTCATTTATTTTCTTGTACCCCTTTGCTGCTTAGCATGGACATAGAAATAGTTGCTAAGCAAGCACTCTACCCCAAATTACACATGTCCAAATATTTGATGTGTATGTGAGGTGATGAAATTTTTAGAGTGTGTTTGGTTCTTGTGTGCTGAGTACTGGAGAATGTTTGTTACTGAATGTCGGTTCCAATGGCTCCACAGAGTATCAGGCAAGTGTCTACTGAACTGCAAATAAATACCCCATCCCTTACAATGCTTTGTTTACTCTGGTTTCTTCCTTCCCTCTTCTTAGGTCTCCAAGGAGATCACTGAGTCCACGGAGATCTCCAAGAAGATCCAGAAGTAGAAGTCATCACCGGGAGGGCCATGGATCTTCTAGTTTTGATAGAGAATTAGAAAGAGAGAAAGAACGGCAGCGACTAGAGCGGGAAGCCAAAGAGAGAGAGAAGGAAAGGCGAAGATCCCGAAGTATTGATCGGGGGTTAGAGCGCAGGCGCAGCCGGAGTAGGGAAAGGCATAGAAGTCGCAGTCGAAGTCGTGATAGGAAAGGGGATAGAAGAGACAGGGATCGGGAAAGAGAGAAAGAAAATGAGAGAGGTCGAAGACGAGATCGAGATTATGATAAAGAGAGAGGAGAAAGGGACCGGGAGAGATCGAGAGAGCGCTCCAAGGAGCAGAGGAGTAGGGGTGAGGGAGAGGAGAAGAAGCACAAAGAAGACAAGGAGGATAGGCGACACAGAGACGACAAAAAAGATTCCAAGAAAAAACACAGCAGAAGTAGAAGCAGAGAAAGGAAACACAGAAGTAGAAGCAGGAGCAGAAATGCAGGGAAACGGAGCAGGAGCAGGAGCAAAGACAAGTCAAGCAAACATAAAAACGAAAGCAAAGAAAAGTCAAATAAAAGAAGTAGAAGTGGCAGTCAAGGAAGAACTGGCAGTGTTGAAAAATTGAGAAGACGAGAACACAGCCCTAGCAAAGAGAAGTCTAGAAAGCGCAGCAGAAGCCAAGACCGCTCCCACAAGAGAGATCATGGGGATGGCAAGGACCAGTCAGACAGACAGGATCATCAGAGGAGCCAGAGTGTAGAACCAGAGAGCCAAGAAAGAGAACATAAAAACAAAGATGAGACTGTGTGAAGATTTTGTAAAATTGGATCACATTGAATCCTATAAATGTTGATTAAATTCTGCTTTTTTTCCCCCGAAGTTAAGATTGTGCAGTAGTTATGCACTCTTTGAGCTCCCTGTAGGCTGTGTTTTCATTTCTTTTTGTGTAGGGAAGTGCCTTTGTAATCCCATATATTGCATTGTTTTCACCCAGTTGAGTTACACATGATGCACAGATTGTTCTTGCATTTTGTTTGTTTTTAAAATGTACAGTCTGTACATATGTCCTGAAAATGTTTTAATTCCTTTGGCATGGTTGCCATGTTGGTTAAATTTGTATAAGGCAATAAACTGCCACTAATTCTATTTTGTTTTGTAGGTGTGGGATTATGGTTGTGTACTGAAGTTAGCATGGCTGTGCTTTTCATAATAGAATGCTAAAGACTTTGGGAATGGATCTTGGATGTTTGTTTTAGGAGAATTATGTGCTTTCGGTATACATGAAGGCAACAGTTGTAGGGTTAACATTCTTGTCCACTGTATATTACCTTGGAAGCTCTTGTTAATATGTTATACTTAATATTCTCCACAGCTAATGTTAGAGAAAATTTATGAGAGGTTTAAATTAGGCTGTGATTTGATCACATTCTACCTCAAAGGGACATTGTTAGTATGCCTAAAATTTATTCACCTAGTTTCTTTTTTAAAAAATACATTGACATGTGCTTTTCCCCTCCTTGAATTCTTTCTCAGATTTTAAAATACTATATTAAAAAGCCGTGTAAAGCCTGGCATTGCAGCAGCCCTGTACTAACAAGTGGGGAGAGGGTGGGGCACGCGGGCAGAGAAGCATTCAAGCCTCAAGCTTCCAAAGCATTTTTATAAATGGAGAATACTTAAATTATGAAACAGCTTGATATAGTATCCTTTTTTTAAAATTGAAAACTTTTTTTATTGATGAAGACTGCTGTTTGAGTTTTTAAACTTAATCTAGGAACAGTATAACAGTAATGCAGTGCTGCGTTATTTAAGACTATCAGCAGATTATTTGATAGATTGTTCTTATGACTTGTATTCTGATTTCAGAAAACCATCATGAGTATGGAATAAATACTGGATTAAATCCTTTATCCTGGGTGTTGGCTTCCCCGCATTTGTTAACATGTAAGGAAAAGCATTGTGGAAACTGGTAAAATGTCTGCAGTTTTGTGAAGGGAATATCTTGAGCAAAAGTGTCTTTTAGAACAAATGTGTAGCTCAGGTTGTAAAGGTGCTTGCAACCAGCCAGCCAGATCTGAGTTCATACTGGCATGGAAGGAGAGACCTCTGGCTTCAACCCCATCCTGTGCTCATGTGCCCTGTACACTTTATTCCTTGTATATTAGGATTTCATGTGCTGTGCCCGATCTTACTAGAATTCTTAATGACAGGGGAGTGTTTGCTTTGTCTACGTCAAAAGTAATTGTTGACGTTATACTTGGATTGTTTGTATGAACACCATTTTTTTTAAAGTTCTGTTTTGTAGAACAAACTGGATCAAAAGAATGTTGGGATTGTCTTAGCCCACTGGCTGTTTTAGCCAATTGAAGAATACTCAGTTTACCTTACAAAAGTGTGGAGCAGGAGACAGTTGTGCCAACTACGTTTAAGGAGAAGAAATACTCATGGAGGAAATGCTCTACTTCAAAAAAAAAAATGTAGTCATGTTTCACACTGAGCAGCTAGTCTGTTATGACCAGAAATTAAACGTCAGCAGGATGGTTCCGTGGATGCTGCCGAGCCTGCCAACCTGAGTGAACTTAGAACCCGCGAGGTGCCCACACACAAAAAAACTATTAATAAGTCAGCTTTACATTAAATTCAATTTTTTTATATTACAATGAATGATTGGGAATGTAACCCTGGGCTACATGATAGGGAAGTGTTCTCACTGAGCCTTTGAGCATGCCGGTACCGCTATATTTGAAGTGTGTAGTGCTATGTTGTAGGCAGAATGAGGAAAACCAAAAAAAATGAGTCATGAAATGTTTGCAAAGAATGACCTCAGTAGGTCTGAGAACATATAATGCCATTGTTACATGTATGCCTGCCTGTTTTACTTGGAGAGTGGCTTCCTGTGATGAAAAGACAAGTTGGCGCCAAAAGAGGCATTGATGATTTCTTGGAACCTGGGGAAGTTGGAAGAGTGCTTTAATGGGGGCTAATGTAGATCTGGGCATTAGGTAGGGGTGCACACCTTTAATTCTAGCACTGGGAGGCAAGGCAGGCCAGCCTGCTCTACAGAACAAGTTACAGGACAACCAGGAGTGCACAGTACTGTATCTCAAGCTAAGAAAAATAACAACCTAATAAGCACCTTTCATTTTTTGTAAACTTGGAGATCCCTTTGTGTTCCCTTGGCATCTGCTTTATGTCTGTGTTAGGTCCTGTAGATTACTTAATATAGTACAGCCTTGATGCTAAGTTTTTGTATAACACAGTGTTCTGCTCAATCGAGTTCATGATTTGAAGCTTTTTGTCCCATTCCCATCCCCAATGCTGGGGCTCAAACCCCATGCCTTGCACACTAAGCAAAGATTCTTGGCTGAACTACAGCTATTCAAGGGGAAACGAGTTTTGGCTCCCTTTGAAAGCATCTTGTCATTCCTTATAGGTCCTAGAGGATTTCCACATACCTCTGAAGTAACATTTTTTTGCTTAAGGACCAGTCTTAACGTGTTACAATAAGGAACAGCGTGGAAACACCCACGTGGGAAAGCTCACTTCAGAGCCAGTCTACTCTGCATCGTTAACTTGGGGACTGTCTGCTGGGACGTAGTCTGTAGTGTGGGGCACAAGTAAAGTGTAAGGTGCTGAGTGAGTGCTGCTGCCAGTGAGGCTTGTTAGGTGCAGCAACCGCCAGTCTTGCCTTCATTAAAATGCCTAAGGAAACTGATAGTTCTATTGATCTGCAAGTATAACCCACCACTTTATGATGTGTGGGGGGGAATGTTCAAGGTGCACTTAGAGATCAGAAAGTTCTGGTGTCGTGTCCCCCCACCCCCAGAGCTGGAGTTAGACCTAGTGCTAGGAACCAGACTCTAGAACCAACCATGCTATGCTCAGCCACTGATCCCATCTCTAGCCTCTTCATGGTACCCTAACATCCTAAACAATACATGAAGTTAAGCAAATGAGAAGTCCTGTCTTGTGATCGCCGCTTAGAAGCCAGTGTCCTAGATACCCATATACCACTAAGTCAGCAGTCTTACTACTTAACTATTCTGAACATTTTCCCCAAACATTCTTATCTGACTGCCCCCATCCCCTTTGGTGCCAAGTTTTATCAAGATGCATATGGAAACCACTGCTCATTGTATATCCCGTATGCCGTTCCTGGCCTGTCTTGGGATCTGGAGCCATCCCACATTCCCCTCCCAGCTGCCATCAGAATGCAGAAGGGAAGTGCAGCAGGGAGGACCCGGTCATCTACTGCTGGGCATGGGGGCTGCCCATAGTGTGGTTTATATACCCAGTGAGACTCCACGGCAGAAAGCGGTTGTTGATTGGAGATGGCTTCTTTGTTAGGGATAGGAGCTTGTGTCCACAGCCCCTTCTCGGCACTAGGACCCTGTGGCCTAGCTACCTCGACACCCCAGTTCTCCAGCCTTCAGCATCTCAGCAAACAGAGCCACAGCTATATCCTCTCCAAAGGCACTTCACAATCTTGCATGGGTACGAGGTTTTTTTTTCCCTTCCTTGGCATCTTTGCTTCATCCGTAAAGGTAGCATTATTTCCCTATATACACCATTTCTCTATTTAGTAGATGTCTTTATTCTTAGTAACTAATACTCTTATTGGTTAATCGTTCTTTGTCTCAAACTTTGCCTGCTGAAGTTGTGTGATTTCTGTGTTGTATGAGGGCTCTTGTTTGTTTCCTGGCTACCTGGCAGTTCAGACCCAAAATAATCACACAGAAACTATATTATTTAAATCACTGCTTGGCCAATTAAGCATATTCCTAGCTAGCTAGCTCTTAAATCTAGAATTAACCCTTATTTTATATTTTACTATGAGGCTTGTGGCCTACTGGCAAGGTTTCAACATATCTGTCTCTGGTGGCAGCTCCAAGGCTTCTCCTCGACTCTGCCCTTCTTTCTCTCAGCATTCAGTTTAGTTTTCCCTGCCTAACTATTCTTTTGCCCTATCAGGTCAAGCCAGTTTTCTTTATTAATTAACCAATCGTATTTACAGCACACAAAGGGGAATCCCACATCACCTCCCCTTTTCTGTTTAAATAAAAAGGAAGGTTTTAACTTTAACATAGTAAAATTACATAAAACAGTTATCAAGAATTACAGTTATAACTAAGGAAAATGATAAAAATTACTATCATCTACTCCATCAAAGACTCCAGAAGGATGTATTATTACCTATGTTAACAGGAAGTGCATTGTGAGCAACTTCCAAAACTCTAGAAATGACAGGGACATCTCACTGCCTGGACAGTTAACCAAAGTTCTTCTGTATTGTTGGGGCATCCAATCTTTAGCCTACAGGCCCCATTGTATCCAGCAGACTTACATGAAGCAGGAAATTTCAAAGACAGTTTTGCCTATATTGGCAGTTTATCAGTCACTTTTTTTCTGTGCCCTGTAGAATGTCTAGCAGACTCTTTCATGAAGCAGGATCCCCAAAGTATTATCTCACCTTTAGACAAGTCCAGCAGTCATTTATCTGTGGGTCCTGCATGTCCAGTTTATCAAACAGTCCAGGCAAGAGTAGTTTCTTGCCTCTCCCATTTCTCCCATCTCCTGTAGGTCTCCTTTGTATCCCTAGCCAGTTTTACTTTTTTCTTCCACATCAAATACATACACAGGCTTGAATTTTCTACACAAAGCGAGATTGGCTTAATTCACTCATTGTGGTTACACTCAATTACTTCATAGCCTGTAAAACCCGTAACTTCATTTTTATGGCTGAAAAACACCCCATTGTCTACATAGACTGTGCTTTCTTCCATACCTCAGTTTTTGGACACCCAGGTTAGATCCACAGCTTAGCGATTGCGAAACCAGTTGCAGTGAGCACTGATGTGTGAGGTTTTCTGATATGTTGACTTTGGCAGACCACCAACGTCTGTATTTCCTACTTATTACTCTAATATCCCATTTAATCATGATTTGATTCCCTGGATCTTCCAGTCTGTCACCCTGTCAGCTTTTTACTGTCCAGTAGCCCCACCTCAGCCTTCACTGTAGTGAGTTAGTGCAAGCCTCACTTCCTTGTTCACCCACTTTAGTCTCAACTGTCCCATAGCATAAACCACTTCCTGGTAAACATCTTTGACTCCTAGGTGACGTCTCTTCTAGCCTGTCTCTCCCTAGTTGTTTAATGATACCTAGACACACATTAAATACAGCTCCCAGCCTGCTCTGAGTCTGTACACAAACGACTGAAGAAAAGCCAATAATACTGACTGGTGTCTATTTCATTAAATACCAAATCAGTCGTGACCGGTCAAAGAGGAAGGAAAAGTACACCTGGGCAGAGAATCCGATAGGAGAATAGGGCTTAATCCTTCCGGATAGGGTGTATACCCTAAGGCAGTGAGGATGATTCCACTGTATCCCAAACAAGGAAAGCAAATGAAATGGGCCTTGAACCAAGAATGGCTGCAGAAGTGGCCTTTTTGATCATCACTCCCATGGGGTGAGCTTTCCACCTCTGGAACTCTGGACATGCATGCACTTAGGTTGCTTCTCTTGCAATACCTCATCCCTACTGGATGCCATGGTGTGTTACCCAGAACCCCTCACCAGAACTGTCCTGGATTCAGGAAAGGGGTCCTGCTAATCCTTCATCCATCAGTCACTGGATGAGTTTGGGGGTGTGTGGCTTTGAATAAGGAAGTCTCCATCAGTCAACAGCAGGTCAGAGAAAGACTATCAGAGCTCATAGGTGCTGATACTCCCTGTCACTGGGCAGTGAGTGCCCACAGTGTCCTGACCAAGCCCTTGGCCTCCCAGAGTTCTTCCTGAATTTGTATAAACTAGCACCGTATCCTTCAGTACTGCCCCATCACTCTGATCTATTTTCCCTTTCAATGTTTCATGACACTGGGCATATTTTATCACCGTAGCTGTTCCTTTCGGTCTTCCTCTACTAAAGCCTGTGCTCAATGAGAGTAGAGCTGCCATTCCCTTAGATCTGTAGCCTGATATTCAGAACAGTTCTGGTGTGAAGTAGTTCCTCCGCATGTTCTTATTGAATACACAGTCGAAACTCCCTAGCTTCATCGTAGTCATGGAAGGGTCAGCAGCAGGAGCCTGGGATGCTGCAGTTAGACTGGCTTTGCTTTGAGACAGGTCTCATGTGGTCGACCTTAAATTCACCACGTTGAAGCTCATGTTGAGTAGTTGATCTTCCTACCTCCATTTCTCCAGTACTGGGAATATAGGGTGTACCACCGTGCCTACCTAGACTGATCTTTTTAGACTTTTTTTTAAGTGTGTGTGTGTGTGTGTGTGTGTGTGTGTGTGTGTGTGTAAAGGCCACGGCGTGCATGTGGAGGTCAGAGGGCGAGGCATTAATTCTACTGTGTAGATTCTGAGACTTAACTCAGGCTGGAAGGTATCTACCGAGGCATCTCACTAGCCCCAAACTGATTTTATTTAGTATAACTGACTGTGCTAGTTAATAATAATTGTCAGCTTGACTGGATCTAGAATCACCTGGAACACAAACTTACTGATACCTGAGGAGTTTTCCAGATTAGCTTCATTGAGACAGGAAGGCCCACCCTAACTGGGAACGATATCCTTCTAGGGGTTGGAGTCCTGGACTGAATAAAAGAGAGAATGCAAGCCGAGCACCAGCCTTCATTACTCTCTGCTTCCTGACTGTGGACATGTGACAAGCTCCCCAGGATGTCCCCACCTAATGGATTGGACCTTTGAAGTGTGAGCCAATGTAAGCACTTTCTCCTGCAGGTTGTTAGTCCGTCTGGTTGGTGTGTGTGGTTACTCACAACCACAGGAGAAGGAGGCAGGGCCATGAGTTTCTGTTTGAAAGTTACCCCTGAAACATAAACAGTGGTTGACATGCGTGCACAACCCAAGAACCCTCAGCACCTTTCGGATGGGGAGCAAACCTTCCACCCCCGAGCTGCCCCCTCAAATTTATCCTTCCTTCTTCCCACCCTTCCTGTTTCTAGGCGACCATTAATTTGCTTTCTGCTTTTAAACAGCTTGCATTTTTTTTAAAGAAATTTATGTGTGTAAAGCCAGCCAGCTACATTCTTCTCCTTTCTTTCTTCTTCCCCCTCTTTTTTTCTCTCTCTCTCCATTCCTTTTTCTTGGCTTTCTTTCATTCAGTGTTTTAAGTCAGAGTCTTATGTAGCCCAGGCTGGCCTCCAGCTAACCATGTAGCCTTATACTCATACATAATCTTGCCTGCACTTCTTTCATCTTATTTATGCATTTATTATTATTATTATTATCACCATCATCATCATTATTAGTGTGTATGTAAGAAGACATCTCAGGTCTCTAGGTTTACACAGCCTTTACTCACTATACAATCCTGCCTGCCTCCTGTCTGTACCATCTGAGTACTGGGGTTACAGATGTGCCCCACAGCAACTAGTCTCAGACTGTATTTTATTTTATGTGTACAGGTGTTTGCTTGCATGTGTGTCTGTGTACCGTGTGTACCTCTGTCACCTTTGGAGGCTAGAAGAAAGCAGTGGATCCCCTGGGGCTGGAGTTGCAGGTGCTTTTAAACTGCATGTGAGCGCTGGCCGTCTCTCCAGCCCCTCATTCTTTTCTTACTGAGATATCCCACGTGTTCATAATTCGTCTTGGTTGGTAAACAGTTGATTTGCTTATAGCTTAAGGATTACTGAAAGCAATACTATTGGGACTGGAGAGATTGCTCGCCTAAAAGGGCCTGGGTTTGATTCCCAACATGGCAGCTCAAAACTGTTTGTAACTCCAGACCCATGGGATCTGTAGACCTCTTTGGGTCTCCACCATCACTTCACACACATATAAACATGCATGAAGCCAAACACCCTCACACAAAATAAAAATAAAGGTAAACATACATTTTAAAGATAAATAAAAACAATACTATTCTGAGTATGTATTTTTCTGTGAAGATCTGCTTTCCTTTTTCTTGGGTAAACATCTAGTTGTGAAGTACTACAGGTAGTTCAGGTTGGCTTTAAGTCCAAAATCCTCCTGCCTCAGCTTTCTGAGCATTAAGATTACAGGCAGGAACCACCACATCCAACTGATATTGTTCAACTTTTTAAGAAACAGCCAAATTGTTTTCCAAGGTGGCCAAACCATTTCACACGCCTTCCAATACACGTATTGCAATAGTCTTTCCTGGGGAGACGAAAGAACACCGTGAACACAGTTCACCCCAGGTGGAATAAATACACAATTTCACCCTGGTCTAGCTTGATGAAGCCATAGCTTTACCTGGGGGCAACTTAACAAAAGTGTGGGTTAAGGGTGACTTACAGGAACATGGGCAATTTATGGCAGTTACAAAACAAAGAGTCTCCACCAAGCAGTTGTGAACTCCTTATGTATCCTCAGAGAGGGGCAGCGTCTCATGTACCACCTTCTGAGCCTTGGGAAACCCTGCCCTTCCCCACAAGGGAACATTGGTGGGCTCAGTCTTCTGAGGGTCTCTGTGCAAGTGTTCACACTGCTCCGATGTCAACATGGAGGCAGCCATGTCTTGCCCGGGAGACAGAATTCCACAACAATGAGATGGCTGGTTGCTCTACACCTGAACCAATACTAGAAGTAGTCTTATTAATTTTGCTTTGCGAGCACTTGTTAGACTGGAGATCAAATCCAGGGCCTCCAGACACATGCTCTTTTATTGAGCGACCGCCACGGTTTAATCGTTCTAATTGCAGACATCTAACAAGTATGTAGTGGTGTTTCATTGTCCCGATGTGCATTCTCCGGATCATTAATGATGCTCAGAATCTGGGTTGCCTGGGGCTCACACCAAGCTAGGCAAATGCTCTAACCCTGAGCTAAACCGTAGTCCTGTTTCTGTTTTCAGGGTTTCATTACGGAGCCCAGGATAAGCTGCAATGGCCTTAAATGTGCATCTCCCTGCCTCTCCCTCCTCAATACTAGCATGGCAGGTATGTGTAGCTCTTGATTTATTTGAGATATAGTGTTGTTGTGAGGCCCAAGCTGGTTTCGATTTCATGATCCTCCTGTCTGGAATTACAGGTGTATTCCAGCATATACATCACTACTTTTTATTTAAATTATTTACTTAAAATATATGTATATATTATGTAATGTGTGGGCATGTATGCTGGTTGTTTTTTTTTTTTGTTAGTTTGTTTGTTTTTGGTAAACTAGGAAACCTCGAGATTGGCCTAAAGGCGAGTCTAAGGGTTTTTCTTCCTTCTTTCCTTCCTTCCTTCCTTTTTATTTCCTTTCAAATTTATTATTTATTTTTTTAAAAAATGATCTTTTGTCATTTTACATACCTATCCCAGTTCCTACTCCCTCCCCTCTTTCTGCTTCCTCCCCCACCCCCCCATCCACTCCTCAGAGGGTAAGGTTTCCCATGGGGAGTCAGCAAAGTCTGACACATCACTTTGAGGCAGGACCAAGGCCCTTCTCACTATATTTAGACTGAACAAGGTATCCCTCCAAAATGGATGGTCTCCAAAAGCCAGTTTAAGAACGAGGAAATAAACCTTGGTCCCATTTTCCATGGCCTCACAGACTGCCCCAGCCATACAAGTGTCACCCACCTTCAAAGGGCCTAGTTTGGTCCTGTGCTGGTTCCCCCACTATCAGTCTGGAGTCAGTGAGCTCCCCCTAGCTCAGGTCAGTTGCTTCTGTGGGTGTCCCCAGCATGGTCTTCACTGCTTTGCTCCTATTCTTGCTCCTCCCTCTCTTCAGCTGGTCTCCAGAAGCTTGGCCAGTGCTTAGCTGTGGATCTCTGCATCTGCTTCTATCAGTTACTGGATGAAGGGTCTATGATAACATTGGGGTAGTCATCAATCTGATTACAGGGGAAGGCCAGTTCAGGCACCCTCTCCACTATTGCTCACAGTCTTAGCTGGGGTCATCTTGTGGATTCCTGGGAATTTCCCTAGTACCAGGTTTCTCCCTAGCCCCATAATGGCTCCCTCAATCAAGATATCTCTTTCCTTGCTCTCCCCCTCTGTCCTTCCCCCATCTCAACCATCCCATTCCCTCATGTTCTCCCCCTCCCTCCCTGTCCCCTTCCCTTTTCCTTCCACCCCACCCCCACCCCCACCTCCAAGTTTCAGGAGATCCTGTCTATTTCCTCTTCCCAGAGGGATTCATGTCTCTTAGGGTTCTCCTTGTCTGGGGTTGTGGATTGTAGGCTGGTTATCCTTTGCTTTACATCTAATATCCACTTAGGAGTGAGTACATATTGTGTTTGCCTTTCTGGGTCTGGCTTATCTCACTCAGGATGGTCTTTTCTAGTTCCATCCATTTGCATGTGAATTTCAAGATGTCTTTTTTTTTTTAATGCTGAGTAGTACTCCATTGTGTAAATATATTTAAGGTCATTTTCTTCTGCTTCTTCTGGGTTAGGATGTTCAGGTCTTCCTGTTATAGGACCACTAGGTTCAGGTGTTGCCATGTTGTTCTTTAGGTTGATGACTATATTCTTGCATCGGTACCTACCCACCTCTTCCTCTAAGGGGTGCAGTTGGGGCCTGTGGCTTAGGTGGTTATTCTTCCTCCTCATGCAGGCCAGGCCGAGCTTCTGGTAGTCGCTGGTATGACTCTGGGGGCTCCTCTCCAGGTGCAGTCAGGGCCTTACGGTGGTAGTAGGTGCAGTGGGGGACGGTTGCAGGTGTGTGAGGCGGCTGCTCTGGGGTCTCTGGGATTTGGTGGTTGGGAGGGGTGGGGCACAGAATGTTCCTCCATGGACTAGGGCCTAGAATGCAGGGCCCTCCAGCTGTAAATCCAGTCACTCACCTCTCCAGGGGAAGTAGGGTCAAGACTCCAGAGATGCAGCTGGAGATGAGTGCAAGTGTGGAGGGTTGCTCCCAGGTCTCTGGGGCTTCGCTGGATGGGGGTGGGGCATGGGATGTCAACTCTGGGGACTAGGGTCTAAAGAGCAGGGCCCTCCAGCAGGGAACACAGACACTCACCTCTCCAGGGGCAGTCAGAACCAAGCTATGGAGTATTTTCTTGATTAATTATTGATGTGGAAGGACCCGGTCCCCTGTGGGCAGTGTCACCGATGGGCAGGTGTTCATGGATGGTATAAGACATAGGATGCTTCCAGGACAGGCTCCAAAGCTACAGAGAAACCCTGTCTCGGAAAACAACAACAATAACAACAAAAAACCAACAATAACAAAACAAGAAATAGGATGAGCAGGCAGTGGCGCATGCCTTTAATCCCATCACTCAGGAGGCAGAAGCAGGCTGATCTCTGTGAGTTCCAGGACACCCAAGACTACACAGAGAAACCTTGTCCCAAAAAGGAAAAAATAAATAAATAAAGCGAAAGCAGATTGAGCAAGCCATGTGGAACGAGCCAATAAGAATTGCTTCCCCGTGGTCCCTGCTTCAGTTCCTGACTCCAGGTTTCTGTCTTGGCCTCCCTTGATGAGACACAGTCGTGTGGGACTGTAAGCCAGATAAACCCTCGCCTCCCCGAGTTACCTTTGATCATGGTGTTTATTACAATAACAGAAAGCCTCCTGGACCCCATGCTTGCCATGGCCTATGCGTGGCAACCGGACAACAGCTTTGTGGAGCTGCTTTTCTTCTCTCACCTTTACATGGGTTCTGGAGAGCCAGCTCTGGCAATCAGGCTTCCTGGCAAGCGGCTCTAACTGCTGAGCTCACCAGCCCTCAGTTGTTCTCTTATCGGGTGTTGAGAGTAGTACACACCTGTGCTCACACACACACACACACAATTTTTAAAAAAGAAAATAAATATTTTCCTTTTCAAGATCATAAATATTTCCTTCTACACATTTTGTCATTTCTGATATATTTTTAAGGTTTTGAGTCTACTTTGATTAATAGAGTAATAATTTTGGGGGAACTCAGTCCTACTATGTTTCCCAGGCTGGTCTCGAACTCATGGACTCAATAGATGCTTCTGCCTTCTGAGTAGCTGAGACTAAAAATGAATGCCCTCACATCTGGCTTGAGTCCATTTAGTTATGTGTTTTTAGTCTTTAAATTTTTTATTTTTATTTCAAATTATGTGCATGGATATTTTGCCTGCATGTGTGTTTCCTGCGTGTGCCTGGAGCCCACAGCCAGAAGATAACACACAATGCCCTGAAACTTGGCTGTTTTGTCAGCTGCCATGTGGGTGCTGGGAACTGAACCTGGGTCCTTTGCAAGAGCAGCCAGTGCTATTTTTTTTTAATATTTTTTATGGTTCATTTAACTTTATTTTTTTTATGTGCATTGGTGTGAAGTGTCAGATCCCCTGCAACTGGATCTTCAGACAGTTGTGAGCTGCCATGTGGGTGCTGGGAATTGTACCCGGGTCCTCTGGAAGAACAGTCAGTGCTCTTAACCACTGAGCCATTTCTCCAGCCCCCAGCCAGTGCTCTTAACTGCTTGTAAAACTACACCGGTTCCTTTCCTCAGTCTACATGTTCTGTGCTACGGGAACTAGAAGATTTAAAAACACACAAACACAGACAGACAGACAGACAGACAGACGGGACCACGGGGACATCCTTGAGACAAGAATGCCCACTTTATTGTGCTCAGGGGCAGTTTCTATAGGGCTCTGGCCACGCTCCAGCTCTCGGGATTTTTCAGCTGCAGACCCACCAACCTGTCATCAGGGTCTCGTGCTCAGAGCAGCTGCAGGCTGCTCAGAGCAGAGGAAACAAGATGTTTACAAGAAATTCAGGGTTTGGTGGTCCGCAGTCCCCAACAGCTGCTAACCCATCTCTGCAGACCAAAGTCTTGTTTGTTTGTGTTTGTGTGTTTGTTTTAAGACAGTGTCTCACGTCGTGCAGGCTGGCCTCAAACCATGTCATTGAGGACTTCGGAATGTCCTTCCCTAGCAGATGGAGCTAAACTGATCTCTCTGAGACCGTGAGCCAGAACCATCCTTCTCGCTCTTAAACTGTTTATGTCAGGTCTTTTGGCCATAATGGCAAAAAGATGACTAATATATCCACAATCTAACTAACACACTAGCATCAACTAAAGCAGAAAAACGAGACAGGAATCCTGAGCTTAAAATCAGTCACCATATCACCAGTTTCTCTACAGCTCTGAAATTTGTTTTTGTTTTTTGGAGACAGGCTTCTGGCTGTTCTCGAACTCACGATGTAGACCAGGCTGGCCTTGAACTCACAGAGATCCACACGCCTCTGCCTGCCGAGTGCTGAGAGTAAAGGCTTGAACCACTATAACCAGAGTAAAATTTATTAAAAGGAGAGCATTGTACATAGTTCCTTGAAACTAAGGTTACAGGAGCTTCTTTGGCCCTCCTGGCATTGCTTCCTCAGGCTCTTTTTTTCGGTCTTTGCAGTCAGTACCTGTCCCTGCCAGTCCCCAGTGTCTCTCATTACAGGTGAGCCCTACACACAGACTTCCAGAGTCTGTTCCCAGTGTTGCCAGCCCCACAGCCCTGCGACCTTCAGTGCTGTGCTTCTGGGAGCCAAAGAGGAGCCAGATCACAGTTTATGCTCTGTGAGCGCTGTGTCTAACAGGATGGCTGGGAGACTTGAGAAGTGTTCCTCTTTGATGGGATTCGCTCTCCTCTGTCTGAAAATGGTGAGTCTGCCTCCTTGCCTACCTACGATTAAGTTTGCGGGAGAAGATACCATCTGTCTCTCTTTATGAAGGGCTGAGGAGTAGGAAGATATAACTAGATATACCTTTAAATCATACGAAGACGGTACATTTTTGTGTTTGAGAACTAATGTGATGTACTAAAGGAAGGAGACAAGACTATCATTGTGTTCGAAGAACAAAGACTCCGGAAAAAAAAAATCCGTCAGCAGTTTCTGACTTGGGCAGATTCAAGGGGAAAAGGAAATAATAACACGGTATCCAGCCTCTGCGTCATTTTCAGCTGTGCCTTATGGTAGATCTGATCGCTGGGAAATGAGCTCAACAGAAAAGCTCTCAGGTGAACGGGAGAGTTACTCACCGTGTACATAAACATTGTGATCACTGTGTTCCGGTCAATGTGTTCGTTTCGTTTCTCCAAATGCTGTTTTCCTTTATTCTTCTAACTTTCTAAATTTTCCTTTTCAGGTTACTTCATCCAAAACAGGTAACAATTTCTGACACGCAAGTTTTCTCTTTATATTTGATTTTAATTTCCACTGTCGATTGGTCTAGCCTCATGCAGAAAGACCATCCTAGAGGGCGAGTATCAACATTTTCTGAGCATGCATACCCGGTGCTAACACCACTGTAAAAGGTGCTGGGGGAAGACCACAATTAGTAAAACAAATCAACTGGGCCATATTTACAAAATAAGTCCTTTGAAGGTATTGCTAGTGAGAACTGTACTACAGCTCCGTATTTCCCATCCAGTTGGCTGTGGACAAACTATTGCAGGGATCACTGCCAGTCAAAAATTAAGATTGCACCACAGACAATCTTCTTATATAAGGTTCCTACTTCTCTTTGGGACATTAGAAGGAAAAAACAGAAATGCTGGCTCAGATAAGGTGGTTGCACACTTGTAATCCCAGGACTTAGAAGGTGGAGGCAGGACATTCAGATGTTCAAGGTTACCTTTGGCTACATAAAAATATGGTTCAGGAGATTCTGTCTCAAAAAAAGCAAAAAACTAAAAGCAAACCAGAGCGAGACAGAGACAGAGAGGAAGCTTCGCACATCTAGCCTTTTCCTGAGATCAACACAGTAATATGATTCAGAACTGTAAAAGGTTTCCTTATTTAAAAAATATTTCAATCACTATTTTTTTTCTTGAATAAATGGCTGGAGGCCACTGTAATTTTTCTAGAAAATTTTCATGCCTTATACATCTAGAAATCTAAGTTCCCATGATAGGAATTTATCTTGAATAGGCTTTAAATTATCTGCAAACACATATACAATCAGCTTTCTTAGAGATAAGCTTGCACAGTGATTCAATACACACGGGAACAAGTTTTATTATTTGCCAACATCATAAAAAAAGGAAGAATAATTAGGAATTTTTACATTGAATAGATGGCTGCATTTTAATAGCTCATAAAATCCATACACATACAGTTGTGGGTTTTGTTTGGTTTTTGTTCTTTTGTTTTCTCCAGACAGGATTTCTCTGTGTAGTCTTGGCTGTCTGGGAACTCACTCTGTAGACCAGGCTGCCCTCGAACTCAGAGATCTTGCCTGTCTCTGCCTCCCTAGTACTGGGATTAAAGGCGTGGACCACCACATCCAGCTATGCAGTTGACTTTTAAAAAAATCATTTCCTTTATTTTTACTTGTTACGTTACTCTTTAAAAAATTTAAATTTGTTTATGTGTGTGGGTGTGTTGTCTGCATGTATGTGCCCATGTATTACATGCATACATGGTGCCCAACAAAGCCAGAAGAGGATGTTGGGTCCCCTGGGACTGGAGTTACAGATGGTTGTGAACCACCGTGTGAGTACTGGGGATTGAACCTGAGTCCTCTGACAAAGCAGTCAGGGCTCTTCACTGCTGAGCCATCTCTCCAGCCCATCGTTATTATATTACTCTTGAGAGACCTTCAGGATTGTACAGGAAGCTATAAGAAAGAGTGTATAATCATATTCCTAATGATTTTGTAAATTTTTTTACTATTGGTTTTATTTACTTCATTTGAGATGCATCCCTCTGTTGATCAGCTTGGCTTTGATTTCCTAGGCTTTAGCAATCCTGCCTCAGTCACCTGAGAAGCCGACACTACATACACACACTACTCTGCTTGGTTTATAAGTGATCAAAAAATAAATATCTGCCCCTTGTATAGCCAACTTCACTGTGCCTTACAAAGTCCCAGGAACCTCTGAGACCTTAGGACGGACTCCTTTTAGTCCCAACATGACCCGTCACATTGGAGAGAAATCAGGATGACCAGATTTCAATGCCAGTGATGCTGTTAACGGGTTCCTCTTGGTTTTTCAATAGTCGGATTGTGTCTGATTTATACTGCATAGAAGGCTTCATCTTGGGTGTGTGTATTTGATTCTGTTTGGGCTTTGGCATTGCTGTTGATCTGTGCCTGGGCTCTGAGGACTTTGAGCTAATTTAGATTCTCTGAGTTGGTCAAACTCACAGATGCTGAGAATCAAAGGTTTCATTTTGGATGCATCAGTGTGGCTGTATGCACACCTAGGGAATTAAGACTTCCCTTTCATCAACATGAGAAGTGCCTACTTCTCAGCTCTCTCTCTCTCTCTCTCTCTCTCTCTCTCTCTCTCTCGGATTGAGAGAGTGGGGAGCATAGGGCTCATTATTTCTCTCATTCTTCCCCAGATTTTAATACTGATAAATATAACATTATTAAAGCTGGGCCTGGCGGTGTAACTCACACCTTTAATCTCAGCACTCGGGAGGCACAGGCAGGTGGATCTCTGAGTGGAGGCTAGCCTGGTCTACAGAGTGAGTTCCAGGACAGGGACAGCCAGGGCTACACAGAGAAACCCTGTCTTGAAAACAAACAGCCAGCTGTGGTGAACTCAACTTTCGTTCCAGCACTCAGGAGGCCGAGGCAGGAGGATCTCTGTGAGTTGGAGAGCAGCCTTGTCTACAGAGTGAGTTCCAGGTCAGTCAGGGCTGTTATACAGAGAAACCCTGTCTCAAAAAACAAAAGAGAGAGGGAGACAGAGAGAGAGGAGAGAGAGAGAGAGAGAGAGAGAGAGAGAGAGAGAGAGAGAGAGAGAGAGAGAGAGAGAGAGAAGGGGGAAGGAGGAGGGGGAACACAAACAAAACAAAAAACCTCATGTTATTATTAAATGATAATAGAATTTAATCATCATTTAGCTTGGGGTGGTAAGCTCAGTTACAGAAGCTTGCTTAGCCTGTGTGAGAGCTTTCATTCCATCTCCAGGCCTCTTACTGTCAAGAAATAGATGCTCTCTGTTCTCAAAAGAGAAACTGTCAATAGATGTGTCTGCTTCCTTGGAATCAGCTTCGTCCCCTTCAACTGTCCCTTTTCAGGCTCTATCTTCCCAAAGTCCTGCATTTACTTTATTTTATGGCAAGGACTTATGTCCCTCAGACTAGCCTAAAATGCACCATAGAGTCAAAGATGACCTTGAACTTGCAATCTCCTACTTCTGCCTCCTAAGTGCTTAAATTATAGACATACACTGTGTTTATGAGTGCTGGGGATGAAACAAAAGCTCTGTGCGTGCTGGGCGAGCTCTCTACCATCTGAGCCACATCCCAGCATGCTAGGGGAGCACTCTACCACCTGAGCCACATCCCAGCAGCTAGGGGAGCACTCTGCCATCTGAGCCACATCCCCACCATGCTAGGGGAGCACTCTACCATCTGAGCCACATCCCCACCATGCTAGGTGACCTCTCTACCAACTGAGCCACATCCCCACCATGCTAGGTGACCTCTCTACCAACTGATCCACATCCCCACCATGCTAGGGGAGCACTCTACCCATCTGAGCCACATCCCAGCATGCTAGGGGAGCACTCTGCCATCTGAGCCACATCCCCACCATGCTAGGGGAGCACTCTACCATCTGAGCCACATCCCAGCATGCTAGGGGAGCACTCTGCCATCTGAGCCACATCCCCACCATGCTAGGGGAGCTCTCTACCATCTGAGCCACATCCCAGCAGCTAGGGGAGCACTCTGCCATCTGAGCCACATCCCCACCATGCTAGGGGAGCACTCTGCCATCTGAGCCACATCCCAGCAGCTAGGGGAGCACTCTATCACCTGAGCCACATCCCAGCATGCTAGGCGACCTCTCTACCAACTGAGCCACATCCCCACCATGCTAGGGGAGCACTCTGCCATCTGAGCCACATCCCAGCAGCTAGGGGAGCACTCTGCCATCTCAGCCACATCCCAGCATGCTAGGGGAGCACTCTGCCATCTGAGCCACATCCCCACCATGCTAGGGGAGCACTCTACCACCTGAGCCACATCCCCACCATGCTAGGGGAGCTCTCTGCCATCTGAGCCACATCCCACCATGCTAGGGGAGCACTCTGCCAACTGAACCACATCCCACCATGCTAGGGGATCACTCTACCGTCTGAGCCACATCCCCAGAGGCTCAACAGCTGCTTTGCTTCTTCTGTTCTTTGAAGGTCTGCTGAAACCTGTCATAGCACAAGATCTACCTACCAGTCCATCCCTCTCGTGAGAAAAATGTCCCCAAAGTCTGGTGTCCTCCCCCACCCCCTATCTTATTCTACTGCACTAGAACTGAGCACCCAGGCTCATGTGCACTACAGCAGATGATCACACTTGCTCCTGACATCAGGCTCACCAGGCGTTGGTAGATGCAAATGCTGCCATTCAGAGCATCCGTGATGCCATTGCCCCGTGAACACGGGGATTCTGCTAGATCTCCTAGAGTAGAGGCTCTCAACCTGCAGGTTGTGACCTTTGGGGTGGGGGTCGAATGACTTTCACAGGGATCACCTAAGACTATTAGAAAACACAGACATTTGCATCATGATTCAGAACAGTAGCATAATTACAGTTATGAAGTAGCAATGAAAATAATGTTATGGTTGAGGCCACCACAACCTGAGGAACTGTGTTTAAAGGTCACAGCATTAGGAAGGCGGAGAACCGCTGCTCTAGAGGGTTCAGTTGATTTGCTTTTGTGGCTGGCACTAGTTAATCTCCTGAGAGCCAACTGTGCATCAGGCATACTCTGTCTCTCTGTCTTTGTCTGTCTGTCTATCTGTCTGTCTGTCTGTCTCTGTCTCTCTCCTGCCTGTGTTCACCCCAGACACCTCGGGATCTTACTTTCACTGGAACCCTCCCATGGCTATACTGTATGATCTGGCTTTTCCAAACTCATCCACACTTGCTTACCTTGGCAGACAGACAGACAGACAGACAGACACACACACACATACACACAGTGGGGTATGACACTCTCAAATTACCTTTACATATACTCTTATTTAATCTTTACAATAATCATAAATTATAGGCATTTTACACATTTCCAAGTAATTCCTAAAGTATAGATACCATTGAGTCGCCCTCTTTTCTCAAAGGAGGAAACTTACACTAAAAGAGCTTAAATGTCTCACGGTTACTCAGACACAGAAGTACAAAACAGAGCCAGGCCTTAAACCTAGAACTCCTGCATCCAAATTCTTTGCTGTTTTTCCGACCCTGGTTCTCACTCTGCTGCTAGCGCTTCCTATGGGGACTCCTTCATTGCTCAGCTCGCTGGGGGACAATGTGGAGTCCTCAGGCAGTATGGCCGCCTGTGGGACACTCGTCTGTGCACGCTGGCCTTCGAGCTCTTCTCCAGAGTGCAGCCTCGGGCCGTCTATGTCTGCAGCTGGTCACTTTCCCAGGGAGTTTGTCTGTTCCAACCGGCAGGCCTATCTGTCACAGGCACTAAGATAAACTGGAGGACAGAGGAAACAGAAGGCGTTGAGAGACACCAGAAAATGAGAAGAAAGGAGGCACAGACCGCAGGGAAATGACTCGTGGAGGTGGGGTGGGAGGGCGTGCAGATGAGAGATAGGGGTTGGGAGAGGGGGGCCCTACTGGGTCTTTTTGTTCTCAGGGGCCAGAAGGGGCATCCACTCTTCCTGCAGAATCGGCTTCACTGGCAAAAGGCCACCAGGCCCCCACCCTTCCCCAGCATATATGAGCAGCACAATTTTCTTTCTGTGACAGAGATACTCCTGGATGGTGTTCCAGAAGTGTGTGGCCAAAGAACACTGGAGACTTTGTTCATTTTTGCAGCCTGGGTATCTCTGAGAGGCTGCCAACATGAGCTCTCTTGACTACAGAGACAGAAAGAGAAGGTTGTTGTATTGTGTACCTAGGGGTTCGGCTGAAGGGAAGCCAAGAGTTGATGCTGGTAAACCACTGGGCTTTTATTCTGTCTTCTTGCCTTGTGGGTTTTCGCCTAATCTCTTTATGTGGTTGGTTTGGGGAGGTTGGTTGGCCGATTGACAGGTTCTGGATTTCTTGGGTGGCTGTTTTTGAGATAGGGTTGTAAATAGACTGACCTCCTCCAACCCTTTATTTAGTTGAGGAGGACCCCACCATCCCCCCCTCCCATGCTGGAATTGCAGGCTTGCATGCTGTACCTGGCTTTGGTTTGTTGAGGTGGTTTGTTTGTTTTGTTATTTGTTTGAGATAGGGTCTATGTAGCCCAGTTGGGCCTCAGTCTTGAGATCCTCCTGCCTCAACCTCCCAAGTGCTGGGTCACAAGCATGCACCACCGTGTCTGGCTTGCCCTTCGGCTGTGAGTTTGGCATAGGGTGACTGTGTTCAACAAATAGAGTACATTAACATTGACAGGCGGAGAGCCAGTTTCAGAATTAAAACCCAACATACATTTGTTGAGCTCTTCTGCTTGGATCTCTTATAAGACACAGGACATTGTGTGTGTGTGTGTGTGTGTGTGTGTGTGTGTGTGTGTGTGTGTGTGTGTGTGTGCGTGGCTGCGGGTGTTCTGAAGCGGTACATCTGAGTCTCACACTGCATGTTCCATCCTGTATTGGAAGCAGAGGGCTCTCCTGCATGCATGCTCATGACATAAACATTCTCATTCCCATGGTGAACTGCAGACAGCCCCCAAAGGCTTCGGTATCAAGATTTAACACTGAGGCCTATATTTTGATAGGCAAAGGAAGAATATATAGAAGAACCTGGAAATTGTTCTGCCCCGAGAGTAACAAAGCACTCGGTTCTCCTCCTTCCTCTGTTAGGTTAGAGCCCAGTTGGGAAATGTGCAGACTCATTAGAAAGCAACCACAGGCAGAGAGGTGGCCATGGAGGGCCCAGCTGGCAGCAGTGCTGCCTGTGTGGGGGCAGGGAAGGACAGCCATGACAAAGCAGCCTTGGAAACTCACAGAATACCAAACCGGAGTGGAACCCTCTGGAATAAAGCCCCTCCATTATCTTCTGCCCCTTCTCAAAGCTCTTTCCCACAACCTCTTTCCACTCACACTCAACTTTTTTAAAAGCATAGAAAATACAAGTGGTCCCCAGGCAGCTGGCCGGTGATGGTTGTGCTCTGGCTGGCTTTTGCAAACAGTTGTTCCCCCTAGACTCCCCCCTCTTTCTTTGTCTCTTTCTACTCTTTTTTTTTTTGTATTTTAAAAATTACATTTACTTATTTGTGCATGTGTGCCTGCGTGTGGTGTGCCTGTGTGTGGTGTGTGTGCATGCCTCTGTGTGTGTGTATGTAGTATGAGTGTGTGTGTGGTGTGCATGTCTGTGTGGTGTATGTGTGTGTGTGGTGTATGCATGTTCTCTGTGTGTGTGATATGCATGTATGTAGTATGCATGCATGCTCTGTGTGGTGTGGGCACCTGTGTGTTACATGTAGAGGTTAGCAGACTTTAGATGTCAGTTCTCAGCTCTAACACATGGATCCCAGGGATCAAACTCGCTAGTCAGGTTTGTTGGCAAGCCTTCTGGGCCCTGGCATGAGCCCCTCTGTTCTTTTCTTTCTACTTTGTGATATTGGACATTAGGTCCAGGGGCTTAATGTATGGTAGGCAAGTGTTTCACCACTGAACTACATCCTAATACCTATTATAATCATAATCATCATTATTTAAAATTTTGAGACAGAGTCTTGTTAAGTTATCCAGACTGGCCTTCATTTCATCCTCCTGCCTCCACCTCTTATGTAGCTAGACCACGAGTGTGCACCACCACACCAGCTTCCTTTTTTTTCTGGAAAATGAAGCAAAGCTTACGTTCATGGGAAGACATCAGAATAATGTAGGTGAGGGAGGAAGAGGCGAAAAGTGTCATCCTTGCAGGATATCCTGGCTAACGCACAACTTCATAACTTCTTTCAGCGCCTGAAATACCAACTATTGATCAGGCATATTCAAAACTCAGCAATAGCATCACTGTAGAGTGGACTGCTGTGCCAGGGGCCACAAGTTACCTGCTCACAGCTGAAGATGGGAACACAGTCATTGAGACCACGGTGGCCAGTTCCCCAGGCACTGTGACAGGCCTGAAGGCTGCGACCTTGTACCTAATCACCATCAGATCCCTTAGTGCCTCTGGACGAAGCCAGGCGTCATCTCCAAAGCAGGCAAAGACAGGTAGATAACCGGATGCTCATGCTGTCTGGAGTGTTTGCTTGTGACCCAGATCAGTTTTAACAGCACCGCAAATGTGTTGTGTGCACACGTGAGTTCCACAATGCACGGCCCAGAGGCCAAAGGCACCATCTTTTGTTTGTTCATTTGTTTTTGTTATTGCAACTCAGCGATCTGTGGAGAAGGTGACGCTTAGATGTCTAGTACTTTGCTTCGGGATTTAAAACCCATTTCTGGGCAACTTTAAAGGTAGAATGCTCTTAAATCCCTGAAAAAGCGATTTCTGTTTTTACCCACGCCAAGTAGGGAACACACAGAACAGATTTTGTGGCACGCTGAGCATGTGGCAGATGCATTAAATAAAAGTTTGGGGATTTGCCGTCAGCATTCAGTTCACTTCCCAAAGTTACACCTGGGCATACACACTACATACCTGGTGTGTAGTTCCGTGCTAGAGCTCTGGCCTGATGTGCATGGGCTCAGAGTTCACTCAGCATTAAAAAATAAAAGTAATTTGCATACTAAGGCAGTATAAACTGCTGGGGACTCTTATTTTCAGGTGTGTGACTTCTGTTTATGCTGCATTTGTTTAACTCTGTGAAGCTGGGATTCTTTGCCTGTCTAAAACACCCGATGGTCTAATAAAGAGCTGAACGCCCAATAGCAAGGCAGGAGCAAGGATAGGCGGGGCTGGTATTCAGAGAGTATGAACAGAAGGGGAACTGAGGAAGAGGAGAACAAAGAGAGCAGCGTGATGTCAGGGGCCAATCATCCAGCCAGCTGTGGAGTAAGAAGGACAGTAAGACGTAAAAAAAAAAAAAAAAAAAAAAAAACCCACGTTCAGAGGCAAAAGGTAGTTGAGATAATTCAAGTTAAGAAAAGCTGGGTAGCAACAAACCAATAAAGGCCAGGCATTTATAATTAAGAATAAGCCTCCGTGTGTGATTTATTTGGGAGCCGTTGTGGGCCCCTCAAAAAGCCAAAGGAGTAAAACACCCACAAAAAATAATCATTTTCTGTATTCATTTATGTGGATACTCTATCTAACCTCTGATCAACTGCAAGTTGAAAGTATTGCCTGGTGTTTTCTAGTGTCTTTGTACCTCAGATTTTTTTGAGACAGGGTTGCCTAACCTGGCCTTAAACTCAAAGCAATTCTCCTGTCTCAGCTTCCTGACTGCTGGAATTATAAGTGTGCACCACCACTCCTGGCTTGAGAGTCCACATTTCCTGCCAAATCATTTTTTACTAGTATAGACTTAAATAGCTTTCCTAAAAGTCGCACTGTAGAGTGGACCACAGACAAGCCCTCTGCCACCGGGCTATAGCCTCAGATCCAATGAGCAATTATTAAATGAACTCTGCCGTTATAATATGAATAATAGAGAGAATCCGCCTGCATTTATTTATTCCTCGATAATCTGAATTATTCTCTACAGAGTTCTATAAAACGCATTCATGGTTTCATTTTGTTTTTACTAACAGTCTTGGCGGCCCCCGTTCTGGAAGTTGGCTCTCCAAGTCCAGACTCCATCCTTGTGAGGTGGGATGCCGTCTATATGGCAATCGGCTTCTCTGTGTCTGTCATGCGAGCCAATGGCTTGGGGAGAATTTGGAAGGAGAATACTACAAACACCTCCTTGACCTTCAGCAGCTTGGATGCTGGGACTCTCTATACTATAAAGGCCTACGCCTGGAATGCCAATGGAGTCCCTGGAGACGACTCCACCTGCAACCAGAGAACCAGTAAGGACGCCTCAGCTCTGAACAATCTCGGTTTTGATTAACGAGGGGGCTGCGTATCGCAGTCGTGGAGATCACTGCAAAGTGATGAGTACGGAGCAGCTGGCTACAGCTGTTTAAATTTATTATGAAGTTATTTATAGTGCCTTGACAATTCCTTGGCAGCGGTTCAAACGCTCGCCGAGTGATGGGGAGCGCCGCACTTCCCCCTCTGCTAGTCAAGTCCGCTGGCGCTTGCAAATTCCAAATCGCAGAAGGGGCGGGCTCTTGTTAGGTTGACCAATCCTTCCTTGTGCATTCCTGGTCTTGTTGGGTCAACTAAAACATTCCCTGCTTCTTTCCCTCCTGCATTCAAGCCAACAGTCTAAACAAGAAGGAACAGGAATTCATTCATTCCAGACATTAGTGAGTGTGCGCCAACCTGAATACCGCGTTGTTCCGGGCACAGTCACAGAAAGAGTTCTGCTGTGCCCATGCTTGACATGAGAGTGTGTTTCAGACATAGTTCCCCAACACGTCAGCACCCTCCCATCCTGGGAACACAGAGGAGGGGGGGTGCTCCTAAGCGCCGGAAGTCCAAATTCAACTGCTAGAGTGAGACTGGAGAATGAGGGAGCAAGGGAGGGCGCGCGCCTGCGTGCGTGCGTGCGTGCCTGTGTGTGTGTGTGTGTGTGTGTGTGTGTGTGTGTGTGTGTGTGTGTGTGTGTGTGTAAAATAAATGCCAGACTGGAGAATAAGGGAGTGTGTGTGTGTGTGTGTGTGTGTGTGTGGGCATTTGACCTGCCATGTGATAACAAACTCACATATATAAACTCATTTTGTTCTTGTTCGGTTGGTTGCTTGGTCTTTTTGACACAGAGTCTCGCTATGTAGCACAGGTAGGCATGAGTTTCCAATGTTCCTTCTTCTGCATCCCAAGGGCTGGAATTATACCATCATCCTAGGCTTCTCCAATGTTATTCTTCACTACTTGTTAGGTAGTATATTCATGCATTCAAAGTATGCTTTTAAATGTCAGTTATAGGTTAAATAGTGCTCTTATAGCAATTTTTACAAACGAAAAAAAAGATTAAGTAATATGACCAAGGTTGCATAGCTCGGAATGATTTTGCACAGTAATGGCCATTACGTTGCCAATTCCCAGATACACTAAGTCCCAATTTTATGCTTTGAACAACTTAACCTTCTCTAGCTACTAGGGTCTCGTATCTCCTGAAGGCCTCAATATTACTAAGCTAAATCTTACACAGGTTCTTGTTTCTCAAAAACACAGGTCCTCGCGCCCCTGCCAACGTTCAAGTCCTCTTTGACAGCGGGGCCTTGAAGGCATCTGTTTCCTGGACACCAACAGAAGGAGCGTTCAACTACACTGTGTTGGCGTCCAGCGAGTCTTCCCAGCGGAGCTGCAGCACGGCTCTCAGTTCTTGCAGCCTCAGTTCCCTGCAGTGCGGAACCGAGTACCTGATTTCTGTCTCAGCCAGCAATGACGCTGGCTCCAGCCGGTCCTCCTCTGCCGCGACCCTGAAAACTGGTACGTGAGAAAGATCGAAAGCTCTGCAGGGCTGGCGATCAGAGTGGCTGCATGCGGGGAACAGAAATCCCCAGCAAACTTCTAAGATCTTCTGGAGGCAGTGACAAACCAAGTCTGGTCTAAGACGGACACATATTTGTAATCCCAACATTTGGGAGGCTGAAGCAGGAGGGCTACCGCGAGTTTCAGGTCAGGCTGGGCTACATACTGAGTACTAAACCAGCCGGGGCTGCCTAGCAAGACCTTGTCTGAAAAAAAAGTAAAGAGAGGCAGTCAGGATGGCTCAGTGAGTAAAGATGCTTTCTGCACAAACCTGAGTTCAATCCAGGAACCCACACAGAGGTATAAAGAGGCCAGCTCCAGAAAATTGGGTCTGCCTTCCACATTCATGCTGAGGCACCCTCCCCCAGCACATTACACACGCAATATAATAACAATAATAATAACCTTTTTAAAAAAGAAAAAGGAAAGCTAACCTTGGCCTAAATGAAAGTATTGAGCTGAGGATTTCGGTGACTGAATAATACCAACAGAGAAGCATGTCTTATAGATTGCTAAACAGTACTTCTCTGACTACTCACGGGCTTGGCCTCTATTCCTGTCTTTTGTTCTTTTTCCTTTCTTTTTTTTTTTTTTTTGAGACAGGGTTTCTCTGTAGCTTTGGAGCCTGAACTAGCTCTTGTAGACCAGGCTGGCCTCGAACTCACAGAGATCCGCCTGCCTTTGCCTCCCGAGTGCTAGGATTAAAGGTGTGCACCACCACCACCCGGCTTTCTCCTTTTTAAAAAAATGTATTTATTTTATGTGCATTGGTGTCTTCCCTACATGTATGTCTGTGTGAGGGTGTTGGAGCCTCTGTAACTGGAGTTACAGACAGTTGTGAGCTGCCATGTGGGTGTTGAGAATTGAACCCGGGTCCTCTGAAAGAGCAGCCAGTGCTCTTAACCGCTGAGTCATCTCTCCAGCACCTCATTCTTTTTCTTTTTCATCTTTCTCTGATTTCATTTGATGCTATTTTATTTTACTGTTTGAGACAAGGTCTGGCCTTGCTATCCAGGCTGATCTGGAATTCCAGGGCTCAAGAGAGCCTCCTACAACAGCTGGGGCTAAGGTGGTCATCGTTGTAACTAACTGCTTGCCGTCTTAATTTTTAAAAGTTTTGAAAATTCTAAGATCCAGTTTTTATTTACAGAAACTAACTGGTCCTTCATGTGTGTTAGTGCATGTGTGGTATGTGTGTGCACGGATGTACACGTGAGGATGCTGGCGGCCACATGTGTGCTCATGGAGGCCAGAGCAAGACGTCCAGTATTCTCCCCATCAGTCTTGCCTTCTGGCCTTGGCAAGGACTCAGCCGTCTCTCACTGAACTTCAGCGAGTCTGGAAGATCTTCCTGTCTCCATCTACAGATGCTGGGCTCACACACATGTGCAGCCATGCTCAGATGTTGTGTGATTCTAGGGATTCAAACTTGGGTCCTCATGGCCGAAGAGAGAACCATCTCCCCAGTCCCTGTCTCTTCTTGACATGTTTCACAATTAAGACTTGGTAGTAGCTCTTCTTAAAACTAAAGATGGGAAATTTCTAGCTCTAAATGTGTTTCAGCATTTCCCGAGTTTTATTCTTGGTGGAAATGTAAAGACACAAACATGGAGGTCTGGGAGGTGGAGCTCACATTTAGTGGGATCTACTAAATCTCAGGCACCATAATTCCACTCCTTAAGTCTCAGGATAATTTTGTGAGTCGTCTCCTCTTTTTGCTATGTTTTGCCTATTTGTTGGAATCAGCGTCTAGCGAAGCTCAGGCTGGCTTCAGAGTCCCTTCCGCAGCTGAGTCTGGCCTTGCTCTCCTGACCCTCCAGCTTCCATCTCCCGAGTGCTGCAATCACAGGCATGCACCCCCAGGTCTGGCCTGGCTCTTTCTTTTAGATATGAAGCTGAAGCTCAGAGACACTGAAGGCTGTTTTCCTCCGGTGCAGCCGAGATCTGTGCTCACACTTGCCTGACCTCCATCCTCTGGGCTGAAGACAATGTAACAATGTCCACTCTATTCAACGATCAGAACTATGTCTCTGTAAGGAGAAAAGGACCCTGTACAGAGGACTGGAGCTCCCCCAAACTGATGTCCTCTCTTCTTCAAGGGGAGAAACACAGTCAAACCCTCAGATCCACAACTTCTTAGAGTTACGTTAAACTAAGGGCACCAACACAAGTTAGGTGATTAGACTTCTTTTGACAATTACAAGTTCATGAAGCAGGTACGGAAAAAGTGACCCTGAAGACAGTGGCCGAGGGTGAAGGGAGAGATGAACACTTCAAATGACACAGACATTCTGAGTGAGAAGTGTAATACAGGGAAGAACCATCCTGCGTTTTTAAATTCAGATGCATAACAAAAACATCTCGGGGATGCTCATAAAATCTAAATACCCAGGTCCCACCAGGACCAGTTAAATTGGGATTTCTGGGAATAGAGTCTCAATAGAATACTCTTTAAAAGCTCTCCAATTGATTTTCAACATGTTGGTGGTGTTAAGTGCTGCCGAAAGAGTCCTTCCAACTTTCAGGTCCTGCCCTTACTGGTCCAGGAGTTACCACTGTAGTGTGGACATGACGTAATCAGTACTGATCATGAGAAAACCTTGAGTTATCAACAGAAGAAAGGATGTTTAGAAAGGATTTTAGTTTCCTAGGGCCCCGAAATGTGAACTCTAGCTAATTAGGTCTATAGGATTTATTTAGAGATGACAAAACTTTTAAGAGCTTGTGGATTGGATGGATGGCCTTCACTTGAAATCATTCCTTCACAAGACTTCAGTCCTTGCTGGTCTGAGACAAAAGAACTATTGCCTTGACAGAAAAACCCAAGCAACATTAGTCAAGGAGATCCGTGTCTGGAAGAGAGAGTGTAGCATCGTGTGAAATAAAAATTGAGTGCATCTGAGCACATCTCCTTGGTTTGCACCAAGTTGTGCTTAGCGTTTGCGTTGGAACTCGTCTGAGCATCGAGCATTTTAACTATCTGCACGGGATGTTCTCTGGAGACAGAGTGGGCTCTGGGGTGTCCTGCCACTGGGTGCATAGAAGGCTTCGGTCAGAACTCTCCATTCTATCGTGGCTTTGTACGAAACCCCAGAAAGACCCTGTTACCCCTGCGACTGCTCTACTCCTGTGAGGAGACGCCGTCACCATGGCAACTCTCACAAAGAAGAACGTTTCACTGGAGGCTGGCTGACAGTTTCAGAGGCTTAGTTCGTTATCGTCACGGCAGGGAACTTGGTGGCACCCATGGCACTGTAGCAGTACCTGAGAGCTACATCAAGAGAGAACTCGGCCTGGCGTGGGCTTTTTTTTTTTTTTTTGGTTTTTCGAGACAGGGTTTCTCTGTGGTTTTGGAGCCTGTCCTGGAACTAGCTCTTATAGACCAGGCTGGTCTCGAACTCACAGAGATCCGCCTGCCTCTGCCTCCCAAGTGCTGGGATTAAAGGCGTGCGCCACCACTGCCCGGCCTGGCGTGGGCTTTTGAAACCTCAAATCCCACCCGCAAGGACACACTTCTTCCAACAAGGCCACACCCCCTAAGCCTTCTCAAATGTGCTGCTCCTGATGACTAAGCATTCAAATGTATGAGCATATAGGGGCTGTGCTTCTACAAACCACGCCTTACCTTTCTAGCTGTATTACCTGGGGCAACTCACTTATCCTCTGTGGGCTTCACTTTACTCACTTGTAAAATGGTAATTATTGTGAAAATAATAGAAGGTGTGAGCAGAAGACATAATGGGTCTATTTTTACCTCAGAAAAGATAACTTACAGATATTTACTGTTTGGCTCCCATCAAAAAGTCTTCATCACTGAATAAAGTCAAAATCTCTCCATAAATATTCTAAAAATGAAAATCCACACTTTCTTCCTTAGACAAGGTCTCTCTCTATAGTCCTAGCTGTCCTGGAACTTACACTGTAGAACAGGCTGGCCTCAAACTCACAGAGATCTTCCTGCCTCTGCCTCCCAAATACTGGGATTAAGAGCACACACACCCCTCCCACACACACCTGGCAAAATCCACACATCTTAAGTTGACTCCCAAACTCCCATGGCCTATGCTGGGGATATAGGTTAGTTGGTAAAGTATCTGTCTAACATACACACAGCCCCGGATTTGACCCCCAGAAGCACATAAAAAGCTGGTGTGGTGGTTCACATCTGTAATCCAGACACCTAGGAGGTGCAGGCAGGACGGTCAGAAGTTCAAGGTCATCCTTGGGATATCTAGTAAGTCTTACTGAAGCCTGAGGTACAGAAGAAGTAAAGAAGTGTTCAAATAAACACTTCCAATGGCCTAGCATTTCAAATAACATTCATTATAATAAAAGAATTAAGAGAGATCATTGGTGTTTAGCATAGTCTTTGTTTCTACAAAAATATCTTCCAATGTTTCTGGTACATGGTTCTGCGTGTTTTGCATCAAACTCAATCTGTTACAGAACTCAGAGCTGCTGATCTGGGTTGTCTTGACATCTCAGATAACTGCCAAGATGCAAAGAAAAGTCTCCTGCAATGGTCACATGACTGCTTCTTTCCGATTGTTTCCTAGTGGCTTGTGCACCTGGAAGAGTGACAATCCAAGAAGCCCCCCCTGGTCACTTGTCTGTGGCTTGGTCTAATGTAGAGCTGGGTGATTACTACGTGGCTTTCGTGAAGAGTGACGACGGCCTGGAAGTACACTGCAATACCTCCCTCACTCGGTGCCACTTCCTGTCTGAGTGTGGCTTCACGTACTTCATCAGCGTATTTGCCTACAACACTGCGGGGCAGAGCCCCCTGGGTGACGTGTTCAACTACACCACAGGTAAGTCGCGGTCGATGCTGGTAACGGGGATTCCGCGTTTGGTAAACTCAGCAACAGGATGAACACCTCTTGTGTGTACCACTTCACCATCTGGGAGCTGTTTGAGGGCCAAGAGTAGCCGTTAAAGCCCTCGTCTCTCGTGCTTTCCAGAGTAGCAATGAACTGGCTTTGGAGACCCAGTCTAACCAGAATTCAAGGCTGAGAAGTGGGAATGGAGGGGAAAGGCATTCGTTCAACCCTCCCCTGAAACCTGAGCCTTCCACAAAGTTCTCACTCAGACCTCAGGCCTGTTTGAGGCCCTGAGGGGCCACAGTTTCCTCCGTTTTAGGATCACAGTCCTTCCCTGGACATGACAGAGGCTTCGTGGTGTGCAGGGCTCTATAGTAGGACACCTAAGATGAAGTCCAAGCTTCATCTACCTCACTTAGACAGTAGGATAGGACTTGTGCCTAAATTCCCTCAGCACCCTTCCCCCACAGCACAATGGGACAGACAATAACAACACTGGTGGGGGACAGGTCTTTATATGTGATAAAGCAGAATGCCACTATTTTTATTAGCATCACTATTATGTCACTGTTAGCATCTGTTAGCTTGGTGACCATCACTGCCATCTTCCTCCCCTTGGCTTGGGTCTGTCGGGGTGGGGGACAGGGAATGTGCTCTATCTGTTTTGCTGTCATCCGTGCTAATCCCAGTGCTAGTAGCATAGAAAGATACTAGAGCTTTAGAGAAGAGTTGAGTGGGTGCCTTGCAATGAATTATTTATAGAGTATTATAATTGTAAAGTGTTCTAAGGGCGGATTGTGATAAATTCTACCAGGGTGAGGGATCTGAATAATTGGTGCTTTGGGAACTTTAGAAGAGGCAGTCAACAAGGTCTCAAGGAGCACAGGAGTGGCTTTGACCAGGAGTTCAAGAATGGATGGAATGTAGGTGGGAAAGACAGGGAAATCTCTAGCTGGACTAGATGTTCGTCAGTGGGGTTCTTTGGGCCTCCTTTAAGAGCTACTTGTACAGTTCTCATCTCTGTACACTCAAACCCCATCTTTATCTGGTTTAGGGGCTAACAGACTGACAGGGGCTGAGGACTCAGGCTCAGTATGACTTTATCAGGCAGAAGAGATCGGGTTTTCTAGCAGAGAGACCAAAAGTCTATAGAGAAGTGAGAGCAAAGGTCGGGTGTAGACCCGGGAGATCTGATCTGATGTGCCCTTGGGTGTCACAGCGAGGATCTGCCCAGGTGCAGTGGGAATGAGATGGAGGTGGAAACTGATCAGGCAGTGGAGGAGGGCTGGCCGTAGGGCGGTCAAGACTCAACATCCCCCTCTGGGCTCCTGCTTGCAGCGCCTTGCTGTCCTAGCGACATTAGCGCAGTGTTGGTGTCCAGCGACAGAGTGGAAATCGCCTGGTCTCCTGTGCGCGGTGCTGAGCTCTATGAAACCAAGGCCATAGCTGGGTACAGCGTCGTGGAGTGCAACGACACCGCTCCTGCTTGCACGCTCTCGGCTTTGGATTGTGACACTAAGTACAACATCACCGTGTACTCCTTCAGTGAGATCCGGGGCAGCAATCTGTCCTGCTCGTCACACTACATCACCACGGGTACGGTACCACTCGGCTGTCATTCACCGGTGTCTAAACCGTCATCCTTGCTGTGAGCCTCAGGAGGGCTATTCAGCAAGACCTACACAAGAGGGGGCTGGAGAGGTGGCTCGGTTGTTGAGAGTCTTCCTGCTACTACAGAGGATAGGTCAATCAGAAGGCTCAGGAGCTCACGTAGCTCCAGATCCAGTGATCTGGTGCCCTCTTCTGGCTTCTGTAGGCACTGCAAGCATGTATCCAAACCCACTCTCAGGCAAGTATTGCCTGAGGCTTTTTATCCAACAGCCCAGGCCAGGGCTGGCATTGGAATTACAGCTCTAGGAATTGGAACCCAAACCTGGATTCAGGAGAAAAATGAACATTCCCAACTCCCATCCACCCCAGATTTAACTTTCATCATTGGATTGAGGAGAGGCAGGGAAGAAAGTTAAGAAGGGAAAGTATGTGTATGTGTGTGTGTGTGGGGGGGGGGACAGGAAGAGATCACCTTGAGGGGAGTTTGGGGCAAGGATTACTGACCTCAACCATCAGGTTCCTGTTGCCACGGGGACTGCCTGCTCATGAGGAATGCAGATGTTTGTCCTGGTTATTTTGGATTTTGAAGTTCAAAATGTTTTATTTTCCAGTTGGCCCAAAACAGTAGGAACCTAATGCTCTATGCCAATGTCAACATTTTTCTGCAAAAAAAGTTCTGTGAATTTGACCTATATGCATATATGACTGAAAACCATAGTTTTGATTTCTTAAAAGAATATTCTTCCACAATTTTATACACACATAATGCATTTTAGCGCCGGGCGGTGGTGGCGCATGCCTTTAATCCCAGCACTCGGGAGGCAGAGGCAGGCGGATCTCTGTGAGTTCGAGGCCAGCCTGGTCTACAAGAGCTAGTTCCAGGACAGGAACCAAAAGCTACAGAGAAACCCTGTCTAGAAAAATCCAAATAAATAAATAAATAACGCATTTTAGCACTACGTCATTTCCTTGATTATCCCTTCCCCTACCAGGAGATCTTTCTTTAAAAAAAAAAACAACCAACTTATTTATTTACTAGATAGGGTCCCTTTAACTTAGGGTGGCCTTAAACTCGCAACAGTCCTCCTGCTTCTGCGTGCAAGTACTGGGATTATAGGCGTAAACCATCACTCCACTTCAACGTGCTTTTCTTTTTTGAAGTGAGTCTCATGTAGCCCAGGTTGGCCAGACTCACGGTGCAGCCCAGGACGATCCTGCACTCCTGATCCTCTTACCTCTGCCTCCCAAACGCTGGGGTTCTAGGTGTGCTTGCCAGCCTAGATGATACAGTGCAGGGGATAAAAGCCAGGACTTGGTACGTGTTGGGCAAGCCCTCCACCACTTAAACCATATTCTGAACTCTGGGGTCTGTTGCTGGAGGTGCAGGGGGTCTGGGAAGGGGAGGTAAGGAGAGGAGCCCGTTTTAAACCAAATGGCATGTATAGTATTTTTGACTCTGGTGCTTTAATTAATAATCTAACACTTCTTAGCTCCTTGCAGTCCTGAAATAAAACATATTTCAAAGGATGCATTCTCCACGATTAATGTGCACTGGCGATCAACGAACGAAGGCGCCACTTACACGGTGACTGCCCAGGGGAAGAAGGGGCTGTTCCAGTGTAGCAGCACAGGGGAGACCTGCATGATCGGGGGCCTGCCCTGCGGTTCCGTGTTCTCTGTCAGTGCTGTGGCCGAAACTCAGGCAGGAAAGAGCCTGCCCAGCTACAGTGTGCCCCTGGAAACAGGTATGTAGCAACATTGACCCCGTGAATCCTTAGGACTTGCTTTAGGACAGGCATTTTATTTAATTTGCCCTAAGTGTGATGGAAATTCAGTACTACAGTACTCGGTGGCTTTCAAAGAGTCTCAGTCCTAGAGGAAAATAAAACTTTTGTCATTTTACATGTTGTGTAAACGTAGCTTCAAAATTTTCTTGTCTTGCCCAACATTTCTATCCAAGGATACTCTGACCCTGTAGAAAACCTCCTTAGAATTTATATCATCCCAAGCCACGGTCAAAACAGCCAACAAGAAACCATATTTATTATTCATGTCTTTGGTTGAACCCTTTCGATTGTTCCTCTAAAAAGCACTTTTCTGAGTATAGTTTCTAGGTCTGGAGAGATGTATCAGAGGTTCAAGGGCATTTTCTGGCCTTGCAGAGGACCTGAGTTTAGTTCCCAGCACCCATATCAGGTTGGCTAACAACCACAAGTAAATCTAGCTTCAGGGACCCAACGCCCTTTTCTGGTTTCCACGGGCAACTGTACTTGTATGCATACACACACGCACACATATGTACATAGAATTAAAAATAAAATAAACATTAGGAAAACATGTTCGAGTTTAGTTTCCTAATCAGTAAGAGACAAGTAATAATTTTTTTTCCTTTTCCTGAGACAGGGTTTCTCTGTGTAGACCTGGCCATTCTCGAACTCACTCTGTAGACCTGGCTGACCTTGAACTCAGAAATTCATCTGCCTCTGCTGGAATTAAAGGTGTGTGCAGGTGAATTTCTGTGAGTTCAAGGCCAGCCTTGTGTAAATCGTGAGTTCCAGACCAGCCTAGGGCTGCACAATGAGATCGCGTCTCAATGCTTCCCCAAGAGACATCTAACAAAATTCTTACGTTAATATGGCTATTATTAGCATTGATGGAGGGCTTGCCTAGCACGTGAGAAGCCCTGGGTTGAATTCCAAGCACCACACAAACCTGGTGTGGTGGTATACACCTATAATCCCAGAATTCAGGAGTTGGAGGCAGGTAGATTAGAAGTTTAAGGTCATCCAAAGATACATGTAGACTTTAAGACTAACCCACATGAGACTCTGTCTCAGGAAGGAAAGAAAGAAAGAAAGAAAGAAAGAAAGAAAGAAAGAAAGAAAGAAAGAAAGAAAGAAAGAAAGAAAGAGAAAGAAGGAAGGAAGGAAGGAAGGAAGGAAGGAAGGAAGGAAGGAAGGAAGGAAGGAAGGAAAGAAAGAAGGAAGGAAGGAAGGAAAAAGGAAAAAGAAATGGGAGAAACAACATATGATCCAAAGCCTATTCTAGAACACTGCATTCTTGGAGAAAATGCTCACAAAACATGGTTGATATTACAAGGTGCATCAGAGGGTATGAGCAAAGGAAATTTTTCTTTTCTTTTCTACTTTTTTTTTTTTTTAAAGACAGGGTTTCCTCATATAGTCCTAGCTGTCCTGGAATTAGCTCTGTAGACCAGGTTGGCCTCAGACTCACAGAGATCCACCTGCTTCTGCCTCCCGAGTGTTGGCATTAAAGGCGTGTGCCACTACTGCCCGGTGAAAATTTCATTAAAAAGAGAAAGCATGAGAAACTTAGGATTTTAAGGGAAGCGTGAGCAAAGTTCCTTTTATTGCTTACTTGTCCTTGTGTGTGAGTGTGCATGTGTGATGGGGAGGGTGTGAACATATCACATGTGTGTAGAGTACATTCTCTGCTTCCACTGCGCATGCCCAGAGATTGAACTCATTGTCGGCTTGCCCTCTGAGTGCTTTGACCCAAAGTGCAGCCGCGCAGTCCAATGGTGGTTATCGTCTACAAGGAATCTGGAAGAAAATTAAATTCTTTTCTGTTTTCCGTTTTAGTGCCATGCTGTCCAGTTGGTCTGACGGCGGTGCAGGTCACCCAGTCTATCATCAACGTGAGCTGGACTATTGGGACAGTGGCTCAGACCTACGTGACAGTGCTCGAGTCACAGATCGGACAGTCCAAGTGTCACACCCATCAGAACCACTGCCTTCTGGGATGCATCGCATGTGGCATCAACTACACGGTGGCACTGAAAGCCATTAGCCCCACTGGACTGACTGCAGACTGTGCCTCCCAAAGTTATTCTTCCAGTAAGTGAATTCTAAACTCTAGCCCTTGAGTACTGATGTCTTAGTTGCTGTTCTGTTGCTGTGAAGAGACACTATAACCAAGGCAGCATTTTTTTCTGTTTGTTTTTGTTTTGTTTTGTTTTTGTTTTTCAAGACATGGTGGATCTGTGTAGCCCTGGCTGACCTGGAGCTTGCTCTGTAGACCAAGCTGCCCTGGAACTCAGATCTGCCTGCCTCTGTGTCCCTAGTGATGGTGTTATGGGTGTGTGCCACCACTGCCCAGCCCAGGACAACCCAAAAGAAAGCATTTAATTGGGGGCTCATTTACAGTTTCAAGAGTTAGTCCACAGTCCATGATCACCATGGTGAGAAGCAGACAGCCTAGGGCTGGGGCAGTAACTGAGAGCTTTACATCCTGATCCAAAGGCAGCCAGCAGAGAGACTGGGCCTGGCATGAGTGTTTGAATCCTGAAAGCCCACCCCCAGTGACACACCTCCCCTAAAACGGTCACACCTCCTAATCCTTCCCAAACAGTTCTATCAGCTGAGTACCAAGCATTCAAATAGACGAGGCTATGGGGACCATTCTCATTGAAACCATCACAGTTGCTAAGGAGTCCATGATCTCCGGTCTAGGCTCAGTCCATCCTTCCCATTTAAAAAGATGGTGTGGGACTGGAGAGATGGCTCAGCAGTTAGGAGCAGTGGCTTCAGAGGACCCAGGTTCAATTCCCAGCACCCACATGGTGCTCACAGATATCTGTGATCCAGCTCTAAGTGATTTGACACCCTCATACTGACATAAATGCAGGCGAAACATCAATGCACATAAAATAAAATCATATTAATCATTAAAAAGCGATGGCGACCTCTACCTCACTTTCAAATTCAGATTATTTCTTAGTGTCGTGCTGCCAATCATCTTCAACCACTCATCACCTTGTTTTTTGAGATAAGTTCTCTTACCAAATTTGAAACTTGTAAATGAAGGCCGCACTTTTGTTTCCCAACTGTCTAGACCCAAATAATCACAGAGAAATTATATTAATTACTGTTTGGCCAATGGCTCAGATATATTCCTAACTAGCTCTTACATCTTAAATTAACCCATTTCTTTTCATTTATGTATCACCAAGGGACTGTGGCTTACCAGTAACCTTCTGTCATTTTTCTCCTTCGGCAGCTGTGTAGCATCTCCTTCGACTCCACCTATTCTCTCTCTTCAGATTTCCCGACTGACTTTGCCCTGCTAAGCCATTGGCCAAAACAGCTGTGTTCAGTAACTGATAAAAGCAGCATGTATACAGAAGACACCCCGCATCAGGGACTCACCAGTCTGGCTAGATTAGTTGAATAGTGAGCACCAGGGGTGGTCCTGTCTCTGCCTCCCCAGTGCTGAGATTATAGGCACATGGCATCATAGAGCTGTTATGCTGAAATTTTACATGCATGCTGGAGCTCGAACTCACCGACCTAGCCCTCTCCTCACGCATGTATGGCAGAGGCTTCACCATTCTATCCCTCCTGTCAGGCGTGTGTGGCAGAGGCTTCACCATCCTAGCCCTCTCCTCAGCCCTAACCACACAGAGCACTTTCCAACATGTTTACAGTTCCCTTGGACTTGGAACTTCAAAGCTCAGCAGTTTCTGTCAGTCCTTGGTGCTTTGCTTCCCCTGGTAAAAAGGCCAGGCTGTTTCCTGAAGGGGAGGATGGTCCTTTTTTACATGACAGAGAGATCTGTAGTGAACACTAACAGCCTGGCAGAGGTTCCCGGAAGCGTTTGAGCGTACATCCTACCTGGTTTGCACTGTCATCACGCTGCGTTTCTCTCTCTCTTCTGAACCACTCCAGCCTTCTGTAGTTTATCATTTTAACAGGCCAAACGGGAGCAGAGGCTTCTTCCCACAAATGCCACGCCATTCAGGAATAATGGAAAGAAACAGCAAGCAGAGCAAGGCTAGCAAAGTTTCCTCTCATACATCATCCTAAACCTGCTGAGGCGGCTGCCTGGAGGGCTGTTTTGGAACAAACTCCAGAGACCGCCTCCAGGCTAGAGGAGAAACTGCACGGTGGTAATTAGTTCTCGCTTTGCTGGGCTCGGGACAGTGGGGTTGAAATATAATTTTGGCTTCTTGGAGGCAGTAGAAAATATCTTAACTGGGAGCCGAAATTAGAAATGGCTGCTTACAACTTGGGTTGCCTTTCTTTTCCATGATCCTAGTTCCTTTTAGGAAAGAAGAAAGCAAAGGTAGCAGCATCTCCCTGGCCTCCGGGTGAAAGCGTCATAACGATCTGTACAGTGTAGCGGGTTTACACCTCCCTTTGGCCCGTGACTTTCTGTTCTGGTGGTTGCCCCTTTCTCTTCTGCATTGCCAGTTCTGAGAAGATGGTTCATTGCTTAGTTCTCCACCTAACATCTTAAATTTTAATCAATTAATTGATTTGTGTGTGTGCTCCCACAAACACATCAGGGTCTGCTTGTGGAAGTCACAGGTCAGCATACAGGGGCTGGTGCTCTCCTTCCGCCATGTGGGGCCTAGAGGCTGAAATTAGTTGATCAGGCTTCATGGAAAGCACCTGTACCAGCTGAAAAACTTTGCCAGCCTTAAAACAATTTCTTAAAAAAAAAAGTCTAGAAAAAATAAATAAATAAACCAGTCCAGAAAAGGTGGCTCATAACTGTAATCTCTTTACTTGAGAAGGACAGGCAGGAGGGTCAGGAAATTAAGGTCATCCTGTGCTGTAGAGTTGTTTATGCTAATATCGCGAACAAAATGGAACAATTGTTTTTAACTAAGTAAAAAGAACAAATTAAGCCAGATAGACTAGCTCCCCTTTTTGTTGCTTTGACAAAAATATCTGACAAGCCAGACGGTGTGGTGCACACCTCTCTGAGGTAGAGGCCAGCCTGGTCTACAAAGTGAGTTTCAGGACTGCCAGGGCTACACAGTGAAACCCTGTCTAGAAAAACAAAACAAAATCTGGCAAAAAAGCCAAACAAGTCAAGGGGCCAGAGTGGTCCAGCAGCTAAGATAGCCACTGCTCTTCCAGGGGACCAGTGTTCGGTTCCCAGCGCCCACGCTGAATGTAACTCCAGTCCGCCCTCTCCCAGCCTCAGGCACTGCGTTCACATGTACACCCCACACTGTACACCCCACCCGTGTGCACCCCACCCGTGTACACCCCACACTGTACACCCCACACTGTACACCCCACATATATACACCCCACACTGTACACCCCACCCGTGTACACCCCACACTGTACACCCCACACTGTACACCCCACCCGTGTACACCCCACACTGTACACCCCACTGTACACCCCACACTGTACACCCCACATATATACACCCCACACTGTACACCCCACATATATACACCCCACAGTGTACACCCCACAGTGTACACCCCACACTATACATCCCACCCGTGTACACCCCACACTGTACATCCCATCCGTGTACACCCCACACTGTACACCCCACCCGTGTACACCCCACACTGTACATCCCACCCGTGTACACCCCACACTGTGCACCCCACACTGTACACCCCACACTGTACACCCCACCCGTGTACACCCCACACTGTACACCCCACACGTGTGTGCCCCACCCTGTACACCCCACACGTGTGCACCCCACTGTACACCCCACACTGACACCCCACATATATACACCCCACACTGTACACCCCACTGTACACCACACTGTACACCCCACACTGTACACCCCATTGTACACCCCACACGTGTGCACCCCACTGTACACCCCACACTGTACACCCACATATATACACCCCACACTGTACACCCCACCCGTGTACACCCCACATATATGCACTCCACACTGTACACCCCACCCGTGTACACCCCACTGTACACCCCACACTGCACACCCCACATGTGTGCACCCCACCCGTGTACACCCCACACTGTACACCCCACACTGTACACCCCACCCGTGTACACCCCACATATATACACTCCACACTGTACACCCCACACTGTACACCCCACACTGTACACCCCACACTGTACACCCCACACTGTACACCCCACACTGTACACCCCACCTGCGTACACCCCACCCTGTACATCCCACACTGTATACCCCACAGATACCCACAATTAAAAATAAATAAGCAATGACATTGCTGAGAAAATATGTCAGGAATGGGTTGATTTCATTTGCAGTTCATGGTGAGATCATGGCAGCAGGAAGAAGCTGGTCACCTTGTCTGAAGTCAGAAATTGGGTAGGTGAATGCTTGTATTCAGCTGGCTTCCTTGGTATTTAAGGCTGCCCAGGCTCCCTTCTGAGGGAATGGTACAGCCCACATTTAGGGTGGGTCACCCCACCTCGCTTAACATAATCTACATATCCCTCCCAGGCATTTCCAGAAGCTAACTTCCTCTAGACAGCCCTCTCAGACACGCCTGAAACTAACTTCCTCTAATCCCTCGCAGAAGAGCCTCTTGTCTGTCCGGGGTGATTCTGGAGCCTGTCAAGCTGACAGGGTTAGCCATCACGTGGCCTCCTGACCAGCATCCCAGCACTCAGGAGGTGAGACAAAGAGGTTCGCCAGACAGCCATGATTTCAAAACCAGCCTGGACTACATAGCGAATGAGACTCTGTCTCCAACTGCCTTCCAAATAATCAACCAGTCAAGAAGTCAGTCATGCTGGGTATAGTGCACACAGAATCCAGCGCTTGAGAGACTGAGGCCGGAAGGTGAATTTAGGGGCTAGCCTAGACTACATAGCAATACCCTGTCTCAAGCGAATGAACACACACACAGGGGGAGAAAGAGAGAGAGAGAGAGAAAGAGAGAGAGAGAGAGAGAGAGAGAACATGCACAAATCAAATGATCAAAAGAATCAGCCTGATTCTTCTTTAAAAAGTTATGCATGACCTTTATTTTAGTTCATGAGCATTCCACCATCTGGTGCCCTGATTGATACCTAATGTTTGACTTACTCAAAATATTTGGGAAACAGGACCAGAAGAGTACCCAATCGGTTAGCACAGATGAGGCATGGACCAACCAGCTTGCTCACTAGCCGGTCATAGAGGTGGCTGCCTCTAAGGTGTGCTCCTGCTCATAGCTTCTAGGGTGAACACAATGAGGTAGTTTAGTCCCCCTAAAGTCAAATGAGATCGGGGCATCATGCTATACCTTGATAGGATAGTGTGCATTTGACACTCATGCTATACCTCGATAGGACGGTGTGCATTTGACTCAGCGATTGCACCTCTCTGCCGACTGTAGACCTTTGACCCTCCAGGGTTCTATGTTAGAAGCCCCTCCCCCTCCCCACCCACACGTGGACTTCTGATCGTGCAGCTCACCACGGGAAGAGCACACACAGCCCTTCAGACCTTGCTCTGATCTAACCGGAGAGCAATCGTTCTCTGCAGAGGTCTCCAGTTCTGCCTTTTCCCTCTGTAGTGATTGTAAACAAAGCCATGCTCGTGTGATGATGAAATAATAATTTGGGGCTTGTTTTTATCCTGTAGGTGCCTGCTGCCCCCTGGGGGTCAAATTATACAGGCTGGGCCCTAATGGCATCCGGATCTACTGGCAAGCTTCCAGGGGCTCTGCCAATTATAGCACCGACCTCCATGGGTCCAAAGGCATCTTCACGTGTGTCCCAAGTGCTGGCTTAAGTTTCTGTGATGTCACCGACATCCCCTGTGGGGACGTATACACTGTGATGGTCTCGCCAGTTGCTGAAACAGGACTGAAGCTCACATTCTGTCCAAAGAAAATATACTCAGGTAAATCAAGTTATGACCTTTAATTTACAACCAGCCCAGTGGTACAGCCCTTGACATAGCACGCACAAGGCCCCAGCACCCAAAAGTAAAACATAAAAGGAAGATTAAAACTAACCCTTGGGCTGGCAAGATGGCTTAGGGGTATTCTCGTTTGCTTTCTCCTACTGAGAGAAATACCAGGATCCATAGCAACTGAGGGAGGAAAGGGTTTGTTTGGCTCATAGGTCACAGCCCATCCTCAAGGGAAGTCAGGGCAGGAACTCAAGCGGGAACAGAGGCAGGAAACATGGAGGAAAGCTACCTACTGACTTATTCTCAGGCTCAGTGACCTTTCTCAGAGAGCCCAGGCCCACCTGTCTAGGGACTGTACTGCCCACCATGGACTGGGCCCTCCTACATCAATCATCAAAGAAGACAATTTCCCACAGCCATGTCCACAGATCAATCTGTTGGAGAAAATTCCTCAACTGAGGCTTCTGCTTCCCAGGTGACTTAAACTATGTCAAGCTGACAATGAAAACTAAGCAATATAGTGAGTAAAAGTGCTTGCCTGGCTGAGTGCAATCCCTCGAGCCCATGTTGTGTGTCTCAGCCAGGGTTTCACACTATGACCCAAGCAACCTACAGAGGAAAAGTGTTTATGCGCTTGTATTTCTATCACTGAGGGAAGCTAGGGCAGGAGCTGATGCTGGGACAATAGAGGGACACTGCTTACCAGTTTGCTCTCCCATGACTTGCCCAGTCAGCTCTCTTACAGAACCCAGCTGAGGGGTGGCACCTCCCACAATGACCTGGACCCTCCCACATCAAATGCCCCGCAGACTCGCCTACAGCCCAGTCTTAGGATTTTTCAGCTGAGGTTCCCCTTTCTCAGATGACTCCAGCTTGTGTCAGCTTTACATGAAACTGGCCAGCACATGATAGAGGGAGAGAACTGGCTCCTACCAGTTGTGTGGTTTATATCCGTGAACCCACACTCTCATATCCACAAATAAACCCCCAAAATATTAAAACTTATCTTCAGGTCGGAATTACCTGTGAATTAAGTAAGAGGCAGGGCAATCCCTCTTATCGGCTAAGTGTGAATTCTCTGCAAGCTGCAGGAATTCAGACTTCTTTGGAATTGCGGTGTGGACCCGTGTGCCTCTCCCCCTTCAGAAAAAGGGCCAGATCCTTACTATTTTCATAGTAAAGAGGATTAAAGTGATTGGCAATTTGGGAACAGATTTTTTTTTAATGTATTTTATGGTTTATTTAACTTTATTTTATGTGCATTGGTATGAAAGTGTCAGATCCCCTGGAACTGGATCTTCAGACAGTTGTGAGCTGCCATGTGGATGCTAGGAATTGAACCCAGGTCCTCTGGAAGAGCAGTCAGTGCTCTTAACCACTGAGCCATCTCTCCAGCCCTTGGGAACAGATTTTTTAAACATAGTCTAGAGATGTCATTTGACAACTTGTCATGTTGGACCTTAAAAGACTTGGCCTTCGCTGTACCATAGTGACGCACACTTTTTATCCCAGCACTCGAGAGGCAGGCAGATCTCTGTAAGACTGAGGCCAGCCCGGTCTACAAAGCAAGTCCCAGAACAGCCAGGGCTATTACACAGAGAGACCTAGTCTCAAAAACAACAACAGCAGCAGCAACAACAACAAAGCAGTTTTGAACTTTTATTTGCACAGATTGAGAATGAGGACAAAGGGGAAGTTTGCAGATCAAAGGAAAGGGAATGTATAAATCCTAAATTAGGGCTAGAAATCTGAGTGGGTAGACAGGCTGTGATCACAAACCAGGGCGGACAGCCAGGCTGTCTCACCAGGGCTGGCAGGAGACATTAGCAATTCTCTTGTTCTGTGTTCCAACACCGCCCCCCCCCACCTTGCCCAGGGCACAGTCATATATTTTTCATGTACTTCTAAGAGAAGGAAGAGAAAAGCAATAACGAGGCCCTAGAATTTTGCAGGTGAGCACAGGAAGATGAAAAGATGCCTCAGGAGCCTTTCCTGATAAGCAGTCCGCATTTTCTAATTAAATTCAGGTGACAAGAGGTTCACCGTGGCTCTCGGTGGCAGAACATGGCCAGCTCTTCCTAAAGGGAAGAGCTCTCCTTAGATGTCATGCTTTGATTTTTATTTATGTTTTAATCGTGCCATTTTCCCCCAAATCTGGTCCATAGCACGTCCTTCTGAGAAGAGACTGGAGTGGATTCGTGGTGTGCAGCTGAGCTCTTTAGAAGACAAGCTCACCACTCAATAACAACATGTCATGTTTGCTGTTTACTTCACAAACTTAAGTGTCCTCATGCGTGGTTAGGAGCACACAGTCCCTTTCCAGCAGTCCTGAGTTCAATTTCTAGTCCCCACATCAGATGGCTCAACCACCTGTAACTTTAGCTCCCCTGGCTTACACACACACACACATACCCTATCACATTTATGTCTGGTTGAATGCTCAAAATAACCATAAGAAGTAGATTCAGCAGACCTAACTGTTTCTGGTTTATAAGTGAGACCCAATGGCTCCCAAGTTCTGTATCTACAATTCTCTGCAAGTCACTAAATTGTATATGACCCGATTATGTGTGGACATAAAATAGCAAGCGGAGGATCCTTCCTGAAAGCACACTTGGGGGACATAATTTGCCTTACTCCTCATGAGCCCCAAACCATTTCAGGCCAGACAGATCATCCTTTCCATTCTTCCCGCCCTGATACATTTAGAATATTTTTAGTGGAAATTTTCCAAGTTTGGTTGCTCTTAAGAGTGGAGAAACCTATCCCACAGTCAGAGAGGGGTGTATGTGGAGCTCGGAGCAAATGTGGGCCTGCGGTTGCTAGGTGTGTTGTTTGGAGAGGGATGTGTGGTGTGTGCAGCCTGTGCAGGCAAAGAAGCTAGGCTGCCAAGTTCATCTTCAGAAGAGGGCCTGTGTACAGTCTGAACCTAGGAGAGTCCCAAGCTTGCCTACCTCAGCATCTCCTTCTCTTATTTGAGTCTTCTCTTCTTCATCTTTGGTCTACTTTCCATTTACTGTTCTCCTTTTTTTTTTTTTTTAGTAGTTCTGGAGATTAGACTCAGGACATAGTACAAGCTAGGCAAAAACCACACTGCCGAAGTAGCATTCCCTCAACATCCCCCCTCCCTATCCCTGGGCCTTTTCCTAAAACTTTCTTTTGAAACAATGGCTTGCTAAATTGCCCATACTGACCTCAGCTGCCTAAGTAGCTTGCTTTACAGGCTTGTACCACCACGCCCAGTCCTTTTTCCTTTTTTACAAATGTGTGACTTTCCCGTCTGAAATACATCAACGGGGCTGGGAAGATGGCTCCGTGGGTAAAGCACCTGCCACACGATGGTAAGGACCTGAGTTTGGATCCCCAGAGCTTAAGTAAAAGGCCAGGCATGGTAGCGCACACAGCTGTAGCCCCAGCGCTTGGCGGTGGTGGGGTACTAAGCAGATCCCTGAAGTTTATCAGCCAGCCTAGCCGAATCAGTGAGCTTCTGGTTCAGGGAGAGAGACACCGTCTCAAAAGCTAACAGTGGAGAGCATCAAAGAAAGACACCGGGATCAGCCTCAGACCTCCATGCACACAAACTCCCCATAAAAAAAAAATATATCAACGAGTTTGTTTTCAACGCTTATGTTTTGCTTGTTTTTTACAGTTACTTGTTCTGGAAGTACACTCGGGATGGGTAAGTGATTTTTCTCCTCTGGATAGAGTTGGAAAGAATTTGTGATGCTATGTTTCGGAGCTACTTAAAGAAATCACGATCACAGCTAATGCTGTAATTACTAAGAATGCCAAGTGTCTCTTTGAGACAGTGTTCTGCTTCCCTGCTTCCCCATAGCCTTTCCCTGATCAGGGTGCTTCCCTTCACCTTGCACAAACCGAGATGGATTCCTTTAGGTGTTGAAGTCTTTTTAGTCCGAAATCCCAGGGGAAAATGCAAATATTTTCCAGAGGGCAGCTGATTATTCCCCTCCCCTCATACATGCTTTCGAAGAGGATTCCAGCCTTGCTGCACATTCAGATTCCTTGGCGCCCTTAACATTTTACTGATGCTGGGGCTCCGGCCCAGAAGGACTGCCATCATTGTCCTAAGGTGGAGGCTGGGCGGCAGGATCTGTGAAAACCTCTCTGGTGAGTTTAGAGGGAGTGGAGGGCCAGGAACTGCTGCCGTAAGCAGAGCTTCTCCATGCTGTGCACACAGCTCCCAGTGGCCCCTCAAAGGCACCTTGCGACTTGGCAGGGACAGAGGCCTCACACTGCTAATGAGGTGAGCCTGGGCACGCTTTGGACAGAGCAGCGGTGAGCGAACCGGCCCCTCCCCCTCTCTGAGTAAGTCATTTGCCGGCCTCTCCCGGATGGTGGGAATCACGCCTAGGAAGACCTTCCAGACTTCCTCTCTCTCTTTCCTGAAGACAGGACTGGTCACCTCAGGATCCTGGCTGGCAAGGGCCCTCTGACCTGCTAAAATGAGTCCTGGGATTCTGTTTGCTTAAGACTTTTGGTCTTTCTTGATCCTTGGATTATCCTAAATCTTGTCAGCACCATGAATTAACTTATTTTTGGGGGGAGTGGGGCCTCACTATGTAGCCTCATCTAGGCTGAAACTCGCTATGTAGACCAGGCTGGCCTTGAATTCACAGAGCTCTGCCTCCCAAGTGCTGGGCTTAGAGGTTTACAGCACAATGCTGGGCTGAACTAAGAGGCAGTTTTGGGTTCAAAACCTGCTGCTTTTATTTGCACTTTGCCGACTTAGTTATAGTCCCTAAGCCTAGTTTTCCTCATCTTAAAACTGAAGTAATAGTCACTTCATAAAACATAATAAGGGTTAAATAAAATGTGATTGATTGGACACAGTGAGAGACCTGTAGTAATAGTAACTGGTAGTTATCAGTTCAGGATCAATTTCATCTCATAACTCTCTAGGATCTAGATAGTAACATTTGGATGTGCTACTTCTAACGTAATTCCATTTATAACCTTACAGCTCATGACACTTGAACATGCTGGCTTTCAAAGTGTGAGTCTAACAGCACCAGTGTTTCCTAGAAAGCTCTTAGAAATGCCCTCTTACGAATGGTGGCACACACTTTTAATTCCAGGACTTGGGAGGCAGAGGTAGGCAGAGCTCTGTGAGTTCAAGGCCAGCCTGGTGTACAGAGGGAGTTCCAGGACAGCCAAGGTTACACAGAGCAACTCTGTTGTGAAAAACAAAACAAAACAACAATAACAAAATGAAAGAAAGAAGCTGCCTCTGGGATTGGTCAATGGCCTAGAAACTGGGAAATTCTGAGGCTGAGCCCAGCAACTTGGTTTTAACAAGCCCACCAGGATGAAGAAGCAGTCTCAGGTCTGAAGACCAGGGCTGCAACTCACGAAAGCCCTTGTGGCTGGAAACTTGATGCCTGGTTGGAGGACAGAGCGACAGGTGGATGTCTGTTCACTCTCTGTCACCTGCCCAGCCTGGGGAGCTTTGGGGACTTTCCTCCCCAGGACATCCTTAGCAGTTGAAGGTTTATGTTCCCCTTCTGTAAATGCCTGAATGACTGACAGGTGGTGGTGGTGCTTGCTAGGGGACATAGTTAGTTGGCCTCGGGGTGAAAGGAACGCTCCTCATCCACATCCAGTCAGTACTCTGAGCTCAGAGACGCTGGAAGGATTCATTTCATGAGGCAGGCATTTAGTCACGCTAGTCAGTCAGAAACCCCTGGTCACTTGGAACAGTTTGGCTGCTCACTTTCCTCCTCGCTGGCTGTGGCGTGTCACAGAAATAGCCATCTGACCATCAGCACTGAGAAACTCTCAGCATTGAAGCCGATGTCTGCACGGGTAATGAATCTTAAGTGTGTCCTCTCCCTTGCCCCTTCAGTGATTTACAGAGGGAAGAGGAACGACACCGTGAGCCCCCGGTAGAAGCAGACACTCCAGGAGGTAAGTAGTGAGAGGTAACTCTGGAGGAGTCCACAGCAAGATTTTCCCTCCGTTTTAAAGATTTTCCTCATTTCTCTTGCAGAGTTAAGAAGCAGCGACGGAAACAAGCTCTTAGAACACAGAACGCCCGTAGGATAGGAAAAGCTCCATCGGCCTTCAAGGGAGTAATTCATACTCTGTATCGACAGGGCAAGGTCAAGTGTGTCATCAGCTGCAGAGAAGTTCCAGATGAACTGTGTGAGGAGAGGTGAGGGCTCTACAGAGGAATGATCCAGAAAGTCCCCTGGAAGGCTGCCAGAGTGAGTCAGCGTGGAGTCAGAGCCTGCAAGCGTAAAAGCGCTGCTTAGCAGGAATTTGTTCAGAGACTTCACATCCAGACACGCCACAGAATGTTGCCGGTTGCAACCAGCTGAGGCTGGCATCGGATCCTCAGTCCTTCTGCAGCAGCCTCCCAGAGTGCTAGAATTACAGGCCTGTACCGGTTTGCCCAGCGCTCCATTACAGACTTCAATAAGTCCTGTTCACGAGTGTCTAAGCAGTTTGCCATACAGCATCTTCCCTCTAGGGAGGATGGGCGTGGACCCCCACAGTAGTCAGCCCCCCCCCCCACCAGGAGGACAGCATCCACCCTGAGACAGGCCTCAGTTGGGACTTTTTAGCTGGAAGTTGCACAGCAGCGGTTGCTAGGGCAACGCGGGGTAACAAACGCCCTAGGCACAAGTTCCTGGGGAAGCTGAGCTGCCTATAGATTTCGTCCAGTCAGAGAGGCATGTGAGCAGCCGTCTGCCAGAGCCTCCGGAAAGCAGAACTGTAGGCCCGTGGCTGGAAAGATCGCCATCGGGAGGGAGCGAAGACGTCTGGTGGAGCGGTGGCCAAGGGCAGAGTCTCAGACTATGGCAGACAGACACACACAGCTTCTCGGGGGCTCAGCGATCTTGTAGCCTGTTCTCTACACTCCCCTCACCTTGTAATGGCTTCTTTCCGGGTCTGGGTAGGGAAAACAGCGCTAGATAACATTAATCTGTTGCATCTGGAACAGTGTGTGTCTGTCTAACGCCAGAACGCTAATTTTAGAGTAGTGTGAATAAGATTTGTGTCACGCGTGCGCACGCGGCTGTGGCGCTTACTCCTCAGAGTGGCTGGAGGGTCCGAAGAAATGGCTCAGTGGTTAAGAGAACAGGCTACCTTTGTAGAGGACCTGGGTTCCATTCCCAGTCCTCACACCTGGTAGCTCACAGCTGTCTCTCACTGTTCCGCAGCGGTGGTGGTGATAAGTATCCTCTAGTCTCTGAGAGCGCTGGGCATGTAAGTGAAGCACAGTCTCACATGCAGGAAAAACACCCACACTTATAAAATAAATAAAAGAATTTAAAAAGCATGGCTCTGGAGTCAGGAATGTATATGCTTGGAAGCAACTCTAAAAGTCTACCCAAAGAATTGGAGCATGAAGTTAGGCACGAGGCGGGCAAGGAGGAAGGAGCAAGTTCCCTTCCTATATCTCCTTTACTAGGAAACCAATCAAAGTCCAACAGAGAGGATGATATATGTAAGACCGACCAGAAAGCCAATTATGAGGTCTCATGCTGGTAATCTCAACACTTAGCAATCTGAGGCGGGAGGATCATGAGTTCAAGGTCATCTTGGCACACGTACAGAAATATCTCTGTAAATCAGAGATGCAAAACATGTCTCTTGTAAAGAGATCTTTATAATAACTATCCAATCTTTAAAAGATTTATTTTTATTTTATGTGTATGAATGTTTTGCCTGGATGTATGTCTGTGTATCACGTGTGTACCTGTAGAAGCCAGAAGATGGCATCAGATCCCTTGGAACTGGAGTGGTGGTCGTGAGCTGCCATACAGGTACTGGGAACTGAACCCAGGTCCTCTACAAGAGCAACAAGTGCCGTTCACCAAGAGCTGTCTCTCTAGCCCATTATTATTATTGTTATTTTATAATTTCACACATGTATACTTTTCCCAACCATCCCTGATCACTCTCTCCACTTCTCCACAAAATCTTCATCGTGTTCATATCTGTCTGTTTTGTTTAGTGACCCGGCCAAGATTTGCCAGTGCCGCCTGCATGACTCTGGGTTGGGTGTTATCTGTTTGGGTGTGGTGGGCTCAGCAGAGGTTACACAACTAAAAACAGCACCCTCCTCTCATAGGCTCTACTGATAGCCATGCCCCAGGGATGAAGGTGGGGCCCCAGGAGCCCCTGGATAAAGAGAAGCCAGTCCTAAAGGCGGAGTTTAATGCTTCAAGTGCACAGATGGAAGAGTTGAGTTTTGTTCAATTTAAAAAAAATTGCTTTTGCCAGCCATGACAGTGCACACCTGTAAGGCCAGAACTCAGGAAGCAGAGGCAAGTGGATCTCTGTGAGGTCAAGGCTAGCCTGGTCTTCATAGGGGGTTCCTGGCCAGCAAGAGCTAGACAGTTAGACCCTGTCTCAAAAAACAAAAATCATTTTTAACTGGGTATGGTGGTGTACACTTTTTATCCTGGCTCTTAGGAGGCAGAGGCAGGTGGATTTCTGTTAGTACCAGGACAGTCAGGGTTACATAGAGACTTCCAGGACGGCCTTGACAACATAGTGAGTTCCAGGACAGCCAGAACTGTGTAGCGACACCTATCACGAAACAAAAACCAAAATTTATTCATGTATTTTAATTAACTAGTTTTTGTTAATGAGCACATAAGCGTCATTATGAAAACGTTACATGTATATTATACTTAGCTCATGTTCAGCCCCCATTATCCTCCCTTGTCCCATTCCACAGGTCTCCTTTCTCCTTTTGTTTGAATACCAGTGATGCAACAGCAATCATAGAGTCCCAGTTGTCACTCTAGAGACTTGAATTAATTAGGTATGGGGTCAGGCCCCAAAATGGTTGTTGGGTTTGTCTGTCTCATGCTCACCAAGCACTTCTGACACGTCGGAGTTTGGGAGACTTTCTGTTCTTGCCTAGGTGAGTTTCTCGAAGTCAGATTTCAGTGGTGGGACACTGAAACCATGGAGGAAACACTGGTGAGACCCAGTGTTCAGAGGAGGTGCATGTCCTGGTGGGAAGCCTATTCTGGACTGTGGGGCGAGCACCCATGTGAGACTATGTAGTACACTCAGTTGACAACAATGCACCTTTCAGAATGGCACCTCAGCCTCGGGTCTATGGCTGACTGGAAGAGAAACTGATAAAACTAATGGAAGGGCAGGATCTCTGTCTTCAAAGATCAGCACAAGAAAACGGCCATATCCGCTGAGTTATGTGTCTGAGGCTAAGACGCACTGGCCAGAGTTCCACAAAAGACAACGTGGTCCACACTGGCGGCGGGGGGGGGGGGGGGGGGGGGGGGGGGGGATGAGTGTTTACATAATTTACTTAGTCTGTATGATGCACAGACCACACACTGCTAAGAGCTTTCTGCATATTCATTTCGCTTCCACAAGGACCCCACAAGCTAAATAAGAACCTCGTCCTCTTTCCACAGATGGAGAAAAGGGGCCCAGAAAAGATAAGACACTCATCCGTGTTCACACAGTTCACTGGTGCAGACACCTCCAGGGGTCATCAATATTTTGTTTGTGCAAAGTCTTTCATTAGATTTTTATGAAAACTTCATCATTTGCTGGAGAGAAAGACCAGCACCGGATAAAGGGAAATGGGCTCAAAGGTGGGCAACCTGCTCTAACCTCAAGCTATTTTATCCGTTCAACGGCTCTACGGCCTGTGCAGCTTTTCCTCTCTGGCCAGTGTCGGCGAGTTTTGCCTTCATTCGGCGGTGTCATATTTGAGAAATACAAACACACTTTTTAATCTGTGTAGGAGAGCCAACTAGAGGAGACCTGGAGAAACAGCTCAGGGAGATTATGCAAAACCAGGGAACGTGGGAGGACAGCCCATAGGATGCAAGAGAAGAGGCGGTTATGATCTTGAAGCCAGACAGCTTCAGGTCCTAGCTCATCCAGAGATTTTTGTTTTGTTTTGTTTTGTTTTTCTAGACAAGGTTTCTCTCTGTAGCTGTCCTGGAACAACTAGCTCTTGTAGACCAGACTGACCGTGAACCCGCAGGCCTCTTCTGCAACCCCCCCCCCCCATACCAGGATTAAAGGTGTGTGCCACCACCACCCGGCTTCATCCGGAGATCTTTTTATTTTTATTTTTTATTTTTATTTTATTTTTTTCATCCAGAGATCTTACATGATGTGCTTACCCTTCTTCAGCCTTGCTTCTCTCATTTGTAAACCAGCAGTAAAGATTTTCATTTTGCTGGGGTTTGCAAGGTTTTAGATGTGTATTCATGAGCTGAGGCGATAGCTCAGTTGGTAAAGTATTTGTGAGTGAGCATAGGACCTAAGTTTGGATCAAAAGCTGGGCAAAAGTCAGCTGTGGTGGTGTGTGCCTGTGATCCTAGTCCTGAGAGGTGGAAAGAGGAGGATCACTGAGACTTGCTCATCAGCCTGGCTGTTCCAAATAGGTGAGCTACAGGCTTGAAGGGACTCAGCCCACTCAAGCATGTCGCTCTGGCAGGCCTTGCCCTTCTCCCCCAATTCTCTCTACTTTGCTAAAAAACCATTAGATTACATCCCTGAAGCTAGCCCCCAAAATCTATTCCTGTTTTGGGCCAATCCCTCCTCCTGAAATTGACTACCAAGGTCTAGCTATCAAATTATTGAGATCAAGCAATCAAAAGCTCCCCTTGGCTGACCTAATTAACATGCCCAATTCAAACTGAATACCTCATTCTAACACACGGTTTGCCCTTGTACCTTTATAAACTGCGGTGTTCCTGACAAGTCTGTCTCCACTCTATCCAGAGGCAGTCCTTTGTCCCTCGGGACAAATACCCCTGCTCCCTTTCCTGTGTTCCCTTCCCCTTCTCCCCCTTCATCTGTCTTCCTCTGTCTTCGTCCCTTATCCCTGCTCTCTGTCTCTCTGGGGCAAATAAATCTCCTTCATGCTGAGAACTTGGTCTTGGGGATCCTGAGCCAATACTTTCCTTTCAAGATTTAGTGAGATCCTACCTCAAAAATCAAAGGCGGAGAAGTAACTGAGGAAGGCACCCGACATCGTTCTCTGGCTTCTGCACACACATGCTCCCACACAAATGCTCCCCCAACATACAAAGATAATGTATCACACACAGGTACAACGCAACTGGTTTGAGTCCACACTGCTAGTAAGAACCAGAGCTAGCAGCCTACAAACCGCAATTCCAGCCGGGCGGTGGTGGCGCACGCCTTTAATCCCAGCACTTGGGAGGCAGAGGCAGGCAGATCTTTGTGAGTTCGAGATCAGCCTGGTCTACAAGAGCTAGTTCCAGGACAGGCTCCAAAACCACAGAGAAACCCTGTCTCAACCTCCCCCCCAAGCCCCCCCCCAAAATAAACCCCTCAATCCCAGAGAATTTAGACAACAATGAGGACACTAAGAGAGACTTACATAGACATAATCTACATGGGAGGTAGAAAGTAGAAAAGACAAGATCTCCTGAGTAAATTGGGAGCATGGGGACCTTGGGGGAGGGTTGAAAGAGGGAGGGGAGAAGCAGGGAGGGGAGCAGAGAAAAATGTAGAGCTCAATAAATATCATGGAAAGAAAAAAGAATCAGAGCTAGAATTTGCACATTGTGAATTTGTGTATGTGTGCACTGTCCCTGGGCCTTGAGGAACACATGTCATAACCACAGCTCCGGTGACAGTATTTCCAGCTCTGAAGGGCATTTTGTGTCACTTCCTGACACCTAGGCTTTTGAAGGGTCCAACGACTTGGAGATATCTCACCGCCCCACTTACTCTGCTTGACCCCCAGGGTAAGCAACCCCAGAGAGACCTGCTCTGTGAGGGTGTTTCTTAGGGGTTGGGCTCCACCCTACTATACATACTAAGCAGAACTTGATTTAAATTTGAAAAGGGAATGGGAAAGATGGTGCGTATATTAAAAACTGTTAGCGACTGAATCCATTTAGAGGAGGCTTAAGGCTCCAGCTTCTATTGCCACAAAAACCTTGTTGTCATTGTTTTCTACTCCTGTCCACTCCGTTTTCTGGGTAGCACAAGCTGATCCTTTCCCTGGTGCAGCACTTGCCGTGAAACCTTGGTCATGCGCAGCATCAAGTCAGCCTTCTCTTTTCTGTGGTCACTTGAAGATAAAAGAGATAATCCACTCTGTCTGATATGTGGTGCACACTAAGCACTCAGTCCAATTTAGACATTATTAGGAATAGCACTTACTAACCATTTCACTGTGTGACCAGTGTGAATCTTTGAAACTATGGGCTCTTTGCAAACTCCTGTAGGAATGCTAATGTCTACCGGTGTAAAAATGGTTGCCAGGGCACTCAGTAACTGAGCTGATTAACTGCTTTGCTTCTTTCAGATCCCGAGACTGGTTCTCAAGTAGGCTGTTGCCTAAGTTATCTTGGTATGAGCTCAAATCAGTTCCTGTTCATCAGTTTTTGACAATAATTTTAAGTCTTAAAAACATCGATAATCTTCTCCATGCATTTTTTTGTACAAACTTGTTAAATAACAGAGGATTGTTTTCTTGGTGATTTTTTCTGTTCCTATGGCATTCACTTTTTTAGGGCAGTGTCGGGACCACGATCTCACTACCACAATTTAAAGCCAAATTTGAAGCAAGCTTTAATTAGATACTGGCCAGGTTGATGGACTCTGACTAGGTCCATCTCTGGGTTTCCAGAAAATGGCTCCTAGTCATGGTTTGCAGGGTTTAAAAAGGCAAACACCACAATTCACCACATTTTTCATTGGGTCCAATCAGGAGAAAGCTTACGTCTTGACACATTTCCTGCCTATGTGTCTCCCGCCTACACGTGACCAAACACAACCTGTGTAGTTGGATCAAACTCTTTTAGGGAAGTGAAAACAGCGGGGCTTGTTATCGCCCCTTAAACAAAAGCCTCCAGCTTTTCAGGAAGTGTTTGTCCTTGGGAAAGGGGCATATGGGTCAGAGACATTTTTATTTCACGGATCTCTTAGGCACAACAATTAGAATGTTAGCTCTCGTGGTTAGCCTGAGCTGGGTGTGTAGCCAAGGCTGACCTTGGCCTCCTCATCTCCCGGCTTTCATCTTCCAGGTACTAAGACTGCAGATTTGGGTCACCACATCTGGTTTTAAAGCATTCAATGTTTCAAACCTCTTTTGATGACTACAGGAGGCTGAGGAGCTGCCTTACTCCACTTTGAAAACAGGAGCCATTTTGTCATAGTGTTAAACAAGTTTCCATTTACTCTAAGAGATGAGTTTCTGTTTCCTGGAACCTGACCCAAGACCTTGACTTGTTTTTGAGAACACCCTAACCCTTGTAACTAGTGACCACATGATGATGGCTGTTTCTTGTGTTTGAGATTTTTCTCTACATCCTAACTGCCCTATTGCCTACAAACCTGCTATGCAACTACTTGTGATTTTACTCCTTAAAAGGGCCCTGAGAAACGTACACTCAACACTTCTCTCTCTAACCTGATTTAGGAAACAATCGCTGGCCAACTTTCTGGTACACCCAAATAAAACAAAATTTGCTTCCAATATGGCTCAAAAAATTATGCTAGTGGGCCTATTCTCACCCAGAGAATTACCATTTTCTGGAAGCCCCAGTGAGATAAGACCACCCACCCAAATTCTTTTTTTCTTTTTCTTTTTTTGTTTTGTTTTGTTTTGTTTTGTTTTTGAGACAGGGTTTCTCTATGTAACAGCCCTGGATGTCCTGGAACTAGCTCTGTAGACCAGGCTGGCCTCGAACTCATGAAGATCCACCTGCCTCTGCCTCCCTAGTGCTGGGATTAAAAGCATGCACCACCACTTTCCAGCTCCCACCCAAATTCTAAAGTCAGACTTTCACTCCAGGACCTTAGAGTTGAGGGACTACTTCAGGAGGTGTACACTTTGAGAAGTTCCAAGGCTCTGAGGCATGCTTTTGGTTTCTAGGACTACCAGAGTGAACTACCATGCTGAGAAAAGCAGCAAGCATCAACGGAGGCCTCCCTTGATAAAACATAGTAATTTTCTGTGACATTTGGTTCTGCTAAGATCCAGATCTAGAATGAGGAGGGTATGGCAAGACCCAGTACTCTTCCATCCAGAACAAAAAGCAGGACATCACACTGCCCACCTGAGGTTCTTGGTCTGGTTTTGTGTCTTGTTTGTCTTGTGTTTGTACGTCTTATCTTTGGCCTCATTTTACTGTCTCAGTCATATGTTCTTTCTCTGTCCTGTGTTAATTGATTTATCTTAGACTTGGAGTAACTGAACAGATGGACAGGATGGGTAATAACTAACAAGTCCAAAAGCCCCCTAGCCTGTGTTCTAAAGAATTATAGCAAACTTTACTCCCTCACACCAGAGTCAAGGGAGATTATGATTATCCCATCACTATAAACTACCTCCCAACATCCTGTGAAACTGAATGACCCACATTCAAAGTTGACTGGCCCCTCGATGGTACTTTGATTCTCAGATAGCCTAGGAGGTGGTGAATGTTTCCCTTAGTAAGCCCAGCTACCCAAATTATATTGAATACATCTTTCCCTGGCCCTATGCAGAAATTTGGGCCCCACATTGGGTGCCATTTATAGTTGGAATTTTCTTTGGACTACCAAAGAAATATCTACTCCTTCAAAATCCAACCTATTCTCTGGAAGGGGAATGGAAAAAGTTGTTGGTCCAGAAAATTCCTACAGTTTGGGCAGAGGACAGTCCTCCTGGCTTGGTCAAACATGTGCTGTTCCTTATAGTGCATCTAACACCTGAAGCTATTCCCTTTTGAGTCAAGCAATACCCCATCAGTTCAGAAGCCAGTGAAGGGGATTAAGGTTTGCAGCGGGTGCCTTCTTGAGATAGGCATACTTACTCCTTGCCATTCAGTCAAGAATACCCCTACTTTCATGTCCAAAAGCTTGGAACTAAAGACTATACACCAGTATAAGACTTAAGGGAAGTGAAAAAAATGGGTAGAAATCATTTGCCTGACTATTACAAATCCCCATAGTTTGCCCAATCTATTACAACCAGAGGATAACATTTACACTGTATCGGACTTAAAAGATGCATTCTTCTTCATCCCCCTGTCAAACTTAAGTCAGCCCGTCTTCACATTTGAACTGGCCATCCCTAAACTCAGGATATTGGGGCAGGTAATCTGGACCAGACTGTCTCAAGGATCCAAAACCTCTCCCACTACCTTTGATGAAGCATTCAACCAGGAATTAAGTCTCTTTTGTATTAAGTACCCCGAGGTAACTTTGCTTCAATATGTGACTGATTTACTATTGACTGTTAGAGATGAAGAGGACTATTTGAGAGCCACCCAAGGCCTTTTGGAAACTCTAGCCCAATTAGGCTGTAGAGTTTCTAAAACGTAAGTCCAAAGTTGCTCACTCCAGGTTACCTACTTGGGATATGAAGTGAGAGAAAGGAAAAGAAGGAAAAGACTCCATTTCCCGGGCTGTATAGAGGCCATAATGCAAATCCCAACTCCAACCATCAAAAAACGTTAGGGAGTTTCTGGGAGCTGTTGGATATTGCTGTCCTTGGATACCTGGGTTTGCTAAAATTGCCAAACCCCTGTACTTTGCCGGGGGTAACACCCCTTTGGGGGTGGACTGAGAAACATGAACAGGCCTTTAATAAACTTGTACAGGTCCCTGATTTAACTCCCCCTGATGTCTCCAAGCCCTTTCATCTTTATATCCATGAAAGAAAGGGTACTGATTAGATCCTGGATCTAAAAGGATAATAGCTTACATCTCAAAGAGACCGGATCCTGCACCCTCTGGATGCCTCCCTTGTTTAAGAGCCATGGCAGCCACTGTGATTCTTGTAAGAGAAGCTGACAAGTTCACACGTTTCTAAATATAACAGCCCCGCATGCCATGAAAGTTCTGCGAGAGATGCCACCAATCTGTGGGTTTCTAATGCCTGTCTGACTCAGTACCAAACCCTTCTTTTAGATAAGGAAAGATTGATTTTTTTTTTGATTTTTCAAGACAGGGTTCCTCCGTAGCTTTTTGGTTCCTGTCCTGGAACTAGCTCTTGTAGACCAGGCTGGCCTCAAACTCACAGAGATCCGCCTGCCTCTGCTTCCCGAGTGCTGGGATTAAAGGCATGCACCACCACCGCCCGGCTGGAAAGATTGATTTTTGATTAATCCTTGTCCATCAATCTTGCCACCCTGCTGCCGGACCACAGACGACTCTGAGGAGTCCATCTGTGACTCACTAGAGATGCTAGACATCATCCAAGGTTTGCGTCCCAACCTGATAGACGTTCTTCTCATCACCAGACATGTGATCTCTACATGAATGGCAGCAGCTTCATTCAAGAAGGAACCAGGTATTTGGGGATGAGGGTGGTCACAGGTCAGAAGGAGGTCATTTGGGCACAAATCTTGCACAGGGGCATATCTGCCCAGAGAAGAGAAATAATTTCTTTGGCACAGGCTTTAAGATGGACTGAAGGGGGATGGAGAGATGGTTCAGAGGTTAAGAGCACTGGCTGCTGTTCCAGAGGTCCTGAGTTCAATATCCAACGACCACATGATGGCTCACAACCATCTATGATGAGATCTGGTGCTCTCTTCTGGCATGCAGACAGAATACTGCATCCATAATACATAAATACATATTAAAAAAAGAAGATGGGTTGGAAAAAAAAAGGTGAACATCTACACAGACAGCAGATTTGCCACAGCTTATGCTCATGGACAAATAAACAGAGGGAAAGACTATTAAAAATAAGCAGGAAATTGTCCTGTTGCATCTGTCTGCCAGATCTGTGTACTGGTCACAATACATCGGCAAGGACATCAAAAGGGCCAAAGCCCCCAAATTCAAGGTAACAACTATGCAGATCAAGTCACCAAAAAGGCTGCTCTGGGGGAACCCAAAGCCCAGGGCACCCTGGAAACTATCTGCTGCTCCTCAGCCCCCATTCTGCTTCGATAAAGATGTTCCTGAGTACGATCCCGAAGACATCTAGTCACGTTCTGACTAGATCGTTGGGGGCTCAGGAGAGTCGCAATGGATGGTAGATCTTGCCTGACGGAACAATCCGCTTGCCAAAGACAATGGTCCCAAACAGGCAAACTGCCTTGCAACATACCATGCACTTGTTACATAAGATCTCGGGACTCACTTCCTCTCATGTCTGGCTACCTGGACACTGAGCAAAACTTCAGAGCATTTCAGACTGATGCCTGACCTGCGCCTAGGTATGTGCAAAGAAATACCTGTTTCCCCAGGACAACAGAGTCCCAAGACACACACTGTGGAAGATGAGCTCTTCTGACCTTCACGAGTGAGCCTGGGCATGTATACGTGTGCACACACACATACAGAAAATATAATTTTAAAATACAAAAAACCATATATATAAAGTCATAATTGCATAAATCATGTAAGTTCACATCCTTTCGTTTTCTGATGCCTAGTTGGTTGGATACTGAATTTTGGTTTCCACCAGGGGGCGCCAGCCTGCTCACAGAGGTCCGCCCACACTGCGCAGCCTCAGTGCAGGCGCAGCCTGGGCACGCCCGTGTTGACGCAGGTGACGTCGCCAGAGGGCGCGGTCCGCGGAGGGGGCGGAGCCTTCCCCGCCGCGAGGGGAAGGGCCCGCCCCCGAGCGCAGGTTCCAGGGCCGAAGTAGGTTGCGAGTGGCAGGCGGTGACTGCGGCTCCACTTGGGGAAGATGGCGCCACCAGTGACGGAGCGGGGGCTGAAGAGCGTCGTGTGGCGAAGTGAGTGCGGAGGGGTCAGGGCTGAGACTGGAAGGCTGCGGGTCCGCCGCACCGGGTCTTGCGTTCCCGCTGCAGCCTCTCCGGGAGCCGCACGGGCAACTTGTTGCTTTGGGACCAGGTCCCTGGAAGGACGCCTTCCGGCTTGCCCAGCGAGTCGGATTTCGTGCCAGCACCAGGGATGGGTGGGTTAACCACACTCGGCCTTCTCCCCGGCCTTGGCTTCGGCTCTCCCGGGTGAGGCTCACCGGCGAAGCCCCATCCTCGGCCACTCGGGCCGCCTTTCCCTCCCGGTCCCTGCGCTGGCCGGGGACAGTGTTTCCATTCCACTCCCCCCTCGCCCCACCAGGCTGGGACGTCTCTCCTCCCGACACAATCTGACCTCTGTGTTTCTCTATCCTGCCCTCGTCCTTGTGCTTTCAGAGGCCCCTTAGTGTCCACATTCCTGTTAGCATCAAGGGTTGTACTACCACGCTTTTCAGTGTCTTGTCCTTTAAAAAGTGCAGACGTTGCTGTTCAAGAGAGCCTTCTGCTACTGTTCCTGGAGAACACGACTTGCTAAACAACTACAACAAAAGTTCTTGAGACAGGACCATCGGACTGCTCAAGTCTGTCTAGCGTCAGCTCGCTGCATAGTCTGCTCTTTCACGGTTTTAAATGGTCTACTTGTTGGTTCCTGGTTTTCTGCCGCATCAACCACAGCTTTTATTAAAATTACACCAAACCTAGGCCTGCCAAGTTAGAGGAGAAATGAAAGCCTCAAACCGGAAGGACCTTCCTTGTTTGGCATCTCTGGGTTCGAAGTAATTATAGTTTAGTAGTGGAAAAGGAGTAACGTCTTATTAGTGTTTCTTACTCCACCTTGGTGAGCAAGAAACAGAATAGAAATTAGTTAACAGAATTCTGTCTTATAGACGTCTTGGTATGAAAGTTAAAATCCAACTTAGTAAGTACAGGCATATACTGTTTGTATAAGTATATAAAGAGATTTTGTGAAAGATAACGTTATCCTTTAAACATTTAGTTCGGGGACCAGTGAGGTGGCTTAGTGGGTAAAGAGAGGTGTTTGCTGCCAAGCCAGAAAACCTGAATTGGATACCCTGGGACCCATGTAGTGTAAGGAGAGAACTACCTCAGGCAGCTTGTCTGTATTGACTCTCAAACGAAAATGGATGGCATTTTTGAAAATTGGGTTGTATAAATTATTTCTGAGTTATAATGGTACGTTATGTCAGGGCTTATGAGAAAAAGATACCATAGTGCTCGTAATGCCAGTGTCAGTAGTGTGAGGGGGGACTAGAAGATGACAGAATTTCCCTCTTAATGTTAACTTGGGGTAACAGTACAGACAGGCTGTACGGGAAGAAAAAGATGTGAGGCTGTAAAATATTCTCTTAAACTTGTGTAACTAGAAATTCAACCAAAAGACAAGATAATAATAACCCAGTGTTTATTGCACAAAGCATGTATATATATTGAGGGGCTGGAGAAATAGCTAAAAAAAAAATGAAAATAACTCACATTTCTACAGGTTGATGTATGGATGCATAAACAGATGCATATCTTTTTCCAATAAATATAAGTAAAGTGCCGATATATTTTATGCTATTGCATCTTGGAAACATGCTAAGAGCCAGTCACGAAGGACCACATGGCGTGACACCATTCATGTGAAAAATGTCCAGGACAAGCGACTCTAAAGAGACAGGAAGGAGACTAATGTGTTCCAGTCTGGACAGAGGAGATTACAGGGATGGGGTTCTGTGTTGGCTTTTGTTACAATTATTCTTTTGCTTTGGTTTTAGTTGTTTGAAACAGGTTTTCACTGTGTGTTCCTGGCTGTCCTGGAGCTCACAGTGTAGTCTGGGCTGGCCTTGAACTCATAGAGCTCCACCTGCCTCTGTATCCTGAGCGCTGAAGTTAAAGGTGTGTGCCACTACACAGGGTTCTGTTTTGTTTTTGAAACATGGTCTCATGTCCCCTCAAACTCAACTTTGTAGCTAAGGATGACCTTAAACTTCTGATTTTCCTGCCTTCTCCTACTGAGTGCTAGCATTACGGGTAAATCCCACCCTAACTGGTTTTATGCAGTACTGGAGATTGAACTCAAGGCCTTTTACTAGGTGAGCAGTCTACCGACTGAGCTACACATATTCCAACCCCAAGGGATGAGGTTTCCTTTTAGAGTAGTGTACATGTTCTCACAATACTTGTTGGTCATGCAGTAATGGATGCATGACCGTGAGCTTGCTGAAAATGGGTAGGGTGTGCACTTTTGAGTGAGTCAATTCTGCAGTTTGTGGTTTATATCTTGATAATGCTATTAAAATGAGTCTGACAAGAGCTGTTAAATCTAGACCCAAGAGTCAGGCATAGTGGCACATGCCTGTAATCCTAATTTTTAGAGGTGGAGGTACATATCAGTTCACCCATAGAGCGAGTTTGAAACCAGTCTGAACTTTGAGATCCTGTCTCAAATAATAAGTAAAATCTACACCTAAGATTTATGCCTAGGTCTTTTGACTACAGTCAGGGTTAATGTTTGACACAGCTGTGGCTTCTGTCATATTTAAACTTTAGTTTAGGATCTTATTTTATACACAGTCTATTGCTTTAGCCTCTTAACCAAGCTTCAGAGTTCTTGCTTTTCTTTCTTTCCAGTCCATCCAGCAAATACTTGCCAGAGTAGTTTCTTTTACTAGTGCTGACTTGAAGACCCGCAGAGGCTCCCAGTTGCCTAATGTTCATCCCAGCCCACTGTAGACTCTTCCCTAGCTCAGTCACTATAGACTCTTCCCTAGCTCAGTCCCCTATAGACTTCCCTAGCGCAGTCCCCTATAGACTCTTCCCTAGCTCAGTCCCCTAAAGACTCTTCCCTAGCTCAGTCACTATAGACTCTTCCCTTACTCCAGTCCCCTATAGACTCTTCCCTATGTCAGTCACTATAGGCTCTTCCCTAGCTCCAGTCCCCTATAGACTTTTCCCTAGCTCCAGTCCCCTATAGTCTCTTCCCTAGCTCAGTCACTATAGACTCTTCCCTAACTCCAGTCCCCTATAGACTTTTCCCTAGCTCTAGTCCCCTATAGTCTCTTCCCTAGCTCAGTCACTATAGACTCTTCCCTAGCTCCAGTCCCCTATAGTCTCTTCCCTAGGTCAGTCCCCTATAGACTCTTCCCTAGCTCCAGTCCCCTATAGTCTCTTCCCTAGGTCAGTCCCCTATAGACTCTTCCCTAGCTCCAGTCCCCCCTGTGTTACAATAGTGATTTCCCCCGTGGCCATACTGTTTCTTCTCATTGCATTATTTTATCTTCCTGTCCTATCTTGGTGGCGCACTCCTCTATCTTTTGTTCGCTTTCCCTTATTCTTTACCTACTCCCATTTTAGCCTCCAAGTCTTACTTCAGATGGGCTTCTACTTCCATTAGTGGCTTTTATTTTCCCCCACCTTTCTTTGCGTTAGCATTTAGTTTACCCTTCCCACAACTGCCTAAGGGGAGCCCCTTCTGTTTTACTTTGCTTTGCTTTTTGTCTTTTCCTTTTGTTTTATTTCCAGACAGGTCTCTCTCTGTAGCCCAGGCTGGCCTGGAATTCGCAGTAGCCCTCCTCCCTGCTGAATGCTGAGGTTGCAGGCATGGGCCACCATTTGCAGTTAGGAGTCTCTTGAAAAGCTTTCATAAGGTAGATTCACTTTTTTTTTGTCTTACAGCCCTTTAAGTTTGTGTGTGTGTGTGTGTGTGTGCATGTGCAAATTCCAGTGCCCGTGTGCATGCTTGCAGAGGCCAGAGGTCAATGTCAGATGTCTCCATCTAATGCTCTCTACCTTAGGAGACAAAGTCTCACTGGACCTGGAGCTTCCTCGGCTAGGCTGACTGGTGGGCTCTGAGGATCCTGTTTCTGCCTCTCCAGAACTGAGCTTACAGATGTGCTCACCATGCCTGACTTTTGTGTGTGCTCCGTGGGTCTGCACTCAGGTCCTCATGCTTTGCCCTTTACCTGCCGCCTAGGCTGTAAGTTTTTAACAGTCCTCTGACCCGCTCACCAGCCTCTCCTGTAAGTTTTTAACATCCCCAGCAGAATGTGGTGGGTAGTGTGTATTTTTGTTCTAAATAAATGACACACTTCCTTAAATTTTCCCTTGTTCCCTACCTCAAAGACCCCATTAATGCAGCATTGAATTCCTGTGGGAAAGTTCCCAGTGCTCTTAAAGCTTTTGTTAAGGTGGGGATTAACAGGACATGAAGAGGAAAACTCGGGGTGAACATGATTATCTCAGTTTGTGACGCACAGGGAGAGAGGCTGCACGAAATAGGTGCATCAGGAAAAGTTGGTCTGACGAGGTGACATTTCTCAGACCTAAAACACGAGACAGAATCAGCCATTAGGAACTACCTTAAAACTCTTTAAAAAGATGAGGGCGTGAGGTGATGGTTCAGTTGATAGGCGCCTACCTCACAAGCATGAGGACCTGCGTTTGAACACACACTTAGGTAAAAGTCAGGCACGTCAGCTAGTCTAGTCTATTGATGACCGTGTTCAGTGAGAGACCCTGTGTCAGAGGTTTAGGCTGAGAGTGACAGAGGAAGGCTCTGCTGACCTCCAGCCTCCTTGCACGTGTGCACACACCCACATGAGTTCTTCCGGACACCACACACAGTGCAAGGCATTTGTTACAAAGGTTGGGGGCGTGTGGAACAAAAGGTGGGTTGGAGCCAGTTTTTGAATGGTTTAGGCATGCTCTGGTTAATGGAGAATCATTGAAGATGACATTTCCCCTTCTTCGCAAATAGCTGACATTGGCGTTTTGCCGTCTGTTAATGCCAAAAGGAAGCCATTTCTTGTTCCTATTTCTGAGGGGAAATGACCTTTAAATTTTAATTAAGTGTAATAAGCTATACTAATGTTAAGTGTACAGTTAGGTAAGTTTTTGCTCATGTAACTTCCACCTAAATCAATCTGTAGAATGTCTCTAAGCATTCAGGAGAAGGTAGCCCCTCCCCTACCCCCCAGTGAACACCGTTCTGACTTTCGTTATCATCCAGTAATTTATAATATAGTCTGTTTTCCTCTTGACACTCATGTTTAAGAGAGAATCCTTCAAACTGCATTTGTGTGTGTGTGTGTGTGTGTGTGTGTGTGCGCGTGTGTGCGTGTGCGCGCGCATGTGGCAAGCAAGGACTCTGCCACTGGGCTATATCTGGGCCCTGCCTTTGTATTTAGTTCTTGCAGTAGTCTTTATTTTCATAGGTTCTAGTTTCATATACTTTTTGAATTAAATATATAAGGTTGAAGAAATTATCAACTGGACTTACTGTATTGATGAATAAAATAATGGTCCAATAGAAAAATGAGCAGAGGAAATAAAAAGAAGCAACCTACAGATGACATAGTCTGCTTTTGACTTGGAGAAATCCAAATTAAAACCAGATACCCCCTTTAACCCATCATATTGGCAGAATCAGGTGATTGACGTCATGTAGCACCTGGAAAGCTGGCTGGTGGGGCATGATTAATTACAGCCTGTTGAGAAAGCGGCTGGCGACAGTTTAGTGAGACAGAAGACAGTGCTGTGTGGTTTCAACAATCCCACCTGAACCTTTCATAGTAAAAGTGATAATAATATACACGCAGACTTAAAATTTCTTTTCTCAAAGGATTTTTAAATTAGATTTTAAAATGTATTCTGTACATGCATGTACGCCTGTGTATACACTGTGGCACGTGTGTGAAGGTCCCTGCCGGACGTGTGGGTCCCAGGGATTGCACTCAGGTCACAGGTGTGACAGCAGGTGTCCTTACCCACTGAGCATCTGACCCACCCATACTTAAAGTTCTTTTTTTAACATTTATTTTTGTTTTTTTTTTGTTTTTGTTTTTGTTTTTTTTCGAGACAGGGTTTCTCTGTGGCTTTGGAGCCTGTCCTGGAACTAGCTCTGTAGACCAGGCTGGTCTCGAACTCACAGAGATCCGCCTGCCTCTGCCTCCCGAGTGCTGGGATTAAAGGCGTGCGCCACCACCGCCCGGCTAACATTTATTTTTAAGTATGTGTGTGTTTTGCCTGCATACATGTAAGTGCACTGCGTGTTTGCCCGGTGCCTGCGGAGGTGAGAAGAAGGTGCTGGGTTCCCTGGGACTGGAGTTACAGATGGTTATAAACCTCCATGTAGGTGCTAGGAACTACTGAACATGGGTCCTCAAAGAACAGTAAGCATTCTTAACTGCTAAGGCATCTCACTAGCCCCATTTAAAGATCCTAAGGCAATAGTATAGTACCAAAAAAATTGGGAAAATATAGAAACCTGGTGCATAGAGAATAAGTAAGATATGGCAGTATTCTTTTTAATCACTTAAAAAGTTACTGATGTTAGAAAAAGAATAAGTTATCTTTGTTCGTTATTTATATGACAACTATTCATGATGCATCTTTAGCAGAGAGGATAATAACAGAATAATATGTATATGCCGAATCTTTTTTGTGATAATTTGATTTTCAAGCCAGGACAAAGTTATAAAAGGGGAGGGGAGATGCATTTGAGAAGTTAATCAGAGTAGGGTCCAGTAGGGCTGTGGTTAGGTCGTGTTGTTGGAGAGAAGGTTGGAATTGTGAAAAGCTGGTGAGGAAGATGGGTGAGAATAGTGGTGAGCTAGGAGCTAGAGTCATCTAACTGACATTCCGGGCCAGGAGACTAGGTAGTGATGCTGTGTACTGATGAGGAGAAGGAAGGGGTGAGTTTGTGTGGGAAACACAGTTCTGAGTTACAGTACAGTGATTTTCCATGCTGGGTTAGGCCTCTGGTAGGCTTTGCAGATGTAGAGGTCTGCAGATCTTAGATACAGGAGCTGGACTAGAGATCAGGGCTCGGGTCACAGCCCGAGTGGTCCTGAAGCCGCGGGTTACGATGAGCAGAGCAATTAGAAACTAGTTACCTCTTCCCAGCTGAAATAGAGATCTTTTAGAAGGGGCAGGTTTTTTCACTCTCATTCCCTTGTTTATGATTTCCACATTGCTTAGGTTTTAAATGTCATTCTTTTAAAATTCTAGCTATCCATAGGTTATTTCCTGTTTCTAATACATTGTTATCATGTTCTCAGAAACTCCTTTGTGCCGTAAGGTCGTATGCAAGCCTTGCTTGTATTTCTCTCTAACTAGTTCTTGCATTCTGCCTTCACTGTGGCCGCCTTTTCCCTTTGCACTACAGTTGTGCACAGATTTCCTTTGTACCTAGAGGACCCAAGAGAGAGCAGGTGGGACTTGGTTTTCGTGGGTCACTGTTGGGATAGTGGCTGGGCTAATGGAGGCTGAGCCTAGAGGGTAGATAGAAGCCAGGAAGTGGAGTGTCTTGAATGTAGGGTTTAGATTTTCCTCAGTGGGCAGGTGAGCGTTTCAGGACTTTTTGGGGTAGATATTGTTATAACCATGGGTTATGTTTCAGGAAGGTGACTAGCAGGAGTGTGAAAAAGGAAGACAAAGGGATTGGAGGGAGAAAACAGCCAAGCCAGCTAGGAGACTATTGCCCCAGCTCAGTGAAGGTGTTTGAAGTCAGGGTGGTGCTGATGGCAGTGGCCAGTTGCCAGAGGACAAGCCATAATTCCTGCCGATTGAATGTAGAGGAGGAGAAAATAACCGAAGGCTGTGACTAAGAAAATGTCAATAAAACAACAGCCATGAAGTCTAGAGCAGTTCTCTCGTGGAAGGCTGTCTCCTTGTGTGTGTAAGTACTTAAACCTATTGTGTGTGACGGAATGAAGTCCAGGAGAGTGGTCCATGCGATTGTTGAGAACTGATGGGCTGACTGATGCTGAAACTTCAGCAGTGAGCACAGTCTCTGGGGGTGAGTATGGACCAGGCATAGCACGAGCATCAGTCTCGGGGCCACGGTTAGTCGCTGAAGGAAAGATGGGATGCTTTTCACTGTTTTCTCGTATGAAGGCAGTACTTAAGTTCTGTAGTACTAACCGCTGAGGGGTTCCTTAGCCTCTGCTCTCAGCGTCTGTTACCTGGGACCTGTCACTTCTTATCTGTGCTCCCATTCTCTCCGTCCACAGCTCACGACACTGACCGTGGAGCTATCTGTAGCATCTCGGGCTGTGCTTTCTACACAGTGAAGCTATAATGTGAGCTAGGTGATGTAGCTTAAAGTTTTGTGGTAGCCACATTAAAAAATAATAGAAATAGATGAAATTAATTGTAATTTACTTAACCTGACATAATCAAAAGTATTTAATATAAGAATTAATAAGGTAGGGAAAAGGAATTCATAGGATATTTTATACCCCCCCCCCCAATTTTAAGCTTTAAATTTGTTCTCTGTTTCTCTTGTTTTGGTGGCGCTAGGGATGGAACCCAAGCTTCACAGATGCTTGTCTTCTGCCACTGAGCCACATTCCAGCTCTCTCTTTTGTGTTATTTTATATCTCATGATTTTTTTTTTTTAAAGTCAGGTTTACTCTAGCACAGGAAGACTTGGAGCTCACAGCAGCCCTGCTTATCCTACCGGGTGCCAGAATTTTCCAAGTACGAACTACTGTGCCTGGCTACTGCTAGCTCTGTTTCCAGGGCTCCTAGTCACATGTCCTTGCTCCTGTCGTCTAGGGAGGGCAGAACAGGTATAAGGTTCGGAAACTAGTGACGTGCCCCCTGCTCCAGCAGCATTTGTTTCTTAGAGGGTAGTATAACTGTCAGGACCTGCATTGTCTTCTGTGCTCAGCTTGCCGTATATGCAGTGAAGGAGTCTCAGTGTCTGCGCTTTGCCTTAAAACAGCCTTCATGTTTGCCTGGCGTGTGCCATAGAAACTCTTGCTTTCTGGTTTAATTACAGTTAAATACTTCAGAGTTTTTTTATTGTTATTCCCCTATAACATAATCTACCTAGATCTTTCTATCTTTTTTGGGGGGTGGGGGGCTGGTGTGTGATAGATAGAGCCCAGAGTTTGGCAGTAGGTGTGCTCCTCTGTGGCTCTCCACCTTAGTCTCTCCCTGAACCTGGAGCTCCTCGTTCATCTTGGCTGGCCAGTGAGCTCCGGGAGCCGCCTTTGCCCGCTCCCCATCCCGTTCCCAGCTTGGCGCAGACGCTTGTGCACAGCTAACTTCCCACATGAACGCTTGGAGTCAGGGTCCGTTCCTTGTGCTTGCGCAGCCCACACTCCTTGGCCTCCACTGGTTTTGCTTTGTTTGGGTTTGGTTTGAGATGGATTTTGTGGAGCCCAGCCGGCCTCCACCTCTATGTAGCTGGCGATAATCTTGAATTCTTCTGCCTTTGTCCTCCTGTTACTGGGGATTTGGGTACCATGCCTCCACACTCAACTTTTGGGTGATGTTTCTTAACCCTTCAAAAATCTTCCTGATTACAAAATCGGATCAAAGGTTGTAAAACCCACGTGGGGTGTGTGTAAGGTAGTGCGGGCTCGCGCAGGCTGCAGTGTGCCAGTGGAGGTCGGAGGATAACTTACAGGAGTTGGCTCTCTCATTCTGTCATGGAGTCTGGGTCAAGCTCAGATGGTCCGGCTTGCTGGACAAGCAATTTTACCCACTAAGCCATCTCTCCAGCCCTAGAGCACACAATATTCTGTCTGTGTGTATGCCTACAGCCCAGAAGAGGGCACCAGTCCCCATTACAGATGGTTGTGAGCCACCATGTGGTTGCTGGGAATTGAACTCAGGACCTTTGGAAGAGCAGGCAATGCTCTTAACCTCTGACCCATCTTTCCAGTCCTAGAGCACAACTTTTGAATACTGCTTTTTCTCGGAACACTTCTAACAGCAAATATGTTATTTTCCTTCTTACTAACTAGTTCTCCAGCTCTTCACATGCTGATGGGGTATCCTGCCATTCAGTGCAATTCTGACTCGACTTAGGGCCAGCTTTGGCATGGTTAAGGATTCAGACCCATAAGACTGCCCCAGTTCAGATGACAATTGCAAGCAGCTTCCCACACTGCCCGGCTTGGTTGTGCAGTTGGGGCTTCCTAGACTCTGCCTTCCCTCTCAGGTTTAGTAACTCGGGCCTTCTAACTCCTGTAAACTACTTCCTGTTACCAGGGTTTTTGTTGTTCGGTTGTTCTTTGTTGTTTTTCTAAAGCATACAAATCCACAGCCAGCTGAAGTCTGTAGGTGGAGGTCCAGAAGGGGCTTCCCTCCCTGTGAGCCGGGCGTGTCTCCATTGCTACACATGACTGCGTTCAGTGACTCAGAAAGTGGGTGGGTTAAGGGACTTTCGTTGTGTAGGCCTTCCTGATGAAATCAGTGGCCACTGGTCATTGCCCCTGTTGTCTCCTTAGAAGTCATAGCTTGGTCTTCTGGTGAAGACTGCTTGCTGCTTGCTGAAGCTAAAAGAGTCAGGTCTCCAGCCTGCCATAGATTCTCTGTCACATAAAAAGTTTCAAAGATTTTTAGATTTATGACAGGAACTAGAAAGAACATATTTTTTTGAAAGATGTATTTTTACTTTTAATTATGTGTATGTTTATATGGGTATGTATACAGAAGCATAGTTGTCTGTGGAAGGTAGAGGAGGGCTCAAGTTACAGGTGGATATGAGCCACCCAGTGTGGTGCTGGGAACTAAACTCTAGTCCTCCACAGGAGCAATACTTGCTCTTAACCACTCATCTCCTCAGCCTCCCCCACCCAGATATTTTTTTTATTATGTCACAGTAATGCTTATTCATTAGAGTGTTAGAATTGTCTTTCTTTAGAAAAACATGGTGTCAAAAACTTGGTGGTAAACTTCCAAAAAGTATTTACCGAAGACATTTTAATTTAAAAATAGAAAAGTTTAGGGGCCCGGAGAGATAGCTCAGTGGTGAAGAGCACTGACTGCTCTTCCAGAGGACCGGGTTCGATTCCCAGCACCCACACAGCAGCTCACAGCTGTCTGTAACTCCCTTCCAGGAGATTCAACAGTGTCACACAGATGTAGATGAAGGCAAAACAAACGCTGATATACAAATAAATCTTTAAAAGAATAGGAAAGTTTAAACAAATTAAGATGTATGGTGGTACATCTTCAAACACCTGATATTTGATAAAGAAGCAAAAAATATCAAATGGAAAAAAGAAAGCATATCTAACAAGTGGTGCTGGCATAACTGGATATCAACATGTAGAAAAATGAAAATAGACCCATATCTATCACCATGCATAAAACTCAAGTCCAAATGGATCATAGACCTCAACATAAAGCCAGCCACACTGAACCTTATAGAAGAGAAAGTGGGAAGTACACTTGAACATGTTGGCACAGGGAACCACTTCCTAAATAGAACCCCAGCAGCACAGACACTGAGAGAAACAATTAGTAAATGGGATCTCCTGAAACTGAAAAGCTTCTGTAAAGCAAAGGACACGGTCAACAAGACAAAACAATAGCCTACAGAATGGGAAAAGATCAACACAAACCCCACATCAGACAGAGGTCTGATCTCCAAAATATACAAAGAACTCAAGAAATTGGACACCAAAAGAACACATAATCCAATCAAAAAATGGAGTACAGACCTAAACAGAGAACTCTCAACAGATGAATCTAAAATGGCTGAAAGACACAAGAAAATATTCAACATCCTTAGTCATCAGAGAAATGCAAATCAAAACAACCCTGAGATTCCATCTTATACCTGTAAGAATCGCCAAGATCAAAAACACTGATGACAACTTATGCTGGAGAGGTTGTGGGGTAAAGGGAACACTCCTGCATTGCTGGTGGGAGTGCAAACTGGTACAGCCCCTTTGGATGTCAGTGTGGCAATCTCCCATAAAATTAGGAAACAACCTTTCTCAAGACCCAGTAATACCACTTTTGGGTATATATCCAAAGGATGCTCAATCGTGCCACAAGGACATTTGCTCAACAATGTTCGTAGTAGCTTTGTTTGTCATAGCCAGAACCTGGAAATAACCTAAATGTCCCTTGATCGAAGAATAGATAAGAAAAATGTGGTACATTTACACAATGGAGTACTACACAGCAGAAAAAAATAACAACAGCTTGAATTTTGCAGGAAAATGGGTGGAACTAGAAAACATTATTTTGAGTGAGGTAACCCAGACCCAGAAAGACAACTATCACATATACTCACTCATAGATGGTTTTTAAACATAAAGAAAGCCAGCCTACAAACCACAATCCCAGAGAACCTAGACAACAATGCGGACACTAAGAGAGACTTACATAGATATAATCTACATGGGAAGTAGAAAGTATAAAAAGGCAAGATCTCCTGAGTAAATTGGGAGCATGGGGACCTTGGGGGAGGATTGAAGGGGGAGGGGAGAGGCAGGGAGGGGAGCAGAGAAAAATGTAAAGCTCAATAAATATCAATAAAAAAACAAAGAAAAAAAGATGCATGGTGGTGTGTGCCTATAATCCAAACATTTGGGAGGTAGAGACTGGAGGGGAATTGGTTCAAGATCGTCCTTGAAAGATGTCAGATGCCCTGAAACTGAAGTTACAGGTGATGAGCTTTCTGATACGGATGCTGCAACCCCACCCAGGTCCTCTGCATCCAGGTGTTCTTAACCACTGAGCTATTTTCCCAGCCCCAGCCTGCATGTGTTCTTTAACAGGAAAGTAAATGAGGATGAAAAACACGTATGCAGATTTGCCTTGAGCCAGTGAAAGATCTTCCTATGGGTTGTTTTTTTTTTTTTTAAGATTTAAGAAAGAAGGAAAACCTAAGTCAGATAATAGTTTCAGAACTATTTTCTGGACATGTTCATGCACGTGTTTGAGGATCTATCACAGTTTAAATCTGCAGGTTAGGTGTTGAATTGTGGTATTTTTACTTAGAGCTTACTCTGCAGTGTTTATGTAGCTCCTCCACACATCCCAGGTTGCAGTTGTTCTCGGCCGTTTTGAACCTTTAACACAGTCCTACATTCTAACTGTTGCTCTAGATTTCTAACCCTTTTTTTCTTAACAGAGATAAAAACAGCAGTGTTCGATGACTGCCGGAAAGAAGGCGAATGGAAGGTAGGAGTGTGTGGAGGGCGGGCTTCGGAATGTTGTACTTAGGGTGTTTCCATAAGGTCATAGGCCTAGAATGTCACTTTCAGACTTCATTGCCTCCCAGCTGTGGCACCTTGGACAAGTCGCCTAACATTTCCCTGTGTCCTTGTCCAGAGGCTGGGTATGGTAACACATTGTATTATGCAGATACTAAATGTCTGAGCAGTACTTCTTGGCAATAATTCTGTAAATGACAATTACATTCTTGGAAAATTTGATGTAAATATTAGATATATTTAAAATGAACAAGTGCTGCTTCGAAATAGAAATATTTCTATTTCCTTACTTGTATCTAATATTTACATGTATGTGTACTGAGAAAGTAAACCACCAAATATGCAGCTGAAGAGGAATTACTAAAATTCTGTCTGTTAATTGTTATTCTTGACAGCAGCTGCTTATGCTCTCTCTTGCTTTGTTTTAAGATAATGCTCTTAGACGAGTTTACCACCAAGCTTCTGTCGTCGTGCTGCAAGATGACAGACCTCCTTGAAGAGGGGGTAACTGGTAAGTGCTGCCCTGCTCCTGAAGGCTTGGCTTTGGGCTAGTGATACTCCTTCCGAGGATGGTATGTTTCCCTTCTTAGAGCTCTAGCCATAGCAGACATGTCTGCCCTCAGTTGTGAGATGTGGAGGTCGGTCCAGTAGTCCTCAGAAATCCTGAATGTATAATAATTATGTTTTGATATTTATGAATAAAGTGATTGGTTATCTATTGCATATTCAATTTGCATTTGCTATTACACTAGCATGTTTTTTAAAAGAAATAAAAATATTTACTTTTAAATTTTATCACATTTTGTCGTACATGTGGCGGTCACAGGACAACCTTCAAGAGTCAGTTCTTTCTGTCGACCGTGGGGTTCTGGGGACTGAACTTAGGACATCAGTCAGACTTGGCAGTAGGTGCCTTTACTTGCTGAGTCATCTCACTGGCCCTGAGAATTAATGAAGCCGTGTAACTTGTTTAAATTCCTACAGGCTGCTCTGGTAGAAACTAGAGTGAAACCCATTGATAAATACATAGAGTACCGTGCAACTGCAGAGCTAACTGCACTGTGGGGGCTTTGATTCTTTTATAGACCGTTGTTCCTTATTGTCCATCCAATGTTAGTAGGAGAGAGAGAGGGAGAGGGAGAGGGAAAGGGAGAGGGAGGGGGGAGGGGTCACAGGACCACCTGCTGGTGTCAGTTCTTCTGGAGAGGATCCTGGGACCAATTTAGGATATCAGCCTTAGCAGTAGGTTCCTTTACTTCTGAGCCACCACACTGAGACAAGAATTTATTTTACTTTTTGATGCATTTCTTGTTTCTTCTGGCACATTGATGCTTGTTCAGTACTCTGGTGCCCACCTGTAAAAGGTCTACTCTGTCCCTCGGTGCTGACACAATGCCACGGACAGTCTCAAAGAAAAGAAGATACCTTTTATTTTTTTTAAAGGATTTATTCATGCAAAAAGGTCCAATATATAAAAATGTGTTTCTTTATTATTATTATAAATGTAAAATACAATGAAGTTTATTTTAAAATATTTTAAACTTTGGTTCTATCAAATGACTTTTTTTGTTGTTATCAGTTGTAGAGAATATTTATAAGAATCGTGAACCTGTCAGACAAATGAAAGCTCTTTATTTTATCTCTCCGACATCAAAAGTGAGTATTTTCAGTCCTGAGAGTGAGGTTTGGGGCTGGGGTGTGCTTTCACACGTGCAAGACGCTGTAAACCCAGAACTTAAGACTTTGTTAATTGATTTTTATTTTGTATGTATGGTAGTGTTTCTGCTTTCTTACGTGTGCACACATGTGCAGGTACCCACGGAGGCCGGAAGGGAGTATTAGATACCTTGTAACGGGAACTTCAGGCGAGCGTCACTGCTGAGCAGCTTCCAGCCCCCAGCCCTTAATAGTGACACTCAAACAATGATCAGTTTCTTCACTAAGTAGTAAATATGCCTTATTAGAAGATTATTTCTATTAACTGCTTTATTTATGAAAGTTTTTCTGTATTATGTTTTATTTGTATTCCTCCTAGTAGAAATGTATAAGGAAAGATTTCCTTTCTCCTATCATATATAAAAGCAGAATTAATGCTATAAAATGGTAGTTTCTTTACAGCATTTGAGATTCACATAGCTCCTTATTGACCCTTAATTTTGGAAGAGATGGAAATGTAGACAAATAAGTCTTTTAAAAGACGTATTTGTCTATATTTTATGTGTGTGAGTGTTTTGCCTACATGTGCATATGTGCATCATGCATGTGCTTGGTGCCCATGAAAGCCAGAAAAGGGCACCAGATCCCTGGAACTGGAGTTACAGGCCATTGTAAGCCCCTCCCCTCCCCTGTGGTGCTGGGTCCTCATGAAGAACTGTAAGCACTCTTAGCCTCTTGAGCCACCTCCCCATCCTTGAGCAATGTCTTTATCTTACTGATTTTCCTGTAGTATACATGTTTATATAGAGATCTATGTGTGTATATGTGTGTTTTATGTCAAAGAAATTTCTTCAGTTTTTCTTTTGACAAATATGCCTTGACTTGCTTCTTGAGCCAAACTTGAAGTATAGAATTGAATTCATGTTTTTTTTCCATGCAGTATCTTCTTGGGTTTTTTGTTTTGTTTTGTTTTTTTTGAGGCAAGTTCTCACTATGTGTTTTAGACCGGCCTGGAAGTCACTATTTAAAGTGACTTCAGGCTGGTCTCAAACTCATAGACTCCTGGTTCAGCCTCCTAAATGCTAGGATTACAGGCATAAGCCACCGCGCCCAGCTCTTTGTAATGTCTGAGAAGGCGTTTTTCCAGCACCTTTTTTCACCCCACTTCTAACTCTTAGATATTAGAGAAGTGAGCGAACAGAAAAACAGTACACAAAAAATAATCTGCATATTGGCTGCTAGGAACACAGTGGGTTTTTTAAAATGATATTTTATCGTTTATCCATGAAGTAATATAGTACAACAAGAAAAAAATTATGACTGGAAAAAAAAACGCAACCTAAAAACACCATGTTTAGCGGAGCGTGTGGCTCGTGCCTTTAATTCCAGATCTTGGAATGCAGGAGGAGGTGGATCTCTGAATTTGAGGCCTACCTGGTCTGTATAGCACCTAACAAATCGTCAAAAGGATTGTGTGTGTGCTCCTGCGCTCTCTCTCTCTCTTAGTTATTCTAGCTATCTACGGTAAATGAAGCAAAACAACATACACTCTTTCTGTTTTTCGAGACAAGGTTTCCTCTGTAGCTTTGGAACCTGTCCTGGAACTAGTAGGCCAGACTGGACTCGAACTCACAGAGATCCGCCTGCCTCTGCCTCCTGAGTGCTGGGATTAATGACGTGCACCACCACTGCCCGGCTCTTAACATATACTCTTATACTGAAAGTAAGACTATCTGTATAAGAAACTGGGTTTGCCATTTTCTTTTTTAAATATTTATTTATTTATTTATTATGTATACAATATTCTGTCTGTGTGTATGCCTGCAGGCCAGAAGACGGCACCAGACCCCATTACAGATGGTTGTGAGCCACCATGTGGTTGCTGGGAATTGAACTCAGGACCTTTAGGAAGAACAGGCAATGCTCTTAACTTCTGAGCCATCTCTCCAGCCCCTGGGTTCGCCATTTTCAAGAAGTTTTTAAAAATATTTTTTAAATATTCAGTAAGAAATAAATGTAATCATTTAATTAAGATGATAGAAATAAATTGATTAAATTCTGGTAATTGATAAATTGTAGTATAAAAGACCATGTGGTCATTAAAAAAAAGATTTATATTGATTTAATTACTTGGAAATTCATTTTTAATGTTCAGTGACAAAAGAATGTACAATTACATATTCAGTAAAGTAGCAATTTAGAGAAGGCAGTACCTGACATGGCCCTAGTACTACCCACAACCAACTCAGCATTGTTTCTCACCTTGAACGGTTGGCCTGCAAGCCTTATAGGCCTCTGGGCAGGTGAGTGAGGCTTTGGAGTCTTTGGGAGCACTGTGAAGATTGTGAAATTTGCTTCCCGGGGCTGGGAGAGCCGGAGACCAGGGTCAGGGTTCCCAGATGAGAATCATAGACAGATTCCAGGAGGTTGGCTGGAGAAGATGCTAAGGGAGGTCAGCTGGTGTCAGGAGGGCCTTAGTAATTTGTGTACTTGGCTTAGGTGGTTTGCCCTTGGGAAGGAAAACTTCTTTGCCTTCCTGCTCCTATGGAAGTGGCTGTATTTAGGATTGTCCCAGAGTTGAGCCTAATTGCCGTGTGACTGATAAAGGAAAGCATCCAGCCACATACCTGAGGAGGTCCAGCTGCCACAGAGATGACATCCAGCTAGGGACGTCAGTGCTTGAAGAGTTTGCTGTCGTGAGCAGAAAAGTAGCACAGCGTGGAGAGACCCACGCAGCTGTTCAATCAGCTGATGGAAGGAAAGGGTTCTCTCCAGAAATTTGAATTAGTGGTCTCTAAGATCAAAATGGATACCTGTAAGGCAAAAGGAAAAGTTATTCATTAGAGACTAGATCTGTGGAGTGTTACAGAGATGGAGTTTTGCAAGAGAAGAAGGGTCAGATTAACTTGTTTTCATTTTCCCATTCAAATCAGTAACATTTTTTTTTTTTTAATTTTCGAGACAGGGTTTCTCTGTAGCTTTTTGATTCCTGTCCTGGAACTAGCTCTTGTAGACCAGACTGGCCTTGAACTCACAGAGATCCACCTGCCTCTGCCTCCTCTGACTCCTGTGCTGGATTTTGGGACCCTACTAATACTGGGTCACCTTCCCCAGCCTTAACACAAGGGGAGGTGCTTAGTCTTACTGCAATTTGATATGCCATGTTTTGTTGATACCCATGCGAGGCCTGACCTTTTCTGAACAGAAAGGAAGGAGAAGTGGGTTGGGGGTGGCAGGTGGCAGGGAGGGATGAGAAACTGCCTTCAGGATATAAAATAAATATATCTTTTAAATTTACTTTTATTTTACATGCATATATCTTTTGCCTATATGTATGTCTACATACCACATGTGTTCCTGGGTGCATGCAGATCCAGAAAAAGGCATCAAATACCCTGGCACTGAGGGTGAGGACAGCGGGGAGCTCTACTCAGGTGCTCTACAAGAGCAGTCTCTCCAGCCCCGCCTGTCTCTCTTTCTCAGTCTGTCCCCTTCCTCCCTGAGGTGCCCACCGCACTCGCGGTCTCAGCAGTTTGAGTTTTTCAACACTTCCTCAGTGATTAGTCTTGGTGATCTCATTGTCAGATGGTACTGCCAGTACCTTGGCTTCTCAGTTCCTTCATCTGTTGTCTGTGTCCTAGACAGCCTGTTTGCCCATAACACCATCCATGTATTCATGTTTCCTTCTCGCGTGTGACCTTATTCTGTGGTCTTAGCTGGCACTGACTGGAGAAGTGGTTAGCTTTAAAGATCCGTTCGTAGGTTAGACTTTTAGCCAGTAAGGGGTTATTTTATTGAGATATTATAAACTTGGTTACTTCAAAGCTAGCATATTGAAATCAGTATTTAATAAAATATGTGTTAACATCTCACTTCTTTTTAAGTCTGTAGATTGTTTCTTGCGAGATTTTGGAAGTAAGTCTGAGAACAAATATAAAGCCGCGTATCTGTACTTCACTGACTGTAAGTGCCTTACCTCGTCGTTCATCGTCCTGTTGGCCTTAGAGTCTCTGCTTTTTAGTTACCGTGTATGAGCGTTAGAAATCTTAACCATAATTCCAATTAACAGAAAGCAGCCTGTTGGAAGGTACCAAAGAAAATATTTGTTTGGCATATTTTATGGGAGAAAAAAATCTACCATATTTTTCCCATTGTATATATATATACCTGAAAAGTGGAAGAGAGGACAGAAGTCCCGAGACATTTATGTTTTATTTGTTCTGTTATGTAACTGTATGTAAACAAGAAGTCTGAAGCCGGGTGGTGCTGGCACATGCCTTTAATCCCAACACTTGGGAGGCAGGGGTAGGAGGATCTCTGAGTTCGAGGCCAGCCTGGTCTTCAGAGCAAGTTCCAGGACAGCCAGGGCTACACAGAGAAACCCTGTCTTGAAAAACAACAACAAAAGAAGCCTGTTACTCCCCGTCTGTGTCGTGCCTTGTATTGACTGTCTGTCTATGGGGTAATCTCTATAAAATCCAGCTGCTATGCATAAGAATATGATTGCATGTTAGGATGATTTATTCAAAATGTTTATGGACTTGTGCTTCCCCCCCAGTTTGCCCTGACAGCCTCTTTAACAAGATTAAGGCATCTTGCTCCAAGTCAATAAGAAGATGTAAAGAAATAAACATTTCCTTTATTCCACATGAGTCTCAGGTACTGGTAATTTTTATTTTTTAATTTTTGCTCATAATAGATTTTCAGAATTAGTTTTATAAGCTTGTTGCTAAATTGTGATCTGAGAATGTTTGATGTATTTATTTGGTGTTGGTAAATGTTATGCCTAACCTACAAATAAATGAAGAAATATGAACAAAAATTGGAATACAACATTAATAATGAAAAGAGGGGCTTAAATTTCTTATCTGGTCTCACATGCCATGTCTGTTAAGTTTCATCCCCAGTCATTAGATTATGAAATTCAGAGATCTTTCTTTAGCTTTTGTAATCCTTTATGATATTTAAACAAAAGTTTTAAATAAATATTTGATACATATAACTGTGAAATAAAGACTGTTTATTTGTTTTATATTTGACACAGTTAACGAGCTTGGTTAATGATGGTAGTGATGAGAATAGTAGTCACCAATAGAGTATTTACTCTGTCAGATCATTTTCTTGGTTGCTTTACATAAATTTAGTAATTTCAGCTTTTCACTAGTTCTGTAGATACTTCTATTCCCATGTTTTGTCTCGTGTTTTTTTGTTTTTTGTTATTGTTTTTTTGGGTTTTTGTTTTTGTTTTTTTTTTTTTCGTTTTTTTAAGGCAAGGCCTCACTGTGTAGCCGAAGCTGTCCTGACCAGGGTGGCCAGGAACTCAGAGTCACTTACCTCTGCCTCCTGAGTGCTGGGATTAAAGGGATGTACTGCCATGCCTGGCTTTCTATACCCATTTTAAAGGCTGGAAATTTAAGAGGTTAAAAACTTACCCCAAGTTACACAGCCGATTTTAGATTATCTAGAGGAATATTTGGAGATCTTTGGAACTACCAGGTCAGTATTTGGGACTAGAAAGATCCTAGATACAGTGTTCCTCTTTTCAGCTTTGCTAGTCTGGCAAACACTGTAGTCCGTAGTGTAAGATTTTTAAGACTCTATTAAGTTTTCTTAAAATTCATCCTTTAATACAGTATGTAGCTTTAGTGTAGGGTGAAACTAAGCTTCCTGAAGTCATGTGTGCTATAAACAGTAGTCTAGAAAATGCTGTGGGTATTTCCAGATCATTACTTCACAAAAGATAATAAATAGTTTTAGCCCCAGAATTCTTTCAAATCCTATGGTTGCTGTGTTTGCAGGAAGGAATTTTATAGCAATGCGACTTAAGTTGATGGCTTATGGCAGAAAATATCAGTGTATAGAAAGAAGTCCCCTGAGGGAGTTTACTACCAGTCTGTGAAATATGATCGTTAAGGTCCCCTCCTAATTTACTTCCTAGATATACATCTTATGAGAATTTACTTACAAAAATTATTTTGAGGTAGTGTCTGATTGTACCTAATAAGTAGTAGGATTAGAAATGCCCAGTACCATGCCTGGCTTTACCTAATAAGTTTAATTGCTATGGAAAAATTGTGATGAGACTAAAAACATATTGGAAATACATGTGACGTACTGCTAAATGCTCTAAGCTAGGAGCAGGGGCTCATCTGAGATGTAATCATAATGTTATTTCAGGCAGGTGTCATAGCGCATGCCTTAGATACCAGCACTAGGGAGGCAAAGGCAATAGGATCCCAAGGCCAGCCTGGTCCACAAGTGAGACTGTCCCAACTAGAGATGGCTACATTCAAGGCAGTTCTGTGGAGTGATGACGTAATAGCTAGTTTAGTCTCATTCGAGAACAGTGACAGATACAGAGTATTCAAAAGCTGTATCAGTTAGGATTAGGTTCAACTGAGTAAAGTAGGAAAATACAAGCTTTCAGTGGCCAAAACAGTGTGAAAATGTACTTCTTTCTGTTTAAAAAGTCAGGAAATGGGCTTTACTTACACAGTCTACAGAATTGTCAGGAACCTATTCTCTTAGGTATTCCCTTCATGATCCAGATGACTATAAAATTATTATATTCTTATTTGGGGTAGCAGGATAACAGAGGGTATATAATAAGTAGAGAGGCAGTATAAAATAAGAACCTTCATTTATACTGTATTTGCTAAAATTTAGTCCTGTGACTATGCTAAGCATGTGGGAAGCTGAAAGTGTCTTGGATAGGCTTGTCTAACTGTGCTTCCCAATGACTGGAGTCGTCACTGTAAAGTAAGGGAGGACACATGTCACAGTCAGCCACAAAAGGAGTATTTCCTAGGAGACTAGGGAAACATTTGAAAAATGAATACAGTTTTTCATGGTAGCAATTAAGAGGCACATTTTAGGGGGTAAGAATGACCTGAATGTAAAAATGCAGAAGCAGAAATAGGTGGGGACAGCAGGAATCTGGGTCACAAGGAGTGTGGTCCATGAGTGTAGACTGCAGGGGGCTACAGCATCTTCAAGATAGTATGGATGAGGAAGCTTTGGCCCAATCCTCAAGTCTTTAAGGAAAAGTGGAGTCTTGGATGTCACTGTGAAGTCATTGTGATTGGCTGGGGTTTTATTTAACATCTTCTGTATTCTGGGACTTAAGCTGAAGAAAACAATGGAGATATAACCAGGAAAAGAAAAAAATGTTGGAGCAGCCGGGCGGTGGTAGCGCACACTTTTAATCCCAACACTCGGGAGGCAGAGGCAAGCAGATTTCTGTAAGTTCGAGGCCAGCCTGGTCTGCAAGAGCTAGTTCCAGGACAGGCTTCCAAGCTACAGAGAAACCCTGTCTCGAAAAAAACAAACAAAAAATGTTGGAGCCAAACAATTCCTTTTGTTACTCTTGATGGTCATTTTTGTTGTTGGGGATTTGTTTGGTTTTGGTAGGTGTTGGGGATCAAGTCCAGGGCCTTGAACATGCCAGACAAGCGTTTAACCCTCCCTACCCCATCACACTTGTGTATACACACACACACACACACACACACACACACACACACACACACACACACACACACGGTTCTTAGAGCTTCTTGCATGATACGTGTCTGTTCTACTAACATTCCACAGTCAAGACATCAGTGGGTGGGAAATACGTTCCTATAGGGCACTGTTCTCAATCTCCCTAATGCTGCAACCCTTTAATACAGCTCTCGTTGTGGTAACCACAACCACAACATTATTTTTGCCACATAAGTGTAATTTTGCTACTGTAATGAAAAGTAATCTAAATACCTGTGTTTTCCAGTGGTCATAGGCAACCCTTGTGGAAGGGTCATTCAACCCCCACGACAAAGGTTGGGAGCAGCTGCTGTGGGGAGCAGTCTTTTAGGCACAGATACGGGATAGTAACATTTCTAACAAGTACCACTACCTGCTCCAGTGGGAGGGTGCGCTATGCGGTGACAGTTCATGTGCAGAGTGCTTGTTGGTTGGTAGTTAACACAGCAGCTGAGCCTTTGAGAGCAGAGACCCTGGGTGGGCACAGCTGAACTTCAGTCTGTGCTCAGGCTGCTGTTGTTGGTTGTTCAGAGAATAAATGACTTTGAAAGGAAAAGCAAGGAAGTTTATTCATAACTTGTTACATAACCTATCCATTTCCTATCTGTTCCTACACCCAATACCTTATCTAAGTGAGAGGGATTACTGTCACTATTTTTGAAAACCCCAAACTTAGGTTACTGAACTCTCAACTCCTCTCTGCCCATCCTTCAAATAACGCTCTAATGGGCTGCTAGCCTTGTTCCTTCATAGCTGAATGAATCAGTGCATCTGAGATTTCATTGTATTTGTGTTAAGTCTTATCTTTCACAGTGACTTATGATTTGGGGAAGAAAATCTTTTAAGGATGTGATTCTAAGATAAACAATTAAAGAAGTTTCTGGATTATTCTGAACTAGGTTAAGATTTCTTAATTTTCTTTCTGCCAGGCATTAGGTATTTTCATTTTGATACTTCCTACTTCAGACTCCTTTTTCTGTTGCGCAGGTTGTAAAGCTCAGTCAGTACAATCTGTGTTTGAAACAAGACTTGAAGGCGTGAGGCAGAGTAAACCGGGGCAGATGGGTAGAGGTGAAGGGTGGAGCTGAGTCAGATAGACAGCCGTCAGGAGTCAGCCTGCGAGCGCTCGTCCTCCCACATCCCAGCCACAGCTCTGGTTTCTTTGGAATCTGTAGAGTCAAGGTTCTAGATTGACAGTCTAACTTTTTCTGACCTCCATTAGGTTTATACTCTTGACGTACCAGACGCGTTCTATTACTGTTACAGTCCAGACCCTAGTAACGCCAGCAGGAAGGAAGCGGTCATGGAGGCGATGGCTGAGCAGATAGTGACAGTGTGTGCCACTTTGGATGAGAACCCTGGAGTGAGGTATAAGAGGTAAGGCGCGGAGTGTGCGTGTTGTTCGTTTGTGATGAGGCCTAAAGCACCGTAGCTCTGTTTTTTGTATCGCTTTGCAGAGTAGAGCTCCCTTGTATGGTCTCCAGGCTCTGCATAAAGAAAATCGAGAGTTTAGGCTTCAGATCGCAGAGTAACAGCCTCTGTAGCGGAACGTCAGAACTGAAGTTTGCTTTCGTTTACTTACAGAAAGCTTTGTTTGTTTGATCAGTTTAAGGAATGCTTCAAGGGTTGTTTTATTGGCTGTAAAGGCGAAATTTTTTAAACTTTTATACTACATACCTTTATTTACTTTTTTCTTTATGAAAACAAAGTTTAGTGTAAAGTACATTCATTTTCTGTATCAGGTTTGTAAGTTCATTCCAGTATGAACAGTAGCTGCTCGACCCTCATGTGAAGAACAGCTCCGCAGTATCCCACAGCCCCCCAGTTCCTACTGGCCACCTTCCCTCTCCCTCCCCAGAGCAAACTGCTGCTCACCTTTGAGGTGCGGCTCAGTTTTGCCTGATTTTGAACTACTATAGATGAGATCATAGGATTTTGTCTGTTTCATAGTGTTTTGTTCAATGTTACTCTCTAAGAGACACTGCTGTGTGTGCTGTCGGTCACTTGGGTTGTAATCCTGGCTCTGCTGCTGGCTGTGTTTAATCTGGTCTTAGAATGTATGATTATAAAATGGGAGTGATGGCAATGGCCTTCTCATGGAGTTGCTAGAATAAAAGGCCGTCACGTGTAAATTCCTAAGAAAGGCGGTGCCTCCACTCCACTGCTGCGCATAGCAAGTGTGCCATTGACTTCCTGAGCAGGTTCTGTGTCTCAACAGTGGCATCTGTCCAGTTGACTGGTAAACTCTTTAATTGCACATTTATGCATTGCTGCATGCTTCATCACTCTTAATGTTGGCATTTTAAAATCCGCTGTTGGTAGCTGGCAAGATGACTCAGCAAGTAAAGGGCTTGCTACCAAGGGTCTGATACTGAGTTTGAGCCACAGGGCCTCCCTGGTGGAAAAAGGGAATTGATTATCACAAGCTATCCCCTGACCTCTATACCTGCACTACTCCATGCTAGAGTCCACAAATAATCTCCTGTTAATTAGTAGAGCAGTATAATAAATCTCTTTAACTCAGACATCACCAAACAAGCTTTTTACCTTGGGAGTTAGGAAAACTGTAAATAATATGCTAATGATAATCTGGGCTTAGTGGAATTTAGCTAAGTGGTTTGCCTCTTGCTGGAGTTTAGTGTCTTTTAAGCTTCTACTGTTGTTGATGGTTGGTTAGACTCAGAAAAGTGAGTAAATATAAACCATTTATAATATAATAGTTTTATTACAGATATGCTTTGATTGGCTTTAAAAATTCTGGGGCCGGGAGACGGCTGCATTGGTAAACTACTAGTTGTGCAAGCACGAGAGCCTGAGTTCAGATCCCAGCAGTCACACAGAGGCTGGTCACATGTCTCCTACGCCAGTCTAGCTGAGAGGGTGAGTTCCAGGTTCAGTGAGAGACCCTGTCCCTCTGGCCTCCATAGACACACACACATCATAAATACACAAATTCTACCTGTTCTTTAACAGAATACTCCTTTATGCTATAGAAACTTTTAAGGTAAATTCTAAAATAAAATGACTTTTTTTAAAAAGCATTTTCAGCAAAAATATAAAAATCACTATTTGTGCCTTTATTTTTAAAATCAAAAGATTCTTAAACACTTTTAAAAGCATCATATGAGAACCCTTCCCCATTTTGCAGGTTAGTGTGCTAGCTGAAGAGCATTTTCCAACATTTTTCTTGTAGGTTTAGAAAATATACTAATACCACTAATCATGAAGTTACAATTTAAAGTATGATGCTACCATTCTTTCATTTTTTATTATTAAATATTTATTTACTTTTGTTTATATGAATGTGTTTGTGCCTGCATGAATTTATGTGCACCACGAGTGCACAGCTGCCCTAGAGGTCGGAAGAGGAACTGCAGTTAGAGTCTCATGTGTGCTCTAGGAACAAAAACCAGGCTCCCTGCAAGAGAGTTTAAGCCTGTTAAACCACCGAGCCGTATCTCCACCCACAGAGCATACAAGGTTTTAATGTGTAGCTGTCTTAGAAAACAGCAAAAGAGAGGATGTGAGGAAACGGCACGTGCTGCTGGGGGAGAATTGTCACTTCTTTTGGAAAGCAATTTGGGTTTTTTATTTATTTATTTATTATTTATTTTGGGTTTTTTTTTTGTTTGTTTTGCTTTTTGATTTGTTGTTGTTGTTTGTTTTTTGAGGAAGGGTTTCTCTGTAGCTTTTGGGGCCTGTCCTGGAACTCACTTTATAGACCAGGCTGGTCTCGGACTCACAGAGATCCGCCTGCCTTTGCCTCCCAAGTACTGGGATTAAAGGCGTGTGCCACCACTGCCTGGCTTTTGGAAAGCAGTTTGGTAACATTTAGAATGCATATACTCTAAGGCCCAGGATTTTTACCTTCATATGCAGTGCACCTAGAGAAATGTGTACGTGGAGAAATGTGCCAAGCGTTTTCTTTCTGTGTGTTGAGAATGATTTCAGAGTCCCTCCACTTTTAGGGGAATGAATATATAGAATCCAATGTAGTGATAGAGGGAGGGATACAGGAATGGCAACTTTATATTTAATATTTTATTTCTTCATATTAAAATTTCTGAAGCAGATGCTAAGGCTATGGCATATGACATGTTTGATAGTTTTCTATGTTTGTAAATGTTTGCATTTTATAACAAAGTTGTAGTCTTCTTTTAGAATTTACCTTTATAATATTGTAAAGTATGTCCTGAAAGATAATTGTTAAAATATTTTTTTCCATTTCTAGTAAACCTCTAGATAATGCCAGTAAGCTTGCACAAATGGTTGAAAAAAAACTTGAAGAGTACTACAAGATGGACGAGAAAGGCCTGATAAAGGTAACTGTGAACAGCACGCAGTGGCTCTGCAGAAGCTCTGCTGCTTCCCTAACCAGAGCAGCCTGTGCTCACCAGTTTTCTAGTATTGATGTGGGGATCACTAAGATGGATCTTCAGCTCTGATTTGAGAGTCCTTAGCGGAAACTTTAGTAGATTGTGTGATTTGACAGTTCTGTCGTGAGGGAGGCTGAGGCTTTGACGTCAGCAGTGTGTTCACATCTTGGCTCTGCCATTTAATGAATAATTATTTTAAATAAGGCATCTTTAAACTAATTTTTTAAGCCTATTTTTAAGCTAATGAAAGGATTAAATGAGTTAATTGTATGAAGTCTTTAGAATAATGCCTTCCACTGAGTTAGTATTTAATAAAGGCTGGGATTCCTGCTATTACTAGCTTTGCAATCTTGAGTTGTTTCTCAGCTCTGAAGTGAATGATAATGTGTGCCTTGCTTGGTTGTTATGAAAATTAGATGAGGTAACATCTAAGTATTTTGTACATGTAAGAGGAATACATAGCAACCTTTGTTATTGTCTGCTAAAAATAATGTAATGTAATCAAAGCCTAAAGTTGGAACCTGGGGAATGCCAGCATGTAGGCATGGCTAGAGAAGGAAGAGCCGAGGAAGGAGATGGACAAGTGGTGTCAGAGGCTGGGAAGCCACACAATAGCTAGAGCATAAAGGCAGGAACTGCCCTAGTCAGAAGAGGAGAAGGCCAAGGATGCTGATTGGCCGTGCTGTGCAGTGGGCGGCTTGAAAGGAATGCACAGAATACAGTGGCAACACAGGCTGGGAGTTATCTTACTCTAAACCTGGCTTAGAAGGTATCCTGCAGGAGGAGGCCCCGAGCTTCAAGAATGACTAGAGCATAATAAAGACAGTAATATCTTATTGCAAGAGTAACAGAGTTCTTTGGGTGGAGACATAGAAGGATAAAATTCAGTGTTAAACATGAATGGAAGATGTCAATTTAGAAATTATGCTGGTTACTTGAAAGGTGACTCTGGGCATAGAGGTTTAGTGAAAGCTGTGAGTCTACAAAGGTGGAGTGGCTTAACAACCATGGTAGGCAGTGACAAGTGTTTGTTAAGGCAAGGAAGTATAGTAGATGTCTCTTTAGTCCCATAGAGGTTCAGTGGGGAAAAGGCAGATGCTCGCTCTCTCCCTCCCTCTTTTTATTCTCTCTCCTGGAGAACTGCATATCCTTCAGGTGGCACCTTCCTTTATTCAAGCACCTATGAGGCTTACCTTGTTTTGAAACCTTTCCTAATTTGTCAGCCAAGTGATACCATGGTCTTTCAAATATTTCTATAAATGCCCAGGATTGCCTTTTCATTTGTGTGTTTCTGCAGACTCTCAGCTCATGTATGTTGTGTTTCATTGTAAATACATTTAACCTTCACAACAATCTCCCAAGGGAGAGGTCCTGCCATTTGATATAATTTTTACCAAGTGAATACTAACGTAAGAAAGGTTGAGAAACTTAACCGAGGCCATACAACAAGAAACTGATCGCAGCTGAACTCAACCCCATATCTGGTTCCACAGTATTCTCTTTCTCACTGTACCTCACTGCTTCACCTCTATCAGGAGAGGCGGTAATTCAGACGCATTTTCAAGTCTAGCTACGTGATTTACCTGTCTGCTCTGTGCAAATACATAGGAAATGTTGTCTGAATTGTAGCTAGTTACCTCTTGCTTAGGTCTTTGACTGCTAAGCTAAAGAGTTAGCTACTTCTAAGAGTGGAGTACAAACCAGGATTGCTACCACAGGGCTGTAATCCTAGTTACTCTGGAGACTGAGGAAGATCAAAGTTCAGGGCCTGCCTACAAAGTGAGCTCAACATCAAAAGTGAATAATAGCTTAGTGGTAGAGACCTGCCTAGCATGAAAGCCTGGGTTTGGTTCTCACTACCACACCCCTCACCCTCTCCCAAGAAAGAACTGGAAAAGATCCAAGCATTAGCAGTGGAATTTCCAACACTGCTCCTCGTCCGCTGTTTAGTGGTTGATATTGTTTTTGAATTAATGTTAACAGGGTTTTTTTATTATGATTTATAGTCTTGATTGTCATTAATATAATCTCTACTTTTTTGTTTTGTTTTTGCCTTGTTTTTTTGTTTTCAAGACAGGATTTCTCTGTGTAGTCCTGGCTGCCTTGGAACTCACTTTATAGACCAGGCTTGCCTGGAACTTACAGAGATCCACCTGCCTCTGCCTCCCAAGTGCTGGAATTAAAGGCATGCGCCACCACTGCCTGGCTAATGTAATCTCTACTCTTAAAATAGCTGATTTAATGCTGAATTTTAATGGCCTCTTTGTCATGTGGATATGATAATGTCTGTCTCAAGGGTGCCATAAAAACTGTGAGGTGGTATCTCTGTGAAATAAAATAGGCTTTTCTTGACTAGCAAATATCAACACAAAGAACTCAAGTAGTAGCTGCTGTTCACAGATTATGTCAGCCTTACTATTTGTAGAACCGAATGCACAAGAAGCTAACTTTGGCCAGGTGTTGTAGCAGCGTGTGTCTGTAGGCGCAGCACGGGGAAACTGAGGAAGGATGGCGAGTCCAACGCTAGCCTGGCTTAGCCACGTGGTGAGATCCCGTCCTAGGGAGAGAGAAAAGGAAGGAGTATTTAGGGAAAGGTAGATGTTACTTCTTCAAAGAAAATTAGGGAGTATTAAACTGATGTATATAGCCTCAATCTGATTATGAAAATGTTAGTTGCATAGCCTTGTTTTTCCCTACTGTGCACTCATGCTTTTGTTTGTTGTAATATAATTTCACATCTTAGGACATTCATTTGTTTTGTTTTATTGTGTGTTTTTGTTGAGGGACAGGATTAATCTTTTATTAAATACCAAAATTATTATTAAAAGTTTTAAATATTAAAAATGTGTTCACATAAAGATACTGAAATTTCTTAAGATACTTTTATCTTGTTATTCTAGGGTAAAACTCATTCCCAGCTCTTAATAATTGACCGTGGCTTTGATCCTGTGTCCACTGTCCTGCATGAACTGACCTTTCAGGCAATGGCATATGATCTACTACCAATTGAGAATGATACATACAAGCAAGTATAACTTGAAGGGCTTTAAAGGGCTGTAGACAGACTATCTAATGAAACCTGAAAGACCTGCAACCTGTTCATACAGAAGCCTTCTCTCTCTCTCCCTCTCCTGTAACTGTAACCTGACAAGATGTTCACTTTGTAAGCTAATGTGCAGCTTGCTTCAGAGCTTTTAAGTAGATTTGCTCCTTACCTGTCCTGCAGTAGAGGTGCTAGTCAACAAGTTGGTAGGGGTTTGCACTCATTCAGAGTAATGTCAGACTCATTATTATCATTTCTTTTTTTAATTTATTTTTATTTTGTGTACTTGATGTTTCGCCTACATGTATGTCTGTATGAGGGTATTGGATCCCTGTATCTGGAGTTACAGACAATGGTGAGCTGCCATGTGGGTGCTGGTAATTGAGCCCAGGTCCTCTGGGAGAGCAGCCAGTGCTCTTAACTGCTGAGTCATCTCTCCAGCTTCCCGTTATTATATTTCAAAATGTGTGTTATATCGAAAATGATTAAGCTGTGTTAATTCTAAATCATATTCCCAAAAGTGTTTTGTCGATATAATTTATTTTAAGACACCCAAAACCCAGTATAACGCTGCTGAGAATGGGCACAGTTGTACTGTTTCCATAGTTACTGATGTAATCTCTAAGCAAGGATATTAGGACAAGTGAATGACATGAGACAGCCTTTTTCAAGAAGCCATTTTACTTCTCATCAGTTTACAGGTATACAAACACACTCACAGAGCTTTATGATACCATGATCTCTAAATCCAAGTAGTAATTTTTCAGACAAGATTTGCTGAATGTTTCCGGCATTTGTAAACATTTAGCAGAAAAATCATGAATTTGATGCCAACCTGGGGTGCATGCCAGGTTAAAGATTTACTACTTGAACACAACAGTAAAACTAAGTATTAGTTTTATGTAATTTTGTTTATATTAATTTAGTAGAGCTGGATCCAGTGGTTCAGACCTATAATTCCAGCTGCTTGGGTGGCTTAAGGAGGTTTATGCTGGAAAGTCACAAGTTCAAGGCTAGCCTAGGCAGTGTAGTAGGCCCTTAACTCAAAAAAATTTTTTTCTTCCTTTAAATAAATGAGTAAAAAGAGGACTTAGTTGTAGAACACTTGCCTAGCATATATGGGGCCATACATTAAATTCATTGAACCACAAAAATAATTAGGAGTAGTTTTATTAAAATAATGCAACTTTTGATAATTATGATACTTTGCAATTTTTCTTAAATTGTGTATTTTCTATTGTGTTTTTATTTGCATTCCAGTTAAATCCTGATTTTTTTTTTCTGTCTTGTTTGTGTCGATATCAGCCAGGAAATCAGCAGAGCACCCCTGTTACCCTCTAGGTCACCAAGCTGCATTGTTCAGTAGATTTGAAAGAATCTGGTATCAGACCATAGAGAATTTTGTTCTAGACTTGCCAGAAGTTTAGAGAGTCCTGACCTAGTATTAAAATGTGCTCTCTCCAGATTTGCTGGCAAACGAAGGCGGGTTTAATTGCTTGGGGGAAGGAAGGCAGCTAGTTTTCACAAAGACAGCGATACCCTCTTACTCTAAGCCCCAGAAGTTGAGAGAAGACTGATGTGGGAGTATAAACTCCCCGTGCTCCGTCGGTCTTTACATGGGGCATGACTTCTTATTGAAAATAGTGTTGTAGTATTTGTGTGTGTGTGTGTGCGTGCGTGCGTGCGTGTGTGTGTGTGTGCTCACGCACATGTGCATACGCGCAAGCACAAGTACACACATACCTCAGCATGCATGTGGAGTTCTGAGGACAGTTATGCAGAGTGGGTTCTCTCCTTCCTTCATGGGTCCCAGTGGTTGAACCCAAAATTCAGCCGTCATGTTTCTGCTGCGAGTACTTTGATCCACTGAGCCAGCCCAGAAACTCTACCCCTCGGTCACTAAATCCAAAAGTCTGGTCTAACAGGTTCCTTCTTAATCCCTGCTTCCCAGGGTTGGAATGTTCTAGTGCTCAGTTTGTGGACTCTGTTTATATACTTTTGGAAGCATATTAATCTCAAGGTTTGTCTGTGATTGGCTCAACTGAGCCTTCTGCTTTAACTTCAGATTCACACCAACTCCCTAGCGAATATCTTCATTTGTAATGTCTGGTGAGCATCTTCAGTGTGTGTGTCCACACCTGAGTTGCTGGGAGCTCCCTGGAAAGTGCAGTGCTCCACATAGTAAATGCATCTCCTATCTCATAGCTACTTTCTCAGGCCCAAATTTCAGTCATGGCCAATCAAGTTCAAAAACACTCAGTTCAATAGTAAATCTTCATAACTACATTTTAAAGACCCAATTTTCCAGCTTGCTTATGACACCAGACTTAGCCTGAAGCTCACGATGTTAGCCCTCTGACCTCCCCCTCGCTGTCTTCCTCAGACTTCTCACTGACCTCTCATGCTCTGCTTCTGTCTTCGGTCCCCGCCCCCATCAGCTTTTCCAACTCGGGAGAAAGAGAATCTTAGTAAGAGCCAGGTCAGCGTGCCCACTTCACTCAGAACCTTTAAATGGTTTCCCATTATCCTCAGAGAAAAAGGAAACGTAGGTACAGCAGTCCCCAAGCCACACATCACCTGTGTCCCCCCATTTTAGTTTGATTTGATTGCCTGCTCTTCACCCCTATGTTCAACACACTGTAGAGGGACTCCCCTCCCTGCCAATCTCCATCACACCCTCCCAAGGTCTCACTATGTACTCCTGGCTGGTCGCCTTGAACTCTCAGAGGTCCAAGTGCCTCTGTCTACCACGTGCTGGCATTGAAGGCATGTGTCACCCTGCCTGGCCTCCATCACAAGTTTTGCTGGAACCAGCAATTTTTCTGCTTATTCATGCATCATAGAGACTGTAAATGTACTCTAATGGACTGTTGTGTCTTGGAGTGTTGCCTTCACACTACTGGTTTGCTTATAAGCCACTTAAATGGCATAAGTACACACTGGTATTTTGCATAACAAAGGACTTCCATCCTTAGGTTAGCCTTGTAATTGAACACAGCCATTTATCTTTGGGTATCTTAGACCACATTGTTTTGTAAATGAAGCCTATAATTTTGGGGTTATAGAAACTACTGCATTTATATAACAGAAATCAACATGCATTGTCCATAGTTCAAAACTAAGAAAATGCTGTGTAGTCCCTATCTGCCCGAGGAAATTGACAGCTGAGTCTTTCCTACCTCCACAAGGAAAAGGGTATCTGCATTAAAAAAGGAAATTACGTTGAGGAACTCAGTTTTTTTAAAGCCAATATCATGGTCCCCTGAACCTCCTGAATTGCTCTTACTCCAGTAGAACTTGGTAAAGCTGTCACAGTATTTTTACAGCCATATTAGTTTTCTCACTTCTTCCTATTTAAAGGAGACATGACTTTAGGCTTGGTTAGGAGAAGCTGCAGATGCTGTGTTTGTGGTTTTACACAAGCACTCTGGGCAGCCTAACTAGTGCGTTGGCTCTTGACGGATGGACGTGATGACTGCGCTGTGGATCACTAGCTAGCGTATCGTGATGCTAAGTGATTAAAGGCGCAGCTGCTTGGGTATTCAGCTTTGCTGCTTGATTGGTCTTTGTAGTCTTTGTATTTGAGACCGGGTCTCCTGTGACCCAGGCTGGCCCTGAACACTGTTGCTGGCGTGACCTTGACTCTGGTCCTTCTAACTGCCTTCCAAATGCCAGTCCACCTAGCTGCTTCTGTTCTTAAAGCTCACTGTGGGATGTTGAATTTTCAATTTGTAAGATGGCGTTCTGCCAAGACTGTAAACCTAACATTTGAGATGAAAAAGATGTTTTTCCTAAATTTCTAATAGAAGGGTTCTAATCTGCTTTAGGTTTTGACCCCCTTAAGTAACAGACTGAGTCTACTTTTCAGTACTGTTGTTTAGAAAAATGTTTTTTCTACTTTCTGAGGAAGAGATTCTGAAAATGTTCTCCCCGGCCTGTTTAGGTACAGAACCGACGGGAAGGACAAGGAGGCAGTTCTCGAAGAAGACGACGACCTGTGGGTCAGGGTCCGGCACCGGCACATTGCGCTTGTGTTGGAGTATGTGAGCCTGTTCTAACTTTGCTCTGTAGTTTTTAGGTACTAAATTATTAAAGTATATTTTATAACTTTAAAAGAGTTTTGTAAAGAACTAACTTAGACATTTTTCTCATTTATCTGACAGGGAAATTCCAAAACTTATGAAGGAAATTTCATCAACAAAGAAAGCTACAGAGGGGAAGGTAAGATGATAGCAAAGATGCATTTGGACTTTAAAGACAAAGTCTCTGAACTCAGGCTGATGGCAAACTCACCGCTTAGCTGAGCATGACCTTGAACAGGAGGTCCTGCTCCATCATCAGGTGCTAGGATTGCAGCTGTGTATTGCACGGGTCACTTAATAACTGTGTGTGTGATATGTATCTGTTTGTCTGTGTGTGCGTGTGCAATGTGTTTGTGTGTGGTGTGGCTGTGGGGGTATGTTGTAGTGTGTAATATGTGTGTGTGGTGTGTGCATGGGGGGGTGTAGTGTGTAATATGTGTGTGTAGTGTGTATGCATGTGTGGGGTGTTGTGTGTGTGGTGTATGTGCAGTGTGTAATGTATATGTGTGTGGTGTGTGAGTGATGTGTATTTGTGTGTGGTGTGTGTGATGTGTATTTATGTAGTGTGTATATGTAGTGTGATATATGTGTGGTGTGTATGTCTGTGTATCTGTATGTGATGTGTTTGGTGTGTGTGATGCATGTCTGGGGGGGTGTATATAGTGTGTGATATGTGTGTATGATATGATGTATGTATGTGGTGTGTGTGTGTATAGTACGTGGTGTGAGTGTAGTGTGTGATGTATGTGTGTGGTGTGGTGTGTGATATGTGCATGTGATGTGTGTATGTGGTGTGTGTGTGTGATGTATGTAATGTGTGCTGTGTGTGTGATGTAGTGGTCACAACTTTTGGGAGTTGATTTCTCTCCCACCTTTACATGGTTCCAGGACTCAAACTCCAGTTGTCAGCTTGCACAGCAAGTGCTTTTACCCACTCAGCCGCCTTGTCGGCCCTGCAAAGGCAAATTACAAAGTTGAAAGGAAAAGGGTGAAAATTACTGTAACTTTCTATTTGGGGCTATTCTAACACAGAGAGAATAGAGAAGTGCCTGTGTGCTGTGACCTCAGTTTTATCTGTGCTACTGCCATTAAAATTTAGTACTTAAAGGCCAGTTAGTCATTTTCATCAGCACATAGATGAGGGGTTTGGTTTTGTCTTGTTTTGTAAGAATCTCACTATGTTGCCCCTGCTGGATTGTAGACAAGGCTGCCCATGAACTCCGAGAGCTCGGTCTGCACCTATTATAGGCAGAGGCCACTAGTTCGTTTTCGGCTGCTCAGCCCCAAAATAATCAGATAAAAACCATATTATTTGCAATACTGTTTGGCCAATAGCTTAAGCATATTTCTAGCTTGCTCTTATATCCTAAACAACCCATCTCCATTAATCTGTGCATCACCATGAGGTCATAGCCTACTGGTAAAGTTTCGGCGGGCTCCAGTAGAGGGTTCTGTCTCAGGTGTGGCTACATGGCTTCTCACCAACTTCGCCTTCTTTCTCCCAGCATTCAGTTTAGTTTTCCCCACTTAGCTCTACTCTGCTAAGCCACGGGCTGAAATAGATTTGTTCATTAACCAATAAAAGCAAGACATAGACATAAGGACTTCCCACACCATGCTCCCAAGTGCTGAGATTAAAATCCTGTGCTGCTCTGCCAGGTTTTTGGTATTGAAGTATAATATTGAGGTTTTGGGTATTGAAGTATAGTGCACAAGTGAGTGCACAGATTGTAATGTGTGCTCGCTGGCTGTTCATGTGTACACATTCCCATGTTATTGTCACGCTAATGTTAGTGCACATTTTCTTTTTGGCATTTTTATAAATAGCATTAGTTTTAAGATTCTATTTTGTTAGCATATAAAATATAGGTGATTTTGTAAATTTTTACTATGGGTCCAGTGACCCTGTAATCAACTTACTTCCTTAATCCTAATACTTAGTTTAAAGATTAGATTTTGTTTGTTTGTTTTGTTTTTTGAGACAGGGTTTCTCAGAATAGCCCTCTCTGTCCTGGGAATTCACTCTTGTAGACCAGGTTGGCCTTGAACTCACAGAGATCCTCCTGCCTCTGCTTCCTGACTGCTGTGATTAAAAGTATGCACTACCACACCCGGCTTCTTTCTGCATTATTCTATTAACGTAATGAATTATATTCACTCTTTTTCTGATGTTAAATGAGCTGTCTTTCTAAAATGAACTCCACTTGGTCATGATGCCCTGTTCTAAGTGCTGATGGATTCTGTCTGCTGAGCACTGGGTTTGCTTGTTTCCTGTCTATGAGAAGTATTTCCTGTAACATGACTCTTTTGTAACAGTCTTGTGCAATTTTCATATAAAAATTATGTTAATCTTATAAAATGAGTTGTGACTCTCTCATTTTACCCTGAAAGGAATTGTGTAACATAATTGCTCTGTTGTGATTGGAATTCACCATTGAGGATAGAGTATCCTTCACAAAGAAGTCTTTAGTTATAATTAATGTAAATTCGTTAGAATATATATGCATATATATTATATAGAACACAAACATTTGTATGTGTACCTTTACCAAATTTTTGCTTGTGTCAGTTTAGAAAGACTATTTTTCAAAGAATTTGTCTACTATCCTTAACTTTTGAACTCTTTTCTTAGCCTCTCAGTGTGAATAGAAGCCATGCTAATGTTCTGGTTATTAATCTTTTTTTTGTTTTGTTTTTTTTCCATATGCATGAATGGTTTTTTTTCCGGTTATTAATCTTGATAACTGATTTTTCTCATGATTTTTAATGCTCCTACATTTAATATCTTTAATATTTCAAAGAGCCATGGATATAGCTTAGTGGGCGAATGCCTGTCTAACATAAATGATTGCCTGGATTCAAGCCCTAGCAGTGCAAATACACGTATTTTGATTCTGTTGATTTTCTCTGTGTAGGTTCATTTTGTCTGTTACTGTGTGTTTGATGTCTGTGTGGTGCATGGGTGCCGTGGTGCGCATGTGGAGGCCAGAAGACTTTAGTAAAGTCACCTCTCCTTCCATCTTCCTGTGGGTTCTGGGACCAGACCAGATCGTCAGGCCCTCACAGCCAGCAGTTTACCTGCTGACATGCTGCTGGCTCTGTATCGGCTAGTTTTAGATTTAGTTTATTTGTACACAGTTTTAATGTCTTTCAGTTTTGTTTTAACTTTTTTCTAGGTCCTTGAGTTGGACATTTGGAGTATTAACTTTTAACTTCTCTCCTACTGGGTCTATTTAGAGTTATTTCCTTCTCAGCATTAGCTAAATCCCAGGGGATTTGAAATAGCTTTTTACCTCTTTTGTTTTTAGTTTTGGTTATTTGAGATGTGGTCTAGATGTCTGCAGTGTTTACTTAAATCTTTTTGTTTTGTCTGTATCAGAGAATGCTACCATGTCCTTAGCACTGAGACTCTTCTGAAATCTCTGTCTGGGCTTAATTACCCATGTTAGTTTTCTCTGCTGGATCCTTGAGCAGTGTAGGGCTAAGGACACCCACCACGCATGGTTATATTTCCGTTGGTTCCTTCCTGTCCATACCTCTTAGCTTCGGGAGCCGACCTAGGCAGCCCTCAGTAACTGTGCCTGGGGACCGGAGGCTGATCTCAGTGATCACCTGTTCTGCTTCCGCCATCTCGCTGGTTGTCCGCTGCCCAGAAGGACTGTTTTATCTGTCCACAGGGAAGAGTGTGACAGAGTCAGAGGTCTCCTAACATTATTTTAAAACTTAGCTCATTTATTAAATTAGCTGGGTTTATTAGGACTTACAAGCTCTGGATTGGAAGCTATAATGTGGAGTAACTGAATCATGGGCTTGTTTAAGTTTGTCTTTTGTTGTGTTTGTTTTTCCTAGACATCACTTAGCGCTCTTACCCAGCTGATGAAAAAGATGCCCCATTTCCGAAAACAGATGACAAAGGTAAGCCATGGCCTGCGTGAGACTCTGCCTCTGATTGCTTGTCTGCTCCTGTGCCCTGAATAGTTAGTTGCTGGTAGTTGTCTCCCAGTCTTTCCTGTAGAGCTGAGAAATTCTAAATTAACCGAACTAGCCTCTGACTTTTCTAGTTACGTCATCTGTATTTTGTAAATCTTTAAAAAAAATATTTGTCTTAGACAGCTGAACAGAATAATTTGATATTTCTCTACCTCAAAGAAAAAGTCAGTATGAGATTATCTAGTGGCTGTTTTGTTTGTTTCCTGTGTTGGGCACCAACCCATGCATTTCCTTAAATTAATAGTAACAAATTAGATTTAAAATCATTTAAATCCAGACAAACTCACTCGCTTTCTTTCCATTCTTTTCCCTTCATCCCTCCGTCTCTCCTTCCATCTATCTGTCCATTTATCCACTGGTCCATCCATCTTCGGCAGAACTGGGTTAAGACTCACTCTAGCTCCCACTGAACTGGAACTCCCCTAACTCAGGCTTGTGTCAGACGTGAGGCAATCCTCTGGCCTCATCCTCGAGACTGCTGGTCTGTCAGCGTGAGGCACAGCCGCAGCCTCAGCCAGCCCGGCCTCTCCTAGAATAGCTGTCTTTGCACATTCTTACAATCTTGGAGCCCAGTTAAGAACCAGTAATGTAAAAGGAACCTTTTGTTTTGTTTTTTTGAGTCAGGGTTTCTCTGGCTCTGTAGGCCAGGTTGTCCTCGAAGTCACAGAGATCCACCAGCCTGTCTACCAAGTGCTGGGATTAAAGGTGCACCACCACTATCCAGTTTAAAAGAAACCTTTTGTTGTTCTTCTTCAGGAGTTGACTTTTTTCCCCTTATCCAAGTATTTATTTATTTGTTTGTTTGTTTGTTTGTTATGTATACAATATTCTGTCTGTATGCCTGAAGGCCAGAAGAGGGCACCAGACCTCATTACAGATGGTTGTGAGCCACCATGTGGTTGCTGGGAATTGAACTCAGGACCTTTGGAAGAGCAGGCAATGCTCTTAACCTCTGAGCCATCTCTCCAGCCCCCTTATCCAAGTTTTTGTTACTCTACAGACTCCACGTGATTCACCACTATATTGTTTTTGCTGTCTGCAGGCAAAAAGCCCATAGACATAATTTTTTAAAGAAGTTGGATATCAGTTACACAAAAAGTAATTAAAATGTTATAAATAATGACTTCCCTCTGTTTTTCAGCAAGTTGTCCATCTTAACTTGGCTGAAGATTGCATGAATAAGTTTAAGCTGAATATCGAGAAGCTCTGTAAAACTGAGCAGGTATGTGCAGGGCCAGGACCCCCGCTTCTGTGGTAGAGTTCCAGAGCAGCTGTGTAAGCCAGCATGCGGCCTCCGCCCAGCGCAGCAGCTGAGCTCCACACAGTCACAGAGTCTTAGACAGGGACTGACCTAGGCAGTATTGATGCCTGGTTCCCTGCTTCCTTACTCAGCTTTGTGTCACTTTAACAAATACCAGAAATGATAAACTTATTTTAGCTCACGGTTTTGGTTGGTTGTGTTTGTTTTAGATGTTGGGGCACACTTGATTGAGAATACTTGAGATCTACAGGGTTTTGTTCTTTTTTTTTTTTTTTTTTTTTGCTTTTTGTTTTACAAGACAGGGTTTCTCTGTAGCTTTGGAACCTGTCCTGGAACTAGCTCTTGTAGACCAGCCTATCCTCGAACTCACAGATCTGCCTGCCCCTGCCTCCCGAGTGCTGGGATTAAAGGCTTGCGAAACCACCGCCCGGCAAGATTTACAGTTTTATGATCAATTCACTTCACTGCTTTCGGGTGTGTGGCACATTATAGCAGAGATTTGTGGTACAAAGAAGCCAAGAGATAGACAGAGATAGATAGGCAGTTCTGCTGTCCCCTTCAAAGGCACAACCAAAGACTTGACGACCTCCTTTAGCTCCCTGCTCTCAATTCCCTCCAGAATTAAGCAGAAGCACCAGAGGACAAAATCCTTACCACGTGGCCCTTTGGGGCCAATTCTAGGTCCAAACTGTAGACCCAGCATTGACAAGTCGGTCCTCCTGCTCTGTGGTCTTGCAGTGTGCGTTGTGGAGTGCTTTAAATTACTGGAGCCTCTTCTCAAGGCTCTCTCAGAGTTCGGCACAAGTACTCTATCCTGCAGCAGTCTACGCAGCATCGCACTACACAGTTCCTAAGCTGTGCAGAGCATCACGTTAACAGAAATTGAATGCGAGTTGTTTGCACTGTTAACTATTCTGGTAGCCACATTACAAAGGAAAAAAGGAGTTAATTTTGGTAATAAATTTGACTTAACCTAATATGTTTGTTTTATTGTTTCAGCATGTAATTAATATAAAAACTGTTAGTGAGATATTTTCTGTTCCTTCACAAGTGTTCAGAAATCCGTTGTTGGCGCCCAGAGCACATCCTGACTACACAAGCACATCAGAAGTGCTCTCGCCCTCATTTGTGGTGGCTGCCGCAGTGCCCAGTCGGGTTGCCATGACTGTCTTCCCCTCTGATTTGCTTTATGGCCACCTGTGTTTCGTGTGATGAATAGTTTGCAGCTAACATTCACATTTCCTGTATTACGTCATCAGGGTTCCACAACTAATGATAGATACTTTTGACCAGAAGGTAAATTTGGATTGTGGAGCACTGTCTGCATTTTACTGTCCTTCAGGACCTGGCACTGGGAACGGATGCGGAGGGGCAGCGGGTGAAGGACTCCATGCTGGTGCTCCTCCCAGTGCTGCTCAACAAAAACCATGACAACTGTGACAAGATCCGCGCGGTCCTGCTCTATATCTTCAGTATCAACGGTAATGGCGCCTGCTCAAGTAGTCGCTCGGAAATCACTTAGATTCTTTGTACATTTACCTCCTGTATATTATTTCTGTGTGTGGTGGGGATCGTAATGTCATGGCCTATGACTAGAGATTATTTTATATCCAGATTTTAGCATCCACCAGTACTGACCACTACTTACATGGTATCTACTCTGTGGTCTTGCAGGTTAGGTACATTTTGAAGTCCTGTTTTCTCCTTCCATGAGGGTTCCAGGGACCAAACCCAGGTTGTCAGTCTTAGCAGCAAGCCTCACAAGCACCTTTACCCACTGAGCCATCTCCTTAGCCCCTAACACATTTTTAAAACAGTTTGTTACTCGCCGTAAGGGAATCTTAGGAACCCCGGAAGTAAATGCTAGTTAAGATAGGAAACAGAGAGAAGACTAGAAGGGACATGAGTTTGTTTTGTTGTTGTTGTTGTTTTTTAAGCTTTAGCCCTCGTACTGATTACTCCAAACCTAGAATTAGTTTTGGTAGCAGTTATCTGACTGTGCACTCTGCTTTCCCTTCCGTAAGGAACGACTGAAGAAAATTTGGACAGACTGATCCACAATGTGAAGATAGAAGACGACAGTGACATGATTCGGAACTGGAGTCACCTTGGCGTTCCCATCGTTCCCCCAGTAAGGGAGTGTGCGCAGAAGCATGCACACGCGTGTGTCTGTGTGTCTGAAGGGGAATGTGACTAAAGTAATCTCACACTAGCTCCAAATAGGGTATAATAAGGGGTTCTTTATTTAAGAGGGGACGCACAGATCACAACGGGAAACGGGAACAGAATCTAAAATGCAGACAGTGCTCCACAATCCAAATTTACCTTCTGGTCAAAATTATCTATCATTAGTTGTGGAACCCTGATGACGTAATACAGGAAATGTGAATGTTAGCTGCAAACTATTCATCACACGAAACACAGATGGGGGGGGCAAGCCAGCGGGCCTGGGTCTTTTTGGTACCCAAGGCCACGCCCTACCTGGTCCAGCCTCTCAAAGGCCATTGGCTGAAGGAGGTTCCCCATGTGTGTGTGTGTGTGTGCATGCATGTGCATACATGAACTACTTTTGGACTTTGTGTGTGTATGTGCATGTGTGTGCATGTGCATCCTTAACTACTTTTGGACTTAGGCACACTGCCATTGCACCATAAGGTCCTTACATTAACTGTTTTTGTTGATGGGAATCTTATAGACATTCTTGACTTCATCTTATAGAATTTGATTATTAAGTAAGCAGTTGGGATTTTTGTTTTGTTTTGTTTTCATTTTCTGTGTCAAGGTCTCATGTAGTCCAGGCTGGTCTCAAATTTACTATGTTTAAGGATAACCTTAAACGCCTGTCTTTACCTTCTAGCGCTGGGTTACAGTTGCGCCTACCACACTGGTATATGTGGTGCTGGGACTACGAGGCGAGCGCTCTGGCCGCCTGAGCTGCGTACCCACCCCGATGTTCTTTTCTAAATACCTTTCTCTCAGGTGATTCACCTGTGTCAGTGCACAGAGAGAAATCACATCCTCCGGAAACAGTTTAGGCTCAGACTGGGCACATAGCTTGGTAGTGTGGAACTTGCCTGAGGCCCTTATAAATATAAATGATAAATAAGCAAAAATAAGGCTCAGAGTCAAATTTGAAAGCTCTCCATTTAGAACACTTTCCCACCAAGTTTTATGATACTTTTACGTAAATTAGCCCTTTATGACACTCATATTTACTGCGAAGGTACAGATACTGTTAAGTGACCTCACATGCACCAAGTTGGTGTGATTTCTTTTCTTTTTTTTTTTTAAGTACGCGGTTTTCCTGTTAAATGGAATGCAGAGTTGCTGGTAATTAAACCTTCTTTAGAAAATGTAAGTGACATTCTGAAATGATCTGTCTCTTTAATTCTGTTAGTCCCAGCAAGCCAAGCCAATAAGAAAAGACCGGTCTGCAGAAGAGACCTTCCAGCTCTCCCGGTGGACACCCTTCATCAAGGACATCATGGAGGTAAGATCACAGCCTCCCACTAACCTGAGCGTCGCCTGTGGCTGCGCCTTACTCTTGTTTACTATCATTGTGAGCATAGCTGACATGCAGGGGTGTCTGGAGTGCTTGGAGGGTCACAAACAAAAGTTTATCTACTGGGATTCCATAGGCAGAGAAGCTTTTGAAGTCTTAGGGTCCTCAGGAAAATTCATCACTATCTGTAAATTTTTTAAAAAATGAGCACACACATTTCTTGAAAAACATTGCTGTTTTTTTAAATAACTATGTAGCATAAATTAATTTGAATGACAGTTGGAAACAATGACATTTCAATATTACTTAGTAAATGATAAGCTGGGCAGTGGTGGCACGTGCCTTTAATGCCAGCACTCAGGAGGCAGAGGCAGGCAGATCTCTGAGTTCAAAGACAGCCAGGACTAAACAGAGAAACCTTATCTTGAAACAAAAAGCAAAAAACTGAAAAGTATGTGATTAAACTGTAGTTTGTTGTTAGAGTCATCAGGTGGATTGCTTTTTTTAGTGCTGTTTGCTCTTAGAAAATATTAATTTATAGGAATTATAAACTAATTTTAAAATTGCCTTAGGAGCTTAATAAAAAAACATTCTTTCAGCTTTCCTTTGACTAATTATAGCTCTAATTTCTACTTTCCTTTCAGTGCTAATGCTCTTACTATTATTCTGCTTTTCAAAACTAATTTTACGTCACTTGTAAATGCATGAAGACATCCGAAAAGTGTAAGGAACTTAGACTTTGTCTTCTGCGATGTAAGTTGCCTCCTACCCCAACAGTGATTATTCAGGAACAGTTTCCGCATAATTGTCCTTGTTTTAACTCTTAACAAGGTTTTCATGCTAAATCCAGAAACCACACATTGGCTCTGTGGCTGTCTATGGCTTCTAGGGTTTCTCCTAACTTAAAACATTTCTTCCTCTCTGGCAGTCTTGTTTGTTTGTTTGTTTGTTTTGTTGCTTTTATTGTGAGACAAGGTTTTGCTGTGTAGCTTTGGAGCCTGTCCTGGAACTCACTCTGTAGCCCAGGCTGGCCTCAAACTCACAGGGATCCGCCTGCCTCTGCCTTCCGAGCACTGGGATTAAAGGCGTGCGCCACCACCCCCCGGCTCTCTAGCAGTCTTATTAAAATCCCCTTGAATTGCTTTGTCCTTCTGGGTCCACTTTTCTTTGCCATCATCTGTAAAGCAAATTGTATTGACTAATAAAAATGGAACCATAATAAATTCTAAAATATGAGCATGAACTTGTTGACTGACCAAATATATATTGCTGTATTAATAAAGCATTCATAATCTGTTTATATAATCCAAACATATACATAGCATATCATTGTCCTCAGTGTCTCAGGGTTAGGTCTGTGCATTCTGTTTCAGAGGCACTGCCATGAGGGACAGTGGCCTGGTGCCACTTAGGAACTCCAGTGTCCCTAGAGCTGACAGGTTCTCAGACCACTGCAGACCCCCAGTAAAGAAAGGCAGATCTGAAATGTGTTTTGGTTTATTATGTGAGTAAACTAGTACATTCATTTTTAAGTTTACTTTTATTAATTTAATTGTGTGTGTATATATGTTTGGGTATGTGCACGTGAGTGCAGGTGCCCATGGAAACCAGAGGCATGGGATCCTGGAGCTAGAGTTACAGGCAGTGTGAGCTGATGTGGGTGCTGGGAACTAAATTTCAGTCTCCAGAAGAGCAGTAAGTGCTCTTTCCCACTGAGCCGTCTCTCCAGCCCCAGTGTATTCATTTTTACTGCAAGACTTAGGGGTGTAAAGAAGGGCTGTGCACAGAACAAATTTCTGGTACTACATTTTCTTGATGGTTAATGGTTTTCTTCCTAGGATGCCATCGATAATAGATTGGATTCCAAAGAATGGCCATATTGTTCCCGGTGCCCAGCAGTGTGGAATGGCTCTGGAGCTGTGAGGTAAACCTGTAAACAAAGTCACTAAAATGTTTGTGCTAGGAGGCTACAGACAGTGATTGAAGATGCTGCACAGTGTTCTCTCTGAAGCATGTAGTAATGTAAAAGGTAGTTTTCTTCAACTGTGACCTGATCAGAAATTATAATACAGAATAATGAAACTGGCACCTCCCCACACACCTGCCTCCTTTTACAGCATAGCTCCCTCCCTCCTTCCTCCCTTCTTCCTCCCTCCTCCCTCCCTCCCTCCTTCCCTCCCTCCTTCCCTCCTCCCTCCCTCCCTCCCTCCTTCCCTCCTCCCTCCTTCCCTCCTCCCTCCATCCCTCCCTCCCTCCTTCCCTCCTCCCTCCTTCCCTCCCTCCTTCCCTCCTCCTTCCCTCCTCCCTACCTCCCTCCCTCCCTCCTTCCCTCCCTCCCTCCCTCCCTCCCTTCTTCCCTCCTCCCTACCTCCCTCCCTCCCTCCTTCCCTCCCTCCCTCCCTCCCTCCCTTCTTCCCTCCTCCCTCCCTCCTTCCCTCCCTCCCTCCCTACCTACCTCCTTCCCTCCCTCCTTCCCTCCCTCCCTCCCTCCCTCCCTCCCTACCTCCCTCCCTCCCTCCCTACCTCCCTCCCTCCTTCCCTCCCTCCCTCCCTCCCTCCCTTCTTCCCTCCTCCCTCCCTCCTTCCCTCCCTCCCTCCCTACCTACCTCCTTCCCTCCCTCCCTCCCTCCCTCCTTCCCCTCCCTCCCTCCCTCCCTCCTTCCCTCCTTCCTCCCTCCTTCCTTCCCTCCCTCCTTCCCTCCTCCCTCCCTCCTTCCCTCCCTCCCTCCCTCCCTCCCTCCCTCCCCCCTCCCTCCCTCCCTCCCTGAATTCTGCTTTGCAGGGCTTTGGGTTTGGGTATTTTTACTACTGTATGTTGATGCAGAAATGACACAGCACTTGTGCAGAAGTCAAAAGACAACTTAGGAGAAAGTTCTCCCCGCTACCATGTAGGTCCTGAAAACTGAACTCAAGCCATCAGGCCTGGCAGCAAGCAAGACACTTTACCTAAGGAGTCGTCTCATGGCCCGTGTAGGGTTTTCTCTTGATATTTGGCTGCTTTCAATTTAACTGTGTTATGTCAACATGCAGTTCTCTCTTGTTTATTCTACCTGGGGGTTTGTTGTGTTCTTTCGTCTTTATCAAGTTTGGGGGTTTTCGGTGTTGTATTTTTGAATGATCCCTTTCTCTCTCGCACTCTGAAGACTGGCGTTGTCCTGGTGTCGCTGGAGCTCTGCTTCCCTTGGTTCTGCAGTTGTCTCCCCTGTTTACCTTTGGTTCCTTTGAGGCTCAGGGCTGCTCTCTGCGTGTCTGTTGACTGTATTTCATTGTGCGGCATGTCTGCATTTGCCGTTGGGTCTCTGCAGTTTCTGCTTCTGCCGTTTGTTTCATTAGTCTTGATGCTGAAGGTGAAACCTAGGCTAGGCGAGCGCATCACGGCTAAGTCACTGCCGGTCAGCTCTCGTGTCATTCTGCTGAGCCTGCGCTGGTGAACGACATCTTTACAGTCTACATTCAGACAGCTGTAGATGTGATGTGGATAGAATCTGCTTCGAAGACTGCTCAGTACAGCCTCTGCCGAAGTATGGACCACAGCACATTGTGTCTTTGCATGTTCACTACCTTTTATTGAAATGGACCTTTTAGAGAATATAGTAGAGCAACTCCTGAGTTGCTTTCTGTGGTTTTGAAGATTTATTTTAATTATGAGTATATTTGGGAAAGTGTGTGCAAATGTCCACACAGCCCAGATATATTGGATCCGTCTCCTGGAGCTGGAGTCACAGGCAGCCTTGAACCAAACTTGAATCCTGTGAGAGTAATACCCACCGTCGGAGCCTCTCTCCAGCCCCTTTTGGTATAATTGTGTAGACTTAAACTGTAGACTTTTTCTCTCTTGCTGTGTAGAGTCGCATAGGCCTTTGGAGTTTGTTTATTTTCAGCTTGACTCTAGCGGTTGTTTCTGTCTGTGTAGTTTAGTGATCAGTAGTTGTCTGGGCAGACATTGTCATTACTTCAGGTATGTGCCTTTCGTCCTCCGTCGATCACACCGAGGCCTGAAGAATACGCTCTCCCATGGCCAGCTCTCTGGTCAGCTTTTTTCCTTCCCATCTTTTCCCCGATGGTCTTGAGTCTCCCTGCATGTGAGCGGATGAGCAGTTAGCTAGCACAGCCTACAGAGCATGTCCTTGGGTTTTGTTTTGCTGTTGTTTTTTCGATTTTTGGTTCCTCAGGACACTCCTGTTCCACTTCTGACAGATGTGATGGACACCACAGCTGTCCTTGCTTGGGTCCAAACAGTGTTTGTCCACCATCCAGTTGTGGAATCCCAGTAGTGGCTGTCCCAGTACCCCTAGGTCCTCCCCTTCTTGTCTTCAGATCTCACTCTGCAGGGTTTCATCCCTGATTTCCTAAAAATTTCAGCACATAGACTTTTCAGGGATAATAGGTTCTCATATTAAATAAAAGAGGAAGCTGGAAGGATGGCTCAGAGGTTAGGAGCTCTGGCTGCTCTTCCAAAGGATCCAGGTTCAATTCCCAGCACCCACATGACAGTTCACAACTGTCTGTAACTCCAGTTCCAGGGGATCCAACACCCTTCTCTGCATACATGTGGTGCACAGACTTACATGAAGGCAAAACAGCCATGCACACAAAATGAAAATTTAAAAATATTTTAAACATTAAAATAAAATAACATTAGCTTTATAAGTAAAATTGCTGAGCTAGACTTAGTGGGTTTTATTTAGGTTTTGGAATTAAGGTGTTATGTGTATCTATCTATATCTATATATTTATATCTATCTATCTATATCTATCTATCTATACATATATATCCATCCATCTCCTAGGCCAGCCTTGAGTTCTCTGTCCTACTATCTTATCCTCCCAAGTAAAACTGTAAGTGATTTATTCAAATTGAACTCTGGAGTGAGGCGGGTTGCCTTTGCCTACTGTGGTGAAATTGTACCCTGATTCCTTACTTCATTAAGATCAAGACAGCTGGTTCCAATGGTAAGTTTGAGAATGGTTATAATGTGTTTGTTTTATTTTTTACTTTCTAGTGCTCGCCAGAAACCCAGAACTAACTATTTAGAGCTGGACCGGAAAAATGGGTCCAGGCTGATTATTTTTGTGATTGGAGGAATTACATACTCTGAGATGCGCTGTGCTTATGAAGTTTCTCAGGCACATAAATCCTGTGAGGTTATTATTGGTAAGACTTCTGTATTTTCTGTTTCTTAAATGTTTAAGGCAATGTTTTGTAAAATTCCTGGTTTTTTCTTCCTAGTTGGTATTTTGATAATTTTATTTTAAAATATCCTGTTTTTAGAGGCTTGATCTTGCTCCTTTAAAACTGTGTCTTCTGATATTATTTGCTATGGCCATTAAGTACTTTTGTGACATATTAATGCATTTTTACTTCAGAAGTGTTTGTTTTCACATATATGGATCTAACATGAGGCCTGTGTGGAATTGAGTTTGAAAACCAGCCTGGGCTAGCAATGGATAAAAAATGCTTGCTGTGCGAGTCCGGCAGCCTCCAGGCCCAGAGCCCATGGTGTTGGGCGAGAACACTCTCCTGAGAGCCGTCCTCTGGCCTCCACGCTGTGCCACGGCACACATGTAACTGCATGTATGCATGCGTGTGCATACACACTAATAGTGAAGTCTCCTAGCCCAGAGCGCTGCAGGGCTGTATGCCAGGCTTCTCTGCCCGCAGACGACGGCTGCTATAGTTCTGTGCCGAGGACGGGGAGTCCCCGTTTTTCTCTTTTCTGGACACCAGTCTGTAGCACAGATCAGACAAAACACTAAGATGGGAGGGCGGTGTTTCTGAAGAGTCGCTGAGCATGCTCAGTGACAAGGTCGGTGTGGCTTCTATAAAAACTCTGTAGGAGGTGTTGTTCAAACGCACCAGGCATTGGTGTATGGGAAGGACAAGATTTTAAGCCAAAGAAGTTTTTCTAATTCTGAAAATTTACAATTTCTTCCACCAGGTTCTACACATATTTTAACGCCCAGAAAACTGCTGGATGATATAAAAATGCTGAATAAATCAAAGGACAAAGTTTCTTTTCTTAAGGAAGACTAGCTTTTTATTACTGTTTAAGGGTTTTGTTAATATGTTCAGCTAAAACAGAAGACGTTGCTGTTATAATTTAAACAATGTAAATATTTTACGGAATAATGTGCTTTTCAAGTATACTCTTAAGGGACTTTATGTATTATTGAATTTACCATTTCTAATAATTTAAATACTGTTGCTGCTTTGTACAAGATACAACATTTAAGTGCTTTCTAACCAGGAAGTTTTCACCTCTGGAGCAGGATCTGTTAGAGATATGAGTGGTTTTTACAGCCACCTATATACATACTAATTACTTACTGGATATTTATGCTGAAATACAGTGTTTTGGGGCAAAATAATTTTGAATGAAGAGGTTATAAAACTAAAAACTGTAAATTTATGTATGATAGAATTGTTTCCTATAAGTGCAGTTTCTTAAAACTGAAATAATTTTTAATGTATAAAATAATTCCAATTATTAATATGATTTTACTGTGTATATTACCTGCAAGATACTCCTAAAGAACACAATTTTATAGGTTTGAGATCATGTTTGCTCAAGTTAGAAACCAAAAATAATCATGAACATTCTAAGAAAATAAATATATAGTTATCAAAATTTTCTAAGCTTTTTCTCTTTTTTGATTCCGAATTGGAGCCAGAAAGCAGAAAAAGAAGAGCCTGTAATACTTCCATCAACTCAATACCTAATGATTTTCAAAACTAATATATTGTCTGTGTGAAGCTCGGTGGTGCAGATAGGTTTGCAGGTGTGTGTTCCATAGGGGAGCATCTTTTTCAGATCTCTGCCTGACTGTGAGCGTTCTAACTTTGAATTGCTCCTGTTCAGAGTTTTGTTTTTATAAGTAATGCTGCACTATCTGCCAACTTGCATGAATATTTCCATAATGCAAATAGCTACCGTGGCCCAGCATGTGTGTGCTTAGACCTTTGGTGGGTCTCACTGCGTTGTTATTGTCCCTCCAGGGCTGAGGATCAGACACAAGTGCTCTACCGCTTTATAACTGTTGTAGTCGGGGTTCTCTAGAGTAACAGAGCTCAGACTGGATCATGATCCCCCACCCCCTCTATCCGCTGATTTAACAGCGGCTGCCTATAAACAGAAAGTCAGTGGGAGAAGGGAACGGAGGGGAAACTGAGGTTGGTATATAAAATGAAAATGAAATTTTTCAAAAATATATTTAAGGGGCTGGAGAGATGGCTCAGTGGTTAAGAGCAATGCCTGCTCTTCCAAAGGTCCTGAGTTCAATTCCCGGCAACCACATGGTGGCTCACAACCATCTGTAATAAGGTCTGGTGCCCTCTTCTGGCCTGCAGGCATACACACAAACAGAATGTTGTATACGTAATAAGTAAATAAATAAATAATTAAAAAATATATATTTAAAAGATAAACAGAAAGCCCAGCAATCCAGCAGTTGTTCAGTCCACGAGGCTGAATGTCTCAGCTGGTCTTCATATACGCCAGACCTGAAAATAGGCTGGAAGGCCAGTGAAGGAGGGACTTGCTGGCCAGGGCAGCAAGCCCGCACAGAGCAGAACTTCTCCTGTGTCTATATAGGCGTATAGCAGAGCGTGCGGCCAGATGAGAGGTGGGTCTTCCCAGATCAAATGTTGTGGATGGAAGGTGGGTCTTCCCACCTCAAAGATTAGAAGTGGGGCTCCCCACTTGGAATGATTTAATTAAGCAAAACTCCCTCACAGGTGTGCCCACCAGCCATTTCTGGGTGTTAGTTAATTCCACATATAGTTAAATGGACAGCAAGAACAGCCATCACAATTGTTATGCAAGCGTTTATAACTTTTCTCTCTGGGCTCCAGAACTTCACCCTAGGGGTATAAATTCAGTTTCTTCTAGACCATTTGACTTTCCGCAGTTACTTCCATCCGACTGAACAGAAGTTAATGTATGAACGTGTGTGTTCAGTATTGGCTCCAGGCTGTTGGCATTGTCTTATCCCTCCCCACCCCCGCCCCATACCACTGAGAGGAAAACCTGGAAGTGACGTTTTATAGGTTCTGAAGTGGAGGTCTGTCATTCATAAGCATTTGTTTTGTCAAAATTTGGAAGGCAGGAGGAAGGCAGAGGCCATCTTGGCAGCCACGCTAGTACGGCCTGTTGTCTGGAGCAGTCTCGCGCAGTCTTAGTGCCTGGGTGCCTGCTTCCTGCCTGCCCTCGTGGTCATATTGACAGTGGCCTTAATTCCTGTTTTCTGTATCTGTGGACTGTTCGGTGATTTTGTAAGGATCTAATTCTTTTTTTGAGATTATAATATAATGTCTCTCCCTTCCCACCAACCCCCCTCCCCCCGCTCGCCTTCAAATTCATGGCTTCTTTTTTTCACTAATTATTATTGTATGCATATATATTCCTAAATATAACCTGTTCAGTCCATATAGTGCTAATTTTCTCTTAAACCCCTTTCTGTTTAAAATAGAGGATGTGGCCTGTGCTACCACGGGGGCCTCGGTGGCAGCCCAGCCCAAGCGCTGCTGAGGGACGTCTGGTCTGTCCTGCTGCAGCTGGGGTCAGTGGTGACGGTCATGACCTGTGTTGGCCCAGAGGTCATTGGAACCATGCTGTCCTGAGCCAGCCCCACCCTTTACTGGGTACCACAGGGGTGACCTCCCCCAACACACACCCCTTGCCACAGGCATGTACTTCACCTGGCTGCACAGTAGAGCTGACCCTCTGGTAGGGATGCAGCCAAGCCAACCCTGAGGGAGTGAGAACAGGAGAGCCGACCCTGCTCCCCCCCCACCATACCCCCTATAGCAATCAGGAAAGAGGGCCCTGCACCCTGCCTGGGCAAAACAGCTGGCCTTGGTGACCTACGAGTGGGGGACCCAGATCTGAGGACCCGAGAGCAGAGAACAGGCCTTGCTCCTTGCTGCAGGCTGCAGAGGGTGAGGTGGCCAAGAGAGCGCTGGAGAGCTCACCCAGTAGTGATACGGACAATCACTGACAACCCAGCTACCAGCCGGGCCAGAACCAGGGCTGTGAGGTGGCCCACCCCGGCATCCACGGAATCTATGGACTTTTGGAGCACGTGAAGGGGACGAAAACTACAGATCCAAAACAACAGGATCTCCATGACACCGGCCAACAACAGGTTCCCTAGTTGCTGGTGCCATTTTGGGAAGCTGAGGAACCCTTAAGGGGTAGGGCCAATCTGACAGGAGCAGGCTTCTGGGACCAGTGGGCCTTTGAAGCTGATCCTTGGCCTGAGCTCCCTCCCCGCTGTGCGCTTTGCTTTTAAAGTTCAGTTTGACCTCTTGTCACCTAGCGCTAGTGGCTTCGTTCTAGTTTGGTCCTTTGAAGTCTAATACAGGAGCTAGGTTTAAAAAGGGGGGGTTGGTCAATTCCCAGAACCCGTGTAAAGGTGGAAGGAGAAAACTCCACGGAGTTGTCCTCTGACCTTCACGTGTGTGCTATGGTATAGATGCACCAACATATGCACAATACACACGCGTGTGCACACACACACACGTACACACGTACAATAATAATAATAACAGCAACAATAAAATACTTAAATGATAACTCAAAAGCTTTTCTGGTATTTTGTGAGGAATGTTACAAATTCTCATAAGCCCTGTGATGGCTATTCTTGGTTGTCAATTTGACTACATCTGGAATCTGGAATTAACTAAAACTGAAATGTCTGGGTACACCTCTGGGTTTGGGCTTTTTGTTTGTTTTTGTTTTTTTTAATTAAATCATCTGAAGTGGGAAGACCCACTTTTTTAATGTTTATTTATTTAGTATACAATATATGCCTTCAGGCCAGAAGAGGGCACCTGAGCTCATTACAGATGGTTGTGAGCCACCATGTGGTTGCTGGGAATTGAACTCAGGACCTTTGAAATAGCAGGCAATGCTCTTAACCGCTGAGCCATCTTTCCAGCCCCAGAAGACCCACTTTTAATCTAGATCTTTTAGAGTGGGAAGAGCCACCTTAAATCTGGGCCACATGTACTGGGAGCCTATGTAAAGGACCTGGAAGAAGGAAGCTCTCACACTTGGATGCTTGCTCCAGCTCTCACTGGTAAGACCATTCTTCACTGGCATTTGAGCTTACTTATTCGGGATTCCAGTGTATACTGAAGACCACCTGGACATCCATCCTCATGGACCCAGCAGCCACGAGGTTCTTGGTCCTTTGGTTGATAGACAATCATTGTTGGACCGGGTGGATCTCAGCCTGTAAGCCATTCTAATCAGTCCTGTGTGTGTGTGTGTGTGTGTGTGTATTCATTTGATAAGTACTATTCCTCTCAAGAACTCCAACTAATACCAGCGCTGATAAGCAGCTTAATGACTTGTCTTCTAAAATGTTAGGACTGTCATTTTATATATTCTTGAGGTCAAGACATCATTAAGCAACTATACTATACACATACTTCTGGTTAGTTTTTGTTAACTTGACACAAAATAGAGTCATCCAACATGTAGGCTCCAACACCATCCGAAATGGGAACAAAGACCCAATCCATCAAAGACCTGGACCGTGGTCCCAGGATCCAGGAAAGTCCCTAACTGTACTAACCTTGCTATTTGGCTTCTGTAATTCTGCTTCTTGCTAACAGAGGTGTCCAAAACAGGAAGTAGATGTTGTGTATAAAAGCCAAAAGAACTGTGGGACCAAGGCTGCATGAGTTGGGCAAGTTCCCTGTGCAGCTGCCAGCAGGCGATACAGACTTTCTTTTCAGCTTTTAGAATGTCCGTATGTGTTCTCTGGTGGACTTACCTCAGACCATGATTGCTGTGACAGACACCATGACCTAAGCATCTTGGGGAGGAAAAGACTTTCTTGGCCTACAGTCAGCCCTCAAGGGAAGCCATGACAGGAGCTGAGATAGTACCACCGAGGAGTGCTTCTTACTAGCTTGCTCCCCATGGCTTGCTCAGCCTGCTTCCTTACACAGTGAAGGACCACCTGCCCAGGGGCAGTGCTGCCCACAGTGGGCTTGGCCCTCCCACATGAATCATTAATCAAGAAAATGCCCCGTAGATGTTCCCACAGGCCAGTCTGATGGAGGCGGTTCTTCAACTGAGCCTCCTTCTCTGGTGACTCTAGTTTGGGGACATTTAGGAATGGGCTAAATGCATTTTGCATTATATGAACATAAGACTTTAGGGACCAGAAGTGGAATTTCATGCTTTAAAAAGAGTGTGTTGGGGTGTCCGGTTGTCAAGGGATGATTTATGATGGTTGATCTTTGTCGTCAACCTGACAGGACTGAGACTGTTTAAGAGACTGTGGGTGTGTCTGTGAGGGTGTTTCTAGAGAGTGTAACTGAGTTTGCTCAGGCGGGAGTTCTGAAGGATGAGAATAAACGTACTGGAGTCTGGCAGGAGAGCGCCCTCTTCAGCCAGCCAACAGCACAGGACAGCTAACCACTGTCCAGTATGTTTCTGTGCCTTAATTCCACCTCGCTCGTGTTCTCTGAGTATGGGAAGAAAGACTGTAGCTGGATTCCTGACCAGAATGTGACGTGAAGATCTCTAGGCCAGTTCCCAACAGAGTCCTCGCTCCCCTCTGAAACCCCACCGTCCACGTTTCTCTCAGCGCTCTGAGACTCTTCCTCACCCACCCGAATGGCGGCCGCGCACTCTGCTGTGCCACCCTCAGCGCTGCTGTCGCCGGCAGCTCCAGACTCCTCCACATCCCTCCGTCAAACCAGTTCCAAAGGTCTGTCAGCCCCAGGGTCAGGTTTATCTCAGCAACGGCTCCACATCTCCGGTCCTGGTTTCTGTGTTGCTTTTTCTCATTGCTCTGACAAAAGTTCTAGAACGAAGGTTTAGTCTGGTTCATGGTGTGAGAAGGGCTGCAGCCCATTGTGCAAGAGAACAGCGGGTCACGCTAATCACAGCCAAGAAGCAATGCGATGCCTGGGTGCCCCAAATCCTCGCTCCTGTTACTCAGCCAGGATCCCAGCTCACCAGAAGTGCCGTCCGTCCAGGGAGGTTCGTCCTGCCACAGTTAAACATCGCTGAAAATGCCTTCCTAGAACCGCCCAGGTGACTCTCAGCCCCATCTGATTTACACACCTCCCCACCACAGCTGACTCTCGTAGCTCTCCATCTCCTTCGTTCCCTTGTCCGCCGACCATTCCTCGTTACCTGCTGTGGGAAAAGGAAAATGTACTGTCTCCTCTGTTAAAGGATGCAAAGAAGTTTCACCTCCAATGAAATTTGTAGACACCATGTGGCACAAATCCCTGCCACTTTGATGTGTTCAGAGTTGCTTCCTAATCTCAAAACACTTTGCCTAGCACCCGCTTTCTTCTTTTGGGCTAGCCTTACACGTTGGTTTTCAGCTGAGCCCCCTTTGAGTTAAACATCAGCAAGTGGGGGCTGAGCATGGCCTTCGCCTTAGGAATACATGAGGAATACGAGCCTGCTTCGCTGGTGGCTGTACGGCTTTCTGCAGAAGTACGGCTTGTCGTGTTGCCCAAGATGATGTGGCCATTCTCCTGAGACCCCACGACTCCCAGACATCATGCAGGACACCGAGTGACCCAGTGGCCCTTCCTGTGGTTGGTAGCATGCTGTGAGCTGTCTGTGAATTTTCTAAAAGCTCTTAGCAGAGGAACTGCTGGTCAGGTAGGTGCTTTTTGGAATTTGGTAAACACAGCAATAATTGAACTTACTTTTTTTTCAACTAAATGACAGTGTAAAACTGGCATGCATTCAATTGAAGCTACTCCTTTCTTTTGTTTTGTTTCTTCCAGACAAGTTTTCTTTCTCTGTGTAGCTTTAGAACCTGTCCTGGAACTCACTCTATAGACCAGGCTGGCTTCAAACTCAGAGATTCACCTGTGTCTGCCTCCCCAGTGCTGGGATTAAAGGCGTGTGCCACCACTGCCTCACAACTCCGAGGCAGCTGCGCAGTCACGAGAGACTATTTTACGTTATGTCACTAAGCAATTATGTTCTGTAAGCAGGCTGCCAGATACCAAGCACTTCTTATTTAAAATCCTTTGACTTTACCGCGGGTTTGTCAGGAAGCGAGCCGCTGTGATCTGGGTTTGTCAGGATTGAGCTGCTGTGAGCTGGGTTTGTCAGGATTGAGCCGCTGTGAGCTGGGTTTGTCAGGATTGAGCCGCTGTGAGCTGAGGAATAGAGTCACGTTGCCTTACAGCAGCGGGTGACAGGGTCTGTTCCCCATCTCGCTGACACAGTTTTATGAAGCGTTCCAGACTAATGGGTAAAAGTACTCGTTTTATTGTTTTTATTGTGAATTAGGAAGAACATAGATTTATTTTCACATAAATACCAAAAGGCTGTCTGGTTTTGTTCTGTTTCATTTAAGCACTTCGTGTGTCCATTTCTTACGGTGCTAGTGTCTTCTCTAGAAGACCACCCTCCTACACCGTGTCATAAGAAAAATACTTTGGAGAAGAATACCAAAAATGTTAACCCTTGGCTGCCTTGGCTGGCGCTAGTAGTGCCTCCATCGCTGTGCTTTGGCGAGGTCTTCGGCAATGGATTTGATCATTTGGTCAGTGGTCTTTTTCAATATGGTTGCTGTCTTTAAAGCATGATCCAAAGCCGAGTTTAAAATCTACAGAGGGAAAGTCCACATATTTTTGTTATAAAAACTTACTAATGTCTCTGATAATTGGACTCACTCATTATTAAACATTCCGAGACGGACCTTTTGGAGCATTCCGTTTCCACACAGTTTATTTCTGTTTTGGAGGGTTTGGTCTCCTAGGAAACCAGTCTGGGATGGAATGTATTTGTCAAGGGAAGGGAGGAAAAAAAAGATCAGCACGTGATTGATGAACGTGAATCAGAGGGTGAGGTCAGCAGCCTGCTGGCCTGTTCCTGCTGCAGAGAAAAAGAGGAGCTTAGGGACCAGCGAGGGGACTGAGGGTGGACACCCCTGGATACCGCACATACGCATGGAGGGGACTGAGTGCCGACACCCCTGGATACCACACATGCGCGTGAAAGTAACCCACCGGCTGGCGTTCCCAGACTGGACATAGGAAACACTGGCACCCCTAACCAGGGTCTCTGGAGCAGACTGCCGCCTTTGAGCCTGGGCCAGGGGAATCCTGCCGCAGCCGCACCACCCACCAACCGCTTTCTCCGGGAAGTTTCCTTTGGATCCAGTGTAGTCCTAATGCAAACCAGGTGGCTGTCGAAGCCCTGTGTTTTTAGTTAGTGCTGAGCAAAAATTGTTTCTAGCAGAACATTTTCTGAAGGCCCATACTATAGCTTGAAAGCTAAGCTAGCTGTTCTGTGCTTTTTTTGTTTGTTTGTTTGGTTGGTTGTTTTTTTTTTTTTTTTGGTTTTTTTCAAGACAGGGTTTCTCTGTAGCTTTGATGTTCTGTGCTTTTAAGACCATACGTCTGAACTATGAGGATTTTCTCCATCCTCACCTTAGATTCTGTTTCTTCCGTGCTATTCCCATCACGTAAGGATTGGATTCCAGGAATCATGAGGAAGCGGAGGTGGGGTGAGGGTGTTGCAGGGTCTGCGTTGCAGGTCAGGTAAATCTTGGTGTGTTTTCTAGAAGACAAGAGCACATTATTAACTGTGAATGGCACCACCCACGTGTGCGCTCTCCCACAGTGAAGGTTTTGTGTGTGCACACGTAAGTGTGCCCATTGCCTCTGTGTGTGTGCACATGAGTGTGTGTGCTCGTGGGTGTGTGCCTGTGCGTGTGTCTGTGTATGCGTGCGCGCATGCGTGTTTGTAGCACTCATGGTCCGAGGGGCCAACCACAGCTAAGCTTCAGGAAAAAGCGGTTGCTACAGCCAATGAGGCACGTCCTTTCAGAGCTGCTTTGTTGTTGTTGTTTTCTTCAGAACAGAGAGCCAAGACTCCAAAGAGATTCTTCTCTTGTCATTCTTGTGGGGCCAACAGTCTGCCTTGCATAATCATAAAACAAAGACACACACACACACACACAACTGCCAATACGATGCCTAGGCTTGGGTCCATTCCAGCACCAGGGACCGCGCCTGGCAAGGCAGCCAAAGCAGTGGGAAAATGAAAGCAGTGTCTCTTTAAGTCCGTGGGTCCCCACACTACCTGCTGTCCTCTGAGGAGCCATACTAAGTCTGCGCGTGAGGGATGTGGTGCCGGACCACTGGCGTGTTCAGGTTGTCTACTGCGTAGCTGAGGGGCCGTTCCCTTAGCCTCTGTGAAGAGCGGCGGCCACAAGCGCTTGCCGGTAGACAGGTCTGCTGTGGCGCCTCCTGCTTGTTCCTCTGCTAAGTCTTTTTTGGGGACGGACTCTTGTGAGCGATATCATCTCCAGGAGATCGCTATAAATGTATGTTACTCAGAGCCTCTCGGTCTCTCTGCCCCTGTTACTTTCACGTTTGTCTGTTCTGCAGTTCACTTAGCACATTGGAGTCATGCCATCCTCCGGATGAGAAGCAGTCTGTGTCAGGGGCTCCTGCTAATTAAAAACACCGGGCAGAGGGTGGCAGTACGGTATAGCGGGGACTGCAGGGGCTTTGGAGTTCTCCCCACATACGGAATCACCCAGTGCCTTGAACAGGGTTGACAGTATTGCTGAGTAGGCCACTTGTTTTAAGTCTCTTAAAATTCGCTAACAAACTTCATACATGTATGTAGCGCATCTGTGCACTGCATTCGGCTCACAGTTACCCTTTCCCTCCTATTCCCATCAGCTCCCTCCCGTCCGACCACCCAGTACTCCTTCCACTTTAATTTTGCTTTATTTTGTTTTACTTTGAGACCCACTAAACTTTTCCTATCATTTTCATTTTATATCCAGGAAAGTAAAGGCTTAGGAAGGGTAAGAAACCTTTCCAAGGAAAAAGATAAAACATAAACCCAGTCCAAGAAGTCTCTAAAAGTTACATTCTTTTGTTGGTTTGGTTTTCTTTTTTAATGATTTATTTATTTTTATTTTGTTTGTGTGTGTGCACGCATGTGCACAAGAGTGTCAATGTATACATGTTCGCAGAAGCCAGAAGAGGACCCTAGAGCTGGAGTTCCAGGCATTTCTGGATTGCCTGGTGTGGGTACTGGAAACCAAACTTCAGTCCCTTGTTTTGGTGAGTTTTTTTCTTTTTGTTTTTTGGTTTTGTCTGTTTGGGTTTTTTTTTTTTTTTGGTTTTGTTTTGTTTTGTTTTGTTTTTGAGACAGTCTCATTACGTATCCCTATCTGTCCTGGTACTTGCTCTGTAGCCCAGGCTTGTCTCAAACTCCCCCATGCCCTTGCCTTTCTCTGAGCAGTGATTACAGGTGAGCCCCACCATGTCTGACGTCAAATACTGTATTTTAAATGACTGTGCTTTTCTGGATAGCAGGCTCAGGCTTGAGGTCGAGGCGAGGAGGCTGAATTGTTGCCTCTCTGCCCCGCTGTTAATTTTGCCTTAAAGGGCTCCCAACCCCAGCTTCTGTCTCTATCACCCAAGTCACGCTGCTGGGAACCCATGAACTCTCCTCTTGCTTCCTCCCTTGGCCTCTGCGCTCCGGTTTCTGCTCCTCTAACCCAGTGCTCATTCCTCACCAGTGACAGCAACTGGTGTTATTGGTGTTGTTGTTTTGTTTTGTTTTATGAGATGGTCTCCAGCTAGCCTGGAACTCCTTTTACCCAGGTTAGCCAGAACCCCTCCCTAGGCCTTCTAAGTGCTGGGTTTGCAGGCCCTCTACCCGACTACTCCAGGGACCTTGTACAGTTCTCCAAATTTTCCAGTTTGAAAAGTCCCTCCTTTTCCATTGTTCTGAAGACTCTGAAGAAGCCTGCCTCCACCTGCTTCATCTTGCCCCTGCCACTCCCTTCGGGCTCCTGACAGACACATGGACAGGTTCCCAAGGGCCTTTTTTCCTCTAAAAGCCTTAGTCTAGAATGTTCTTCACGTCTATCCTGATGTCCTCTGATAATTCATTCATACTTTTCCTTTGAGCTCAGGTTCCCAAACCCCCCAATTTGGTCAGTAGCACTGCACATGTTCCTTTCTGGCATGCACGGCTCCTCTCGAGGGCAGATACCACTGTTATCTCAGCCTCGGCACCGAGCACAGTGTCCTGCGTCTGACTGTTAAATATTGACTGAGTGAACACATAGAAGACTGAAGTACATCAGATAGGTGTAGGCTTGTCTACAGTGACAGTGTAGGACAGGCAACCTTGTCTAGGTAGTTAATTGTACAGTACATGCACCTGAATAATGGAACTCAAGTGTATGTGCGCGTGCATGCATGCATGTGTGTATGTGTGTGTGTGTTTCTAGAGTCTTACTTTGCACCCCACACTGGCCTCAAACTCGCCACAGAGCCCAGACTAGACTTTGGCTTTGCTAAGCCTTCTGCCCTGACCTCTCAAGTTTAGAGATGCTGGGCCCGAACCACCACACCTGGCTCTGCTTTTGATATTAGTAATAATCAACTACTCACCCTGTGCTGGAATCACGCGCATCTTGAAAGGGTCCTGAATTTACTCGCTGGGAGCAGATCCATTTTGATGTTGCACAAGCTGGAAAATGTTAGCTGGGATTAAATTCAGAGTATCAAACGTGGCCTCCACAGATCTTTTGAGTTAGAGGCCAGCCTGGTATTCGCTGCCAGTTCCGGGGCAGCCAGAGACACAGTGAGAGCCTAACAAAAACAAAAACAAAACAAACAAAAACAACCAGAAACCTCCAAATGGTGAGAATGTCTCACTTCCTCTTCCTCAACTTTGCAGTACGGATGAAATAGTTCCTAAAAATTTAACTACTATATAAGGAACACAGAAAGCAGGATTTTCTTCCAAGAATTCTGAATTTATGAAACTCAATTTTACTTTTTAAATTTTTAAATGTATTGACTTATTTTGTTCAGGTGCACGCATGCCAGTGTGCTCACACAGAGGTCAGGGACAGTCAATCCTCACCACCATATGAGTCCCTGGGATTGAGCCCTCATCAGCAGGCTTGGCAGCGGTCACCTTTACCAGCTGTGTCACCATGCTGGCCCTATTTCTGGTTTGTGGATAGAGTCTCACTCTATCCTAGGCTGGCTTTGATCTCAGAACCCACGACAGGTCCTTTTGAGTGCTGGTGTTCCAGGTGTGAACCATGATGACCAGCACGAAACTCTGACCTAAAACTCTAATGGAGCTCAGGAGACTGAGGCAGGAGGGTTATCACAAGCCTAAGGCCAGCCTGGGCTACAAAGTGAGACCCTGCCTCAAAACACTGAATTTATCTGTCTCTCTATCCATCCATCCGTCTGTCTGTCTGTCTATCCATTCATCCATTATTTATTAGTAGTAATTAATGAGGGATCTTTATTCCTTGGGTGTTCACTGTGAAGAACTGGCATTGTTCCCAACTGTGAGCTAATATTTCATCTAATAAGCGTAGGGAGGCACAGTTTCCAAGAGGTGAAACCCAAGTGAACTCTAGACTCTCCATCAACTTCAGGAGCAAAGGGTTTAGGAGTCAGAAACGAACCATTATATTAGTAAGATAATTGCAGAAGAGAAACTAAATGATGAAGAGAAGTGTGGGAAATCAATATGGAAACCAAGGAGACAGCCAGAAAGGGACAAGTCAGTGGGAAAAAGAAACCTGCACTGTCTATTACAATGATTGTATAAGATGCACTTCCGCCCCACCCTAACCTGTTACAGTGTGTATATGAGATGCACTTCCGCCCCACCCTAACCTGTTACAGTGTGTATATGCCATGCACTTCCGCCCCCACCCTAACCTGTTACAGTGTGTATATGAGATGCACTTCCGCCCCACCCTAACCTGTTACAGTGTGTATATGCCATGCACTTCCGCCCCCACCCTAACCTGTTACAGTGTGTATATGAGATGCACTTCTGCCCTACCCCTAACCTGTTACAGTGTGTATATGCCATGCACTTCTGCCCCACCCTAACCTGTTACAGTGTGTATATAAGATGCACTTCCGCCCCCACCCTAACCTGTTACAGTGTGTATATGAGATGCACTTCCGCCCCCACCCTAACCTGTTACAGTGTGTATATGCCATGCACTTCCGCCCCACCCTAACCTGTACAGTGTGTATATGAGATGCACTTCCGCCCCCACCCTAACCTGTACAGTGTGTATATGCCATGCACTTCCGCCCCACCCTAACCTGTTACAGTGTGTATATGCCATGCACTTCTGCCCCACCCTAACCTGTTACAGTGTGTATATGCCATGCACTTCTGCCCCACCCTAACCTGTTACAGTGTGTATATGCCATGCACTTCTGCCCCACCCTAACCTGTTACAGTGTGTATATAAGATGCACTTCCGCCCCCACCCTAACCTGTTACAGTGTGTATATGCCATGCACTTCCGCCCCCACCTCACTTGGTTGCCAGTTGTGGGGATGTTTTGGGACCTGGAGGACCTTTAGGTGGTGGTAGGACTTGACTGGAGGAAGTAGCTCACTGGAGGGTGGATGCTATGAATTGAGCATTGGCTGGCTTCCAGCCAGGGCTCTGTTTTCTGACCACTAAAGCTGCCATTGGCGTCCTCCCACCCTCTCCACATGCTTTCTCCGCTATGGCAATCTTCACCCCTTCAGCCCATGAGCCACAGTGAGGCCTTCCTCAAGGTGTTTCTGTCAGGAAGAACAGGACTGCAGTGAGAAAATCCCTCTCCCCTCACTTTCTCCTTCCTCTTCCTTCTTCCTCTTCATTCCTGTCTTAGTCACTGGAGTCTCATAGTGAAGCTCTGCTTCCTTCCAGAGGGTCCACCAGACAAAGAAAACGAGCAGAGACTGTTCCTCAAACACAGGAGACAGGGTGGAGGCCCAAAGGCTTGCGTTTAGGCAGCTGGACCACCCAGTGCTGGGTCATGAACACAGGTGCTTATGACGTCAGCCTCAATTGCTAGCCGTCTGTAAATGTAGCCTTGGAGTTTGCTGGAAACGGGATTTGAAATGAGCTCAGTGTTGCAGGATTCAGTTCTAGAGCAGTCTGCAGTTCGACAGAGGACCTCTCAGATGTGGTACCCGGCAGCCACTTCCTTCAGCTCCCTTTACTGAAGGAAAGCTGCCCTCCCGTGCTGTCTCCCACAGAGAGTTCAGCACCTCATTTCAGGGATTCTGTGGCGTTTCAGTACGTGGATCAGAAGGAAAAGTCCGGGGCCGGATGTTCAGTAGCAGAGCGCTCGACTTACATGTGTGAAGCTAACAGGCTCCAGCCCCCACACCACAGAGGAGGAAGGAGAAAGGGGGCGAGGGGAACATGGGGTGGGAGGAGGCGGAGAAGAGACAGAGGAGGAGAGCCCCAAAGACCAAGAAGGCAGAGAAGAAACCCACTATGTGGTTCTGTAGGATCATAGTGACTCCCTTTGGAAGAATATGTCCAATTGGAGAATTTGTCCGTGGGGACGGCGGGAGAGGAGCTGATGGTTAAGTCAGGTAAATGTCAGTCTTTGGTCTTGGGCATTGGCAGTTGTGAAAAGCAAGAGCTGTTCTGCCTGGTGCTTGCCTCAGAGAGAAAGCATTCTAAAGACAAGGAGAGCGAATGGCTGGCCGCTAGAGTAGAACGAGATGCATCTTCTTCCTCGCTCCCTGTCCACACAGCATCTTCTGGCCTTGCTTTGGTACCTACTGTATTTGCCTTGAACTTTCCTTACTTGGCCAAGTCCCTTTCAGTTAGGAACTTCTTGGGAGATGGGTGCTGGGCCTTACTCATCTTTATAAATAAATGTGGGTTTCAGTTGTTTTCCAAGATCGCAAATGTTTGCATTGGAAATGAACGATAGTATGTCTAAAGAGTATGGAACCTCTGGACACACTGAGTAGGTAGTGATGGTGGGGTCACTCATTGGGTCAGAATGTATGCTTGCTACTGACTTGACTGGGCATGCTAACTGCACAGCCCTCACCACCAGCATTTCCCAGTTCCCAGCCCCGGCTCAGCCTCTTGTCACCATCATACAGACCTGAATTTAGAGGTGTCAAGTAAGTGCAGGAGGCCTGGGAGACTCAGTTATTAACACATATAGGGTCATACAGTGATGTCACAGATAGCATAATACAAAGATGTCACAGGGTCATACAGAGATGTCACAGATAGGGTCATATAGGAGATGTCACAGGGTCATACAGAGATGTACTTACAAGATGAAGGCATTTTATTGTCATGTAAGAAGTGTGACTGGGAAGCAGTACACCCTCCACTGTGGTGTAAATCATCTTGCCCTGGAGTGTTGTATCTGTAATGAAATTCTAAAAGGAGAAGGTTGAAACCGTAGCCTAGGATGAAGACTGTCCCTGCCCACCTGCTCTGAGGTCCCCAAGTCGGTCTCACCTTTTGGTGGTTCTTCATTTCTGACTCTCTGGGGGTTTCGATTCTTGCTTCCACTGTCCTCACCTTTATTACACTGCAGTCCAGGGTCCGAATCAGGACAGCAGCTGGGCCCTGGATCAGAACCTAAAAGGGTACGCAGAGTTGAGGTTTGTTGAGCCATAGTCATGAGGTGTGGATGTAAATGCTGATTGCAGAGTGTGTCTCAGGCACCAAAGAGGCTTTCCTCAATGATGCTCCCAAGGGGGAGCTGCCAACCAAGGGACAACAGACACCCGATATGAAAGTCCCCAGATACAGCCAGATCATGTAGACACACAGGAAAGGTCTGATCCACTGTGGGAGTTTGGTCTACTGGGTTACTGGATCCTCTTGTGTTTGTAGCTGGTTTGGGTTATTGGATCCTCTTGTTTTTTCCAGATTTGCCCCCACTGTACCCAAGTTCTTCATCTCAGATCTCTTAAGGTCAGGACTTTTGTTCTGTCATTCAGGTGACTGCAAAGATAGTTCCCTCCTATGTAATATTCACAAACTTGCAGGAGGATCCAAGTGGTCAGTTTGCCTAGCCTAAGAAGTTAGGGACGGAGGGCATGTGGAGCTGGCGCTGATCTAGAACCTGCTGGGCACACTGGGGGCTGTGGAGATGCCAGGGAAGGCCAGGTTCTTTAGAAGTGCACGCCCAGGGGGCTGGAGAGATAACTCAGAGGTTAAGAGCACTGACTGCTCTTCCTGAAGTACTGAGTTCAATTCCCAGCAACCACATGGTGGCTATCTATCTATCTATCTATCTATCTATCTATCTATCTATTATCTATCATCTATCTATCTATTATCTATCAACTATCTATTATCTATCTGTCATCTATCTATCTATCTATCTATCTATCTATCTATCTATCTATCTATCGTCTATTGAGGCAGGATTTCCCTACATAGTTGTGGCTGTCCTGGAGCTCACTCCATAGACCAGGCTGACCTCAAACTCACAGTGATCCATCTGCCTCTGCCTCCCCAGTGCTGGGATCAAAGGCGTGTGCCACCACACCTGGCTGACACTTGCTTTGAAAGGTGGCACTTGGGCTAGGGGGCATTTGCCTGGCGTGCACCGTGCACTACAGAGGGAAAGAAAGATCTTAGTCTGATTCTTCTCCTTCGTTATGGGTTCATCACTAACAAAATAAAGCAGGAACAATGGACCAATAACACCTCTCTTTCTTAGGTCCCTTGCTCATAAGGAAGCAGGCTGTCATAGCTCAGTGACAAGCACAATGCCTATTGGAGGTTTCACGAAATCTCCCTGTCAAGGAGCTTGTGAGTGAGCCACTCTGGCCCCTAATCAAGCCTTCAGGCAATCTCATTCCTGACAGGCATCCTCCTAGGGGACGCTGGGCCTAAACCATCCAGCTCACTTGCTCCCAATGCCAGACCCACAGAAACTGTCATGTAACAGTGTTCACTGTTTTGAAGCACTAGGTTCTGGGATACATTGTTATGAAGTGGGATATAACTAACACACTAGGCCTTTGATGCAGGGGAGATAATTTCTTTGAGCTGTATTTCTTTATCTGTAAAATAAAGTGTTCTTTACATTAAAATCAAGGACCCAAAGGGCTGGAGAGACTCAGCAGTTAAGAGCATCTACTGCTCTTGCAGAAGACCCAGGTTCAGTTTCCAGCACCCACATGGTAGCTCACAACCATCTGCTACTCCAGTTCCAGGGGATCTGATGCCCTCTTCTGGCTTCCACAGTGCTTGGGGCACACCTGGTGTACAAATATCCACATAGTCAAATATGCATCACATAAAAACAAGTCAGGCATAGTGGCTCACGCTCTTAATCCCAGCACTTAGGGGCAGGGGCAGGCGGATCTCTGCCAGTGTGAGGCCAGTCTGGTCTATATACTGAGTTCCAGGACAGCCACAGCTGTGTAGAGAGACCCTGCCTCAAATAAATAAATACATCTTTTTTAAAGAGGGGTTATAAATAACTTGTGTCCATATGGTTTTACCTACTAAATATGAGAACATAAACCATTTTGCATGCCATAAAAAAATTCTCCCCAAGGCAGGCAGGGTTGAGAGGCAGAGGCAGAAGGATCAGGAGACCAAGGCCAACCTCAGCTATAGGAAGTTTGGGGCCAGCCTGGGCCACATGAGACCATGTTTCAAAAGACAAAAAGCCTCCCCAGAGAGAAATCATCATAGACTATTTTGTCCCCCAGATAGACTTGCAAAGGTGTCTCGCTATGGAATGTGTAACACATTTCAGTACCGGATCGTCCTAAGGCTAAAAATGGACAGTTCTAAGGGTTTTTTAAGGTTTAAACTGAGACTTTACAAATCATTGTTGTATTTGAAAATAACAGGGCTGGGATGTGGGTCAGCTGCAGAGCTCTCACTTAGCATGTATGAATCCCTGGGCACAACCCTCTACATCATCAGTGATAGCAACAAGAAGAAGGCACAGGGCCACCTGCCTGTCATCCTCACCGCCTAACTGAAGCAGAAGTGTCCAGGAATTTGGGGACAGCGTAGGCAACACAACAATACTTTGAAAAATAAACAAAAGTAACGAATTCATCTTTTATCAACAAAGAAATATATTTTAAGTAAAAATATTTTTTCCAAAAATGAAAGTCAAAGCGAATGAGAAGAGTGTCATTGTTTAAGCTTTGGTAACTATCTTTGGCTTTGGAGCTGGGAACTGGGTTCCAAAATGGCATCCCTATTGATATGTTTCAATACTGGTCTTATATCCCCACAGTACAGTGCTGTTGGGTAAAGGAAGGCCCTCCTTCAGAGGGCTTTGAAAACTCCTGGTAGAAGCATTGAGTTTAGCAAGTGTTCAGTCCATGAAGTCAACTCTTTAAGGATTTATTTATGTGTGTGAGTGTGTGTGTATGCACACGCACATGCAAATGTACATATGCACGTGTGTGCTCAGGTGCCTATGGAGACCAGAAGAAGGCATTAGATTTCTTGTGAGCCTTCCAAACTCGAGTGCAGAGAACTGAATTCTAATCCTCTCTGCAAGAGCAGCAAGCATGCTTCACGGCTGAAACTCCTCTTCAACCCTCCATAGCTGTTATCTGAAAACACACCATCCTTAGAGAGGCCAATTCAGAACCATGTGGGACCTAGCAGAATGCTGAGTGGCAGGCAAGGCTCTGGGAACAGGGAGCATGCTCACAACCATGCTGTGTCAGCTCTCTGGCTTGCCCTTCCAGCTCGGCCGTGAGGATGGTTGGTTCCACTGATGGAGGTAGTCTAGGAGCTGCCTGAGAAGGCAGGCGTCTTGGTCACCTCTCTGTCACCCTCAGCAGTTTGAACAGAGTGCGTTTCTCCACTTTACACTGTCTTTGGGGCAAGGATCTTATGACTAGAGTCATTAAGTCCCACGTACACACGCCCTCTTAACTGCTCTCGCCCCCAGCTTCCTTCGCTTCTGTGAAATGCTCATGAGTGAACCAGCAACCCCTCCCACGGGGCTGGTAACCTTACCAGTGCACTTGTGGGTCGTGCCCCGAGCCTGACGAGAGGCAGAGGGTCCATCTAAGGCACGGATTGGCACTCCGCTCTGCTTAGCCACTTCTTAGTTAAATGGCCCATTACCAGTTCTTCATGTTTTGAAAAAAGGAAAACAAACACCATCCTAGTCAAATGCCAGGCTATGACGACAGCAGGTGGCAAGCTGGTACTCACTGTGGGCAGACCTCATATAGAGAGACCTTTAACGACAGTGTGCACCCCAACTCCTCCAACTTACTGAGAGGCAAATCTTGGTGCAGTGTTTTTTCCTGGGTGGTACTGGAAAGCTTTCCACAGTTGGCTCTTCTGTGGCCCCCTTTCTCCATTTTCTGTTTCCTAGAAGGAAAGAAAGAAAAAAAGAAAGAAAGAAAGAAAGAGAGGGGGGGGGAGGGAGGGAGGGAGGGAGGAAGGAAGGAAGGAAGGAAGGAAGGAAGGAAGGAAGGAAGGAAGGAAAAGTGAGATATTAAAATTATAGCACTGGTATGGGTAAACCGAAGTATTGAATTTCTCTGATATCCCCGGGCTGAAGAGATAGTTCAGTGGATAAGGTCACATGCTACCAAGCCTGATCCCCATATCATGGAGCGAGGGAACTGATAGCCACGAGTTGACCTCTGACCTCCACATATACGCCATGGCACATACCTACACACACACACACCTTTAAAATGTAGAAATAATACATAATTTAAGAAGAAATTTGCAATATAGAATCATAAGAATTGGTGTTTTCTTCATAATACTATGTCAAAATCAGTTTTTGGGGTTTTGGGGATTTTTTTAAAAATTTTTCAGACAAGATCCAGATATTACTAGTCCTGACTGGCCAGCAACAGTAATTCTGCCTCTGACCTCCAGAGTACTAGGACTTTAGGCCAAGCCACCATACCTGTCTCAGAGAAGTTCTTGGCTGAAGAAAAAGCGTGCTTACATTACTACTGGGTAACATCGCTCTTACCATAGCTCCAAGTACAAGCTAAACAGAGTCCAGCAAAGCGGGTTTTGGGTACCTTTGAGGGGCTAACGTTAGGCTGGGAGCCTGGCGTTCACTTTAATAGCGTACGGCCACCAGGGGGCGTCCGAAAGACACAAGTAAAATCAGTCTTTCTCGGGCCGGTGTAGTTTCACCCTTCTTCCACAGGGATTCTAACGCCTCCAGAAGACTTTTAATTACTAACAGCTCCTAACAGCGTGCATGCTCAGTCGGGGATACAGTAACAAGCCTTGGAGGAAAGTGTGCGTTCTAGTGTGAAAGGCGTGGCGTCCAGGACATCCTGATGCAGATGGGACGTGATGGCCCAGGGCTGGTTAAAGAACTTGAAGCGTTGCAGAGCAAACACATGTCCGTCCTAAGCCTGCTAGTAGTGAAGAGGGGACCCCATTTGGGGTTCCTGAGGTTTGGACCGGAAAGCCAGGCCCTTTCCAAGCCTTTCCTCCGCTCGGAAAAAACATGCTCTCCTCCTGAGTCATGTATTCTCTCACACCTCATTTTCTGTCTCCACCCTCTGCCTCTGGGGCCTGTGAACATCTGCTCTCCGGCTGGAAAACTTGGCCGTGGTTCAAGCGAGTCCAGTCCAACGCACCGATCGCATTTCTGCTGCTCTTAGACTCCTTTCCGCACTAAGATCTTCTGGCCCTGCAGAGCGGCCAAGAGCAAGTCTGCTGAAGAAGGCAGTTTCTCAGCCACACAAAGCGGCTAACACACACACTCCGATCCCTTATCCTGCATCAGAAATAGCACGCCGATCTAATCCACATGGGAAGTAGAAAAAGACAAGGGCTCCTGAGTAAATTGGGAGCGTGGGGATCATGGGAGAGGGGAGAAGGGGGGGGATAGGGAGGGGAGCGGGGAAAAATATATAGCTCAATAAAAAGAATTTAAACCGGGCAGTGGTGGCGCACACCTTTAATCCCAGCACTCGGGAGGCAGAGGCAGGCGGGTAAATTTGAGGCCAGCCTGGTCTACAAAAGCTAGTTCAAGGACAGGCTCCAAAAGCTACAGAGAAACCCTGTCTAGAAAAACCAAAATAAATAAATAAGATAAATAAAAAGAATTTTAAAAAAGAAACAGCACACAGGGATGTGAATTCATAGGTCACACCAGCCTATTTACAGTTAGGCAATTTACTATTTGTGCCCCATCAAACTTCACAACGAACACAACCCACTGATGACAGTAAATTGAGGCTTTTAACAAAGAGCGTGCAGCCTTAAGTGAAAAATTCCTCGGGACTATCATGGAGGTTACCCAGATTCAATTCCTCGGGACTATCACGGAATTAGGTAGACCAGGCTGGCATCTAACTAAGAGATCTCCCTGCCTCTCCTAAGATTGAAGATGTGTCACCAGGCCCTGCAATCAAAATCTTTTATAAATGTCAAAATATTTCATTAGACCTAATAAAAACCTTTTTTAAGGATCCCACATGTGTATTGCTACTTAATTCAATACACTAACGATCACAAGCCTGTTCTGGCCAGGTGAGAGCTCAGAGGCGCAGTCCATCCCAGGCAACACACGGGCCTCTGCAGCCCAACCCCACGCTGTTTCTTTATCTAGGGTTTATCTAGGGTCAGAAACTTAATGAAGCAGGTGGCTCCCGCGAGGAGCGCTTTCTAACAGGAAGCTACAGTCCTCAGCTGCTCTTATTGGAGCTCATCACGGACTTAAATAGTGGTTGCAAAACAGCCCCTCCCTCCTTGACTCTTGACCTTTCCAGGTAAATCAGCTGAGCTTTGCACTCGGAGGCGGCGCCTCTCCTAACTGATAGAGCTACAGACAAACATCCTGAAACCATACACCGGCTGCTGCTCCAATGGGTGTTCCAAAGCGTTACCGACTTTCCTTTAGGGTTTTGTAGCTTGCAGCTTGTTAATGCTGAAGGATTTCTTCCTTAGGAATTCAAAGGTCCTGCCCTGAGAAGAGGAACGTGGCTTGTTTCCCAGGAGATTGGGATGGGGGGGAGGGGGGAGGCTCAAGTGAGACCCAATAAGAAAGACCGTGTGTGTGTGTGTGTGTGTGTGTGTGTGTGTGTGTGTGTGTGTGTGTGTGTGTGTGTGGTAGTCACAGGAATGCGTGTGTCCATGCACTGAGAGGCCACTGCTCTCCACCTTATTGCCTAGAGACAGGGTCTCCTACTGAATCAGAAGCGGGAGGGGGCTCCCATTACACACATTCCTGGCTAATGCTAGGGATACAGAGATCCAAAGCCATGCCACGCTCTTCATGGAGGTTGGGGATTTGAACTCAGATCTTCATGCTTGTACAGTAAGTATTCTTACCCACTGAGCCTTCTCCTCAGCCCCAGGAAATATTTTTGCTCACCCCAGATAGCCTGCAAATGAGAGCTATTCTTCCGTGTAGACCGTAATGCCCCAGCCGGGCTATGTTCAGGCTGCAGACCATGGTGCGCATGCTCACCAGAATAGCCTGGGAAGCTAAAACGAATGGCTCCTGCCAGACCACCCCTCCCAGCGACGCCGGCACAGTAGGTGGAGTGGGGGCGTGTCCATTATTTTAAAAACTCCCGCAAGGATTTTGATGTTCTCTGCAGCAAAGAACTGGCAATGGCAGATATTCAAGGTTGGGGGAGCCCATCCCTGAACTCCAGGCTTCTGTAGCTAGCCAGCGGCTTAGTTTAGCTATCCATGTTCACTGGAGTTTTGAAGCCACCTTCAAGAAGCCCTCGCCCACCAAGAAGCGAGCAACAGAAAGCACAGTGCAGATGGTGCACTTCCGCAGGCACTGCTAGGATTCTCCCGAGCCACAAAGCACAGCCCAGCATGCAGCTCAGACCTGGCTAACCTCGCCACATCAGGACCAGAGACAACTGCCAGGCAACTCATACGCACAGGAATTGGGCCCAGGGGACCGGAGGAAGGAGCGCATCCTTAGCTCTGATGTCTCACACTGTGGACAGAGCCTCTCGTGCCTGGTTTGGGGAAGGGAAGCCTCAGTCTCGGTTGCACTTCTTTCTTCCGAACATATTTTGAAGTCTGAGTACACACGAGAGAGAACACTTTCTCTCCCCACCCCACCTTATTTTCAAAGGCCCCCACCCTCCACCCCAAGATGAACAGATTTGGGAAGTTGTTGGGGTTTTCTTTTGTTGCAAGGATGGAGTGAACCTATGCCAAGCAAGTCATCTGCAGCCCTACCCCAGAAAATGCTTTTTTAACTATTTATTTGGAATGCACATGTATGTGTGTGTGCGTGTATGTGACACGCCACAGTGTATGTGTGGAGGTCAGAAGACAAGTTTCAAGACTCACGAAGAGTGACATTCCACCTTCCACCTTGATGAGATGGGTTCCCCCCCCCCTTGGTTCTTTTTTTTTTTTTTCTGTTTGGTTTTTTGAGACAGGGTTTCTCTGTGTAGACCAGGCTGGCCTAGAACTTGCTCTGTAGACCAGTCTATCCTCAAAAACTGATCTCTCTTGTTTCTGTGGATTCCCTGTGTAGTCCAGGCTAGCCAGCCTGCCCGAGCAACTGTCTCCACCTCCCATCTCTCTGTAGGAAAGCCACCCCATCCGTCTATACACGTGAGTTCCAGGGATCAAATGTGAGCCAGCAGGCTCAAACAGCTAGAACTTTTACCCACTGAGCTATTGCCCAGCCTCCAGAAGAGAATTTTAAAACCAGTCTGACCACTGAGTCCTCCAGATCAAAGTGGTATTTTGGTTTGGGTTTTTGTTGTCCAAAGAAATATATTCATTCATGAATTAAGCCAATATCTGGGGACTGCTGATAGCCGGAGCGATGGGAATACACGCGAACTCCTTAAACACACGTGATCGCACAACTTAGCTGCAAAGGCCGACAGCACCTGCCATGTAGTGTGACTGTGCTCTTAGCCTTCATGAAAACAGATCATAAATGGCCCCTTTCCACCCTTATAAACAATACTGGCGCAAGCATTACTGGACACGTGGGTTTTTCCACCTTTTGAATTACTTCCTGGGGAAACATCTGGGCCAAAGGTTTTGCGCGAGCTTGTGTGATGATACACAGTTTGTCAGGCTGCTCTCTGCAAGTTTTGCGATTGGATTACGCAGCTGCCAACAATGTGGGTGGCTCAGCTTGACCACACCTTTCTTGCTACCAAAAATGATTACCTGCAAATGTTTTCGCTAACTGAAAGTGGGGGGGAGTGAGTTGTGTCCACTAGCATCTTTTTCAGCGTCCCAGGAGGAGAACGCATCTCTTGTGGGTTCTTTAGTTCTCTGCCCTCTTCACGGCTTCTCAGTTCATATCCTATTTGCTCATTATATTTTTTGAAGGGCTTCAGTACTTTTTCTTTGTGGAGAGAAGCATCCACAGTACCTGCAGTTTTCCTGTTGTGTCCCAGAAGCCTCTCGAGCGCCCTTGTCTGTGACTCTGTCGTCCTAGCTCTGCCATCTCCACCTTTATGATGGATTGTTTACTATACAGGGAGAACTTGACAAGGCCCCAGAGAGTAAGCTGTTGAGCTGCGATTTACCTTTCCTGTGTGACTCATGGGCGTGTGTTCTTAACCCCAATTCTGCTTCCTTGTCAGAACCCTGGACAGAACAAAGATTTCCCCACCAACAATAGACACTTTTCCCATTTTCCCAACTGATTGACTTAAAACAAAACAAAATTGAAGTTTTGGCATTAGATACAGGGTTGGTGTCTCAGAAACTGAGTAACCAATAAATAAAGGAACACTGGTGAATATCACAAACGGTCAAACAGAAACAAACAGGGAGACAGCAGTTTTTACTTCCAGAAAAGACTGTCTGGGGTGGGCTGGAGGAGGAGAGTCTGGCATTCCCATGGAGGGGTGGGTCCTGCACACTGGCACCCACCTGCTTCATGAGAAGGTTCACTGTGCATGTACCGAATGATCCATTCCCTGCAGTGCTGGAATGTGGTTTAAGAAACTGGTCCGCTTTGGACAAAAGCCGGCAAGCAAGATGATGCTACCAACAACAGACGTACGAAGTGCTATGCAGAGACTGGAAGGCCACACACTACACTACAGAGATGATCTTTCTCAGGGAAACTTCTTTTTGACAAAGTGTCTTGCCTTGTATCTCTAGCTGGCCCAGAACTCATTATGTAGACCAGGCTGGCCTCAAACTTGTAGCAATCCGCCTGCCTCTGCTTTCCAAGTACTAGGACTACAGGAATGTGTTACCATTCATGGCTGGGAACTTTTCTCTATACCTTTACCATTTTCTGAGTACGTTTTATTAAGTACATTACTTGTTTGTTGTTTTTTTGAGACAGGGTTTCATATAGCCCAGGCTAGCTCCTGGTGCCCGTGCCTCTGCCTCCCACATGTTGGGATTGCAGACATGCACCGCCACACCTGGCTCTCATATTTACAGTTCCCCTGCCATTTCCCTCCTGTTTTCTTTTATTATCTTTTTATTTTTATTATCTTTTCTTTTATTACCACTAAGATCACAGAATCATTCCCGCACTTAACATTTAAACTCCATTCACAGTGGCAGGACAGAGACGTCCTCAAACATTTTGGGAGACCTCCGTTTTATTATCTTTCTTGTCATTTGTTTTCATGCATGTCCTACCTTCCTAAAGCATTCCTCCTTCATAGAAGTCTTTATAAGCCAGCAGAATTACTGTATTATTATTTTCTGCCTATTACAATTAGTAATGGTTGATTTCCGTCAACTTAACACAAGTTACAGTCATACGGAAAGAGGAAATCTAAATCGAGAAAATGCCTCCCTCAGATTGACTGTAGGTAAGCTTGTGGGTCATTTTCTTGATTAATGATTGATGTGGGAGGGCCCAGCCACTTGGGATGGTGCCATCCCTGGACAGGTGGTCCTGGGTTATATAAAGATGTAGGCTGGGTGGGTGGGTCATGAGGAGAAAGCCAGTAAGAAGCCTTTGCTTGTGGTCTCTGCTTCAGTTCCTGCTCTGACTTCCCTCAATAATGGACCGTGACCCATGAGGTCAAACAAACTCCCTCCTCCTCACGCACACACACATTGCTTCTGGTCATGGTCCTTATCACAGCAACAGAAACCCAATCATGATATAGACCTGGAGTATTTAATTCAAGTATTTCCCACTCATCCACAGTGAAATAATCTCTAGAACCTGGTTCCTCAAATGCTCTCACCCATATGGGAACCGGCACCGTTGATACCACCTGGGAGCTTGCTCTAACTACAGAAGCACGGGCTCGTATCAAGCCAACTGAACCAATGCCCACCTTTCAATAAGATGCAGGGATGACCCCTAGGTCCAGGTACCCCAAGTCTCTCCAGGACTGGAAGGGTGGGAAGCATTAACTACACCAGCTCTACCATCAGGCTGCCCAGGAGGTACAGAGCCTGGAGCTGAGGTAGAGCTCGGTGCTAAGTGGGTTGAGTATGCTGGGGCCCTGGGGACAAGGAAAGGAAGAGATGGGAGAGAGGTAGAGAAGAGGATGGGAGAGGGAGAAAGGGAAAGGGCTAAAGAGGAGCGTGAAGGAAGAAGGAGAGAGAAAAGCACGTGAGCCAGTTCATCTTCACAGTCCCAAGGTCCATCAGATTCAACAACAGGGTTTCAGGATTTGAGGGTTTGGACTCCGTGCATCCTAACCCTGTGCTCGCCTCCTGAACCACATCCCCAGTCTTTCCCAGCCCTAGCCCAGAACTCACTCTGCAGCCTGGGCAGGGGAGTAGTTAAAATTGCAGGCCTGCACCACAGGCCTGACAACAGGAATTATAACAAAGGAGGGTGAGCTCATAGGATCAGAGCAGCCTGGTGGCCGTTCGATCCATTTAGTGCTGGGCAGCTGTATCCATACTTGGTCTATTTAGGTAAGTAGGTTTGATGCTGTTTGCTTTCTAAATAAAAAGGAAGAAGAGGCAGTGTGCACATTCACGTTAATTTCTGAACTTCCTTCTCCAGCTGGTGAAGGGCCCGTGGGAATTTAGTTCAGTGCTCCTGGGCCTGTAGAAGGAGCCACCTATGGGACGATGTTGTGTGGATATCCTGCAGCTACTCAACCTGTGTCATTCTTCGCTGTGTGGGGCCCTTGCCCTCTGCCCTTGGGCTGTGTAGCTGGATGCAGGCAGAGCCCCCACCCCACCCACTTCAGGCTTGATACCGGGTGGTGGAGGCACCCGGGAGAGGACTCACATCTTTGGGGCCAGCTCTCTGAGCTCCTTGGAGGTGACCTCCTGTGTCCCTGCCCTTGGTAGCCCCGTCACCTCACTTCTCCGTGAGCTCCGGGGTCCTGGAAGACAGCCAGTGTGCTCCTTGGTCATCTGCAGGAACACACACAGGAGCCATTAGGACTGCAGGCTATAGGAAGTGACACAATCAGCTCAGCACCCAGACACCCCAAGGTGCCTGTGCCTCCTGTCCTTTGCTCCAGTCTCTTTACCTCGCTGGGATCTCACCTTAGGACTTAGTTCAAATGCCCCTGGCCACCATCTGTCCCCTGGGATGCTGGCCTCTCATGCCTCAGTTTGGTCATATCCCTTTATTTAATGGGCACGACAAGCCAACACCCAGCCCATAGGCTGACTCTGCTCCCTGCCCTGTTTTAAGTACCTTACACACATTAGCTCATCTAAACGTGCTAACCACCCTGCCAGACAGGCACTGTTATCCCCATTTTCCAGAGGAGGAAACCGAGAGGTTGCATATGCCCAGAGAGGTTGCATAACTGTCCCAAGATCACAAACCTGATAAATGACAGAACCAATATTCGAACTGAGGTGGCCTGGTTTCAGAGTCACGCAGAATGTTTTATCACCCCTCAAAGCTCTTTTATCATTCTGCAATCATTCTGATTCGGTTTGCGAAGTACGACTCTTCCTCAGAGAGGCGTAAGTGCAGCCATGGCAGGCGATTTTCTGTTCTATACTATATTCCTAGAAAAGCGTCTGGAGTTTCCCAGTAACTGCTGTAAGAATGAAGAGTTACTGACTGAAGGGTCTTCTAAGTCGACTCTCTCAGGACTACTTGTTGGAGTATACAGATGCTGTCACCTCATTAACCATTTCTGTGAACTTAGGACCAAATAAAGAGCAAACACAGACTTGTTGGGCAATGGCTGGGCTTACTCAGGCTCCACCCACTGCTAACTCAGGATCAGGCCCAGTGGGACATCATGGTAAGAACCAGCAGCTAACTCAGGTTCAGCCTCAGCGGGGTACCATGTCGCCAGCAGTAGCATCTTGGGTAGCACTGAGGCTGTTGTTAAATCCAAAGGGCTCTGGGCTTCCCATACGGAGCCCCCACTCCATGTCAGAAATTTAGGGTGCCTGGGCACAAAACAAATCAGACTCAGGCTAAGATTGCACAAAGGCTGGAGCAAGGAATCCTGCTTGGGAGGGGGGTGTGGGGCGGCTGATGGCGCAGGTGCTGTGCCTCTAAAGTTTGCCTTGAATGAGTGAGAGTTGCCCAGGACGCAGGTGCCTGGAGGAGGCAGACACACATCTTTGGAAGAGTTTGCACTTATATAATATCTTGGCTTTAGCTGACAAACGCCTCATTCAGATTTTGAATATCTGCTTCAGGCTGGGTCTTCAATGCTGCATGAAACCAAAGAGTCTATCGAAGGCAATTATTTAGATGACTCAGTTTCTCAGAATTTTGACGTCGTCTGAATTGTTCTGATAATTGAGGCTACGGAAACAAAAGGTTGAGTCGGGTGTGGTGGCTGATACATGCACTCTGGGAGGCAGAGGCAGGAGAAGCAAGGCAAGTTTGAGGCTAGCCTGGTCTTTGTGACAAGTTCTAGGATAGCCTGGACCACATAGCAAGACCCGGTCATAAAAAAATTAAACACAAGGGCTGAGAGGACCCTCAGCTGCTAAAGAGCCTGAGGGGCAAACACTGAAAACCAAAAGGCATAGGAAGCCACGGGGGGGAGGGGGGTTGATTCCCAAGCCGGCATGAATAGCTAATCTGAAAGATTTTAATTTGCAAGAGAGAATACAGAAGAGGATTTAGGGGAAATCATTAGTTTACTGAACTTGGTTTCTCTTTTGTTTTTGTTTTGTTTTGTTTTGTTCATTTAAAAGGAAACTATAGGGCAGCACCCACACCAGGTGCCTCACCTTAACTCTAGCTCCAAAGTGATCCTATGCCTCTGACCTCCCACAGTGCCTACACTTGGGTACATATACCCACACACAGACGTGTGTACATAATTAAAAATATTTAAAGAGGCAGCATAAAATTATGAGGAGGAAAAAAACTATCCAGGCATGATCCACAGAAGTTTTTTTTATTTTATTTTATTCCCAGAAGAGTTAGTGGCTTGTCATTTTCAAGAGAGGCGTTGAATCCTAAAGTAATAGTGTCTCAAACATGAACACTTGAAATATCTTCCAATCATGAAAAGCTGGCTCCATTTTAAACAATATGACTCATGAGGCTTTGGCAAGTCAAGGATTAAAACAGAATCCAGCAAGCCCGTGAATTGGGAGTCTACATGTACGTAAATGGCGTTTCTCCTGGCGCCACGTCAGGCTGTTGTGTTAGCTCATCCGAGGTTGAATATGCCACATCCAAGATGACTGGAGAGCACCGGGGAGAAGAGGGCCCAAGCGCACTGGCGTGCATCAGCTTTCCCCTTAATGTCCTCAAGCAGCACCTCCAAGTTGAAGATCACACCTTCCACTTCTAGAGTAGAGACTGATAAACCGGCGTCTTCTGGGCTGTATAGTCAGCTATCAGGCTAGGGACAACAGCTCATAAAGAGGACCCTGGGCTGTGTTATTCAAGTTGCCCGTCTTTAGGCAGGAAGGGAAATGCATATCTGCCCCGAGTAGCATCCTGTTTGGAGTTTTGTTCCAGCAGTCCAGGCTCCAGTCCTCACTCCCTGCTTCCAACCTCCCTACTCTATCCTGGCAGGATTAGCCTTGCTTCTCTGGACTTGATGATGCCAAGGCCACTCACGCTTGCTTTTCTTCTACGATTATTACTTGGTGTGTGTGTGTTTCTGTGTCTGTGTGCAAGTGTATGGAGGTCCAAGGAGTGGAAGCTGGCTCTCTCCTCTCTGTGAGTCCCAGATGTAAACCCAGGTCACCAGGCTTGACAACGTAGGCCTTTACCTGCTGAGCTGTCTGCCCAGCTGCTAGAGAAGATCCCCGTTTCTCACAAGCTGGATGCTAGGTCTTTCTGCAGAGTTGTGGAAAGGGGCCCCAGTTTTGCACTAGACTCAAACTTCAGGGAGCATGAGAAGCCAGTGCTTTCTCAGGGAGCCGCGTCCCTGCCCCCATCTCACCCAGATTCTGAGGAAATAGTTGTCATGTGAATTTATAGGAGGGGAAATAAAAAGCTGCACCCGTTCCAACAAACTTGTCATGAATATATGCACATATTTATATAAGAACACGCTTTCTCCAACACTCGCCTAAACTCGGATTAAATAGAAAATTTTAAAAATGGAGGATCAGGGCTGGTGAGACAGCTCAGTAGGTGACAGCACTTGTTCTGCAAGCTCAACAACCTGAGTCATCATGGGAAATGCCAGACTCATGCGGGGGCACACAGCTGTAACCCCAAAACACCTGTGGTGGGAATGGATGGGGGAAACAGAAGAATCATTTAGAACCTTCGGACCTGCTCGGTGGAGGTGGCACACGCCTTTAATCCCAGCACTCGGGAGGCAGAGGTAGGTGGATCTCTGTGAGTTCGAGGCCAGTCTGGTCTACAAGAGCTAGCTCCAGGACAGGCTCCAAAGCTATAGAGAAACCCTGTCTCAAAAAACAAAACAACAAAACAAAAAACAAACAACAACAACAAAAAAGAGCCTTCAGACCAACTGGCCTGGACAGTTGAGGAAGTATGAGGAAGGAGAGAATCAACACCCAAAAGTTGTCCTCTGTTCCCACATGCATAGCATGACACTCATGTATACCTTCATACAGAAGCACATGCACACACACACACTCACACTCATGTATACCTTCATACAGAAGCACATGCACACACACACACACACACTCATGTATACCTTCATACAGAAGCACATGCACACACACACACACACACACACACTCATGTATACATTCATACAGAAGCACATGCACACACACACACACACACTCATGTATACCTTCATACAGAAGCACATGCACACACACACACACACACTCATGTATACATTCATACAGAAGCACATGCGCGCACACACACCACACACACACATACACACACTCATGCAATTAAAATCATAGAAATTGGGACAAGGAGAGACCATACCTTAAGACAAAGAAGTGAGGGCTGGAGACACAGGTCAGAGGCTGAGGGCTTGCCTAGGCTATCAGTGACTTCTCTGGTGCTGTGATAAAACACTATGACCAAGACGACCAACAGGAGGAAGGACTTATTTGGGCTAACAGTTCCAGAGTGACAGAGTCCATCCCGGCAGCAAGCAGCAGGCATGGCAGCTGGCGCTGAGAGCTCACATCTTCAAATGCAAGCATGCAACAACAACAACAACAACAAAAAAGTGAACGGGAAATGACTCGAGTCTTTAAACTCTCAAAACCTGCTTCCCGTGACATGCTTCCTCCAACAAGGCTGCACCTCCTTAATCTCCACAAACAGAGCTACCATTGGAGAACCAAGTGTTCAGCTACATGAACCTACAGGGGACATTCCCATTCAGATCACCATACCTAGCATACACAAGGCCCTGATTCAAGTCCAGCGGGAAGGAAAAGTTAGGTTGAGAGCAGGGCCCCTGCCAGGTGGAATAACGTGGGAGCTCAAGGACATCTATGGTGACTGAAGATAAAAAGACTTGGAGTATGGGAAGGATATTTTGGGGGAAATTTATAATCTTTTCTGTAAAATGGAAAGTAAGATTGTATTCTAGAAATATCAGGGGGAAGGGCTTGATGTGTTTAGAATCTATTTATCCACTTCTTGACTTGGATGGAACCTCATGTAGCCCAAGCTGGTCTGGAACACACAGAATAGTTGAGGATGACCTTGAACCGTTAATTCTTTTGTCTCCACCTCCCAGGAATGATGCATGTGTGAAACTGTACCTGCTTTATTTTGATTTTGAGACAGGATCTTCTGCAGCCCAGCCTGGCCTTAAACTCGCTCTGTAGCCAAAGCTGGCTTTGAACTCCTGATCCTCTCATTTCCACCTCTTGAGTGCTGAGATCACAGGCAGGCAGCACCACACCTGGCTTCCAAAGCTAATATGGTTGTAATAACAGCACAGCTGCTGAAGAAGCAAGCAAGTGCGCAACAAATTTGCCAAATTCTCGCCCCTGCAGAGAGAAATTATCTATATCTACATTATCTATTGGGTGGACCTCTGCTAAGGTTCTGCATTCTGCAAGACCCTGACGTTGCTTGGAATGCTACCCATTGCTGCGTTAGCCCACATGAGGCTGAAGCCCCTGGCATTCGTGGGGTGCTCCCCATAGCCATGTTAGCCCACATGAGGCTGGAGCCCCTGGCATTCATGGGATGCTTCCCATTTGCCACATTAGCCCACCTGAGGCTGAGAGCCCAGTTTGAGCTATCGGCCCTTGCTTGTCCTGATGTGGCTTCAAATAAGTGTAGAGAAAGGCTGGGTGCCTCCCTTTTCCCAGTGTAGAGAACTTCTCCCATATATGGGATATAATTGCAGCTCAAACCCTTTTGATTTATATTCATACCAGACACAGTGTGGTTGTAGCTAGGATATAAATAAACATTGTATAACTTTGGTCTCAATGCGGACAGAGGCCTGTCTTGAAAATGGCTGCCCAAATGAGAGATTCCTTGGGAAACTCTATCAATTTCCTTATAAAAGCAGAAACATGTGGCAAATATCCCCGCCCCGCCCCCCAGGAACAAAAATAAAAAAACAAGCCTCTGGGGAGAAAACCAGTATTAAACCCTTCACCGCTGGCTAATTGCACAGCATTGACCAAAGGTAGACGGCTTTCATTTATTTTTCTAAAAAGGAAAATTGTGCCTCAGGGAAAAATACTTCAGGACGCTATTTCCAAACATCAATCGTTAAAATATTTTGGCATCCAGAGGCCCTGTTAAAATGCTGTGAGTGGAAAAGAGCTGAACTTGACAGATATTAAGTCTACTCAATGGAGTCTTTCAATTCATACCCGGAAATTAGTGAAAACAAGCCTAGCCTGGAGTTCTGGAATGAGTTTTAAAGTTATTTAGAGCGGAGAGAGAAGAGAATGACTCCACAGAAAAAGTGGAAGGTTCAATAGGAGGGTGAATCCGAGGGTCTAATGTGACAACGAAGGCCTTTGTCTGACCTTAAGCTTCAGCGTTTTCCCTGTCTCGGGATCGATGGCGGGTCACCCACAACCTACGCCATCTGCGGAATGGGTATCATGTTTACGTCATGGAGAGTTGGAAACCCGTGAAGTCAAACTACCTTAAGTCGGTTCCATCTGAGCACACTCCATAGACTGTAGCAGCTGGTGGTGCTCATTCCCATCCGGATAGAAATGACTGGGCATGGGGGTGCGCACCAGGGCTTTGGAGGCAGAAGCAGATGGATCTCGGTGAGTTCGAGGCCAGCTTGGTTTGTACAGCAAGTTTCAAGCCAGCCCAAGCTATATGAGACCCTGTCTTATAAAAAAAAAAATACTGAAAATGAATAAACATGACTTTGGAAACTATTGACAGATGGCTGACCTGGTGGTTGTTTTTCCTTCTTCCTACAGCCACTGTCTGTCTTTCTCTGCAGGAGGCTGGCCCGGGCCCCACTGCATTATCAGGACCCTGGCTTCTATTGATTTTAGCCAAAGGAAGACAGCAGCAGGAGAAGGGAGTTGGCTAAAGGTAAGATGGGAGCTCCGATTTCTCTGATTCTCCAATTGTTGCGCCATCACAGACAGATTGGCTGTCTCCTTCTACCAAAAGCCACAGAATATCTCAGCTACTCCTACAACTGCCGCTGTTCCCTTCGGCCCCAGGGCATGCATTTCCTCTGCTCATGTCAGGCCTGGGGGTGAAGTAGCTCCCGGTATCCTTCGTGGTATCCTTCGTGGGCTTCCCTTAGCCTTGCCCAGGCTGTTGTAAAGCAAGGCCTTTATAAGCGCTCCTCAGTTACCACATTCCAGTCAACCATCTGGTCCCTGCCAGGAAGTGACTGATACTGTGAGTCTCACAGGCGCCCCTGGGAGGTGGAAGGGATGGGACAGGTCTGACCAAGGTGAGGAATGAGGAGAGACTAACAGCTGTGAGGGAGAGTATCAGCGTGGGGTAAGATAGAGTTCACAGTGCATATCCATGTCCAGAAGACGGACAGACACTGACAGCCACAGGCGAAAAGCGAGGGCTAGCCATTAGACTCTGAGAGGAAGCCAGCAGTGTAAGCTGTGAGAGGGGGAGAGGTGGTGAAAACAAACAGGATACAAAGGGAAGAGATGGCAGGCATGGTGGTGTATACCCGTGAGTCTTCGTCTATGGGAGTCAGAGACAGCAGAATCATCTCAAGTTCAAGGAGTGCCCGGTTTACACAGTGAGTTCTAGGTGAATTGGGGCTATATAGTAAGGCTCGATCTAAAAGATCAAAAGGATTTTGGTATTTAAATCATATTTCAGAAGTCGGCATGGTTTATCTCATTTAATTTGCGAACAGCGCTGAGATTAAGGACATGGTACAATATGTCTAAAACCATACACTTAAAATCCAAATGCCTTGCACTATGTCCTACTAAGAAGGGTGGTCACTTGGAACTCTGTCCTCGGCCCTTTCCACTTAATACCTCATGACTCTTTGTTGGCTGGGGCCATCTCACCCACACCGTAACTTCAACTATCCACCAAAGCTTCTATTCTGACCCAAATACCACTGAGGGTCAGATCTATTGCTCTGCCTTCGCGCAGCTGGATCTCCTCACTTGAGAGTCCTTAAGGGGACCGCAAACCTCCTAAGTTATACTCGATTCCTGACCTGCTTGCCACACCCTTCCACTTTGATTTCTGACTTCGGTTTTCTAAACCAGGACTCAGTAACTATCCGTATTTCTTCTTTTTCTTGATTTTTTTTCCTCTTTAAATCTGCCACCCACCCTTCATCCTCATTGCCAGCCTTGGTTCAGACCCTTATAAGTTGCCCAGTACTGGCTTCCTAACCAGCCCCTACCTACAGTCTCACCCCCGTGGTGCCTGCTATGCCCTGACTTCAATGCTTTCCCCATCACTCCACCATCAAAGTCAGGATACAATCCACGCTCCTTTCATGACACGGTCCTCGTCTGTCCTGCTAGTCTTCGTGTGCACTCTGAGCTCACACCAGTTGTGTGTGGCATTTCATTTGCCGTTTCTTTTTGATTTGGAAGATTCTCGTCCCCTGTTCTGCCAAGCTCACTCTGTTCCTCTTGTAATCCCCAAAGGAGCAGTCCCTTTGAGGACCACCGAGTGTCTCCCCTAGATGGCAAAGGACGAACTTCCGCTAGGCTGCAATACAATGCTGTCACAGCCCTCAATCTGCATTTCATGATCTCTCTCCACCAATCTGTCCCTGGTAGAATAAAAGACACTAACAAAGGAGGTGTCCCTCGTGCTTGGGACATTAAAAAAAAAGTGCTTGATAAGTGTTTTCTGAACGACAGAGCAGTTAATGACGGTGATGAGTGAACGAATGAATGGATCAGTTATTAATATGTTGAGTAAACAACCACGGATCCCTTCCTGGGTTTGGCCCTAGTGTGTGGTTTCTGCAGAAGTTTGTCCTGAAGCTTGCTCAAGCCTCCATTAGGTCCGCTGGCTGTTCCTGGTGCTCACCCGGTGGCCTAAACTCCATCTTCCACATCTTGGGCTCCTGTGCTCTGCCCCCTCGCTACACCTTCATTCCCTACCACAGAAAAGCTGCTACGGCAACCCCACAAATTAGTCATTTGATGGGCTATGATGACAGGCAAGGGTATGGAAGCATGTTGAAGGTTCTGATCTGAAAGTCCTGCTTTGAGTTTCACGTCCAAGTGTTTTCAGAGTCTTACATGTCGCGTTGCCAGATACCAGCTACTTTTACAATGAGAATTTACTAGGGCCCGACCACGATGGGCAGGTTCACCCTTTATAGTGAGGTTCATAGTCTCTGGAACATTCCATGGCCTCGGGTTTATCACGAGGTCACTGGTGAGAGAAGTATAGCTTCCTTAGGAAGAAAAGAAGGATAAATACACAGAGAAATAGAACTCTAGGCCACGTAGCTCCAGAAGCTAAGATGGTTAATTTTCCTTCTCCCTTCCTCCTCCTTCCGCTGTACAGACGATGTGGTACTATAGAATCCTCCACATTACCCACCACAATTCCCAAATATAGATGAAAAAAATCTAGATAAAGTTCATTACCAGTCTTATGTCTTGCAAATGACAGAAAGAGTCCTGTTTTACTCTTTTGGAAAATTCTTGTACCTGCAGTTAAAAAAAAATGCAATATTTCATTCACGGCATGGCCTCTTCTGTTTGACGTTCATTGTTTCTATTGCAATGGACAAACTCTGAAGGTGTTTGGGGCTAGCGAGATGTCTCAGTGAGCACAGGTAATTTCAGCTAAACCTGACAACCTGAGTTTGTTCCCCGGAACCCACAGAGTGGACGGGGAGAATCTTGTGCTCTGACCTACACGTGTGTGCACGAGCATGCATAAGCACACACGCGCATTCTGAACAAGTTACCTTGGTCTTCAGTAGGTCAGTCTGTTCTTTCAGTTTCTGGCACATCTGTTTTCCTTGGGAGATCTTTTGAAATATGTAAGAATTTGGGGGAGGCTCTTTCTGAGTGGTCGGTGTCAGCTTCCAGTGACGTTTCTCAGATTCCGCTCCTACGCAGAAAAGGCCATGTCAGCTTTCCACAGCTTTACCAAGTATTACCAAAAGGAGTCTGTAATAGTGAGCACCATATTTTTAAGGTTCAAAAAATGCTTCTTGAAATAATAGTTCAAGACACTACCTGTGAGGGCTTCTTGGTGGGTGTGGGTGGCAGGCTCCATCTGCAAAATTAAAGAGGAAGAAGGCATTGGCTGTGGGGATAACCAGCGACACCACTGTTCAGAATGCCTTGCATCCTGGTCATGGAGGGGGCAGCACAGTGCTATGGTCCCAGCTGTGATCACCATGTGGAGGCTGAATTTCACTGTGTTGCTGTGACTGGGAGACACGGGCAATTGCTCGTAAGCCTCAGACATCTTGGTGGTAGAGTGGGGGCTGCTATCTGGATTAACTGGGACACACATTCAGTTGGCGTTCATGTGTTCGACTCTAGCATGTAAAATACTCCAACACTTCCCCTAGACGTAGGCTCCACAGGGGCAAGGACCCCTGTCTGTCTTGTCACAGGTCTGCGGCTGATGCTCTTGTTAACCCCAAGCCTGGCAGCCAGACTCTAGGAATCATACAACACGCACTGAATGCTAAACACGCCAAGATGGTGGTGGTTCCTACTGCTGCAGGCGGACTGTGCAGGGGTTTAAACTCTTGATTAATTCGCCTTTGGGATCTTGAGGAACATATACATGCTGGAGAGATAAATGACTGTTCAAAACTGACTCTGACCATTACGGATATATCCAGTAAAGAAAACTGCTAGCCTCAGTTCTCCAACTGAAGCTGTTAGGACTGATGGGGGGAAAATCAGCCCAGTCAAGCTCACTGACAAATTCAAGCATTGCTGAGGAGAGATGAGTGGACAACCATTCTGATCCCACAAACCCCAGGCCACTAAGAACTGGCCATGCATGAACACACTCTTGTATAAAGACAGAACCCCAAGGCTTCCCAATATCACAGGAATGTTGGTTTCTCTAAGACAGGAAACAGCCCAGTCAGGCCAGATGGGCTGCTGGCTCCAGGTGTGTGTGTGTGTGCATGTGTGTGTATGCACGTGCGTGTGTGTGTGTGTGTGTGTGTGTTTTGTGTGTGTATGTAGTGCTGGGCAGGAATGGAGATTTGCACAAACCTTCAGGGTGTTCAGCTGAACTTGAAGAGTGTTACAGATAAGAGATGTGGGGTGTAACAGAGACCGATGGTGTGTCTCTATTCAGAATGCCCTTCATACCTTCATACAAGGCTTAAAAGGAAGATGATCCAGGAAGGAAGAATTAAAATTTTTCCTGTCAATTTTTTAAAAGATGAATTTACCTATTAACTTTAAATAATCAGTGAGATCCTGAACCTCATCAGGACGGGAAATTAGGTGGAAATGAGAAGACAGGATAAGGAAAAGGAAAAATAGTATATAGATTAGCTATTAACCAAATTTATACTAAACAGGCATTAATAAAATATTTGAATTATATAATTAAAGATCTTAGCTTTATTTCATTTGACTTTAATAACTGAGGGAATAATGGCCATAGAACACGAGGCCAGGCCTCGCTGGGAGGCAGCAATGGAAACCTGAAGATAAAGTCCTACCAGAAGAAACGGACCTCTCCCGGCTATTATGATCCAAAGCAGCTGAGATGAACTGAGAACAGAATTCCTATCCAACCCTGCCATGCCATCCTGGTACGAATTCACCTCAAAACTCCCAGCCAATGTCTCACAGAATACTTGCCTATCGATGCTTATTGCTACTCTGTTCGCAATGGCTGGGTTGCGGAACTAGCATCCAGCAATGGGAATGAATGAAGAAAACACGCCTCACATAGAAGATGGACTTTCAGCCATAAAGAAGATAAATTACATCATCTGCAGGAAGATGGGTATAGCCAGAGATAATATCAAGCAAGCTCAGTCTCCGAAGGACACATGTCGCCTGTTTCCTCTCGTTTGTGGGCTCTAGATTTTATACAAATACAGAAGATCATACAAGTACAGATGACAGAAAGGAGAAGTGGAGTGGTCTGGGGGGGGCAATGGGAAGGAAGAGTAGGGAGAAAGAGAAGTTTGGGGGTGGGGGTGGGAAAGCTCATAATGTATTCTGTATCTGTATGACTGCGTCCTTGTGTTCCCCAGTTTCCTGCAGTGACCCCTGTGAACAGCGATGAAGCTGCAGTGAGTGAGAGCCGTGGGTAGATCTGAGGAGTAACGTGGCCTGAGGGAGACTTGAGGGAAGCTGTGCAAATGGATATTTTCTTTGGTAAATCAGATTAGGACATTTTAAGATGTGTGGTGGTTCGCTACTGTAATCCCAATGTTGGGTGGTTGAGACAGGAAGATCAGAGGTTCAATGCCAGCCTGGGCTACATGAGACACTTTTTAAAAAAACAAACAAACAAACAAACAAAACAGAGAAGTTCCCTGTGAAAAAGGAATTTGGAGAACTTGGGGCCTGAGAAGAGCCAGGTCATGGTCGCGTCTCTCAGGGAAGGGCTGAGTTTAGAAGTCTAAATAAGGTCTGGGGAGATGGCGCAGTGGTTAGAGCGCTGGCTGCTCTTCCAGAGGACCCAGGTTCAATTCCCAGCACCCACATTATGTGTCGCAGCCATCTGCAACTAGCTAGTTCCAGAGGATCCAGTGCACTCTGCAGGCACTAGGCACGCAAGTGGTGCACATGCGTGCATGCAGCCAACACCTATACACATGCAATAATAAGATTTAACATTAAAAAGGGAACATACTGGGGAATATAGGGGAGGAACTAAGAAATGAAATTAGGGTGGATTTTATTATATGTATGTACACAACTTTCAAACAATGAAATTGTTTTCGGATTTTAGATGAAGTTAAGAAAGATATTGGAGGCTGGGCATGGTGGCACATACCTTTAATCCCAGCACTCTAGAGGCAAAGGCAAGAGGATATCTGTAAGTTCAGAGCCAACTTGCTCTACATTTTGATTTCCAGAATAGCCAGGACCATAGAGGGTCTCTGCCTCAAGAAAACTAAAAACCAAAACAAACAAACAAAAAACCTTGACAACAAATACTCATAATAGCAACAAAGGAAAAAAGGAAGAAAGATGACATTGGGAAGGCTTTGAGGAATTTGAATTTTATCTTCCTCTATATTTTTTTGAATCCAGCTTCTGATGCTTTCCATGAGGTCACCACTGAGCTTCTGAGAGGTCTGCTCCTTTGTCCCAGATAACTCAGAGGCCTAATGAAACCTCAGAGCTGCAACTAAGCTCTATGTACAAGTCCACCATGGGATGGCCACGCTGCGATGACCACTCTGGGATGGATGACTACCCTGGGATGACCACCTGGAGATGACCACCCTGGGATGACCACCTGGAGATGACCACCCTGGGATGATTACCCTGGGATAACCACCTTGGGATGGCCACCTGGAGATAACCACCTGGAGATGACCACTCTGGGATGACCACCTGGAGATGACCACCCTGGGATGACCACCTGGAGATGACCACCCTGGGATGATTACCCTGGGATAACCACCCTAGGATGACCACCTGGAGATAACCACCTGGAGATGACCACTCTGGGATGACCACCTGGAGATGACCACCCTGGGATGACCACCTGGAGATGACCACCCTGGGATGATTACCCTGGGATAACCACCCTGGGATGACCACCTGGAGATGACCACCTGGGATGACTACCCTGGGATGACCACCTGGAGATGGCCACCCTGGGATGACCACCCTGGGGTGACCATCCTGGGATGACCACCTTGGGATGACTACCCTGGATCAGTTTTGATAGGGACCATTCTCATTTACCTGGGTTCGTTGCAAAGGTTCAGTAAATTTCCTTTCTTGTTCTGGTTGCTGTTTTCCAACACAATTTGGCCCAGACATGGTTCCTAAATTATCTTGCACAATTGTTGATTTATTTCTCAACCTAGGAGAAAAGCTGGCCTGGTTAGCTATTGTAAGTGGTTTATTAGTTACCGTATCCCTAGGGATTTTCGCTTTGGGAGAAACTTTAGAAAAATCTGGAAGCTGGTAATGCACTTGACCTTGGCTGTATTTGAACCAGCCACCTGAACTTGCTTTTTCAGTCAGCTGTCTCTGGGGCGTCTGCCCTTGGCAGTTTTTATGTTTATCACCTGGACCTTTAGGTCTGCTTAGAAAGCTTGGATCTTGGTGGTTGCTCTGCCCAGCAGCTACCAGCTTTCCTAAGGGAGAGGTTCTTCCTCCTGCTGTGTTTGGAGAGCGACTGGGCTTATTGCTATTTTCCACACCACTTTTGGGACTGGGTCGATCAGCAAATGCTGGGGTATGTTCTTTGGGGCAGTAAGTCTTTGCATAACGTGAAATGACATCTGTCAGAATAGCTGCATCATCGAGGCTGTCGGCATTTGAGGTCTCTGGGAGAGTGTCACAGCCAGTGCCTTGTCCCCTTAAGAACTGCTCCCTGGAGAGATGATGGAGTAAAATATCCGAAGTGTGTGACTTTGAGTCATTGCCTTCATTAGCTGGAACACAAGAAGCCAAGGCACACTGCTTATCTTTATTGTACCTGTTGGTGACAGCATTTTCAGCGATCTTATCCCAAGTCACGGCCACAGCTGTGTTCCCGTACACCTCACAGCATGCGGCCTTTTCCTCGGGGCCTTTTTCAGACAGAACAACTTCTTCTGAGACAGCAAGGATGCCGTTTGTTGAGGGCAAGTCGTGAGCACTGCACACCTTCATCTGAGAGAAGTCCCCATCGTAAGGCAAGTCCTCCTGTTCTCTATAGGTTGTGTCTTCCGAAAAGTCAGCTTCGTCCATGATGAAGTGGGCTGATGTCTGTGGTCCTCTGCTGCCTGGCCTTGGTGTTCCTAGTGGTCACAGTATGTCGCCTGGGTTTCACTGAATGTCTGCCCTGTGGGTTCTATGCTGTCAGAAGAGAAAACAGCTTCATTAGCAAATACATCAGACTAATGTACGGAGCTATGCTGATTCTGGTTCTATGGAAGAGTAGACACAGATGTTTTCCATTTAGAAAAGTCGCAAACCTGACAGCAGAAATCTCAGCCAAAGGATAACTCATCCTGAACACCACTGGGAAAAAGAGTCACGGGAGGGTTATAATTTTAATCCACTCCATCTGAGGAGGTGTGGGCCACACCTAACCACCACATCTTCATCACTCTCTACTGGGAGGTACCACTTGGCGTTTGTTCCCATCACTCCTCAGCCTTGCCGTGAAGATCATATGTGGATTTGGTCCCTCAGAATGGGAGCTGGAAACGCAGATGAAGGTCGTTTTAAGGATGCTGTGCATTGTCTGTGCGTCCCTGATGTCTTCGAATCATGGGATGCGAGAAGCTGGCTCAGCTCAGGCACACCACTCAAGTTCTCCGTTCTGATGCTCTTTGTGAAGTGGTGTTGTATTTTCTAATTGGCACACGTGTTGTAAATATCTGGGGCACAAAATGTGATGTTTTGATATATGTATAGGAAGTAGTAGCATTAAAAAAGGTACAGGGTTTCTTTGTTTAACTCTAACTGACCTGGGACTCACGATGCTAACCAAGTTGGCCTCAGATTCAGGTCAGCCTGCCTCTGCCTCCCAAGTGGCAGAATTAAAGGCAAGCACCATCACCCTGAGCCTAAGAGTAACTTATTCATCACCTTGAACATGTGTTATTTTCATAGTGAAATTTAAAAAATCCTTTCTTTTAGCTATTTTGAAATATTTTTAAAAGTTTATTTTACATATTTGAGTACTCTATCTGCATGTACACCTTTATTCCAGAAGAGGGAATCAGACCCCCATTAGAGATGGTTGTGAGCCTCCACGAGGTTGCTGGGAATTGAACTCAGGACCTCTGGAAGAGCAGTCAGTGTGCTTAACCACCAAGCCATCTCACCAGCCCTATTTTGAAATATTTATCATTGCTAAGTATCTTATTTAACAATGTATCAGGACCTATTCTTTCCAGACTAACTTTGTGGCCACTGACCAGGTCCTCCCTATCCCTGCTACAGCTCTGCTAACCATTGCTTCCCTTTTTGCTTCTATAGGATCTTTATGCATGCATGCATATGTGTGTGTGTGTCTGTGTGCTCACTGACTGAATGAGTATCTGTTTGTGTGTGGTATGCTTGCACAAATGCGTATGTGAGGGGAGACCAGAGGCCAACATCAGCTGTCTTCCTTAATCACTCTCGATCTTGCTTTTTGAGACAGGGTCTCTCATTGAACCTGGCGCTTACAGTTTGACTAGACAGACTGGCCAATAAGCCCCGAGGATCCTCCCATCCTATCTCTGCTTCCTCAGCACTGGCAGTCCAGCCAGACCTCCGTGTGCTTGGCTTCTTACATGGGTGTTGGGGTTCAAATTCAAGTTCTCATGCAATGCAGCAAGTACTTTCCAGACTGAGCCATCTCCCAGCTTAGCGTCTCTGGATTCTGCATATGAATGAGATCAAGTACTTGTCTTTCGTGCCTGGCTTACTTCATCTCACATATGAGTCAGTGTTCTTTCCCCTGGGCTGTCTTCCAACGGGTTCCCCTTGTTGTGTCTTAGCAGAGCATAGAACAGTGGTTCTCCAGCTGTGGGCCACGTCCGCTTTGGGAGTCACAGATCAGCTCTCCTGCATATCAGATATTTACATTAACATTCATAACAGTAGTAAAATTAGTTATGAAGTAGCAATGAAAATCATTTTGCTGTAGGTTAAGATCACCACAACATGAGGAGCTGTATTAAAGGGACTTAGCATTAGGAAGGTCAGGACTGCTGGCTTAGAAGGATTGACAGAAAGATGCCCAAGGGAGGTCTTTGAACACCTGGAAGACAGGTTCTCCTAGGACCCAGGCAAGAGGCTTGCCAGTGGCGCTTTATCTCAACAAGGCCCTAGCAGCTGCCACAACCCAGAGGGTAGGGTAATGGAGGCCAAGGGTCTCAGGGACATTTCTGGGAAAAGGTCAGGGCACAGTTGGCTGCCACTGGGGACAAATCCTTTTTGCTAAAGAAAACCTATGACAACCAGTTAGAAGACAGCACCTCTTGCTTGGTGAACAACACCTTAGAAGTAGTAAAACCACCTCAGCTTTTAGGGGGCTCTTGCTCCCCAAGAGAACCAGTCATGTCCTGAGCTCAGCATAACCGCAGGGTGACCATAACCACTGGCTGTCCCCTCCCATCTGATGATGGGGTTAGGTGAACAGATCTTTGATGAGGTCCTTCCTCATCCAGATTTTTATGTCCAAGAACTTATGGTTTATTAGTTAACCTCAAAAGCTGAAATAATATGTTTGACAAAGAAAACCATCAAACTAAGTTCCCCCAAAAAGAAGAGCGCAAACTTAAGGCATCTGGGAAACATCAAACCAAAATCACAGTTTATAGTTGCACACCAGCGTTAGAGCCCAGAGCCCAGATATTAAAAAGCAAAAATTGCTTTGGGGAGGGGAGGCAGAGGAAATGGCCACAGGATTAATTTGTCATTTATATAGAGGCAGATGCTTACTGCAGAGCAGAGAAGGCACATCTGTGTAGGCAGAATTACTGGTTTCTCCAGCCCAAGCTGAAGGCAGGAGGAAACATTTCCCAGGAGAAACGAAGAAACGGCGGAAAAGCTGGAGTCAGCTCCGGATTTGGTTCTTACGCTCCATTCCTCAGCTGTGTTGGCATCTACAGGTGTTTAGCTCCTCCCCTTCCTCCTCGGCTGCCTCGTCTGTTGTCCTGTGATAAGAACTTAACTTTATCCAGCTGCCCCCAAACTCCTGGGATGAGTTGGTCCTTCTGCTTCAGCCGGGCCCGTAGGCATGCGTCTCTCTGCTTCGTTTTTATTTAGCTTTTTCTGAGCCTGTTTTTCTTCTGAAAAGACAAAAAGGAAGAATGAGAGTGCCTGGTTCCCAGGACTTCTAGATGATGGCAGAACGTTAGGCGTGTGAGGCGTGTGGCTCAGAGGGAGAGTGCAGCAAGCCCGGGTTTAAAAATAAAAGATCACTGGGCGTGCTGGTGCACACCTTCAATCCCAGCACTCAAGGCAGAGTTCAAGGATCTCTTTGAGTTCAAGGGCAGACAAAGCAACTAGAAACCCTGCCGATAGATAGACAGACAGACAGACAGACAGACAGACAGAGATAGATAGATAGATAGATAGATAGATAGATAGATAGATGATAGATAGACAGACAGACAGACAGATAGAGATAGATAGATAGATAAATAGATAGATAGATAGATGATAGATACATAGATGAAAGAGAGAAGATAGATAGATACACAAATACATAGATAGATGATAGATAGATAGAGAGATAATAAACAAATCAGGAAGATAAAGGGCTGACAAGATGATCACCAAGCCCCATTGTTCAAAGCCTGGGAACCACATGGAGGAGGACAAAACCAACCCCTGAAATTTGTCCTCTGACCTCCACACACTGATGTGGTACAACATAGTCACAGTACATAGATTTTCTTTCTCTCTCTCTCTCTCTCTCTCTCTCTCTCTCTCTCTCTCTCTGACACACACACACACACACACACACACACACACACACACACAATTATTTAAAACAAAAAGGAAAGACCTCACAAAGACAAGCCAGAAGCCCAAGGAATTCCCTCCTTACACACAGAAGAACACCAGCTCCAGAATTGCTATCATTTCCCTGAGTGAACATCTAGAACACCACAGTGCCTTTTTCTGGAATCCTTTGCTTTAGCATCACAACAAGCCCCTTACAGGCAGCTGGAAAGAACTGAAACATCTCCCTGATACCACCCAGCTCAGTCTTGGAATCTGAAGGAGTCTTCTGAGAGATTCTGATCAGAACCCAGCAGAACTTTTGGCACCACAACTGCCCCACAGATGACCTGAGCATTGTGAGCTCAGGGGTGGCTCATAATCACTCTGCAGAACAGAGGAGTCCCAGTGCCCCTCAGCCTGAGGATACCTTAGTCCAGCCCTGAGCTGAGGTGCACAAACCCACCATGCTGATGGCTCTTCTGAGTGTGGCTTTCGACATCATAACATCTGAACGGGATGCTGAGGTGCAGGCCTAAGCTTGCTAACTTACCTGGGGAAGAGAGGATGGCAGGAAGAGCTGGCTTCTGGGAAATCAATGGTATCTTCAGTTTGGGGGCAGGGCACCAGTCAGGGTAGAGGCAAATGTTGGTTAGCTGACTGTTGTTTCCAGCTGGTAGGTGGTGTTTCTCCTGTTTATTCGGTTGGTTTCATGATGCCACAGCTTCACATCCCGGGAGGAGTTGGGTTTGTTGTTGTTTTTGTTTGTTTTGTATTGTAGTATCTGGGGTTTAAACCAAGGGCCTCATGCATGTTAGGCAAATATCCTACCACTGAGCTACACCCCCAGCCTTCTTAGCTGAGGATGATTTTGAACTCCTGATTCTTCTGTTTCTGTTAGAATTTCTATTGCTAGGGTAAAACATCATGACCAGAAGCAACTTGGGGGGAGAAAGGATTTATTTCACCTTACAGTTCCCAGGCCACACTCCATCACTGAGGGAATTTAGAACCTGGAGGCAGGAACTGGAACAGACGCCATGGAGGACCACTGCTTACTGTCTTTCTCCTCATGGTTTGTTCAACCTGCCTTTTAACCAGAACCACCACAGTCCTCCCCCAGACATGGTCAGGTCTGTCCGCAATACTCCATTCCTGGCACTGACTTCTGTTGAAGAGTTTCTATTGCTGTGATAAAACACCATGACCAAAACCAACTTGGAGAAGTAAGGGTTTATTTTATACTACAGTTCCCAGGTCACACTCCGGCATTGAGGGAAGTAAGGACAGGAACTCAAGGCAGGAACCTGGAGGCAGGAACTCCTGAGACCACAGAGAAGTGTTGCTTACCTGCTTATTCCTCATGCTTGTTCAGCCTGTTTTCTTAAAGGACCCAGCACCACTATCCCAGGGGTGGCTGCCAATTGTGGTGCCCCCTTAGGTTCATGTCTTTGAATGCTTGATCCCTAGTTGATGGACTAGTTTAAGAAGGATTAGGAGGTGTGGCCTTGTTGAAAGAGGTTTGTCACTGAGGGTGGATTTTGATGTTTCAAAAGCCCATGCCAAGCCCAGTCTCTCTCTCTCTCTCTCTCTCTCTCTCTCTGTGTGTGTGTGTGTGTGTGTGTGTGTCTTCTCTCTCCCTCTCTTCCTCTATCCCTCCCTCCCTCTTCATTCTATGACTCTAGCTTTTATCAAGTTGACATAAAACTAGACAGTATATCCTGTCTTCAAACCCTTGAGGGAGGATTCCAGGTTGTGGGAACACAGTGTGCCTCATCATGACAAACTGATGCTAGGAATGGAATCCCAGGGTTCATGCATACTCAGCCAGTTCTTTACGGATGAAGCTTCAGCACGAGCCCTCCTTTTAGTTTTTTGAGACAGGGTCTCAGTAGGTTGTCCAGCTGATCTGGGACTCATTTTACTGCCTACAACCATCTGAATTTCCTGTTCAGCTTCCTATCACAGCTGGAAATATAGCTCTATACCACCAGGTACAGTTCCATGGCCATCTTTTGATCTCAGTACCCCCTATTCCCTGCTCTGCGAGCCAGGTAAATGTCTGTGGCCCAGTTGTGGAAGGGAAAGGCAGAATAACTTCTATTTAAACCTCCTCTCCCTCCTCCCCTCCCCATAAGGTACCCTTCTAGCTCAGCCACCTCCCCCTCGTGATCCTAAACCCACACCTCTGAGATCAAGTGTGCTGACTGAACCGGCGGGAAGACTTAGCTATTGGAGGCAGGGATGGAGGCCGCCCCCCATACTTATGCTGTTATTTAGAATATGACTGACTTAGAATCAGGAGCCTTGAGCATCACATTTGTTCCACACAAAGTGACATGCCGCCCGGTCCTCAGGAAGCACCGTGACAGTCACCACCAAGAGGTGAGACAAGGGTGACGGCGGGAGAAACTCACCTGGATCTTGGGGCCCCGACATCATGCAGTGAAGTGTCTTGCGATGCAGATGAGCCAGCCTCAAAACCACATTCTATTTTTGTTCAATCACTAGAAGTTGGTTGCCATTGAACAACAGAACAAAAGTGTCCCCTCAAAACTGCGGTGTGTCGCTTCCGGTAGGTCCTTTCAAGCAAGGGATTGTTCTTAGAAGTCACTGGAAACTTCCGACACAATGTAAACTTTTCACCTTTGTTTTAAGCGCAGTCAGAAAAACACTTGGTTTCACTCATAATCTTTATGTTCGCTACCTGTGGATTTCTGTTTATCCATGAGGAAAAAAGGGGCAGCCGGTTCAAAATAAGTCCCAAGCCACACCCAGGGGTCAGACAGTCAGGGATTTTTCTATCCAGTCATTGGTGTCTCTAGATTAAAATATTTGCAGAGGTAACGTGATGAGAGCCCCTCCGTAGGGGCCGCATCGGATTCCGAGCTGGTCATCCGATCTGCTTACTGGAGCACAGCCCTACGGGCTGCCCATGAATGCGGTGTCTATAACAGTAACTGTATCTCATTCTGTGCAGTGGCCCAGCTCCATCTTGTCATTGTGGCGTGACAGCGGGGAAGCTGTGATGGAGCAACAGATCAATCTAATCCTCCCTCGAGAGCCAGGTGGATGTATTATTTATAGTCAGGCTTAGGCCACGCTTCTTCCAGGACCGGGCATGGATGTGGTGACCAGCTGCTCTAGAGTATTTGCCTAGAGACGGCTTTGGAAGTCTTTGAGCAAGCCAGCATTTGGAGAAACACCTTGTCCTCACTGGCTTTTCATCTAGTTTTCCTGCTCACCTAGCCCCGTTGCCATCATGGGCGGTCTAACCTGTACCATCACCCATGGATGTCGACATGTGGAAAGCAACTGATTTTCTGAAAATAATTCTCACGATAAACTTCCGTGTGTATGGGGTGCATGTGCGTTGATGTGAGGGGATGTGCATGGGGGCCCAGGTGTGCGTGTGGACGTCACAGGACAGCCTCCAGTGCAGGTCGTCAGTGCCCACACTAGCTGGAGACAGAGGCTGTACTGGCCTGGCACTTCACCACATGGCAGGCTCTGCCATCTCACCTCACTGCCACTGGGATCAGGGGTGTGGGCCCCTGTGCATGGCTTTCCACATGGGTCCGGTGGATCTGAATTTAGGGCCTCAAACTTGCAAAGGAAGTGCTTGAACAGAGCACACTAGATTTTAAAGACGTATTACACTAACAACTTGTGGGCCAGTAAGATGGTTCCGCGGGTAAGGGCACTTTCTGCATAAACTGGAGACATGAGTTTGGTCCTTGAGAACTATTACAGGCTTGATGCAAGCACCTTTACCTGTTGAGCCATCTCCGAGGCCCAGAAAACGGACATAAAACTGCAATGCCAGCACTTAGGAGACAGAGGCAGGAGGATCACAAGTTGGAAACTAGCCTATTCCACATTGCAAGTTCCAGGCCAGCCAGGGCTACATAGTGAAATCCCATCTCAAAAAGCAAAACCCAGTCATTCACTCAGTCAGCACATACGTGCTAGGGGTATTGGTAGAGTGCTTGCCTAGCTTTCATGAAGCCTTGGGTTTGATCCCTGGCATAAGCGTGAACCTGTAGTGTTAACGCTTGAGAGGCGAAGTCAAGATGATTGGGAGTTTAAGATCCCCCTGGGCTGCTAGGCAGTGGTGGTGACACCTTTAATCCCAGCACTGGAGAGGCAGAGACAGGTGGAGCTCTGTGAATTTGAGGCCAGCCTGGTCTACAGAGTGAGTTCCAGGACAACCTGTTACACAAAGAAACCTTCTCTCAAAAAAACCAACCAACAAATAAACAACAAACCAGGAAAAGAGAGAGAGAGAGAGAGAGAGAGAGAGAGAGAGAGAGAGAGAGAGAGAGAGAGAAGAATTATTCTGAGCTATGTAGAGAGGGGCTTCAGATCAGCCTGGAGCACACTGAACCCCATCTAAAAAATGAACAAACGAAAAACAAAATAACCAACCAACCAAATCTCTTTCCATATGACTATGTGCCTGATACCTTTGTGGTCAGTTTACAGCGTCCATTATTACATGTGATGTTTAGAATGCTGTATGTTAATGTGAGTGGTGGCCAGAGCTGTGGGGAATAGGTAGGGGAAAGACTACCGGAGAAACAATGTTAGAATGAGAGAAAAGGTTTCCTTGTGCATGGTGAGGCAGGAAAGAGTTATCAGAGGACATGCATTTCAGACTGGAGCCTGAGGGACTGGAGAGACCCAAAGTCAGCTATGCGAAGAGAAAGAATGTTCCGGGCTGAGGTGGCAAGTATGCAAGACCTGAGAGCGAGTGAGAAGAGCTTCAAGTGCCGGCAAGTTGAAGGCCAGCATGGCAGCGGCAGAGGCTTGAAGAAGCCCATTTAATACAAAGGAAATAGTGCTCATGTGTTCAATACATAAGAAATAACTTTGGAGAAACAGTGTACGTGTCAATACATAAGAAATAATTTGGGGAAGAAGTCACCAAGCACTGGCAAGGTGCATGGGAGAGTGTATGAGCAAAAGGAAACACAAACCCTGTTTCCTTGGCCACACTTGCTAACTTTCTAGTATTGTACAATAGAAATCACACAAATCAACGTGAGAATGACCTCAATGGGGAAACATGTGGAATAACAGAAGTACACACAACCCTAGGAAAAGATTTGCTGCTTGTTCACACTCTAGAATATTCTCTTAGGCACTGAACACATTTGGAAGTTTTACTTCCTAAAACCAAAATTGTAAATTTGGTTGACTCGAAATCCCTATGTAACGGAGGACGCCTTGAACTTTTGATCCTCCGGCCTCCACCCACACAGTGCTGGGATTGCAGGCACCAGGAATCAAACCCAGGACTTCCTGCACGCTGAGCAAGCACACTCCCCCACATCTCCAGCCCTACACTACCTCAAAAATATAAAAAGCAATGAGTGGATGACTTTTTAGACACAGCGTGCCTTCCAGACAAAAGTCTCAGTGACCTAAGTGAAGCTGCATCTTTGTCTGTTTTTCAGAAGAGGTCTCACTCTGGCTGTCCTGAAACTTACTATGTAGACCAGGCTGGTCTCAGAGATCTGCGTGCCTCTGCCTCCTGAGTGCTGGGAATAAAGGTGTGATCCACTATGCCCAGCCTGAAGTTATACCTTACTTTTCAAAATTTCAATTTTGCTTTGTTATGAGCCTTTTGCCTGCACATATGTCTGTGTACCAGGTGTGTCTGATACCTGTGGAGGTCAGAAGCAGGTGCTGGATCCCCTGGAACTGGAATTAAGATGATTGTGAGCCACCAGGTAGGTGCTGAGAATCAAACTCTGATTCTCTAGAAGAGGAAGTCAATGCTATTAACCTATGAGCCATCTCTCCAGGCTCTGTGTGTGTATAAATATATATATACTTATATATATATTTATATATATATAAATAAAATTATATGTTGTTTTGTGTGTGTGTGTTCCTGAGTGTGTGTACCTGTATGAAGTGTCACTGGAAGCAAGACAAAAGCATCAGATCCCCTGGAAATGGAGTTACAGGCAGTTGTGACCCACCTGATCTGGGTACTGGGAATTGAACCTGAGTCCTCTGGAAGAGGAGCAAATGCTCTTAAGCCTCGAGTCAGCTCTCCAGCCCTGAAGCTCTACACACATGGAATCTGAATGAAAGTGAACCTGTTTTTCTGGACAGCTTGGGATCACAATGAGGCCCTGTCTCAAAAAAGAAAAAAATAAGAAAGGTACCAGGAAATGGTACTTTGCGTGGTGCCAGGAAACAGAAGCCACCCTGAAGTCTTGAGAGAAGTGCAATATATGTGTGGTCTTCATCCTCGCCTGACCTACCTTGATCTGACCAAGTGTCTGTCTTTACGTGTGTGCACAGCAGTTTTCCACAGGAGCCACAGAAGAGTGTCTCGGTGTTTGTGTTTTGTCTCAAGTCTTTTTACCTGGAAGAAGGCAGGGAGGCTGAGAGGCTATGCTGCCTTGCTTACAGGAGTGAAGGGGGCCTGCTAATGTCTTGGCTTCAATTAGGGGACACAGCAACTTAAATAAATTCAGTTATTCCTTATTCAAGACACCCCAATTGCCAAGAACACTGTTCAAGGCGGACAGGCTCTGGAAGCACCCAGACAAGGATCCTGAATCCTGCTGTTAGCACTTCCTGGCTTTACAATGTGGCATGAGTTACCTAAATGCTCTGGTTTTTATTTTTCAACTTTGTAAAATGGTGGTGGCAGCTGGACTGCCAAAGATTCTTGGCTGAGTCTTGCACAGCTCGTTCCTGGAAACCAGACTGGAGTGACACAGGAATGAAGGGCAGACACACAGACACGTGTGCAGAAAAGTTGGGAGCGGGTGGGCTGTGCCCGCTCTCAGGGAGTGGCACCTACTACATAGCAACCAGGAAAGCCGTCCTGTTGACTATGTGCAGCACAAAGAGGGCTCTCTAGTCTCCCAAGTGTCTGCAGCCGGAGTAGTCTCGGGCTGTGAACATCTCGGGGAGGAAGCTGCAGGCCACACTTTCTGGGCACTCCGTCAACTCTCACACACAGACCAGAGGCTTTGCCAGCTCCCTGACGCTGACTGGGAAAGGTTTTACCAATTCCTAGAGTCTGAGGCAATGGGGTATTTGTCCATTACACATAGTCACTCGGGGTTTCCTCTGCTCCCCACAATTCTTCTAAGAAGAAAATGTGCTTCCTTCCTATATAATCTGTCGTAGAATGGAGGCCAGTGCTACAGAACCAAAGACCTGGGTCTTACTAATCCTCCTCTGCTCTCGCCCCAGAGTGAGCCATCCTAAGCCAGCTACAGACGGGAACATTATAACCAAATAAATGCAGCCCATTAGGGTTGGGCTGTGTCTGCTTTAGCTTTAACATGAGCACTGAATTTAGAGCAGTGCTTACCGTATAGTGTCTCATAAATACTAGCTTTAAAACACTATTAACTGAAGCCAATGGGATGTCCAGCAGATAAGGCACCGGCTGCCGAGCCTGACAACTGAGTTTGATCCCCAGGACCCATACGGTGGAAGGAGAGAACAGACTTCCCTAAGCTGTCTTCTGGCCTTCACACGGGTGTCAGGGCACGGGTGCCCACCAATTTCATGTAGGCACACAGAATAAAACGAATTAAACTGTAGAACAAAAACTATGTTGAAAGGGCTGGGGTATAGCTCGGTAGTAGAACACTTGTCTAGCATCCCAGTGACCCCGAATTGAATCCCTACCACGGTAGCTATTACATAGGAATCTTAGCCTTTCAGTCCATCTGTATTGTTTTGAAAGCTAAGGATTTGACATGCAAACCTGTTAGAAAGTATAAAGTCATAAAGTAGAAAAATGTCAGCTATCGGTATTCCCATAACCCTTGTAAACAAACAAACCCATATACTCTTCCGAATAAATTAGAAACCCCCTGATTATGAAGTAAATAGTAGCTCAGCTAATACTGAAATGCCAACCTTTATTGGACAATATCAGCTTCTGTATTAAATACCGGAAGTGGAAATGATGCCCATCCTTTAGGTAAACAATCCACATTTAGCTTTTTAAAGACAGGCTCATGTAGGCTTAACAGGCATTAGTTAGTTAACCTCATTTCAGAGGTGAGACCAGCTTGATGCTGAACGATTTTGGACCACCAGCGATGATCTGCTCAGAGCATAGCTCTGTACCTAAAACACACGTCAGCGGCACCGGTCACATCACAAACCTAACTAAACACTAGGAGGGAATGAATGGAATCATTGCTTACATTCACTGGCTGTTCATGGAAGAGATGACATTTAACTAAAATTAGGCCTCGGTCAAGAGCCTTTAGGGGCCTGAAATCAAACATTTGTTGGGGAGTGAAGACTATTTATTGGGTGCCTAGTACCATTTTGTAGGTACCGTCTCCGATTTCTCCCACAGCTCTCAAGGAGAGACACAGCTTCCTTTTCTATATTATACCATGTGTCACACAGAAGGAAAGGCAGACTCAGACTCAGAGCTATGCTTTTTCTCTCCCTCCCCCAAGACTGGTTATTTATTTATTATCGCTACTATAACGAATTGCTAAACAAAATTTTCAAAGAACTCTATTTAAAGTCCGTGATGGTCACTCTCTGTTGTCAACTTGACTAGACTTAGAATGGCCTAGGAGACAAGCTACTGGGTCTATCTGAAAGAGTGTTTCCAGAAAGTTCTCCTGGAGGTGGGGTGGGATAGGAAGCCTCACCCTGAATGTGGGTGATTCTGTTTCACGTGTGGGGTTCAGGACTGAATCAGACGGAGAAAAGCAAGCTGAGGGCCAGTGCTCGCCTTGCTTTCTCTGTGTCCTGATTGCAGAGGTAGTGTGGCCGGCGGTCTCCTGTTCCCCACTCAGTGGACTGTCCCCTGCAACTGTGAGCTACAACCCCCTTTCTTATGCTGTTTTCAGCAGACATTTTGTCAAGGCAGTAAAAAAGGGTAGCTAACAGAAGATCTACCTAGCTTTTCTGGGCGCTGATGAGCTGAGACTTTGGAATAGGAAGGTTCTATTTTGGTTGGTCTGCTGAGGCTTAAGATAACGACAAGATAATGACCGTTCAAAAGTCTTAAATAAAATTATTACAGATTTAGTGACACAGTGCAGAACAAATTTGTTATCTTTCAATACTTGAAGCTGGAAGTCGGACATTAGATTTACTGATCAAAAGCCAAAGTACCGGCACCACTCCGTTCCCTCTGGAGGCTGCGGGGAAGTCCGTTCCCTTGGGTTTTCCAGCTTTAGGGACTACATGCGTCCTGTGACCCTGACCCCTTTCTCCATCTCAAATACCCCATTCATTTGTGGGTGTTTCAAGAAGAGCGAGAAGTTGAGAATTTATTTCCCACGTAGTCAAAGCTCCTTAGCAGTGAACAGCAGCCCCATTGTGGTCTGTGGTTGTTGACTCCTCCCACCTGCCCTCTGGCCACACCTACTTGAAGGTCACGCTTCAGAAGTCAGGAGCCTCCCACAGGTTGCCAAACTCAGCAGGTGTTTTACACCCTTAAGTGTTTGGGAAAACCTTCCACCCTGGCCTCTTCAGTTAGGTGAGAGGTTCTTGCTCCCACTGGTCACCTCCATCTACGGTCTGAGATTCCTCACCATCTGATAACTAAACCTTTGTTCTGTCCTTGCCACTCTGCCAACCTGGGCAAGTAGTGGAGACTCAACGTTTATTTTATGGACTTGGAACCAGCAAACGTTGGAACCATCAATGTGTCTATATGTGAAGGAGCTCTGGTGAAGGGGAGTTCAAAGGTCACTGGAGGAAGGGACAAAACTACTTATTAAGTTGGTGGCAGTCATCCTCCTGGAGCCTAAAGCAGAGCAGCTAGTGGGTACTCGGAAGGAAGGCAGGGCAAACCCCGAGGCTTCGGGAAGTGGAGAATTAGTGCTGGCATTTAATATCCACAGACTGGGTTAGAAGCAAGGCACAGAGCGGTCCTGTACAAGAAGAGTCCATCCAAAATGCCACTAAGGTTATCGTGCAAAAGATAGGACTTGTCTGCTATGGAAAGATCACGATTGATCTTTTCCTGGGTAGCTGGGGTGAGTGTGGGTACAGTGAGTGACGGCATTCAGAATTCTCCCCAAAGGAACTATTTTTCAAATGACTCTTTGTTAGGCTCCTGGCCTTCCCTTCCTCAAATACATTGTCCCCTGCCCACTGAGGGTCTTTTCTTCATGCCCTTTTCCCTGTGTGAGACATATGCCCCATTGAGGTGGACTATTTGTACTCTGTGGGAAGATGTATTTGCTGTGATTGATGTAACAAGTGGAATGACCAATAAGTAGGCAGGAGATAAAGGAAGGATTTCTGGGGAGAGAAAGAAAGAAGAGGAGGAATCAAGGAGCACAGGAGATGCGGAGAGGAAATTAGAGGTGCAAGATGGAAAATAAGTAATGCCACATGGAAGAACATAGATCAATATAAATGGGTTAATTTAAGTTGTAAAAGCTAGTTAGGAATAAGCCTAAGCTACAGGCCAAGCTTTCATAATTAAGAAGTCTCCATGTCATTATTTGGGAGCTGGCTGGTGGGACAGAAGACTCCTTACACCCCACTCTTCTGCTTTCCTTCCTGTTTCTTTCTCATCTCCGAGCATGTCACTCATTCTAGAACCTTCTCTCATCCCAGCACTAGGGCAAGGTCCTCTGCTACAAACCTTCAGTGCTCTCAGCGTCTCTGTATGACATTAATAATGCCATAAAATGTGGTGGGAAAGAGGAAGGAGGTGCGTGAGAGCAGCAGGTGGGGGCAGGGGTGTGGAGAAGATCCACTCCTGCGCTTTAGGAGAATCAAAAAGTATCAGTTCAAAAAATTGCAGGAAGCCGAAGGTTAGCTCTGCCGGTGGAATGGTCTTTTAGCCTGCGTGAAGCACCTGGTGGTGCACACCTGTAATCCTAGCACTTGGGAGGTGGAATGAGGAACAAAGTTCCAGATCATCAACAGCTACATGGTGAGTTCGAGGCTATCCAGAGACACATGAAACTCTGTCTCAAATGAAACGAAACAGGGCTTGAGAGATGATGGATGGCTCAGTGGGTAGAGAGGCTTGCTGCCAAGCTCGAGGACCCAAGTTTGACCCCCTAGGACATGCAAGGTAGAGGGGGAGAAGTGACTCCTACAAACTGTCCACTGACCTCCATGTCACATGGTATTCCAATGGACAAATACATGCAATACAATTTTTGAAGACAAAACAATGAAAACTAGAGTAAGGTTCTCATCTCTATCTTACTGAGAACCTTGGTAAATTGTCTGAGGGATCCGAACCATTTTTGCCTCATCCTCAGAATGGGGATGAAGGCTTGTACAGGGATTATTGAGGTGAATAGATGGAGTAGCTTTTTCAATATCTAAGGAGTGTGGGTGTTCAGTAAATAGCAGATATATTTTCCCTTCTTCCCTCTTCTTGCCCAAATGCAGGCATGTGAAGGAAGGCAGTAAAAAAAAAAGGGGGGGGGCTGGAGAGATGGCTCAGAGGTTAAGAGCACTGATTGCTCTTCCAGAGGTCCTGAGTTCAATTCCCAGCAACCACATGGTGGCTCACAACCATCTATAATGAGATCCGGTTCCCTCTTCTGGCATACAAACATACATGGAAGGAATGTTGTATACATAATAAATAAATAAATCTTTAAAAAAAATCTGGACTGAAAAGAAGCTTTGGAGCTAGCATGGTAGAGAGGAAGTCTAGAAGACTTCCAGGTGGCTTGACAAAACTGACTTAAACAAAGCTTGTGGTCAGGAGGTGGCAGTTGGACAAGTCATGAGTGGAGGCAATGATGAGAATTTTGACATGTATATGTTATTGTTTTTAAAAGAAAAAAAATATTGTCTTTATATTCGCAACTCTGCACACTGGCATAATTGTCTGTCCGTGTCCATAGGGGAATGCCAGAATCCACCTAAGTCTCTTACATACATTGATGCAGTGTTTACATGTAACCTTCACACCTTTCCTGTATATTTTGAATCATTTCCAGGTTATAGTACTCAACTGTGATGATCACTTTTAATTGTTAACTCGACACAACAAAAGATGAGTTGTAGAGAGAGTCTCAACCGGGGATTGTTCAGGTCAGGTTGGCCTGTGGGCACATCTGTTGGGGGTGGGGGTTGTCTTGATGGCCCTAACTGACTGGGAGGAACCAGCCTGGGTTTCGGTCCTGCACCGTGTAAGAGTGAGAAAGCTAGCGGAGCAGTAACTATGTATCCCCTCATTTCTCTCTGCTCCCGGCTGTGGGTCTGATGTGACTAGCTGCTCCAGGTTTGTGTACTGACTTCCTCAAAATGATGGCGTGTAAGCTGGCAAGGTGAGTAGTTCCTTTTGGTCAGAGCATTTTCTCACAGCCCCAGAAATGAAACTAAGACATCGATACATCACACATGACCTGAATTACTTTTCCATAGTGAAAAGACGCCAGGAGCAAGGCCTCTTATAGCAGAAAACATTAAGTGGGGCTCACAGTCAGTGGGTTGCCTGACAGCAGGCAGGTGGGAGCACGAAGCAGTAGCTGAGCCCTTATAGGTAGAGACAACAACCAATGGGCGGGGGGAGAGATGGCACCAACTGGAAATGGCATAGGACTTTGAAACCTTAAAGCCTGTCTGCAGTGACACACCTGCCCCAACAAGCCATACCTCCTAAATCTTTCCCAAACACTTCTATTAACTGGTGATCAAGTATTCAAATATACGAGCTTATGGGGGAACCACATGGTCCATAAGCAGTTGTAATGCTATATTTCTTGGGAAATAATTACAAGTCTGAACATGTATAGAATTTCAATACACAATTGGTTGAATCTATAATGTATAGAACCCACCAATTTGGAAGCCAAAAGTATCTGTAGGACCACTGGACCTGGCTTCCTGAGAAGTGAGATACATCTTAAGAGTGACTTCCACCGGGGCACAATGGCTTATCCTCGGAACCCAAGCACATCAGGACTGCCATGATTTTAAAGTTAGCCTGTGCTGTGTAGCCAGTACCAGCCCGGCCAGAACAACACACAGCAAGACTTTGTCATTAAAAAAAAAAAGTTACTTAGTTCCTTGTATCTCTGAGATGCATCTACTGGGGTCATGCTTGTTCAACTGACAACGTCTGGGAAGCATCTGGGACAAGCAGCCGAGGTGGCGTGTAACCACGAAGAGTAAAAAGAGTTCCATATGGTGATAATTTAGGTTGCTAGGACATGCTGTCCAAAAGAACCTCTGGGCACATTTGCTATCCCATAATTAAGACTGATAATAGCATCGTAAAACAGGGGAATTATCTTCAGAGGGGAGCATCTGAGTAAGAACAGAGCACCAACTCTTTAAAGTTAGGACAGTCATAGAGGCTCCTGCTTCTCTCTTGCGCAACTTACCCTACTAAGTGGTCCTTTGAGCAACAGGGTAGCTGGGTTGCACACGGCACCACATGGATCTAAAGCGCTGGCCTCATCTGCTGCCTGGCAGCCTCCAGGTCAGCCCACTGCTGTTTTGTCTGCATTATTTAAAAGCCGGTGAGGCTGAAGTTCCTCTGAAGACACACTGTGGCCCCTAGAGTTTCCATTGCAAAGCGCTGGCCCCGTCCTGTGCTTTACTCTTGGGTTGTTGCTTTTATTTACATTAAATCACTTAAATCCCTAATAGTTCTTTAAATACTAAGTATTTAGTATTAATCCATTGTCAATAGCATATGACTGTAGTTATGGCTTCATTATGAATTAGCAAGGGACATAAAGACATGGCAAAAGCATAGCCTTGAGACAGATCTGTTCTGCTGTTTACCAGGCAAGTGGATGCACTTCACTGATGTCTAGCTCTCTGTTACTGTGACAAAATACCGGAGCTAATAACCAACTTAATAAAGGGATGAAAAGTGCTGGCACTAAAAGTATGCACCGCTATGTCCTGCAAAAAAATTATTGTGTGTGTGTGTGTGTGTGTGTGTGTGTGTAGTGCTGGGAGTTAAACTTAGGGTCATAGGTCATACCTGTGCCAGGCAAGCACTGTGCCCCTGAGCTATATTCCCAGCCTTCATCTTTGAATTTATACTTTTTAGCATCTTTGACGAGTGTTTTGCTTGAATGTGTGTGTACCACATGCCAGGTACCCAAGGAAGTCAGACGAGGACATATCTCCTGCCCCATCACCTTAGATTTTAACTAGACATGATTTGGACCATCTCACTCTCTTTTTCACATTTCTCTTTTACTTGAAAATATTTTGCCAGGCAGTAGTGGCATCCCACTGTAGTCCCAGCACTCAGGAGGCAGAAGCAAGCAGCTTTCTATGCATTTGGGCTCAACCTGGTTTACAGAGCGAGTCCCAGGACAGCCAGGGCGACACAGAGGAACCCCATTTAGTAAAACAAAAACAAAACAAAACACAAATTTCTTGAGTTGTACCTGCTGCCCCCCAGCTCTCTTTTCGTCTTAGTCTGCCAAACCTGTACGCCGAATTTTAGATTTCATTGTTTCCCCTATTTTACTTTTTATTTTGTTTTATTCCCTATTCTCTATTTCAGTTGTTTCCCTAGAAGATTTATTGGATTCTTTTTGAAACCTGCCTGCTTTTTTTCTTTTTCTGCAGTCCTTGATTCATATGTTTATTTCCTTAAGAATATTAAACATTCTTGTTTTATGATCTGTGTCACGTTTCAACTTCAGAGTCCGCTGAGCTAGATTTTGCTGCCTTTTCTCTTCTGTGGATCCTTGCATAAGCTACCGTGTTTCTTGGTGTGAATTCTGATTAAGAGTTCCCCCCCCCCTTTTTTTGGAATCTTTTCTGTATAATTTTTTGGGGGATCTGGTTAAATTTGGCTTCTAATTTGATTTACCTAACCGGTTGAGAATACCATCAAACTAAAATCAGGTTAAAGCGAAACACTTTGGCTTTTAAGACAAGCTTTAATTTAAAATTAAGAGGCAGATAGGACTGGAGAGATGGCTTAGTTCTTCTAGAGGACCAAGTTTGGCTCCTAGCACTCTCATCAGGTGGCTTCAAACTGCTTTCAAACTCCAGCTCCAGGGGATCCCATGTCCTCTTCTGGCTCCCGTATGGCATGCATTCACACAGACACACACGAATAAAAATAATCTTAAATCTTTATAAAAGTAAAAAACATTCTCATGAGTTAGTTTTCTATTTTCTTAGAGATCTCTCCACCAGCAGTCTCAAGTAATTGAAACTGCATTTTCCTTATTAATATGTATTTTGATTTTTTTGTGTTCCTTCATTCATTATATTTTCATGCTTTTATTTCTTTAAATATATTAAACATTTTATGATCTGCCGTTTGTTTCAAAATCTGTGTGATATATATGTATATATAAAATGCTCTTAATTGCACTTATTAAAGAGTATATATATGTGTGTGTGTAAATATACATATTCTGTTTTTTAAAGATAGGATCTCACTATGTAGCCCTGATTGGCCTAGAACTCACTATGTAGACCAGAATGGCCTCAGACACACAGAGATCCACCTGCCTGGGCCTCCCAAGGGGTGGGATTAAAGGTATGTGAGACAATACTGAGCTCTTGTTACTCCTTTTATTTTTGATCATTAAATATTCTCAAGGAGAAGAATGCACAGTCTGATGTATGTGTGCTTTTGGAAAGATGACTTGCAAGACCATTCAACCTGAGTGGTTAGGAAGATGTACTTAACTGATAGCCGAGATAGAAAGTCAAATCTAGGAGAGAAGAGATGCAGGAAAGAAATGGTTCACTTTGGCTATACTGAATTTGAAATACTTCCATTGTGGTTTCCTATATCAATACCCTCAAAGAATTTATGCGTATAGGAAAATTACAATGCCTACCTCTGCAATAGTACAACCAGCTAATTCAGCTGTTTCTAAGAACCTGGTATTAAGGGTGCTGGCTGAAAATAACAACAAGGGAACCATTTATTGAGCAGCTTCGATGTGTCAGCAGCGGTGTTAACCGTTTCATAAACTTTACCTCCTGAAGCATCATAACAAACCTTATTAGAGGAGAGCTCATTATCCGTGTTTTACAAGGGAGGAAGCTAAGGCTACAGAGGACGCCTCGCTTGCTCAAGGGTCAGTCAGTCGGAAGGCGCGCGCGCACACACATACAAACACACACACACACACACACAAAGGAGAAATGTTCCTTGGAACAGTGGTCATGGCCATCACCAGAGAGATACTGAAATTAGGATTTCTCTAACACCTGTCTAACCCAGTAAAACATTAAAACTTCATCCCAGCGGAATAATAACCAGTGGCTATATAACGTAACTAAAGTCGTCAGCTTCGCACCAGAGAGCAAAGTAAGATCTATTTTCTGGTGAACTAGACTTGAAGGCGTGAACAGAATGGGGATGTAGCTGCCGAAGCTGATTCAGCTCGCCACTCTGTTTTCCCTGGGAACCAGGGATCCTGCCGTCAAAAGAAGTTTGCTTTTCAAACAGCTGGAAACGCCAGAATTGTGACACAGCCTCAAGAACTGAGGCTCCTTGTTCTGAGGTTCACACCGGACCCTCTGTTCCTTTCACACAGGCCTCTTTCTTTCTCACATCTGCCTCTTGGAAGACTTTCCCAGGGCGGGACTGAGCCTGCAGGGCAAGAGGCACTGGCCGCGGGGTTCCAGCGTTCAAAGTGTGAACTAGACCCGGTCTGAACTCTGATGTTTATTGTTCCACTTTTCGGCGTCGGAAGGAGAAATTCGAGATCAATAAACTTCCAGCTGGTGGCGGAGGACAGGTCAGATGCATAAAAGGACCAAGCCCCACGGAGCTGCAAGCTCCCAGGTCTTTAGGTGGAGGGAACCCCGGCTCACTTAGCCCCGCCCCCGCTTGCCTAGCCCCGCCCCCGCTTGCCTAGCCCCGCCCCGCCGTCGCCATTGGCCGGTCCAAAAGACGCGGGGCGTTGTCGGTTTGAATGGGAGAGCCCGGAGGTCGGCGCAGGCGCAGAGGAGCACAGGCGCGGAGAGCTGCTGGCAGGCGGTGGGTCGCCCGGAGAGGCCAGGGGGGCGTCCGAAGCTCTGGCCCACGTGACCTGCCGGGGGCGGGCGCCGGGGGCGCGCTCCGGCCTCCCGCGGTGCCCCTGCCTGGCTCGGCGTCGCCGCGGGGACCCGCCCGGGGGAAGCGCCGTGGTCCCGGGTCTGCGGCCGGAGGCACTCAGCCCTGCAGCGGCATCGCGTTCCTCGGAGCCGCTGCCCGGAGGGAGGTGAGCGGAGCCTGAGGGGGCGACCGAGAGGGGCGTGGAGGCGGGGGGCGTGTGGCCGGGTCTCGGGCCACCTGAGCTCCAGCGGCTCGGGTGACGTCGGGACCTCAGGGCTCGGCGGGGGGCTTCGCACCCGCACTGGCGCTCGGCTGGTTTCTTTTAAATGAGGGAAGAGTGGGGAGAGGGTTCTGCAGATCTTGCAAACGTTTGCAGGGATGCAGCGACTTCACGCGTTCACGAGTGTAACAGACAGTAGGTACAAAGCCTTATCCCCGTGGAATCGAATCCGAGACGCGTCGCCGGCCCCTGTTCCCCAAACCAGACAGGTTTTTTTTTTTTTTTCCAAATCACATTTAAACTCGTGAACTTTTGGAACTCAGCCTGTTTTCTACTGGCAGGTGAAACTGATAGATCGTTGCTAACAATTTTAAATCAGGCGTAAAATGTTGTGAGACCTTTCCCCGAAATCTGTGAACTTATCTTCAAATGAAAAGTGGACAACCCAGTTTCCTTGCATTTTAATGGTAAACAGTGAAGTAATTTTAACTAGTATCATTTGAGCTCTGTTGAAACGAGTAAGGGTGGAAATTTTTATTTGCCTCAATGCATAATTTAACAGTACTGTAGGATTAGAAGAGGTACGTTCTTGACTTTCGGGGGCGCGTATTGATTGGAGTGGTTTGTTCGGGAAGTGCCTGTCACCAACGGAGCTGAAGTTTCAGGCTGCTGCTTTGAAAGTTTACACTGAAAATTTCCCGGCATGTTAGTAATCATCCCGATTGCTTTGGATAAAGAAGAACGAACACTTTTGTGTGGGGTTTCTGCATGCTAGAGCACCGCTCGTTATCCAGAAGTACAAAAGCGAAGATCTCTGTCGTTTGACGACGTGGGGGGGGGGGGGGGGGCTCAGAGGTACTTGACTGTTCGTACCAGGCATTTGTAAGTCCCTCTTGCAAGCTACTTCTAACTTTTAATTTAAGAATTGGACTGGCTATGAACTCAGAAAATGTGGGATATTGTGGACGCATGTCCCACAGAAAAAACTGAATTTTTATTAAGTCAGTTCATACAATATTATAAATATGTTTTCATGTAAATTTGAGATTTAATACTAGGCTAATTATGAAAAGGAATGGAATAGAGTCGTTTTTAACGTGGCTCTCTCTGCCTCTATGCTTGAGTTTGAGCCCTGAGCCACGTGAACACCAGACAAGAGTTCTGTCACTCAAGTACTTCCAGGCTTGTTAATTTATTTCAGATAGTGTTGCTAGGTTTCCAGGGTTGTCCTGCAACTTGGAATCCACCTGTCTCAGCCTCCCCAGTAGCTGGATTACAGCTGTACACAAATTACACCTGTGGAAAAATTACTGACTTTTTTTCTTTCCTTCCTTCCCTCTTTCCTTCCCTCCCTCCCCTCCCCCCCTTTCTCTCTTTCAATTTGAGACAGGGTCTCACCGAGTTTGTTCTTGACCAGTGCTGTGAAGAAACCCTTCATACTTAGAGTCAAATCTAGGGCAGGTGTATGCTAAGCAAAACTGAGCCATATCTCCAGCCTTCGCCTTTTCTTATCCATAAAATATTCCAAGATTTACCAAAAAACCCCAAACCACCAGACTGTGGGTATTTAAGACTATAATTAATAAGTTACTGGCAGGATTGAAGCTGCCGCCCCGTCTGAAAGTGCCAGCTGTGTGTAGTGCATTTAAATCCCCACACGTCTCCCTCCCATTTGTGGCGCATTATTCTAATTAAAACCGCCTATAGGTTCTGTGTTTTGTTATGAAGTGTGAAGGAATATTTCCTCCCTCCTAACTATTGCTTGCTTTTATAGCCTTCTAAATCAAGTTACACTTCCCATTGCTTTTAACCTTTCTAAAAACTTAATTTCTTCATGAATATAGTCTTCACTGTAAAGCAGGAATGTATTTAACTCTTGTTTGTGCATTGTTACAGAATTCTTGTCTTTCAAAATGCTGGGGGTTCTTGCTTCCACTTCTTCTGAGCTGCACCCCCTATCCCAGCATTAGTGAATTCTTTGCTGCCTCCTAGTTTTTGTCGTGTTCTCAGGCAAAAAATCCAAGGAAGATGGTTGGACATCTGTTATGCAGATAATGTACTTGGTGTTCTGAGATGACCAGAGAGACTTCTGATTCAGGTTTTGTAGTATTTTTCTCCTCTTTCTCCTCGTCCTACCCCATACAGTGCTGCTAGTTTCTCTCCCTGATGTTGAATTTTGCTATTTTTTGTTGTTTTTGTTGAAAAACAGAAACAACAACAGCAAAAAAAATCCCTCTGAGGTTCCCCATTGCAGAAATACAGTGCCAAATACGTGTGTCAGCCAGATAGTGAAGCCTCATAATTCGGTCCTGTCCTCCCTTCTGAGAATCTCACTCATGACAGTGTGCTTGCCCCGAGCAGTCTGAACACGCCACCTCTTTGCTTTTGCTGAGTAGCTTCCCTTAAATAGAATGCCTTGCTTCTGTTTGCCTAATAAGTTCTAACATCCTCCAGTGCCTGGAGTACAAATTTCCTTGATTCCACAGAGGGGTTTCTTTTTTTTGTCCTTTTTAATTAGAATTCTTCTCATATAACCTTATAAAATTAAACTGAATGGAAACATTTCCTTCCATAGAAGATGAATAATAACATGTTTTACGTATAAGATCATGATTAATATATATTTTCCTACAAAAAAATTCTAAACTCGGACTTTCTAGGGCCCTTCTTTGGTTGAGTGTAATGTTTTGCATTTAGGATTCATTTTTGCTCTAAAATATATCTGAAGTTGGAGTTGCCTTTGTAAGAGGACTGAGCTAGTGTGTTGACTGAGGAAGGACCAGCTCTCATCAGCCTTGCTGTTGAGTTTGTAAATTGTCATGGACGTGTGCTGATGGAGGAAAGCTGGCGGCTGACCAGCATTGGTGCAGTACCTGTTGCATCCACTGGGGACACTTTAGGACCCCAGTCTTGAAATCTTGAGTAACACCCAACAAGCCTTTTCCTGTATAAACATACATGTAATACATGTGATAATTAATTTATGATCAATAGGTGAAGTAATAAATTGATATCTAATAATAAACAGCAGTTGTAGCAATATATGGTAACGAAATTGTAAGTGTCTCTGCTCTTGTGCCTTGAAACCATTAATAAGAACAATGAAGATCACGTGACTAAGACTGCAACACTGTGACCTTTACCTGTCAGGATAGTTGCTGGTAAATGACTGGCAGGTGTGGATACAGTGGACACAGTGATGATTTGCTTTCTCGGTAGAGCTAGGGCATTTCATCTTGCGTCTCAGAATGGTTCATATGTAAAGCCTTACGAATTATGTGCTTTCTGGAATTTAGGACTTATTAGTTTTGGACTGCCGTTGACTATAGGTATTGAACTGAAAAGGAAGGTCACGGATGAGAGAATTCCTGTGCAATCCATGGCTGTGAGCCGTGTTTTCAAAGGGCTCTGTACCTGTTTTTAAGGTTTTTCTCAGAGTTGCATGCTTTCCACCGTTGACTAATAATTGTTCCCTCTTTCTCTGTAACAGTAATTGTCATGAGACTATTTTACATTTATTTCTTTGAACTCTTAATTATATAATGTTTGTTCAATAATTTGTGTGATCTTTAAAAAGGTAAAATTTTAACACCTTTATTTATACTAACAAAAAACTACAGATAGGAAAAGTTGGTGACATAAACATATATATTCTTTTTTTCCTTTTTAGAAATTGTGTGTGGCTCTTCCAAAGGTCCTGAGTTCAATTCCCAGCAACCACATGGTGGCTCACAACCATCTGTAATGAGATCTGGTGCCCTCTTCTGGCCTGCAGGCATACACACAGACAAAACATTGTATACATAATAAATAAATAAATATTTCAAAAAAAAAAAAGAAATTGTGTTTAGGTTGGAGAGATGGCTCAGAGGTTAAGAACACTGACTGCTCTTCCAGAGGTTCTGAGTTCAGTTCCTTAAACCACATGGTGGCTCACAACCATCTGTAATGAGATCTGGTGCCTCTGGTGCAGGCAGAACACTGTATACATAATAATAAATAGATCTTTTAAAAAAGTTTAGAATGTCTAAAATGTTACTGAATTTTCTGATGATGTTATGTAAATAACCTGAGAAGGACCAGGACTCAACTCTGCAAGGGGCTTTTGAATGTACACCTTTCTTTTTCTAGCTCACAAGCCCACTCCCATTCTCATGAATGCCCTTTCTCTCTCTCTCTTTCTCTCTTTGTGTCTGTCTGTCTGTCTCTCTCTCTCTCTGAAACAAGAGTTTCTCTATGTAACCCTGGCTGTTCTGGAACTCACCATGTAGACCACATCAGGCTGGCCTCAAACTCACAGAGATCCACCTACCTCTGCCTCCCAAGTGCTGGGATTAAAGGTGTGCACCACCACCGGCTAGCCTCAAATGTCTTCCCTTTTAATAAATGGCCTTTATTTCCATTCTCATTTTCTCTACAGCTGACTTTTACATCAGTGTATCCAATTTAAGTATTAATCATAATTATCTAGAGATCATTTTTGCTCAATCCATTACAACTCATTGAAAATGGTGGACACAGTGGCACTTTCTTTATTCCTAGCGCTTAGGAGGCAGAGGCAGGCAGATCTCTGAGTTCAAGGTCAGCTTCATCTATATATCAAGTTCCAGGACAACCAGAGCTACATAGAAAGATCCTGTCTCAGAAAACAACAACAAACAAAAAACAAATTCCCAATACTTTGAAAGCTTGTTAATTTTATTGATGGAGTGCTCTTGTACACTGTAAAGATTTGTCACTCAGTTTAATAAAACACTGATTGGCTAGTAGTCAGGCAGGAAGTGTAGTCGGGTGACCAGACTAAGAATTTTGGGAAGAGGAAAGGCAGAGAGTCAGTCGCAAGCCAGAAGCAGAGGAAGCGAGATGAGAATGCTGTACTGAGAAAAGGTACCAAGCCACACAGCCAAACATAAACAAGAATTATGGGTTAATTTAAGTTGTAAGACCTAGTTAATAATAAGCCTGAGCTAATAGGCCAAACAGTTTATAATTAATATAAGCATGTTTTTAGGGGACTGAATGGCTACAGGACCTGGCTGGACAGAAACTTCCATCTCCAATGGAGTTAAATGATAATGTCTATTTGAAATAGTTTTGGTAGAAATGAAAAATTTAAATTCTGGAGTTCAATATGATGAGAAATAAAACCAACTAACGGGGAAGTATTAGTTTTACCGCCATGAACATATTTAGTATAAAGCCTTTTTCTTTTATTTGAACATGTTTCATAGTCTTTGATCGCACAGTGAGTGATGGGAATCAGACGCAGTTTATCATGAGTGCTGGCTGGGTGTTCTTTCACTGAACTAACAACCGCCAGCCCTAACACACTTGTAACTTTAAATATTTGTCAGTAGTCGTGTTGGAAGCAAATCCTGGTGACACATGCCTGTGCTCCAGTCCCATTGGGTAGGAGGGAAGAAGATCGGGGTTCAAGGGTAGCCTGGGTGACAGAAAATCCTGTCTCAACTCCCTCCCCCACCCAGCTCCCCCCTCCGCCGCACAACAAACAAAACAAAATAGGGTTGTGGGGTTGTGTGTCCATAATCCCACATTGTGGGGCAGATGCAAGGAGGGTCATGGGGGTTTGCCAGCAAGCCAGCCTCGCTGAGGTGACAAGATTGAAGTTCAGTGAGAGACCCTGTCTCAAAAATTTAAAATGGAGAGTAATAGAGGAAAATAATCCATCATGACCTGTGACCTTTCCACATGCATGTGAGAGTACACAATTCTGCATTCATATGTGCACACAGCCATGTGACATTTACACATAAAAGTAAACACAAATCTTTTGGTGCAGGATTTTTATTTCAGTAACGACTGTGTCAGAAGAAATTGACGAAGACTAGACTCTTGCTAAAACAGCCTTCCTATGACATTGAAGATTTTAAGTAAATAGTTCACCCTCTATTAAACTGTTACAATGGCTAAAGATTGTAGTCAAAAGACAGCAGCTTTTGATTAGTCTTTATCAGAGTAATTTAGGTTGACTCCATGTGTGATACAAAAAGTGGAGCTTTATCGTCCCAGTCAGGTCTTTAATTTTTTTTCTGACTTAAGTGCTGCTAAACCCTAAAATGCTAAAATGGTGCCGTGCAGAAAATTACATCTGCAGTGCTTTGTATAGACGCTGGGAGACTTGACCTCACATGCAGCGTTTGACTCCAACATGGGCCTCCTTCCTGCTGGTGACCGTGCTGGGATGAAGGCTTGACATACTCAGACCCCTTTCTGTTAAAGTGCAGGTGTTCTGTGTCCCTTTACTTTGAAATTTTATGTGTGGGTTTTGGCAATTCAGGCAGCTGGAGTCCTTTATATGATGGGAAAAAATAGAAATGTTTGTCTGACCAAGAAAAGGAGGTTATACAGTTAGCCCTTAGTATCAAAGTGGAGTGGTCCTAGGGCCCTTGAGATATCCAAGAATAAAAAGTGTTTGAGGAGGGTGGAGAGGTGACTCAGCAGTTAAGAGTGTTTGCTCTTCTTCCAGAGGACCAGAGTTCAGCTCCTGGCACCCACATTGATTGGCTGGTTCACAGCAACCTGTATCCAGCCTGTGCCAGGGGATCTAATGCCCTTTTCTGGCCTCTGACAGCAACTGCGTACACTCACACATGCATAAATAAAAATGATAAAAGTAAATCATTAAAAATAGTTTGGGATTATGGTCTTACTTTCATGTATTCTTTATCATGACTCATGTGAATTAATTTTAGATGCATTTGAATGAATTCCAATGCTTTTTGGCCTGTTGGATAAGATTAAATGAATTAAGTTCAGATATTCTTTTGTCTGGTGTGTTCATTTGGAATCATTTTGGGTTCATTTGGAATCTCTAACTATTGCCTTGACTCTCCTCCTCCTCTTCCTCCTTTTCTTTCTTCTCCTAAGTATACATTGTTCTGCCAGAAGAGGACACCAGATCTCATTATAGATGGTTGTGAGCCACCATGTGGTTGCTGGGAATTGAACTCAGAACCTCCAGAAGAGCAGTCAGTGCTCTTAACCTCTGAGCCATTTCTCCAGCCCTGGCAAATATCCTATGTTCCCCTATATTAACAACCCATTCTTTTGTTTTACAGTTTTTTAATTCAGAGTTTAAGATTTATTTCGTTTTTAATCATGTGTGTGTGTGACTACAGGCGCCCTTAGAGGTCAGAGGTTTCAGATCTCCTACAGCTGTGGTTCTCAACCTGTGGGTTGTGACTCCCTTTTCATGTGGATCACCTAAGATCTTCAGAAAACAGAGATACTTACATTACAATTTGTAACAGTAGCTAAATTACAGTTGTGAAGTAGCAACAAAATTAACTTTATTATGGTGGGGTTCACCACAGCTGGAGGAGCTGTGTTAAAAGGTTGCAGCAGTAGGAAGGCCGAGCACCACTGTCCTAGAGACAGAGTTACAGTGGTTGTAAGCCCCTGATGGGGTGCTGGGACTCATACTTGTATCATATCTGCAAGAACAGTATAGACTCATGAGTGCTGAGCCATTTCTCCAGCTGTGTGTGTGTGTGTGTGTTGTGAATCAGCTTCCTACACTTACTGTCCTCTTAATTTCATGTGTATTCCTTATACTTGCTAACTGGTTTCCACTTACCTTTGGAATAGAGTTGGAATAGAAATAGACTTTGAGGAGCTGAGGATGTAGCTCCAGGGCAGAGCACTTACTTAGCCTGCCTTAGGCTGCAGATTCAGTCCTCAGCACCGAGGTCTCAGAGTGGAGTTAGACTCCACTCACAGGCACATGATTAGACTCAAAATGACCAGTTTACCTAGGGTAGGGTTTCTCTAGAGGTGGCTGTTGTGGAATCCTGCTTTACTGCCTCCATACTTATTACCATGATGAGCCTGCGTTACTAGCGCCTGCACTCTGAATTCTAATATAGCAGGGCCTTGCTTTGAGTTGTTCTTGTTTGTTCCTCTTTCTTATTCCTGTTCACGTTGATGAAAGGCTGCTGTATTTAACATGAAATATTATAACTAAGGAGATTTAAGGAATTTGCATATTCATTGTATGTTAGAGAGAACTAATAGGATGCAAAAGATGTAAAGAGTTTAGATGACCTGAGGTGGGGGAAGAAAGACAGCTTACCTGGTGAGTGCTGCCGATATGTGTACATCTTTTTTTAGATTTACTTATGTGCATGAGTGTTTTGCTTGCATGTAGGTATGTGCACTGCAGGCATGTCTGGTACCGGCAGAAACCAGAAGGCATCAGATACCTTGGAACTGGAGCTGCAGGTGGTTGTGAGCCATGAGGGTCCTGGGAATGGAACCCAGGTCCTCTACAAGAGCAACAGGTGCTGGTAACCAGCAGGCCATCTTTCCTGTTGCATTTATGGAGACCTTTAAAAGAAGCAGATTAAAAGTTACTGTCTTTTAAGTTGGAGTCAGTAGCAAATTGTATAGATAAGTTCGTAGAAGTGGAAAGTGTAGCTATGTTCCATCAGCTCCCCATCCCCATGGTGTAGTTTGAGAACTCTGTCAGTGGAGTGAACCTCGGCAGGATTTCCAGTCTGCACTCCTTGCATGCTGTGGACGATACCTAAAGTCCACTGGGTGTGTCTAGGGAGTTTTCCTGTGTGACTTTCTAATCCAAGAGTCCTATGCTACTTCTTCCTGTGTGCTTCGGCCAGTTCTGAGATATTTTCTTTATTTCTTTATGGCCAGACACAAGCATGCTACCCCTGCGCTGTCGACCTTGGTTTTTGGAGCATTGTTGGGAGATGCATTGGGGAATAAATGCGTCTTGCAAATTATTAGCTGTGGTCTTACTGGAAGTCGAGACTGAAGCTTGACCACTTCTCACTGGTCTCTCCGAGCTCTCATTTTCATTTGCAGTTTCTGTCATTAAAATCTTATTCTAGCCGGGCGGCAGTGGCTCACGCCTTTAATCCCAGCACTCGGGAGGCAGAGGCAGGCGGATGGATCTCTGTGAGTTTGAGGGCAGCCTGGTCTACAAAGAAAGTTCCATGACAGGCTCAAAAGCTACACAGGGAAACTGTAGTAATAGGAGCGTTGGGTGCCGTTCTGTTGTATTAGGAGCGGTGGGGCTGCATCCCCAGCACCCCAGCCGCCTGCTAGCTTATGCCCCGAAATAACAACACACAAATTGTATTCATTTAAACACTGCTTGGCCCCTTAGCTCTAGCCCTTACTGGCTAATTCTGATATCCAGATCAACAAAAAAGACAAAAAACTTACTCTAATGAACAATTTAATAATGTGAATGTAATTAATGTTGCTCTTATGTGTACTTATAATACACATATCCTACTAGCATTTCTGTATATAAATATGCATACACACAAATGTGGTGCTGGATATGAACCATTTGTTAGCTGTGCAGTACGGAACAGAGTGAACGCATTGTTACAAAGTTGGTTGAGCTGTGAATCTTGAGTCAAGAATTGCTTGTCTGCCCAATGAGCAGTTTTAAGACTTCAGGTACAGGAGCACTTGTGTGGCGTGTTGAGGACCTGTGTTGAAAGAGAAGAGAGAATAAAATGCTACCCCATTGTTGCAGAGAGTAAATTTGGGGGCAATAGATTTGAGAATACTAAAACCATGTTGACTATTTCCTTCAGAGTTCTTTGTGGTGGGGCACACCTACCTTTACACTCGGGACTTGGGAATTGGAGGCAGGAGGATCAGGAATTTGCTACCCTGGGCTACATGAGATCCTAGATTGGAAAAAAAAATCAGTTCACCAGTCACTGAATCAATGATGTAGTTTTTGTTTGCAGTTTTTATCAGATAAGGTATTTTTGCAACTTCCTATGTATACGTTTGCTAATTAAACATGTAAACATCTTGCATTTTTACAGTATGAAGCTCACATCTTAGTAAAAGTTGGAATTCGATTATCTCATAGATGAAGGTATTTAAATACAACTTAACTTTAAGTAGGACAAGATCTAATACCTTTCCTTGCGCCTCTCTTGTGAATGACCGGCCAGATGTCATAGTGAATAGCGGAAGACTGTCTGATTGCCGATTTGGCTGCTCGTGTTTTCTAGATGCCCTTCAGAGCAATTGTTCTGAGTGTCTACACGAATTCAGTCGTGTTTTTAAAAGGGAGAAAAGTACACAATGGGATTGAGGGGGGTAGGGCAAGAGGAAGAGGCTTGTTGGGTTAAGAGCTGCAGTTTATCTTTTCAGCCTTAAGTTATTGCTTCCTTTATTGGGCGAGAGAAGGAATAGGAAGAGCAGTATTGTATGTTCCGTACATGCCAAGCTGGTGGCTTATGTGAAAAGCTCATTCGTCTAGGCAGCGTTGACAGTCTCCCAAGGCTGACCCCTCCCCCCTTTACCTCTCTCTGCACTAACAGCATCCACGACAGAGCAAGGCTTGTTCATTATTTACGGTCGGACTGTGCTGTAGCGGTGACACTTACAGGGTGTTAGATGGGAGAAGAATTAGGCTTGATTGTAGATGGTGGTGTGAAGAAAAGCCCAGACAAAGGTGCAGAAATGAAGACCACATAAACTAGGAGACAGCCTGGCAGTAGCTGTTCGCTTTGCAAACGCTGTGAAATGGAGCAGTCTCACGTGTACAGGCTTGTTGACAGCGCTGAGATTCAGGACTTTACAGTTACATCTTTGCTTATTTGTTTCCTAATTTCTGCCATAAAGGGCTACAGTTTCATCTGATGCACTCATTTCTGGGCTGTGTCTGGGCGTGGACCTTCTCTGTGTTGGGACTTGTGCTGCTCTGTCTGCCGATTGGTGCTTCTGAGTTTGAAAACTGCTCAGCCTTTGTCCTTTAGATTGTATCTGCTCTTTCCTTCTGGTGCTCCTGTTCCGTCCGTTAGAGCCGCTCTTCTGCTTCCCTCTCGCACTCAACCTTTTCTTCTCTTTGCTTATTTTTCTACCTGCGTCTACCCTGCTGCCTAACTAGTGCATCAGATTATGAATACCAGTCTTTGTGACAGTTCATTTAGTTAATAATAGCAAGGATAGGAGTATAAATGTTTAGTACAAATGCCTACCAACAGAAAATTGAAAAATACGCTTGCTATATAATGGAGAGTGGAATGGAGATAAGAATGTGCACATTATAGCTACGGGCAGCAATGATTTAAGTGAATCTCAAAAACAGTGTTGAAGAAAACCTTAGAAAGCGAAAAGCTGTGTTGCTTAGGGCTGTGTGCACACTTGAGGTGAAGTTGTTAAGCAAGAGAATGATGAGTCCATTTAGAGACCTCTGACAGAGGACATGAACGCATGGAGAAGTTGGGGTATCCAAGAGAGTCTCAGGGTGGTGGGGTGCACATTGTGAGTTGCCTTAATTAAATATTTGGTTCTCATTCTTTCTCTTTTTATATGTATTTCCTAAATTCTCTTTGTGCCTACTTGATATTAATGCAACTGTTTTAAAGGACTTAAATATGCTCAGAGCAAATGAATGCAAACATAGTTTAATTACCAGTGTGGTATCATCTTGAAAAGAGGTCGATAGAGTTTAGTTGACTTATTTAGATAGGTGTTGGACTCTTGATTTGTTTATAGTAGCTTTTAAGAGCTCAAAGTATCATGATTTTATTTTAAAGTATTGATCTGATACATTGCTTTTGCTCGATTGCTAGTAATAATTCCGTAAGATGATTATACTTCGAAACAATGTTAAATTTGAAGTGCAGTTCTCAGGCAAACCCCTCAGAGTCACATCCTTGTTGCTAATCTCCGCGGTGGCAGTCCAGCTGTCCGCTGTCGGCTGCGTCTGCAGTGGCTGGCCGGACCCGCGGTCGGTCGATGGCATTAGCTGTGTGGTGTACAGCTCAGTGGCTGCAGGTTAATCTTTGGAAAGAGGACTTCCAGCAAAGCATCTTGTATTCCTTTTGCAGAAATGTTGCGGAAGGGGCCAGAGGCGCAAGGATTTGGGACACACGTGCACCTTTAAGCTACCTGACATTGACCTCCTTTCATTATTAATAAAGAAGAAGCAGGAGCTTAGGATGTATTAACTGTCTCATTAATGTACTAACCGGACAGTCTGCAAACTCCTCTGCGCTCTAAAGACCTGGACTGGACAGGAGACAGTAATTTCACGTTTCTCAGCTTATAATATGACTCGATGGAGGGAAATTTGCTAACCATGAGGGAAGACCATTCTTTTCATGTTCGCTACAGGTAAGACTGCTGCTCTCTGAGTGTGTGGCTCTTCTCTGTGTAGACATGTATTTAGTTCTTGTCCGTTTCAATTTTCAATTCAAAATTCTCAAAACATACCAACTAAGTTTTGTGTATTCTGTATGCAGTTTTGTGGTGGTGGTAAGTTTCTGTATACTTTTGTGGGAAGATGGCGGTAGAGACCATATGTACTGGAATTTATTGATATTCTCTGTGGGAACTTGTGAATAGCTGCTTTCTATTTTGTAACTTGTGCATTATAAATAGGAAAATGGATTCCACTTTAAGACTGTCGTGGGTAGTGGTTGGACCAGCTGACTTTTCTGCTTGGCCTTTCAGAGCAGAGAGGCTAGAGAAGGTTGGAGTGAGTAGGTGCTTTCTAAACCTGACAGATCAACAGCCAGCTCAGTAGTTAGTAAGAAAACACTAACGGCTCGTCTGATAGGAGTAAAGCAAGCATATTTCTGTTATTCGCTATTCTAGAAGTGCTGGTCCAACCATAAAGCCATTCCTCAGATGTAACAGTAGATTCTTCCTCAAAATGTGTGGATGAAAGGCACCTGAAGTTCCTAATGATGAGCAGAATTCCAATCAGTGTCTGTCTCTGTTTCTCTCCCACTGGGGATTGAATCCATGGCCTATGTGTGGCTGGCAAATGCTTTGCAGCTGAGCTAATGGTCTCAGCACTCAGACTGTCCCATGTGAGGTGCTTGTTACTAATCCTCCCTTTCTTAACCTATGTTTAATAGGAGATTTATACTGTGAAATAGATGGCTCGTGTTAGGATGTGGTGCCAAGGAAGGTTATGTAAAGTTAGGATCCCTTCTTCCTTCCCTCCCTCCTCCCTCCTCCCTCCTCCTCCTTCCCCTTCCTTCGTTCTTCCTCTCCCTCTCTCCCTGTCTCCCCTGTGTGCGCGCACGTGTGCATACATGTGTGTTGTATGATGTGGAGGCCAGAGGACAGCTTCAGTGGCATTCTTCAGGTGCCATCTACCTTTTTTAAAGACAGGGTCTTTGACTGGCCTGGAACTTTCCAGAAGGGGTTGGCTGATCAGCAGGCCTAGGGATCCATCTAATTCTGCCTCCTAGCTCTGGGATTACAAGAATGTGGCACAACACCTAGCATTTAGATGTAGTTCTAGGCTATAACTCTTTGTGGTTTTTTAATTTGAAAAATAGATTTGTTTGTTTGTTTATTTGCGCTGTGTGTGTGTGTGTGTGTGTGTGTGTGTGTGTGTGTGTGTGTGTGTGTGTCTTGGGGACAGAGTGTGTTTGCCATAGTGTACATTTGGAAGTCAGAAGACAGTTTGTGTGAATTGGTTCTCTCCTTTCACGGGTGTGGATTCTGAGATGGAGCTCAGGTTGCTGGGCTTGGTGATAACCACCATCAAGCACTGGACCACCTTACAGGCCTAGAATTCATGTCCTTGTGCATGCGCTTTTCTAACCGGACTGCCTCCCCAGCCTACTAAGGACATTTTTATTAAAAATTAAAGAAAAAAAACCCTCAGGCTGCTGAGATCAGTCAGTAGAAGAGGCACTTGAAACGTAAACTGGCAGCCTGAGTTGCTGTGGTGTTCAGTTTAAACCAGTGGTATGCAGTTTAATCCCGTGGTATAGTTTAATCCCGTGGCATACAGTTTAATCCCGTGGCATACAGTTTAATCCCGTGGCATGCAGTTTAATCCCGTGGCATACAGTTTAATGCCGTGGCATACAGTTTAATCCCGTGGTATGCAGTTTAATCCCGTGGTATGCAGTTTAATCCCGTGGTATACAGTTTAATCCCGTGGCATGCAGTTTAATCCCGTGGCATGCAGTTTAATCCCGTGGTATACAGTTTAATCCCATGGCGTGCAGTTTAATCCCGTGGCGTGCAGTTTAATCCCGTGGTATACAGTTTAATCCCGTGGTGTGCAGTTTAATACCGTGGTGTGCAGTTTAATCCCGTGGTGTGCAGTTTAATCCCGTGGTGTGCAGTTTAATCCCGTGGTGTGCAGTTTAATCCCGTGGTGTGCAGTTTAATCCCGTGGTGTGCAGTTTAATCCCGTGGTGTGCAGTTTAATCCCGTGGTGTGCAGTTTAATCCCGTGGTGTGCAGTTTAATCCCGTGGTGTACAGTTTAATCCCGTGGTGTGCAGTTTAATCCCGTGGTGTGCAGTTTAATCCCGTGGTTTACAGTTTAATCTTGTGGTATGCAGTTTAACCCCATGGTATGCTCTGAAAGTCAAGAAAGAGTTGACTCTCAGCAGTTGGCCTCACTGGCATGCAGTGGTACGTGTATGCAGGTGTGTGTATGCACACATACATACACAGTAAGTAAATGTTCCTTTTTTGAAAGCAAGGCATGGTGGCTTATACCTGTAATCTCAGCACTTGGGATTGAAACAGGAGTTTTGCTGTGAGTCCAGCCAGCCTGAGCTATATACTGGTTTCTAGTTTAGGCTACAGAGTAAGACTTTGTCTCAAAAAAGCAAGAATATTTTCAAATAAAGGAAAATGGAAGGCATTCAACCTTGGTCAAGCATTTACTATGAAGTACTCCCGTCTAAACCCCAGGCTGTATCCTCCCAGACCTGAAAGGTTACTTCTCGTCTTTTCACATACTCAGTCCTGCGGGGGAAGCACTGCCACGTGATCTCTTGAGTGTTCCGTAGATTCTTCTGCCCATCTGCATCTTTCCCACCCTGCAGTGGTTCAGGTTCCCAGTGTCTTCCTTCCTCCCAACATTACCCACGCTTACCTTCCAGGAATCACCTTAAATTTGCCACTGGGAGCTCAGTGAGAACAGAGCTAACCGTGCAGTCCCGGGCGGCCCCTAGATGCCTAGATGAGCACAGTGTGAGCCGCTCCACCTTCTGCCTTTGTGCCTGGGCCATACGCTTCCCTTGTGCTGCTCTCTGTCCACACTGTGCACTGTGCTGCTCGGTGTTTAGCTTGGGCGTGTGCATGGGGACTTGAATCCCCTTCCTACTGTCTTGGTTTAACTCATTCTACTCATGCCTAAGAGTTAGCCCAGAGACCCTGATGGAAACTTTTCCTAAGCTTGATAGTTTGCTCAAATTGTGACCTGCACAAACTGTCATTAGGTGGAAGGGCTGTTTGTCCTTCTTTACCTCTCTCCTATTTCTCTGATTGCTAGCGCCTCAGGGCAGCACAGTTGCCTAGTGTTCGTTTGGTATGCATGCCTGTTGAACTTTGTAGAATGTAACCATCAGATGAACCGGGAACACATTTATCTGTCTTTGATCCTTGTGAGTGCTATGCCCTGTGGTACAGTAGAAGAACTGCAGATGAGGAGGAAAAGATTGGATCCCTGCCTCTAGGGAGATCTTAGTTTTCTTCTTTTTCTGTGACAGGTCAGACCTGGTTGCACATTGCTATAGGACTTGCCGAAGGAAAGATTTGTCACAGTAGTGAACATCCCGAGCACACCTTGGCCCCATCCGTGCTCTGACACAGCATTCTGTAGAAGGTAGCCTGTGTGCCGCTTCCGGTCATGATGTGATGTGTTGTGTCTAGTCTAGGTTCCTCTGCTACAGGGTCCTCTGTAGTAAATACTTAGCGTGCCATGTCTTAGCCGTCTGGTTCCTTCGTTGTAGAATTCCTCGTCTATAGGAATCTCTGTAGTTCAGTGACAGCAACTTTGAAGTATTTCCCTTGATAACAGAGGAAGCTTCCTCCCGGGGGACATCAGGAAATACTTTACACCTGTTTAGGAACATGAATGCTAACAACAAAATTAGAACATTTCTAAACTTTAAAAAATTCTGATTAACTTTAGAGAATTTTAGGTATGATAAAATAATCTCTCTCTCTTTCTCGGTCTTGAGTCAGGGTCTTACTATGTGCCCAGGTTAGTCTCAAACTCCAGAGCTCAAGTAACCTTACCTCTTTCTTCCAAGTGCTTAATCTTTTTTCTTTTTTTTTTTCTTTTTTTCTTTTTTTTTGGTTTTTCGAGACAGGGTTTCTCTGTGGTTTTGGAGCCTGTCCTGGAACTCCCTTTGTAGACCAGGCTGGTCTCGAACTCACAGAGATCCGCCTGCCTCTGCCTCCCAAGTGCTGGGATTAAAGGCGTGCGCCACCACCGCCCGGCTCAAGTGCTTAATCTTAATGACGTTAAAATACTCTTTAGCAATGCACACTAAATATTTGTTAGTGAAGTTATATGCATTCTGGAATTTACTTCAGGATAATCTGGGGTTGGAATGAGCTTAGTTGTAGAGCTGAAACGTTGATCGCACTGGTGAGGTTGAAAGATGGGTACATTATATTCATTACACTAGCTTCTACAGTTTTGTATGTCTTTGGGACCTGCCCTTCTTTATCCTTGTCACACGAAAATTCTTCAGTACTTAGACATTATAAAAAATAAGACGACAACATTCAAGTAAAAAGAGTAACCACAAGCTGGAGAGATGGCTCGGCAGTTAAGAATTTCTGCCCTTACAGAGGACTCGAGTTTGATTCCCAGCATCCATGTCAGACTCACGACCACCTGCAAGTCCATCCAGCTCCAGGGGATCTGATGTTCTCTTCTGGCCTCTGAGGGCACACACACATGTGGCAGGGGGTTGGGAGTGCGGGAGACATACATGAATACAAATAAAAACAAATATTTCTTAAAAAGAAAGTAAAATAGGACTGGGGAGGTGTCTCAGTGGGTAAGAGTGTTTGCTGCCTAGGTATGAGGACCTGAGTTCAGATCCAGCACTCACATGAAGGCCAGGGGTGGCCACGTGTGTAACCAACCCTGTTGCTGGGGTGAGGTAGAGACACTTACTGGCCATTACTTGAAAGACCCTGTCTCATGGGGATAAGCCTGAGAGTGATATCTCAGAACACACCATGCCTCCATTGACCTCTGAACCCACAAACATGCATATCATACATACACCAAACACACCTATAAATAAAATGAAAATATTTTAAAAGATACAATTTAGGGACTGGCTGTGGTGGGGAGGGTCCCGCAGTTGGTAAAATGCTTGCCCTACCTTCAGTGGTCCTGAGTTTAATCCCTAGAACTCATATGCAGAAACAAACAAAAAACAGCAAAAACTCAAACAAAATCCAGGCTCAGTGGCACATTGCTGTGGAGGCAGAAACTCGGATTTCTGGAAGTCACTGGCAGCTAGTTCAGCCTACTCAGCAGGCTCAGGCCAGTTAGAGCCCTTCTCAAGGCTCCCGAGGAGCAGCACGGAGCTTTTCCTCAGGTCCCTGCGCATACACAGAGCAGCATACACATGACAGACACAAACAGCGAAATAGAATTTGGTATTGAATTCAGTTTTGCTAGAGAATGTAATTGCTAATATTCCTTCCTGACGCCGAGGAGGTAGCTCGGTTGGTGGAATACTCTTTTGTGTGCCTAACCTGAATGAACCCCAGCAGAGTATAAACCAGGTGTGGCAACTCACCCAGCTGTAATCTCAACACTCAGTATGGAGACAGGAAATAAGAAGCTCAAGGTCGTTCTTTCTTAAGCAGAGTCAAATCAAATCTGGGATATATGAAACATATATATATATATATGTATATGTATATATATATATATGAGACATATATATATGTCTCAAAAAAATAGCAATAATAATACTATTATTTTCCTAAGATAGTTTGGGGTAACAAGGAACACTAGATTAGAAAACAAACAAACAATTTATATCCTTAGCTTTTCCGCCATGTGATCATTAAGCCAATCAGATAACCTATCTGAGCATCTATTTCCCCTTCTGTTATTTTGGGAGATGTAAATTTGAAACTTACTATATAAAATTTAAAGCTGGGGACTGAAGAGGTGGTTCATTGTTTAAGAGCACTTGTTGCTCTTGCAGAGGACATGGCTTCCATTCCCAGCACCCTTGTGGTGGTTCACAGCTCTTCATAACTTCAATCCTAAGGGAGCTGAAGCCCTCTTCTGACCTCCTCTGGCATCCAGCACACATGTGATGCTCAAACATACATGCAGGCAAAACACACCATAAAACGAATAAACCTAAAAAAATTGTCTAATTAAACTGTGAACCTAGTACGTTTGCAGTGCTTTTTCTTCCACAAATAAAGTAGAACAACTCGACCTATTGATAAGTAAGATACAGACAGCGTATAGGAGCCAGGACTGCTGGTGGAAAGGTCCATGCCCGAGGAGAGTACGAGAGCAAGACTAGGCTTTATGAAAGGAGGTGGTGGACGGTGCTCCTGGTTTGAGGTCGTAAGTCCCAGCTCCCATCATCATCTATCCTGAGAAACCTTTGGAGGAATCAGATTTGGACATAATCAGTATTATTGGGCGTTTTTAAATGCAGCTTCAAGATTTTAATCCTGTTTTGCTTTGACTGATATAATTTGAATGCAAGAAATTAAAATTAAGATGGTAATGAAGATGCTAAATGTCAGAATCTATTGTAGAAGTGAGAAAAGTTTGGCATTGAAATACCAGACTTGTGCAGAAGAGGAATTATACCTGACATATTTGTGTTAGTTACTTCCTGATTATAAAATGCCTGACCTAGACTTGAGGAAGCGAGGGTTTATTTTTGCTTACAGGTTGATGGTACAGTCCCTCAGGGCAAGGATGGCATGGCCGCGGAGACAGTGGTCACTTTCTGTCCATACTCAGGAGGTAGAAAGCAGGGACTCTGGTATTCAGATCACTTTCAGTTATTTTTTTTAAGATTATTTATTTATTATGTATACAACATTCTGCCTGCATATATGCCTGCACGCCAGAAGAGGGTGCCAGATCTCTCTACAGATGTTTGTGAGCCACCATGTGGTTGCTGGGAATTGAACTTGGGACCTCTGGAAGAGCAGCCATAGCTCTTAACCACTGAGCCATCTCTCCAGCCCTCACTTTCAGTTTTATTCAAGTCCAGGATCACTGCCTGTGAAAGGTGCTGTTCCCGGTCAGGGAGAGTGCACCCCAGTTCATGTAGAAACCCTTCACAGACAACACAAGGTGCTGTTCCCGGTCAGGGAGAGTGCACCCCAGTTCATGTAGAAACCCTTCACAGACAACACAAGGTGCTGTTCCCCTTCAGGGAGAGTGCACCCCAGTTTATGTAGAAACCCTTCGCAGACAGACACAAGGTGCTGTTCCCCTTCAGGGAGAGTGCGCCCCAGTGCATGTAGACACCCTTCACAGACACACTGAGAAGCTTTTCTCAAGGCGATCCTGTCAATTGACAGTCGACATAAACCGTCTGGTTTGCTCTGCTTACATTTATTCAAAGCAGTTCTTTGATTGTGCATCTAGACAGGCTGCCAGGAGCGACTGAAGAAGCCCTGTCAGAGAGGAATTGCCCTGGCCTGGTTCCTGCAGCTGAGTATGTGCTTTGTCTTCACCCCAGCTGGTAAACAGATGAAGTAATTCTCTTCTCTCACGGTGACAGAGAGGATAGGAAAATTTCTCTGTCATTTAATGATCTTCTAAAAATGCATAAGCTTAACTTGCTATATTTTACAATTCCAAATATTTGATTGGAGTTTAGGGATTTTGTTGCGATATTAACTTGTTTCTTCATAATATATAGTAGAGTCATAGTATGTCTGCATTGACAGTCCCCTAGATAGTTTTGAATTTTAGCTCAGACATTAGTTACTATAGTAACTTAATTTTTCCTATGAACATTCTCACGATCTCAGAGGACAGTGAGGTAGGTCAGTTCCAGTTGACTATTATGGTTTCTGGTGATAACTACATAAAAATGTCTTTCCAAAAGTATGTAACTTGGACTGGGGGATGTCTCCGTAGGTAAGGTGGGTTATTGGCATGAGGGCCTGAATCCAGATCTCAGCACCCGTGCAGTGTAGCAGCCAGGTGTGGCAGCACGCTTGTAGCCTCCAGCCAGACAGTACAGCCAAATTGGTGAGCTCAGGGTTCACAGGCAGACTGTCTCAAAGGTACAGTGGAGAGCGACGAAGAAGACCCTTGCCTTCGGTCTCTGACCTTGCCAACTGTACACACAGGCAAGCAAAGCTTCACATCCATGCGCACACAAATGTGTAACTCTTATGATATTGTTTTGTCGTCATATAGAGCAGACAGAACACACCCATACACACAAATTTTGTTATGTATTGTATCATTTGGATTGATGATGTCATGTTGTATGAATAAACTTAGAAATCCAGAAGGCCATGTATGTGTACTGGTGATACTTACTTTATATGTATGCTTGCTTTATATGGATGCAGGCAAACACATAGATCCTGTTTGTAAATGCCTTTTTTATGAATAATTCTGCTTGTCCCTGATGTCCTGTGTAACCCAGTCATCCTGAATTGAGAGCACCGCTGTCTGACCATTTCCCTACTCTCTCTCCCTCTGTGGAATTATGTGCCATGTATGGCTGCATATATTTTTTTATTATTTTGAGTATGAGTGTTCTGTCTGTTGATATGTCTGTGTACCACATGGGCCTAGTACCCGAGAAGGCCAGAAGAAGGTATTGGATCCCCTAGGACTGGAATTACAGATGGTTGTGAGCCACCAAGTAGATACTGGAAATCAAACCCAAGTCCTCTAGAAGAGCAGCAGTGCTCTATCCACTGAGCCATCTCTCCAGCCATGCTTGTCAGAGCAGTATTTATTGCTATGAATCTCCTTGTGTAGACGTCTTGTGGAACTATACTCTGAAGTTCTGTTCCTAGAAGGGAAAATGCGTGTTAGATATTTCCTACACAAGAATGTTTAGGTTAAAATTTTAGTAGGAAGATTTTATATACATATATATGTATACATACATACATACACACACATACACACACTTTTTTCTCTTTTCCTAATGTTTCCTGCTGGTAGTTCTTAGGTGGCCACTGGTTCCGGTATTCAGACAAAGACAAACTGGTTCAGATGCCTCATCTAGCAGCTTTCATGGAAAGGGAAGTTTTCGCTTGTGAAAGACAAGAAGAGTTTTGTTAATTTCAACCCTGTGGATAAAGAAATGTAACTAGCTGCTGTGGGGTGCCTGCCTGTGATCCCAGCACTCTGGAGCCTGAGGCAGGAGGATCTCCAGTTCAAGGCCAGCATGGCTACATAGTGAGGCTGATTCAAGAAAGAAAAAATTAGGGGAAAAAAATGGATAAATAGTAGCTGACCAAATACCTGTACAAGACTGGGGCCCGTCAACATTCCATCGTGGGTGGGGGAGGGGCTCATAAGACCTCACCTTCTGAAGAGCTGTAGACAGTTAATGGTTGCTAGGAGACAGGGAGTCATATTCCCAGTGTTGTAGCCACTGGTAAGTTGCCCACTTGAAGTGAATGACTCATGCTCATCCAGGCGGGCACCCTACACACATCCATCCATTGTAAGTGTTACACTTACCCAGGAAGCTAAGAGGGCTCCTTGTTGGGAAGAAGAAAGGTTTGGCAGTACAGGGAGAGTGTAAGAGAGGGTAAGGGGTGTAAAGTGCCTTGCCTATCTGTGTGAAATTGTGAGAACATAAGTAAACTGTAGAACAGTGTAGCTGGTTACGTTTCTGATTAGACTGATTTCATCTTTCTGTGTACTTAGTTCTTCCTTCCTGGTCTCGTTGGTTCCGTCTACTGTTGAAACATGTTAGCCTTGGTTATATTGACTTGGATTGCTTTTGTAAGTTCATACATGGAAGGCAAAGTTACCATCATAGAACAAGCAATAGACATTGGCTAAGTATTTCAAATTGTTAAAGAGAAAGCTACCTGAGTGCAGAATTGAGGATTACCTGTTAGAGATGCTGGATAAACCTGCCTGTTGTAATTCAGGAGTCTGCTTTGAAGCTTTGCTGTTGGTTCGTAGTTGATCTTAGTCCATACTTTTCTAGTTCCAGCAGGGTATAGTCTACTTTTACAAACACATTTTAATGTATGGCTGTAAGGGCAGCCTGGCCTATCCTTCTCAGGAAGACCATACATCTCCTCTGACAGTTTTTCTCTGCTCTAAAGGTCACCACCTAGGCTAGACTGGCTGGCCAGCGCACCTGTGGACCCTTGCCTCTCCAGTGTGGGATGACAAGCATGTGCCAGACCTGGCATTTTTACATGGGTCTGGGAAATGAAATCAGGTCATTATGCTGGCAAGGCAGGTGCTATACCAGCTCAACCATCCCTCCACCCCCCTGCTGTACCAGCTCAGCCCTCCCTCCACCCCTCTGCTGTACCAGTTAAACCCTCCATTTCCATCTAAATTAATTGCTTTCCAGGAAAACATGTTGATCTTTAGTTCTCTGGTGAATCAAGATAATTTGTTCTTTTATTCTTTTAGATGATAATTGCTTGTGTGCTGGTAAGAAATGAAAAAGGAGAGAGAGAGAGAGAGAGAGAGAGAGAGAGAGAGAGAGAGAGAGAGAGAGAGAGAGTGTGTGTGTGTGAGTGTGTGATATGAGACTGAGAAAGGCAGATGGAACGATGGATGGGTAGATGGAAACACTACTTAGGATAGCCTCCCTAGTAAAGTGGGTTGTTACTCTGGGCAGGCCACTTATAATTAACTCCATATACGATATTTAGCTACCCCATCTAACAGACCTCTGAGGCCCAGAGAAATATGAGCAGGCAAATTAGCTGTTGTTTCAATTAAGCATTTACTGTTTTGTAATGTTAGTAATGTGTATGTAATTCAACTAAGCGCCCGTCTGATGAAGAGCAGCCACAAAGCCCTTGTTTATATTACTGGGAGTTAAGATCACGGATGTGGTTGTGATGCTCCAAGTGTCTGTCCTATATAATTTGCAGAATGGAAGCGTCTTGCCTTGAACTGGCCTTGGAAGGAGAGCGCCTGTGTAAATCGGGGGACTGCCGCGCTGGCGTGTCCTTTTTTGAAGCTGCAGTTCAAGTTGGAACTGAGGACCTCAAAACCCTCAGTGCTATTTACAGCCAGCTGGGCAACGCTTACTTCTACTTACACGACTATGCCAAAGCCCTGGAGTACCACCACCACGACTTAACGCTCGCCAGGTAACGTCGGCCTTTGACTTACTTAAAAAAACCAAAGCCAAACTCCCATTCCCTCAAAAACCAACAGTGTATTTCACGGCTTGTATTTGAAAACAAATGTTTAGGCAAAACTGTTGAATTGAGCAGAAATGAAACAGCTCTAAGCTTAATTGAATGGAAGAAGATGAACTAGAGAAGTGCTTTTTATTATTTAAAATAGCTTTCAAGGTTCATGAATTTCATCTTAGCTGTGCCATTTGTCCTTAGAGAAACTGTTCTTTGACTTCTTTGTGTCTTAAGTTTTTGTTTGTTTGTTTAAGACAGGGTTTCTCTGTGTAGCAGCCCTGGCTGTCCTGGATGGAGCTCCCTCTGTACACCAGGCTGGACTTAAACTCAGAGATCCGCCTGCCTCTGCTTCCCCGGTGCTGGGATTAAAAGCCTGCACCACCATTGCCCGACTGTATCTTAATTTTTAAAAATGTTTTTTTTTGTGTGTGTGTGTGTGGTTTTTCGAGACAGGGTTTCTCTGTGGTTTTGGAGCCTGTCCTGGAACTAGCTCTTGTAGACCAGGCTGGTCTCGAACTCACAGAGATCCGCCTGCCTCTGCCTCCCGAGTGCTGGGATTAAAGGCGTGCGCCACCACCGCCCGGCTTAAAAATGGTTTTAACATCATTCACTTTTCAAATTTCTGTCCTAGGACTATTGGAGATCAACTGGGGGAGGCTAAAGCCAGTGGCAACCTTGGAAACACCTTAAAAGTGCTTGGGAATTTTGATGAAGCCATAGTGTGCTGCCAGCGACACCTGGATATCTCCAGAGAACTCAACGACAAGGTAATAAAGATGGTAGGCCAGATGAAGGCTATTTCCTCGAAGTTTATCTGTAAATTCAAATATTCATAGACAAAAGAAAAACAGAGTTTTTTTTTTAATAGAAAAAGCAAATAGCAAAAGGTCCTTCTTTGCGAGTGGAATGATGTGTTTGATTCTCTGTGAATGGGCATTGGGTGCTTGGTTTCCTTGACAACAGCATTGAGGATATTATAAACAAATGGGGAGTGGCAAGATGGCTCAGTGGGTAAGGGCACTTTGACTTCAGTCCCGGGGACCTGCAGGAGGGTGGAGGGGAACCACCACACACATCATGCACTCACGATAACAACACATTAAGTAAATACATGGGATTAGCAGTAGAAACCCCTGGCCTCCGTCTTTAGAATGTAAGCTTTGTTGACATCTCCACCCAGGTGGGAGAAGCTCGGGCACTCTACAACCTTGGAAATGTATATCATGCCAAAGGGAAGAGTTTTGGTTGCCCCGGGCCCCAGGATGTCGGAGAGTTTCCAGAAGAAGTGAGGAATGCCTTGCAGGCAGCTGTGGATCTCTACGAGTGAGTATGCGCACGCGGTGGGGCTGTGGGCCTGGGCCTCCCGTGCTCTTTACCCTGTGGGTGGTTCTCAGTTTGTCAAAGATGCAGAAATAGGGGCTGGAGAGATGGATCAGCGGTTAAGAGCATTGCCTGCTCTTCCAAAGGTCCTGAGTTCAATTCCCAGCAACCACATGGTGGCTCACAACCATTTGTAATGAGGTCTGGTGCCCTCTTCTGGCCTTCAGGCAGACACACAGACAGAATATTGTATACATAATAAATAAATATTAAAAAAAGAATTTTAAAAAAAGATACAGAAATAGCCCGGTGGTGGTGGCGCACACCTTTAATCCCAGTACTCCTGAAGCAGAGGCAGGCGGATCTCTGTGAGTTGGAAGCCAGCCTGGCCTACTGAGCGAGTTCCAGGGCAGCCAGGACTACAGAGAAACCCTGTCTCAGAAGAAACAAGAAAGATGTAGGAACTGTGAGCTAATTCACTGGCTGTGGTAGCACACGGCTGACCTCCCAGTTTGGAAGTAACCTGCTCTACATTCTGAGTCCAGGATGACATATTGAGGTCCTGTCTTAAACAAAACAAAACAATGTATCTGTCTGTGTGATGTAATGTCTCTGTGTCTGTGCTGTGTGGCTGTGTATGAGTGTGATGCGTGTATGCATAATTAATCGGAAAAAAATACAAAGGCAAAAGTAGGCTAACTTGAAAACTAAGCACTGGAAACAGTAGCTGCTGAAGTGCTACTGTACTGCAGAAACCTGCTCTTCACTTAAACTGCAGACCAGTGCCCCTTAGTGGTGAAAGCAAGAAACACCAATGCTTAGTTTAATTTATTTGGGGTAAGTTTAGTGTTTGGTCAGTAGGATTTCAAACAGTCACCTAGCTGTCGGGCTCCATGATCATCTCTTGCTGGCTCTGAATAAAGACCTCCAGCTGGCTGTTTCAGTGAATGAAGATACTGCCCCGCTCAGAACGTGCCTTTAAGATACTGTCATTATAACTGTAAGCTGGCTTTTTTTCTGACTAACAGATTAACTCTGGGGCTGGGGTATAGCTCAGTGGCCAGCACTTGCCGAGCATGCCCTAGGCCTGGGTTTAAACCCCAGCTATGAAAAAAGTAAAACCTGTCTGCAGTCAACCAAGAACTTTCCCCTAAACTTATGCTCTCACTGCTTTTTGTCATCACTAAGGGAAAACCTGTCGTTAGTAACTGCTCTAGGTGACCGAGCAGCGCAAGGACGGGCCTTTGGGAATCTCGGCAACACACACTACCTCCTTGGCAACTTCAGGGATGCAGTTATAGCTCACGAGCAGGTAAACACGGAGCTGGACCACTTCCTCCTCGGAGCGGAGGGCCGTGATTGGGCGGTCTTCAGCTCTCTCGTGTCTCTGACGAAGGCTTTATGTTACAGCGGCTCCTTATTGCGAAAGAGTTTGGAGATAAAGCTGCCGAAAGGAGAGCCTACAGTAACCTCGGAAACGCATACATCTTCCTGGGGGAATTCGAAACCGCTTCCGAATACTACCGGTTAGTCAGATATCTTTGTGGGTCAGTGTAAAGCGAGTCCTTACGTAGCCTGTAAAGTCACAGTGGGCTTTGGGGGTGAGACCCGGCTACTGACGCGTGTCGGCAGGGCCTAGGCTCCCAGGCCTGTCTCCTCATCTGTGTGGCCATCAGGATCTGGATTTGGGGATGTTACAAGAACTGGGCATGTTAAGACCTTACCTGGTACGCTGCGCTCAAGAAACATTGTACTCAAGTTTTGTTTTTGTTTTTTTTTTTTTTTTCTGGGAGTTTCGACTGGGGCCTTGAATTTGTAGCCCTCCTGTCTCAGCCTCCTGAGTGCTGTCATTGCCAGCATTGGCCGTTGACTGTGGCCTTTTACCTGATACTTAATAGCAGAATATGACTTCCTTTATGTTTTTTATTACCTTTTGTTTAAAGTTTGAAACTTCTAAGGTCCTTTATGAACCTGTTTAGCATGTAGGGTGTGTGTTTTATCTCACTCAATTACTAGTGGTAACAGAGGCCAAAAGGAAGTTTGGTAAAAAAAAAAAAAAAACTAGGTCTTGTGGGAAGACTATTAAAGTTTTCACACACACACACACAAAAGGATGTTAATCTCCACCAATGGCCACTGAATTTTTCCATCCTGCCCCACCGTCAGCCAGCAGTTCTCCCTTCCTTCTGCCCAGCATCAACTCCACCAAGGCTCTGCTCATCTGCCTGCAGCATTGCCAGCTTGCACTTCTGAGTCAGGGCCCCTCTAGCCCACGGTAGGCTGGAATTGATGGTAGCAAGGTCTCACCAGCTTCAGGTCGTCTGCTCTGTACCTTCTGGACTGTTGAGGGTTTTCTCCGCTTAGTGGGCTTCAAACAGTCATTCAGACTGAACCAGACACACAGGGGTTGGTTTGTGCTGATACTTCAGAGATTCCTGTATACAGGATTCAGATAGTTTGTCTCAAATCAACAACAAAAACAATATTGGCTTTTTAAAAAGGAATCTTTTAATTTTTTTTTTAAAAAAAATATACATTAGTGTTTTGCCATGGGTGTCAGGTCCCCTGGAACCGGAATTACAGACAGCTGTGAGCTGCCATGTGGATGCTGGGAATTGAACCTGGGTCCTCTGGAAGAGCAGTCAGTGCTGTGCTCTTAACCACTGAGCCGTCTCACCAGCCCAGTGCTGGCTTTTTGGTGTATGTCTTTCCCAGGTCACTAATCCAACCCATCTTTAGGAGTACCTTTCTTTTAATACATTTTCTCTGCTTTTGTTACTACACAAAGAAAAATCTGGGTGTTTGGCACATGCCCTTAATCCCAGAACTCAGAAGGTGAAGGCAGTGGATTTCTGTGAATTTGATGCCAACCTGGTCTACAAAGTGAGTTTCAGGCCAGTCTGAGGAACACAGTGAGACCTGTCTCAAAAACAGAGGAAAGAAAAAGCTAAGGTTGGGGGCCGGAGAGATGGCTCAGCGGTTAAGAGCACTAACTGCTCTTCCCGAGGACCCAGGTTCAATTCCCAGCACCCACATGGCAGCTCACAACTGTCTGAAAATCCAGTTCCAGGGAATCTGACACCTTCACACCAATGCACACAAAATAAAAAGCTAAATAAACAAACAAAAAGAAAAAGAAAAGAAAAAGCTAAGGTTGCTTTGGTCCATCTAGAACATTAAATGGTGCTGTCTTTCTTTAGCCTCCAAAGGGGCCATGACCCACAGGTTGAGAACCACTGAATTCACTAGCTAAGACATTTTCTTCCTAGTATGTCATGTGAGGAGTATAACATACATGTTAATTTTTAACTGCCAAGTTTCTTATATTTTAAAGTCGAGAACACAGAAAAGTCTTTGCTATTAAATGTTATACCTACGTTAAATATTAAAAGTTCTGTTACAAATTGGTTGATGGCTTTTTGACTACAGAAGTTACGAGTTTGCTGTTAACGGCTTGTTCCCCACAGCAAGCAGACTAGAACTCAGAAATTTAACCTCTGTTCCAAAAACACAGGCAAGTGATACTTTTGGAACGCGCCTTCAGAATTGTCTCCAGGCCCGTGGAAAAGTATGTGACCCATGCTTTTCAGGATACAAAGCAGCAGCTTGGCAAACAGACCTAAGTAATTGAATTTGCTCCTAGAAAGATTTCTGATCATTTACAAACAGTAATGGTGGAGCAGAGACAGCCATACTGTGGGGTCTGACGGCAGTTCCTGAAGTCTCAAAACTGCCTGTGAGGACCAGCCACTAGAGTAAGCATGCAGCCTCCCAGGGCGACAGCTCTGGAGATTATCATTGTTAGTATATAGCTTCAAATTTGTGTTTTTGAAAAGACCTATCTTATTACCATATTTCAATTTTGAAGTAGTTATGAGCGGTGAAGTGATTGTGCTTTGGGCAGAAACTCTGGAAAAGGTAATTTAGATTATTGAATCCACAGGCGTCTGTAGGCTTAAGCACTGATACAGTTTGCATACATCCTGGTGCATCTCAACGTTCCCAGAGCCTTGTGAGGTATTTCTCCCAGCCGTTATATACATATATGAGAAAACCGATAGGAAGCTTGAGTAGCTTGTTCTCGAACACATAGTGAGCAAGGGTAGGGTCTGAATCAGACAGTGCTGTCCCAAGACCGTGTTCTAGCCTGTTACACCAACTTCTTGCTGACAGTATATCACATGTGTTAGGTAGAATTTGTGTCATGTTAAATAAAATGTTTGGTATTTATGAATCAGTACTGTGATTCACAGTACTATAAACCCGCATTTAAGGACTTTCCCTAAATATTATAAATGTTGACAGAGGGTAAAGATAGCAGTAGGATTAAAGACAGATGTTGGGGTTAGGGAGACGGCTTCACTGGCAAAGTACTCACTACACAAATATGAGGACTTGAGTTCGAGCCCCTGCACCTACCTCAAAAGTTAGGCACCATGGTGTTACCTGTAATTCAAGTGCTTGGGGTAGAGATGCAAGGACAAAGATCCCCAGGCTCACTGGGCAGCTAGCCTGGCCAAGTCAGTGAGACCCATCTCAAATCAGAGACTGATGAGGAAGACAGCAGCCTGGTGCAACTCTGGCCTCCACGTGATGCGCGCGCGCGCACACACACACACACACACACACACACACACACACATGCATAAGACAGCCAATGCATGAACACGTGTAAGTTACCGCCAGCACAGAGGGGAGAGAGCGTCTTCTTGACATACTTCTGCTCTCCAGAGGCATTTGATCTCATGCTTCAGCACGGCTGTATTTTGGTGAGCTTATTAGGACTCAAAGTCTAAATCTATTTTTTTTACACTTTAAAACAGGTTTTTACTTTTTCTAAAGTAATGGAAGATAAATTGAACTCTCAGACTTGTTTAAAAGGCAGCAGAAAGCAACAAGAGATGGGAAATGTCAGTATTATGATTCTTTTAGAACCAGAATTTCAAATGAGCTTTATGCGAATTGGTTTCTCTTAGGAAGACACTGCTGCTGGCTCGGCAGCTTAAAGACAGAGCCGTGGAAGCTCAGTCCTGCTACAGTCTTGGGAACACGTACACTTTGCTGCAGGACTACGAGAAGGCCATCGACTATCATCTGAAGCACTTAGCAATTGCTCAGGAGCTCAAGGACAGGTAATTCACTCCCGTCCCTGAGTTAGGGCAAATGCAGATGCGTTATTGAATTCCGGCCTTTTGCCTCTGCCTCCCAAGTACTGGAATTAAAGGTCTGGCCACGGCATAGTTTAAAGACTGTTGCCATGTTTTAATATTTGACTTGGAGTTTGGTGTCGAGTATTCCCGTTTCTCTGTCTGGACTCCTCGTTGCTCTATCTGAAAGGTTAAGTAAATCCAAAGCATACTTTGATCCTTGAATTACTGCTTGGTTGTATTTATTCTGTACAAAGACCTCGTTTCAGATAACTGCATGTGAATTTTCAATTACATTTTAGAATTGGCGAAGGACGAGCATGTTGGAGTTTAGGAAACGCATACACAGCTCTAGGAAATCATGACCAAGCAATGCATTTTGCTGAAAAGCACTTGGACATTTCAAGAGAGGTATGAGACAGAGGAGACCACGGCCTGCCCTGTTGTCGCTTACAGATCAGGGAGGCCGTGGGGTGTTTTCCAGAGCAGCCTTACAGCTGTGCAAGCAGACAGGTGGCTGTGTTGCCTTCATCTGGGGAGACAGTGGGATGAGCTGGGGCATGTGGGAATAGGATGTTGCCAGAACACTCCATCTTCTTACCCGTGTAGAGAAATATCATGGTTTTTTAAAGAAAAAGTTGATATTTAGAACCAAGGACTGGCTCTTGTTAGACCTGATGGCTCTTTGAGCTTAGATACCATTTCTGAGCTTCATTTCTCTCATGTGCAAATGGAAATGGTAATAGATACCATGGGAATTGTTAGCACACGCACGCGTGCACGTGCACTGTGAACGGATGCTTACCATTTCTCTGTGTCACTCTAACAGGTTGGGGACAAAAGCGGTGAACTGACCGCACGGCTGAACCTCTCAGACCTGCAGATGGTTCTTGGTCTGAGCTACAGCACAAATAATTCCATGATGTCTGAAAATATTGAACTTGATAGCAGCTTACATGGTAAGTAACAGCTTTCAAAACCCCCACTTCTGATCTCTGTGAGTTCAAGGCCAACCTGGTCTACCTGGACAGTGAGCTCCAGGATAGGCTCCAAAGCTACACGGAGAAATTCTGTTTCGAAAAACCAAACCAAACCAAAAAACAACAAAACCCCATTTCCTATGCTTAAGATTTACTTTACATTTAGGAAAAGAAAGGCTCTTTTAAATCACTAGTGATGCGTGTCTGCTGTACCCAGAGACCACGTGTGACGGAAGTGTAACTTCTCCAACTTTTGTGGTTTTACACAGTTCAGTTAACCCATAAACACAGAACATGGCATTTTACAATTCTTATTGTGAACATAGAAATGATGAAGGTGTAAGTCTTTAGTTAAAAAAATACTCAAATGCTGTTAGATTAACCTATAGGTTAATTCAGAAACCTATAAATAAGGTACTAGAATGAAAACACTGTCTATCCCTTTATGTTTCAAATAGTTACAATATATCTGATTCTTAGTTAAGTCCTTTTTCTCCCCCATTTCACTTACGATGAAATAGCTTGGGATGGCTGTCTCTTCTTTCAAACCCGAAAACACAGGAGATCTTCTACCTGTATGTGACTCAGAAATACATTTTTAACTTGGTTTCATGAACCACAGACGTGACTCAATGGGTAAAGCATCCGCTAACAAGCCTTGTGACCTGAGTTCAAGCCCTAGAACCCACATAGTAGAAAGCGAGCACCAACCTTAAAGTTGTCCTCTGACCTCCCTGCTGGCACTGTGGCATTTGTGTACCCCACCCCCGACAATAAATAAATGTACTTTTAAAAAATATATTTGTTCCTAAGCTTAGATTCACAGTTGTGGGCTAGAGAGATGGCTCAGCACTTAAGAGCACGGGATACTTTCCCAGAGGTCCTGAGTTCAAGTCCCAACACTGACATGGCAGCTCATAGCTGTAACTCTAGTTCCAAGGGTTCTGTTCCCCTCCTGGCCTTCAGCACCAGACACAGAAGTGGTGGACAGACATATATGCAGTCAGAACACCCACATACAAAATTAAAAACTGAAAATCTTGGTCTGGAAAACACTGACACATTTCATACTTGAAAGCCAGTGAAAAAATTAGCTTTGTCACTGGAGTTTTCTTCTCTAAACTCAGAGATAATGGCGGGAAGTCTGTCCTGATAATTGCAGGATAGCAAAGAACATTTCATAAAAGATTCTGAAGTGGTGGTGTAATAAATTGCAATGTGCTTTGTAATCAATTATTGCAACTGGATAGTTTCCCAATGTTTAACTTGTAAGTCGGTATGTTGTAAGAATTCCCATCTTTTAAAACTGTCACGTGTTGTCACGAGCCCTAGCTCCGGAGCCTCTAGCGTCTCCTCTGCCTCCTCTTGCCATCGGAACCCACTCACCAGCCTGCACTGCTAGCCTGGCACCTCTTCTCAAGGTCACACGCTTCCTTGGCAGTATTTCCTGCAGCTGGTCACTCCACCTGCGGGGCTCTCTGCTCTTCATCCCCATCCGGTACATCCCTAATGCCCAGGGCTCGGCTCCAGAGCCTCCCCTTTCTCTGCCTCCCTCTCTATTCACTATCTACCGCTGGAACAGATTTATCCTTTTTCGTTCTAGTCCATGTCCTAGTTCAGTGCCTTCAATAGAACTTTTTAGAAAGGGAGGAAAATTCTTGGGACTGGAGAGGTGGCTCAGCAGTTAAAAGCACTGGCTGCTCTTCCAGAGGATCTTGTTCCATTCCCAGCACCTACATGACATCCAGAGCCCTCTTCTGGCCTCTGAGGGTTCTGCACTCATAGGTACATACTTAACACAGGACACATATGCAGATGCATGAAAATAAAATCTTTTTTAAGAAATGAAAAACATGGACTTCATGAAATATAAATGCTGATCACTTCACAGCTTGTAATCAAAGTTTAACCCTAAACCCTTGTAATTAAACCCAATATAGAAAATAAAAATTTCAGAGGCTCTGTATCTCACAGATAGTCTGTCCTCAGCACAGTGCAATTAAGTTGGAAATCAGTATCAAGAAAAAGTAGCATAGAAGTCTGGACCTAGTGACACATACCTCTAAATCCCACTACTAATCTAAGGCCAGGCTGGGCAACTCAGTGATGCTGGCCTAAAAACTAAAGAGGACTGTGGTGTGGCTTAGTGACACAGAACACTTGCCCATAGCTTGCACAAGGACCAAGCCCCATGGACTGTTTTACACACACACACACACACACACACACACACACACACACACACACACACACAGGGAAACATAGAACATCCATTTGAAAACTTAAAAGCACACTTCTAAATAACTTGTAGATTGAGGAATTCTTAAATAAGTGTAGTAATAAGGGCGGCGGGGCTGCGTCCCCAGCACCCCGGCTGCCTGGCTAGCTTATGCCCAAAATAACAACACACAAACTGTATTCATTTAATCACTGCTTGGCCCATTTCTATCTAGCCTCTTCTAGGCTAATTCTCACATATTAACTTAGCCCATTTCTAATCATCTGTGTAGCGCCCCTAGGTGCGCTTACCGGGAAGATTCTAGCCTATGTCCATCCTGGGTTGGCGCTTCATCGCATGTGTCTGCCTGGGAGCTGGGAGCATGGCATCTCTCTGAGGCGTCTGCTCCCGAGAGGAGAGCTGTGGAGTCTGAGCTCACTTCCTCTTCCTCCCAGCGTTCTGTTCTGTTTACTCCTCCCACCTATCTTCTAACCAATGAGGGCCAAGCAGTTTCTTTTTATTTAACCAATGACCTTCCTCCATCATTTCCCCTTTTTCGGTTTAAACCAAAAAAAAAGGCTTTAACTTTAACATAGCAAAATTACATATAATGAAACAGTTATCAAGTAAAAGTTACAATAATTTTATCATAACTAAGGAAAACTATAACTATAACTAACTATTCTTAACTCCATCAAAGACTCCAGAAAGATACAATACTACCTAAGCAAACAAGAAGAAAGCAATTTTTAAAACTTGAGAAATGACAGAGACATCTCGCTGCCTGGACAGTCACCCAAAGTTCCTCTGTACCGTTGGGGCATCCATCTTCAGCCTTCAGGTCCATGGTATCCAGCAGACATTTCCATAAAGCAGGAAAATTCAAAGTCAGTTCAGTCACTATCTGTTGTGTCCTGCAGAATGTCTTGCAGACTTTTTCATGAATCAGGAACCCCGAAAGATCATCTCACCTTAGGCAAGTTCAGTAGTCCTCTCTCTGTGGGTTCTCTGTGTCCATTTTATGCAACAGTCCAGGCAAGAGCAGTTTCTTGCCCAAATGGCTATCAAACTCCATAACGAGCCTCTTCGATGCCCATCTTCCTCTTGAAGTAGATTGGTGCTGCCAGGAGCAGAGTGTCTCATTGTCAGGAAAAGTCCTAAGTTATTAAAACATTAAATGCCATATTCAAAGACATAAATGTAGTCTTTGAAAGATATGACGAATGCCTATCTAACTGAAATATATATCTATATATTTAGAAAATCTAACTAATATGACTACAAACGACTATTATGATTATCTATTAACAATCTATATTTCTAATTATATATTACATTTTTAAATGAACTACACAATCACAATATCTTAATCAATAGCAGAAATATGCATATACATATAACAAAACTGACCTTAAATCTCTATCAATGAAGCAAAATCTATACTAATGCAAATTATTCATACCTATATCATATCCCCCTTTAAATGTAAAAGAACATTTATAAACCATATTTGGGAACATGGGCACAGTTTTTTCTCTCCAAACTGCTTCCTGCTGAATGGGGGCGTTGTTAATTAGGTCTTTCATGGTATAACCTGTGTGCTAGTTTCATCTCAGTTGGCAGTTGAGTGAAGCAATTTTCTGAAGATGTTCACACCAACCCTTCAGGAGGGCGTGGTCCATCATACCAAATCGGAATGGAAGAAATGAACAGGGTCTCATCCTCTGTGAAAACAAAATAAACTCCTTTCCAAAGCATCATGTCCTTAGATCCAAATTTCAAAGTCAAGGCATCAAAATATCTATGTTGGATTAGTTCAGCAGCATTTATAAATAAATATCTTTTAGCATCTGTTGCTCCTTCCTCAGCATTTAAATAATTTAAAGAGAGCATAATAGCATACAGTATCAAAATTCTCTGTGTATTTTCCATCTTTGTGCAGCTTTGTTTTAACCTCTATTTTGTTTATTTTTACTTTTAACTCTTTGCTTTTTGAGACAGGTTCTCTATATCTTTGACCTGAAGTAACTCTGTAGACCAGGCTGTCCTTGAACTCTCAGAGATCCGCCTGTCTCTGCCTCCCAGGCATTGGGATTAAAGGTGTACACTATGACACCTTGAACTCACAGAGAACTGTTTGTCTCTGCCTTCTAGGCACTGGGATTAAAGGCGTGTGCTACCACACCTTGAAGTCACAGAGGTCAATCTCCCTCTGCCTTTCAAGTGTTGGGATTAAAGGTGTGTACTACCACACACAACAACTCTCTTCCTTTTTTTTTTACTTTAAGAATTTTAACTTTTAGTCTGCATATATTTTTAACACGCTGTAAATCATTTAAAAATTTTCTTTGTCTTTGGCGCTCTCTTTACTGTATCTCTCTCTGTTTTTCTGACCACATGAGTCTTTAATTTACCAAGCAATCTCAGTAGGACTAAAGCCGTGGCTTTGACGGCTGGATCCAGCCCATTCCTTAGCTTTCCAGCCTCATGGCTGAGGTACTGCCTGTAGCCATGTTTACTACCATAACTCTGGCATTTCAAGGTCCCTGCCAGCAAGCGAGCTTCAGCAGCCTGTGTTTGCAAACCGCACGAACTGCCTGCGTAAAAGAGTCAGAGTTTGCCCTGGCAGGACAGCCCAGAAAGCCGGCATTTTAAACGGCGCAGCTTTTTTCCTGCTGCGGCTGAAAACCGAAAAGCATGCATTCAGCTTTTCGTCAACACCACTTAAGTGTTTCGTGGCAGGACCTCTTAATGAGCTGCAGGGTTTTGCAGCTAAAGCTGAGTCAGGAAGCTTCTCTTAGATGAGAGCGCTTGCTTGCCTCTAGCAAGCAGAGTGCCACAAATGCTTTAAAGCCAGAGTTCACGCTGGCAGCACAGCCCCAAGAAGCTGCGCTTTAAAATGACACAGCGTTTTTTCTGCTGCTGTTGCCGAATCAGGAAATCTCTCTACAGCACGCCACCAACAAACAGCAAAAATCTGTGTTAAACTCTCTCTCCCTGCCGGGCGGTGGTGGCGCACGCCTTTAATCCCAGCACTTGGGAGGCAGAGGCAGGCGGATCTCTGTGAGTTCGAGACCAGCCTGGTCTACAAGAGCTAGTTCCAGGACAGGCTCCAAAACCACAGAGAAACCCTGTCTCGAAAAACCAAAAAAAAAAAAAATAAAATAAAAAAAAACTCTCTCTCCCTTATTTTTAAGCCTTCTCAGGTTTTTTAAGTGGGTTTAGTCCATCACGTCGGGCGCCATTTGTAGTTGGGGACGCAGCCCCGCCGCCCTTATTACTACAAATAAGATTAAATCTAACTTAGAAGTTACAGTGAAAATATAGTGTTTCAATGAAATTTTTTATTTTATGTGTTTGGATGTTTTGTCTGCATGTGTGTTTGCCCACATGTGTGCCTGGAGACTAAGGAGGTCAGAAGAGGGCATTGGGGCCCCTAACACTGGAATTACAGTGGTTGTGAGCCAGCGTGTAGATGTGGGAACTGAATTCAGGTCCTCTCTACCCCTCTGTACTTCAGTTTTTGTGGCATGTTACTTGTAGTGGTTCTTCAGCAAAACTTGTATTTAAAAGAATTTTTTTAAAACTTTGTGCATGCATGTCTATATTCAGACAAAATGCAATGAAGATTTTCTTTAAAGTTAGATTTGGTTCTTAAAGGTGAGCAAATCTACAAGATTATTTTTATAAAGAGAAATTGAAAAAGAAAGGAGGGAGCACTCAAAATAGATGTACAGATTGAAAAGGTGAATGGCTTAGTATAATTTTAGAGGAATCTATTTCAAAACCTAGGAGAAATACCTATTTCTAGAAACATAACAAATCATAAAAAAAATTAGGTCAGGTATTAAAAGTCTTCTCACTAGGAAACATGAAAGCTCACAGTCGTCGCCACCTTTTGATGGGGTCACACATCCAAGTTAAACAGGACACTGACCGGAGTGCAGGTGGACTTCCCTGATGATCTGGAAACTGCCTCCCACTTATAACTGCCCAGACCATGAGAATATCCTGCTCAGATACCCAGGGTACGGAGGAGGGACGATCCAAACTCAGTAAACAGTTTCTACTGAATGTTCAAAGTGTATATAACCATTGCATTTTCCAGATAACTGAAAAACTGGGAAAGTTCATCAGCTTGAGAATCATATAACCTTGATACCTAAACTAGAAATAAACAATACAAGAAAGTAACTTACAGAAAGTAACTTACAGACCAGCTTCACTCATGAATAAAGTTTCAAAAATCCTCAAAACAAAACAAATCCGGGAAAGTGTTGAAAGCAAACGGGTTTTAACAGAGCATGAGCAACTACGGAACCCAGAGGAACCAGTGCCGTTAATCACAACACGCTCTGCTCTTGGACTTCCTGCTCTCATTAAATATGTAAAGTTTCATCTACATGGTTCTGATCACAGCAACTAATAACATTCTTTTTTTTAAAATTTATTTATTCATTATGTGTACAACATTCTGCTTCCATGTATGCCCACACACCAGAAGAGGGCACCAGGTCTCATTACAGATGAGCCATCATGTGGTTGCTGGGAATTGAACTCATGACCTCTGGAAGAGCAGTCAGTGCTCTTAACCTCTGAGCCATCTCTCCAGCCCCATAACATATTCTTTAAATAATGAAAAATCAATCAGGGATTCAACCAGATTCAAGATCAGAAAATCAATTAATTTACTAGTAAGCATAATAAATATGAAAATAGCCCAGATAATGCAAATGGAGCTATAATTCTTTTAAATACAAATGCTTCATTTTAGAGTATCCAATTAGAGAAAATAAGATCCAATCTACTAATAAGAGAAATACGTAAAATACTAAGATGTTGTAAGACTGAAAATAAAAGGATGAAAAGGATTCACAACTCAAAAACTACCATAAGGAGATAGCTGTGCTAATACTGGATCAGATGTGCTTAAGGAAAAAGGTCTGTGGCAAGGGTGTGGCTCAGTGGGAGGGAGGCTTCTGTAGCATGAGTAAGGTCAAGGATGGCTCTCTAGCCCTGGGGAAAGAAAGTATGTTCATATTTTAAATCTGGATGTTAGGTATCAGCTATGCTTTATATTATGTCCTTTTGTTCTTGGCAGTAGTTTTTTTTGTTTTCCTTGTTTTGTTTTAAACAAGGTTTTACTATGTAGCCCAGGCTAGCCTTGAAGTTACTGTATCCTCCAGACTCAGCCACCAGAGTGAGGCTAACAGGCATGCAATGCCATGTCTAGGCATATTGTGCTTTTAAAGGCTGGCTGCTCTACTGGAGGACCTGGGTTGAGTTTCCAGCACTCACAAGGTGACTCACTTCATATGTAACCCTAATTCCAGGGGAACTAGACATGCCTTTCTGGCCTCCTGGGACACCAGACATTCACACATGGTACAGACATGCATGTAGCAAGACATCCATACACATGAAATATTTATTTATTTATTTATTTTGTATACAATATTCTGTCTGCGTGCATGTCTGCAGGCCAGAAGAGGGCACCAGATCTCATTACAGATGGTTGTGAGCCACCATGTGGTTGCCGGGAATTGAACTCAGGACCTTTGGAAGAGCAGGCAGTGCTCCTAACCACTGAGCTATCTCTCCAGCCCCCATGAAATAAATTTTTAGAAAAAATACGACTTAATTTTTAAAGGCTTGTTTGGTTACAGAAACTCTGTACTTAATATTGAGCAATGTGAACAAAAGCTGGTTTTTTGAAACTTGACTTCTATCTGGCTTGTGTCCTGATGGTGAACCTGTCTGGAAACAGGAAACTTGGGGAAACTGTGTGGAACCAGGGTGTTATTTTTAATTCTCTCAAGACTGAAGGCCTTCAGCTTTCCCGTGATTTCACTCACTTAGACCACAACATGTTTGGGTTTCTTTGAAGCATCACAGGGAATATAAACCAGTTATTATAAAATGCCTTTTCTAAATCAAGGGGTAATGTTAGAAACCACACTGGTTAGCTTGCAGCCAGAATGTGGCTTTTGACATCAAAGTGTTTTAGAGAGGGACTCTATTTTTAAGTTGTGTGGAAAATAATTACTCTTTTTAAAAGTTGTGCTCCTTCCACGAGGGTTTGCGGATCAGATGTGAGAGTGGAATCATGTAGCGATGCCAAGTTTGTGTTCTGAAGGGCTCCCTGGATTATTTGAATTAATTTTTTTTTTTTTACAAAGGTTCACGCTCCAAGCTGGGACGAAGACACAGTATGGAAAATATGGAACTTATGAAGTTAACACCAGAAAAGGTTGGCAGGTTTATGTTTTAAATTTCCATAACTGTAACAGTATTTCAGTAACTTTTAAGTAAAAAAAAAAAGGTTAAGCCTTGTGTAACTGGAGGTTTCTCTCCTACCTACCAGTTCACAAATATCCACTCTGAGGCTTATTAATTATAAACTGTTTGGTCTATTAGCTCAGTCTTATTATTAACTTGCTGTTACAACTCAAATTAACCCATTTCTATCTGAAGGTCCAGGGTTCAAGTCCCTGCTTGGGCACCCGATGTTGCTAGGTCCTAACGGCTCTCTTGGGGGAGTAGGTGAGAAGGCACGGTGTCAATGGCATAGACATTGGGAGTCAGGTAAAAGGCAAATGGCAGACTCGTTTATTCAGTAATGGGGAGAGCCTTGTATGCTCTCCTCCCAGCATCCAGGCTGCGTTCCCCTTCACTGACATTGCATGTCCATCCCTCATTGGCGAGGCACCATCAGGACCTCTGACAGCACTTGTTGCTAGGTCCTCAGGCAGACTCCAGGTTGGCTCATCTCTCAGCCTTGTAGGCCTTATCTTCCTACAATTCTTTATTTTACCACAAGGCTCGTGGCTTTTTAACCCCTCATCTTGCTTCTCCTGTGGCTGCTGGCATCTGTCTGATACCACCTTGTTTCTCCCTGTGTCTGTTTGGATTTCCTGCCTAGCTATATTCTGCCCTGCCATAAGTCAAAGCAGCTTCTTTATTACCCAATGATACTAAACAGCATACAGAGGGACATCCCACATCAGCCTTGTCCTATGTGGATATCACTTTCGCTTTTAAATAGAACCAGAGCAAAAGGAGTGAATACAGCATGCCGTCATGGGTGATATATACATATATGTGTGTGTATACACACACACACACATATACATATATAGCACACTGGCTATTTTGAACTGTTTTCCTTGTTAAAAAGGTTTTAGCCAGGTAGTGGCGGCGCATGTCTTTAATTTCAGCACTCAGGAAGCAGAGGCAGACAGATCTTTGTGAGTTCAAAGCCAGCCTGGCCTGCAGAGTGAGTTCCAGAACAGACTCCAAAGCTACACAGAGAAACCCTGTCTCAAACCTCCCCCTCAAAATTCTTAATTGAAAGGATACCAGATTGATTAAAAGCAAGAACAATACTTCTTGTCATTCAATTACATATAGCAACATCACTGCAAAGTTATTTGTGTGTGAACATGTATGTGCCCATGTGTCTCCAGGCCATGTGTGTAGAAGTCAGGGAACTACTTTATTCTTCCACCTTTTAATAAAGAAAACATTCATATGTGCCAGTGGGTGCACAAGTCGGAAGACAACTTGTATGGGTTGGTTCTCTCCCTTCACCGTGTGGGCCATTAGCCTTGGCAGCAAGCCGCTTTCCCCACTGAGCCATGTTACCTGCCCCCACCTTGCATTCTGAGACATCTCTACCGCACCCTCTTCCCCTCTCTTCCTCCCTCTTCTGCACAGAAGAGCCAAGCTAGCTGGCTGATTGTCACGTGCTCCCCCAGCCTCTCATCCCTGTGGAGAGCTATGATTACTGCTGACTTTCTTGTGGTTCTGAGACTCAAGCAGAAAGTTCTAGTACTGCAGGACCTTTTCCTCACCTTTTAGCCAAAGTACCTTTTATTCAAGATGCATCCTTCCTGTGTTTTTGTTTTTTGAAACAGGGTTTCTCTGTGTAGCTCTGGCTGTCCTAGAACTCACTCTAGACCAGGCTGACCTTGAAACTCACAGAAATCCACCTGCCTCTGTCCCCTCCCCCATGTGCTGGGATTAAATGTGCACACCACCACTGCCCAGCAGGTGCAGAGAAGAGATTCTAATTGGAAGGATGTCCACTCTCATTCAGCTTAACTCACATGGTTGAAATAGGCCTCCCCTCTGCTGCCTTTATTACAAAGTACTTATTTTTTTTTCTATTTACTTTGCATCCTGGCTGTAGCCCCCACCCATACTTCCCTCCGACTCCCTCCCTCTCCAGTTCCTTTCCCCCACCCCACCCTCAATCCCCTTCTCTTCTTTCTCCATTCAGAAAAGGATAGGTCTCCTATGAGTATCAATAAAACCTGGCATATCAAGTTGCAGGAAGGCTAAGCACTCCCCTACATATTAAGGCTAGGCAAGGCGACCCAGTATGAGAAGGGTCCCAAAAGCCTGTAAAAGAGTCAGAGATAGTCCCTGTTATCAATGTTAGGAGTCCCCCAAGAGGACCAAGCTACCCAACTGTAACATATGTGCAGAGTGCCTAGGTCAGTCTCATGCAGGCTCTTTGTCAGTCTCTACGAGTCCCTATGAGGCCAGGTTAGGTGATTGTGTGTGCGCTGTCCCATGATGTCCTTGACTCCTCTGGCTCCTATACTCCTTTCTCCTCTTCCTCTGCAGGATTATAAAGCACTTTCTTATAAAACAGATTCATTATAGCAACTTTAAAAAATTATAAGAATCAGGCTGGAGAGATGGCTCAGCAGTTAAGAGCATAGCCTGCTCTTCCAAAGGTCCTGAGTTCAATTCCCAGCAACCACATGGTGGCTCACAACCATCGGTAATGAGGTCTGGTGCCCTCTTCTGGCCTGCAGGCATACATGTAGACAGACTATTGTATACATAATAAATATTTTTTTAAAAAAATTTTAAGAATCAAAAGAATCAGTAATTTCCCATCCCCATAGTAACTTCAGATATTAATAATTGTCCAATATTCATTTGGATATTATAGATGCTGTTTCCTATACAGCAGTCATACATCAGGAACATCTTTCAGCTGGGCATGGTAGCATGCACCTGCAACCCTAGCATAGCAGGCTGCACCTGCAACCCTAGCATAGCAGGCTGCACCTGCAACCCTAGCATAGCAGGCTGCACCTGCAACCCTAGCATAGCAGGCTGCACCTGCAACCCTAGCATAGCAGGCTGCACCTGCAACCCTAGCATAGCAGGCTGCACCTGCAACCCTAGCATAGCAGGTTGCACCTGCAACCCTAGCATAGCAGGCTGAGGCAGGACTGAAGTTGGAGCCAGCATGGGCAGCATGTGTGAAGCTCATCATTGCATCCCCTTAAGTGCCCTTCTCTTCTGCTGTTTTAAGTAGCATATGGCTTATATATTATTGATACTTTCTGCATAACTATCTAAAAGTCCATATCTAAGATCTTTTTTAAATTTTAACAAGATGTTCTAAAATGTGGGCCTGTGAGATGGCTCACTGTGTAAAGGTGCCTGCCGCTCAGCCTCACAACCTAGAGACAGGTTGTGTCCCACAAGTTGTCCTTTGATCTGTGCGTGTATGTCATGACACACACATTAAACAAATGTTTAAGTTGACCCTGACCTCTACTCAGTAAACAAATGTAATTTAAAAGTTTCTAGAGGAATCCGTTCATTAAAAATAGTTTTCATTGTGTGAGAGAGGTGGGGATACAGTATGTGTGTGATTTCTGTCTACAGAGAATTTATTTCATATTAGTGAAATCATTAGTTTTATCAACAAATTATTTGTATTATAAACTTTAGACACTAATTTTTAATTAAAAATTCTACATATCCTTACAAGTTTCTAGCTGTGACAGACTTTTATATAATTTACAGCCAGAATAACAGGCTTCTCTGACCATTCAAAATGTATTTTCAAAGGATTTGGGTAAACTGTGTTTTTTTACTCTAGCATTCATAAAAGCATTTACAGGATGCTAGATGCTATATGGTGTGTGTTGTTGAATTTGTTGAATGGGTTCATCAAACATTTGAGGCTGAGGCATAAGGCTCATGGCCAAAGTGAGTTCCAGGAAAGCTACATGAGACCCCTTGTCTGGTAACAAAAACGCCAGCCAAGGGTCTCTAATTCTCCCACACTGGTTGTGAGCTGTAAACTGGGGTTTTCATGCCTTGCTTTCCACCTACAACTTGCAGGTCCCAAACTGGAACAGTGAAATTCTTGCTAAACAAAAGCCTCTTCTTGCCAAGCCCTCTGCAAAGCTGCTGTTTGTCAGCAGGCTGAAGGGGAAGAAGTACAAAGGCAGCACCGGCACTAAAGTTCTTCAGGATGCCAGCAACTCCATCGACCACCGCGCACCAAATCCTCAGAAGGTATCACCCGGGAGGATGTATGTTAAGTGCCCACTTGTGACACTTTAGTTTTCTTGTGTTCACACTGAATCATTGATAAACGAGTAATACATGTATCAGTCAGAGGATGGGTCTCTGTCTTCCTGGTTCTCAGCTGGGACCTACTGAGAATAAACTGCTCCATTGTTCTGGACAGTAGTTATTACTACTTAAGTCACTGTGGCAAAAGCACTGTTTACTTATTTTGTGCTTGAAGCCAGAACAAAGTGAATTCAGGTATTCAAGGGTTTTATTTTTAATGAATTAGTCATTTTCACAGCACTAGACCTAGTGGATTTTTAAATAGATGGGAAAAAAGTATTTAGTAGCATCAGCTTTTATCTCATCCTATTACTGAAACCATAACTGCGTCTTCATTAAGTATATCAGTTTATTGAATTTAACTTACTCTAAAATAAAGGCTTATTGATCAGTATCAAAGAACTCTCTAACTAGTTCCTCTGTATCCTGATAGAGAACCAGAACATTCTTCACTGAGTCCCATTTTCAGTCAATGAGGATATTTTTTAAAAAAGTCTGTTTTTTTGTTTTTTAAATCAAAATTCCACTGATGACTGTATACCTTTCTTTGGTTTTTGGCTAACAAAAGGAAGAATTACGGGGCTTTGTACAGATGGGCCAGGGATGCATCAGAACTAGGGCTCCAGGCTATGTTCCGCAGACACCTAAACCGAGCTAAAATGTGTGTACTTTTGAAACCTACTGTGGGTTTTTTGTTTCCATTGAACTTCTTAAGACAAGGTCTTCCTCACCCATGCTGCTTTTGATGTTCAGAATTGTAAATTACAGGCCCTTTGCGCCTAGAACGAGGTCTTGATGATAACGTATGACTATAGTTTGGAAGCACTTCATTTCCGGATGTCCGATCCAGCTTACCTCCTACCTCTCCTATTCTTTCCGTCTCGTTTATAGGGTGTCCTATGCTGTCCCCCAGAGCTGGTGTTCCTCTAGATTCCCTTTCCTGTCTTACCCACGCCTCATCATTTTGTTCTTCAGATCTATATGTCTCTTCTAGAAAATTCCCCCCTCCCCAGTCTTCATCTGGTACTTACAGTCTCTTCTCTAGACTTCATCTCCCTCTGCTTTCGCTTTTGCTGCCTGGATCATGAGGCATCTGTACAGAACTGCCTATCGCTAGCTGCACGACCACTGAAGTGGAGAACTTAGTATTTTGCCTACAAAGGCAGATGCTTTCTTAACCCACCTCTGCCTTTCCGTCCACTGTCCTGTAAACAAACCTTTGGAACCATATTTATCAGTACAGAACATCTCCAACTGGCAAATGCCTGTTCATTTTTAAAAGAGCCAATACAAATACATGAGACCTTAGCTAGTTTACTTACTCCCTTCTTAGGACTATAACATGTTGTATGTATATACCTTTATTGCAATACTTATGGAAAATCAATTGCTTGTATTAGACATTACATACACTATTCAGGTTTCCTCCTCCCTTTAAACACTTAATTGAAGTTTTTTCCAGGGTCTTTTTATGCGTTTGATTCCTAGCTCTGGTGTCCCCACATGGAAAACACTGTGGAGATTGTCATGTTAAGAAAATACACTTGCTTTTCCTGTTAGATAGTTTACAAAAATTAACTTACTTAAATCCTATTACGGAGTCATTGAGCCTGGGGTAACTCCGTATTGCTCATACAGCAGAGTGGCATTTCTTTCTGATGAGACCACATGCACACAGGCAGTTTGCAGTCTAGCATGTAGCCTAGGCATGCAGTGGCTCCACCCACCTAGGTCTGCATTTCTCAGATCACAGCGCCACCACCAGCTGGCATGACTGCACGCTGAAGACTGAGGTGTTTTATTCTTGTAGTGGAGATTAAATCTAGGGCCTTGAACACGCTGTGTAATCCACCACGGAGCTACAGCTGCATCTCCAGAACTTCTTTCTGTTAAGATTCTATTTGGAACACTCACCAAGTTGGCCAGACTTGCCCTTCACTTTGTGATCTTCCTGCCTCAGTTTGTAAGAAACTAGGATCATAGTTGAGTGTCCAAGCCAAGCTTCAGATACATTACTTTGGCCTAAGAAATACAGGAATTAAAAGTTACAAATTAAGTGATTCTTGTAGGGTTAGTATGGGAGCGCTTTATTACCAACATTGCCACTCGAATTCTTTTTGAAAATAAAAGGCCGGTTTTTGTTTTTAATATCTATCCTTTCCCTTTCGCAACTGATTACATCATGATGTTCACGGATGACCTGAGGATAAAGGAGGAATAATTAAGCATACTAGACTTTCTGTTTTAGAAAATCAGTGCAGACAGTATTGGAGATGAAGGATTCTTTGACTTACTACGGCGATTTCAGAGCAACAGGATGGATGACCAGAGGTGCTGCCTACAGGAGAACTGTCGTGCAGCACCCACAGCAGCAGCTTCTGCCACTCCCAAGGTGGGGAAAGGTAAGCCTCCTCTGCTGCTCTTTCAGTTTTCGTCACTTATCTGAGGCATAGTCAAGGCTGGCTTTGGAGTCCCGATCCTCCTGCTTCCCTCCCAAGTGCAGGGATTACAGGCACCATCAATGCCTGCTTTTCCCCAGTTTTAATAGTTGTCTTTGGTGCTGTCATTTCTCATACTTCTTGTTATAGAAACACGGTAAGAGATCCCATAATCCTAGCATGAGGCACTGAGACAGGATATTAAAGTGAATTCCAAGCCAGCCTGGGCTATTAGATAGCAGCAGCCTTTCTTCTTGAGTCAGGGAGGGCTTCACTAAGTGGTAGAGCATCTGCCTGGTGAGTAGTAGGCCCTTTTGTCTGCAGCATCACACACATACAAGGCAGTGATTTATAGAGCATATACAAATAATAAGGCATATATTTCATATCTAAAATTTAGAAGCCTAAAATACATTACTCATATTTCGCTACTAAAAGATGATTTCTACCACATAAATTAATATTGGCCAGTCTCAGCCGGGAGGTGGTAGTGTATGCTTTCGGTCCCACCACTCAGGAAGTAGAGGCAGACGATAGATCTCTGTGAGTTTGAGACCAGTCTGGTCTACAGAGTGAGTTCCAGGATATAGCTAGGGCTACACAGAGAAGAAACCCTATCTCAAAAAACAATATAAGATTGACCAGTCTTTCTCTTTAAATGATTTCCATCCTGATCATGGAAAGAAAACAAACATTAGATGAAATTATATAAGGAAAAAAACTAACACCATTTGTTTACTTCTGAAACCCAGCCCGTACCTCAGTTATTTTGGGCGAAGCTGAAGCCCTGGAAAGGCCACAGCAGCGACAGTGCCCTGCGGGAGAGCAAGGTGGGGAAGACGGTGTTTCAGCATTTAACATTTACGTGTTTCTCTTTCCCACCTGTCCACAGCACCATCTGTTTCTGTGGTGTCCCCCAACACAGATGAGTTCTTAGATCTTCTTGCCAGCTCACAGAGCCGCCGCCTGGATGACCAGAGGGCCAGTTTCAGTAATTTGCCAGGGCTCCGTCTGACAAAAAACAACAATCAGTCTGTATTTGAGCGCCTAGTGACAAATGACAAGAAAGAGCCCGATGAAGACTTCTTCGACATCCTTGTAAAGTGTCAAGTACGTGTACACACACACACTCCATCTGTAGAGCAGCTCGGGCAGTATTCAAATTCTTGTGAAGGGCTCATTGAGGATCAGGCCCTTCTTACTTGCCTACACTGAACACCACTGATGTTACAGGCTCAGTTTGGGATATCAAGGATGCTCTTGCTTTTGCAGGGTCCTGCGTCTTATTGGGAAGATAGAGGCCAAGTGTGTATATTGTGCTAGAGAGACAGACAGGCAATGGTACTTGGTGTGAAGAGGGAGAAGGGGTAGTGGGTGATCAGGATGGGGAGTGATTGGGGATATCTGTTCTGTACACAGTTGAATACCCCTCTGGGTTGAACAGCTTCAAAAGTAGGCACAAAAGTATACTTCAAAACTATAATCTAGTAATTATAGTTTGTTGGCCTTTGGCCTTTGGCCTAGGTCATTCTAGAAATGTTCTATACCAACACCTGTAAAGACTGGTAAGAGGGCAGCTGTCATTGGGACTTTTGGACAGTTGACCTTGCATTTTAGCATCAGATTACTTGTGACCAGTTGTAATAGTATGATACAATGTACGTGTGAAGCCCATTTCTACATAGTATACTATATTCCCCATTCTATCAAGTTTCTGTTCTTAAGCCAAGTGTCTGAAAAAAGCCAAAAGGAATGCTTATAGATCTAGCCTGGCACTGTCCAGGGACTCCCTGGTCATTATGTTTTCATTCCTCTCCATCTTTAGGGGTCCAGGTTAGATGATCAGAGATGTGCTCCACCACCTGCTGCCACCAAGGGGCCAACTGTCCCCGATGAAGACTTTTTTAGCCTCATTTTACGCTCTCAAGCTAAAAGAATGGATGAACAAAGAGTTCTTCTACAGAGAGATCCAAACAGAGGTACTGAGTTTGGACTAAAGGAACTTTTGCAAAATAATGCTTTGCTGGAATTTAAGCATTCAGGAAAGTAACTACCAAACCACTAGATGCTGTTGTGGTATTTCCTACTAAAGAAGACTAGCTCCCTTCGGAACACTGCAGGGAGATCCACCCTTTTCGAGAGGAGGAAACGACGGCACTGTAGTTAACATGGTTTTAGGATGTAAATGCTGAAGTACTCAGGGACTGACATTCTCGTAGACGTTTGTTTCAGGGCAGAATGTCCTGTAGGTGCTCCAGCAACTTACCGTTAGATTCCTTGACTAGCATTTGTGAACTAGGAATTTAAATGATCCCTACATTAGAATTCAGTCCTCTTACTGAGGTCATTTTTTAAGGAATGAGTTGACAATGACTTTTTTATACTTACCCTTGAACATAGTGGACTGCATTGTTTATTGAAAATAATGTAAATGTCCTATGTAAAAAAGATGAAAAATAGTCATAAAATTTTAGTTTCTTTAAGAAAACTATATTCAATATATTTTTAGGCAAAGTCAGTGGGGGGATAAGAAATAAAACTACTTTTAGCATGCTTTGTTTCTTTTATTTCATAATACTGCTATATAAGACTTACTGTTGGGAAAACCAGAAAACCGTGTGGTTGGTTTGGTCAGAACTGTGAACTATCTAGGCAGAACACATGCAAACTCACATAAGCATGCAGGGCACTGGCTAGGCCCTCAGCCACCATTAGACCTTGCTCTGCCAAGGTATTAATGTGAGTTTATTTACACGACAATGATATTGTGAAGATCATCTGTTCATTAAGAAAGCAAAGACAGCACAGCATATCAAAATAATGTAAAAATAAGTGTTTATTTTGTGTTTACAGTGGCTATTAAGACCCTGTAAGCATTCAACATTATTCCATTTTAAAAGGTGCTTTTAACAGCTACCTACCCTGTTGTTACTTTCTTAACAGGCAGTTACAATATGCTTTAGTCTCCATGACAAACACTTGCTAGTCAACTGAAACAAGCTGGCCTTGATATGTTCACTTGTTTAAGTCAGTCTTCCCTGAATGACTGTAATCTTTCGACAACAGCCTGTTGCTTTGCTGACTGTCCAGATAGAGTCCACTCCCAAACAGTTATCTGCAATGAGAAGTACAAAGATAAGACTGTAAATGTTTCTGGATTAAAAGCAACAGCAGTGCCCTTCCCTTCCTTTCAGGAACATCTGTTACGGGAGTTCTTTCTCCTCAGAATTCCACCAGAGCTCCAATACCCGTCCCACCTTGGGAGTGTATTTCCCAGTCAGGGTGAATGACAAAGATAACTGCTGTACAGATGTTCAGACTCTAAATATATACCTAAGTATAAAAAATGGAATAGCACACATTTCTGTAAAGACATCAGTCAGTTGTTCTGAATATCCTTGCTGAAACAGTCTGCCTGATCATTTCAAGCCTTAATTCCTGAGTGATGTCGGTGTTAGGAAAGCAGCTGAATAAAATGTGCAGTGGTTACGACAAAGGACACCTGAGTTCAAAGAAAGACTGCTAACTAGGGACTTGTACAAAATACAGAAATTGCTTTTTTAAAAGGTTTAAAATGGAGAATGTATTTTAAAATCACAAAATGTTGATTGACAATATATCTGCCCACAGTTAATACATCTTATTTCCTATGTAAGCTCTTCGAAAACTAGAATTGCATTTAGCCCAGACAAGATGGTTTTCCATAATAAAAACTGAATAGCATCGATTTCTAGGTTCTCAACATGGAAACTGGGTCTTTATAAAAGCAGCACTTCATGGTGGAGAATAAAGCCATTCTCAATGATGAAGTGGGAAACTGAGAAAGACTGATAGCACCAGGCCATCCTCAGGTTTGTCTTAGTGAGACCTAATGTAAAATGTATGACAAGCAGGCCTAGTAACCAGAGAGTCACATTGTTCTACATAATGGGATTGACACGGTCACGGGTACTTTGGGGCTGCAGCAGCTGCCAGCCTGCATTAAACGCCCTTTGCAATGCAAACACTGACGAAATCAAACCAATTATTCTGTTAACTAGGTTTCACAGGACCCTCCACCAGCTAACATACACTTTGATTAGTTGCTTCTTTTAAATGCCAGTTCAACTTTAATTACTTAATTATATTTGCCATAGCATTCATCTGAAAACATACAAAACCCTGTTCTAAAATTATGAGACATCTTAATAGGTAAGAGATACTGATGGTCTGTAATATTAAAGTTGGCAGCTTTGTAGTAAATACACCAACATATTTTTAGGGAAGAATGAAGAGTTAATACTTTACAGACTTCAAAGATGACTTCATGTTCCTTAGCCACATGGGCTGCTGACAGGATCAGCCACACATGTTGTGGTTCCTGGGCTGTGTGTGGCACCTCCCTGTGGGCTGCACGCAGAATCTAGCATCATCAGGGCTTTCTCCGTTGTGGGTGAGACTTCTGCAGTCCCTGCACCTTGGCCAGAGACAGTCTTGGCACACTGGCTGTGTTCTGTTGGGGTGCTTTCTCCTGGGAGTCCACCAATCTCTTTGAGGTTTGTATTCACAATGGATGGTTTATGCTTTAAAATACAGAATTATATTTTAACTACTTAACAAAATATAAAGGATTCATTGCCAGTTCTTAACCACATCTATTGTAGTGTGCTCCACACATCTTAAAATCCCGACTCTAGCCGGGCGATGGTGGCGCACGCCTTTAATCCCAGCACTCGGGAAGCAGAGGCAGGCGGATCTCTGTGAGTTCGAGACCAGCCTGATCTACAGAGCTAGTTCCAGGATAGGCTCCAAAAGCCACAGAGAAACCCTGTCTTGAAAAACCAAAAAAAAAAAAAAAAAAAAAAATCCCGATTCTAGAGCTGCATCATGATTGAAGCAGTAAGCTTCACAGAAGGATGGGGACACTTAAGGTCTTGTAGGTATCTACAAACCCTGCTTAAGGAGGTCTGAAGGGTTGGCTACCAGTAACAATGTCTCCTGCCTGGTGAGAATGATCTCATGTGAGCCTGTTTTAAGTTCTAGGTGCTGGGAATAGAGAAGAAGCAAAACACAAAATCTGCTCCCATAGGAACCCACACTGGGGAGGGATGATGAATCTGGCGTACAAGAGTATGACATTTGAAGTACAGGCTATATAGAAAAAAATGAGTTTGGTGCCAGACGGAATATGATCAGATGGCAGATTAAGATGACATGAGTAAACACTCAAGAGTGTGTGCACATGTGCACAGCATTTCAAACAGTGAACAACAAAAACAAGACCCTGTCACCAAGGTTCAGTGAGCAAAGAGCAGGAAATGATTGGTAAGGGGGTTACATGTGGGGCAGGGCAGAGCAGGAGCTCCCAGGACCACTGTGGTAGATGGCTTTCCCTGCCTGCTGGGACATCACTAGAGGGGCTTGGAATGAGTGACAGGTGATCAACAGCTACAAAAGCTGGAAGGAACAGTCTCAGGTTATTTAGCTACATTAACATCCATAAAAGAACCCAATGCCATTTCTAGAGTCTCTTGTATGTACAACTTTCTCAACGATTTCTAGTTGAAACTCAAACATTGCAAACAACAATACCAATTCCTATCTTGGGCAGAAATGGAAATGGCCCTTTAAAAACACCAACAGTAATGCCAAAAATGTAGTTCAGTGGCTTAGCACATGAGAGCCCAGGTTCAATACCCAGGACTGCTGAAGAACTCATCACCTTGCAGATAAAACGTCCAGTCCAGCCAACCGTGCTACTACCTTCTTCTATACTACAGAATCAATAGGGATTCTGTCGAGAGAAAGGGAGAGCAGGGAGGGCTTCTTCCCATCCCTGCCCAGCCCTTTCCTCCCAGGCTGGGCCATCAGAGCTCTGCAGCCAGCCAGTCCCCTAGCACACTTAGGCCCCCTGGGAGACCCTCTCTGATCATGTCAAAAGCAGAAATTCCAGTCAGACTCACTTGTTGGTTTCATAGGAAATACCACCTGTTGTAAAGAATACAGTTAAATGGTATTTAACATAAAGTAAATATTTTCTGAGGACAACAATGAGAGGGTAATAATCATTGCACTAGTGACTGAGCTGACGGGGTAAAGACCAACACAAATCTGTAAGGAGCTTTTGGGCCCAGAGTGAACAGGCAGCAGAGTAGAATACACAGTGGCTGACTTACGCTGGGTACCCCTTCTGGATGCTCTTGTGCCTCCGTGTCAGGTAAATCGTATGCCCGGAGCACTTCAGGGCTCTTGTTGCCAGTGCGAAATCTCATATCAGCGTGTCTCTGTCTCAAACCATCTCTGTTACACGCATGCATCATGTCATAAGGGCCTTGCTCGATGGAGCCAGCGTGGCCCCTACAACAGAAATCTGCATCACCTGCTCCACCATGGAGTCTATAGTCAAGTTGCTTCTTCTGTCGCCTGTCGGCTGGCTCAAGTGCCTGGGGAGGTTCTCTTTCAGGACCACCCAAGTGTCTCAGCATAGGAACTGACTTTCCAGCACCGTAGCAGAAGCTCTGTAAAGAAAAGAAATACATTCTGAGGATTTAGTGATGGACAGGTAATCAAGTAGGAGCTATTTTATTCAGAGTTTAATAAAGCCAGCTATCTTAGTATTTGTGGACATAAAAATGTTAATTTCACTCTTTGATTAAAAACTTCTTCTTTGGACTAATAGGCCAAAGTAGCCAATACAATGTACTAAAAAACAGTATTAAGTAAATATTTCAATCAACTTGATATACTTTAAATACATAAGAAGAGTATTTTTAGACCTAGAAATTTAGACAATTCTAGAAATTTCAATTTAAAAGCTTGGTTATTGTTCCTATTTTTATTCATATTCATTTAGGGAAAATGATAAAATTATTAATTATTGAATTTCATAATCAATCATGCACCAAAGCAAAACCCAAAAGAGAACAAGTCAGTCAGTGCATACAACACATAATTCCAAGTCCCTGGGGAGTCTTCATTTTTGATCCATACAGCAAGTGCTTTGGGAAGGCCATGGCCATAAGTAACAAGATGCTGAACTAACTATGGGAGAAGTACAAGCACTAATTTTAGTAAATATCTACTCTGGACTCCCCCACCCAAACTGATTTTCAGTGCACACAACCACTCCTCCTACGCCCCTTTCTGTTCTGTTCTATGCTGCAAAACTCAGACTGGGATAAAGCCTCATTTCTCTACAGAGGAGGCAGTCAGCCAACTTCCTGTGTATTCAAGTTAAAGCTAAAAAGGGCTATTCTAAATTATTACTGTGGTGCTTACAAACCCAAGAACTACTAGTTAAAAGAATATATACTATCTCAACTTATTAAAAATCACCTTACACCTCTGAGCACAGTATATTAATCCAGATGTTTCAAACTGCCTTTTCTGTCAAACATCACACGCTTGTTAACTACCAGCAGTTGGGCTAATGTACTAACCAGGACGGCCAATGCCATAATCACCAGCACCGGAATCTGCAGTAACACTGGAATCTCCTTCATGAGTGCTTTAATGAATTCACCAGTTCCTTTTCCAATGTGCTTTAATGGTTCTGTTACGAAGTTAGTGAATGTAACTGCCAGAGCCTAAAACCAAGATCAGAGCAACTTCAAAAGACTGAGACATCCACATGCAAAACTTCACCACGCACTAAGGCTCAAATTACAAATTAAAATGCGCATTTCTATGTATGCGCATGTGTGCTCTGAGCACGGGTCTCTCATTCAGCTCAAACCGTGATCTAACCAGGCCTTGACATCTATCCTCCCATCTTGGCCTCCCAAGTGCTAGGATTATAGGTATGCCACCATGCCCACCTAAATTTGAAAACCAATGTTTAATGAAAGTACTTTTCCCCTAGGACAAAGGTTTATTATTAACCCTATCAATCCTTTATGCAGGCAAAGAGTTTGTGATACTGTAATTATTACAAATATATTCTATACCTTTGTTGGCGGAACCAACAAAATAGGGTTGATTAGTAAGACCTCATAGTACTTTTGGCACGAGTCATCCTGATAGGTCCATGAACTTCTAAACCATTCTACATAGAGAAACAGACAAAATAATTAAAAACAAAGCTGTTTATTTCACAAATGAAATTACTTTGGTTTTAACCATTCTTACCCACCCACCAGTAAATTTTTGAGTTGTTTTATATTATATTTTAAATAGACTCTCTGTAATGTTAATTATTTCATATCAAGTCCAAAATAATAATTTCAAAATCCATTCAAATTCAACAAATCTTATGGAGACAAAAAAGATCTACTTTATAGATTTCCAAAAAGTAAAGAATTAGTTTTTTATGCACACAAACATAAGTAGAACTGCAAAGTAGAAGATTGGTGGGTTAGCGCACTCCTGCTACAGGGCACTGCCACAGCTGTGTGAAACGCTGTAACCGGGGGAATACCTACTAATCTCTCTCTCAATAAAATTTCACTTTACAAAGTCAACTCTGACAAAATTGTTAAGACAGAATAGGCTCTTAATTAAGAATAGCTAAAGCAGTCTTATTCACGTTTGGAAACTAGCCTGCATTAAAGGAGGCATATTGTTTGAAGCCAAGAACCCAAGTTTTAATCCCACAATTAAAAAGGGGGGCAACTGGGGACCGGAGCAGGATGAGGGTGAAGGGTACCTGTAGCTCTTGCATAACACCAGATTCAGTTCCCAACACCCACATGGTGGCTACAATCATCCATTAACTCCAGTTCCAGGGGATCTGAAGCATTCTTCTGTGTAGAATATTATTTTAAGATGTGTCAACGTTTGTTTATACTGTGGAATATTTGTTTAATGATGTAAAGGGTGTGTTGTATTCTTTTATGTTGTTTAACTCTGTGAAGCTGTGATTCTTTGCCTGTCTAAAACACCTGATTGGTCTAATAAAGATCTGAACAGACAACAGTGAGGCAGGAGAAAGGACAGGTGGGGCTGGTGGGCAGAGAATAAATAGAAGAAATCTGGAAGAAGAGGAAGGAGCAAGAGAACAAGGAGAGGACGACACCAGGGGTCAGCAACCCAGCCACACAGCCAGTCAGAAAGGTATACAGAAAAAGAGAAAGGTATACAGAGCCCAGAGGCAAAAGATAGATGGGATGATTTAAGATAAGAAAAGCTGGCTAGAAACAACGAGCTAAGGCCGGGTATTTGTAAGGAGTAAGATTCCATGTGTGATTTATTTGGGAGTTGTGTGATGGGCCCCTCAAAAGCTAAAAGAGTAAAAAGAGTAAAACAACCAACAACATTCTTCTGACCACCTCGGGCACCACGCACACATGTGGTCCACAAAAATACATGTAGGAAAAACACTGAACACATTAAAAATAAATCTAAAAAAATTTAAGTTAATTCTGGGACCTACTTGTATAATCTATCCTGTGTCAGTCAGTACAGACTTGTGTTTATAAAGTGTCTTTGAACATTAAACCATTCCAGGCCAGATTTCAACAGTTACAGTGGTCAATACTAGTGAGAACCATTATAAAATCTGGAAGGATAAAAAACAAAATTTCACTTAGTTAAAAAACAAAACTAGTGGGGCTGGAGAGATGGCTCAGTGGTTAAGAGCATTGCCTGCTCTTCCAGAGGTCCTGAGTTCAATTCCTGGCAACCACATGGTGGCTCACAACCATCTGTAATGAGGTCTGGTGCCCTCTTCTGGCCAGCAGACATACACAGAGACAGAATATTGTATGCATAATAAATAAATAAATAAATAAATATTTAAAAAAAAAAACTAGCTAGGCAGTGGTGGTGCATGCCTTTAATCCCAGCACTTGGGAGGCAGAGGCAGGCGGATCTCTGAGTTCAAGGCCAGCCTGGTCTACAAGAGCTAGTTCTAGGAAAGGTTCCAAACTACAGAGAAACCCTGTCTCAAAAAACCAACAAAACAAAACACAGAAAAGTAAACTGTAGGAAAGTTATAAAATAGTTTATGTCAATCTAAGAAGATCACAGCTAAAATAGCTCTAATTTTATCTCCTTGATTGTAGTAAACTTCTGCTAAGGATCTAGAAAATGCTGTGGACTAGGTGATAGAAAGGCAGCCAAGGATCTAGTCTAGTCTCATGACCACATATACACAGCTGCTGTCTCTCCTGTATGTTTACATGAATTCAGTAAGTCACTACTTTTTAAACTTAAGAATGTATGTTATGTTCGCTTTCGTTTTTTGGTTTGTTTTTGAAAAGGGAATAAAACCTGGGGGTAGTTCATAAGGTGAGCAAGATTCTAACACAGAGCTACATCCCATCCCTTTTTTCTTGGGACAGGGTCTAAGTTGCTGAAGCTTGGCTCAAACCTGTGAGTCTCTGGATTCTGTCATCACCCTCCTCTGGCCCCGCTGCATGAGCCCGTGTGTATGTGCTTACAGTAAAGATAGCCATGGGGAGCCTCCTCTGGCATCCCATCGTTTTATCATTATCGGTGGGTTTGTTTTCTCCTTATTCTCAGAAATTCTAATTAAAATAGTGACGAATGAACCACCGCTTACCCCAGAGACTTCCAGTCCAGTCCATCTTCTCAGCACACACATTGTTCGATGGTGCCATCTTGGCGATGTTAGCCTGATGCTCAGCAAAAGCTACCTGGCCGGAACAGGGGAAAGATGCTGACTGTGAGCTTCCAAACAACAAAATGTACCCAATGTTTTCTATGCCATTTATCCAACCAAGGCTTTGGTGGGTTGTGGTTTTTAGGTTTCTTAAAGTTTTCTGAGACGGTCTCCCTGGCAACCTTGAAACTCACTCTGTAGACAGACTGTCCTCCTGTCTGCCTAACGCTGGGACAAAAGATCGCACCACCATATGACAACTAAATTAAGAAAAACATTTTAAAAGACGGGTTATTTTCAGCTCGTGGAAAAGCATACGTTTTTCCCTCTGGTTTTTTGTTGTTGGGTTTTTTTTTGTTTTGTTTTTGAGACAAGGTCGTTTACAGCCCAGGTAGCTGAAGATGGCCTTGAACTCTTGACCCTCCTGCTTCCACCACCCAAGCGCTGGGTTACAGGTGTGCGTTACCTTAACCAGCCAGAAACCAGTCTCAAGGCCTCACACCATCTCTGTACACAATTTGATGAAAGAAAACTATTTTTTTTTACAAGACTTTTTGTTGTTGTTTTTCAAGACAGGGTTTCACTGTGTAGCCCTGGAAGTCCTGAAACCCACTTTGTAGACGAGGCTGGCCTCAATCTCACAGAGATCCGTCTGCCTCTGCCTCCCAAGTGATTAAAAGGCATGTGCCACCGCCGCCTGGCAAGATAGTTTTGAAAAGGAGTTCACATATAGTTTGTGCCATGACTGAAAATATGAAGAATTCAAATTGTTCTATAGTTAATGATAAAATGGTGCTTTGCTCTGGGTAGGTTTAATATAGACAGTTACTATCCAATAAATGGCTGGCAAACTGGGTATTAAACACGTCCAGCTCTGTGCACAGCACGCCCACAGATGACCTCACATCAGAGAGGGTGTACATAGTTTATATGCAGTGCTGTCTGTGAGGGCTTTCCAGACCCAAGCCTTTCTCATCTAGGAGGACAGTCTTCAGAATCCACACTCCCAGGGGAGCTCGCTTGTCTTCCACCAAAGCCCATGCGCTTAATGTGTAGGTGTGATTTGTTTCAGGACCACAGAACCGCAACACCGATTTCAGCAGAATTCACTGAAGGTCCTGAATCCCTCTGTCGGAAGACTGAGATTAGACTGTCCTGCTAACAACAGTCCAATGTGGGAAAAATACCTCAAAATACCAACAGGCCAAATGTCATGACATATGCCTTTAGTCCCAGCACCTGTGACGCAGGAAGAGCTGAGTTCAAGGCTAGCCAGTCTGCATTATCAAGACCCTCTCTCAAAAAAGTGAAAATAGATAAAAATTCAACAATTATTCATACGTAATAAGATTGTGAGTAAATTTTAAAAAATACTTTACCTGCTATCTTTGTTTTCTAATTTCTCCACAGTGACCATAACTTTTATATTCAAAAAGCCTAATTTTTAGAGATAACATTTTCTATCATAATTTTGGTGTCATTTCTTTTCTTTCTTTTTTTTTGTTTTCTTTGTTTATTATTGTTGTTGAGACAGGGTTTCTCTGTAGCTTTGGAGCCTATCCTGGAACTAGCTCTTGTAGACCAGGCTAGCCTGAAACTCACAGAGATCTGCCTGCCTCTGCCTCCTGAGTGCTGGGATTAAAGGTGTATGCTCCCCCCAGCTATTTCTAACAAATATAAATTAATTTCCCAAATTACATGTTTCTAAACTATGTCCATTTTGCTCTGTGATAATAAAAGATAGAGCCACTTTTCTTCACTAAATGATCAGATCTCCCCTAAACCCCAAGTGGCTGATAATTACCAATTTATTTATTCCCACTACTGATAATCCAACCACTGTCTTCAACCATATCTGAGGCAAGACTGTTCTGAGAGTATATTATAGTCTCTGGTTACTATGAATTTACATTTAACTAAAAAACAGAAATGAAAACAAAAAAATAACAGTAACAAAAACAAACTTATTTAATACCTTATATAGATACACCCAATTCCATCCCACACTGAAGAGAAAAATGATAATACAAATGCGTCTCAACTGTGTGTACCAGCGAATATATGTCCACAGCTCTGTAGCCACCAACAGCACAATGCAGAGCAGACACAAGAGCACCTTGAAAACAGAAATGGGAATCAGAGTCACTGCTGAGTGGTCTTCCCCACCAAAAAACATCAGTTTTTAAACAGGCAGCTCAGCAGGTTAATGCACTGCCTCAATCCTGAGGAGCGGAGTTCAATCCCAGGGCACACAGCCGACAGAGGACCGAATCCTACAAGCTGTGCTCTGCGCGCGCGCGCGCGCGCGCGCGCGCACACACACACACACACACACACACACACACACACACACACACACGTATCATGCATACAAAATAAATGAATGTCATTTTTAAACAGCCTTAAAAGAACGAGACTCAAACAAAGTTATCTGTACAATTTCACTGCTTATTCATCCCTGTAATGAAAACTAAAAACAGGTTCTCAATTATGCTGGAGTTTCGGAAGGGTTTTTCCAGCGGAAGCTTCTACGCCACCCTCATAGCATCTTTTTTTTGTTTGTTTGTTTGTTTTTATAGCATCTTACCATAAACGCATTATACGCATCTACTCCAAAGGAGTCTTCAAATCGCCACTTCCATGCTTCTGAATCATGACACTTAAAATTGATTAAAATATCACTTAAGGCATCATCCAAGGCTCCTGGCTTCCACTCCTCTCCTCTGAGGAACTTCTGTATCTCCAATAGTGTTTGTCTTGTAAGAAGAATCTCAGCATCATAATGCATATCAACTTTGTCTTCATCAGGCTGCATCAGTTACCAAAACACCAACAGAGAAACAACTGTATTACTACGTTATTCAATGAAACAGGAAAACCAATCTGGGCCAAATATGATTTCATACACCGGCAATTCCACCTCTCACAGGAGGATGTTGCAAAGAACTTCGCGTTCAGGGTTAGCCTGGGCTACATACAGAGAGCTTATCTCAAAAATAAAATACTTTGGAACTCAATATAATAAGGTGTAAATAGTTCTACGTGCCAGCACTGCTTTAAAAAAGTATATTAATTTGTAGTATTTCATAAGTATAATATATACTTATCCTCAAAGGCTAGCATAAAATCCAAATATATGTAAGGAGCACTAAAACATTGTAGAATCCTAAAAACAAAGACACCAGACATTTCATGAAGGAGAGTCGGTTTCACTGTGTAAAGTACACAGGCTCTATACTGTCACTCACAACTGCTGGGCCACAGTCCTACAAGAAGCACAGGGTTAGGTTCCCGTGCACCTCTAGAGGCAGGGCAGTCCTACACTAGCTCAGAATTGAGTATAATAAAGGGTTCTTTATTCAGGGATAGACAGACTCACAGATCAACAGTCCTTTGCATGAGTGGGGAACAGGAACCAAAAATTAAAAATAAAATAAAAGAAATAGAGTTTAAAATAAAGCAACATAAAGATGGAAAATACAGAGAATCTGGATGCTGAATGTTACTGTGTTGTCTTTGAATTGTTTGATGGCTGAGGAAGGAGCCATAGCTGCTAAGACATTTGATTATAAATGCTGCTGGATTAATCCAACATAATTATTTTGAAAATGCCCTGACTTCAAAATTTAAGTGAAAAGATATTTCTCTTTGGAGAAGAGGTTTTGCTTTTGTTTCCACAGGAAATGAGAGGCTGGGAATTCATTCTGGGTTAAGAAAAATCAAGTTTGATCAAGAAAGACCCCCTGAAAAATCTCTGATAGGAGCAGATAGCCCAGATGATCCAACATTTCAGAACATCTCATTGCAGTTTCCTCTGAGTTCTGCACCCAGAACAGCCTCAAGACTGCTGGCTGAGATGATCAAGCTTCACAGAATACTCCAGTCAGGACTTGACCACAATCCTAAATTTTCTTTAGGTCCCCATAAAAATTATCAGTGTTCACAATCAGCAGAAAGTAGCCTATAAATCACGCCCACATTCCCCCCAAAAATGGATTATGACTGTCTTTGTTTAGAGTGTTGGTTACAAGTTGTTGTGGATAGTGGTCAGGAAAAAAAAGCTAAACAAAGGAGGTAAGATTCAGAGTTCTTGTTTAAAAAAGAAAAAAAGCAGAAGTACCGTAGGACAATGGTCTTGTACCCTGTAAAGATCTGTCACTTGTATTGGTTTAATAAAACATTGGCTGGCCAGTAGCCAGGCAGGAAGTATACATGGGGTGACCAGAATAGGAGAATTTTGCAAAGAAGAAAGGTTCAGTCTGCAGTCATCACCCAGATGCAGAAGAAGCAAGATAAGAACACCTCACTGATAAAAGGTACCAAGCCATGTGGCTAGCACAGACAAGAATTATGGGTTAAGATGTAAGAGTTAGTTAATAAGAAGCCTGAGCTAATAGGCCAACCCGTTTATAATTAATGTAGGCATCTGTGTGTCTCTTTGAGATTGAACAGCTGTGGGTCCAGGCAGGACAGAAACCTCAGCCCTGGTCTCTGAACACTTATCAACTGATCAATATATAACTTTGTTTCTGTTGACACCTTAATCAGAAATATCAGTGACTCGTTACCACTAAACACACTGCCAAGAGTCCTATAATTCATGCCCAGGTGAAGTTTATATAACATGCTTTTCTTGTAGGGCAAATCATAGGCTTTTTGCATGCAGGGACAATAGATGGCATTTCATATTTCGGAGACATTCCAAATGATGTAATTACTTTAAACAAAGAAATCCCTTCCTACCCCAAAGTGCGCAAAACGTAGCATGTAATAGGCCACACTGAATGTAGCATGTAATAGGCCACACTGAATGTAGCATGTGATAGGCCACACTGAATGTAGCATGTAATAGGCCACACTGAATGTAGCATGTAATAGGCCAGGATAAAAACAATGATCTACAGCCGGCCGGTGGTGGCGCACACCTTTAATCCCAGCACTCGGGAGGCAGAGGCAGGCGGATCTCTGTGAGTTCGAGACCAGCCTGGTCTACAAGAGCTAGTTCCAGGACAGGCTCCAAAGCCACAGAGAAACCCTGTCTCGAAAAAAACAAAAAACAAAAAAAAACCAATGATCTACAGTATTGGCCCTGAAACAAAGTAGTGAGTTTTGTTACCTTGTTCCGCCTTACTAAACCCAGGGCCTTGGACATGCTAGGCCATAGTGTTACCTCTGAGCAGTAACCCTAGCTCCAATTTTCTAGGGTTTTTTTTTTTTTATCTACCTACCTACCTACCTACCTACCTACCTACCTACCTATCCATCCATCTTTTTTTTAGAATCACTCTTTCAGTTTAGGGAACCAAGACATGATGAAAGTATCAAGCAATTAGCACATGTACAAGAATGACCACGGAAATACCTCAAGTAGGGGACAGTGAGATGACTCAGGTGGAAAGCGCTTTCTCTGCAGGAATGAGAACCTGAGTTTGGATCTCCAGCACCCACATTAAAAGCCAGTTGTGGGAATGAAAACCCACAGTCGCACCCCTGAGAACACAGACACAGGGGGATCCCTGGGGCATGCTGGCCAGCCAATCTTTCCCAGTTGGTGAGCTCCAGTTTAGTTAGAAACTTTGCCTCAAAAAAATAGGGTGAAGGGGGCTGGAGAGATGGCTCAGAGGTTAAGAGCATTGCCTGCTCTTCCAAAGGTTCTGAGTTCAATTCCCAGCAACCACATGGTAGCTCCCAACTATCTGTAATGGGGTCTGGTGCCCTTCTCTGGCCTGCAGGCATACACACAGACAGAATATTGTATACATAATAAATAAATAAGTATTTTTTTTAAAAAAAAAATAGGGTGAAAAGTGATTTGGAAGATATCCCAAATTGATCTCTGTCTTTCCCATTGTGAACACACATACATGTATATATATATATATATATATATATATATATATATATATATATATACACACACACACACACACACACACCCCTTAAAAATGATAGTTTTTAGAAATCACGAAGGACTGATTTTGATATGGCAAATCTTAATAGGTAAATTCACAAACATGGAAATTACAAAAAATAAGGATAGACTCTGCATCTTTATGATTCAACTTATGAGTTTCATTTGCTGACACTATTTATTGTCAGATAGCCTAAAATTTAAAAATAAGAAACATTTTCAAAATTATTTAAAAATAAAAATGGGTTTCCTTGAAATAGAAAACTATCTTTTTATCAGTGCAAGTTCACTGTAAACAACTGACATTCACTGACCAGTTGATACATAATTTGGATTTTAGTTTGATTTTTGAGACAGAATCTTATTATGACTCGCAAGACAGCCTCAAAGCAGTGATCCTCCTGTGTTAGACTCCTGAGCACAGGGATTATAGGCATGTGCCAGTACACCCAGGCTTTACAGTCTGAATGTTCAATGTTGCCCAAAGGTCCACATGCTAAACGCTTGATGCCCAGGGTAGCACTATAGCCATGTGGTCAAACATTTAGGAGGTGGGACTTGGTGGGAGGAAGTTAGGAGTAAGTCCTTGAAAGGACTTGTGGGGCGGATGTTCCTTTCTCCTTCCCTTTTGCTTCCTAGCCACGAAATGAAAAGGACATTCCACTACATGCTTCTAGCCATGAGTATCTGCTATACCTACTAAAGGCCAGGTCCTACAATGGAACGTCCAAATCATGAAAGGTTTGTCCAAACAAACCTTATTTTTTTCTTTCTTTTTTTAATTTATTTTTTGTTGTTGTTTTAGATTTTTGAGAGAGGGTCTCATGTATGCCATACTGGCCTTGAACTTGCTAAGTAGCCAAGGAAGACTGAAATACTTATCTACCTCCAAGACTAGGGGACTGCAGCATACACACCAAAGCCTGGTTTATGGGGGCTAGGGATGGAACCCCAGGCAAACACTATCAACTAAGGGTCCTTTCTCAGATATTTTGTTATACTGAGAAAAAAACTGCCTAACAGGAAATTTCCTGTGCTCAATTTGTCTGCCCATATACTACAGCTGGAATGATAGAGATTTTTAGAACCCCTGCAAACGGATGACAAGCATATCTCATATTTTTATGGACTACATAGGACTTTATCTCAAAAAAGAAAAAAAAATTAAATTTGTGAGCTGCTTTTGGTGGCTAGAACACATGGCCAGACCAAACAAAAGTCTGCCTACAATCCCTAGACCAATTCTGGGGGCATAAACAATACAGAAAAAATACGTCATGCACTTACAGATAAGCTTTGGGTACACTTCTCAGCCTTCCGGCTAACAATGTGTAAAAATGAGCTTCATAAGTATATTATAAGATACAAAATCATAAGTCTTCATCATGTGTTGATTTCCCAAACTGAAACAGTGATTCTCAAAAATGATGAGATAATAAACAAACAAACTATAAGGAAAGCTGGAGCTAGGGTTACTCTATGGTAACACTATGGCCTAGTACGTGCAAGGCCCTGGGTCTGCTCTCCAGCACTGTGAAATAGCACAAGGACTCCCACCTTGTACCATATGCACATGATCCACAATTCTAAAAGTAAGACCTACCATAGTAACCAGCAAAGAAAAAACTACTGAAAACACATTTTTCTTGTCCTCACGGGAATGGGAAAACGAGAAGAAAGGTTAGGACGAGAACAGCAGTGCAGTTGATGGAGCTAGTCCTCAGAGGTCTTAGGGAAAACAGCACCTTCTGTACTGCTCACCTCCACCAGCCCCTGTCATGCTGAATGCTTCCTACAGTCTTGTACACACAGCGTTTGGGGAAAGGGTGAAGCAGGTTCTTTTCTACTAAACACAATGAGGCTCTATTACTTCCCCCCCCTTTTTTGGGGGGAAACAGACTGGGGCAGAACTAGAAATTCTCCTGCCTCAACCTCCTGAGTGCTAACACGACAGATGTGTCACGTGCATGGCACCACTTCTTACACGATGTGAAGCGAACAATGAAAGTATCTGCTACGGATCAGGATCACGTCCTCAAATACTTACAAGTCCAAGCTTGCCGGCTTCAATTAAAATCTTATTTAGGTATCTCCTAAACACAGGATTGCTTTGACTTTCATAATCTTTCATTTTCTTCTTCTCACAGTCATCCACCTGTAATCATATAATAAAGTCAAGCTTCAAAGGCTAATGAGAGGTCAAGTTCTAGTGCTGTGGAATATTAGTGAAGATGTGTTACATTTGTTTATGCTATGGAATATTTAATGATGCAAAGATGGGTTGCATTTTTTATGTTGCATTTGTTTAACTCTGTAAAGCTGTGTTACTTTGCCTGTCTAAAACATCTGATTGGTCTAATAAGGAGCTGAACAGTCAATAGCTAAGCAGGAGAGAGGGATAGGCAGGGTTGCAGGCAGAGAATAAATAGAAGAAATTTAGGCTTGAGAGATGAGAGAGAAGCAAGAGAAGAAGAAGAAAACGCCAGCTGCCAGCTACCCAGCCACACAGCCAGCCACGGAGTAAGAAGGAAAGCTCTATAAAGATAAAAGCCCAGAGGCAAACAAAACATGGTTAAAGAGAAATGGGATAATTTAATTCCGCTATCTCAGTGGAGACCTCCAAATGCCGCGCACCACGCCCCCGTGTCTGCGCTCTGTGCGCTGGCACCCAGTTACTGAGCTTCGGGAAAGGGGCTAGAGGTTAAAATACACAGACACACACAGACAGAGAGACAGCGACACGGGTCATCCTTAAATTCCCCAAGAATGCCCCCTTTATTGTGTTCAGGGGCAGATTATATAGAGATAGCTACGCCCCCGCCAAACCCACCAGAAACCACTCTCCTGCCATCAGGAACTCCTAAAGGTCTCATGCTCAGAGCAGCTGTAGGCACTCAGATCTGGGGATTACAAGAAATTCAGGATCTGGGGTCTCACTGCTCCCAACAATTTAAGTTAGAAACAAGCCAAGCTAAGGCCAGACATTCATAAGTAAGAATAAGTGTCTATGTATTTACTTGGGAGCTGGGTGGCAGGCCCCCAAAATGTAAAAAATACAAAAAACAAAAAACTAACAAAACCAACTACTTTCTGGCCTGGTGCTGCTCTCAGAATGAAGAGAAACACCTGGCTGTTATTTCTGGTCTGACAATGTACAGGATTTATTTTAAGTATGCTTAAAGAAAGGGCAGAGTGCTTGCCCGGGACACACGTGGACTTCAGTTAAAACTCTTACTGCCTCACAAGATGGACACAGCGCCCATTCTGTCTCCTCACTGTCCCCATCCTCACCTCTCTTCTCTGCACCCTCGTCACTGTGCCACTCCTCAGTGACCACAGGATTCCCTCCCTCCCCACTCCAGGCCCTTTCCATGCCGCCCCCATCTCACTGTCTATACAACCAACAGAGTAGTTACCACCTGACCAGAGAAAACACTCAAATCCCTCAAATCCCTTAACATCCTATTTCCTTTTAGATAAACTCTACATTAAAAAAAAAAAAAAAGCCGGGCGATGGTGGCGCACGCCTTTAATCCCAGCACTCGGGAGGCAGAGGTAGGCGGATCTCTGTGAGTTCGAGGCCAGCCTGGTACAGGACAGGCTCCAAAGTTTCACAGAGAAACCCTGTCTCAAAAAAACACTAAACAAAATGTTAAAAAGCTTAAAAAGAAGAGCTCCCCACACTAAATTATAAGCACTGCTCACATCTGGAAGAACAGCTTTCACAGTCTTTAATAAGCTTTCCTCATCTGCTCACCTGCTCCACTGCAGCAGTAGGCAGTGATAACAATCAAGATAAAAGCTATTCCTGTACCAACAAGTTTATACTCAGAAATAATTACAATTAATGTTACAAAAATAGTAAGTACTATTTTATAAGACAAGATGTAACTAAATTATATTGATAAAAATATACAATTGTATAGAACACAGAACATTACAAATATAAAAATTAACGAAGACAAAAAGACCAAGTAACTGTCTTAGGGTTAACACTGCTGTGACGAAACAGCATGATAGAAGCAAAGGGTTTATTTGGTTCCACTGTTCATCAATGAAGGACGTCAGAACAGGAACTCAAGCAGGGCAGGAACCAGGAAGCAAGAGCTGATGCAGAAGCCATGGAGAGGTTGTTTATTGGCTTTCTTCAGAACCGAGGACCACCAACCCAGGGGTGGCCCCCCACAATGGGCTGTGCCCTCTCCCATCAATTGCTAAAATTAAGAAATGCCCTACAGGCTTGTCTACAGTCCCATCTGATGGAGGCGTTTTCTTTTTCTTTTATTAAATATGTATTTTTTTGTTTTTTGTTTTTTGTTTTTCGAGACAGGGTTTCTCTGTGGCTTTGGAGCCTGTCCTGGAACTAGCTCTGTAGACCAGGCTGGTCTCGAACTCACAGAGATCCGCCTGCCTCTGCCTCCCGAGTGCTGGGATTAAAGGCGTGCGCCACCACCGCCCGGCTTTGTATTTATTTATTTATTTATTTGTTATGTATACAATATTCTGTCTGTGTGTATGCCTGCAGGCCAGAAGAGGGCACCAGACCCCATTACAGATGGTTGTGAGCCACCATGTGGTTGCCGGGAATTGAACTCAGGACCTTTGGAAGAGCAGGCAATGCTCTTAACCACTGAGCCATCTCTCCAGCCCCATGGAGGTGTTTTCTTAATGAGGTTCCTTCCTCTCAGATGACCCCAGCTTATCTCAAGCTGACAGAAAACTAGCCAGCAAAGTAACTAAAATAAATAGTTAATTTGTGAATGGAAAAAAAAATGCAACCTTGGGAGCTAAAGAATCCAGTCTGTGCAAGCAGTCTGATAACTCCTCGGCATTCGACAAGTCAGGGATCACTTCCTTTTTCTCGGATGCACCGTATTTCATCTGTATCAAAGCAGAGATTTTACTCTTCAGGTTTCAGTTGTACAGACAGGTCCCACTGAATAAAGACTTAAAACATGACTATCGTTTTATGACTTTGCTTCTTAAATTCTTCACTTGCATCAAACCACCAAGAAGTAAGAATTAACTTATATGCTAAGAATCAAAACTAAACCGGTTTACTCCTTGATGGGCCTTTATATCCAAATTCAAACAGAAATAACCAGATGGGTGAGTACTTGTCTATTGCCTGAAGGCCCTTGGTCCAAGCCCCAGCATCAAAAAAAAAGGGAGGGAAAATATCAAGAAAGTACCTTGCATAACTACTAATCCTTTATATAACTCTTATAGCTCTGTATGAAAAACAACAACAAAACTGGACTATTCCCATCATGGCAGATAAGGTCTTCTCGGTGTATTTAGATCACAAATACCTGAGACTTCCTCATGGTTCCTGAAGCAGCGTCATAATTAAGCATATCTGTGGGGTCAATCCAGTCATCATCATGAGCATGACCAGTTATCAGCAAAAGACATTCACAAAGGAGCAGCAGACACAGCATCCTGAGTAGGCTTAAAAAAGAAAAAAAAAATCAATGAAATACTAGTTTTTAAATAATTATAAAAATTACTTCAAGAGTTAGCAGTTTCTGAATAAAGAGCATACAGAATGTACACACATTAAAAGACAAACCCATAAAATGGCTTGGAGAGTAGCAGTTAAAAGCACTTGGCTATCAAGTGCAAGGCCCTGGGTTCAATTCCCAGCACCTCGTAAACCAGGCATCATGGTGTACACTTGCAATCCTCAAGACAGATGCAGGAGGACCCCAAGTTTAAGATCTTCCTTAGCTACATACTAACTTTGAAGCCAGGCTGGGGCATGATACAGTGTTTTTTAAAAATACAATAAAATGATATTCACATCGAAATATGTATATAGATACACACACATATGCACGAAGTAGTCTCATTAAAATATACATTTTTACATGGTGCTGTCATTTTACTCCTAGTTCTTCTATACCCAAAAGATACATGACCACATAAAAACTTGTGTGAGAATGGGTACACAAATTTTCAAACTAGTCAAAATAGAAAAGAGCCCAAAGTCTATCAACTACAAAATGGGTAATAAAATGCAGTATAGCCATACACAATATTCAGGCATAAAGACAACGGATTGCTGATGCTATTCTACAACATAAATGAAACTTTTTAAAATGTGTTACAAGAAACTAGTCAGACAGCTGGGCAGTGCTGGCGCACACCTTTAGTCCCAGCACTTAGGAAGCAGAGGCGAGCGGATCTCTGTGAGTTCGAGGCCAGCCTGGTCTACAAAGCTAGTTCCAGGACAGCTAGGACTGCTACACAGACAAACCCCACCTCAAAATACAAAACAAAGGGCCTGGTTTGTTGCATTTTAGTATACTCACAGATGTGTTTTAAAGGGTTGTTCATTACTTGTACCATTCAGGACATTTTCCATATGACTCCAAAACCCAGCCTTAAACACGCATTAACCAATTTTCTGTCATTATAGATTTGCATATCTGGACATTCATTCTCTGCATAGCCCTGGCTGTCCTGGAACTCGATCTGTAGACCAGGCTAGCTTTGAACTCAGAGAGATTCACTTCTGCCTCCAGAGTGCTGCCCAAGGTTTGTTTTGTTGTTGTTGGTTCGTTATCCAAACTAACCTCAAAATCCTGGGCTCAAACTATCCTTCTACCTCAATCTCAGTCTCATGATTAGCTGCCACCATGGCACTCAGCTTCTGAAATTATTTCCTTATTTACACGTGTGCGTGTGAGGGGGGGGGGAGACCCACCAAAGTCTAAGGACAACTGAGAGTCTAACCTTGCCTTCCACCTTGCTGATGCAGGGTTTCTCTTGTTCCTGCCACTGTGATGCTTATCTGTGCTATAGCTAGCCCATGAACTCTGGCCAGTTCTGCCCGTTGTTATAGCACTGGGATTACAGAAGCATGTCACTGCACCCAGCTTTTACATGGGTTCTAGGGACTAAACTGAGGCCCTCAGGCTTGCCAGCAAGATCTTCTACCCCTGAATTTCTTAATCGGTAATTTTAAATGAATGGAGAACACTTATTCTGTCTCATGGAGCAGAATACTACCTGACCGTATAGTCCAAAAAGTCACGCTGGTGAGATGGCTCAGCGGGAAAGACGGTGCCATAAAAGCCTGGCAACTTGAATCCAAACCCAAGAATCCATACAAGGTGGAAGGAGAGAGCAAATCCCCTCTGTACCCATATGAGCATCATGACACAAGTGCCCACATACACATCACTCTCTCTCTCTCTCTCTCTCTCTCTCTCTCTCTCTCTCTCTCTCTCTCTCTCTCTCTCTCACACACACACACACACACACACACAAAATAAAAGAAAAATTAAACCAATGAAATGAACAAATTACATAGTATGTGCTTTATAGCACAATACAAGTTGCTAGAAAATAAATATTTTTTTTAAACTTCCTGTGCTTGTGTATAGTGTACGCATGTGTGCACAGTTACCTGTGCATACATGTGCACTTGTATATATGCTGAGGCCAGAAGCCGGCATCCGGTACCCTCTACTGCTTTCCACTTCAGTGTGGAGACAGGGGCTCTCCCTGAACCTGGAGCTCATCAGTTTAGTCTCTAGCCAATGAGCCGCAGCGAGCCTCTTGTCTCCAAGCCCTGACCCAGTGCTTGAGTTTACAGGCATGTGCCTCTGGGCCTGGCTTTTTACATAAATTCTGTGGATGTAAACCCAGATCTTCATGCGTGAGCACCAAGCACTTCACCCACTGAACAACTTTCCCAAGTATTTTAATCAGACCTGCCTCACTAATTTACAAAAATCGTTTATTGGGAGTGGGGGTTACGTATGTGCCACAGAACACACATGAAGGTCACAGGACAGCCTACGAGAGCTGGTTTCTCCTCCACCACGAGGGTTTTGAGATCTGAACTCAGGTCCTCTTACCAGAAAGGGCCTTTACTAGCTGAGCCATCTTGTCAACCCTTCCCCATTTTTTTTAGCAAATAATTTTAGGGTTTTTTTTAAAAAATAAAGTTTCAAAAGGTATGGAATTAAGACTCAAATGAGGGTCTAGTAAGAGGCCCACAGGCCAAAAGTACTTACTGTAACTCCAGAAGATCTGAGTTCAATTCTCAGCATCTGCATTGGGCGGCTCACAAATGCCTGTCACTTCAACTTCAGGGAATCCGAGCTACTCTTTTAGATTCTGCAGGCATCCACATACACATGCATATACACCCACATGAACATACTTGTAAAAAATAAATAAAAAGATAAAAGCCTGTTCTAAATTAAACACTTGTCTGTGCTTTCCTGATACCTTGTTCATTATTCTAGCAAAACGCAGTGAACTGGACCCTAGACTGGTCTGTCTCTCCCATCAGCAAAGGGCCTCTCAATTACGGCTACACACTGATCACCCAAAGGGCTCTCAGACGCCCACAGCTCTGGCCACTTTCCAGCATCACCAGGACTGAAGCCCAAGCAAACAGATTTGTAAGGCACCATGGGTGATTTCAGTGTGCAGCCCAGGTAGAAAACCAGAGCACTATGTGAACACCTCTGAAAGGGAGTGTCTTACCCACACCTAAACTTCCCACTTCCCATCCGTCTGCCGAAGGCCCAGCACCTAGCCTTGTGGCTGGCAGATCACTCAATGAATGCTAGAAAGCAAGTGCAGAGGACTCAAGCCTTAGCAAGGACAAAGCTCAGAGAACGGAGGAAGCCCATCTGATTAGGAAACTCCAGGGAGACGGCACAGAAGAACGGCAGGGTGAGTGGAACTTGAAGTACAGGGAACCTTCTAGTAGTGCACGACAAGGAAGAGCAAAGTACACACTTCAGAAACTGTGAGCCAAGGATGAATGGTGGGATAGGGGATGAAGCGCTTGGCAGCGAGGACGACCCCATCTGTGGAAAAGAGTGCTCCACTGTTTTATCTAAGTGTCTACTACAAGCAAGCACCAAATTTAATAATAAACGTTGAATAGTTTTCTTCTAAGATGAAAAATGAGACAAGAGAAGCAGGCATGGCAGCATATGTATTTAGTCCCAGCACTGGAGAGGCAAAGGCTGGACTACATGTGAGACCCTGTCTGAAAATAAAAGAGGGGGGTAGCGGGCGCTTGCACAGATGGCTTAGAGCACTGGTTGTCTTTTGGAAGAGCCAGGTTTGAATACTAGCACCATGTGTCAGCTCAAACCACCTGTAATTCCACATCCAAGGGATCCAACATCTTCAAGCCTCTGCAGGCACTAGACACACATGTTACACAGACATACATGCAGGTTTACTCATGCACATAAAATTTTTAAAAGGAAGCATAGTAGCGAATGCCTTTAATCCCATCACTCAGGGAGAGGCAGGAAATTTGTGAATCTGAGGCCAGTCTCGTCTACAAAGTAAATTTCAGGACAGCTACACAGTGAGACCCTGTCTAAAAACAAAACAGTGGAACTGGATCCCCCAAGAAGAAATTTAGACATAGACAAATTATAGTAAGACAGTGTGAAGGCACAGGCCATTTATAATCCTGTACGCTCCCTCCTCTCCACTGAAACATTCTCTTCCAGGGAGCCAGGCAGCCTTACAAGCGTGATGAAGCCTCTCCCCAAAAGTGGTAACAATTGCTGGGGGGAGAGGCTCTTCAGTAACACAGCTTCCTCCAAGGGCCTCCTCACCGCTGGCATAGTGTACCTTGTCCTTCTATAGATGCTGCTGCCCCAGCCAATCACCCATACGCCATAAGTAACCCCAATAAATTCATTAGTCACTAAGCTAGACTTGGATGGAATTGTTTTTGTCTGTCATTGCTCTCTTTATCTGGGATGAATAAAAATAGTCTTGTCAAGGAGCTGGAGAGATGGCTCGGCAGTTAAGAGCACTGGCTGCTCTTCCAAAGGTCCTGAGTTCAATTCTCAGCAAACACATGGTGGCTCACAACCATCTGTCTATAATGGGAGCTGATGCCCTCTTCTGGCATGCAGGCATAAATGCAGACTGAACACTCATACATAAAATAAATAAATAAAGATTTTAAAAAAGTAATCTTGTCAGAAAAAGTCATACAACAAAAGCCAAAAGGCCTCTGAAGACACCATCCGGGCCGCACCTTCTTCTCAGTCTCCTACAGAACCATCAGAAAACTGGTCTGTTACTTCAGCTGCCCAGTTTATGATTATTGTGCCAGTCCTAGAAAATCAACACAGAATTCTTTAGTCAGAAAAGACCAGAAGTCTACAATCCATAGGCTCCATATGATGATCACAGGAATGAACCAAACACAGAAATTTTTTTTTTTTTTTTTTTTTTTTGGTTTTTCGAGACAGGGTTTCTCTGTGGCTTTGGAGCCTGTCCTGGAACTAGCTCTTGTAGACCAGGCTGGTCTCGAACTCACAGAGATCCACCTGCCTCTGCCTCCCGAGTGCTGGGATTAAAGGCGTGCGCCACCACCGCCCGGCTAGAAATATATTTTTTTAAATATTTATTTATTCATTTATTATGTATACAACATTCTGCCTCCATGTATGCCTGCATGTCAGAAGAGAGCGCCAGATCTCATTACAGATGGCTGTGAGCCACCAAGTGGTTGCTGGGAATTGAACTCAGGACCTCTGGAAGAGCAGCCAGTGCTCTTAACCACTGAGCCATCTCTCCAGCCCTTTTCTTGCTGTCTTCACTTTGCTTTGTTTTTTCTTTCTTCTGTATTACTTTAGTTAAGTCTCCACATTCTTCTGAATGTAGTTCTTCTAAGGCTTTATTCTTATTTTTTTTATATTTATTTATTTGTTATGTATACAATATTCTGTCTGTGTGTATGTCTGTGTGTATGTCTTCCAGAGAACCCAGAGCTCCACTCCCAGCACTGACATAGCAGCTCAGATCTGGCTTTAAGTCCAGTTCCAGGGGATGTGGCACGCTCTTCCGGCCGCTGCAGGCACAGCATGTACATGGTACACAGACATGCATACGGGCAAAACTGCTCATAAACATAAAGGGGAATCAATCTCTCTCTCTCTCTCTCTCTCTCTCTCTCTCTCCCCCCCCCCCCCCCCCCTTGAAAAAGAAACCAAGAAAGGGCTTGGCAGAAATAAGCATTAGTCATATTTGGCACTTCAAAGAAATTCAGTAAAGCCTGAGAAAAGGTCATTGGATGAGTTAACCATTTACTAAAAAAGAGTAATAGGGAGACACCTAATTCTAAAGAGTTAAGAAGTAGGTGAGAGCATATAAACTGAATTGAGACTCTGAAAAGACGAGAGTTTATACAATCAAAGACACAGGAAAGGTACCCTATACCCCTTTCATGAACACTCCATATTTCATTAATAGAAAAAATGAGAAGGAAGACAAACTTTCCCAAATAAACAGGGAGGTGAGGGTGGAGGTAAAGGAGATTTAGAAAATATAAGCTATAGCAGGAATAATAAAAACCCAGAGACAGATATTGGGGGTTTCTACCTGATGATCAGAAAAGCAAAGCAGTCAAGTCACTAGAGAGGTCTTACCTCTACCAAGGCTCAGGCAAACAAAGGGATGCTCCTCCAACCTCAAACTCCACCCTCCACTGAGTTCCTGTCTCTTCCCCCTTATATTCCTCTCTTCACCCAGCCATACTGCCCTGTCTTCACCTCCCTAGTGCTGGGATTAAAGGTGTGGGAATCCCAAGTGCTGGAGTCACCTTTGTGTGAGCTCTGTTTCTCTTTTAGACAGATTCAATCTTGTGTAGCCCAGGGTGGCCTTGAACTTCCTGGCCTGTATGGATGCTTTGCCCTCTGGATCTTCAGGCAGCGTTATATATTAAAACACAAATAACAGACCACTCTACAAAGCAGAGGATATTATATAAAGGAAGGTGACTGAAAGTCTGACACGTGTCACTCAAAGTCAGGCCACTGGTAACCATGTCACTTTCTCCAATAATGACCAGCAGGTGCAGAGTTAACCTGACTACAGCGTGATTCAAATGATGGGGGACCAGAGGGTCAGATACCACAGCAGAATGATGGGAAATCAAAAAAGAGGGTGAGGGATGTGAAAGGAAACAAAACAATCAGCTGGGAATTCAAGGCCTCCTTCCAGAGTCCTGTGCTCACTAATAAGGCCAGAATATAGTGGCATGTCATTTGTATTTATTTGTTTATTTGTTTTTTTTTTTTTGAGACAGGGTTTCTCTGTGGCTTTGGAGCCTGTCCTGGAACTAGCTCTTGTAGACCAGGCTGGTCTCGAACTCACAGAGATCCGCCTGCCTCTGCCTCCCGGGTGCTAGGATTAAAGGTGCGTGCCACCACCGCCCAGCTTCATTTGTATTTTAATAAATCTTGCCTGAGAATCAGAAAAGCAAAACAGCCACACCTGCCAGCCTTACAGACCAGACAGTAACAACACACACCTTTAATCCCAGTAACCACATTAGCTTGCCATAGAAACCAGGTGGTAGTGGTGCACACACTTAATCCCCGAACTAAACATAATTCTAAAACGGGAAAAGACAGTTCTCGGTCTCATCCTGAGATTTCTGGGAGGCAGGGTCACCATTGTCGGACTGAGATCGAGGTAAGAGCCAGCAGCTGGCTGCTTTGCTTTTCTGGTCTTCAGGTTGAAACTCAATATCTACCTGTCTCTGGTTTTTTTTTTTAATTTTGATATCTTTTCCTGGGTTTTTATTAATAGTGTTTCACTAGAACTCTTTGAGAAAAAAAAATACTTAGAACTTGGTGGGGCAGTGGTGGCACAGGCCTTTAATGCCAGCACTGAGAAGGCAGAGGCAGGTGATCTGTGAGTTCCAGGCCAGACTGGTCTACAGAGCGAGTTCCAGGACAGGCTCCAAAGCTACACAGAGAAACTCTTGTTTCGAAAAACCAAAACCAAAACCAAAACCAAACCAAACCAAAACTTAGAATTGATCTTGCACTTCCTCCAAAGACTCATCTAAACCTGCTGTGAACTTATTTTAAAAACAAGTTTCTGAGCTAGGGCCAACCTGAACTATTATATATAAAGAGGCTGCCTCAAAAAAAAAAAAACACCACAAAAACATCGTAATGTTGCATTAGTTTATCGAAAGAATCTGTGTTATTCTACTAGCGAGCACTAGTCTGTTTCTACCACTTTTCTTTTTGGTTTTTCGAAACAGGGTTTCTCCGTGTAGCGCTGGCTGTCTGTCCTGAAACTCACTCACAGAGATCCACCTGCCTGTGCCTCCCGAGTGCACCACCTCACTGGGCTGAGAATTTGTATTTCTAATGTGTGTCCAGACGATGCGGCGAATCGCTTGTCTGGGCACACATTACAAATACTTCAGTGCCACGGAGAAAACCTGGCTTGTTTTCGCGGCCAGTCATAAACACACAGGCTTACGGCATCTCCTAACTTCATAGGCTCGAATTAGATTTACACCATTAACTACAACGAATATACTTGCTTCCTGGCCGCCAGTATTTGTTGCCGGTTCTGCCTCATTTTCAGAAATAACAAGATCCAAGAGTGCTCTTCCCTGGGCCGCTCAGCATTCATAGGGCAACGGAAGGTGAGGCAGGGGCATGACTGGCGGGCGCTATCTGTCCGCCTAACGCGGGGCAGGGGCTCGCCACAGGCCCAGGCCCTGCCACCGGCCCGCCCCGCCCCGTACCACCTCCCACACAGCCCCGCGGGTCACCCCGACAAGCCTGAGCGCACCCACTCACTTCGAGGGCGTCCCGCCTGCCTCCCCACAGCGACCGCTGCCAGCCTGGACTCGGAAGAGGGCGACGCACCAGACCTCAGACGCCGTGCGCTCGCGCCCAGCTCCCGCACCGACTCATCGACTCGCTCGGCCCGCGGCTGTGCGGCCTTCCCGCGCGCGCCGCTGATTGGTTGAGCCTAGGGGCGGAACCGAGCCTCGCTCCTCTGCTCCAAAGTCAGGGCTTTTCAATTATTCAACCAATAATTCAGTTGGGGTAATTTGACCTTAGGATCCCAAGTGCGTTAAAGAAATACGAAATATATTTTCTTACTGTTAGCTTGTTTTTATATGTTCGACTGTATAGTATTTGCAATAAAACCAAATACTTCGAGGATGATTTTCTTTCCCTTTTTTTTTTTTTTTTTGATTTTTCGAGACAGGGTTTCTCTGTAGCTTTTTTGGCTCCTGTCCTGGAACTAGTTCTTCTAGACCAGGCTGGCCTTTTCTTAAGATTTATTTTATTTTGCCGGGAGGTAGAGGTGCACGCCTTTAAACCCAGCACTCCGGAGACAGAGGCAGGTGGATCGCTCTGAGTTCGAGATTAGCCTGGTCTACAGAGCGAGTTCCAGAGCAGGCTCCAAAGCTACAGAGAAACCCGGTCCAGAAAAAAAAATTATTTTATTTTATATGCATTGTTTTGCCTGTATGTATGTGTGAGAGAGCCAGATCCTCCAGGACTGGAGTTACACACTGAGTTGTCATGTGGGTGCTGGGAATTGAACCCGGGTGCTCAGGAAGAGCTGCCAGTACTATTAACCGTTGAGCCAAGACTCCAGCCCCGAGCATAATTTTCTAAGTGGAAGGTAATGAGTAGCTGTAGTACTGCATTGAGGCAGACAAACGGGAACTGGCGTACTATAGAGCATTGGGATGTAAGGTTTGTTTTGTGTTTATCTTCAACTTCTGGCTTTGAAACATCAAAAAACTCACCACAGAGGAACCCCACCCCCACCCGGAAGTGGATACAGAAATTAACTGGCAGGAGTTCCTGCTGGCAAATAGTTCCGTATTCTTGGGTACATATGTGTTGTTTACAACTTTTTAAGATTTTTTTGTTTTTAGTATTTTTAGATTTATGTATGAGTGCTTTGCCTGTAGGTATTATGTGTTCTCTGTGTGTCTCATACCCACGAAGAACCATACAAGGGAATCAGATGCCGTGGAAATGGACATTCGTGAATCACCATGTGGGTGCTGGGTCTCAAAGTCAGGTCCTCTGCAAAAGCAGTGCGTGATCTAAACATCTCTCTGACCCCCAAGACTGATTTTTAACTGTGTCTGTGCATATGAGTTCTGGTGCCGGCAGAGGCCAGCGACACCTCAAGCTGACACCTTGGAGGTAGAGTGTGAGTCACCAAACACAGGTGCCGGGAACCAAACGTGGGTCCTCCGGAAGCGCAGTGTGTTCTTTTAACAGCTAAGCCATCTCTCCAGCCCTTGCTTCTCTTGCTGGTTGCCCACCAGATCGAGTTGGTAAGATACTATTACTGGAGAAATCACATGCATAAGTCAAACCGGAACTCAGCTGGAAGCTTACTCTGGGTTCCTTAACTTTCATAGCACCAGAAGGTGCTATAGGCTGCACGGAAGACATCATCAACAGGCTTGCCTTGCTGGGACCTCCCAGACAAGGTGTGTCTACTTTTGCTATAGTGGCAAGTTGTTAAGTGGGTTTCTGATTTGATTTGAGGCCCATTCCACAGGACAGAATCCATGCCCGGCACAGTCAAACTAGGTCTACTAGTTTGTGGCTGTGGAGGTCATGTGACCTAGTGGGGAAACTACTACTGTTTTGCTGAATAGATGCGTTGTGAATATCAAACAGCCTTCCAAATACTGACGTTTATACCCGTAGATCAGTACTGCTTTCAGCTTTCCTCAAAGAAGCTTCATTTTGCAGTAGCAGTGGCTATACAGAGACTCCTAACAACTCAAGGTGTTGGGACCTAATGGAGTCCTGGCTTTCCTACTCACCTCCCCTGTTGGTGACCTTTCTTGCCCTTGTTGTTCTGGGTTTCTGAGAAACTTACAAGTTCCTTACTCTGAGTTGTTTACCAACCCTGCTTCCTGAGTACACATTGCCTTGGCTCTAACCCGAGGATCCTGCGATTAGGTCTCCCTCCTTTAGGCCCACTTGTCTGGGTTAGGTATATCTTGGTGATGTGCAATAAAGGGCTTCTGATTCTCCAACATCCAGAGTGGGTGTTTCATTAATCCTGACGTCCTTCCTTCACTTGGACACGGCATCCAGGCTGCACTGTTGTGGGATCAAGGTGCTGGGAATAAGTGGCTTGAATGTTCAGCCCTAAATGGGGTATCTATAGCACTCTTTCCAAGGCTCAGGGAACATCACAGGAGGGGTGTGGTAGAATCTAAGAGCCAGAAGGGTAGAAGTGTAATGGAATGTTGTCTCCCTGGCTTGACACCTCATTGAGGTCGTGACTCACTAGTAGCTATGATTAGCTACACAAGACCTGTTCAAGACAGTACCTGTCTTGGCATTATTGTGAACATGGCCAAGGGCTCATAAGGCCCCACTCTTTCCTGAGGAGCTATGGGCAGTTGATGATTGCTGGGGAGAAGAGTATTTTCTTCAGTGGTGTAGCAACTGGTAAATTGCCCACCCATGCTCCTGTAAATAACCCCTCACTTATGCTCAAGGAAGCAACCCTAATTAAACTCACATACCTCTATCCCCCACTCTTTTCATTAGTATGTATTAATTATGGATACTGGTTACATTTTATTTTCATACATGTTTATAATGTATTTGACCAAACCCACTTACCATAACCCTCTTTTGTCCCCTTCCCCCTCCTTCTGCTCTCATTTTTCATATCAAGTCCCTCGTTTACTCCCACGTCTTTGTGTGTGCGCATGTGAACCAACAATCTTAATTATGGATGCTGAGATGTGAACATGGATGAGGAGTTCAAGGTTATCCTTGGATATAGGGATTTTGAACCTCTGAACTCCTTAATCCGTCTCCATTATTTGCTTTTCCTGTTGCTGTGATCAAATGTGCCTGCATTGCCATCTCAAGGAAGAACAGGCTTATTTGGGCTCATAGTTCCAGGGAGGAGTCCACGATGACAGGAAGTCATGGCAGCAGGAACTTGAAGAAATTAGTCACATTATATCCCCAATCAGAAAGTGGAGAGCGAGCAATTTAGGAATACTATTCATTACAAGACACCAGCCCATGAAATGGGGCTGCCCACAATTAAAGGGGTCTTCCTTCCTCTATTAACCCAGAGGCATGCCCAATTCATGGAGCTGACAATAGTACCACACTGTTCATCCAAACATAGTTGATTAAATCTCTGTTCCATCCTTTGTCATCTTTGATGGAAACATCAGGTGCTTGAGCCTGGCACGTCGGGACTTGGGGCCAGGACTCTGGTCCTAAAACTCCAGTAACACATAATATTATTGAAGATTTGTTTCATATGAATGAATGTTTTGCCTGCATGCATGTATGTGTATCATGTGTGCGTACTGGATCCCCTGGACCTGAGTTTATCAGTTGTGAACCACCATATGGGTGCTGGGAATCAAACCTAGTCCTCTGCAAGAGCAACTAGTGCTCTTAACGACTGAGCCATCTCTCCACCCGCAGTAGTGTGTGTTTAAATGTAGGATTGCTGAGCAGTAATTTAATTTTTATTTCATTCTGTATTTCCTAAGAGGGTCTTACTGTTTAGACCCCAACAGCCTCCAACTACCATAGTTGGGATTGCAGGCATGTGCCAACACACCTGGCTCTTGTTTTAACTTTGTGGGAACTGCCAACCTTTCTATAGAGCATTTTATAATCACAAGTGTGTGCAAGAAAAATGCCTGCATCCTCTTGGTGGCAGTAGTGGGAGATAATGCCATGCTGCCCAGGCTGGCCTCAGACTTGTGCTGCCTCTCGAGTGGCTAGGTATATAGGGATATAGACGGATTCAAATCCCTTACTTTCTAATCAGGGTTTTTGTTTGGTTTGTTGGTTTTGAACATTGTTACATATTAGTAATCCTATGTCTGTGTGTTTGGGTCTCTATCACAACCCAGGAAGGCCTGAGATTTACTATGTAGCCCAGACTAGCCTTGAATTTGTGGCTGTTCTCCTGCCTCAGCCTCTCAACTGCCATGTCCAGATATATTAAATGGACAAATACATATATTTGTTTTGTTTTTTTGAGACAGGGTTTCTCTGCGCAGTCCTGGTTGTCCTGGAGCTCACAGAGATCCTCCTGCCTCTGCCTCCTGAGTACTGGGAATAAAGGTGTGTGCCACCACCTCTTGATGACAATGGTATATCCTTAAAGATTTGTGAGCGTTTTCTCACGTCTCATAGACTTCCTTTCACTGTTTACTGTATCTTTGGGGCTTATATTTTTGAGGAGAGCTACATATTTTTTAATGGAGAAAAGAAAAACAAAGAGAAGGGGAAAATTTGAATTAGACTGGAAGTCCAGGACCACCTTTTACTCAAACTCCTTCCTCACGTCCTGAGAGGAGCTGGAAGAGCAGAGACTTGGGACTTGGCATTTCCTTTGTGTATGCAGCTCAGAATCTACTCAGCTCCATGGGGAAGACAGTGTGGAGACACAGGGAATGGACACAGTTATCTCAACAGTTACTAAAAGTCATTTCTGGTGCTTTAATATCAGACCATGCAATGAAAGAAATGCAATTGGAGCCTATGAGAGGCTCAGCAGGTAAAAAGCTTGCTACCAGTCCAGATGACTTGAGTTTGGCCCTTCAAACCAATATGGTAGAAGGAGAAAACTAAATCCTAGAAGCTGTCCTGACCTTCCTATTCGTGTCTCAGTGCACCCCAAGAGACACATACGCACACCTATGTTGTCGGGGGCTTCTGCATATCTTTGTCCAGTTCCTGCAATTGTTATGTCCCAAAGAAATCACACAGAGCTCTACATTAACTATAAATTGATTGGTCCATTAGCTCAGGCTTCTTATTAACTTTTATAACTTACATTAGCCCATTATTCTTGTCTATGTTAGACACATGGCTCAGTACCTTTTTCAGCGAAGCAGTCACATCTTGCTTCTTCTGTTGCAGGGTCACAACTGCAGAGGAATGGGCTTCTTCCCAGAATTCTCCTGTTCTCATTGACCCACCTCTACTTCCTGTCTGGTTGTCCCACCTATACTTCCTGCCTGGCTACTGGCCAATCAGCATTTATTTAAAATATAATTGACAGAATATAGATGATTGCCCCATACCACACCTATGTGTATGTAAATAAATTAATAAAATGTTAAAGAGAAGTGGATTTCATACCTCACTTGAGAGTCCTGAAAGCTTTCTTCCCGACAGTGATTTAAGTAGGATACAGCATTTCATAAACTTGGGGAGGCGTGGTGGATAGTGTTGAGAAGCAAACCGAGAGACTCACGTCAGGAAGAACTCTGCCACGGAGCTACACTGTTAGGAAAAGCTCTCCACTGAGCTATATCCCTAACTCTATATTTAGTTATTTGAATATAAATCTTTTGAGATAGTCTCAGGAAGTCCAGTTGCTATACAGGAATGTAACGCCATGCATATCTACTACCATGAAACTTAACAGGGATATATTGATAAAATTTTGATATTTTATTATCTACTAGGGTACATAATGTGCCATGTCAAAAAGCTAGAAGAAAATATACAAAGGAGTTGAAAAGTCCATGGTATCCTATAAATACAATTTTTATGAGAAGGAAGAAGTGGTAAGGAAGGGAAAGATGGGAAAATAAAGAGAAAAGAATTAACTGCCCTAGAATGACTGGGTAGCTGTATACATGGAGTCCTGGAGTTGTTGCCCAGGGAAGCTCCCTATTCCTCATTTGTAACTTTTATAATGTCTTCCATAATAAATGAGCAATTTTGCCCTTTAGGAAAAGCAGCTAATAGGAACCATGAAAAATCTGCTCCAAAAATGTAGAGAATAATTCATCTATGGAAGTCCCCAGAGAACAAAAGGTGAGCTGGGCTATGGAGGTGCCCACACAGAACAAATACTTTCTCTGAGACAGCGTTTCCCTGTGTTGACAGCCCTGGCTATTGTAGAATGCACTATGTAGACCAAGCTGGCCTCAAACTCACAGAGGTCCATCTGCCTCTCCTCTCGTGCTGGGATTAGAGGGTGTGACACCCTACCTGGCTATAGTGTTGCACACCTTTTTGTTTGTTTGTTTTTAGAGAAGGGTTTCTCTATGTAGCTTTGGTGCCTGTCCTGGAACTCAAATCTTCCTGCCTCTGCCTCCTGAATACTAAATACTGGGATTAAAGGCATGCACCACCAGTGCCTGGCTGTGATTGCACACTTTTAATCCCAGCACTCGGAATGAAAGATCTGTGAGGTCCAGACCAGCCAGAGCTAAGAGTGAGATCATCTCAAAACAAAATGAAAACAGAAATCCTAAAGTCTGTGAAATTGTGCATTAAACTAAACTAAGGAGATTTAATTTTAAGATGATGTTGGTTTTTACAGTGTTCCCCTCTGCTTGTGTGAGGGTGAACCTGTTAAACATTCAAAAGCTTCCAAACCCAACTAGAGCTGGGTTAGAATGTGTGCTCATTTTTATGTGTTTTACAGTGCTGAGGACTGAACCCAGGGCCTTCTGCATGCCCTGCTAAGTGCTTTACTACTGAACTATGCTCCAGCCCTTGCTGTGACAGGCTTTGTTAACTAAAAGTCACAAGAGATGGGGATGCAGCTCAGGAGGAGTAGACTGACTGCTTAGCATGTGCAAAGTCTTGGGTTCAATCCTTCAATACCTGAAGGGCAAAGGGCAAAAGGATGGAGGCGGGGCAGAGAAGTGCTATCTGTTGCTAGCGGTTACAGAGCACGTTAGTAGACGAGCTTTAGGAAAAAGTTAGGGTAGGGCATAGGTCCACTCCTCCAGCAACTTTCTTTCCTTGGACCTACCTGCTCCAAAAAACCTGGAAGCGGCACTCTCAACAGAGTGCCACAGACTTAGACCGTGGGAAACGGATAGAGTTGTAGGTGTCAAGAGGTCTTTATTGAAATAAAAGCACAGTTACACTTCTACTGCCCTTCCCACTTGGACTATAGATTTAAAATGCTTGCTACATATGGTGAACAGACAGGTCAATACAATTGCAGTTGAAATAAATAAAATAGCCTATTTAATAACTTAAAGTACTGAACAATATGAAAATAAAGATAAAGTGTTAGGATCTATAGTACTGTACAAATAAAATCATTATTCTTTATTACACAAACTGTGCAAGAAAAACCCAAGTTAGTTTCTGGAGTGCAAAGTTTCAATTCCCCACTTTAAATTATCATGCAGACAGTTTTTCAAGCCATGCTAAGGTCATGGCAAAGTCTTTAATTTTGAAGAGGAAAATGCTACCCAGTAAATTAACCCTACCATCAGATATTGTTCCTCATAGCTGAGGCTGCTCTGCTTCTACAGTATCGCCTGGAAGGGAGGTATCTGTGCATTCAAAAAATTGAAATCAACAAGTTTCCAAAGCATAATAGTTACGTTTTAGCCGGAAACAAAATGATGTGACAAATTAGCGACCAGACCCTGGGTTAAGGAAAAGAAATGCGTGGAGAAGCGGTTTTCCTTTCATTGTGAACTCCAATAATGATCCCTATGTAAAGGCAGTCATGTACAATTTTAGAGATTTACCAAATTCTGACCTCTAGAAGACACGTGATACAATATGGGATTGTGACAAGAGCAAAGTAACTTCTGAACACCTATGTTTCATCTGGGGAGGACTTGGGTGTATTATATGTAACAATTACTTAAATATTAATTCCATGTCAGTGTATGTATAAAACTGTTATTTGGGCAAAACCCGAGAGTGCATTTAATAATAAACCATAAACACATCCTGTACCTTGACTTGGCGTGCAAACCAACATAAGAGTTCTTCTGCAGACTTTGGCAAGGGGACTACACAGCAGCATGAACACACATGGAAGACTGAAAACCACCACCCAACACCTTCTGTCAACAGGACATGGTAACAAGGGGCTTCCTTGTGTAAAGTCTTTCTGGAAAGTCTACGTTCTTCAGGCCTGTAGTCCTCACAATTCAGTAGTCTCGAGTCTGTGCTTTCACTGCATAGACCGACATGGGGTGGCCTCTAGCCACTGTAAGTCCAGAGGGTCACAGTTCTGTCTGCAGACGATGACAGGAAGGAAAGATCCTGGGTGTGCCATCTGCACTGGATCACTTTGTCCTTGTGCTCCCCCACCACCATAAGAGGAAGCTGCTTGGTGAGGTCCCCTAAATTGAGAAAGAAGAGACATTAGCTTACAAGGAAGAAGTGAGTAGACAGATTGTACAGACTTCCTGCTACTCTAGGGTGCTATAGCAGGAAAGTCCTAGGCAGAGATAAACGTCAGGATTTGGTAACAAACACACAGCAACACTTGTTGTGGCTGCACTCTCTCCTCCCAAGCTGCTGATCTCGCTCAAGGCCTTTGACGATTTTCCTTCCTTTCCTGATTTAAAGTTTGAGGGGTCCCGGAGTCATCTGGCAGACCCCCTTCTGTCCTCTGTCTTTCCTCCTCTGAAATTGCACCTAACCTGTGTGTTTATAAACCTAGGATCCACACTCACTTCATCTCCAAACCTAAACTTCAGATTAGGAACCAATTTTTTTTTTTTTTTGAGACAGGGTTTCCCTGTGTAGCCCTGTTTGTCCTGAAACTCACCCTGTAGACCAGGCTAGCCTCAAACTCACAGAGATCTGCGTGCCTCTGCCTCCTAAGTGCTGGTATTAAAGGCGTGTGCCACCACATCCAGCCTTTAAATAATCATTTAATACCCCATTGGCACCTGTCTTAAATTTAAATTTTCTAAAACCAAATTCTTTTTTCTTGCCCAGATTTGTTCTGCCCTACCCATGCACCCCCTCTCACTAGTGGCACTGTCTGCTTATGTCAGAAACCCGGGACCACCGACTCCTTGTTCTCTTACTCCCTACATCTAGTCTGAATTAAAACTCCCTTAAATTCAGTTACTTCTTTCCCCTCCGCTTCACACCTCACTCCCAGACACCGCCTGTCCTCAGGCCATTGCAGCAGCACCTTCTCCAATTCCGCATTTCTATCCCTGTCCTACTAACAGCACACACAAGTGAATACTCAAATTACTAAGGATGTAATTAGATCAGATTACTTCTTGATTAATGATTTTTCTGAAGGATTCAGGTTATAACTTATGTACTATTCTGGTGGGGAAATTGACAATGGGGAGGATGCATGTGGAGGACAGACAGCACATGAGAAATTGACCCTTCTCTTGGTTTTTGTATTAAAAACAGACCTTTTGTGCCAATAAACTTTGTCTCAAAATTAGACTTTTTTATCTCTTTCCCTGGGTTCACTCAATTCCAACCTTGGCTTCCTGCAGACTCATGACCACTTCCCATCTGCCCCTGCCTGAGCATCCTTGCACGTGTTATGCTCTTCACAAGGGCCTTGGGATAGCTTATACTCATGATTCAGGATCCATGCAGACAGCATCTCCCTGTCTAGAACAGCCAACCCCTAACTACAGTCACTGTCTCCTACTAGCTAATCCTTTAATAGCACTGGCCAGGACCTAAAAAAACGACATCATTTGTTAATTTATTTTTCACTGGCCTCTAAAGTACAACCTCCATTAAGATGGGAGCTAATTGTTTAATTCATCTTCCTAATTGCTACACAGCAAACATTTAGTTAAAGAATGTTTAAAGAGGTGGCTGGAGAGATGGCTCAGAGGAATAGAGCACTGGCTGCTCTTCCAGAGGTCCTGAGTTCAATTCCCAGCAACCACCTGGTGGCTCACAACCATCTGTAATAAGATCTGGTGTCCTCTTCTGTACTGCAGGATACATGAAGGAAGAAACCTATATACCTAATAAATAAAAATCTTTAAAAAAAATGTTTAAAGATAAAACTGGACACTGAAGTACTAATCATATAAATTGTACAATATTTGTAAGGATGCTAAGGAGCATATAAATCCATCATTTATATCACAGAATAAGTCACTGTAGCAAATAAACGGAATAAAATGTGTTTTATTAAATAACATCTCACTCCATTTACTTAATAATTTACTATAAGAAATCTTAATTCATTCTTCTCAAAAACTATAACATTGAAGCTTAAAATGATAGTCAATCATATCAAACTAGACAAAAGCCCCAAAAAGGAGACTAAAAACAAAGGGAAGCTGATCTCATCACCTTGTAGGTCTGTCACCTTTATTTTCATATCATAAGAGCCTGTTAGCAAGTAGTGAGCTCCAGGAGAGAAGCGAACAGAGCGCACATCACTGGAATGAGGGTGGTAACTCTGGACCATTCTGCCTCCTCTTATGTCATACAGCATGCAGCTGGAGTCTTCTTGACCTGTGGCTAAGAGACGGCCACTAGGATCCACAGCCACAGATGCCACCGCACTGCCTATAGTTGAGAAATGAAAATCGCAACACAGAAAATTAATACACTTATGACACAATGTAGCACTTTATGTTCACTGAACTACACACTAATGATCTGATGTAACTTGTCAACACTATTATATTGATTTGATAAGGAATGTATTGTATAAGGAAAAATCCAAATTAACTAAATAACTACTGTATCATTTTTAGAAATGAGAACCTGTTTCTTCTGAGTTGAAAACCCCTCCCCCAGCATAACATTGTGAAACAGTGCTAGAAAACACACTTCCAGCCCCGCGTGATCACTACTAGGCAAGACTTAAAAATACCTCTTATACTCAGCTTAGAGAATCTAGCTGATGGAACAAGAAAACCCATTAACAAATTTTACTGTAAAGCAACAGTGTAGGAAATATCCCAAGGCAACCTATGATTTATTAACAACAGAAATTAAGTTCTGAGTCTGGGGGTTGGAGAGATGGCTCAACTGTTAAGAGCACTGGCTGCCTTTCTAGAGGACCTGGGTTCAAACACTCCCAGCACCCACATGGCAGCTCACAACTGTCTATAACTCGGTTTGGATCAGGACTCTAACACCGTCACACCAATGTGCTTAAAATTAAATAAAATTTTTAAAAAAGTTCTGAGTCTAAAGGATATAGCCTTAACTTTGCCATATATTTTCAATGGGGGCATTCATGACCCTAAGCAAGCACAAAAAGATGGCTAAAAAAATTAAATGCTGGGCTGGAGAGATGGCTCAGAGGTTAAGAATACTGACTGCTCTTCTGGAGGTCCTGAGTTCAATTCCCAGCAACCACAGGGTGGCTCACAACCATTTGTAATGAGATCTGGTGCCCTCTTCTGGCCTGTGTACATAATAAATAAATAAATCTTAAAAAAAAATGCTGCCAGGCAGTGGTGGCGCACGCCTTTAATCCCAGCACTCAGGAGACAGAGGCAGGCAGACCTCTGTGAGTTCGAGGCCAGCCTGGTCTACAAGAGCTAGTTCTAGAACAGGATCCAAAGCTACAGAGAAACCCTGCCTCTGTCTCAAAAAAAAAAAAACAAAAATTAAATGCTAATGATAGTTTGTGGATCTGCCAAAACTCAACTGTATCTAAGAAAATTTTAATATTTAGAATTTAGTTTTTCTTGTTAAGGAAAAGATTTGATTTTTCTTCTTAAAGGAAATCAATCATGAAAGTAAGATTGAAGAGTTGTGCTCGATACCCAAGTAGTTCAAGTAGTCTGTGGAAACTTCACAGGAAAAAGAGGATATAATCATGAAAAACAGTAAACAGTATAAATGATGGTATCTATGTATACACGAAGTAAACACACCTTTGTAAACTAAGATAATATTTCCTTGAAACTTTGACAAGAAAAAAGAATCATGGTCTGGAAGAATTACGTAAGAAAACATTAAATGAACACATATAAAAGCTGAGAGGTTCAAATAGGAAAGGCAGCCATGAAAGGCGGTTGAGCCTTGCATTCTTAGCTGCAGGTTTGAAGCTCAAGCATCTTTGCAAGTTTGTAAGCAAGAGGGCTACATGGTACAAAAATTAACCTACGTGAAAGTGTACAAGCAACTAAAATAGATTATTAAGGAAGACAAGGCAGAATAACCAAATAATGAGGGACTCAGGGCTGAATTAAAAAATAAAGGATAAACAATACTGGCAGATAACTGAGTGGGTCTAAAAAAAGTACAAAAGAGTCCAGAGGTCAAATAAAACAGCCTTCCCCAGACTAGTGTCCAGTCATTTAACATCTCATTTGAATGCCTGATAGGTCTCTTAGCTGTATGAGGGAAAAAATTATAAGAATGAGTCACTGTAGTAAATAAATTATCAATCTCAGAAAAGACGGAACCAGCACAGCAGAGCAGGTAAAAGTGCTTGTTACCAAGCCTGGTGACCCGAGTTTGATTCCTGGAACCCACATAGTGAAAGGAGAGAATCGACTCTAAAATTGTCCCAGGACCTTCAGAAGAACACCATAACACATGGGCACCCACACCCACACAAACACAAACATACACACACACACACACACACACACACACACACATACATACATATACGCACATACAAACACACACACACACAGAGTCATTTATCATTATTTTTCCATTAGAGAAGCTGAGGACTGATGATATGACTCTGGGAAAAGTGAAAGACCCGAGTTCAAATCACTGCACCCGTGGGAAAAAGCTAGGCCAGGCATGCATGTCTGTGATCCCAGTGCTGACAGTGAAGACAAGCTCACTGGCCAGTCAGTCTGGCAGACGTGGAAAGCTCCAGAATCAGTGAAAGACCCTCAAAGAAATTAATGAGGTAGAGAGAAATAGATGAAGATACCTGATATCAACTAACCTTTGGCCTCCACATATACAATGAATAGATCTGCACACACACACAAACACACGCATACACTACATATATAAAATATACACAAAAACTGGGAAAAATGAGAATAGCTGGTACATAGGAGAATGTTGTGGAATATTATTTTAAGATGTGTTACATTTGTTTATGCTGTGGAACATTTGTTTTAATGATGCGAAGATGTGTTGCATTCTTTTATATTTAGTTACTTGACTCTGTGAAGTAACTTTTGTTCCAAAATAAATCTTAGTTCATTTCTTTAAAAAGTTGACTATTAATATTCAGTTGTCTCTTGGGCTAGGCACTTTACAATAGGTGGTACGTCTACTCTGGAATATGAAACAGGTATGACCATTTAATCTCTATTAGGGAAGATAAGCAAAAACATTATTTTAAGTAGATATTAAGAGTTCGTGACCGATCAGTGTTGAGTTTGGAATTAGGGCAGTCAAAGGAGTCTCATGGTGGTAAGGCAATGCTGAATGAAACCTAAAGATAAGCCTGGGCTAGAGAGAAGGCTTAGAGGTTAAGGTCCTGAGTTCAATTCCCAGCAACCACATGGTGGCTCACAACCATCTGTAATGAAATCTGTTTGAGACAGGGTTTCTCGATGTAGCTTTGGAGCCTTATTCTGGAACTCGCTCTTTAGACCTGGCTGGTCTGGAACTCATAGGGATCTGCCTACCTCTGCTTCCCAAGTGCTGGGATTAAAGGCGTGCAGCACCACTGCCCAGCTATAAATAAATCTTAAAAAAAAAAAAGCCCAATAAAGAGAAGACAAAAGAAAGAGAACCTCAGGCTGCAGAAACAACATGAATTCACAGAAAATCTTGGGATGCCACAGAAAAGGAAAGAAAATATTTTGAACTGAAACTGTAAGGATGCAAGATACCAGATCAGGTTTAAATCTGAGATTGCCCCCTATACCTTCGTGTTTTAAATATTTTTCCCCCACTGCAGGAAGGGATTTGGGGAGGCTATGAAATATTTAGGAGGTGGATCCTGGCATGCAGAAGTAGGTCACTAGCATCAGGCCTTTGAGGGTCAAGAGAACAAAAGAAGACCACTATGTATTTTAAAAGGTTAACAATTCACCAAGAAGATATATACCAACTTTTCATAAAACAAATACCAATGGCTTTTTAAAGTTTAAATAAGTATTGATAGAAAAACAGTGGGTAATTTCAATACTGTACTTATCTCTAGACAGATCATCTAAATAAGAAGTCAACCAGAACATTAGAGCTGAACTTCCCCATAGAGCAGTCGTTCTCAACCTGTAGGCTGCAACCCACAGGTATCACATATCAATATCCTACGTATAAGACATTTACATTACAATTCATGACAGTAGCAAAATTACATTATGAAGTAGCAACGAAATAATTTTATGGTTGGGGTCACCATAACTTAAACTGTATTAAAGGGTTGCAGCATTAGGAAGGTTGAGAACCACTGCTAAAGAGTAAAAACAGACTTAACAGGGATCTCAGAACACTCCATTTAGCCAAAACAGCCCTCTGAGCCCACACTAGGTAAGAACACTGTTAAATAAAAGACAAAGCTAGTCATAAATAGGAGCCAGCACATGAACATTCTTCAGGAAATGAGGTTCATCAGAAGAAAGGAGCATTAGAAAGAAGAGGTACAATATATTAAAAACAGCACAGCACAGCCTTTAAAAGGAAAGAAGAGGCTTTCCTTTAAAACCTGGAGAGGACTACTGAGAACTCAAGAACAATGGCAATGGGTTTTTGATCCTACTGCACGTACTGGCTTTGTGGGAGCCTAGGCAGTTTGGATGCTCACCTTACTACGACCTGGATGGAGGTGGGTGGTCCTTGGACTTCCCACAGGGCAGGGAACCCTGATTGCTCTTTAGGCTGATTGCTCTTTGGGCTGAAGAGGGAGAGGGACTTGATTGGGGGACGGGGAGGGAAATGGGAGGCGGTGGCGGGGAAGAGACAGAAATCTTTAATAAATAAATTTTAAAAAATTATTGAGGAATAAAAAAAAAACAACCTGGAGTCAGGAGTTTCAGGAAGAGAGAAAATAATAGAGACAGGGTGTAACTGGAGGTTTCTCGTCCTGACTGATCCCGCAGCTGCTTTAAAAATAACCACTTAGAGGCTTAATATTAACTATGTACTGTTTGGCCTATTAGCTCAGACTTATTATTAACTAGCTCTTAGAACTTAAATTATCCCATTTCTGTTAGTTTATATTTTACCACGAGGCTCATGGCTTGTTACCTTCTCCAGCAGCTGCTCACATCTCTGACTCTGCCTTCTTTCTCCCTGTATTCAGCTTTGTTTTCCCTTCTAGCTATATTCTGTACTGCCATAGTCCAAAGCAGCTTCTTTATTAATCAATGGTAATAAAACATATTCACAGCATACAGAAGGGCAACCTACATCAGCAGGGAGAGGTGTAGACCCTATTTCTACCTGGTCTGGTGACCAGAATCCCAGGCCTAGTTTGCACCTGCTACACAGGAGGTGGTCACCTCCCTAACAAAGGGTCAGGATATGCTAATTTTGTTTTGCTCCCTTCTTTGTAATTTGGAGAATGCCTGAAAAGAGATGTTAATTCAGTCTACTTGACAGAGCTGGCCTACAAAGCTGGCATACAGAGCAGGAAGATAGGAGGTGTGACAAAATGGGCATAGAAAGGTGTGGTCAAAGGGGTGGACGTGACCAGAGACATTCACCTGGTTACCTAGAAAACAGAATGCTAATGAATTTCCCCTAAGTTTATATGAGGCTGTTTGGAGAATAAACTGGATGAATTTTCAGGATTGTGAACTCAGGATTTCATGAGGGATCACTGAGTATCTCAGTCCTGATAAAACCATGTGAATTGTGTCTTTAATCCCACGCCCCCAGTCTGGTCCGGAGAAATAATACAGGGTCACTGAGACTCTCCCTCCTGATAAAACCATGTGAGTTGTGTCTTAAATCCATGCCTCCCGTCTGGGCCGGAGAAACAATACAGGGTCCTGGCTGGCACTGGACCCCGACTGAGAGGGGCTGGAGAGATGGCTCAGTGGTTAAGAGCACTTAATGCTTTTACAGAAAACAAGGGTTTGATTCCCAGCTCTCACATGGTAGCTTCAAAACCTTCCGAAACTTCAATTTCAAGGGATCCGAAATCCTCTCCTGGCCTCCAGAGACAATGTAAGCACATGGTGCACACACATACAGGCAGGCAAAACACCCATGCGCATAAAATAAAAATAAATCTTTGAAAAATCTTTAGAGCCAGTGGAATGATCCGATCAGGTAATGGTCACTTGCTGCCAAGCCTGATGACCTGGGGTCAATCTTCATGATCCAGATGGTGAAAGGACAGAATGACTCCCACGAGTTACCTACTGACCTCATGTGAACATGTGACTGCACATAAATAAGTTATCTAATTAAAAAGTGTTAAATATCTGAGATCTGGACAGGGGTTTGGCTCAGCAGTTAAGGCACTGCACTCAAGTCCGGAACTCAGGTCAACCTCCAGAGCCCACACACAGAGGAAGGAAAGAATGGTCTCCCACAAGTGTCTTCTGCCGCTACGTACACAATGTACACTGTTGGGGTGTATACGCTACATACATTACATACATAATAAATAAACAAATCTATATATATATTCTAAAATTGCCCTAAGAGGCCAATTTGGAACATAATATTTAATCTAGTATTGGTTTACAAATATGGTAACATATGAATGAATTCTAAAAGAATTGAAACTAATCAATAAAATACAAAGTCAGTTTCCCTCAAAACCTCCACCCTTTTGCTTTTTTGTTTGTCTTTTGAGTCTCTTGTAGCCCAGGCTGACCTGGTTTATTTGGTACTAAGAATTAAACTCAGAGCGCCCATTAACTGGTCCAGCACTCTATCAGCTAAGCTACATTCCCAGACCTCGTTTCCTTCTTCACATGAAGATGGGGGGAGGGGGAGGAAAGCAGACACTAGCATAATTTATGAAGTTCCTTTCTCATAGAACTTCGTATCTATGAAAAACCTACCAGTTCCATGGAATGTTGTGCCAACCACACGAACACAGCTTGGTACTCGAAGATCCCAGAATCTAACAGTCTTATCCTGGGAACCAGATGCAATCATCCAGCCACTCCAGGTATAAAGTGCTAAAATATGCCCTATAAAAGACCATACACGCAGTTAAGTGAGAAAGGGCTTTTCTACAACATGTCTCAAAGCAAGTCCTTCTCATTACTGGTTAACCAAATGTCACAGCATAGAGATTTTATATACTATCAAAGAGATTAATTTTTAAAAATTCATTAAAACACATCCAAACCACTCTGAACAAATTCATTCTTTCTTTGGTGACTCTATTAGTAGAATAAGTAATTTCTGTATTTCAAAATATAATAATTAATACACACAAATTTGTCACTTGAAATAATGGTAACTTTCATGAAGAGAACACAGGCAGTTATTCCGTGGTGTTAGATTACTAGCTTTGAATGAAATGGATATAGAATCATATCTTTGATCTGCCACTTCCTGGCGTTACCCTTTCTGCCCCACTGTCTTCATATATAAAGAGGAATAAAACTTCCTACATCATATAATGCCTGTGAAGATTAAACTACAAAAATTCTGTGATGAATAAATAGATAATACCATTATTACTACTCTGATATCCAAAACTCACAATGAAGGTCTTTGAAATAAAAATCTGTTTCAGAAAGACCCATTATGAAGAGCTCTACCCACCAATGAAAACAGCACATAGCACAGGCTGAGCAAAAGGAAAGAGCACACAGTAGGATTGTTACGTACCAGTGTGTCCACTCAAAGCATGGAGACCCTGTCCTCTTTGACAATCTGTTGTGTAAATGTTACAATCTCCTGCCCCAGCACTTATTAAAATAGCTCCACCACTTTCCGGGCCTTCCATAAATGCCAAATCTCGGATTGTCCCATCATGCATGCTAAATTCCAGATCTGGTCCTGAAACAGCAGTAAGAATTAAAAACAAAAAAATGCTGCTCAACTTACTGTGTGAGGAGGATGCTAAAGCTGCCTAAGCACTGGCCAAGGATAATACAGCAGCGTCAGAGCAAAGCATGGCACACCACAGGGAAACCCATCATCTTGTAAGCTAATCTAAAACACTCATCTTCAAAATAGTGTAGTATGATTTATATTTTAACTTAGGGATTGACATAGTTCACTTATTGAACATGAAACTTCAAAAAATCAATGTACTGATTTAGTTATTACTGTCCTTAAAGCAGAGGTACAGAAAGTTCATTGCCTCTCTGCCCTTTGTTTTGGTTTTAGTTTCTCAAGACAGGATTTCTCTGTGAAACTGCAGTGGCTATCCTGGAACTTGCTCATGGTAACCAGCTGGCCTTGGACTCATGGAGATCCTCCTGCTTCTGCCTCCTGAGAGCAGGGATTAAAAGCATGTGCAACCACCACCCGGTACCTCCCTGTCTTTTATTTCAAACAAAAAGGACAGATAAACTCTAGAAAATATCCACTAGTTCAATTATGGTAGTTATTTAAAGGTTCTCTGTCTCTGTTTCTATCACTGTCTCGTGTGTGTGTATGTGTGTGCACGCACACGCGCGTACAAATACTTCTGTACACTGTACAAATGGCCTACCACTCAGCTACATCCCTAGTCCAGAAAAAAATTCTTTTCACCTTAATGTTTTTCTAAAATTCATATGCCATTTGGCTATGTGTAAGACTTTTATTTAAAAGAATAATACCTCACTGGAGTGGAATAATCAGAACAAAAAAATAAATTCCTCAAGATGATGTTCTGAGATTTCACTAGTAACAACAGGAAGGCACGGCAGGGGAAGCGCACAGGTACACTGGCATGTCAGCTACTGCTGCACACTCGGGCCCTACCTGTTGCGTTACAAGTCTCTGCATTGAAGGGCAGCACTTTCACGTATTTGTCGTTTGATCCAGTTGCTAATAACTGTCCACAAGGACTCCAAGCCACACAATAAATGGATCCTTTATGATGTTTGTTTCTCTTAAATCGTACCACTGGCTGCTTAGGCATGTCATGTGCACTGAAAAGAAATAGTACATAAAGATATTTCAACTTCTTGATTTTTAAAATTAGTTAACATGCAATTCTTATAAGGGAAGGAAGAGAAGAATATCCAGCAGCAAAGTTTTATTTGGGGAGAGGCTGGATTTCCAACTCAATAATCCTCCTGTCTCAGACTCAAGAATGCTGATGTTAAATCACCACATCCAATTTACAGTAGATTATCAGATTTCTAAAATCATAAAAGAAAATAATATAAACCATATTTTAAACCAAAATGTAAAATTATAACTATTATACAAATTTCTCATTTCAGATCACATAATAGGATATATGTTTTTTTAATCTCCATTTATCCATTTTTCATGAAGTGTTTTCCAAGAAAAAATAAACAAAAGAAAGCTAATACAAACTAGGAAGTACAATATTTATTGACAAGTAATAAACAATGTGGCTCAGTTTAAGAAAAGGTGAAAATGGATAAAAATAAAAAAGACAAGATCTCTTTCCAGAGTTTAAAAATCTAGTTAGGGTAGATAATGTCATGACCACTACATGTAAGTCATTATGGGATAGAATAAAGTTTTGAGTTCTAAAAGATAGGAAGATTGTTTCCCCCAACAGTAAAAGTCAGAGAACAGCTGCAGGGGACTGAAGATGGAGGTCAGAAGGGCTGCTCAGGGTGTGGCAGGGACAAACCATCGCATCAGCTCTACACAGACAAGTCTTGGGCTGTGCCACCATAACTCCTGCTATCCGCTCCCTGATCTAACATTTTGCTTTCTCCTTTTCAAGTATTTCTACTTAGTAACGCAGAGCTGGAGAGATAGTTCAGTGGTTATGAGTATTTGCTGTTCTGGTGGAGGACCTGGGTTCAGCTCACACTGCTTGTGACTCCAGTTCCAGGACCTGACACCCTTTTGGGCCTCTGCAGGCACTGCATCATGTGCTGCGCTTACAAACATACAAGAGCATTCATCCACTCTATTTACTCAGAAAATGAGCAACAAAGTATTTTAACACTGTGAACTAACAGGGGCTCTATGATTCCTTTCCCTAATCTTTATTTTTTTTTTACTAATTTATGTATACATGTGTGTGTCTGCATGTATGTTTGCCTATGTGAACTCAGGTGCCCTTGGAGGCAAGAACAGGGTATCAGACCCCCTGAGACTGAAGTTAACAGATGGTTGTGAATCACCTGATGAGAGCCAGGAACTGAATGCTGGTTCTCTGAAAGAGCATCAAATGCTCTCAACCACTGAACTATCTCTGCACCTCCTATCTATGTCTTTAAATGATTCTACAGGGGAAAAGTTTCTTTTTGCAGCAGACAACAGTTAATACAGAGATGGACAGCTGGTCAAAGTGCTAGGAATAAGAGAGCGCCAGTGCCTAGCTCAAAACCAGACAACTTGGAAACAAACAACCAGCAGACCCTTGGAAAGGAACCGCTACGAAATGCTGCCTCCTCTGCATGACATGGCATCGCACTCATGGACTCCCAGCAGCTGGGGCACCTACTCTAGACCTGCGAAAGGACAAGCCAGTCAAAATTCCAACAACAGACCAGAGAGGGGCTCAAGCTTCACTGCTACTTGAAGAGCTATTGGTAATAAGCAGATAGTCAGGATTCTTCGGGGGTGTGGGCACTGGTAGGTTATCCGTGTGCCAGTGGATGGCCCCATACTCATATGTATGTGAAAAATACTAGATTCATTGTGTATTTAACGTAAAAAAAAAAGTCAGAAGGCAAGTGGCACAAAGCTTTAATCCCAGCACTCAGGAGACAGGGGCAGGCAGACCTCTGCATTTGATGCCAGCCTGGTCTACAGAGTGAGGTACAGGACAGCCAGGGCTGTACAGAAACCCCGTCTTGAAAAATAAAGCAAACAAAAAGCATAAGTGTATGAAGTTGAAGAGCGATGGATGTATGTTCGGGGCAGGGGGCAGGTCCAGGAAGAGTTAAAGGGGGAGGAATGGATACGATCAAAGTACATTATATACATGTATGAAATTGTCAGATAAGTATTACATTAAAATTTGCTTTGTAAATGCAAAATAATATATCTCATAGTACTTATAATAATTAAAACTTTTAAGGATTTATAGCGTGTTTGGGTATCTTTATACTAAAACTAATTTTTCCTAGATAGGCACACACAGAGTTTTTTTCATTTGAGCCAACAGTACCAATAGTATATAAACTACAACTTGGATAAAAAGCCACTGTTCTAAAAGCTTGTGTGTCTTCTAGAGTATTAATACAAGTTTATTTCCATCAGCAGAAAAATTTACCAAATTATCTCATAATCTTTATAATGCTCGTTTTTTATTTTATGTGTATGAAAGTTCTGACTGCATGTATGTTTATGCCTTATGTCTGTGTCTTATGTGTCAGCATATTGGTTCTCCTGGAGTTAGAGATGGTTGTGAGGCAATGTGGAACCTGGTACTCAACCCAGGTCCTCTGAAACAGAAGCCAGTGCTCTTAACTGCTGAGCCACCTTCTAGGCCTATAATGTTAGCTTACTCACAGCAGACAATTTAACAAAAACAAAAACAAAACAACAAAAAAAAACTGACAAAAACGTTCTAATGTAGATTCCTATGAAGTTACATCAAAACAAAAACTAATTTTCTGAAGTGTTGGGGACTGAACCCAGTCCAGTGTCTTGTACACCATAGGCAAATATACCACTGCAAAGCTATAAATAATGGATATTAGCATTTTCAGGACAAATCTTTTAGAATATATATCTGGTTTTCAAATCCTATAATTTGCTAGAACAAGAGGGTAAAAGATATTGTTAGGTTAACCAAATGAAATTTTACTTTTTGTAGGTTTTTTTTTTTAAAGATTTATTTATTTATTATGTATACAACATTCCGTCCATGTATGGTTGTGTGCCAGAAGAGGGCACTAGATCTCATTATAGATGGTTGTGAGCTACCATGTGGTTGCTGGGAATTGAACTCAGGACCTCTGGAAGAGCAGTCAGCGCTCTTAACCACTGAGCCATCTCCAGCCCCTTTTTGTAGGTTTTAAATGGCCAAATATCAGCAATTGCTATAGTTTAACTTAAACTCCTCTGAAACTATAGGGACAGTAATACAGGGAATGTCAGCAGATGCCTGCAAAGGCAAAAGAGGCAGAAGGATCTGGGGTTCAAGGCCAACTTAGGCTACAAGTGAAATGCTGCTTCAATAGGAAAAAAAAAATCTAGTTTTTCAGTCTGTAATGAGCCATAACCTACCTAATTTTTGTTTTACATAATAAATAGATTATAAGAACCCTAAAGATAAAAAAGATGTCATAGAAATAAGAAAGACTTACTAATACAAAATGCCATAATCAAAAATATGATGGGTGATAAGTTAATAATGAAGGCACTGATTAATAAAGCTTTAACAGAAGGAAGAACTGAAACATTAATAAATGACAAATATGAAAAGCAACCATCTGGGCAGTGGTGGCACATGTCTTTAATCCCAGCACTCAGGAGGCCGAGGCAGGTGGATCTCTGTGAGTTCGAGGCTGGCCCAGTCTACAAAGCAAGTTCCAGGTCAGCCAGAGCTATTACACAAAGAAATCCTGTCTCAAAAATCCAAAAACAGCCGGGCGGTGGTGGCGCACGCCTTTAATCCCAGCACTCGGGAGGCAGAGGCAGGCGGATCTCTGTGAGTTTGAGGCCAGCCTGGTCTACAAGAGCTAGTTCCAGGACAGGAACCAAAAGCTACAGAGAAACCCTGTCTCGAAAAAAAAAAAAAATCCAAAAACAAAAGGGGGAGGGGGGGAGAAAGGAAGAAAGAAAAAGCAACCAACATAGCTAACTGAAAAAGTAGGCAAGTGGAACAATGCAATTCTTACCTTGGATCAATTTTTTCAGGATAGGCACACACTCTCAGGGTTTTTGAGTTTGAGCCAACGGCATATAAATTACCACTTGGATGAAAAGCCACTGCTCTCACGGCTTGTGTGTCTTCTAGAGTATTAATACAAACAAACTGCTTTTTTGATTTGTCATCCTATGGAAAGAATGGATATAAAAGTCAATATATGGAAAAACAAATCTGAGTCACCTCAATCCACTCTAATTCATTTCAACCACATTATTCCAGTTTGATCATTTCATAGTAACTACCAGTAATCTTTTAGGTAACAAATATTACTAAACAAAAGTCAGACTAGGACAAAATACAGGGTCTGAAGAGACAGCTCAGCAGTTAAGAGCACGCGTTGCTCTTACAGAGGACCCAAGTTCAGTTCCCAGTACCCATATGGTAGTATTCCATACCTCCAGTGCAGGAGGAACTGATGCCCTCTTCTGAACTCCTCGGGCAAACAAATTCTAACATTAGAATAGATATCGCCATATGAAGCTCTCTTTAACTGTCAACCACTCACATATACAGTTCTAGTGAAAACAACAGTGTCATTTCTCTAATAGGAAATTCATGAGCTGCTAGTTGAGAAACTGAGGAGAAGTAGCTCTAGACTGGAGAGGGCAGCACAATCAGATTACTCTCTCAGGAATAAAAAAAGAAATATAAAAGGCTATTATTAATTTAACCCACTTATAGGTAAAAACAGACAACTCACTATTATCTCCAGCAATTAATATTTCAGTATTTCAAACTAAAATTGTAGAATGTCTTTTTAAAACTATAAAAATGATTTAATCAAAATATTTGAGATTTGTGTTTTTTTAAAGTGTCAGTCTGTCCGCCACACTCTCCCAAAGAGGAGAGTTGAAGCCGCTCTAGACAAAAATGTCCATAGCTCCTGCTGTTTTGTCCTTTGAAACAGCACTGCTACCTTGAGCAGGACTGTCTGGACCAGGAAAATGGATCTCCAGATGGGAAAGTTGACAGTCTTTATGTAATCTTGTCTTTGGCAATGGCAAGGACACAAAAATGCCAATCGCTTCAGCTCTGGTCAAAGCTAAGAAGAATCACAGTGAGCAGTGAAGGGACCCTCCCTCTTGCTACCCAAGCTTTCATGCATTCAAACAATGCGCCCTCCTTAGGGAAGCAAAGGCAAAACTAACACCACATACATTTTCTTATCTAACTGAATTCTGTTAGTCACACAGACTTTAGTCCATTCAGGAAATGGACGCGTAAATGAGTAGTATGCAGGAGATAAGAGAAAACCAAGAGGATGATTGGTTAACACCCTTCTAAACATTAAGAGTTTCTTTATAGCAGAAATAATGTAAGTTGATTTTATTCGTACCACAATGTGTTTTACATTTTTTAAAATGCAGCAATATGCTTAATAGGAGACTTCATATAAAAACAAATGCTAGCTTTTCTTGAGATCAAAGAAACTGGAAACACTGGCATCGTGCATTTCTTTGCACAAGGAGCAAATATTCTTGGGCACTTAGGAAAATGGCGAGCACTCTTCATTTGTTTCCTGTTTGCCCTACAGGTATCTGGAAAATATCTTTATTTATGAGGCTAAATTCTGAGCTAGAATAAAAAAGAATAGTAAGAAAAGGATACCTGATTCCGAAACACAAAACACATTGAGGTGAAAGGCCCAGCAGAAACACCAAAAATATCTAAACAAAGCCACCATAAAATTCAGAGAGTAACAGTTCTCAGTGAGGCCATTAATATGAATTCTCACAAATGTGTTTTCATTTTTAAGTTAACTACGTGGGGGGGGGGGGCTTGGGGGGTGCACATAAGCATACAGAGGCCAGAGACAACTGGGAGTCAGTTCTCTATTCCCACCATGCGGGTCCTGGGGACTGAACTCAGCTCTTCAGGCTGGGTGATGAGCCAGCCATCCCACACACCTTTCCTAAGGCAAACTCTCCATTTAGTGCAGTGAGATCTCTCCCACTACTTTGAGATAAATAATGACCATTTCTATAGCTTTTCTTTGGATTAAGAATCTTTTTTTAATATTTATTTATTCATTAATTTATTATGTATACAGCAGACCTCATTACAGATGGTTGTGAGCCACCATGTGGTGGCTGGGAATTGAACTCAGGACCTTTGGAAGAGCAGGCAATGCTCTTAACCACTGAGCCATCTCTCCAGCCCTGGATTAAGAATCTTTTGCAGCAGGGCATGATGGTGCACACCTTTAATCCTAGCACACGGGAGGTAGAGGCAGACAGATTTCTGTGGGTTTGAGGCTAGCCTGGCCTACATAGCAATTTCCAGGTCAGTTAGAGAGCTACACACAACACCCTGTCTCAGGAAAAAAAATCCTTGCAATACATACACACACAGAAAGAAACTTCTCCAAAACATTACCTCGTCCCCTTTTGATCTTGATAGATTCCCTGAAGAATCTCCAAGAGATGGCTTAATGACAGAATGTTCTGATGAGCTGTGGGAATAGATTTCAAATAAAGTTTACTCTAAAAATCACAACAGAAACTAAGTTAATTTAACCTTTCAGAGCCAGGCAGTAGTGGCGCAAGCCTTTAATCCCAGCACTCGGGAGGCAGAGGCAGGCAGATCTCTGTGAGTTCGAGACCAGCCTGGTCTACAAGAGCTAGTTCCAGGACAGGAACCAAAGCTGCAGAGAAACCCTGTCTCGAAAAACAAAAAACAAAACAAAACAAAAAAAATTTAACCTTTCATCTTTATTTTACTTTTTAGCAAGTAATCTTCAGGGACTCTGTTCAGAGCCACTGTATGGAGGCCCTGGGGACTGGGCTGATATGGTATCATATCAGGAGAGCTATGGAGTGAGGTGAGACGCCATGCTGGAAAGAAGGCCACTTTCCCACACTGTACGGTGAAGGGTGAGAGCCTCTCTGCCTGTCCCACAGTCCTTCTGCAATGCTAAACTCTACCCCAAGCAGAAGCCTACAGACTGCTCTTTAGGAAAAATATCTGTCCTTGGAAAAAAAATAAGAAACAAAAAATAACAAAAACTGATAGCTATCCCTTCCCAGAAGAGTATTTCCAGTACTCCTTGGTTTGTAAGCCAAAGACACATGAACCACCAACACATGCAGTTCTTGTCTAATAAGCTTAAAGAAACCCTCAGGAATTACACTCAGAGGCTTCCAAATCCTCAAAGAAGTAAGGGACTAAAGCTAGCGAGCAAAGAGAAAAAGCTTCAAAAAACAAAGTCCCCAAACTAAAAACATAATTACACTCTTTACAGAAAAGAGGATTTCATCTCAGAAAAAAATGCAGTACTTTTTTTAAAGTAAATTTTTAGAGAATGAGAACTCTTAATCAAAACATCACAGCAGGGAAAAAAATCAATAGAAAATAGAGATGAGGACATTACTAAGCACTTTTTCTAACTTCCTAAATCTTAAGTTTCTAGTTTTAAAAGAACCATGGAGGAATTCAACAGAACAAAACTACAGAACATGGGGGAAATAAGGGACCTAAAAATTTCAGAGTGGAAAAAGCAACAGGCCTTACACAAAGGATCAAGAATCAAAAGGACATCAGACTTCTTCATAAGAGCACTGAAACTGAAAGGTCACATCACAGAGCTCTGAACACTGAAAAATGGTTACCTCCAGGCAGTGATGACGCACAATCCCAGCACTCAGGAGGCAGAGGTAGGCAGAGCTCTGTTTCGAGGCCAGCCTGGTCTACAGAGTAAGTTCCAGGATAGCCAAAGCTGTTACACAGAGAAACCTTGTCTTGAAAAAAAAAAGAAAGAAGGAAGAGGAGGAGGAAGGGGAAGAGGAAAAGGAAGAAGAAAAAGAATGGTTACCATCCCAAATTCTACACCAACACTGGGAAATACAATAACATGAACAGATATGCAAGGTCAGAGAAATTTTACTTCTGACATATATCCTTTTTCAAAGAACTACATGAAAGCTACAGGGGATCCAACACAGGGAAAAGGAAAAGACAACCCAGGAAGATAAGGAGGAAAGTCCTAGGATTCTCTAGGTCTGGTTTTGTCTTGTTTTTGTTTTTTAAATAATGGCGTAAAGCCCGTAAATAAAAGCAAGAATGATATAATGCTGGAGCTATGACCCAGAGAGAAAACAGACAACAAACTGCCCTAATGAAATAGTTCTGTTTCTTACATTTACTTCTGGTGTGTGCAATGCTCTATGTAGAGGTCAGGGTGCTAACTTGCTGTCTTCTCAGAACTCAGGCCCTCTAAATAAAGCATAACTTTAAGATTTAATTCCTATCTCTACTCAAGAACATTTGTGTAACAGCCTGAAACCAGTATCCTAGTTACAAAAGTAAAATATGACAATTCCTACAAGGCTAATTCCTACAAGTACACAAGTGTCAAAAGAAGTTATACATTTTTAAATTAACCTACTTGAGAAGTGTTTTTTGGTAATGCAAGAAAATGCCCTTGACTATTCTCACTGCATTAATTAACACTTGTTTACTAGCGATAGGAAGATAAAAATGTTCTAACTGGTGAAAACATAAATATGCAAAGTCTTTAGCTGCTATAATTTTTTCACAGTTGTCCTTCTATAATCACTCTAACATGATGTAAAAAACACCCTCTTGTAGCCCAAAGGTCTATGAGCTTATCTGTTGAAAAATGTCAAAACAAGGGGGAAAATTCAAGATAAAGCCTAAAACCACAGACTCTCTCAATAAGATGGTTTATAAAAAAAAATGGAACTGTCTTTCTGCTGGCAAGGAAACAGAAGGAAAACAGACAAGAAAGGAGACAAACGGCAGCAGGCAGAGAGAAATCGGGAGCTAGTGAGCTCTTAGCTTATGTTCCTAGCACCACAGTAAGAAGGTAACATTTCAGGCTTTACACTCAAGCACTTACTTCTGGCTTCCACAGGGCGACTCTTCAAGAAAGGGGATGTGATTGGTAGATCCAGGATTACGAGGAGTGCTTGTGTGAATATGTGAAGTATCGTGGACCAACCTCTGACTGGAATCTTGGGGTGGCGTACTAAAACTAGCCACAGAAGAACTATTGGATTCGCTGCTTTTGCTCCCAGTGCACTGTTGGTTGGGCACTGGTACCTCATTGCCAAGATTATCCATTCCAATGTTTAATTCACCAAGCTTTTGAATAGACCTATAAAAATAACAACACACACAGTTTAAAATAAAAGTGTAGTTTAAAACATTCCTTATATATCCAAGACTAAAAGCTTGAAAAGACAAACACATGCACATTTATAATCTAGGGGAAATTTTATTTTAAATATAATCTTCATCAATTTAAGACATAACCAAGGCACTACAAAAGATAGTCCAATGCCAGGTGATAGTGGGGACACCTTTAATCCCAGCACTCAGGAGGCAGAGGCAGGAGGATCTCTGAGTTCAAGGCCAGCCTGGTATACAGAGTGAGTTCCAGGATAGTCAGAGCTACACAGAGAAATCATAATTTGAAAAACTAAAAAAAAAATAATAATAATAATTTACTTTAAAAAGAAATTAATATTGAATCCAAAAGAATCTACAAGTTGTCTTGTTTCTTTTTCTTTTCTTTTTTTTTAAAAATAGTCTCATTTTGTTGTCCAGGCTGTTCCAACCTTAAGTCCTAGGCTCAAATGAGTATCCCACCTTGGCCTCTCAAATAGCTACAGCTATAAAAACATGTCACTATGCCTGGCTGAATCTGAAGGTTTAAAACTAATAACTATAAAATGACAGCCATAGTAGAGTGCTCACAGCACATAAACAGATGAACTCATTTACTTTCATGGCACCTAGGGAGAATGTATGAGCAGACAGAAACTAAGTATGGGCTGGAGAGATGGCTCGGCAGTTAAGATCACTGCTGCTTTTCCAGAGGGCATGGGTTCAATTCCCAGCACCCACATGGTGGGTCCAGGGGATCTGATGACTTCTGGCCTCTGTGAACACCAGGCATGTGCATGGTGCACAGACATACATAGAGACAAAACACAGTACGCATAAAATATTAATGTTTAAAAACAATAGAAAAGAAACAAAGTAAAGTCTATATCCTAATCTACCTTGGGTAAAATGGGATCCACCTAGCCCACAAGCTTCCAACCCATGAGCTGAACCACCACATTGCAACTGTGGTTATTTGGGGGAAGAAAGAAAAATCTGGATTTTGTAACTGAAAGACATTATGTAATTCTACATTTCATAAAACATTTTTAAAATCTTGAAAATTTCAAACTACAGAGAAAGTAACAGTTACTGCATGTTTTTTAAAGATTTTATGGGTTTGCCTGCATGTACATATGTACGCACATGTGTATTTGGTGCCCAAATAGGTCAGAAGGGAGCTAACGCTGGTGGGGAGCCTTCTGAGCCACCATGTGGGTGCTGGAACTGGACCTGGTCTTCTGTGAGCAGCAGCATGTGCTCTAGTTGAGAGCCTTCCCTCCAGCCCCAGCAGGTACACTACATGACTCTAGTGTTTACAGTGAGGTTCAACAGACCTACTAAGGAATTGTTCTGTGAGATTCTGCTGCTGGTCAGGACCGTCCTCTTGGTTCACACCTCCTTCAAGTAACATCTGCTGGTATATCTGCCGCTGCTGCTCCTTCTGCTCTAAATGCTGCTGATAGCGCAATCTTTGCCTGTAATATTCTTGAAATTGTTCAGTGGAATCTCGAAGCTTAAAAATATTAGAAAAACAACACATATAACAGACCATTACTGAATTATGTTTTTACAGTATCATCTATAAATGCTGAATAAAAGTACAACTACAACAATTTAAAAATTACATTGCTCTTTGAAAAATAACAGTCACAGATTATCAGTTCCTTTACTTTCTAACACCAACCGAAATGACTGGTTACTGTGTGTTCCTGACTAGCCCAGAGTTGACACGCAACTGATGGTTATAACAGGTACACAGTCAGAGAATACACATGTAGATAATGATAAATTTGGTATTACTTAAATAAAATGCCTTGGAAAACTGTATTACTACTCAGTAAATATTAACCTTAGCCAGATGGAGGTGGCACACGCCTTTAATCCCAGCACTTGGGAAACAGAGGCAGGCAGATCTGTGAGTTCGAGGCCAGCCTGGTCTACAAAGAGAGTTCCAGGACAGCCAAGACTGTTACATAGAGAAACCCTGTCTCGAAAAACCGAAAAGCCAAAAAAAAAAAAAGATTACCTTTATCAAACATATATAATACTAAGCATGTAATAGATTTCTATAGACAGAAACATGTATTTGCCTAAAAACTAGGTTCCAAATGTTCTTTAATGAGTAAAAACCGGTTTTAAGTTCAGCGATCTCAATACTTCCCATTCATTCTCCTAAAGTGTAGGTGCTGGAGAGAGAGGCGAATGGATAAAGATGCCCACTGTCCAAGCCTGACAACCCAAGTGTGTCATGGAGAGAACTAACTCCCACAAAAGCCTCCTCTGACCTACACATACACACACACACACCAATCCAATAATTAAAAATTTTTAAAAGAAAAGCTTAGGGGCTGGAGAGATGACTCAGTGGTTAAAAGCATTGACTGCTCTTCCAGAGGATCCGGGTTCAATTCCCAGCACCCACATGGCAGCTCACAACTGTCTGAAGATCCAGTTTCCAGGGGCTCTGACACTTCACACCAATGCACATAAAATAAATGTTAAATAAACCATAAAAAATATTTAAAAAAAAGAAAAAAACTTAACACCTCTTGTAAGTGGAACAGTACATAAATCTCTATTCTACATCATAGTACAATTTCTTGCCAGAAACACATAAAAGATGGAATCTTAGATTTATTTTTATTTTTTTTAAAGTTATTTTTTTAAAATACTTATTATGTATACAATATTCTGTGTGTGTGTGTATGTCTGCAGGCCAGAAGAGGGCACCAGATCTCACTATAGATGGTTGTGAGCCACCATGTGGTTGCCGGAAATTGAACTCAGGATCTTTGGAAGAGCAGGCAGTGCTCTTAACCTCTGAGCCATCTCTCCAGCTCCCGGAATCTTAGATTTAGATAAAAGTATCACTATTATATATTTTTATTATTCATTAAACACAAATAAAATATAGAATATGTCTTTAAAATGAAAATTTACTGTAAATTCAATAATTTGAGTCATGAAATATGTGGCATTTTAGATTTTTAATAAATTCCTCTACTTATAAAATACATGACGACAACTAAACATACTATAAATTCTTTGAAGAGAAACCAGAAAATGAGCCAATAATGAGACTATCTAAAATCTTTGTACTACTCCCTAATATAAAAGTCTTTTACATTTTATATAAGAAATCCTATTAACTTTTACAAAGAGAACAACTTTGAGGCACATTACACTCAGTAAATATTACCTCGTTTTTTTCTTGTTTAGCTGGCACTGGATTCTGTGCTCCATTTGCAGGCTCTTTTTCAAAACCTGAACCCTGGCACGTGGGTTCACTGCTGACAGGCGGCTGGGCCTCAACAGGTGTATCGCTTCTTCCAAAAAAATAGAAAAAGCAGAGATGGACTTAAAATGCATTTTAGAGGAATTTTTCTTGCATTAAAAAGAGTATTAAGGGTTTATCGTTTATTAATTATAAAAATTAGGTATCTTTCTTAACTATATAAAATGTTTTCAAAATACAGAACATGCTTAGAGAGAATGTGTTTGTTTCTGAGACAGGGCCTTGCTATGTGGTCTCAAACTTCTAAGCTCAAGAGATCCTCGGCTCCCACACACCACAGCTGCAAGTGTGTACTGCCAAGATCCTCGGCTCACACACACCACTGCTGCAGACGTGTACTGTCATGATCCTCGGCTCACACACACCACAGCTGCAGGAGTGTACTGTCATGATCCTCGGCTCCCACATACCACAGCTGCAGACGTGTACTGCCATGATCCTCGGCTCCCACACACCACAGCTGCAGACGTGTACTGTCACGCCAAGATATGACAAACGTTTACTCCGGAAGCAGGGTCTCTAACGTAATATCAGTAGTATGTGTTTTCGGGAAATTCATTTTCATTCTTTGTGGTCCAGATACATCTACAAACTAGACAGTCTGGAGGCTTTCATACCTACATTCTCTTTATGAAACATGAACTGTGATTTTGTTGCTCAAATATTTGTTTTCCCTCTCATATGTTTCTTTAGTTTTAAGACTTTAGATTTTAGTAAGATACTTCTTTGGCTTATTTACACTAATCATAAAAGCAAAACAGATTTTTCCACTTCTTTAAAAAATTACTTAAAATTCTTTAATATATTTTTATTTATATTTTTGGGACAGGGTTTCTCTGCATAGCCCTGTGTATCATGAAACCTGCTGTGTAGATTAGGTTGACCTCAAACTCAGAGATTTACCTGCCTCTGCCTCCTGAGTTCTGGGATTCCAGGAGCGCACCCATCATACCTAGCCTATCTTTCCACATTTTTAATAAATATCTTTTTACTGAAATAATTTGGGAATTTTATGTCAGGTTGTTCCTAATATTCTTTTAAAACACTAACTGCGCTGGGTGGTGGTGGCACACGCCTTTAATTTCAGCACTCGGGAGGCAGGCGGATCTCTGGGAGTTGGAGGCCAGCCTGGCCTACAAGAGCTAGTTCCAGGACAGGCTCCAAAGCTACACAGAAACCCTGTCCCGAAAAACCAAAAATAAATAAAAAACAAAAAAAACACTAACTGCTTTACATAAATCTCAAATAATGTTAACAGTGACCCAGGTGTGGTGATGCACACCTCTAATGCACACTTAGGAGGCAGAGGCGTGGTATCCATGAGTTTGAAGACAGCCTGCTCTACACAGTGAGTTAGTTCCAGGCCAGCCAAAGCTACATACCTTATTTCAAAATAAAAAAAGAGAAATAAAAAAGAAAACAAAAGAAAGAGGGAGGAAGGGAGGGAGGGAGTGAGGGAAAGAAAAAGAAAGAAAGATGTCATCTGAAGATGTTGAATACCAGACACATACACAGATTTATCTGTTGCTACAAAACACCATAGAAACAACTACCAAAGTTAAATTACACAGCACTGATCTCTCTAGGCAGCAGATATATCGAAACACAGTTGTAGGGATCAGGAAGGCAACATTAGACAGTCATTGTCACAAAGGCAACCTTTGCCTAGGAGCTTCTCCTTCTGACTACTACCTGTGCATGTATAAGAATATTCATTACCAGACTTCTATAAATTACTAACAACCATGATAAAGTAAGTGCCACCACACAGAGAACTATGGTTTAAAAAAAAAAGCATGGTATCAGCATGAAACTAGACAGAAAACAGAACAGAAGACCCAGAAATAAACCCATTTAGCTACAGCTACCTAATTTTTGGCAAAGGTGCCAACATATGTTGGATAAAAGACATCCTCTTTATCAATGGCATTGGGGAAACTGGATTTTCATTTAGATGAATTTAGAAATCCATGTCTCATCCTTCACAAAGACCAATTCAAAGTGGATCAAAGCCCTTATATACAATTTGAAACATTTAAAGGAAAACAAATAGGCAAAATATAATACGATATATACAGGAGCAAAGACTTTTGAAAGGTCTCTAACCACACAGAAAATAATCTCAAGAACTAGAAAAAGGAGGTTACATGAAATTAAACAGCTTCTGCAGAGCACAGAGACTGGGAAAAAGTTCTTCCAACTATAAATCAAACAAGGGAATAATATCTAGAATATAGACGAAGCTGCAAAAATTAAACACTAAAGAAAAAACCTCATCAAATCAATAAATGAGCTAATAACTGAACAGATAATTCTTAAAACAAGACATTCAAATAGTCAATAAATATTATACAAAGTGTTCAATGTCCTTAATAATCAGGGAAATGCAAATTAAAACTGAGATTCTACCTCATCTCCAGTTAGAATGGCTATCATCAAGAAAACAATGACTAAAGCTGGCATGGAAGTGGGGAAGGAAGAACCCATAATTCATTGCTGTTGAGAATATGAACTTGTGTGGCCACTACGGGAATCAAGATGGAGTTTTCTCAAAAAGCTAGAACTACCAGGTAACCCATCCATACTACTCACAAGGATGTACCAAAAGTTCCTAGTCCACACATCACAGAGATACCTGCACAGCCATGTTTCTGCACACTGTACAATTCACAACAGTGAGGAGATGAGCAGACCTGGGTGACTACCAGCAAACGAGTGGGTAAAGAAAATGTACACAGTGGGATGTTTTATGGCCACTTTATTTATTCCTTTACATTATATAATATATTTTTGATAATTTTTATTTCTGATAATGTTATATAGAATGCCAGTGATCATCTTCAGCCCCAATTACCTCTCTCATTCCTTTCCCTCTCCTGCTGACTTGCTTCTCCTCAACCAGTCCCCCTCCTAATCCCCGGTCTCTTTTTGTGCAGGTGACCACAACTGCTATGAGCTGGTGTTTGGAACGGCCATGCCACTTCCAGAAAAGTGTTTGAAGATGCTCCTCTCGGGGCTGGAGAGATGGCTCAGAGGTTAAGAGCATTGCCTGCTCTTCCAAAGGTCCTGAGTTCAATTCCCAGCAACCACATGGTGGCTCACAACCATCTGTAATGAGGTCTGGTGCCCTCTGCTGGCCTGCAGGCATACAGACAGACAGAATATTGTATACATAATAAATAAATAAATAAAAAAAGATGCTCCTCTCCACCATTAACTTAATAACCCCCCCCACACACACACCTTTGTGGATGTTTGCTGGCCCTGAAGGAGGTACAGATGTTTCCTTTAGAACTAAGCACTCAACAACCACTTATTCTCAGTACTTTGGCTATATAACTGTCATCCTCTGCTAAAAGAAGCTTTCCTGACCCAGGCTAAGAGCAGCACTCTTCTATGAGTGTAAATATAAATATGTAGAGGGCATTTTGATTGGATGTCCATTTAGCAAAACACCTGTAATACACTCTCCTCTAGGGCCTAGAACCTTCCCAGTCATAGGCTTAGTACCAGGCATGTATTCCCTCCAATATACGGGGCCTATAATATAGCAATTGGTTGTCCCCCAAACTTGCCTGGCAAGTTGGAGTTCACAATGAGATTTTAACCCATCATAAAGAAAATGAAATAATGACATCTGTATGAAAATGGATACACAGGATATGATTGTATTAGATGAAATAAACCAGACCCGAAAGACAAATACCTCATTTTCTATCATATGAAGGACCTATATTTACAATTATATTTATGAATATGGTGTATGTTTAGGTCATGAAACTAGACAGGGGAGGAAGGTATCTTCAGGAGAGGGAAAAAAGAGAGGGAAATGGAACACATGTGCATGAACATGTAAAAGGGTCTGAGGGAAGAGGAGGAGCCAGTCAGAAGTGGGCAGGGGATGGGGGCACAAAGAAGGAGACAAATCAGAACCAAGTAATAATGGCATGTATAAACATGTGTGCCACCATGAAACCCATTACTTTATAAGCTAACTTTAAATGTAAACTTAAAATTCTAAAACTATAAAGTGCTGAACACCAAGAGCATTTGCATGCACACTACAGACTACTTAGAACTGGCAATTTCCTAATTTTTATGAGCAAATGCCTACCGTTCAGGAGATTCTTCATAGATACTGTGGCATTCTGTATTCTCAAGCATGAGGCTTCTGCTAAGGTTTTGTACTCCTGGATAATGAAAGTTAGCAAAGGAGTGTGACATTGGAGAAGTTTTGTTCCCAAGATCCGAGATTCTCTTATCGTGGCTGGTTAATCCACACGTGAGGCCATCTAGGGCAGGGTTCAGAGAGCGAGTCATATAGGCATCAGCTGACTGAGGTCTTCTCATTGGTGACGATGGGTAAGGAGAAAGCTTGCTGATAAGAGGAGTCAAGAGATCAGCATACGCAGCTTTTGTAGGTTTCAGGAGTTTGTCAACATGAATATTAAGCATTTTCTGTTCAAATGCACAAGAAAAGACTGAAGAAGGGAGATTCTGAAGCCAAGATAATAAACTCAGATCTAAATCATCACAACCGTTGCCACATAAGAGGTCAATGCCAAGAAGTACTTCACTTTCTGTAATTTCTTCACCCGTTGCTTTACTCTGACAAAACTCTACACAGCACTCATAAAGTAAGCCCTTCATTACGAGCTGGAATAAGCGATTGTTACTTGCTTTAAAACCAGCCTCGCTTAGCTTCCTGTCGGCAGGGATGAACTCTGCGACCATGACACAGACCTCTTCAAAGCAATGAACTCGTGCAGTGCTGGGATTCCAGTCCTTAAATTCAGCGTGATTGGTCAGACGAGGCAGAGTGAGGAGCAGACAGAGCTTGCTGTAATCATCTTTAGAAGGGCAGTACTCTTCTAGAGCATGCAGACACTGGACAGCTTCTTGCATGGTAAATTCCAACTAAAAAATATAAAGGATGACTATAAAAGAGATGAAGGCAACTGATCACCTTAAATGAAATGTGAAAGCTGAGAGCATAGAAGATAAATTGTTGTGCCAGAGAACATAATTTGTAGAACGTGTAAAATTTTTAATTGATGATGTTTTCATAACTTAAAAAATAAAGAATTTGGTTAATTACTAAATTAAAATTTTACCTACAAAATTAACATTCTAAATCAATTCAGATTTAAAATTCTAATTTCCAACTGTTTAATTTACTTCCATTTTGTTAATATGGTTAGATACAGGGCCTCCACATAACTCGGGCTAGCCTTGAACTCAAGCTTCTCCTGTCTCAGTCTTAAGAATACTGGGATCATAGTTGAAAGCCACCATGCTTAGCTAAAAGTAAAAACAAAACGATATCAATAGTTTGTTTGACAAATTGGTTTGGTTTGTCCCAAATGGAAAAGCCACTTTTTCAGTCTCAACTTGTCTTAGAATAAATTCATATGAGGATAGAAAGCAAAATTCACAAAAGGAACCATTTATAGTTGATTTCTACAAAACACCAGAAATAGCATAAAAAGAAGCTTAGCTGAGATACTGACAACAAAGTGCATACTGAATACCTTGTGGGAATGTGGGGCAGTATGTGACCCAGGCTAGCTACGAATATGGCTAACTCAAAAATGTAAACTTGCCTTTAATCCTAGCACTCAGGAGGTAGAGGCAGGTAGATTTCTGGTGAGTTCAGGCCAGCCTGGTCTACAAAGTGAGTTCCAGAACAGTCAGAGCTGTTGCACAGAGAAATTCTGTCTCTAAAAAACAAAAACCAGTAACAACTAAATGTAAATTGACTTAAAACACACACACACACACACACACACACACACACACGAAGGCTGGAGAGATGGCTCAGTGGTTAAAAGTGTGCATTACTCTTCACAGGACCTGAGTTTTGACCTGAGAATCCATGTCCAGCAGTTCACAACCACTTGTAACTCCATCTCTAAGGAATCCAATGGTCACTTCTGGCCTTCACAGATATCTGCATACATGTGCACATAACCACACACAGATAAATGTATCTACACATAAATAAAAATAATTCTTTAAAGTAACTTTCTGGCTGACAAGATGGCTGGGAGAAAAGCACGTTGCACACAGGTCTAATAGCCTATGTTAAATCCACAGACCCACAGCAGAAGAGGAAAGACAAAATTTTTCTCAGACATCCCATGCTTACCACAATGCTTTGACATGCATGCTCGTGTGTACACACACATACATACACACAGACACACTCATGCATGCACACATACCATTCGCACAAAAATAAACAAATGAAACTTCCCAGGGCTTGAGATACAGCTCAGCTCGTACAGTACTTGCCTGAGACACGTAAGAAACTGAGTTTAATCCCCTGTACTAAAATAACAAACTTTTTAAATTTAACTTTTAATTAACGTTTTAATCCAAATATATTATATAGTATTGAACTTAAGTCATAAAACCAAGCATTTCTTTAAAAAAACAATCTGGAACCCAGGCCATGATGCTGCTGCCCATAAACTCGGCATTTAGGAGACTGACCATCAGTTGAAAGTCAGCTCGGAGGCAGGGTGTGGGATTAAAGCCATGTCCACTAGGGAGGCTGAGGCAAGCAGATTTCTTGAGTTCGAGGACAGCCTAGTTTAAATAGTGAGCTGCAAGCCAGCCAGAGTTACAAAGTGAGACTCTGTCTCAAACAAACAAACCTCAGTTTGATCCCTGGAACCCAGATGGTAGAAAGAGTCCTGCAAGCTGTCCACCAACCTCCACATACTTTCACCATGGAGTGTATGATGCCCCCAATAAAATAAATAATAAAGATTTTAAAACATTGATGAACTCTGAAAATGTTGAAGATGTGCTACATCCTGCAATATAAAATATTTAGCCAAGATTTAATCCTTTACATAAAAATGAGAAGCATCAGGGGGCAGAGGCAGGAGGGATCTTTTTTTTTAAATTGATTTTTATTGAGCTCTACATTTTTCTCTGCTCCCCTCCCTGCCTCTCCCCTTCAACCCTTTCCCAAGGTCCCCATGCTCCCAATTTACTCAGGAGATCTTGTCTTTTTTTTATTTTCTACTTCTCATGTAGATTAGATCTATGTAGTCTCTCTTAATGTCCACATTGTTGTATAAGTTCTCTGGGATTGTGATTTGTAGGCTGGTTTTCTTTGCTTTATGTTTAAAAACAACTTATGAGTGAATACATGTGGTAATTGTCTTTCTGGGTCTGGGTTACCTCACTCAAAATGATTTTTTCTAGCTCCATCCATTTGCCAGGAAATTTCAAGATGTCATTATTTTTTTCTGGTGTGTAGTACTCCATTGTGTAAATGTACCACATTTTCCTTATCCATTCTTTAGTCGAGGGGCATTTAGGTTGTTTCCAGGTTCTGGCTATGACAAAAAAAAGATGATATATACACAGTTGAGCACATGTCCTTGTGGCATGATTGAGCATCCTTTAGATATATAACTAAAGGTGATACTGCTGGGTCTTGAGGAAGGTTGTTTCCTAATTTTCTGAGAAATCGCCACACTGACATCCAAAGGGGCTGTACCAGCTTGCACTCCCAAAAGCAATGCAGGAGTGCTCCCTTTACCACACAGCCACTCCAGCATAAGTTGTCATCAGTGTTGTTGATCTTGGCCATTCTTACAGGTGTAAGATGGAATCTCAGGGTTGTTTTGATTTGCATTTCTCTGATGACTAAGGATGTTGAACATTTCCTTAAGTGTCTTTCAGCCATTTGAGATTCCTCTGTTGAGAATTCTCTGTTTAGGTCTGTACTCCATTTTTTTAATGGATTATTTGTTCTTTTGAACCAATTTCTTGAGTTCTTTGTATATTTTGGAGATCAGACCTCTGTCTGATGTGGGGTTGTTGAAGATCTTTCCCCATTCTGTAGGTTGTCATTTTGTCTTATTGACCATGTCCTTTGCTTTACAGAAGCTTTTCAGTTTCTGGAGATCCCATTTATTAATAGTTTCTCTCAGTGTCTGTGTTATTGGGGTTGTATTTAGGAAGTGGTCTCCTGTGCCAATGTGTTCAAGTGTACTTCCCACCTTCTATGAGGTTCAGTGTAGCTAGCTTTATGTTGAAGTCTTTGATTCATTTGGACTTGAGTTTTGTGCATGGTGATAGATATGGGTCTATTTTCATTCTTCTACATATTGATATTTAGTTATGCCAGCACCATTTGTTAAATATGCTTTCTTTTTTCCATTTGATATTTTTTGCTTCTTTGTCAAAAATCAGGTGTTTGAAAGTGTGTGGATTAATATCCAGGTCTTTGATTCGGTTCCATTGTTTCTCCTGTCTGTTTTTATGCCAATATCAGGCTGTTTTCAGTACTGTAGCTCTGTAGTAGAGTTTGAAGTCAGGGATTATGATGCCTCCAGAAATTCTTTTATTGTACAGGATTGTTTTAGCTACCCTGGGTTTTTTTTTTTTTTGCTTTTCCATATCAAGTTGAATACCATTCTTTTGACGTCTGTGAAGAATTTTGCTGGGATTTTGATGGGCATTGCATTAAATCTGTAGATTGCTTTTGGTAAGATTGCGGTTTTTACTATGTTAATTCTAACTACCCAAGATCATGGGCGATCTTTCCACTTTCTGGTGTCTTCTTCAATTTCTTTCTTCAAAGATTTAAAGTTCTTAGCCAGGCGGTGGTGGCGCACGCCTTTAATCCCAGCACTCGGGAGGCAGAGGCAGGCGGATCTCTGTGAGTTCGAGACCAGCCTGGTCTACAAGAGCTAGTTCCAGGACAGGCTCCAAAACCACAGAGAAACCCTGTCTCGAAAAAGAAAAAGAAAAAAAAAAGATTTAAAGTTCTTGTCATACAAGTCTTGTTTGGTTAGAGTTACTCCAAGATATTTTATGTTATTTGTGGCTATTGTGAAAGATGATGTTTCTCTGATTTCTTTCTTAGCCCATTTATCATCTGTGTATAGGAAGGTTACTGATTTTTTTTTTTGAGGTAATCTTGTATCCTGCTACATTACTGAAAGTATCTGTGAGTTGTAGAAGTTCCTTGGTAGAACTTTTGGAGTTGCTTATGTAAACTATCATATCATGAGCAAATAGAGTTTGACTTCTTCTTTTCTGATTTATATCCCCTTGATCTCCTTTTGGTGTCTTATTGCTCTAGCTAAGACCTCAAGAACTATATTGAATAGATATGGAGAGAGTGGACAACCTTGTTTTGTTCCTGATTTCAGTGGGATCACTGTGAGTCTCTCTCCGTTTAATTTGATGTTGGCTTGCTGTATATGAGGCAGGAGGATCTTACAGAAGTTTAAGGTCTTCCTCTGCTATAAGCCTTCTCAAAGCCAATCTGGGCTACATGAGAACCTGTCTTTTTTTCTTTTAGGCGCATGAGTGTTTTGCCTGAATGCATGTATGTGCACCACATGTGTGCTCAGTGTCCCGGGAGGCCAGAACAGGGTGTTGAATCCCCTGGAATTCAGAGGCCCTGTCTTTAAAGAAGCGAGTGCATAGAGAGATGGCTCTATAATCCTTCCCCAACAGAAGGTAACTGAGGACACCCTTGGGAGCACTGTCCCTCCTCCATGTGTACACACATGGGTACACCTCACACCCATACATACACAAATCTGGTCTAACCTACCTGAAAGGAGAAGAATATACTCTTGAAGTGGTCCTATAGCACCTTGATTTAAATCACGGAGCAAGTTTAAAAGGACTATAGATTAATAGGACCATAATTGCAAAACTACAGATCTTGCTTCATCACAGCTCATAAAACTTTAAAAACTCATGATAATAACCTTCTGGTTTAGTGAATAAAATAACTGAAAGCAAGACTAGGGCGCAAACCTTCAGGAATAAAAATCTTACATGCTGGGGCTCATCTTCTGCAGACATTGCATTGTTAACACACAAAGCTTCTAGAAACTTCTGCTTGAGGATAATATAACGAAACCTAAGAAAGAAGAAACATTAAAATGATTAAAAAGTTGAATGATCTCATCCGCAGTAGCATACATCTGTAAGTTCTGACTCAGGAGGGTAGATAAGGAGGAACATGAGAAGACACTATTTTGAAGAAACCTCAGCTTCTGAAACACAACAGGCAAAGTTTGATTTCTGCAGGACTGCAGACTAAGCCCAGGATTCTGCATGTGCCCGGTGTACCATCTTTTTCTGTTTGCTTGTTTGTCTGTATTTTTTTTTCAAACATTCTTTTTTCTCTTTAAGATTTATTGACTTGTTATGTATACAGTGTTCTGCCTGCAGGCCAGAAGAGGGCACCAGACCTCATTACAGATGGTTGTGAGCCACCATGTGGTTGCTGGGAATTGAACTCAGGACCTTTGGAAGAGCAGGCAATGCTCTTAACCACTGAGCCATGTCTGTATTTTTTGATACAGGGTTTCTCTGTGTAACCCTTGATGTGGGAGTGTAATATATCAATCTGTTGATTTCATTGGTTAAGCAATAAAGAAACTGCTTGGCCCTCATAGGTTAAAACATAGGTGGGTGGAGTAAACAGAACAGAATGCTGGGAGAAAGAATCTGAGTCAAGGAGTCGCCATGATTCTTCCACTCCAGGCAGACACAGGTTAAGATCATTCCTGGTAAGCCAGCTCGTGGGTTACAGCAGATTATTAGAAATGGGCTATAAACCCTAACTGTCCTGGACCTCGCTTTGTAGACCGGTCTGTCCTCAAACTCACAGAAATCATCCTGTCTCTGTCTAGGAGTGCTAGGATTAAAGGTTTGTGCCACTTCTTCCCAGCACCAGGCACACAGTCTATCACTGAGCTAGAGCAACACTCCAGCCATTTTGTTTGATCAAATTGGGCCAGCAAGATGGCTCTACAGGTAAAGGTGCTTGCTAACACACCTGAAGACCTAAGTTTGAGCCCCAAACCCCAACATAGTGGAAAGATAAAATCAATTGTTATAAGTTGTCCTCTGCTCTCTACATGTACACTATGGAAAGCACATGTGCACATATATACACATATAATTACATGGGGTTTTTTTTGTTTTTGTTTTTTTTGAGACAGGGTTTCTCTGTGGTTTTGGAGCCTGTCCTGGAACTAGCTCTTGTAGACCAGGCTGGTCTCGAACTCACAGAGATCCGCCTGCCTCTGCCTCCCAAGTGCTGGGATTAAAGGAGTGCGCCACCACCGCCCGGCTAATTACATGTTTTAAAAGGCATCAGTTATTATTTTAAAATAAACCTAAAAACCATGATTTTCTAGTATCTGACAAACAAACTTAGAAGTTACTCTAAGTAAAACTGGGCTCTGGAGAGATAGCTCATTAGTTAAGAGCAGATGCTGTTCTTGCAAAGGACCTAGATTCAGCTCTACACAGACACTTACAACTTTTGTAATTCTAGTTCCAGGGGATTTGGCATCCTCTTCTGATCTCCAGAGGCACCACACACACACATGGTTACAGTAAGAGAATAAGACCAAATTACTGCTGACTGCTCATTGAACAATGAAGGCCAAGAGGGAGCAGGAAGACATCCTTGAAGCCTGTGCTGATATCTCTTTGCATACATACTACCGACTAAGTAACTGCATTTCAGACTTGCAAAGACTTCAAGAACTGTAACTATGTAATGTATCCTATGGATGCAGTGTGCTGCTTCATAGGAAGGCTACATTAAATGTGTTTATTGTTCTGCTAGGCTGCTACAATGACAAGACACTAAAAGTTTAAAGTAAAATCCTACCTTTTTTTGTCAAATTTTTCCATACATTCTAGAGGCTGAATGAACTGAAGAACTTCATCCCATTGACCATCGAGAATTAGTTGCCTAAATAAAGAAAAACCCAGAATGCTAATCAATTCAGGTCACACTAACAGCTGATAGAGCAGATGACAAAACAGACATTAAAGCAAATAATGAGATTAACCTGATTCCTCTAACATTACAGTATTCTTTTACAACAAAAATTTCTCAATATTGACTTATGATAACAGTAAATTTATAAAAAAGGATGGGCAGAAGGACTTTTATAAGATTACCAACATTTTACTTAAAGACTACGAATAACCAATCAATAGTAGTTTTATAAAGAAATGGTTTTTTTTATTAATTTTTATTGAGCTCTACATTTTTCTCTGCTCCCTTCTCTGCCTCTCCCCTTCCCTTCAACCAAGGTCCCCATGCTCCCAATTTACTCAGGAGATCTTGTCTTTTTCTACTACCCATGTAGATTAGATCTATGTATGTCTCTCTTAGGGTTAAAGGAATGTTTTAAACTTAAAAAGGGAGAAAGGGCACAATTTCAAAGGTTAGATCTTTAAGATGAATACATTAATTTAATAAAAACTTTCTATCCTGTAATTCTTTCCATTTTACCTCAGACCAGTAAAATTCTATCATAAGCCAGCAGGCTCCTGGAGAGGACTCAGGGGCCAGTACTAAGTTCCAGAGGTATCAACACTTGAAAGACAACGGCAAGCCAGGTATGGTAGAGCAAATCTTTAATCCCAGCACTTGGTAGGCAGAGGCAGGTGAATCTCTGAGTTTGAGGACATCCTGGTCTACAGAGCGAGTCACAGGACAGCCAAGGACACACAGAGAAACCCTGTCTCAAAATAAGAGGAGGAGGAGGAAAAGCAAGACAAGGGTGAAAGAGCACAGTCTCAGAACTGGTTCCTCACTCCAGCACTGTGTAGGTCCCTGAGGTTAGAGGACCACAGCATGGGTGCGGAAAGTACAAGTTTAATACGCTGCAGCTCATATAAGAAACCTTTGGTTCTCCTTTCAGCTCCATGTTCATGAATTAGGAACAGTGTATTTCTTTCAAGAATACACAGTCCTTCTCAAGGATATTTGGAATCATTAAAATAAAATATATTTCTATCTAAGAGCTTGGTATTTTCTTTTCCTTGCAAGCCAGTTTAGGATATATTCAGTTTTCCACTGTGGCAAAAATGGCAATTTCCCTTGCCTTGAAAAATCCCTCCTGCTAAGAATTGTGCCCTAGAAAAATAATTCAAAATACAGAAAGTGCCATATATAAAAACTGTTCAATAGAGTATTTAAGAAAATTAGAAACAATGATCTAAAAATGGGTGAAGCATTAAGAGACTAAATTGAAAAGTTTTAACATATATATTTGAAATCACAGAGAATTCTTGTGATACAACAAATTTTTTTTTGACAGTCTAGCTCTGGCTGTCCTGGAACTTACTATATAGATCAGTGGTTCTCAATCTGTGGGTCTCAACTCCTTTGGGGTCACATATCAGATATTTACATTAGGATTCAAAACAGTAGCAAAATCGCAGTTATGTAGTAACAACAAAAATTACGTTATGGTTGGGGGTCACTACAACATCCGAAACTGTAATAAAAGGTTGCAGCATTAGGAAGGTTGAGAACCAGTAATGTAGACCAACCTAGCCTGGAACTCACAGAAATCTGCCTGCCTTTCCTCTCAGGTGCTGGGACTGAAGACATACATGCCTGGAAAAATATCTATTTTAAAAAAAATATACACAAGAGGGGCTGGAGAGATCATTCAGTGGTTAAAAGTACTGCCTGCTCTTCTGGAGGACCAGGGTTCAATTCCCAGCATCCACATGGCATCTCTAACTTCAGGTCTGGGGATCTGACACCTTCTTCCAGCCTTCTAGCCTTCACAGGTACCAAATATGCACATGGTACACAGACATACATTCAGGCATAACACAAATATGCATAAATAAAGCTTAACTATATATTAAAATGTATATGTGCGTGTCCATAAATATATACATATATATTAATCACAATTGCTCCTAGGTAGTGGTAAATTTTCTTTATTTTTAATAATGAATATATTTCTATAATTTATTTTATGGCATTTGTTTCCTAGTACTCCTTATGCATATTTTAGAAATGTTTACCTTTCCAGTGCCTTGGATTTCTTGAGTACTTTTTAAATTGCTACGATAACACTGTGACTCCAAAGACTATGCATCTTACCACTGAAAACATTCTACAGATCTATTACTATACACTGTGAACATTCCATCATGAAATAAAAACCAATTATTCAATTATACTTACAGTCTTTTATGAGCATATTACACATACCACTACCATATTAATGCTCTTCTTTGGAAGAGCTACATGTAAGCCTCATAGTAATGATGTAACATACCTCAGGAAAAGCATATCATCTGAAAATAGGCCATTTATGACTCCACTTTCCTTCTCAAGGGCCAGCATACTAATATGAAGCTTCTTTGAATTCAAGAAGTCCAAAATCAGCTTAATGATTTCCACCTCCTTCACATTCACGGTCTCTTCCGCCGTCATATTGCTAGCCTAAATAAATGAAAACAACAAAAAATTTAGTCCTACTGTTTTATGTGTAGGTTTAGTCACCTAGAAATAACAATGTCACTTGGCATTTCAAAGTAAAATTAACTATCAAAACTGAGCCATTCTTTATGTGTTAAAAAATATAACTCAGATATTGTAAAAGTACTAATCTGTGAGAAATACACATTGGAGTGATGACAGATGAAATGATGAGGTCTGAAGGGTCTCAGAATAATCTGCAGTAACAATATCAGGTGTGTCTAACACTCAAGACACTGCCACAATGCTGTCACCTACGAAGCCCATCTCAAGAATACCTCCCCTTCCCCAATTGAGTTAACAACAACAAAAAAAATCATAATTTTAAGTAAGTTTACAATTTTTCACTGTGTTAAATTCATATACAGCGTAGGAAACATGCAGCCTGTGGATCAAACATTGGTCGCCCATGAATCATTTTGGAGTTAAACATAATAAGGCTCAATTGAAACATGGAATGTATTGGTAATTTCAGTGTTGTACTGGTAATATCAACTATATTTCAACACTTTAAAATTCCTTCAACTCAGATTAGATTAGTCATGGGTCTAAGGAAAACCAAATACCATTATTATGCTAAAGAAACATAGCAATAAAACAACTCCTAACAATATTCTGCTGTACCTATCTAGAGATCAGCGTCTTGCTCAGTCATCATGACAAAAGTTTCCTCTTGCAGCAGATGGAAACTAATACAAAAACCACAGCTCAACAATGTGCAAAGAGTGAGACACTTTGGAACATTCAGTCACAAATGGGATGACTTCATCAAACCTCTCCCACTTCAGGGATCACAGAACTATGCGAAGAGGAGGCTGAACAATTCCAAGAGCTAGAGGGGATGAAGACACCAAAGGAAACAGTGCCTTCCAGACATAATGGTACTGACACACATATGAACCCAAAAGCAGCATGCACTGGGGCTGCACAGGTCTAAGACAGATGGGGTCCCAGTGCTCAGAGGGGGACATGGACAAGGACTCCCATCCCTAAACAAGAACCTACCTCCAATTGACAACTGCTTACAAAGGGAAAATTAGTTTTCTTCAACAGAGTCTCACTGGGTATATAAGCCACACTTAAGGGCAGGTCCCAAGCCTAGCAGTAGATGACCAACACAAAACAAACTCAATGATATTTCTGTAGAATTTTTTTTGTCTCATATTGCTTTGTTTGGGCATTTTTTTAAAAACTTACTGGTCTTTTGCTCGTGTATTATGGTTTTCAATTTTGTTTTTATGGATTTGTTTGGGTGTGTATTTCATGCACATTTTCATTTTCTAAAAATTCTTGTTTGATTTTTTTTTATTTGCCTGTTTTCTCAGAGAGAGAGAGAGAAAGAAAGGAGATGTAGAGTTGAATGCATAGGGAGGTGGAAAGAATTGGGAGAGGAAACTGTGATCAGAATATTTCATTAAAAAAACTGTTTTCAACAGAAAAAACTAAAATTCCTCTTCCTAACACTTACCTATAATCTGTAAAGATACAACTGAATACACAGGCTGTGAAAGCAGAGAGATTTATAACTCAGAGGACTGAAAATTAGATCCTCTCATTTTGCACAAGCCATATACAACTGTACTTTTCAAATGTTAAAACACATAGGAAACACCCTGACAGATTACAAGAACATGGACAAAGGTAGCTCTCACTTTGCCACATCTACTGTGAAAATGAAGAGCATTCTCAGCAATCAGACTGTCCACATTCCAGAAAATGTGACATCACACTGAAGGGGTGTGGTTACTATAAAGAGCCCTGAGAGGAACCTTTCAGGAGGACTTAGATCACACCAACATCAAGCTGAGTTTCATTGGAAAGAAAAAGAAGAGGTTCTGGGTTGATGAATGGCTACTGTCTGAACTATCTGTGGTCATGTTCAGAACAGGACCGGGAGTGTTACACTGAGCTTCCATTACAAAATAAGGTCTGCACATGCTCACTTGCCCAGCACTGTTATTATCCAGGAGAATGGGTCTCTGGTTGAAATCTGAAATATCTTGGGTGAAAAATATGTTTTGTTTCTCAAGCCTAGATAACCCTTGAAGGAAATGATATTAAATTTGTTTCAATTCCATGGCTTTGAACCAACAAGTCACAACAATTAAGAACTGACCATCACAAAGGTTTTAGATGGCCTCTGTGTGTCTGAAAAGGGAGCAGCGTAGCATGCTGATGAGTGAGACCAGAGTTACCCAGCTCCAGAAACAAGAATCATAAGTACAATTTGGGAACAATAAAAATAAAAAACCTCTATTAAAGAAAACAAACTCATAGCAGGGCTGTCCATTTGGCTCAGCAAGTAAAGGTCCTTGCTGTCCAGCCTGACAACCTGAGTTCAATGCCCAGGACATACACAGTGAAAAGAGAGGAGAGACTTCTGGCAAGTTGTCCTCTGACTTGCACATTCTATGACATGCATTGACTCACACAGACACAAAATAAACAAATATATGTAAAAACTTCCTCAGAGCAATGTAAGATTATCATGCTAATGGACTAGCTGCAAGAAATAGTCCTGATAACTAACAGGACTATCAGGAAGCTTTCTTTCTCATAGGACCAAGTCATTCTAACCAAGCTCACAGAAACATAAGCACAAGCTTGTAGATAATCCAGTTCTGCTCTTCTCAATCTGTTAATTCTCTATTTCTCCATGAAGAGAAATGCAAATGTACAGCCAACTAGAATGTTCTCATCATCAAACAGCATACTGTCTGTTATACAGAGAAGCTGCATGGATAAGGAGAAGAGTGTGTTAAGATAATTACTTAACTAAAAAAAAAAAATTATAGCCCCTGGCTAACCTGCAACTCGCTATATGGACCAGACTGGCCTCTAACTCACAGAGATCCACCTGCCTCGACCTCCTGAGTGCTGGAATTAAAGGCATGCACCACCATGCTAGACTTATTTATGTGTATGGTTTCCCTGCTTATATATCTGAACACCATGTGCACACAGTACCTAAGGACACCAGAGGAGGACATGAGATCCCTTGGATCCATCGTGGAAACCGTCATGAGGGAGGGGGACACACGACCACAACACACACAGGACGGAACAGGATACATCACATATGTTCAACTAATGGTAGTTAAACAAACTTGAGATGCACAAAATGTTTGGCAGTGGTGACTCATGCCTTTAATCCCAGCACTCCGGAGGCGGAGGCAGGCAGATCTCTAAGTCTGAAGTCAGCCTGGTCTATACAGAGTCCTAAGACAGTCAAGGTTACGCAGAGAAACCCTGTCTTGAAAAACAAAACACAAGTCGGGCAGTGGTGGCACACACCTTTAATCCCAGCACTTGGGAGGCAGAGGCAAGTGGGTCTCTGTGAGTTCAGGCCCAGCCTGGTCTACAGAGAGAATTCCAGGACAGCCAGGAGTGTTTCACAGAGAAACCCTGTCTTGAAAACAAACAAAAACCCAAAACGAAAAAAAAAAAAAAACCAAACAAATACACCAGCTTGGTCTACAAGAGCTAGTTCCAGTACAGGCTCCAAAACCACAGAGAAACCCTGTCTCGAAAAACCAAAAAAAAAAAAAAAAAATAGAAATGGGCTAGTCCAGGTGCAAGAGTTAGCCAAGAGGCTAGATATAATGGGCCAAGCAGTGTTTAAAAGAATACAGTGTTCGTGTAATATTTCGGGGCATAAGCTAGCAGGCGGCTGGGATGCTGGGGACGCAGCCCCGCCGCTCCTATTACTACACTTCCCAGCCTATGGTTGCTGAGAACACTTACTTAGAAAAGAATTCACAAAGGAACAACAATAGGGTATATTCCACTGAAATAGGGGGAGGGATTTCAATGTCCGCATATCCATTAATAAATGGTAGCTCTTTTGAAGTCACAACGTGTAATTCTGTGTTTCTTAGGGATTTTCTTTTGAGAGGTAAATTTTTACTTATATTCAATAACTAAACTAGGGGCTGAAGAGGTCACACAGTAATTAAGAACACTGGCATGGATAGTGATGGCACACGCCTTTAATCCCAGCACTTGGGAGGCAGAGGCAGGTGGATTTCTGTGAGTTTGAGGCCAGCCTGCTCTATAAGCAAGTGCCAGTACAGGCTCCAAACCTACACAGAGAAACCCTGTCTTGAAAAACCAAAAAAAAAAAAAAGTACACTGGTTCAGCTGTGTGTATTAGTTTTATCCCAGCACTCAGGAGGCAGGTCTTTGTGAGTTCAAGGCCAGCCTAGTTTACACAGTGAGTTCAACAGTTTGAACCACATAGAGAGACTCTGTTTCAAAACAACAAAAAGAAAGGAAGGAAGGAAGGGAGGGAGGGAGAATAGGGGGGAAAACCCACCACCAACAGAAAAAATAAAACCACTGTTCTTCTAGGCGTTCAGTTCCAAACACCCACATGGCAGCTCATAACCCTCTCTAACTCCAGTCCCAGGGGATCTGATGCCATTTTCTAGCTTCTTCAGGTACTACACCCATAAACACAAAACACCCATAAACACAGAATACAGGCAAAAGAAAAAGTTTGAATATAAAATTAGATTTATAAATCTAAGATTACAGGCCCCCCTGCACGTGGGAGACAGTTATATAACTTATTCTATCTGAGAGGTCCCTGGAAGTAGGACCAGGATCTCTATCCATGGTACATGAGTTAGCTTGTCTGGAGCCCATTCCCTATGATGGGATGCCACGCTCAACTTTAATGCAGGCAGGTGGAGGGGCCTGGTCCTCTCTTTATTTAAGAGCCAGGCTTTGTTGACTCCTCTTTGGGAGGGGTGGATGGGGGGTTGTGCTGGAGGAGGAGGCAGGGGGAGGGAGAACTGTGGTTGGAATGCAGAATAGAATTTTAAAAAACTTTTAAAAAATCATTTTAAAAAGAAATCTAAGATTAAAGTCAACATTAACAGACTAAAAATAATAACAGAAATGTAGTTTATACATAAAGAAAATTTTCACTGAGTGGTGGTGGTGCAGGCCTTTAATCCCAACACTCAGGCGGCAGAGGCAGGCGGATCTCTGTGAGTTCAAGACCAGTCTGTCTACAGAGTGAGTTCCAGGACAGGCTCCAAAGCTACTTAGAGAGACTCTGTCTTAAAAATCCAAAATAAAAAAATTTTCATGAAAAACTAGCTGCAAGCGGTAACATACTATAGTGAACTCAGCACTCGGGAGGCCACATCAGGACTACCGAGAATTTGAGGTCAGCCTGAGCTATCTAGTTTGTCTAAGGCAAATTCAGGCTACACAGCAAGACAATGTCTCAAAAGAAAAAAATCAGGGCTAGCTTTCTAACCAAATATAAATAGAAATGACTTAACTGTTCCTTTGCAATGACGTTGCTTACTTAAAATACAGAATAGGGAAGAAGGAAAACATGGATGGCTAAGAATGATTCAGAAGTTAAGGCAGAAGAAATTAGGATAGTTAAAAAAAAGTGCTTACAGTTTTCTTTCTATGATTTGCATTTAATTTTTGTGATTTACTTCAACTCATATTTTAGAAAGGGGAAGCACATATTCTATTGGATACTATAAAGTCTGGGATAATCAGAAATTTTGAATTTATAAAGTCAGTTAAATAAAAGAAAAGAAAATAGATATTCTTTAAGTAATTTTTTAAAGATTATTTATGTATAATGTATGTAGTATTCTGCATGCATGCATGCCTGTGCGCCAGAAGAGGGCACCAGATCTCATTAAAGAGAGCTGTGAGACACATTGTGGTTGCAGGGAATTGAACTCACAACCTCTGGAAGAACAGCCAGTGAGTGTTCTTAACCTCTGAACCATCTCTCCAGGTCTCTTTAAAAAATTTACCAAATGAAACTTTCCTTCTAACTACAAATCTCCATCATTCTGCTAATCACCTATAAACACGTGTCCTTTCTTTATGTTGACAACCATCTTCTGACCTCCGACTCACTTACCTTCCAGAACTGTGGATGGTGGTGACCCACAGAAACAGACTGTGGGGCTGAAAGTGTGAACATAAAGGATTTAGCTACCATGCAAGAAGCACTGGACCACATAAGCCAGGCATGGTGATGCAAACCTGCAACTCCAGCCCTCAGGAGGAAGAGGCAGGAAGACTGGGTCATCCTTGGCAATAGAGCAAGTTCAAGGCCAGCATGGCCTGCTCAAAATATAAAAAGGGGACCAGAGAACTGGCTCACTACCTAAAGGCACTGACCACGAAACCTGAAACCCTAAGTTTGATCCTTGGGAATCCATGTCTTAGAAGAAGAAAGCCTACCCCCACAGGCTATTCTCTGACCTCCACATGTATACAATGGCGTGCACACACAAATACACAACACACACCAGAGAATAGACTTTTAAAAGCTAAAACAAGAAGAAACATATTATACCCGGGCATGGTAGCACACTCCTAAATCGCAACAGTGGGATAAAGCTGGGGTAAGGTGGGGAATCAGGGACAGACATGACAACAGACAATTGAGGACATATCGAGACAAATGATGTTTAAAGCCTGGTGCTACTTTATTTTCTTTTTTCTTCTTCTTCTTCTTCTTCTTCTTCTTCTTCTTTTTTTTTTGTTTTTTGTTTTGTTTTTCGAGACAGGGTTTTCTGTGGCTTTGGTTCCTGTCCTGGAACTAGCTCTGTAAACCAGGCTGGTCTCGAACTCACAGAGATCCGCCTGCCTCTGCCTCCCGAGTGCTGGGATTAAAGGCGTGCGCCACCATCACCCGGCCTGGTGCTACTTTAAGTAGCTACAGAAATAAAGTTAGCAGATACATATACCTAAAATGTCTCTCAAAAAAAAAAATACAAGCAATTGGCAATAATGGTTGTTTCCCAAAGACCTAGATAGGTAACAGGAATGGTTAGATGACTTTTTATGATGTACCTTGTTAAATCTTTTGAATTTTGTACCATTACAAATATTAGCCAGGCAGTGGCAGTGCACACCTTTAATCCCAGCTCTCGGGAGGCAGAGGCAGGTGGATCTCCATGAGTTTGAGGTCAGCCTGGTCTACAGAATGAGTTCCAGAACAGGCTCCAAAGGTACACAGAAAAACCCTGTCTCGGAAAACAAAAACAAAAAAATATACATTCAAAAAAATTAAATGTGAGGCTAGAAAGAAGGTTCAGTAGTTAAGAGAGCTTGTTACTCTTCCAGAGAACCCAAGTCCCAGTTCCTAGTATCCACATCAGTAGCTCACAACCACTTGTGACTCCAGCTGTAGAGTACCCAGCTTCTTCTCTGGTTTCTTCAGGCAACTGCATACATGTGGCATACACATGACATTTTTTTAAAAAAATAAAAGTTTCTACATAAGAGTTTTGCACAAACACACAAGTATGGTAATCCCAGTCCTTGAAAATTTGCAGTAAGTAGATGGCAAGCTTAAGACCAGCCTAGACTACATAAGTTAACCTGAGCTATATACTAAGATCCTATGTAAAAAAAAAACAAAACTTTTAAATAATAAAACAGAAGCAAACAGTTATGCCATGTATAGTAGCATATACTTTAAAAATAGCAGCACTCTGGAGACAGAGGCAGTATACTGCATTCCCTTCCTGGAAACATCCCACTTTCTATCTATCAACTTAACCATTGTGAGTATTCTAAATGAAACATGTATATCTAAAGCTTAAAGACCAATATCCACATATGAGGAGAAAACATACAATGCTTGTCTTCCTGGGTCTAAATTGCCTCATCCAGGACGACTATGGTGTTCCACATTCTTGAGAAGCTGAGGCAGGACTATATGCTCAAACCTCAGCAATTCCAGGCAGTCTTATGAACACAGAAAGACTCCCATTTCAAAGGATCATCATCATCTTACATAGCTCAGGCTGGTCTCAGACTTGAGATCCTCTTGCCTCAGCCTCCTGAGTATTGCAGATAAAGGTATGCACCCTGCCAGTGGATTACTGATAAGAAAACAACTTTTAATTTTAAAATTAAAAATATGGGGCTGCAGAAATAATTCAGCAGTTTAAAGCAAATACTACTCTTGCAGAAGACCCAAGATCAGTTTCTGTACCCATATCCAATAAGTTACAACATGCTTGAACTCCTGCTCCCAGGGATCTAACACCCTCCTTAGGGCCACAAAAGGCACCTATACACATATGGCATGTGCGCGCGCGCACACACACACACACACACGAATAAAAATAAAACTAAACCCTTAAGTTTTTAAAATAAAATTAAGCTAAAAAATTTACAAATGAAAAATGTTTAAATTAGATCACAAAGGTTCTGTTCTATTATTGAGCTGCAAACTAAAGCAGAATCCCCAAAACAAGATTAACTGCTTAGTTTACAATATATAAACACTGGGTACTATTCTTAGATCTTATGTATATTGTTAATAGAGCCTTACAAAACCATTCTTCACATCCCCTCCCTACTGGAAGATGCGCCTCTAAATACATGCAAATATCTGTCTTAATTAAAGCACATAGATTAGAACGCAGTATTTTGGGTATGGTTTGGTCAGTAACGATATACAGTAAACTAACACTTCTCACAACCGAGGCCGTTTCACAGTGAATGCACCAAAAAAACTGCTGAATGTCATCACTTACTTGTGATCTACTTTTTACATTACCTAAAGTTTCATCACCAAGCCTCCCTCACCTCCACATACATTTTGAGGCATTATTAGTCTAGGTTGTCCTGAAACTTGTTATGTAGACCATGCTCCAAACTCACAGTAATCCACCGTCTCCCAAGTGCTGGAATTACAGGCATTTAGGCACCATGTCTAACTGCTTTTTGAGACAGAGTCTATATGAGATCCTATAGCTCAAGCTGGCCTCAAAGTTGCTGTGTAGCAACTTGGAACTAATGATCTTCCTGACTCCACCCCCAAGGCCTGGATTACAGATGTGTGCCACCATACCCACCTCCCCTTTTTTCCTTTTCTTTTTTTTTTCTTTTTCCAGAGTTGAGGACAGAATTCCAGGCCTTGAGCTTACTAGGTAAGTGCTCTACCACTGAGGGAAATCCCCAATAATCCCCCTGCAACTTTTCTTAAAATTGATAAACAAAACTTACTCAATTCTATCCCTAAGTTTTTCAAAATAACCTTTGAAAACTGTTAAAACCAGAAGTTGAGAGACAGCTCATCAATTAAGAGCATCTACTGCTTTTATAGAGGGACTGAGTTCAGTTCCCAGGACCAACATCAGACAGCTCACAATCACTTATAACTTCAGCTACAGGGGAACCTCTGGTCTCCCTGGGTACCAGCCCTAAGAAGCACACACCCCTACACAAATACACACATACACACACACACACACACACACACACACACACACACACACACGCTCCTCCCCCCCCTTTTTTTTCTGTAGCTCTGACTATTCTGGAACTCACTTTGTAGACAAGTTGGCCCTGAACTCACAGAGAGTGCCGGAATTAAAGGCATACACCACCACACCAGGCTAATTAAATAAATCTTTAAAACAAAAACATTTAACTAGTACTAGCAAGTTGCCTCAGTAATTGCCACCAAGCTCAATGACCTGAGTTTGATCCCAGGACCCATATTATGGAAAGAGGGAGCCAACTTCTTCAATTTGTCCCACGCACAGTGTATGTGCATGCACACAAAATAAGTAAGTAAATAAATGTAACTGAAAGTTTTAAACATATATTTAAGTATTTTTTACGTGTAATCTCCAGTCTGCATACATCAGATACAATGTTAAGTCACTATGGTGAACATGAGAATAACACAAACACATGCACACTTGGTTTTAAAACAGTGTGATTATTTTTGTTTTCCAGACAGGGTTTCTCTGTGTAGCTTGGGAGACTCTCCTGAAACTCACTCTGTGGACCAGGTTGGCCTCCAACTTACAGAGATCTACCTACTTCTGCCGCTCAGTGTGATAGTTTATAAAGAACATGAAGTACAGAGTGCATGAGTATAAAAATTTTTTATACATGGGTATAAAAATATTCTTTTTAAATTTTGTTTTTTGGTTTTTTTTTGGTTTTTCGAGACAGGGTTTTTCTGTGGTTTTGGAGCCTGTCCTGGAACTAGCTCTTGTAGGCCAGGCTGGTCTCGAACTCACAGAGATCCGCCTGCCTCTGCCTCCCGAGTGCTGGGATTAAAGGCATGCGCCACCACCGCCCGGCTTAAATTTTGTATTTTATTATTTAATGTATGAGTATTTTGCCTGCATGTGTGTCTGTGCACCACTCAGGCACCTAATGCCTACAGAGGTAAGAAGAGGGTGTTAGATCCCAAGACTGGAGATATAGATGGTTGTAAGCCACAATATGGTTTCTGGGACTTGAAGCCAGGTCCTCACAGAGCAGTCAGTGCTCTTAGCCACAGAACCATCTCTCCAGCCCCAAACTATTAGTCTTTGAAACTACGCAGAGTAAGTGAAAAGGTACTAACATTTATTTACAGAAAGTCTTGTGCTAGATACTTCCATACATTATCTATCTATATTAGTCCTCATGCCCCTGTGATCATCATTTTACAGGGGATTACACTTAAATGCTCAGGGCTGTGAAATTTACCCTAGAGAAAATAAGTACACGGCCCAGATGAAATGGTCAGTCTGTCCAAACCAGTAGTTCCCAACTTTCCTAACGCTGTGACCCCTTAATACAGTTCCTCACATTCTCGTGACCCCAACCATAAAGTTATTTTCATTGCTAATTTTTAATGTTATAAATCTTAATGAAAACATCTGATATGCAGGATATCTGATATGTAACCCCTGTGAAAGAGCCGCACGAACCCCTCAAAGGGGTCGAGACCTGCAGGTTGAGAACCACTGATCAATCTGCACATTTCCCATTACATTTCAATCTGCACATTTTCTCTTAACTTTTTACAGGGCTTTAAAAAAGAAGGAAAAATTAGAATTTAAGTGATGGTGAACCTAATATCAGTCAAACTTTCAAAACCTTAAAAATAACAAAACTGAAATCTGACTTTTTTCCTAGGCTATGTAAGAACTTGCTATTCATTAACTAAGCTTCTTAAACTTTTATACTTAAGGACAGAAGAAACTAAACTCAGCTGAGAGTTTACTTGGCGTCAGTGAACTCCAACGGGAAATCTACTTTGAAATCTCTAAATGTTATCATAGAAATTAGTGTTAATACTGCCTTCCCGCTGTGTTTTGCACAAACATGTCCAACTCTTCACGGGAAATTCAGGACTCCTTCCTGCGTCACTTGCATGCCTACAGATCAGTTTCTTATTCATCCTCTTCTTCGTTTCTGTTGTTCTGGGGATCAAGCCCAGGGTTTGTGGAAACTATAACAGTATCTGTCACTGAACGACACGCCCAACCTGAAACGGTGTCAACACCTGAATTTGGAAAACTTAAGTCTGAGGGAATAAAACTATGTCTTCATTAGTCAAGAACTGGTGAATCACGATGAGGATTCCAGTGCCAAACATAACTCAAGTTATTAGTAACAGCCTGATTTGCAAGAAAGCATCACTAACCCTTACATACAAGAAGAAAATACCCTCTTTCACCTACATCACCATATAAGCAAGAAAAAATGTTTTTTTTAAACTCTACCAAGAATGGGGATACCCCTCAAGTGTTCCCATAATTCCTTTTAGCCCCTGTAATAAATAAGGTCCTAGGACTAGAAATGTTAAAAAGGTTACAGAGAAAACGGTAATGATCCTTGTCTGTGTCCCCTCTAATAAGAGGTGGTCAACAGATGCCTTCATGTTGTCTCAAGTGCTTGCAAATGAACTGTTCTCAACATCACAGTCCCTCTCAGACTCCAACATCAGGCATTATTCCTATTTTACAGAACGAGAAACAAACAAGGTCAGTGATAGGATACGTTATCTCTTCCAAGACTGTAATTACAGTACCAAAGAAAGAGATCCTAAATCCAGGCAATATGATTTCTAGGGAACTGAACTGCCAAGAAAAACTGGACATTTTTCTTATTTTGAAATGTTTTTCAAACTGTAGCATATACCAACCAAGTCATATGGTGTCCATTCAGTGAGAAATTATTTCACAAACAGCAAAAGAGACTGTACAATTATGTAACTAGAAATATTGGTTAACGCTATTGCTCTCCTATGATACATTCCTACTATTGATTTTCATAAAAAGGGACAAAACTAGGAAGCGGCAGGGTGGGAAATAAGTTAAATGTTACACACTCACACACACACAATAATGGCACCCCAATTCAAGGAGTTTATGTTTTGGTTGCTTTACCTATGGGTTATTTAGTTGTGTTTCCCATTTACGTGTTATTTTGTTGTTGGAAGCAATGTACCTTCCCCCAAATCTTAATGTACAATGATTCATTACATCTCCCTTAAAATGAGACCTCCAGAATGTGTCATATAAAGGAAAATTGGCTCCTCAGCGGTTCTCCTTTCTACTAAAATGTAAAGAACATATGCCAACACCTGAGACAAAAAAAAAAAAACCTGAACCTGTATTTTCTGTGAAAAAGATTTACAGCCCTTTTAAACCTGCATGTTAATTTCTGTGTCATTAACTTTTTTATAGCATTCTATGAACTCTACAACAAAGGGGGGGAAACTAAGTGTCAGGATTTCAACCGATGAATCTGGGTGGAACAAAGACTTCTCCTTTCATTATGCAGTGAGAACCAAGTTGCCAAAAAAAAAAAAAAAGAAACCATAAGCTCCCCTCAGACATCATTCGTAGTTGCTAATTGCATGACTGGATGTATAGGGAAAAATCATCAGGTCACACACTACCCCTGCCTATCTTGGTCCCTACCCCTTTGCCAAAGGCGTCGTCCCAGAGCTAGAGCCCCAATCTTTTTCTCCCCAATACAGCTAAGAGGCTTAACCCTTTGAGTTCCACAATCCCCCTCCGGTGTCTTTTACGCAGGCGCCCCCTCCCCCAAGCAGCACAACCCGCGTTCGAAATTCAGACGACGCCTCTGTCCCCACCCTCCCAGACCCCCGAAGGCCTGCTCCTAGAGACCACTGACGTCAGAAAGGGCAAACCAGACCCCCCCCCTCCCGTGTCTTCCCCCGAGCCTCGCCACTCCCTACCATTCGCCGAGCCGGGAAAGGGACAAGAGCGCAGCCCTCGGTCTCGTTCCAGCCCAGCACAGGGGCCAGGCAGATGCAGCGCCGTCAGCCCGCCTCGCGCCCCTCAGCAGCGGTGACGAGGTGGGTACCCCATGCCAGGGCGAGGCGCATCGCTCCGCCGCCGGAATCAAGCTGGCAACCAGGGGAAGGTGTGGTCCAGGAGCGGCGGCCTGGAGGGTCTCAGGTCCTGTCCCCTGGCCACCCGGGCCTCACCGGCGACCCATCTACTCGCCGTCGCCACCCAAGTCTACCCCAGACACTCCTCCCGCTCGCGACCACCACCCAGGGGGGGCCGTGGGTTCTGCGCCTCATCAGGCTCGTGACAGGTGGCGACGGGTGACCATGGCAACCCACGGTGCCCGGCGGCCCGCCCCCGCCTTCTGGAATCCACTCACCTGAGGGCTCCGGGCGGAGCCGGCACAAGCGGCGGAGGGAAACGCGGTAGAGAGGCCGGCGGCAGGAGCCGCGAGGCAGCCGATCCCCCGGCTGAGGCGCGAGCGCGAGGGCGGCGGTCGGGGCTGAGCAGCCCGCACGTCAATCCATCAGCTCGGCAGCCGGTCCCCGCCGCGTCCGCCCCAATCCCGCCTCCGACCGCTCGGCTCCGCAGACTGCGGTTGTCAAGAGCCGCTGGAGCCGGGCTCAAGCCGCCAGCTGCAGCCAATCACTGCCCGTCCCTGGGGCCGTCTCAGGACCCCTCCTCTCCTCGCGGGGCGGCTAGGCAGGTGCCTGCGCAGAAGAGACTCGGCTGGGCCGGCCCGGGAGGATAGGGCGGGGCCTGCGGGCGGGGCCTGCGGGCGGGGCCTAACGCGGAGGGGCAGGAACTGAGACTGGGCCGCCTGGAGGCTCCTGGCTCTCAACTTCTATGCCCTTAAGGATTTGGAGACTCCGGTAAGAGGATCCAGGCCCTGAACCATCGGGTGACGCTGTGTCCCAAAATAGCATGGACAGGTATGGTGGTTTGAATGAGAATTACCCTCATAGACTCATACATTTGAATGCTTGGTCCCCTGTTGGTGGACTGTTTGGGAAGTGGTTCTCAACCTGGGGGTGGAAGGACTCTTTTACAGGGGTAGCATATCAGATCTTCTGCATATCAGACATTTACATTATGACTCATAACAGTAGCAAACTTATAAAGTAGCAATGAAAATAATGTTATGATTGGGGTCATCACAGCACGAGGAAGGTATTAACGGATCACAGCATTAGTAAGGTTGATAATCACTGGGTTAGGAGGCGGGAATGCTTGGAGGAGGTGTGTCCCTGGCGGGTGGACTTTGAGGGTTCAAAAGCCCAGACCATTCCTAGTTAGTTCTATGTCTGGTGCTTGTGAATCAGATGTAAACCTCTTAGCTACATACAGTCTGCCACGATGTCATGGCTTACTCTCTGGAACCCTGAGCACAAAATTAAATGCTTTCTTTTAAAGTTGCCTTGGTCATGGTGATTTGACACAACAATAAAAAAGTAACTACACAACAGGTCTGACACTTCCAGATGTAGAAAGACCTCTGTGCACTTCTAGTATATGTGTTATACACATATACACCATATATGCATACATATATATTATGGCTTCCACTGTTATTCTACTTCATATATATAAAATTTTTTTCAAGACAGGGTTTCTCAGTGTAGACTTGGCTGTCTTGGAACTCGCTCTGTGTACCAGGTTGCCCTCAAATTCAGAGATCCACCTGCTTCTGCCTCCCGAGTGCTGGGATTAAAGGTATGCACTACCACTGCCCGGCCAATAATTTATTAATAAAGGTTAAATTAAATAAATCTTGCTTCCTTCCTCTTTTCCATACTCTACTTCTTTCCATGAAATCTTAGCAGCTTGTCTGTCCCCTTCTAGTTTCTTTTTTTGTTTGTTTGTTTGTTTTTCGAGACAGGGTTTCTCTGTGGTTTTGGAGCCTGTCCTGGAACTAGCTCTTGTAGACCAGGCTGGTCTCGAACTCACAGAGATCCGCCTGCCTCTGCCTCCCGAGTGCTGGGATTAAAGGCGTGTGCCAGCACCGCTCGGCTTCCAGTTCCTTTTATTTATTTTTGTTTTGTTTTGTTTTTCAAGACAGGGTTTCTCTGTGTAGCTTTGGTGCCTGTCATGGAACTAGCTCTTGTAGACCAGGCTGGCCTCGAACTCATAGAGATCTGCCTGTCTCTGCCTCTGAGTGCTGGGATTAAAGGTGTGCACCACCACCTCCTGGCCCCTTCCAGGTTCTTACTATGTAAAGCTAATCCTTCCTTGAAGCACCTCTCGGGGTCACTGGTTTCCTGCCCTTTTATTTACAGCAGCAGCCTCACTCCTACAATATTTGTGTAGTGGTGTTCTTCCAAATATGTGATGCTCACGGAGCTGAATTAAAGCTTCAGGAATTGTAACAATATAGAACTATAGAAGACATCCCTGGCATAAAGAATTTTGTCCAGCCAGGTGTCCAACACTTGGGAGGCAGAGGTGAGCCAATCTCTGTGAGATTTGGGCCAGCCTGGTTTACAGTCAGTTAGGGCTACAAAATGAGACCCCTCCCCCATCTAAAAATAATTATCCAGTTTAAAAAAAAAGCCAGATGAATCACGGCATTTGAGAAGCAGAGACTGGAGGACTGAGTTCAATGTCATCCTCAGTTATACAGAGTTCAGGGTTATCCTGGGCTACGTAAGGCTCTGTCTCCAAGAAAAAGATGGCGCATCAGGTCAAGCCAATGCCACAGAGCTGATGGACTGGGTTTACTCTCTGGTAGCCATATGATAGGAGAGAGCAAACTCCTGCAAGCTGTCCTCTGATCACTACAGTGAACGCTGTGGCTTGTTCAAGGCCAGGCATGCTGGTGCAGCCCTTTAATTCAGCAGGATCAACAGTATTGCAGGTTGGAGGCCAGTCTGGGCTCAGCTACATAGTAAAGCCCTCCCCTGTATCAAAATAAGATGGGACTGGAGAGATGGGCTGTGGACAGTGCTTGCCGTGCAATTGTGAAGATCAGGGTTTGGAGCTTCAGCTCCTATGCAGGACTGGTGGCTACCTGTAATCCCAGAGATTCGGAGGCACAGGTGGGATCACGGGGTGAGGGACACAAGCTGACTGATTGTCAAGCTCTGGGTTCAAGGAGAGGCCTTGCCTTGATAAATAGGATTAAGACACCCAGTGTCAACTTCTGGCTCCCCGTGCACACATAGCGCACATACAAAAAGGAAGAGGAGGGAAAACTGAAAAGATAAGGCAGAGTTTAAAGGAAAAGTTGTAGGGAGAACAATTTTAATTTCAGGGGGAAATTTTTTATTTATTTATTTATTTATTAAGGATTTCTGCTTCCTCCCTGCAACCGCCTCCCATTTCCCTCCCCCTCCCCCGATCAAGTCAAGGGGGAAATTTTTTAAAATCTGAACTTCAAAACATTAATTGCTCAGTTCACCTAAATCCTGGAAGAACATCATATAACAAGTATCTTAATCACTATTCTATTGATGTAAAGGGACACCACAACCAAGGCAACTATTATAAGAAAAAACATTTAATTGGGGGCTGGTTTACAGTTTCAGAGTCCATTATCATCATGGCAGGGAGCACCGCAGCAGGCAGGCAGACACTGGGGCAGTAGAGGGGAACTACATTCTGATCCACAGTCAGAGAGAGGCCCTGGGCCTGGCACAGGCTTTTAAAAACTCAAAACCCACCTTTCAATGACATACTTCCTCCAACAAATCCTCACTTGCTAATCTTTTCAGTCCTAATAGTGCCACTCCCTGGGGACTAAGCATTCAAATATATGAGCCGATGGGAGCCATTCTTACTCAACTACAAGCCTGGCAGAAATGAAAATATTCTGAAGAGAAATGTGTGCCCTCCTCTCAGTTGCTAGACTTTTGAGACAATAGTCCCTAGGACATTGGAATTTCTAGGGGTGAGGGAGATCTCAAGCTGGGAGCAAGGAAAGGCTGAAGCTGGTGCCATCCAGGGGAAGACTTTGCAGGAAAGAGATTTCACACAATGCTTAAAACTGGTTAAACTGCCTGGGAGCAGAGGCTCCCTCTGCTTGCACCTAAACCTCATGTCAGTACCCTGAAGACAGATTTGGAGGGCCACTGGACTCTGTCCTTCTCCCTCACATGGCCACATTGAATGTGGTCTTTCTCCGCCTCTCACTATTACTTGTCCATTTAATTGACATATGGAGGTGGCATACTGAGGACAGGTAACAACCTAGGTTATTAGGGTTGCCAGACCCCAGGTTCTGACCCGAGCAACTCTGGTAACATTGATTATGAATCTTCTCAGTGACAGAAGAATTAGGAAAAGAAATACAAACACAATTGTTCAGGTGGAAGCTCCACCTCCGCCCCTGCCCCCCTCCAGACCCTGTGTTCAGAAAGGCCTCCAAACAGCAGCTCCTCCTCCTGAGATGCTCCTGAAGACCCAGCCCCTAGACCTGCCACGTGCTTCCTCTCCTGCCTTTCCTGAGAGTCACCCAGGAGTAGCTTTACTCTGTTTATTAAACCTGGTCTTATTAATTTGGCAGGATTTGGTTTACTGCATTGGCAGAGAAACCCACAACTGAGGATTTTCAAAATACTTATCAACATTCTGACATTACCTAGGGTCCTCATATTTTAAAAAAAAATGCTCTATGGAACGTTTGAACCCAACACATCCTAGAAATAGCCTCACTCTTTGCCAGGATGCTTTGCTCGCTCTGGGGAATTTCAACTACGCCTAAATTTTGCCTGCCAGCGGTAACGGCATCTAAATATTTAAATCTTCAGTGAGATTTAGAAAGACACCAGTTAAGTTCAATCAGGTAAGTGTGAACACTCAGAAATGTGGTAGAAGGAAAACTACATCCTGTCTTTCCTGTACTAGGTTGGTTTGGGTTGTCAGGACGCTCCCCGCAGGGCTCCACTCCCAGCTCACGGGTCTGGACTGGTCAGATATGTTCAAGGTCAGTCTCCCAAAGCTGTGGACCTATTAGCTTCTCTTTGTTTGTCTCAATGACCAACCGAACCTCAAGTTAAAGGAAAGAACCTGTCCCATAGCACTGTAAATACATATTTGTCTGCAGCTGAGGGCCTAGAAGCTCCTCTTTGTTTAAAATGGCCAACTCAAAATTAGGGGAAGGGCACTTATTCCAGAACACCACCAAATCACTGAAAGTTCCCAGTACTCCATGGGAAAAAGGGCCTTTAGCTCCTGAATCCCCCTCTGCTCTGTGGGGAGTCTGTGTGCTTGCTGTGTATGTGTATTCACTTTTAATAGTTTGTGCCTATTGCTGTGTGTTATATCTGAGATTTTTTCCCTGCCTTTTTATTTCTTTAATTGGCTGAGAAAAACAAACACAATCAAGATGCTAAGACAGTAACATATAACTCTTAAAACCTTATTTCCTACCCTACTTCCTTGTATCAACCCAGCATTTTAGATTAAAGAAGGTGAACCTTACTCTGATGAGGTAGGGGGAAGGGAGGATTGTGTTTTATGTATGTTGTGACCCCCATACTCTATGATGTCGTGCTACAGTATACATCTAAATTTTCAGTAAGAACCAGCACTGTTAGAAGCAAATACATACTATTTATCCTTCTGGGGAAAGGGGGTACATGTAAGAAATGGACGAGACTGGAATAAGACAGCTGGTACCCCTTACCACTCGTACACTGACAACACGATGACAATTTATGTAAAAGCTGGAGGTCCCTGGTATGCTGTACGCGAGCCGGGAACTAAGCCTGGAGACTGAAAAACACACGCACACACACACAAAGAGACAGGGACACGGGCCATCCTTGATACAAGAATGCCAGTGCACACTTCACCGTGCTCAGGGGCAGCTTATATAGGGACCCTTAGCCATGCCCAGCTCTCGGGATCTTCCAGTTGCAGGCTTCATCAGGCTCAGAGCAGGTCTCATGCTCAGAGCAGCTGCAGGCACAGGTATTTTGCTCAGTTCACTCCAGCAGGCAAAGGGTCTAAAGCAAGCAAAGAAAGTCAAGGGGCCAGGGATCTGCAGCTCCCAACAAATTTATGTATTTGCTTCCTAATGAAACATCAGCTCTTACTGTCTGACCTTAATACCTGGTGGCCTAAGGGATCTCCTTTCCTTCTATACTCAGCCAGTGTTAAGATTAGATCTTCTTGGCTTTCGCTCCACTGGCTGCAATAGAAGCAACCTGTTTGGAAAAGACAAAGCTTTCTTAGATGGACTGTCCTTAGATCCAGAGGTGTCGCCTCAGCCACTCACTAAATATTACCTGAATGCCTACTGTGATTCAGAAACTAGGCCAGGCATCGTTTGGAAGCACAGGTTCTAACATGACAAAAATGACTCATGGCGCCCTATGACTTAAATGTCTACAGGCTAAGGTGGATGATTTTGAATATGATTCTCAAATCTCATTTCTAAAAAGGCAAATAGGAGCTTTTGGTGCCCCCCCACACACAAATGGCACAAAGGAATCTGAGCACAAGCCTAAACAGGGAAATTTTAATCCAAGGTGTTCAGAGAGAGTTCAGTGGAAATAAGGGAACTTGGCTGAGAGGAACCACTCGGGTTACTAGAGCATAAACACACCAGAGTTTTGTGCTTTAGGGTCAGCAGCATCCTGGCCTTGGGAGAAGGAATTTTACTACCATCACTGCTTCTCCTTAAAACCAGATTCAAGGATTAAACCCAGAGCCAGATGTGGTAGCCGCCATCTAAATTCCCAGTAGCAAGAGGCAGGAGGATCAGAAGTTCAAAGCCAGCCTCTTCTTCATAGGGAGTTCTACAATAATAACCTGGGCTACATGAGACCCTGTCTTAACTCTTTCCTCCCCAACCTCCCCCAAACAAACAGAGTCACATGGATCTACCAAAGCTCCTTAACAAAGCTTACATTATACATGCATGGTTAAATCTAGTTTTAAAAGCACATCATTGGGGCTGGAGAGATGGCTCAGAGGTTAAGAGAACTGACTGCTGTTCTGAAGGTCCTGAGTTCAATTCCCGGCAACCACATGATGGCTCACAACCATCTATAATGAGACCTGGTGCCCAGAACACTATATACATAATAAGTAAATTTAAAAATAAAAGCACATCATTGTTTCAAATAAGAAAGATGGTTTATTTACATTAACATTTGATCACTAATAAAGATAATTTTGTGAAATAGAAAATGTCATGTCCTAGGGTCAGTAAGAGGGCTCTGCTGACTAAAGCACCTACAACCAAACGTGGCGGCCTAAGTTTGACCTCAGGGACCCACTTGGTGGAAGGAAAGACCCAACTCCCACAAGCTGTCCTCTGATCTCGACATGAGTGCCATGGTACTGCATGCACACAGGCAAACATAAAAAAATAAGGAATGAGCCTAATGCCACTTAGAACTTCCTGTGAACTCTGAGTAGATACTATAAGTTCACATGTTGTATTTGCTGCTTGTTTTTTAATCGGTGTGACCAAATACCTAACAAAAGCAACCTATTTTTTTGTTTTTGTCTTGTTTTTTTGCTTTTGTTTTCTGAGACAGGGTTTCCAAAAGCAACTTACAAAGCTTTATTTTGGATCAGGAGTTGAAGGGATACATACAGTCCATCATTACAGTGGGAAACAGTGACCTCTACACTCAATATTTAAATAAATTAGATATTCAACGTCATCTTAAAGTGACAAGCACACACTATGAATGAGCCTTGTTAAGGGACATGAAAATCAAGTCAAATTTCCAGCGCCAGCAGCGAGACAAATTATCAGAGGGCATTTTCCTGGGCACTCACACCTCTACAGTGCTCAGACCCGGGAAGCCGCTTTCCCAAGTCTCCATCTGATGCTCTGGAGGTGCCTGCCTGTCATTTCCCTCACTAGATTTACCCTCCACAGACTGCTTCTGTGTCTGTGTGTGTCTGCCTACAGGCAAGAAGACAAGTTTTACTTACATTTGTGAGCAGGTATTCACTTCCTTCTGTCACTCTCCTGAGCACGTCTTCCGTGGCTCCACTCTGGGAGATGGATGCCACTCTCCTGAGCACGTCTTCCGAGGCTCCACTCTGGGAGATGGATGCCACTCTCCTGAGCACGTCTTCCGAGGCTCCACTCTGGGAGATGGATGCCACTCTCCTGAGCACGTCTTCCGTGGCTCCACTCTGGGAGATGGATGCCACTCTCCTGAGCATGTCTTCCGTGGCTCCACTCCGGGAGATGGATGTCACTCTCCTGAGCACGTCTTCCGTGGCTCCACTCTGGGAGATGGATGCCACTCTCCTGAGCACGTCTTCCGTGGCTCCACTCTGGGAGATGGATGTCACTCTCCTGAGCACGTCTTCCGTGGCTCCACTCTGGGAGATGGATGCCACTCTCCTGAGCACGTCTTCCGTGGCTCCACTCCGGGAGATGGATGTGTTCTCCATTTGCTAATGGAAGTTGGTTCAATATTACTCTCAAGAGATAAGTTGGCAAAGAGTTGGTTATTTGTTGAGGCTGAGGCTCATTCTGCTCTTCTATTCTGACTGTATGTATATGCAAAACCAAAGACCTGAGGGCACCTGTGCCCTCTAATCATCATTGTTCAAAAAAAAAAAATTAGTGAAAATGGATCAGCTCTGTTCAGTGGTACCCTGGTCAATGTCATGGGGTTGAGGATCCATCAAGGGCAACTGAAAAACTCCATTTCCAATTTTGTTTAATTTTACTGAAATTGTTACACATAGTTAGTGTCTATTCTAGATGTTGGGAGGTGGCTATCATGCCTTACTATAAGAACTCACAATTAATTAACTCTGTCTGTAAAGCCCCCTTCCCAGTATACAGGAGACTGAAGCAGGAGGACCCTTGAGTTCAATCACAGGCAGCTGAATGATGGACTGAATAGGGGCACTTAGCCAATCTCCCTTTCCTTTTTGCTTTCCAGGCCTACTCTATGCCTTTTGGGGTGAGGGGGTAGCAGCAAGGATCTCATGTATCTCTGGTGATCCTCCTGCCTCCATCTCCAGAGGTCCAAATTATAGGTGTGCACTACACTAGGCTTATGAAGTGCTGAGGATCAAGCCCAGGGCTTTATGCATGATGGGTGAGCAGTCTATCCACTGAGGAGCAGCTTCACCTCAGAAAGGCAGGAGGTAAGAGTCAAGACAATCATAGCTCTTCCTTGGAATTTTCTGTACTAGTGTTTCTGCTCCTGTCCTACCGCTGTGAAGAGACACCAAGATCAAGGCAACTTCTTTTTAATATTAATTTTTTTTCTAGACAGGGTTTCTGTGTAACAGCTCTAGCTGTCCTGGAACTCCAGGCTGGCCTTGAACTCACAGAAATCCTCCTGTCTCTGCCTCCTAAGTGCTGGGACTATGGACGTGCACCCCCACCACCCAGCTCTACCAAGGCAGTTTCTAAGAGAAAAGCATTTAATTAGGGGCTAGCTTATAGCCCCAGAGGATAAGCACATGACCATCATGGTGACGAGCAGGGCAGCAGGCAGGGAGGTAGGCTTGGTTTTATTGCAGTAGCCAAATCTTATATGAGATCTGAAAGGTGGAGGGGAGAGCGATTGAAACTGAGCCTAGCTTTTGAAATCTCAAAACCCACCCGCAATGGCACACCTCCTCCAACATAGCCACATCTCTGTTGCTGGAAGTTCTTTGTGTCTCCCCTGGTCCCGCTGGACCGGTTTCTTTCCTGCCTGTTGGTCCCCACAACCACTTATGAAATAATCACTCAGAGGCAAATATTAAATATAATTGCTTGGCTGATGACTTGAGCTATTACTGGCTAACTCTCTCTTATAAATTAACCCATTTCTGCTGATCAGTGTGTCACCACGTGGCCGTGGAGTTACCTCTGTTCTGATCAGTGTGTCACCGCGTGGCCGTGGAGTTACCTCTGTTCTGATCAGTGTGTCACCGCGTGGCCGTGGAGTTACCTCTGTTCTGATCAGTGTGTCACCGCGTGGCCGTGGAGTTACCTCTGTTCTGATCAGTGTGTCACCGCGTGGCCGTGGAGTTACCTCTGTTCTGATCAGTGTGTCACCGCGTGGCCGTGGAGTTACCTCTGTTCTGATCAGTGTGTCACCGCGTGGCCGTGGAGTTACCTCTGTTCTGATCAGTGTGTCACCGCGTGGCCGTGGAGTTACCTCTGTTCTGATCAGTGTGTCACCGCGTGGCCGTGGAGTTACCTCTGTTCTGATCAGTGTGTCACCACGTGGCCGTGGAGTTACCTCTGTTCTGGCATCTTTCTCCTTGTGCCACTGCTGGCATCTCTCCTTTGGCAGCTGGCTTGCATTCCTCTTGATCCTGCCCTTCTCCTGTATATCTGTTTGGATTTTCCGCCTAGTTATATTCTTGCCATAGGCCAAAGCAGCTTTAATTATCAACCAATGGGAACAACATACATTCACAGCGTACAGAAGGACACCCCACCTCACACCTCCTAGTCCTTCTCAAAACAATTCCATTAACTGGGATCAAATATTCAAATGGGAGCCTGTGGGGGGCATTGTCATTAACACCACCACAACTAGGAAGTGCAACAGTTTCCTCATTCTGAAGTTGTTAAAAGATAGAACCCTAGAACTGTTATCCATATTCTTAATTCTTCTTAAGTCTTTGAGTCCAGTCAAGCCTGAAGTCAGTTCCATCCTTTCTTTCCTGTGTTTCAACTAAATAAGCCAGTAAATTCCTTTTCTGCTTATACTAGTTTTTTGTTGTTGTTTTGCTTTTTATTTTTGTTTTTTTCAAGACAGGGTTTGTCTGTAGCTTTGGAGCCTGTCCTGCAACTAGCTCTTGTAGACCAGGCTGGCCTTGAACTCACAGAGATCTGCCTCTGCCTCCCAAGTGCTGGGATTAAAGGCGTGCGCCACCACCACCTGGCTTTATATTAGTTTTATATTCGATCTCTTGGCACCTTAAAAAGTCTTGAGATTAAAAACAAAGCAAATGCACACAGTGACAGGAGTACACAAATGTAATCCTAGCACTTGGCGGGTAGACGCTAGAGGATGACGTTCAGCTGCGGTGAGGTGGTTCAAGGCCAGCCTTCACTATAAGAGACCATCTCCAAACATCTCTATGGCACGAATTCTAATTGGCATAATAAAAACCCAGGGTTAAAGCTGAAGATCAGAGAAGCAGAGCGCCAGCCACTAGAGAATTCTTTTACCTCTACCAATGCTCAGACCGAAGGGACAATCCTTTCCTCAGAATGCATCTCCATACTGCATCTGTCTCTACCAAACTCAGACTGCACTGAGCTCCTGCCTCCCCCTTCCTTATATTCCTCTCGCCTCCCAGCCATACCCCTTCCGGTCTCTACCTCCTTGGTGCTGGGGTTAAAAGCCTGGGACTCCCAAGTACTGGGATTAAAGGTGTGAGCCACAACCATTTGACCTCTAATGGCTTAGTTCTGCACTCCAATCTTCATTTGTTAAAACACAAAACAGGGCTGGATTAGTTCAGCAGTTGAGAGTGCACACTGCTTGCAATGACCAAAACTTGATTCCCAGGCTTCACATGAGGTAACTCCAGCTCCTGGGGATCTGAATCCTCTGCAGACCTTGGACACATGTACTCCTGTGTACAAACCTACACACAGATACACAAGTGTGTGTGCGCACACTAAGTTTTAAAATTATATATAAATAGTACAATTGTCACATGGGCCTGGGTCATTAGTAGAAAAGGCATTTAAAACGACTGGGACGTTGAGGCAGGGAACATACACTTTCCTGAACAAAGTAGATAAAATTGAATAGTACTCAGTGTAAATTATTTAGTATACTTTTCAGAATAGAACAGGCCCTGACTAGCAGAATAGCAACAGATGGCTGGCCATGGTGGCACATGCCTTTACTCCCAGCACGGGGGAAGCAAAGACAAGTAGATCTCTATAAGTTCAAGGTCATCCTAATCAACATAGCAAATTCTCGAAAAACCATAGATATATATAGAGATCCTATCTCAACCCTCTCCCCACAAATCATGACAAATATTATTCTACTGCCATGCTTTTTTAATTTTAAAATTACATTCATTTTGTCTATGTGGGGTAGAAAAACATGAGCATACCAAAAAGAGTGTGTGATCAGATGCCAACCCAAAGGCAGAAGTTGGCTCCTCCACTTACCCCTGGTTCTAGGGGTCAAAGTCAGGTCATCAGGTTGGCAGCAAGTCTGTTTACTCACTGTTTCTTCTAGTCAGCCCTCAAACGTCATTTTTTATTTAAGTAGACTGAAACAGCTCTTCAGTTGCTTTTTGTAAATTTACATATAGGAATATTCTGCCTGCATGCATGTCTGTATACCACTTGCCTGTCTGGTACCTGAGAAGGCCAGAACCTGAATCCCCTGGAACTGGAGTTAGATGGTTGTGAGACACCTTGTAAGTGCTGGGAATTGAACCTGAGTGCCTCTGGAAAAAGTAGCCAATGCTCTTCTGATCTGTCCAACCCCTTCAATTGAATAAAATAATCAGCCCAGCTATCTCATCATCAACGGAGGTATACTATAACAATAAGATAGAAAAGGCTTTATGACAAGATAAAACAGCTAGGACTACCATACAGTAATGGACGCAGTATCATGGGAGGGGGATAAAATCACAAACTCAGCCACGCCTGGTAATGCACGCCTTTAATCCCAGCACTCAGGAAGCAGAGGCAGGCGGATCTCTGAGAGTTCAAGGCCAGTCTGGTCTACAAAGCAAGTTCCAGGACATACTACACAGAGAAACCCTGTCTCAAAAAAATAAAAATATATAAATAAATAGATAAATAAATCACAAACTCAACTATTAATGTGTTTAATTCTTCATCCTTTATTCCTTGTATCAACAGATTAAACAGATAGCATTTCCCCAAGTACTGATTTAGCGATGTTAAGAAGCACCAGTAAATTTCACAGAGTAACATTCAGTAACCACTTTAAATGTAATTTTAATCCTTATTATAAGCTAAATAAAATAATTTAATGCGATACGCTAAATACACACAAAGCCTGCATATCCTTAACTATGAAAATGCTTGCACAGTCACATACTGGTTAAATCAACTATACATTTTTACAATGAAATTACTTACATTTATGTCAATAGAACACCACCCAAAACATCCGTCCTGACTCAGGTTTATAAGCTGTGCCATCCCTGCTGCTGAAAGCACTTGTTTAGAAACTCTACTGTTACCAAGGAAGATGAGGTCCACTAACACTTAACAAATAGTTTCATTAAAAAAAAAAAAAGAGTTCTTTAGAAAAGAATATTAAAACAAATAAGCATTCTTACAAGAACTTAGTTCCTTAAAAGAAACACAAACCAGTTCATTCTCTAAGAATTTCTCCCGCCACTGTCATAAAAACTTGAAATACGTAAAGCACGAGTCTCAACTTTCATAAAGTCAAATGGACATTTAGATTACATGTTATGCAGCCATGGCATAGAGCTTGGCATACACAAGTCTACGAAACACTGCCTTTTCAGATGGAGCTGCACAACTGGCCACACTTTCAGAAGTCACTGAATCCCGGTGAAGGGTTCAGATATAAAGGCAGGCGATGAAAGGCTCAAGTTACAGAGCGAGAACTGAAGGCCTCTTCATTGCATGCCTAGCCATCGCATTACTGTAGACAAGTTAGAATGTATGGTTTCCAAATATCAAAATTTCAGATATTACAAACGGTGTCAAGATCCATAGTTGGCTTCGTCAAAAGCTTTTCTAGCCCGCTTCAATTCTTCATTCATAGTAAGTAAGTCTTTAACTCTGGCAAACTTCCTTGGGTCCTTTCGAATCAGGAAGACAATATCTTCAACTTGCACTCGACCCTGTCTCCCGATTGACATTGCCTTGTGAGTCTATGACAAGGAAATACGCTCAGTTTTAGAAGTCAAATACTTTCGTGTTTTGATTTGCTATTAAACATGCTGGCGAGGGTGAGAATTTTCTAATTACAGCTATTTATTTGTGAACCATCTGTATGTCCCTTTTCTTTATTTAATGTATTCATGTATTCATGCTCCATCTTGATACACACCAGGAGTCTGATCCTATACAAAGGGTTGTGAGCCACCATGTAGTTGCTGGACCTCTGGAAGAGCAGTTAAGTGCTCTTAATGGCTGTGCCATCTCTCCAGCCCTCCTTGTCTCTTTTCTATTACACATATATATATTACAATAAGGACATTACAACTACCAAGTGAGCTGGACAAGGTGATGTACAAATGGATGGAAATAGAAAACACTATCCTGAGTGAGGTAAGCCAGACCCAAAAAGAGGAACATAGGATGTACTCACTCATATTTGGTTTCTAGCCATAAATAAAGGACATTGAGCCTATAATTCGCGATCCTAGAGAAGCTAAATAAGAAGGTGAATCCAAAGACAAACATATACACATCCTCCTGAATATTAACCTTCATCAGGTGATGAAAGGAGACAGAGACCCACATTGGAGCACCGGACTGAAATAAATAAATCTTAAAAAAAAAAAAAGAATAGTTACACAACTGTCTTACCATTTCAGTAATGAACTCGATGACAAGGTCTTCAAGAATATCCACCGACTCGGTGTAAGGATTCTGGTCATCCCCAAACCCATACATCATACACCGTACTGCGAAAGAACAAGAGTTTTGGTTTACTCAGAGACTGACTGATTTCACCAGTACTTTTCCCTAACAACTAGAATTAAATCAAACTATAAACATAATTATAACTGGGCGAGGTAGTACATGGCTTTCTAATCCCAGTAGTCAGGAATCAGAGACAAGTGAATCTGAGTTCAGGTCCAGGATGATCTACATACTAAGTTTGTTTCAAACAAACAAAATACTACAATTGTGTCTCCAAGTATGGATTTTGGTATAAAAGGTCTGAGCAGTGTTATGAGCAGACTTACTATTTACCTCCAGAAACCTGCCTTCTTCCTAAGCTACTAAACCCTAATGTTGTTATTTGCCTAGTCTCTACCACCACTCACAGCTATCACAAGAACACCTTTAAATATAGTACAGACAAAGCTAGCGACAGCGTAGCCTTCCTTTCTTTCCTTTTCTTTTTTTTCTCTTTTTCTTTTTATGCTCTGCCTGTCCTAGAACTCACTCCATAGACCAGGCTGGCCTCAGACTAACAGAGATCCACCTGCCTCTGCCTCCTAAATGCTAGGATTAAAGGCGAGCGTCATCACACTTGGTCTGAAAGATTAGCCTTTCCTGAGAGTGATGTAGAAGTGTGGGCATTGGAAAAGAGAAGGCAGAGGTCTTCAACATTACCATAAAGGATGTGAGATAAAGTGCTCCAACTACCTTCTTATAAGAAAGAGGCTAAAGTATCACCATAGAACCTTCATCTGGCGATGGATGGAGATAGAGACAGAGACCCACATTGGAGCACTGGACTGAGCTCCCAAGGTCCAAATGAGGAGCAGAAGAAGGGAGAACATGAGCAAGGAAGTCAGGGCCACGAGGGGTGCGCCCACCCACTGTGACGGTGGGGCCGATCTAATGGGAGCTCACCAAGGCCAGCTGGACTGGGACTGATGGAGCATGTGATCAAACCGGACTCTGAATGTGGCTGACGTGGAGAGCTGACTGAGAAGCCAAGGACAATGGCACAGGGTTTTGATTCTGCTCCATGTACTGGCTTTGTGGGAACCTAGTCTGTCTGGATCCTCACCTTCCTAGACCTGGATGGAGGGGGGAGGACCTTGGACTTCCCACAGGGCAGGGAACCCTGACTGCTCTTTAGACTGGAGAGGGAGGGGGAGGGGGGAATAAGGGGAGGGGGAAGGAAATGGGAGGAGGTGAAAATTTGTAATAATAATAATAGCTTCTTTTAAAAAAAAAAAAAGAAAGAGGCTGAAGCCAGGCATGTGTTGGGATAGCACACGCCTTTAATCCCAGCATTCGGGAGATAGAGGCAGGAGGATCTCTAAGTTAGAGGCCGGCCTGGTCTACAAAGAGTCCTAGGACAACCAGGACTACACAGAGAAACTCTGTCTCAAAAAAGCCAAAGAAAAAAGAAGCAGGCTGAAGGTTTCATCTGAAAGAACAGAATATACAAGAGAAGAAAAGTCTAATTCAGAGTAATAAAATTAACTGCAAATAGCTACAAATTTGTTTAGTATTTCCTATAGGCCAGATACTATTTCAAGGCTTTTTATATATAATTCAATTCTTATGCAGGCCTCTAATTTAAACACTATTGACACCCCCATTCTATGGGTGAGAAAACTAGGGCACCAAGTGAAGTGACTCAACCTAAGGTCACACAGCTCGTTCAAAAGTGAACCTTAAATGTGACCCCAGCTGATCTGAACACAGTAATAATGCTCTTCTTTGTAGCTTAAAGAAGACAGGACTCCTAAGGACGCTTAACCTATGGTCAATATATTCTAATTCCTTCACAGACAGGCTTCACGCATTCCTGTACATATGCATTTTCTGGGAAGAACTGTAATTTTGGTCAGGTTTTCAAAGGAGTATGTGGGGCTGGAGAGATGGCTCAGCAGTTAAGAGCACTGGGTGCTCTTCCAGAGGTCCTGAGTTCAATTCCCAGCACCCATATAGCAGTTCACAATCCAATGCTCTCTTCTGGTGTACAGATATGTATACAGACAAAGCACTAATATACATAAAATACATAACTAAATCAAAGGGGTATGCAAATGCTGTCAATTCTGGAATGTCTTCTATCTTTGGATAGACACGGACAAGGTCTTTGTGCCCTATGTAGCCAAGGCTGGCCTTACATTCTTGATCCTTCTGTTTCTACCTCCCAAGTGCTGAGATTACAGGTGTGCACCACCACACTTAGCTTCCAGTCTGTGACAGAATCTCACTATGTAGGCCAGTCTGGCCCAGAACTCTCTGTCCTCCCGCTTCGACTTCCTAAGTGCCAGGGTTACTTTTATCTTGATCCCAGTGGTGACCATAAGTATACATATACAAATCTGACCAGGTTGTTCTCTTAGAACATTCCCAATTTACTTCAGGCAAGTCTTTTTTTTTTTTTTTTTTGGAATGAGAAAGTTGGGCTGGAGAGATGACTCAGCGGTTGAGAGCACTGGCTGCTCTTCCAGAGGACGCAAGTTCAATTCCCAGTAACCTCATAATGGCTCACAACCATCTGTAATGAGATCTGGTGCCCTCTTCTGTCCTGCAGGCATACATGCAGGCAGAACACCATGTACATAATAAGTAAATAATTTTTTTTTTAAAAAAGAGGAAGATGAAGAGCCAGAAAGATGGTTCTGTAGCTAAAGATGCTTCCTGTGCAATCCTGGTGATCTAAATTCACCATGTAAAAGTGGAAGGAGAGAATGAACTTCACAAAGGTATCCACAGCTTTCCTATGCATCATGGGACACGCACACTCATACATACACCAATGAACATAATAATAATATAAAAACTTTAAAAAAGACAGATTCAGTCAGCTATGGTAGTGCACACCTTTAACATCAGTACCTGGGAGGCAGAAGAAGCAGGTGGATTTCTACGAATTCGAGGCCAGCCTGGTCCACAAATAGAGTTCCAAGACAGTCAGAACTGCTACATAGACAAAAAGAATAATAATAATAAAATAAAATAAAGAACAGAGTCTCATTATGCAGCTCTGGCTGACTTGGAACTCACTTAGTAGACCTGGATAACCTTCCCTAGTGGTGGGATTAAAGGCAATCAATCACTACCATGACCAACTATATATAGATATTTTTAAAAGGAGCTTAGAGCATACTTCTAAAAAAAAAAGAAATAGGCACATTTGTAATTCCTTTTACATTGTTTTTATTCATTTTATTACTGTTAACGATATTTCATTAACTGCTTAGGAGGGGCTGAGGCAGTGTTTCTCCATGTAGCACAAATTCATAATTCTCCAGAGGATTGGGATTATAGATATGTGTCATACATTCAGCCTTAGAATAATTCCTATTTAGAAGCAAAAAGTGGTGGAGGCAACCAAAGGTAAGAAAAGAAAGGGGTGACTTGAAAGCCAAGCTGGAGTACAGTGATCCCTTGTGTTCAAAATGCCAAGAGACTTTAGGTCCCAACACAGAAGGAAGAACAAATACAGGAGAATACAAATATTTTCACTTTCTTTTTGAATTCTATTTTTAAAACTTGCCTTTTAAGAGACAATTTTAAGTTTACAGATGAGTTATAAAAGTAGGAGCATTTCTATATGCCCAATACCTAGCTTCTACAACAAATATTCATACTAAGAAATCAACATTAGTACAAGTACCTTGTTGAGATTGTACCTATTTTTCTGAGGTCCATTTTCTGTTCAGTTCCCTGTGTCTACCCCACCCTGCACCAGAGCCTCACACGTGTTGGGCAGAAGCCCTTACCACTGAGCTACACGCCCCAGGCTGTGACTCCAGACCCCAGCCTATTAACTTGTCACACCTCTGTAGCTTTCTCCAGACAACTGGTGACAGACCTTTAGCTCTTCCAAGACCTCGACACTTACAGAGAATCCTAGTCAGCTCCTGTAGACTGATCTCTCTCTTTTCTCTGGAATGCTTTTACACTATTAGAAAGAATTTCACGTCAGGGGTACAGGCCAATACATCACTCATGATGCTAACTTTGACCATTAGCTAAAGTGATGCCTGTTATAATTTCCCACTGTAAGATATTTTTTCCTTAAATATTTGAGGAAGACACGTCACAAACATTTTGATGGGTGTAATTCACCTACTTCGTCAGGAAGAGAAAACTGACATTATATAACATGTGTGTGAACAGCACATGTTCAGAAGTTGGCTGTATTTGGTCAAAAGTAAAGGCATAGAAAAACGACAGTGGATGCTTTGAAACTCTGTTACCACACCAAAAGGAAATCTTTAGAGCTGGGGATGTGGCTCTGTCAGGAGGGGTCCTGCCAGCATGCTCAAGGCTCTGAGTTTGATTCCCAGCACTGAGTAATAAATAACTGGTAGCGGCAGCACAGCCCTGGAATCTTAGTTCTTGGGAAGTGGAGGCAGAATCAGAAGTTCAAGGTCATCTTCATTTACATAGATGGCAAGGTAGGTAGGGCACCTGTTGCCAAGCCTACGGGCCTGAGCCCTGTCACTGGGAAACACATGGTAGAAGGAGAGAATCATTGAAGAAGATGAACAAAAGTTTAAGGCCAACCTGGACTATAGAGCAAGAGCCCGACTGAAAAACAGCAAAAATAGATACAAGAAGAGACACGAAGATTCTACTAGTTCAGTGAGAGTGGTTGTGAAGATTCCAAATTTTTATCATCACAAAGTTAAAGCAACTGAAGTTGAACTAAAGGTTTGAACAAGAAACACTTTACCAGTTCTAGAGTGCTAGGCTAGAGTGCTTTTGTTGTAAGGATCCCTTTTTGTTGGTTTTTCGAGACAGGGTTTCTCTCTTATACCTTGGAACCTGTCCTGGAACTTGTCCAGGCTGGCCTCAAATTCACAGAGATCCGCCTGCCTCTGCTTAAGTGCCCTTTTCATATCTCCTCATGACATAAAGTAAAACCACATACAAATCATGCACTTAGCATCAGGAGATAGAATGGGAAGTGGTCAGGCTTAAACAAAAAATGAAGATACTGGAAAGGATTTTGTTGTTTTGAGACAGGATCTCACGTAGCACAAGCTGGCTTCAAACGCACTATTTAGCTGAGGATGACACTGAACTCCAAATCCTCCAGTCCCTACCTCTCCCAAGAGCTGGAGTATGGTTATGAGCACCACGTGTGCCTGGAAAAGGATTTAGACAGTCGAAGGCTGATCTTGCAGTTTCAAGAATTTTTAGATACTACTACTGCATTCAGGCACAAATCTATGTTGCTGAACTTCTCGGCACGGAGATGGAGAGTACATTCTCTTGGTGCCTTTCAGAAGTCAGTATGGGCCACAACAAGGAGAAACAGCTAACCTTGCTGCTGCCCCAAAGGGCCTACCTTGTCTGCTGAAGGAGTAAGACAGAAGGCTAGTACATTACAATCTCCAGTCACTGTTAGTACTGCACACTTCACCACCTTCTGCCTGTTCACTGCCTTAGCCTAAGGCCTCAACGTACATCACTTGAAAAGTGGATATAAGAGGAATACAACTTTTAATGGTCATCCTCAGCCAGTAATACACAGCCTGTCTGGGATACACGAGACCCTGCTAAACACAAAAGAAGGGAAACACAGCACCAAAAAACAAACCAAAACAGGCAAAGGCTGGTGGTGGTGTTCAAGCTGTCCCTCAGTTAGCAGCAGAGTGCCAACCTAACACAATCCTCAGCAAGGCATGAACTGGGAATCATGACACAAGTCTCTGAGTCTAGCACCAGGGAAGTAAAGCAGGAAGATCAGAAGTTCAAAGTCAGACTGGAGAGATGGCTCAGAGGTTAAGAGCAATGGCTGTTCTTCCAGAGGTCCTGAGATCAATTCCCGGCAACCACGTGGTGGTTCATAGCTATCGATAATAAGATCTGGTGCCTTGTTCTGGCCTGCAGGCATGCACGCAGACAGAAACACTGTATACAACATAAATAAATAAATCTTTAATGGGGCAGTAGTGGTGCACACCTTTAATCCAAGCACTTGGGAGGGAGAGACAGGCGGATCTCTGTGAGTTTGAGGCCATCCTGGTCTACAATAGCTAGTTCTAGAACAAGATCTAAAGATACAGAGAAACCCTGTCTCAAAAAAAAAAAAAAGAAAAAGAAAAAAGAAAAGAAAAGAAAAGAAAAGAAAGTTCGGCAGAGGCAGGCAGATCTCTGTGAGTTCGAGACCAGCCTGGTCTACAGAGCTAGTTCCAGGACAGGCTCCAAAGCCACAGAGAACCCCTGTCTCGAAAAACCAAAAAGAAAAGAAAAGAAAGTTCAAAATCATACAACTATATACCAAGTTTAGACCCATATTGGAATACATAAAACCCTACCTCAATGCTGGGCAGTGGTGGGGCACAACTTTAATCCCACCCAGCACTTGGGAAGCAGAGGCAGGTGGATCTCTGTGAGTTCAAGGCCAGCTTGGTCCATAGAGCAAGTTCCAGGATGGGCTCCATAGCTACTGGGAAATCCTGTCTCAGAAAAAAACAAAACAAAACAAAACACCCTACTTCAGCTGGGTGGTGGTGGCCCACATCTTTAATCTCAGCACCCAGGAGGCAGACAGATCTGAGTTTGAGGGCAGCCTGGTCTACAGAGCGAGTTCCAGGGCGGGGGGGTGGTGCACACAGAAAAACCCTGTCTCAAGAAAACAAAAGAAATAACAAAACAAAAATAAAACCCTGCCCCCCAAAAGGTGATCATGACCACATTCATCATCTTATATGCCATACATGGAGAAAAATTAGTACATACGATTCCATAAAACAGTTATGCTTAGCACAGGGGTACACACCTGTAAGCCCAGTACTTGAGAGCCTAAGGCAGGAGGATGGTACCAATCCAAAACTAGCTTGGGCTACACGGTGAGCAGAGCAGCCAAGGGTGTACAGACTATCTTTAGAAAAAACAAGCAAAACAACAATAAAAACAGGCAACTTTATAGGCAAGTCTGAGAAGACTGTCCCTTTAGGCAGAATATGCAGAAAAATACATCTACTTTAAAAGGACATGTTCAAAAGCTTTCACCATCTATGATAAAGTACTGCAAAGTACAACTTACATTCTTTGGAGAAAAGTCTCTTTCTTCTCCCCTGTCCACCTTCTGCTCCTCCTCCAATTTCTTCATTTTCCTCTTCAAACTAGAAGTTAAAAATACATAGACACATCAAATGACTGTCCTGCAATTGATAGCCCACTGAGTTTCCTTTCTCTCCTTTGGTGTGGGCTATGAATTGAACCTAAGGGCTCAAGTCTAAACAGATACTCAAGCACTGAGCTGCACCCCCAGCACCATTTTTATTTCGTCTTTTGTTTGTTTGTTTTGGTTTTTCGAGACAGGGTTTCTCTGTGGTTTTGGAGCCTGTCCTGGAACTAGCTCTGTAGACCAGGCTGGTCTCGAACTCACAGAGATCCGCCTACCTCTGCCTCCCGAGTGCTGGGATTAAAGGTGTGTGCCACCATCGCCCGGCCGTCTTTTGTTTTTGGAAAGATGCCATTTATGTGTATGGTGGGTGCCTACATTGACCATGTGCCTAATGGTGACCAGAGGCCAAAATAGGATGTCCAGTCCACTGGAGATGTAGTTATAGGTGACTGTAGATTGCCAGGTGTGACAGGAAGTGTTCTTAACCACTAAGATATCTCTCTAGGTTTTTTTTTTTCTTTTCTTTTTTTGAGATAAGGTCTATGTATCCCTGTCTGCCTGGAACTCAGAGATTCACTTGCCTACGCCCAGTGAGTATCCCTTTTTCATATTCAATAGTAATAAGCTGAACCAAACAGCACAGAATCATGAAACTTAGCATCAAAGGGTCCTTAAGACCTAGTCCAATTCTCAAGTCACATAGAAAGGCTTCTATTATGGCCCTTAACAACACTACACCTTATGTGTGTAAAAGTTCTAATGACTTGGGTTCTGGGTTTTGTTCTCAGCCAACTAAGTTGTCAGACTGCTAGGCAACACTGCAGTTAAAGACCTGCTACTGATCTGAAGTCTACTCTCTGCGGTCATCGGAATCAAAATTTACTAAGGACCTACCAATACAGGACTAAAATCTTTCCTTAAGTGGGCCTGATCCTATCTCATGACGAGAAAACCGATGTCTGAAGTTAAATAACTTTCTCAGAGAAAAATGAGTTTAGACTTAAAGCTTCCTGGCTTTACATCGTTTCTCCGTTTCTCACTAGTTTTGTTAGCAGCTGGGCTCCTGGTCCCGCAGTATTAGGTCTGATCTCCCATAGCCCTCCTGGTGTCTTCGAAGTGTCTGGCAGACCCAGATCAAAGGGAAGCCCCCTTCCCACTCCTCCTTCCCGTCCTGCCGGTCCCACGACTAAGGTAAATCTGAGGCAAACACTGCGGGGCCCCACTCTCTAGGATGGATTCCCTGCGGAACGCGAGGTTCACACGGCCTCCGCCAGGGAGACCGAGGGAGTGAGGACACAGGCTGTGACAGAAGCGCTCACTCACGGTGGGGTCTTCCTCCTCATCTGCCATCCTAGCAGCCCGCCAGCCTTCTGAGTGCCACCCGCGGGGCGCTAGCGGTTTTTATAAGATCCTTGCGTCACTTCCGGCCAGGAGGTCGCTGCGTCAGCACGAACGCGCCTCGTTCTCCTCCGCCCGTCCTCCAGATTGGCTAAAAAGCGGTGACGCGCTCGTAGGCGTGGACTCCAGAAGAAGGAATTAAACAGTCAGAAGCCGGGCGTGGAATGCGGGCCTGCGCGCGGGAGGGTGAGGCCAGCCTAGGCTACGTGAGCCCGCGTCTCAATAAATATAGAGGACAGATTTGTACGTACGCTTGGAGGTTTATACATGCTTGTAATTCCAGCTCCGGAGAAACAGGATGGATTTTACCTTCCGGGGCTGATGCACTCAAGTACACAAGCCACACAATCTGTCATAAAGTGTTTTTAAATACAATCTTTATGTGTACGCGTGTTTCGCCTGTATGTGTGCAGAGCTAAAGAGGCCAGAAGAGGACACCCGATTTCCCGGGGACCGGGGTTAAAGATTGTGAGCTCTATGTGGGTGCTGGGAATCAAACCCAGGTCTCTGGAATCTTAACCACAGAACCGTCTCTCCAGCCCCCGCTAATACACATAACTTTTAAAAAACATATAATAATTTATTATGATTATTATTATTACTACTACTACTACTATTTAAAAGGAATGGCCAGAGAGATGGTTCAGCTAGTAAAAGCTCTAGCAGAGTAAGCATCAGGACCAGATTCAATCCCTGGGATCTGTATAAAAGATGAAAGATGAAGCCGGGTGGTGGTGGTGGTGGTGGTGGTGGTGGTGGTGGTACCCGCCTTCAATCCCAGCACTCCCGAGGCAGTCAGGCAGATATCCATGAATTCGGGGCCAGCCTGGTCTACAAGACTTAGTTCCAGGACAGGCACCAAAGCTACAGAGAAACCCTGTCTTGGGGGGGGGGGATGAAAGGTGAGAAAACGGATTACACAAGGTTGTCCTCTGGCTACAATAATAAGTAAAAAAAAAAATAAAATAAATTACAAAAGAGCTGAGCCAGGTGGTGGAGGTGCACGCCTTTAATCCCAACACTCGGGAGGCAGAGGCGGGCAGATCTCTGTGAGTTCGAGATTCTCTGGAAACCTAATTTTGGAAGTGATATTTCATCATTCCTGTTCTGTTCTGTAGATTTGAGTCAATGAGTTTAGTCCACAATCAAGAAGGGGGATTACAGAAAAACAAAAATATCAGAAGGGGAGTTCACTGGGGCTCCCAGAAGCCAGGTACCGCATTATATTACACGATCGATGAATTTAATCTCAAAACAGTGAATCGATTAATTTAATCTCAAAACAGTGAAGAAAACATTTGTTATTTAAGAAGGGCTGTTGCGCCGGGTGGTGGTGGTGCACGCCTTTAATCCCAGCACTCGGGAGGCAGAGGCAGGTGGATCTCTGGGAGTTTGAGGTCAGCCTGGTCTACAAGAGCTAGTTCCAGGACAGGCACCAAAGCTACAGAGAAACCCTGTCTTGAAAAATCAAAAAAAAAAGGGGGGGGGCTGTTGCAGGAGGAAATAGGAGAGGGGGTGACCATATGTTTAAAGTACATGATATGCTTATATAAAAATATCATTATGAAACATCATTTTGTACACTGCACCAGTGTTAAAGATTCTACAAGTCCCAAGCAGGCCAGGGGGAAGGTTGGGACCACTCCCACAGGGTATTTAGGCAGCGGCCCAAAGAAGGAACATGTGGTTTCAGATTTTGGGTGTCCTCCCCACCCCACCCCACCATGCTTCCTGCCACCTGAGAGCACGGCATTCATTAAACGTGGTCATTTTTGATTTGGTCTAATCCGATTTGATTGGAGTTCTTTACGCCAGCAGAGAGGCTCAGTTAGGAAATAATCCTAACACTCTGGATACAGAGGTAGGCTGGTTTCTGAGAGTTTGAGGGCAGCCTGGTCTACACCTCCATAGAGAGATCCTGTCTCAAAAGGCAAAACAATAACAAAAACCATTGCAAGTCAAAGCCAAATTATCTTGGACTGTGTTTAGTCCCTTTGAATCACACTGCAGTTTTTTGTTTTGTTTCATTTTGTTTTGTTTGGGACCTAACCTATTCCAAGCTTGTCTGAAACTCACTAAATATCTGAGGTTGATCTAAAATTTCTGATCCTCCAGCCTTCATCTCTTGAGCTGGATCTCCCTGCCTTCCCCCATCATCAGGAGCTTTCTCCTGGACCCAGGATTAGGAACAAAGCACACCAAACCCCAGTTTCCAGAGAATCTTTATTAAGCAGGAAAGAAAAGTTGAAGTGGCTGCTTTCTGACTCAGGCAGAAAACAGCAGGAAATGAACTTGCAGGTGTGATTTTTAAGAGGTGGAAAAGGGGAGGTCTGTGTTAAAATGGGCGAGGATGCCTTGGTAAAGAGATGGAGGATGAGGGAGAAGGGGAAGGGACAAAGGGCTGCCTCTGGATAGAAGGGAGACAGACATGGCACATGGGCAAACGGTGGCTTATAAAGGTCAAAGGGGAAACTCCGTGTTAGGGCGAGGTGTTTAATTTTAATTGGGCATATTAGTTAGGTGAACCAAAGTGGGCTTTTGATTTTTGATTGCTGGACTTTGTTAGTAAGCCTCAGGAGGAAGAAGTGGAATAAGGGAATAGACCTTAGTGGCTAGCTTTAGGAATGTAATCTAACAGTTTTTACCAAGAAGAGGGAATGGGGAGAAGGGCAAGGCCTGCCAGAGCCCCATGTTCAAGTGGGCGAGTGTTCCATCATTGCATGATAAGATTACAGTATGCACCGTGATGCCCAGTTTATGCAGGGCTAGGGAATCAAACACAGAGTTCTGTATATGCTAAGCCAAGCGCTCTGCCAACCAAGTTACATCTCCAGTTTTCTTTAGTTCTTTTGACAGTCACTCATTTTATTTTATTTTATTTTATTTTTTGGATTTTTCGAGACAGGGTTTCTCTGTAGCTTTTTTTGGTTCCTGTCCTGGAACTAGCTCTTATAGACCAGGCTGGCCTCGAACTCACAGAGATCTGCCTACCTCTGCCTCCCGAATGCTGGGATTAAAGGCGTGTGCCACCACCGCCCGGCTTTGACAGTCACTCCTTGACCTACCAACAACCTTTAAAATATATTCTTACCAAACCATTAGTTTCTACCAGTCTAAGAGCTAACAATGGCAATGCATGGCCTCTGAAACATGTAATAGTTTTCACTGCTGTTGTGTGACAAAAAATTTTCCTGGGAAGACTGAACATACATTATCTACTCACCCCAGATAGGGAGCCCACAACAGAACAAAGTACAGATACCACCAAGGCCCAACTTGGGGGACCAATGAGGTTTACTGGGGTTATAGGAGTATGAGTGAGGGGTTACTTAGAGGAGCAGAAGTGACTCAAAGGCAGCTGCATCACCAAAGCCCACCCCAGCACAGATGACAGCTCACAGAGCTGGGAACCTGGAGCATGCTGGACAGCCTGCAGGCAGATCAACCAATTGGACAGTGTCCTTTCCAGGTGTCTGAACTGGTCTAAACCTCTATCAGGTAGCTCAGCTTGTTTTTGCTTCTTCTAGTCTGGTCTCAGGGTCTACTTTGCAGCATTGCTAGTGTGAGAGTCTTCTTTGCTGCTCAGCTTCTCTCTTCAGAGAGAGACTCTCAGCTTCTATTATTTTGTCTGGCAGGGACAGGCCTAGTGAATCTGGTCAGTTTCAGGGACTTCCTGATGCTATGTTGACCTTCCTGCTTAAGGAGCTTGGAATATTTCAATCTTAGAAGAAGCTTAGACAACACCTCGTAACCTGTTTACCTCCAGTCCCCACCAACACATTTGGTAAATTCCTGGATTTACGACTTCATTGGATTCGTCATCACTAATAAAATCTCGCACAACCACTTCCACCAGTAGCGCTTGGGTTTTGTACCTGTGGTGACTTAAATGAGAAATGTCCCTCATAGCCTCAGGCATTTGCACACTTGGCCCCCAGTTGCTGTTGTCTGAGAAGCTTTAGGAAGCCTGGCTTTGCTGGAGGAAGTCATCACTGCAGGCAGGCTTTGAGAGGTGAAAGTCCCTTGCCTCCCAGTTTTCTTTCTCAGATTTCTGCTTGTTGTTTCAGATATGATCTCTCAGCTTCCTGTTCCTGCCACCATGCCTGTTGCTTGTTACGATATCTCTGATCAACCATGATGGACTCTTATCCCTCCGAAACCGTAAGCCAAAGCAAACTCTTCTTCATTGAGTCCTTAGGTCGCTCCAGATGACCGGAAGACACCCCATATGCAATTGCAGAGAGCACGCAGCTTTATTCTCGAGAAAAACCAGCATGCTGGCACCTACCAAAAATGGCTTTAACTCAAAGGGAGGGTGAGGCATCTCCTTAATTTTAAGCCTGCCTAGGGGAATTCCATCTGTGGTTAAGTACTTGAAGTGATTGGGCATAGACCCTTAATGATACAGGAATCATTTTATGGTTGGCTCATGACATCTGATCAGCAACTGTGGTTGCCGTGTCAGGGGTGTGTCTGCTGTGTCCGGGGTCTGCTTGAGTGAAAAGAGCAAGCTCCTGCTTATGGCAGGGTAGAACCATGATTGGCTACCCGACTGGACATACTTCCTGAGAGTCTGCGTGAAGCTAGACATGAGTCAGCATAGAATGGAGGGGTAATATGGGAATGAGGTCTTAGCAAGCTGGCCCTGACCCTTCATCTCTAAGTTGTCTTCTGTAAGATATGGTGTTTTCTCATAGCAACAGAAAAGTAACTGATAGGGCTGGAGAGATGGCTCAGTGGTTAAGAGCACTGACTGCTCTTCCAAAGGTCCTGAGTTCAATTCCCAGCAACCGCATGGTGGCTCACAACACTCTGTAGTGAGATCTGGTGCCCTCTTCTGGCCTGCAGGCAGACATGCAGACAGAATACTGAGACTACTGTATACATAATAAAAAAATAAAATCTTTAAAAAAAAAAAAAAAAAAAAGAAAAAAAGAAAAGTAACTGATACAGGAGCAAACTGAATCCGTATTCCCAGGCGATTGTCAGTTTGGCTCAAACATAAACCATCCTTTATTCTGTTTAAGATTTGTGGTTTTGCATCAACAGTATTAATTTTAAAGTTATGAAAAGCAGGAGCTGGGCAGATGGTAAGTGGGTAAGCATGCGTGCTGTATATGCGTGAGGACCTCGACTGCTCCTAGTGCCCACGAAAGTGCAAACACAGCTGCATGCCCTTGTAACCCTAGCACTGTAGGGGAGAGACAGGAGCGTCACTGGGGCTTCTAATGCCAGCCTGCCTCCAAGGGAATTAAAAGACCCAGATCCAAAGGGATAATATGGAGCATTAGAACAAGACGGGCCTTCCTAATAAGCATAGCCACATATGCACACGCATGCACCCACCATAAACACTCATCAAATTAAAGTTTAAAAAAAAAAAGGCAGGGCCTGGAGAATTGGCTCAGAGGTTAAGAGCACTAACTGCTTTTCCAGAGGTCCTGAGTTCAATTTTGTGGCACATAGCCATTTGTAATAAGATCTGGTGACACGCCTTTAATCCCAGCACTCAGGAGGCAGAGGCAGGCGGATCTCTGTGAGTTCGAGACCAGCCTGGTCTACAAGAGCTTCACCAAAGCTACAAAGAAACCTTGTCCTGAAAAAACAAAAAACAAAAACAAAAAAAATCTGGTGCCCTCTTCTGGCCTGCAGGCAGACATGCAGATAGAACACTATACGTAATAAATAAACCTAAGAAGAAAGAAAGAAAGAAAGAAAGAAAGAAAGAAAGAAAGAAAGGCAGACTGCAAAGCTCCTACCCCTTACCATACCCATTTGAAAAAAAAAACAGATTGAAAAGCCTGACAAGGGGGCTGTGGAGATATGGCTCAGAGGTTAAGAGCACTGACTGTTCTTCTAGAGGTCCTGAGTTCAATTCCCAGCAACAACATGGTGGCTCACAGCCATCTGTAATAAGATCTTATGTCCTCTTCTGGCCTGCAAGCATACAGACAGACAGAACACTGTATACATAATAAATAAATAAATCTTTAAAAAGAAAAGTCTGACAGGATTGAGAATGCCTTTTTAGGCAGTGGTGGAGCTCGACCAGGGAGTCAGTCATAAAATATTCAGTGTCCATTATCAGAGTATCATGGAAGTAAAAATACATACTGTAAAGTACTAAGAGTGATCAGAAATAACAGACTAGCAACACGACCAGGCTCATGAGCTGTGCTAGGAAAAACAGTATGAAACACAACGAAATCTAAACACCGTTTATGTCAATTAAAGAGAGAAGAACCATATCTTTTACAGGAACCTATAAAAAGGGAGCAACACAGCCAGTCATGGTGTCACACGCCTTTAATCCCGGCACTCGAACGGTAGAGACAGGATGATCTCTGCGAGTTTGAGGTCAGTCTGTTCTACATAGTGAACTCCAGGACAACCAGAGCTACATAGGGAGACCCTGTCTCAAACAAAACAAAACAAACAAACAAACAAATGTATGAGACACCGAATATATGGGAAAGGCTGTAGCATAGGAAAGGTGGGAATAGGGCATAAAGGAATAAGGGAAGAGCAAAGGATTGTGGGAGGATCACTTATGTTAGCAAAGGACTGTGGGAGTACCACTTAACTCTAGCAAGTCATGAACTATGAAGCATGGATATAATTCAACCCTCTGAACTTAAACCCCAAAACATAAAGTGGAAAAAAATGGAGTATAGTGAGCAGAGCCGACATAAAGCTGAATAGAAAGCTCTGGTGTGTATAATGGTCTGTCCTGTCCCTTTAAGAGACAAGCCCCCGCCCACTCCCCTACCCCTGCTGAGGTAGGTGGATCTTCCTCTTCCATCCTGCAAACTCTCTCTTTTCCTTCTCCTAAAGAGGTAGCTTCTCCTCTCCTCCCTTCCCCTCTCTCCCTCTCCCTCTCTCTCTCCCTCTCCCTCTCCCTCTCCCTCTCCCTCTCCCTCTCCCTTTTCCTCCCTCCCTCCCTCCCTCCCTCCCTCCCTCCCTCCCTCCCTCCCTCCCTCCCTCCCTCTCTCTCTGTCTCTCTCTCTCTCCCTCCCTCCTTGTCCCCCTTCTCTCCTTTCCCCCTTTTCCTTTCCCCTCAATAACCCACTGAATAAACTATACCCAAACCCTCTCTCTGCACGGCGTGCTTATCCGTCTCTATCTCTCATCAGCCGCCGCGGCTCCCTGCCTGGGACCCGCTGCCCCTCGTGGCCCGTGGGCCCCCTTGGTACTGTTTACCTTGGTACTGTTTACCTTTACAGTAAACTTCAACAAGAAGTTCAGAGTGGACTCCAGAGTCAAGTTAGGGTTGGAGGGGCGATGTCTCATGGGCAGCCATTACTGGGGGTGGACGGGGCTCAGAGAGCAAGAAGCTGGACAAATTAGTTACTTTAGTTTCAGCAGTCGTCATTGTTTAGCCAAAATGGGTGACCTCTGAAAATGAGTGGCCACAGCTGATGACTTTTGCTCTTCCTTGTTTGACAGTTTTCTCTGAATTGAAATATTCCACACAGGAGGAAGAGAGGCTCACATCTCATATATCTGGGAGAACAGAAACTTAGATGATGCTGAGTGCCTGGCTCCAGCAGCTTAAAATGCAATAAATACTGCTGGGGGGGGGGTGTCTCTGACAGCCCAACATGAAGAGAAGAGAGACTCAGACAGTCCAGCTCCCTGCCAGCTGTGCGGAGAGCTGCAGGGGGCAGCTTCCTGAGTCTTCATCAGTGCTGAGGGGGCAGCTTCCTGAGTCTTCATCAGTGCTGAGGGGGGCAGCTTCCTGAGTCCCCTTCAGTGCTGAGGGGGCTTTTGAGTGATGCAGCTGCTTTTGAGTCATCCTGACCCTGGTGCGTGACCCTCATCCAAATCCTGTTAGTAACCACAGCAAGAGGCCAGTCAGTTTGCCAGGTTAGACGTTGGCGCCATCATTACTTTGGTTTATGGTTGTCCCTTTCTGACCCAAAAGATGTGTGTGAGTGTGTGAGTGTGTGTGTGTGTATGTGTGTGTGGTGCCTCAACATTCTTTGTTGTTCTTTTGCCGAACTACAGTTCCCAGCGTTCTCCTGGATACGGACATTTCCCAGAAGCCTTTGTATTCCTCGTTAAAAAGCGAGGGTCCTACGACCCCACTCTCTCTTCTCTTTTCTCCTCTTCTCCTTTCTCCCCCCCCCCCCCCCCGCCTTTCCTACTGTGTTGGCACACCCTCACCTGCCTGTTACCCCTCCCCCATTAAGTGCACCCACATGGGACTGCCGCGTGTCTGTGTCTTTTCCTAGCGTAACCGTCTTTGCCCTCTAACCTGCAGCCAGACAGAAATTAAGAACAACATTCTTCTTCCCAAATTCTGACATTCCAGTTCTCCATGACCATGTTCAATTATTCATGCAGTGGTTTACATGTTTGTTTATTGATTTTATCTATACATACGTACTTGTATGACTGATAATGGACAATAGGAGGGAATTGGTACCCTCCTTCTACCATGTAGAGTCCAGGGATTGAATTCGGGCTGTCAGCCTTGGCAGCAAGCACCTTACCCATTGGGCCATTTCCCAGGCCCTGCAATAAATAATTGACAAGCAACTGTCAGATATTCAGCATCAATAAATGGCAAACAATGCAAGCCAGCCTTCCAGCGTGGCAGGCGAAGGAATCTGATAGCATGCACTTTAGAAGCCCCTGTTGGGGAAGGCGATCCAAGGTCAGAGGAAGCCTTCTTTGAGCAGGTGGAGATTCAGGCCTGAGAGATGCGTGGGGTTAGGTAGTAAAGAAGGCAAGTGCAGTGTGCTCAGCCCTCACCAGCCTTTGACCGCCAGCCTTTGACCGCCAGCCTTTGACCGCCAGCCTTTGACCGCCAGCCTTTGACCGCCAGCCTTTGACCGCCAGCCTTTGACCGCCAGCCTTTGACCGCCAGCCTTCCCCCTGGAATGTCTTTCCTCCTATTGCAACACTGCCTGCTCCTCAGGCCCAGGTAGATGGCTGCTCTTTGATAAAGCCTTCTCTGACTGAAAGGAGTGTCTCCTTCATCCTCCCACAGCACTTAGTTTTAATTTTTCTTTGACAATTCTCACTTTCTGCCTCATTTTTCTGGTTATTTCTATAGGCAGCTTATCTGTTTCTGCTAAATCGTAAACTCACTAAGAATGGAGTCTGTTTCTCATTCATCTCGACTCCCTCCCTATGGCTGGCACATTCCTTCCTCTTAGAAGTCTGGAAACAAATGTGTCTGTCTAGTGTAAGGAATGCCTGTTTGACGTCCCTTTTCAAATGGGTCTCATTCAAATGAAGCTATTGTTGCAAGCTATGCCTTCAGGACTGAATTTATCCTTTGGTTACACTAGAATGCTCCGGTCATGGTCCCCAAGACTGATTGGTGTTCGCCACAATGACCACAGCAGTCTTAACAAACAGGCCACTGTTCTGGGCTGACAGGCGTTTGGCCAGAACTGCCAGCTCTCCGGTGTCGGCTGAAATGAACTGATGAAGGAGTGTGAACTGAGGCGCCCGGTTTAGCGGGGCTCTATTTATTCCTTGCATTTGAGCTCAGAGAGCCAGTGACCCAAGCTTCAGCCTGGTGTGAAACACGTCGGCAGGGATGGATGGCATCAAGGCTATGGGGGCTTTCCAGCGAGACAGAAACAATGCTTGGGACAAAAATCACCACAGACCATCACGGCGGAGAGCACTGAACTATGAGGCAATGTGATTACAAGTGAAGGCAGCTTCGATGCTGCAGAGACCTAGGTGCAGACCCCAGCTACCCACAGGCTCATGCATGCTCCTTCTGCCAGACTCTCATTTGATTTCTCATTTAAAAATATTCCACAAAATCAAAAACAATGTCAGAGGTACAACGACTGTATACTTTTAAAAACAATGTCAGAGGTACAACGACTGTATACTTTTAAAAACAATGTCAGAGATACAACGACTGTATACTTTTAAAAACAATGTCAGAGGTACAACGACTGTATACTTTTAAAAACAATGTCAGAGGTACAACGACTGTATACTTTTAAATTTGTGTATTCAGCTGTCTTACCTAATAGGTTTTGTTCTCTTGGGGGCAGGGACTTATTTTTGTTGCTATTTCTGCAAAACCTAACAAGTGCCAGCATATCATAAATACTGGTAAATACCTTTTACACAAATGAACAAAATGAACATCAGTGATGGTAGCTAGTTTTTTTTAAAAAATATTTATTTATTTATTATGTATACAATATTCTGTCTGCCTGCAGGCCAGAAGAGGGCACCAGACCTCATTACAGATGGTTGTGAGCTACCATGTGGTTGCTGGGAATTGAACTCAGGACCTTTGGAAGAGCAGGCAATGCTCTTAACCTCTGAGCCATCTCTCCAGCCCTGGTAGCTAGTTTTTGTCCATTTGTTTTGGATATTTTGTTTTTGTTTTTGAGACAGGGCTTCTCTGTGTGTCCATGGCTGTCCTGGAACTCGCTCTGTAGACCAGGCTGGCCTCAAACTCAGAGATCCACCTGCCTCTGCCTCTCGAGTGCTTGGATTACAGGCCTGTGCCTCCACTGCCCAGCTTCGGTAGCTAGTCTTGATAGAGTAATACTTCATATCAACTATTGTTGTAAACAGTAGTTCACTTAATCCAATAGCCCTAGAAAGGTTATACAATGCTAAAGAAATTTTACAGCGGAGAAAACAACACGTATGTATAAACTGATGACATGATCACTCCAGGTATGGGAAGTTTTATTGTTGATATGAGAGAGAGAACAGCCAGAGGCATCTATCGGAGCCCAAGCAGAGAGAAAGAGCAGTAGGCTGAATATAGCCCGCAGATGGGGCATGGCCAGTGCTAGGGAAGTGGGAGAGAGAAGAGATGACTTGTGAAAATGGCAGGAGCAGGAACGGAGGGAGCACAGAGAAAAAAGTTGGGTTTCAAGAAGGCTGAGTAGCTGTCAGGAGGGAAGCTCTGAGCCGAAGGGAGTTTAGAGTAGCGGAGGAGACGAGAAGGGCTAGGATGCTGGCGTGGACTTTGAAATGTGTCACAGGAACTGGGCTACTGTAGGAGCCTGGAGGCCAGCACGTGCGTTGATTGCTAGGAAGTGACTCTTTTTGACAGACAGTAACCGGCTTTACAAGTTCCTGAGGAGTGATGCCTTTGATCTAGCTGCCAGAAATCTCCTGTAGTCCAGGTTGAGCTCATTTCTAGATATCTGGACCGCCTTTCGGGGAATTGGAGCTTCCTTTGGACCTGATGTGTGTGTGTGTGAGTGTGTGTGTGTGTGTACACAGCCTTGGTTGGCCCAGAATTTGCTGTGTAGACCAGACTGGTCCTGAATTGACAAGGATTGCCTTATCTGCCTCCCAAGTGCTGGGATTACTCAAAGTAATAAAATTGATGTTAAAAAGGATTTAGTGATAGATTTGCTTAGGAGACAGTTAGCCACACAGGTGGACATAGATAAAGGAACAGTGCCTTCAAAACACCCAAAGATAAGTAGCATGCTAAGCAGGCCTCTTAGACAAGTGAAATTTAGGATGCCCGGATGTGAATGTTTCCTCACCAGGACCGACCCGCTGCCATTCGGTCATACCTGCCATTAGACATACCTCTCAGAGGGGAGCTCAAGAGGGCGTCTTAGGGTCACACTCCCCATCAAGTCCTGCTCTGCAATTAAGTCCCCTGCGTTGTGTTCTTAACCGGAAAGACATAGTTTTGCCAGGCGGACAAGATGACCCTGGGTAACAGCCATTCAAAAAACAACAACACTGCTATACTTAAAATAATTCTGGCAATAGGTTACATTTCTGCTTTGTAAATCTCTTCTGAGCCTAAGAAGCCAGACTTGTAGTATCCTGTTTCTGTTCAAACTGATCGAAGTGTAGCCTGGGGCTGGGACCTGAGAGAGACTTCAGGTGACACTGTGGAATGCAGAAGCTTATTGTGTGTACGAGTTAGGAAACTCTTCTGTCAAGGCCTGCTCTAACTTAGGCTTTAACCACAGTCTTCCAGACACTTTAGTATAGAGCTTTTCTTCCTTTACCTCTAAGTGTGAGGAGGGATTTTTTGACTAGGAAGGCACATTTTTCTGTAACTAACAGGCTCTCCTGAAACTAGAGGATCAGACAATTGTGAACCTAACTCAGGTCTTTAGCAAGAGCAACAAATGCTCTTAGACACCTCGACAGTCCTATTTTAGTGTGTGGAATGCCCTGTGTGTTTGCCTACACATATGTAATCTGAGTGATTGTCTGGCTTAGCTTAGTTTTTCCTTCATATCTTTTATTTTTTGATGATGTAATTTCTTTTTTTAAATATTTATTTGTTATGTATACAATATTCTGTCTGTGTGTATGTCTGCAGGCCAGAAGAGGGCACCAGACGTCATTACAGATGGTTGTGAGCCACCATGTGGTTGCCAGGAATTGAACTCAGAACCTTTGGAAGAGCAGGCAATGCTCTTAACCACTGAGCTATCTCTCCAGCCCCGATTTCTTAATTTAAGTATGTTTTCTCAAGAGTCTTTCCTACATTAAACTTTGTTACATCTGTGGTTGCTGGTGATGGTTTCCCCCTCCTCTTCAGTCTCTCCATTTCAAACCTGAGTTTTCCTCTCGGTAACCAGACAGTTCACAGCCAGCAGATGGCACTGTAGCAGGAATGAGCAGAATTCTCAGGTTTTTTTGACAACCAGTCTCATGATTTAGTGCATCACTTTCACCCAGACTCTAATAAAGCAGACTGAATTGTCTGTAATTAAAGGCTCCGGCTTACAAAGTAGAACCCACAGCTTTGTCTCCGGTACCCACTCCATCATTAGATGGATGCCTTTCATCATCTTGTCAAAATATCCTCAGAGAAGCCGTGACAGGGCAGATTTCTGAATAAAGTGCCTGAGGTGACCCCAGCGTGACTTAAATGCAGGAAATAAAGGAAACTATCGTGATAGTTTAAGGAAAGGAAAAGCCCATCCTAATAAACAGGAAATCGCCTGAACGCTTCTGACAACGGAGTGAACTATGGGGCTTTTGTTGTGAAGTTCCTTATTTCGTTTACAAAATTCAGACGCGGTTTGGCTAGATTTTCGCCAGGAGAAGCCACCCAGCAAAGGCAGTCCCAGAAGCCTGAGTATCTGCTGAGTCCCTCTCTGCCCTCATACTTTCTCGTTGGATTTCAGGTATTACAAACATAGTACTACTGTAGAGCATGGAAGCAAAACAACAAACAAGAAGATAGGCCCACCCTCCTGACAGCGGTGCTGTTTCCAGCTTGCTATGGTAAGATGAAGTGACCCTGCCGTAGTCTACAGACGTGAGCCACCAGCCTGCTTTCTGGTGCCCTCGTGAAACTGTACCTGATTTCATTACCAGTTGTCACCTACATGTGTTGGAAGAAAAAGGATGGTTTTCTTTTGTTTCTTGGTCAGGAATAACTTGGTCCTGAAAGTCTTGTTCTCAAGAAGATACGCGGTGGAGAACAAGCTCTAGCATACTCCGTGATGGAGAGAGAGCATAGTTGCTCTTCCCGGATTGTAGGCAGGCTGTTGCTCGCACACTCATAAACACACACAAAGCAGCAGCCACAGAGGAAATCCTCCAGCCTTTATTTTTCTTTTTTCTTTTCTTTTTTTTTTTTTTTTTTTTTTTTTGGTTTTTCGAGACAGGGTTTCTCTGTGGTTTTGGAGCCTGTCCTGGAACTAGCTCTTGTAGACCAGGCTGGTCCCGAACTCACAGAGATCCCCCAGTCTCTGCCTCCCGAGTGCTGGGATTAAAGGCGTGCGCCACCACCGCCCGGCTTAGCCTTTATTTTTCAAACACAAGGAACTGTCCAGTCAGTCTAGCCGAACAGACGCAAGCTGCAGACCGCTGGTTGCCATGACCACAAAGAAAGCCTCGCCGGCCACGCCCGTCTCACGCTTTTCAGGGACGCCGACACTAGGAAAGGAGGGTCCTTAGCTCGACTATCTGCTAGTTACGTCTGATTGAGTTCAGCGTTCTTCTCTCGGCCCTTGCGCTTGCGTACTACGGCTCGTCTCCGTCACCCAGGCCCGGATCGGGAAGTGTCAAAGTGGGAGCCGGGAGCCCCCGCCTTCGCCGCCGCTACTGCTGAACTCAGACCCTCATCCCGGCCGGGCCCTACCGCCATGACGAACGGTGAGAGCTGGAGGCCGGAGCGGAGGGTGGCGGTAGAGGACGGGGGACAAACGTGGCGGGCGGGGCTAGACTGACGTGGCCGTTCCCCCCGCCCCCTCCCAGCCCAGCCCCCCTGGGCCTTGGGGAGCCCCTAACTCCTGTCTGGGATGCTTCTCGCAGGTTCCCTCTTCTCACGTCCATCAGTGTTCCCCAGCACTGCCTAGTGCCCACATCTGACTTTTTGGTTATCATTTCTCTCTTTTCTTTCCTAGAAGTTGGTTCTGGCCACTGGGGAGGTCGGTCACCATAGAATTAGTGCTGTTAGTCCCCAGGGAACAGAGGGTATCATCAGGTTCCCTAAAGTCTCATATTTTCGGACAGTAGGCTGGTTGAGAGGACGTAGAAATGGTATCAAACCCCCCACTTTACGGGGGAGGTGAATGTAGACAATCCCCAAACTTTTTTGCATGTTTGTTTTTATGACAAAAAGCCGTCACTTGTTTGGCTTTCAAGTCCTAGCTGGGTGGTTCCATCTGGAGCTTCTGGCTTCTGTTGCAAAGGGTGGATTTAGAAGCCGCCTTTTGTTACTGATGGAGCACATTCCCCGCCCCCCCCCCTTGTTTAGCTCACTTAACTTTTCCAGGCTGCTTCAAACGATTTTATAGTCATGCCTTCCAAGTTCTAGAGGAGGAATTAAGACCTTTATAGTCAGTCTTGCAGGAAAGGAAGTGAAATAGCTTTTTTTTTTTTTAATAATTGGAGAGGCTCAGAAAGCATTTCTCATAGACTTTTATAGACTTAACACGGGAAGACTCAAATGTCACGTCCTTGTGAATTTTGGCATTGCCTACAAGAACTTACAGGAGCAAAAGAGCAGCACATCAAGGTGTCCATGACAACTGTGAGTGTACTGATGTTCTGGAACTAGCTGTGATAGTTTCCCTAGAGGAAGACAGTGTGGTCAAGAACTGAGAGGAGCTGGCAGACACTGGTTGGATGTAATATCCATTAGAAGCTTTCTGGGTAGTCAGTCTTACCACAGTACACAGAGTTAGAAAAGGAATATCACCCAGAGGAAGACATAATGTGAACTAGGAAACACATTCTGGTGTAGTGGATAGAATTTACCTTTATGTAATTTGTTTTGCTTACCTATATAACACATGAAACAGAGCTAAGAGCTTGCCATGGTGTCTAAGCATCGAACACATTTTTGTTGTGGTTGTTTTTGATTCCGGACTTTGCATGATGTATGTGGCATGCCTTGAAGCCTGGCATTGGCAAGAGGGAAGCGGACAGAGCCTGGTTTAAGGTCAGCCCTGCCTACACATCTGTAGGACACGGTCTCCCTCTGTAGCTTAGGCTGAGCTTGGCTAATGCCAGTATCACGGCAGTGCCTCATTGTGGATGCACTTTTTGGATGTCAAATTTTCTTATCTTTTTTCCCCTTATGCACATTTTTTGTTCTGGCAGGAATCTGATTTGTAAATGGTGACTCATGCTTGAAGTATCAAATGAGTATAGCAAAAGTGTAGCCATATGAAGTCGAATGCTTGGAGTTTCCACTAAGCTTTATGGTCTGCCTTCACATGCTTTATCGAAAGATGCAGATCCGAAAAACTTGGCTTAAGATTGAACTTTCCTTCATCAGATGAGTGATTTATACCAAGAACATACGTAAATCTTTATGCTCAGACTCTCAAGATCCTTAAAATCTCGTATAAGCACCAGTTACTCCCAAGTGTCTGCACAAATACACCCGTTTTCCATTTGTCCTGAGGATGGGGCAGTAAAGTGGTAAAAAGAGGCTGTTTACAAGCAAGCTGGGGAAGTTGCTAGGTGTCGGACCCTTCCTGTTGAGTGTTGGCACTGCTGTTGAGGTGACCTCAGCACTGAGCTCTGGGCAGGCTCCCCTCCCCCAAGCCAGAGAGAGCAGCACCAAAGACTTTTTCTTCTTCTTCATGTGACAGTGTACTCCTTGGACGGGATTCTGGTGTTTGGTTTGCTCTTTGTTTGCACCTGTGCCTACTTCAAGAAAGTACCTCGTCTCAAAACCTGGCTGCTCTCAGAGAAGAAGGGAGTTTGGGGTGTGTTTTACAAAGGTAAGGTTTTATCTGGACACAGAGAGAAGAAAGATTTCTTGACGGCGAGGTTCTGTAAACTAGAAAGCACACGGCCATGGTTATGTTTACGTTTATCTTTAGTATGATGTGTTGTGGGTGTGTGTTTGCTGCTCTGCACACCTGGCTAGCCAGCCTGTGAGCCTCCAGGAGTTTCCCGGAAGTACTGAGAGTACAGATGTGTGACTCTGGCCAGCTTTCTGTGGCTTCTGGGGTTTTAACTCGGGTCCTCATGCTTGTGTGGAAAGTGCTCTGCCCATCTGATAATAATATAAAATAGTCATTTCTGCATTTGAGGGAAGAGGAATTTAAGTTTGTTGTTACTTAAGGCATAGTTGTTTATTTTACTGTTTAGGTAGTTTTGGTATTCTAGGATTAAGTAAAAGTCTACAGTGCCAAGTGTAGTACATGCTTATAGTCCCAGTTACTTGGAAGGCCAAGAAGCCTGTGTGAGCAACAGAGTAATATTCTGTGTTCTGGGGTGAGGTGGGGATATGTTACAAGTTATATAATTTTAGGCTGGGCTGAAATTCCTCCTAGCAGGAAGAATATTTTTCCATTACTTTAAAAAAATTTTTTTTAGATTTATTTTATTCAGATGAATACTTTGCCTGCATGTATGTCTGTGTACCACATGCATGCCTGGTGCCTGAGGAAGTGGTAAGCCTCCCTATAGGTGCTGGGAGTCGAACCCAGGTCCTTTGAAAGAACAGCAGGTGCTCTTAACCACTGAGCCAACATCTCCAGCCTATCCACTGATTTTTTTTTAAGCAGAACACATTGGAACCTTAACTTTTAGCTCAAATAATATACATATATTAACTTTGTTATTTTGAGTACCTTCATTGGGAATCCTACGGAACTATGTTTTCAAAATAGGGTAAAATAGGGACAGGCATGGTGCTACATACCGGTAATCCTAGCACTCAGGAGTTCAAATCCAGCCTAGATTGCATACTGAACTTTTTGTTGTTGTTGTTGTTTTTTGTTTTTGTTTTTTCGAGACAGGGTTTCTCTGTAGCTTTGGAGCCTGTCCTGTCTCTTATAGACCAGGATGGCCTCCAACTTACAGAGATGCGCCTGCCTCTGCCTCCCGAGTGCTGGGATTAAAGGTCTGGGCACCACCGCCCGGCTGCATAATGAACTTTTGACTCAAAAAGGAATGGGAGGCCAGGCATGGCAGCACACATCTTTAATCCCAGCATTTGGGACCGAGGCAGACAAGCAGGTAGTTTCCTATGCGTTCAAAGACATTCTTTTTTTTTTTTTGGAGGGGGGGTTCGAGACAGGGTTTCTCTGTGACTTTGGAGCCTGTCCTGGAACTATAGACCAGGCTGGTCTCAAACTCACAGAGATCCGCCTGCCTCTGTCTCCCGAGTGCTGGGATTAAAGGCGTGTGCCACCATGCCTGGCTGTTCAAAGACATTCTTGTTCTACCTATAAATTCGACGCCAGCCAGGGCTACATAGTGAGATTCCATCTCAAAAAATAAGAAAGATCAAGGGGATAAGCAATCATGTAGAGTCTAGAGCATAATATATCATTTAAGAACATTCCAAAACTCTGGAAACTTTGGTTCTCTTTAGAGGTTTCAGAACATGGCTTTGGAAGCAAGGGTTTTGTGAGGAGCAGCATGTAACATCTCTGTACTTCTGTCTTCTAGCTGCTGTGATTGGGACCCGACTGCATGCTGCTGTTGCAATTGCCTGCATTGTAATGGCCTTTTACGTCCTGTTTATCAAATGAATTCCCAAGTATCCCACTCATGAACTGCCAACCAAGGGGATAAAGATGAAGAACTTGCCGGAAACCTGGACCAGTGTAGGAGAGTTCAGCTAGAATCACCAGTGTCCCTAAGATGACACTGCAGCATCTGTCTGCCATATGTGGGGGAACTCATGGTCACGAACATTATTTTTGCTCCAGGGGACTCCAGAAAGCCAACTTTTCTTGATCTCTCTGTTAATCAGCCCTCAGCAGCAAGTATATATCTCCAGATAAATCACACCCCTTGGATATATGATTATGTACCTTCTGCTTAAAAAACTTGGAGTTCAATGGTAGAACATTTATTTAGCATTGTCAGGGTCCTGGGTTTGATCCCCAACACTAAAAAAAAAAAAACCAAAAAACCAACCGACAACTGGTCATCTATTTTGCTCTTCGGTCCCTCATCAGAACCTTTTAAAACTGAGACCCATCAGGGAAGGATATAAGGATACAGACTGTATTCAGACTACCTGGAAGGGGAGACTTTTTTTTTTCTTTTTTTTGAAACTGGGTCCTTGCATAGCCCTGGCTGTCGTCAAGCTCTCAATGTAGACCAGGCTGGCCTCAAACTCACAGAGATCTGCCTACCTCTGTCTCCTGAGTGCTGGGATTAAAGGTGTGTGCCAGAAGATAATTTTTAAGGCTTGACTTTTTTATTGGCTAATTTGGATCTCATGAATTGGGGAGGGAGGGTGGGACTGGGTGAGAAATAGGAGTTATGAAAAGCCAGGAAATTGTTTGAAATGAGCTGAAGAGAGCATGAATTTCAGTGTAGAGAGCGCAGATTGCCATGTGCTTGTAGCTTGAGGGTTTTCCCAAGAAAATCTGAGTGCATGTGCAATCCAGGGTTCTAGAGTTGGAGTCTAGAAGCAGTGACTGAGACCAGGAAGCATTTGCTGCTTACCAGTGTCCCCAAAGATGACTCCACTTGACCAACTGATAGCAGAAACTGAACCAACTCTTGCTATTTTCTAAAGTTTTTTAAATTACATAGTGCTATAAGTACTGTTACTTGGTTTTAAATACCAATGCCAGGGGAGGGAACTATTGAATGAATAATTAATTAATATATTTGGAATTCTGGTAGAAGAGATAAGTAAATTAGTATAACAATTCATATACTAGTAAATTCATTTAGTATAAGAATTTACTGTAATGAAAGCTTATATAGCTGGGAATTCTGTCATGTTATAAAAGACGCAAGCTTGTTCTTTATTCTGGGTTACAGCAGTGTTTAGTTGTTCCCTGCCAGCTCTCAGTTTTCTTCATACTGCAGTGGTCCACTGTTGTCTTTACTATAAGACCATGAGAAATTGAAATGAGAGGGGTCCCGATATTAACATATTGGACAGCTCATAGAATCCATTAATAAAATGAGTAAAGGAAAATGGAGCTTTCCAGCTGAGTATTCAGGGCTTTTCCTGAGCAGATGATGTTAGATGACTCAACATTTGAAGGGAAGACTTCTCCGCCCCTTCCTCCTTATGCCTGCAAAAGAATCAGCTGTTAGCTGTAAAGTCTACAACAATCTTAAAGTAGGTCTAATATTAATGCTAATACAGCAGGGTATACGCAGGCGGTCCAGTTGAACTGTCCGTGGTAGAGCCTGAGGACCAGCGCTGGTCTGCATACACTACAGGACAAGGCTGCTGGGAAGCTTAGGTTCCGATGCCTCTGAGTGCTGTGATTGTAGCAGTAGAAAGCACTGCATGCGTGAGCATCTCTCTCCAAGAACTCGTCCATGGGGCGGATTGCAACGATTGCTGTTTCCGTGGTCATTCCTGAGGATTGTTCACAGGGGAGAGACGAAATCTGGTGGGTCTGGAGAGATAGAGCCCGCCTGTGAGTTGGGTGTCCCGTGGGAGGCAGGTTCAGCAGGTGACCTGTTGTCACCAGTAGGGCTGATGTCTCCAGCTGTGGTCTGTAGAGCGGCTTCATTTCCTAGACAGCTTTTCATTCTGAGTCTCCTTCATGGGTCCTCTTGGCCTAAATGCCTGAGTTGGTAGATTTTAAGATGTTTTCTCACCAGAATGTTCCAAAAAGTACATGAAGAAGCAAATAGCCTGTTTTACTTCTTAACTCTTGACTTTGTGTAAGCAGCTGCATAGGAACCTGCTGTACTTATTATCTAGGCTGATGGCTCTCAAAAACTGACAAATTGTTCCTCTAGGGGCAGTCCTCTAGGGGTGGAGGTGTGAGGGTAGCAATATTGCCTCAGATTCAGGTTCGTTACCACGAACCCTGTGCACCAGGATCAAATGAAATCAGCTCCTTTTTATAGTTGAAATACCATTTTTTATTCACCATTGTTGGCACAGTCCTTGAAAATAAACTTTTTTTCCCCTGTGACTGTTGTCTGATTTGTTGTGTATGTTTATTGACCTGCTCAGCACTTCCTCGGGTTCTTCCCATAGCGTGGCGTGTTGGCTCACCTGCGTGATACTGTCCTCGGATGAGTTCCTTGTGAAGGTTACTGGGACTTGATAGAGTTCAGAAGATATGTTGGCCAAGCTTTCTCCTGGGGGAGCGGAATATAGCAAGTCAAAGATGAAGTCTACTAAATGAGGCAGGTAGCTCCGCTAATACACTCAACCAACAGGCCCACGATTAGAGACAATGCCATTATTGGTGAATTCCATTCTAAAAGGTTTCCGGGTTAACCACCCAGGCCTTAGAAAATATCTGAGCAATGGGATTCTGGAGCGTATTTTGGGTACTTTCCTCCATGTCTGTTTGTTGAAAGTGCCAAGTAAGGACTGGCACAAGTACAAATTACAGCTTCAGAAATAATTTTCTTTTCTTTTTTCTTTTTTTGGTTTTTCGAGACAGGGTTTCTCTGTAGCTTTGGTGCCAATCCCAGAACTAGCTCTTGTAGACCAGGCTGGCTTTGAACTCCCAGAGATCCGCCTGCCTCTGCCTCCCGAGTGCTGGGATTAAAGGCGTGCGCCACCACCGCCCGGCAATAATTTTCTTCTAACAGCTAAAATTCGTCTACTTTGCCACACACCCCACCCTTATTGAAAAAGGACTGAGGAGGCGATGAAATGTTAACCTGCTCTCTGTGGTGAGTGACAAATCTACCTGTCATTTCACTCGTGGAATTGGAAAATCAGATTTATTTTTATTTATTTGGGTCTGACTATGTATCCCCGGCTTTCATGTAACTTAGTATGTAGACTAGACTGGCCTTGAACTCAGAGGTTCGACCTGCTTCTGCCTCTCACATGCTGGGGTTAAAGACATACACCACTGTGCCTCGCACAAAGATCTATTTTAATGAACTGAATGTAAATGGAGGCTCAGCAATATGACACTGGGCATCGTTTTGGGCAGCCAGGATACTGTATAAGTGAAGCTAGGGTTATTCGGTCGTACATGTCTCCATTTTACAGATACTCGGTTTCTTTAAGTACTTTGAATAAATGATACTTATAGGCTTACTAGGTGGTTCTGTGGGTTTTAGGGCGCCTGCTCACCAAATCTGTCAGGCTGAGTTTGATTTCAGGACTCACAAGTTGGAAAATCGACTCTTTGCAAGTTGTCCTTTGACCTCGACACGTGCACCATGACACACTGCGCTCCTCTGCCAATATATGTGACAAATGATGTTTATTGTCTGCTAGAAAGCAGGCCTGGAAGAGTGTTCGCAGGATGCTTTTGCTAGTAATAATCTAGGGTTGCTAAGTCCACGGAAAATAAGGTCATTCACATATAAGTCTGCGACTGGATCATTTTCATAGCTAGAAATTGGATACTTTTTAATTTGGGGCAAAGAAAAAAAACAAAGAAAAACTAGACAAGGATATAAACATTTACATTTTATATAAACTGGTACATCGTAAAGAAGTAGGCCTTTCTGTCGGCTTGTAATCGCAGCACCAGGAAGCTGAAGCAGAAGGATCTTGAGTAGGACACCAGATTGGGCTACTTGAGACTTTTATAAACAAAATACCACTAAACCCAATTCTGTTTATGGAAATCGGTCTCTCTGTTCTGGGACCTCCCAGCCACACGGAGGCAGAAGAGAGTGCTCTGGGTAAACATGATTTGAGGGCGCTGCCGGACCACTCTGTGGCTTCTCCCAGAATCCTTTGAGACAGGACAGAGCGTTTAAAAAAGAGTGCAGCTTCCGCTTCCTCGCGAGTGGGAGCGTGGCCGGGGTCCTGGACGGAGGCTGTTTAGTGTGGTGTAGTGTTTCGTGCATGGCGCGTGTGGGCTGAGTGCGAGTGTGGATGTGGGAGTGTGTGTGCGCGCCTGGGGGGTGCGAGGCGAGTGAGTGTGTCCGCCCCGCGCCCCTCCCCCGCCTACACCTTGATCTTATTTGATCGGGTCGTGACCCCCGCCCCGCCGGGCCGTCCCGAAATGAAAAGCAGCCCTCCTGCGAAGCCCCCTCCGCGGGGCGCTGTGCAGCGAGGCCCCCCTGGGCGGTGGCAGTGCCGAGGTTCCCGAGGTCTCGGGATCGGTCCTGCGGGCCCGGCGCTCAGAAGTGATGAATTGATCAGATAGACGAGGCCGGGTCTGTCCCGGCCGCTGATTACCGAGGCGATTCTGATCTGAGCCCGACCCCAGGATCCGGCTGCCCAACCCCCGCTCACATCTGCGGCCTCGTGGGCTGACGTTCAGAGACCCGGGGTGTGAAAGCGCCCAGAGCGGACGTCAAGCCGCCGCCGCTTGCAGATGGAGGCCTTTTTTTCTGCTGCCGTGGGTCCGTCCCACTCTCCCCCCAGCCGCGTTTAAGCTGGGCTTGTATCAGTAGCCTTCTACCTAGGGCTAAAAGGCGCTGTGCACTGCTCAGCCTCTGCTGAGGAATGTGTCGGTTAGAGAACATAAACTTAGAAGCTGCAGGATCCAGGGACTCACTCCATATATAGTGAATTAGAATGGAGTGTGTAGGGTTTGGAGGCTTAAGGGTGGATGTTTTGTCTTAAGGCAACGTCCCTTTGTGAAGCTGGTGAACTTGGTTTGTAGCCGAGGATGATCTTCAGCTGCCTCTCTGCAATTCCCAGGCTCAAATTAAATATGTTGAGCTGAGACAAAACAACAAAACCTTTAGTATGTGTGTGTATTGTGTTCGTGAGAGTATGGGCACTTTGGTGGTGTGCCGGGGACACACATGCAGATGCTTGTGGAGGCCTGGGGTTGGCTTTAGTTCTTCCTGGGTGATCCCACCCCCCAGCCCCCACCCCCGCTTCATTTTCTGAGGCAGATCCTCTCCCCGAATGAGGAACTTTGTCCTAACTAGCCATTTGCATACACACACACATCCAGGATTACAGGTGCATACACCGGCTTTTATGCGGATTTGGAGAATCCAGACTCTAATCCTCACTCTTGTGGCAAATACTTTATCTTCTGAACCACTGCCCTAGCTCTAAAATAATTTTAATTGACAGATACAGTGTGCTTACTTAGTGGTTACCAGTACATTTGCGCATTGTGTAAATGTACTGGTAGTTGCTTTTTAAAAGTAGATTGAATAGGGGGCTGGAGAGATGGCTCAGTGGTTAAGAGCATTGCCTGCTCTTCCAAAGGTCCTGAGTTCAATTCCCAGCAACCACATGGTGGCTCACAACCATCTGTAATGAGGTCTGGTGCCCTCTTCTGGCCTGCAGACATACACACAGACAGAATATTGTATACATAATAAATAAATAAAATATTTTTAAAAAGTAGATTGAATAATCTACCTTTTTATTTTATCATATTTATATTCCTTTTTTCTTTTCAAAACAAGAACCTTTAATCTCTTTGTTTAGCCTTTTTCCTGACCATTACCAATAACAGCTTGTAGCCAATCCCCCTAAACAATATGGCAAATATTCATAACCCAATGAAAGACCAAAAGCCATGCACCCCACCTCTTGGGAATGTGGGCATCATGTTCTTAAAATTACTTCCTAATGTCTAGGATCAATGGATTCTTTAGGAGATCCTGAAAGGAAAAATTTGGGTTGTCAAGTCCTGGGAGAAGTAGCTGTATCATTTGTTGTTCAGTCTCTGTGTAATGGGAAAGTTCAGGGCTTGTCTCAAGTTCTGGCTAGAGTAGTCAGTGAGGCTGGATCATCTCAGCCACTTCAAAATTGTTCTGAACAGTTTGTAGTTCAAAGCCAGTCTTTAGGTGGTGTTTTTAAGCTTATTGATGTTATAGTCCTGGATAGATTGTTGTTGTGGCGCCCCATCCTCCTTTTGGAGACTTCAAAGATCACTGTTAGTCCTGCTCACAGTTCACTGCAGAAAACTGATAGAGACTCCAACCCGAAATCATGTCAGGAAGGTAGATGAAACTTTTTTCTAGAATTAGTACTCTATATGACCACTAATATCATGACAAAAGATTTAGAATATATCTATATATATATAAGATTTAGAATATATATATCTTATAAAATTCATACCTTAAGAAAAGCTTCTCAAGAGTCAATATAAAACCAAAGGATTATGAGATTAGTGGCAATAAAGTAATCCTTAAATATTTGTTTTTCTTCTGTCCCATATCAGGTGGCTTTTCTGAAATGAGGCAGAGATTTTGATTTTACTTTAATACGCATGCTTGGGTTTAGAGAAGGAGAGAGCCACACTCCAACTCCAAAGCCAGCTTGAATCTCTAATTGGACTAGGACTATAAAAGGACCATTTGCATTATATGTCTGTAGAGAATAGCAGAAACAATAGTGAAATTTTATTCTGTTGGAAAGTGATATACCAATAGGCCAAACAAACAAACGAACAAATTCAGTTGTGCCTTCTGTAATTTCTCTTTAATCACATGGTTTCTTACAACAGGAATTAGGTTCTTTAATTGCTCTGGGAAGGAGTTTCCTCTATGATGGCAGGAAATGACTGAACCGAATTTGGCATAGTGGCCCACATGGAGTTTCCTGCTGGCAAAGGATTAGCTTGAATATCCCTTGTTGACCTACATTTATTAGTCCAATGCCTGCCTTTGCCACACCTTCTGCACAGTCCAGAAGGGAAGAATGTTCTGAATGGATCTTCAGGCAAGCTTTATTTATTAAAACACAAATAATATACCAGTATAATGAAAATGTGTTTACTAGCTTATTCTCCAGGCATACATTCAGATACCTTCCTAATACTTCCCAGGACCACCTGCCCAGAAGTGGCACTTCCCACAATAGGCTGTGCCTTCCCATATCAATAATCAAGAAAATGTCCTACTCATCAGGCATGATATCACATGCTTTTAATTCCAGCACTCTGGAGGTAGAGTTAGTTGAACATCTGTGAGTTCAAAATCAGCCTGGTCTGCACAGCAAGTTCCAGGACAGTCAGAGTTAGGTGATAGAGAGACCTGTCTCAAAAAGGAAGGAAGGAAGGAAGGAAGGAAGGAAGGAAGGAAGGAAGGAAGGAAGGAAGGAAGGAAATAAAATGAAATGCCCTGCAAACTTGTCTACAGTGTACTATTCTAATGGAGGCATTTTCTCGATTGAGGTTCTCTCTTTCCAGATTATTCTAGTTTGTGTCAAGATGACAAGAAATTAGGGAGCACAAGAGTTTTGTTTAACTTTTAGACAGTGTCTCATTCTGTAGCCCTAGCCTAGAACTCACAGAAATCTGCCTGCCTCTGCCCCCAGTGCTGGGGTTAAAAGTTGTGCACCACTATAGTGGCTCGAAATGTGTTTTCTTAGCAGCTTTCTTTGTTGATGATCAGTTGGAGGGGGGAGGAAGAGGAGCAGGAAGCTCTGCTAGGACTTTCCCTTAGGGGAACAAAACAGAGCTCAGCTGTACAGCGGCTCTCTCCAGGAGAGGAACAGGACTGCTATATCCTGCGGGGAGACCATCACTCACCGCACCCCAGCTTTAGGTAGCCTGACTTTCGGACAAGTCAGGACACCTTTTCCTCTAGGCTGAGCTGTGCTATTGCAGCTGTAAGTACACCCAGGCTTCTGATAGGTCATAATATCTTTTCAGCTCCAGAGCTGTAACACTCACACTTCCCTACAGAGGATGCAGTACATGTGTGCAGGTGCATGTATGAGTGTGTGTGCACGTGTATATGGTGGCCAGAGGCACAGTCCACTCTTTTGTTTCTTTTGAGAGGGGTTCTCTGTGTAGCCCTGGCTGCCCTGGAACTCACTCTGTAGACCAGGCCTTAAACTTAGAGATCCAATTGCCTCTGCCTTCTGAGTCCTGGAATTAAAGGCTTGAGCCACCATGCCTGGCTTCTTTTGTTTAAAAGTTATATTTATGAGTATGAGTGTTTTGCCTGCATGTATGTTTATGCATCACATGTATGCATGGTGTCCACAGAGTCCAGGACAGGGTATCAGATACCGCTAATCTAGAGTTACAACTGTTAGCTGTCATGTGGGTGCTGGGAATTAAGTCCTGGTCCTCTCTGGAAGAGCAATTGCTATGGAATAATCCTTCCGTACACTGTGAATATGTATTACTCTCATTGGTTAATAAAAAGCTGATAGGCCAGTAGCCAGGCAGGAAAACCAAACTGAGAATGATGGGAAGAAGGAGGGCGGAATCTACAGTCACCAATCAGACAAGAGGGAGCAGGAGATGAACATGCCATGCTAATAAAATACCGCCATGTGGCAGAGCATAAATAAGGAATATTGGTTAAAGTAACATGTAAGAGATAGTTAGTAAGAGGTCTGAGCTATTGCTGAGCATTTGTTAGTAATATTAACCCTCTGTGTGGTATTTGGAAACTGGTGGGCTGGAGAGAAACATCCGGCTACAAGCATCTACTGCTCTTAACCACTGAACCACCTCTCCAGCTTCACCTCCCCAGCTTTTTGAATGTGAGTTTTAGGAATTGAACTTGGGTCCTTGTTTTTATAAGGCAAGTTGATCCTGAGACATCTCATCCTTGCTAGGAGGTTGTTTTTCTTTTATCTAGTTACATATGAATCACAGCATTGTCTTTTCCTAGCTCTGTGGAGAATGTCATTAGTATTTTGATAGGGATTACATTGACTCTGCAGAATGCTTTGGATATTTTAACAGTGTTGATTCTTCCAATGCACGAACACAGATTTCTTTGTGTGTGTGTGTGTGACAGAGAGTCCTGCTGGGCTGGTGCCAGAGGGTTAGCAAGCTACCCTGCTAGCCACAACCCCCTCTGGGCCATACCTGGCTTTAGCTCAGGAGTTAGCACCCAGCCACTATTCCATCCTTTGTGTTACAGATACCTTTGGTTGCTATATGTGAATCTTGTCTGAGTGTTTCCGATAGATAAAAAGTCAACACAAAACTTGATCAAGAGGAAATCCCGAAAGCCATGGTATCTCATGAATCAGGTATTTGCACTTGACATTGTGTTTTGGGAAGCTTCATTCAGTTTGTTCTGAGATATATAAATCTACTAACTAAAGTGTAAACACAGGGAAAATAAAGTTGCCAAAGGGCTGAGGGAAAGCGCTTCAGCCCACAGTGACTGTCCCCCGAGGCCTAAAGGGTAAATTCATTTTCAAGGTGTCTTTGTGTTTTCATTTCGTGGACCCCTGTAAACCCACACACCAGCGCTGCGACACACATGACGTGTGTGCATGCCTGTTTTTTGCAATTTCTCTCAGTGTTTATAGTTTTTACTGTAGAGATCATTCACATCGGGGTTTAAATTTATCACAAATAAGATTGCTTTCTTAATTTCTTGCTTACATAATTTCCTAATGGTATACAGAAATGCTTCTGAGGTTTTTGTTTTGTTTTTCTCCTGTACTGAGGATTGAACATGCCTTATACATGCTACCAATGAGCTATATCCATAATCCTTTTTATTTGAGACAAGATTTCTTTTCTCAGGCTAACCTGAACTCATTTATAACCCAGGAAAGCTTTGAAATTATAATTATTCTGCCTCAATCCAAGAAGCTGGGATTACAGGCTTGCATGTTGATTTTTATCCTGCTGTGGGACAATGGTCTTGTACTCTGTAAAGATTTGTCACTTGTATAGGTTTAATAAAATGCTGGTTAGCCAGTAGCCAGGCAGGAAGTATAGGCAGGCTGACCAGAACAGAGAATTCTGGGAAGAGGAAAGGCTCAGTCTGCAGTTGTCACCCAGACACAGAGGAAGCAAGCTGACAATGCCTCACTTGGTACCTTTGTACCAAGCCACATGGCTAACATAGACAAGAATTACGGGGTTAATGTAAGATGTAAGAATTAATTAATAAGAAGCCTGAGCTAATAGGCCAACCAGTTTATAATTAATGTAAGTCTCTGTATATTTCTTTCGGACTGAACAGCCATGGGACCGGGTAGGACAGAAGCCTCTCTCAACGTTATCCTGAAACTGTATTGAACTTACTGACTCTAGTAGATTTTGGTGAAATTGTTAGGGCTTTCTACCTGTAAAATCATGAGATCATGCCATCTACACACAATGACAGTTGGATTTCCTCCCCTCCAGTTCAGATGCTCTTCATTTCTCTTGGCTTTTTCTGGCTGGGACTTCAGCATCATACTGAATACAAGAGATGAGAATGGGTGTCTTTGCCTAGTCCCACATATCAGAGGGAATGCTTGCAGCTGTCTCCAATTCGGTGACACACTGGCTGTGGGCTTGTCGTATGTGGACTTAATACTGTTAGGACCATGAGCTTCTACATATGATTTCTTCTGTTTTAATCCTGAAGGGATGTTGGATTTTATCAAATACCTTTTTCCATCTGGTGAGATGATCATACGGGTTTGATCTTTCAGCCTGTTGATGTGCTATATTATGTTTATTGATTTTTACATACTGAACTATCATCCCTGTCATGGACTCCATTTGATATGTGCTATATATATCTTGTTGAGTTTTGCATTTATATTTGTCTTAATTGGTGTTATATTGCTGTAAAGAGACACCATGACCTAACTTTTTTGTTTGTTGGTTGGTTTTTGGTTTAGTTTTTTTTTTTTAAAGATTTATTTATTTATTATGTAGACAGTGTTCTGTCTTCATGTATGCCTGCATGCCGGAAGAGGGCACCAGATCTCATTACAGATGGTTGTGAGCCATCATGTAGTTGCTGGGAATTGAACTCAGGGCCTCTGGAAGTACAGCCAGTGCTCTTAACCTCTGAGCCATCTCTCCAGCCCCTGGTTTTTGGTTTTTTTGAGACAGGGTTTCTCTGTATAACAGTTCTGGCTATCCTGGAACTTGTTTTGTAGACGAGGCTGGGCCCGAACTCACAGAGATATGCCTATCTCTGCCTCCCAATTACTGGGATTAAAGGCGTGAACCACTACTGTCCGACTCCAAGTCAACTTTTTAAAGAAATATTTTAATTGGAATTTTGCTTGCAATTTCAGAGGCTTAGTCCATGACCATCCTGCCGGGGATTGTGGTAGCAGGCAGGCAGGTATGGTGCTGGAGCAACACTGACAGCTTACTTCAGATCCACAAGTTAGAGGCAGAAAGAGAGATGAGACTCGGTCTGGTGTGGGCTTTTGAAACCTTAAAGCCCACCCCACAGTGGCGCACCTTCTTCAACAAGGCCAGACCTCTTCATCTTTTCAAAACAGTCCACCAGCTGGGAAACAAATACTCAGATACATGAGCCTAGCCGGGAGAGGTGGGGCACCTTTAGCCCAGCCCCTTCTTATTCAAGCCACCATTACATTCATTACAAACAGAAACCTTTCGTTTTTCCTGCTTTTAAATGTGTGTAAATAAGTGTGTGTGTAACATTGTTGAAATGTATTTGTGTTTGAGTGTGTGTGAGTTGTGCAAGTGTGTTTGTGTATGAGTATGTAAGTGTATGTGTGTCTTTATCTGGTTTTGGTATCAGGAGAATGCTGCCCTGAAAAATGAATTTTTTAATATTTATTTATTTATTTGTTTGTTTATTTATTATGTATACAATATTCTGTCTGTATGCCTGAAGACCAGAAGAGGGCGCCAGACCTCTTTACAGATAGTTGTGAGCCCCCATGTGGTTGCTGGGAATTGAACTCAGGACCTTCGGAAGAGCAGGCAATGATCTTAACCGCTGAGCCATCTCTCCAGCCCTGAAAAACGAAATTTTACGAATTCTTTCTAGTTCAAAATTTCAGAATGTTAAGCTTTTATTTTATTTTGAGACAGAGCATCATATTGGAGGTATTCAGGCTAGCCTTGAACTCACCGTACAGCCAAGGATGATCATGAATTCCTGATATTCCTTCCTCAGCCTCCCAAGTGCAGAAACTTCATATTGCACAGGGCAGCAGAGACTGAGAAGACTGGAAGTTTGAACAGAAAGGGAACATGGCAGTTCCTGGAAGAGCTCCCCTTTGTATTTGAGTCACAAATGAAACAATGTTGTCAGACTTAATTAGAAGTAGAACTTTACAGTACACTGTTCTTTTGTTTCTTTAAGACATTTTTTTGAGACAGTGTCTATGGAGCCCTGCTGGCCATGGACTAGCAGTTCCTCTGTTTCCCTATCTTCCCAGTGCGGGAGATTATAAGTGCACATCCCTGCAATACCATATAGTACAATATTCAAAAGGTCATCTAGCCATTTTTGTCGAGGTTTTTTTTTTTTGTGACAACAGATTCTTATGAGTGACTTGTGTCTCTGTGTGTATCCATATTTGTGTGGATTCATTCACGTGCCTCTGTGTGCATCTGAGAGACCAGAGGTTGAAGTTGGGTGTCTTTGTTTGTTTGAGACAGGGTCTCTGACATGACCAGGAACTCAGCTGACTCAGCCAGACTGGCTGGCAAGCCCCTCGGATCTGCCTTTCTCCCCACACCGTTGCCCCCACAGCAGTGGAGTTACAGATGTGTGCTGGGGACTCCATGCTTGCCCAGCAAACACTTCATCCACTGAGCCATTTCCCCAGCCCCATGACTTGTAAGACTAGAAACCAAGTTAATGCATCACATTTTAGTTACCTTGAAATCCAAACACTACGTTTTTGAACAATGCTCGTGAGAACTGGCGCTATATGCCACAGGCAAAATCAACACAGAAAAGAGAGTTGACTTCCAGGCAGGAGAGAGACAGAGACTGGAGGATGGCAAGGAGTAAGACCAGGGAAAAGCAGATGAGGAGACTCAAGAGTCTAAAGTCTGGTAATGTGCCTTTAGCAGATAGCTACAAGGTACTTTTAGAATAGTGATAACTTGCTCATTTAGAGAGCAGACTACGTCCATTTCCTGTTTCCCTGACACTTAGCGTCGGATGCACTGACTGGCTCTGTGGGGCTGTGATTTTAGTTTACAACCTTGTAAACTAAATAGTTGTGTCCCTTCCAAACCAGTGTTGTTCTGTCCTAAATCCTTCTGGCAAAATGACTTTCCAGGTTGCAACAGGACTCGATTCTAGAACTGGGGAGTTTTCCTCATTTTAAGAGTGGTCAATGGGGCTGGAGAGATGGCTCAGTGGTTAAGAGCATTGCCTGCTCTTCCAAAGGTCCTGAGTTCAATTCCCGGCAACCACATGGTGGCTCACAACCATCTGTAATGACGTCTGGTGCCCTCTTCTGGCCTGCAGACATACAGACAGAATATTGTATACATAATAAATAAATATAAAAAAAAACCCTGCTCTTCATATGTAAAATATTTTTAAAAAAGGAGTGGTCAAAAGGTGGCGCTGGCAGCAGACACTTCAGGCTTCATCTTGAACAAAGCTATTTAATGGAGAAGGACAGCTGGATGTTCCACCATGATGAAACTAGCCCAGTTGTCACCACTAGGTGGAGAAGAAGCCACCATCGTTTTTCCGGGAGTAACCTCCGTTGGTGGCTGCAGTGTGAGGAGACACTGGAGAAAAGAGAACTGGGTGAGCTGGAATTTCAGACCCTTTGCCCCCACCCCCTTTCCAAGTCCTTTAATCAATGCATTATTGGCGCCGTGAGAAAATTCTCGTAAAGAGGGGAAATTGGCATACGAGGGACTGATGGAAGTTAACTAAGGCCTTTGTTCCCAAATTCACTTCCTGTGTCTGCCCTGCTCAGAATGTCACCGAGGCCTAATCTAAAAACCTGAATCCCTAGTTCTATGGTCAGCATGTCCCCTAGTATTAGTCTAAATAGGTGACGGCTTCATCACCAATTCACACCCTAAATAAATAGTCTCTAAGCTTTCTGCCAGCCAGTAACCTTGATTCCTGGTGGCTCAGAGAGATTGCACCCCCACCCCACCCGCTGTGTGCCGCCTTGTCTTCTGACCCTCACCTATGGATCCCTGGATGCTGTGGATGGATTCTTTCTTAGGGTTGATCCAGTGTCTGATGTTAGCTTTGGAAGTGCCGGGAGCCGGAGGACATTCTCCAGGAAACTGGATCTTGCGTCTAGAAAATGGTGGGAAGACAAGAGAAGACAAGAGGAGAGTGACGGGGGCTGGAGAGATGGCTCAGAGGTTAAGAGCACTGATTGTTCTTCCAGAGGTCCTGAGTTCAATTCCCAGCAACCACATGGTGGCTCACAACCATCTATAATGAGATCTGGTGCCCTCTTCTGGCATACAAGCATACATGGAAGGAATGTTGTATACATAATAAATAAATAAATAAATCTTTAAAAAAAAAAAGAGGAGAGTGACGTCAACCAAACCAAACAGGAAACGGTGAGAGGGAAAGATAACTTCATAAGATTTCAAGTTCAAGCTGGGCAGTGGTGGCTCACACCTTTAATCTCAGCACTCACAGAGGCCGGCGGATCTCTGTGAGTTCAAGGCCAGCCTGGTCTACAAGGGCTAGTTCCAGGACAGCAACCAAAGCTACAGAGAGGGCTGGAGAGATGGCTCAGTGGTTAAGAGCATTGCCTGCTCTTCCAAAGGTCCTGAGTTCAATTCCCAGCAACCACATGGGGGCTCACAACCATCTGTAAAGAGGTCTGGTGCCCTCTTCTGGCCTTCAGGCATACAGACAGAATATTGTATACATAATAAATAAATAAATAAATATTAAAAAAAAAAGCTACGGAGAAACTCTGTCTCGAAAAATCCAAAAAAGAAAAAGAAAAGAAAAAAAAAAGATCTCAAGTTCAAGACCTATTTACATTTTAGAATTATCAAAGCATTTGTCCGTTTATCCAGATGAACTTATCTGGATAGATGAACTATCCAGATGAGGATTTCCACTCATTTTAGAAAATGGAATACAGGAATGAGGCCTAAGGATGTATCTCGGTGGTACAGCGCTTGCCTAGCATACATGACTCAGCATTCTAAGTTTGACCCCCAGCACATCTAAGACAAAGAGAAAAGCAAACTATTCTGCAGATAAAAACCAACTATGTACTTGTTCATATTACCACCCATCATTTTACCTTACATGATTGATGGTAGCGGTCCTAGGACGGGGAGCGACTGCTGCCGTCACTTACCCACTGATATCCTGGACGGTCTCCTGGTGTAGCAGTATCTCAGTTTTGTTCTTGAACGCCCCAGTGTGGTGGTCATACAAGGCGGCTAAGCGGAAATCCAGATCATCCTTCGGTATCTGCAGAGGAATCAGTCCTCCCACAGTTCACTTCGCCGTTTTGCGCCTTGACCCCAGTCAGATTGTATCTCCCTATTCTATTCAGATTGTAGCCAGAAGAGAAGGAACCCACCAGGACCTAACACTGCCTTGTACACGGTGATGACTTGGTGACTCTCGTCCATAGGAATGGTCTCCCATGGTTAGGTCTTTGGGTTTGACACATCTTATCTCATTCATGGTTATATTCAGCTTTTGAGTTTTTTTGGTTTGTTTTTGCTTTTGTTTTTCAAGGCAGGGTTTTTCTGTGTAGTCCTGGCTATCCTGGAACTCGTTTAGTAGACCAGGCTGGCCTCGAACTCAGAGAGATTCGTGTATGTGCACTACCACCATCCGGCTCAGTCTTTGATTTACTGCAACGTGTGACAAGAAATTTGATAAAAGTAATTTGGAGCAAACTTTGTGACTTAGAAGGTCGGCTTTGGATTTGGTAAGATCTTGAATTGGGAACAAAAGGAAAGATGCTGAGGCACCTCAGACTACTTTAAGAAAGAATATTAATGCTAGTGGTAGTGGTGTGCACTTTTAATCCCAGCACTCGGGAGGCTGAGGCAAGCGGATCTCGTGAATTTGAGGCCAGCCTGGTCTACAAAATGAGTTCCAGGACAGCGGGGCTGTTACACAGAAAAATCCTATCTCGAATAAGAAAAAAAAAGAAAGAAAAGAAAAGGCTATTAATGCCAGGTATGCTGGTATAAACCCGTTACTCCAATACTCAGAAGACTGGTACAGAAGAAATAAGAGTTCCAGGCCAGTCTGGGCTAAATACTAAGTTTGAGGTCAGCTTTGACTATGTAGCAAGGTTCTATTTGAAACAAATTAGTTAACTAATTAATTAAAGTAAAACAGAAGGTACATGTTGAGCCCTAAGTGGATGCAAAAAGAAGTAGATTTCAATGCTAAGTACCTTCGGATCAAAAAAGTAGGCATCTCGCCTTATGGAAGTAACTGTGGGAGTTGAGCTGAGCCGATTCCAGGGGTCCTGCTGCTGAGCAAGGTGAGTTGGGCTCTTAAATGGCAGTTTCTGCAAAAGAGAAACAACATGCAGGATTTGGTTATGGGATGCCTTGGTGATGCAGCACGGGTCATGTTCACCCCCGTGCTCCAGCATGGGTCACGTTCACCACCGTGCTCCATCCCATTTTACTTGAATCTCAGGACAGCTTCAAAGAGAGATGTGATAACTGGGGCGGGGACTCTCTAGGCATTCTGAGTGAGAAATGATTAAAATGGACCAGGGAATCAGAAGAAGTTGGTGGGTCAGGATGCTGGGAGTAGAGGAGGCTTGGGGAACAGGTCAGAAAGACAATATATATGTTCATATTTAGAAGTTCCAAGTTTGGAGAAAAGATGAAACATTTTTCTTTTTTTTGTTTTTTAAAATTAATTTTTTAAAGAAACTATCTTTTCTCGTTTTACATACCAATCCCAGTTCCTACTTCCTCCCCTCCTCCTGTCCTCTCCACCTTCCCCCCACCCCACTCTCCATCCACTCCTCAGAGAGGCTAAGGCTTCCTATGGGGAGTCAACAAAGTCTAGCACATTGCTTTGAGGCAGGACCAAGGTCCTCTCCACTATATCTAGGCTGAGCAAGGTATCTCTCCAAAAGGAATGGGCTCCAAAAGACAGAACAAGCAGTAGGGATAAATCCTGGTCCCACTGCCAGTGGCCCCACAGTCTGCCCTAACGACACAACTGTCACCTACATTCAGAGGGTCCAGTTTGGTTCTGTCCCTTCTCTGTACCATTTTCCACACCCTCATCTGGCCCCAACATCTCTACTATCCCTTTATCAAGGTATGTCTGCCACACTGTCACCTCTCCACAGAACCACACTTCTTCATGACCAACAATTACTATCTTCCCTTTGTCACCGTTCATGTCTCCAACCATTGTAGTGTGACCTCTCTTCCAGTGCCCACTGAAACTGTCCTGGTTGTTGAGCTGTGATCTCTGTGGCTACTAGAAAGATCTTTCCCAACCCTGACCTTATTTGATTCCTGAGATTTCTGGCACTGTAACTCTGTGTAAGTGGAGACTGCTCTTTCGTTTCCTGGCCATTCAGACCCGAATAAATCACACAGAAACTGTATTAATTATAATACTGTTCGGCCAATGACTCAGGCATATTTCTAGCAAGCTCTTACATCTTGAATTAGCCCATTTCTGTTTGTTTATGTAAATGCACGAGGCTGTGGCTTACCAGGAAAGTTCTGTTTTGGCATTTTTCTCCTTAGGCAGCTACATGACATCTCCTTGACTCTGCCTATTCTTTATATCTATCTATCTATCTATCTATCTATCTATCTATCTATCTATCTATCTATCTATCTATCTATCTATCTTTGTTCGGATTTCCTGCCAGGCTTTACTCTGCTATTGGCCCAAACAGCTTTATTCATCAACCAATAAAAAGCAACACATATACAGAAGGACATCCCACACCACTCTGAATCCCCACAAATACTTCTCTATCTTCTGATGTCAGTTCCTTCTGGTTTAACTCTGGTCTCTGGCTATTACATCTTTCTTCTGCTTCTGGGCATGTTCCTTCTTGTTTTATTCTTAAATTCACAAGGCCTTTTCTACCACAATTTCAAACAGCACACTGGCCCTGTAGCTCCCAGACATACATCTTCAACCCTGACTTCTCAAGCCTGCCCACAGCAAAATCATTTAAAGATGTCACAGGTACCACAGAAACATACGCATGACTGATGTCAACACCTTTCTCCCCAAACCTGCTTCTTTGGGAGGCTCCACCTCAGTGACGGTGTTAGTTAGGCCCTCAGAACTCAGGAGTCTATCTTATATTTATCCATTTCCTTTGGCCCATACCAAGTTATCAAATTCCACTGCCCTGCCCTTTCCATCCCTCTCAAACATGCATCTTAGAGCCACGACACTGCTGTCGGTCACTCTGCAGGACTGCTGCACTTGCTGAGCTGAGACACTTCTGCCGTACCCAGTCCCCTTCTGTGTGTGGTTTCTTTTTCTTTCTTTCTTTCTTTCTTTCTTTCTTTCTTTCTTTCTTTCTTTCTTTCTTTCTTTCTCTCTTACTTTCTTTCTTTCTCTCTTACTTTCTTAGAACCAGAAGACTTCATTGTATTCACTGATCACTAATTCTGTGACAGACATACATAAAAGCCATCTCTATACATTAATAAATTTAGTCTTTTATTATCAGCACACACTAGCCATAGGAAACAGGCTTCATATATATGTGTGTGTGTGTGTGTGTGTGTGTGTGTGTGTGTGTGTGTGTGTGTGCTCTGTCTGCACGGATGCCTGCATGCCAGAGAGCATCAGATCCCATTATAGACGGTTGTGAGCCATTATGCAGTTGCTGGGAATTGAACCCAGGACCTCTGAAAGAACAGCCAGTGCTCTTAATCGCTAAGCCATCTCTCCAGCCCTCATCATGATATTTTAATGCCTGCACAAGACTGTGACCACATTTATCTCCCATTATTCTTTCTTGTTCCTTTTCCAAACAGTCCCCTCTTTATTTTCATGTCCTACCCCCCCCCACACACACACTTGTTTTGAGGATCAAACTCATACTGGACAAGTGCTCTACCACACAGCTACTCCAGTCTAACGTCTTTCATTTTAATCTAGATCTTGCATACACCACATCTGCCTCTCTGCATCTGCCTTGTTCCCCTTATTATGTTACACCCATCTCCCCCCAAAATATAAATGTTCTTTGTGACAGGATAATACTTGACTGTGCATGTCTAGCACAATTTATCCATTCCTGTGGACAGGTACCTGGGCTGGTTCTTTAACTCAGGCATTGTGACTATTAGGGCCATAGTAAAGGTGCAGGCATCTTTCTACCGATTCATTCCATTGGGGATCTGGGCAAACCCCAGCCAGCTGTCTTGAGACTCTGGATTCCACTTTCACTATAGCTACATTCTATTCACACAGTAGTCAAGGATGTGACCAAAGTACATTTCTATCAGCAGTGGCTTATTTAAAACTGACTTACAGAGCACACAATACTCTTAAGACCAGTCTTTAAATGTTAATGGCACCCTCCCCCCATCAATCAAATCACCCACATAGGTCACCAGTTTTAATTTTTAGGACAGTGTCTCATATCATCTAGGCTGGTCTTGAACCTGCTATGCTGTGGCTATAGGTTCCCCCATTTTGCTTATATTCATTTAACACACATTTACTGAAAGACATGTGCAGAGCTGTGTGATTTTTAACACACTCAGACCATGATGCTCCAGAGCTTGAAATCCCATGATTCCCAACACCTCCAGGCGGATTCCTAGCTCTCTGATGCAACATTCACAACACTCAGCCACCAAGGTCTGGTCTCTAAGAGCACCATCGTGCTGTGTCTCTATTTCACACCAACATTTAGCTTTTTGGATTTGCAGCTTCCCAGACCACTCTGTCTCTCCTTCCCAGGCATATGCACCTTCTGCTTCCTTTCCCCTAAGACTCTGACTTTTCCTTTCCTTTTTCCTAACTTCACACACACACACACACACACACACACACACACACACACACGCGCGCGCGCTTTCATCTGTCCTGGCTGACTCATCGAGATGGCACTCACCTTTCCTGAGAAACCCTCCTTCAAGTTCCTACTCTTAGGGCATTCTACCTGTGACTCCTTCACAGTACGTGTGCCCCTGTGGGAAGCACATTCTTTGTGTTTGTTATGTGTGTGGGTTGTTGGAATCAGGTTCTTATAGCTAGGCAGACTTAGAATTCCTGGTTCTCCCGTCTTCACCTCCCAACTGCTGGGATTATAGGCGTACGCTTGTCTTGTCTTTACTGATGCTGTTGCTGGCCTGTCTTTCCTACTAAACTAACTGGACAGTAACTTTATCTAATTTTAGACTACATGCCCTTAGAGTTTAGCAGAGTGCCTGGCATATAAATAACAAGATTGAATAGAAGGAAGCTCTTTTGATTGTTATCATATAAATAACAAGATTGAATAGAAGGAAGCTCTTTTGATTGTTATCAAGCTCAAATTACCACTCAATTCACTTTATTGTGCACCTTTTCAAATATCCCCAATACTTAAACTAGGAAAAAAATTGTATTTCCAGAGCACTAAACACAATTAAACAGACACATAAACAGATGTGTTCTTGCATTAACCAGAGGACAGAGGTATCATGAAGACTTGCTTGAAGTATGACCTGGGGTCTCTCAGAGGGTTCTCATCTATTCCACATCTCATCTGTCTTTGGAGTACAGATCTCAAAGCAAGAAGGAAATAGTAATTTGGTGGAACTCAGCTTTCCCGTCATTTATATTAGTCATTGCTTTGAGGGGCCTTATTCTACAGACTTTACTTCCCTCTCCTGAAAACCACTTCTGATACGTTAGCAGACCCTAATAGTGGACCAAGGAGACAGACAGAAACCAGATTTCTCTGATACTAGGTGATCTCACCAGAGTTAGGTTACCAGAAGTCTGCTGGAGACCCCACTGGGAATTTCTTTTTTTTTTTTTTTTTTAAAGATTTATTTATTTATTATGTATACAACATTCTGCCTCCATGTATGCCCACACACCAGAGGAGGGCGCCAGATCTCACTACAGATGGTTGTGAACCACCATGTGGTTGCTGGGAATTGAACTCAGGACCTCTGGAAGAGCAGACAGCGCTCTTAACCACTGAGCCATCTCTCCAGCCCCCCCCCACTGGGAATTTCTGAGGAAACCTCAGTACCTTAGATGCCCGCAGATTTCCCAAGTGTGTGTCTTCGTCACTTAAAGATTCCTGGGAGTGAGGCATACTTAAAGGCCCAAAGACTCAGAATTAGTTCCAGGAGATTAGCGCAGCCGCAGCACGACCTGGCTCGTAGAGGATCCCGGATCCCAATTGTTTGGAACGCCCAGTTTTTGGTTGCCAGGCAACTACCCCTGCATTTATGACAGAGACATATTCCCTTCGAGAGATGCGCCACCTGGCGGTTCAACTCAGAAGGCTCCTTGGGAGGAGGTTGTGAATACCGAGAAAGCAGACCTGGATTGCACTCTGGAGCTTCTGTAGGAAAACGCCGGCCTCCCACAGCACAGGAGTTCCGCAAAAGCTGACGAAAGAAGTCCTTTAGGATGACTCAAAGGTTTTCTTCTCACCCTCGCCTAAAAGAAAGCGTCCCCATTTTCAAAGTAAATGAGAGTACGAGAATATCAGAAACCCAAAGATCTCACGTGTCCTGACTGGAAAATTGTCGGTTAGGTCATTCTCCTTGCTGTTTAACTATGCAGACGTCAGGGTTGCTTATCGATCCGGTTGTAAAAACGTGGATGGATTTGGCGGGGTGGAAGTGGCTTTTGCACTTAGTGCTGGGGCCACTCTAGGAGACGATCCCTGGAAGGTTGTGATGACGTCTGTCTTCCCTTTATTATTTCACACGCCACGTTTACAAAATAAGATGTTTAGAAATAACCCCTGACCTGGAAGAGCAATAGGGGCGAAATGAACTGCTGAGATGTTTTTTTGTGGGGGAGAAGGGGAGTTCTTTTACCGAGCTTATTTACGTAAGCCTGTTGGGTTAGTTGCGAACCCTGGCGCGCGCACTCCCACGCCGCGCGCCAGCGGTGGCGGCTGCCATGGATACCGGCAGGTGAGCCGCAGAGGCGCGCGTGGTCCCTGCCCCACCCGCGCTGAGCGAAGAGGATGCGGTTGTCAAGGCGACATGGCTAGGAGGAGGAGAGGACCGAGGGAGGAGGAAGGATGGGCGGCCTTGGCGTAGCCGCAGGGAGGTGACTGAAGCGAGTCCAGCCCCTTGCATCCTCCCCCTGTGTACCTCCCTCCTCTTTTTTTCCTCCTTCTGCCAGAATAAGCAGCCACCGCAGCACCTGAGCCGCTACTGCCGCTGGCTCAGGACAGCGCTATGGCTGAGCCTGGTCTCAACCCTTATCCCTCTGCCAGAAGCGGAGGAAGAAGTGAAAGGCGCACATCCCGGCTTCTGTGGCTGTTGCTCTGGGCTGAGACCACCTTCCAGGTGACCCTGGGAACCGGACCCGAGCTTCACGCCTGCAAAGAGGTACTGTTCATTCCACCTCCTTGACCTGGTCTCACTTTGGTCAAAAAAAAAAAAGGGCTTAGTCCAGATAGAGACCTTGGGGATCCAGGCATAGTTTCAGAGGCCACATAGTTCAAATTACTCCAGGGATGAGGAGTCGGGGCTGGGGAGAGGGAAGCAGGCTGGCGTTGTGGTGGGAGAGACCAGCCCATTGAAGGATTCATAAAATAGATAACCCTCACAAGCTCTCGGCTCTGGCTCAGCAAATAAGGACCAAAGGAGTGACAGTTCCCAGAAATAAAGAGAAAGAAGACAGGCGTTGCATTCCAGGTGGGGTGAAATTACCTAAAAAGTGGTCAGAAACATTGAGAGGCCAAACAGAAAGAAGAAAGGATAAGGAGAAAGTTGGGGAAGGTGGTAGACTGGTCTCAGGAGCCTTGGGGTTTGAGGGTGGGAAGCTCGGAAGTGTGCCCTCTGTGTTACACTCAATTGCCCTCAGGCTGCTAACAGTGGTCCTGCTGGCACGCCTTGCCTGTTCCCTTGTAGCTGTGTGCAGTGTTTAGCACGTTTTACGTGTTTTCTCTCACCCTTCCCTCTGAACTTCTGCTAACATATGCCATGAGTCTTTTTCAAGGTGTCTCTAAAACGTTAGCGACATAATCCAGGCAGTAGGAAGTGAATGTCTTTTAACAACGACAAAAATGCTTTTTGAAAATTGTTTTGGGGGAGGGAGGGATTTGACATTAGGAAGAGCAAAACTCGATAGTTCCTGTATTAGCAAAATAATATTTGATTTTTGCTCTAAGTGACTTAAGCACATATGGTAGTGTCAACAATAAAATATTTACAAGAACTATATTGGGGAAGGCAGAATAAAATTTATCTATGCAAAATGTGAGAGGTTTGAAATAATACTAAATGTCAAACCCAGCTAAAGTTTTGAGGGGTTAAAGTAATCCCTCTAAGTCATCCATCAGTGCTCACTAACAATGCTGGTCCATTCCTATGAGGAGAAGTATTATTATATGGAGGCCCTAAGCACTAGTCTGTCTGCAAGCATAACAAATCATGAAAGAAGCAAGGGGGATTTTTACACGAATAAAGTTAGATTCATTAATATTTAAATTGACCCGGGGATGGAGAGATGGCTCAGTGGTTAAGAGAACATGCTGCTTTTGTAGAGGATCTGGGCTCAGTTTCCAGCTATCTGTAATTCCAGTTCTAGGGGATCTGACTACCTCTTTTGGTCTCTGGGGGCACTGCATGCATGTGGGACACATACATGCATGCATGCAGGCAAGCACTCACATATAAAATTAAAAAAACAAACTGAAGTGACCCCTATGGCTGAGACGTAACTACAAGGATTATTTTAACCTCTCAAAACGTTTGCTAGGTTTTGCTAGACCTTGTTAGACTTTTGACATGTTTTCAAACCACCCACATCTTGCATAGCGTATAGAATGCTTGTCTAGCACCTATGAAGCCCTAGGTTTGATTTCCTGATGCTAAATATACAAGGCGTAGCAGCTCACATCTGTAATCTCAGCGCCTGTGAGGTAGAGGCAGTGGAATCAGAAATCCAAGTTCCTCCTCAGCTACAGAGTGAGAGGCAGGCTCCACAGAGTCACCCCCGACCTTCATTTGAAATGTGTGTACTCATATTAATACATATATCATAAAAAAATACCTACTGGGGAAAAACATCAAAAACTGGAAAATGGCTGGGCGGTGGTGCCGCACGCCTTTAATCCCAGCACTCTGGAGGCAGAGGCAGGCGGATCTCTGAGAGTTCGAGGCCAGCCTGGTCTACAAGAGCTAGTTCCAGGACAGGCTCCAAAAGCTACAGAGAAACCCTGTCTCGAAAAAAACCAAAAAAAAAAAAAAAGAAAAAAAAGAAAAACTGGAAAATGACCCGTCGGCGGGCTTCTCAGAACTTTTACTAGTCCCAGTAACACCCTGGCCCTGGCCATCTACATTTTTACCAAGCCGCTTCATGATGTCCGCTTCATGACGTGTTTTAAAGATGACCAAGAACACGATGATCTTCCCAGTGACATGGCTTTGGTTCACTGGCCTTGGTGGCCTGTGGTCTAACTCCTTTGCCTAAGGATTAAACGCTGTCATTCTCTTTGAGGAAGATACGGATTCTACCATTCAACTGCTGGCTCTCACTAGACGTTTGTCCAGTATGGACCATATGAGACACGAAGGCCTTAAACACTTACGTCATCTTGGTGGAGAGGGAGGGAAGGCTATCAACTTAAGAACTCTCCTTTATGTGCAAACTGTGTCTTTAGATAAGTTTAAAAACCAATATTTGCTTAAGATTGGGTGAGCTGAAGGCGGTGGAGAGGTGTGCAACACGCCACAGGTTTTGGAGGCATGGAATAGACATTTTGATAACGCCAACCTCACAGGGTCTTGAGGACCGAAATAAAAAAAAATACACCTCAAATACAAAAAAGGATTAGTTCACCCCCACTTCTTGGCTCAGGTTCTTTGATTAGATGCACGCTGCTGGCCAGGTTGGAATGGCTTTGGAGGCATGCTCGCTGGCCATGGGCATCAGCAAGCTCTGTTTACCCTCTCCTTGAGCAAACAGCCTCTAAACACCCTTAACTCCAAAAATAATGAGGAAAAGAATGCGTCCATTATGGTGGAGTTCTTCATTAGGCAATACGAACTGATCCAACTAGTTTGAGGGTTTCCAACCCTAACAGGTGAAAACCTAGCTCGCGGGAGATTCGCTCTTTTCGGGTCTTGATTTTCCTATGAATTTCCCAAGAGCCTGTGTCAGTTATCCATGCCAAGGCCTTTTATCACGCCAAGGCTGATCCTAGGGACGGTAATGCTGTCCCGGGCTCTCTATAAAAGCTGAGAGCTCCCGTGGAATTGAAGCAGGACGGAGGGAGACTTGGCTTCGAGGTTTTTATTGAGGTGGCAGAGCACTGGCGGGGAAACCTCTGGACCTGTGCTGGGCCTGGCACCTTCTGTCACAGGTTTACAACAGTCAGGGTCACAAACATCCTGGTTGATGTTTGTCCACATGAATCACTTCTCTAGCCCTGGGCTGGCCCAGGCGGCTAAGTGCTGGCTGGAAGCCAGACGTGGTTTTTTTTTTTTTTTATAGTGTGACAAATCTAAATCAAAGGAGGGAGCAGAAAACTGCCTTTGACACGGTCTGCCTAGTCCTGAGGCAACTGTGCTAATTGCCCCCAGAGGGACTTCCCACTCCATACCGAAAGGCCCAGGGGGTCCTAGGAATCTGGCGGACATGGATTGGAATAAAATTCGTTGCGTGACGACTGTGCCATTTAGTAAGGAATCAAGATCATTAACTTCCGACAGCCTCAGATTCCTGTCCTATAAAATGGAGCGAGTCCTGTCCATCTCACAGGGCTGTTGTGGGGAGTGAGTCGAATTAGATGGCGCACCTCAAAGACCTACCCCCAGGGTACCATAGGCCCGTAAGAAATGCTGGGAGGCAAAACAAGCTATGCACACAAATAACATATGAACATTGACCCAAGTGAGGTTCATGTATGGTCAGCAGGAGTGGCGAGACAGAGGTGAGTAGAAGAGAAGGAAAAAAACCTGACCAGAATCACTGGTACTTGGCCAGCCTCTAGAGTAATCAGTTGTCTCGCTGGGCAGACACGGAGGCAGAGTGCATTCTAGATAGAGGGAGAAGCCTGAAGAAAGTTCGACATGAATCGACGTGGGGAGAATAGAAGATAAAGTCAGAATGTTAGAGACCAAGTAGAGAATCCATGAAGGATTTCTGGCCAGGATGACAGCCTCCTCGGGGGGTATAAGCAGGGGTATAGTTGAGGGTTAGGGCTATATTCCAGTTGCTAGAGTGCTTGCCTGGCCTTCAAAGAGCCCTGGATTCGAACCCAACATTATATAAAGCAGGTGTAAGTGGCTCATGCACTCCTGTAATCCACTCTTTAAAGTGTTTTTGTGTCTGTGTGTGGGTCTGTGCATCTAAGTGCAGGTTCCCATAGAGCCCAGGAGTGTCAGAGCTCCCTGGAACTAGAATCACAGGACATGCTTGTGAGCTCAGTTTGGGTTCTCTGCAAGAGCAGTATGTGCCCTTAAACAATGAGCCATCTTGGGCTGGAGAGATGGCTCAGAGGTTAAGAGCCTCTTCCAGAGGTCTTGAGTTCAATTCCCAGCAATCACATGGTGGCTCACAGCCCTCTATAATGAGATCAGGTGCCCTCTTCTGGGGTGCAAGCATACATGGAGGCAGAATGTTGTATACATAATAAATAAATCTTTTTTTTTTTTAATGAGCCATCTCTCCAGTGCCACCACCTCCTCCTGTCATTCTTAATACTCTGGAGGTAGAGAGAGAAGGAATTCAGGGTGATCCTGGGCTACACAGAAAATTCAAGTCCAACCTGGGCTACATGAGACCTTGTTTAGAAAATAAAAGGAAGAACACGGGGTGGGGGGGGGAGAAGAAATGAAAAGAACATGGTTGAGTTGGATAAAAGCTCAGAGCAGAAGTGAGCTTAGGCTTTACCTGAGTCATTGAAGGGACTGCGTCAGGTTAGTGTCCGTGTGATAAATGGAAAGGCCTCAAGGAGACAGACAGGCTGACGGGAGAAGCTGGAGGATGGAAAGGATCAAAGGTGTAGGCACTGTTGAGGAGCAAGTTCAGATTTTCTCCCGGACTTTGGAGTAAGGGAATGGTAGTGGTTGCTAGCCGAAGCCAGAAAGAAGGCCCAGCCTTGAGGAGCAGGGTGACTGGTCCTTTTTCTCAGCGCCTGTTTCCTTACGAGCTTCTAGAGGGTCGAGGTGTCTAGAGTTCTTACCACATTACTTCCCAGTACAATCGATGGAAGCTTCTGGGCTTTTATCTTCTCTTCTGGAGGCTAGAGCTTGGCAGGGCCATGGGCAGGTGGAGAGAGCACCCAACACCTTGGAGCTTCCAGGAAGTATCCCACAACAGTGAAAATGATGGAAAACAACTCGTGTGGCCCGTGGTGGGGGCACAGGCTTTTAATCCCAGCACTGGGGAGGCAGAGGCAGGCGATCTCTGTGAGTTTGAGCCAGCCCAGTCTACAAGAGCTAGTTCCAGTACAGCCAGAATTACATAGTGAGACCAAGTCTTCAAAAACAAAACAATGTATGTAACAGCAACAAAAAGAAAGAAAGAAAGAGAGAGAGAAAGAAAGAAAAGAAGAAAGAAAGGGGAGGGAGGGAGAGAGAGAGAGAGAGAGAGAGAGAGTGTGTGTGTGTGTGTTGGCGGAGGCTCCTCGCTTGTTCCCAGCCGCTCAGATCAGAAATAATTACATAGAAGCTATATTATTTAAAACACCGCTTGGCCAATAGCTTAAGAGTATTGCTAGCTAGCTCTTATGTCCTAAATTAACCCAATTTTATTAATTGTGTACTGCCACGTGTCTGGCTTATCGGGCAAAGTATGCAATAAATGTTGGTGTGTATAGCCACGTTAGAGGAAGTAAAATCAACACTGTCTCATAATAAAAATAAATTGTTAAGGGCCGCTGCTGGAGAGAGGGCTCAGTAGTTAAGAGCCGCTGGTCTTCAGTGGGCTAGGGTTCAATCCCAATACAGCCATCTGTAACTCCAGCTGAAGGAGATCCAATGACCTCTTCTGGCGTCCACAGACACTAGGAACACACTTGGTTCACAGACCTCCATGCAGGCAAAATGCCCACACACAGAAAAGTAAAACAAAATAAAAACCACTAAGACCTAAAGAGATGGCTTGACTTGAAAGCTGAAGGTGGTGTCCCACATCTTCCCCAACCCCAAAAAGCAATGAGTGTGGCGGCTGTGTGGGTAACCCCAGCACGTGGGACAGAGGGACCGACCGCCTCAGTTCCAAACATGCCTGGGCCACATTGGGACACCTTGGCTACAGAGTTAAACCCTATCTGAATACAGAACACGCACATTTCAAAAACAAGGAGAAGGAATAGATGGGAAAGGTATCCCTGGAGGGTTGGTGGAGCCTGGCAAAGAGTCAGGAGGCCTGGAGATTAGTTTTGTCCTCATGGCCACCAGCTGTAGGGGGCAACTGGCCACAAGTATGTCTAGGACTCTGAGGAATGAGATTATTAATCTTATTTTAATCAAATGAAAGTTAGATATTCAACTACTGAAAACCTTTTAACTTAGTTTAGGATAACTTGGGTAAATGAATGTATTTTTTTAACTGCAATTTTTATAAAGTCAACACAGAGATCAAACATTTCTGATGAAGATTTGGTGCTGAATTGAGCTGTATTTTGTGTTAATTATTTATTGATTAGTTATTTTGTTGTTGGTGTTGTTGTTTTGAAGCAGGGTCTCACTGTGTAGCTCTGGCTGTCCTGGAACTCTCTCCGTAGACCAGGCTGGCAATGAGCTGTATTTTTATGCCTGTCAAATTTGAAGACTGAGGGGGCTGGAGAGATGGCTCAGTGGTTAAGAGCATTGCCTGCTCTTCCAAAGGTCCTGAGTTCAATTCCCGGCAACCACATGGTGGCTCACAACCATCTGTAATGAGGTCTGGTGCCCTCTTTTGGCCTGCAGACATACACACAGACAGAATATTGTATACATAATAAGTAAATAAATATTTTAAAAAAAAAGAAAGTTCTTAACAGATCTATTTTAAAAAAAATTTTGAAGGCTGCGTGTAAGAAGAGCATCTCAATAATTTATAGTGACTATAAGTTGATATGATCTAGATAGTATCTAAATGTAATATTAAAATTAATTTCAACTTTTTCATTCTTTTTTTACATTTCTGAGGCAAGACAGGGTTTCTCTGCACCTTTGGAGTGAGGCTCGCATTTCAACGGGACTTTGCTGGCCTGGAGATACAGGTCTTGTGCATAGATCCAGGCCCCTTCTCCCACTTCAGTCACATGACCTCGGGCAAGACAGTCTCTTGCCTTTCTTCACCTCTTTGTCGGGAAGATGGAAGTAACTTGGTTCTTGCCTTTTCGTAATTGCTGGGAGGATGAAGCAAGATCATTTGCAAAAAGTATTAGGCAAAAAGTATTGCATGCCAGTAATGTGCTTGTTAGTCGTTTATGAGCTACTTTTAGCAGACTTTACAGGGTCATTAGATTGTCCTAAGTGACATCATAGTGGTGACAAACTGGAGGAACTTGCCTGGCCAGTCTCTAATGCCAGATTCTCACTGTGACTGTCCCTCTTGCCTTCTAAGGCAAGTCAGCTGTTATCCCTCACTCTGGAGTCATGCGTTTCTCTCCTTCATCGAATCTTTTATTTATTTATTTTTAGACAGTGTTGCTATGTGGCCCGGGCTAATTTTAGAACTCAAGATGCTCATCCTGACTTCCCCAGTGCTGGAGTTGAAGCATGTATCTGGCTTCAGTTCCCAGCACCCACATGGCAGCTCATAACCTAACTGTAGCTCCAGCCATAGAGGATCTGATACCCTCTTCTAGCCTTCATGGACACTGCATACTTGTGGTGTAAAGACCGACATACAGATAAAAATAAGTAATAGAAACTTAAAGGCCTGGTAGTTAGTGGTGACACACACCTTTAATCCCAGAACTCAGGAGGCAAAGGCAGGAGGATCTCTTGAGTTTGAGGCCAGCCTGGCCTACTGAGTGAGTTCCAGAACAGCCAGGGCCACACAGAGAAACCCTGTCTCAAAGACAAAAACAAAACAAAGAATTAAAATAAAGACAGGCATGGTGGTTTAAGTTTGCAATCCCAGTACTAGGAAGGCTGAAGCAAGATGGTTGTTTTTCTACAAGTTCGAGGCCAGACTGGCTACACAGCCAGACCTTGTTAAAGAAAGAAAAGATGAAAGAAGAAAGGAGATAGAAAGAAAGAAAAGGTAGAAAAGAAAAGAAAAAGATAGGGTTGGGGATGTAGTTCATTGGTAGAGTACTGACCTAGAATGGTTTTGATTCCCAGGAAAAACAGACTTCTCTTGACTGCCTCTCAGCTGCCACTCTGCGGAACTATGTGTATATAGCTGCTGCCCTTGCTAACTGCCCCTTTGAAAACCTTGTCTAACATCAGTGTCTCTAGACCTCTCTCCTTTATCGAGCACATCCCACACTAATTTCCACCCCCAGCACTTTCAAGAAAACGGCACTTATCCCATCTTTGGTCATGTCTCTGTTCGCAACGGTCTTCATCGACCACACTGAGAGCCCTGATGGCTTCGCGGTCTGCCTCTGCATCATTCCCCTGGCTTCAGGTTCAATTCCTAGAAATGAAGGGAAAAAGATGGGCATGGGACTTGATACTGTCTTAATACACTGGAGGGTCTCTGGGGAAATGAAAGGTATTAGCAAGCACTCTGTAGCCCGAAGGAGGGATAACGTTCGCAAACGTGGATCAACAATGAAGGTATCCTTGCTGTTACAGGACCTCTTCCCGCCGCCCATTTTTCCCTGTCCTGTGGATGGAATATAGGGCCTCAAGCATGCTGTGTCTCAAAGTGTGTCTCTAGCTGAACCCTTACATTTTCAATGCAAATGTAGCTTTGACTTAGATAACTTTTCAATAATAGTAAGAAGAAGAGGAGGGGGGAGGGGAGGAAAAGAATCTGTGCCAGTTAGCTTTTGCCATGTCGCAAGCCTCCCTTAGATCTAGTGGTTTAAAGGAATAACCACTGTTTGGCTCAGGACTCTGGAGTTTCTCTGGGTGGACTGTGAAGCCTGGCCAGGATGGCTGCTCGCTGCTGGGCTCCTGTATATGACTGTGGTTGGCCGGGGGGTTGCAAGCTTGCTAATCCAGGCTACCTCGTCCAGATGTCTGGCAATTGGCTGGCTGTTAGTGGGACACCTGTGAGCCTTTCCTTGCTTTTTCATTTTTCAGTAGACTAGCTCAGACCTACTTATACTATGGTCCCAGAGTTCCAGACAGTGAGAGAGCATGCGTGTGGCTTATACCCAAGCATACATACACACAGAAATAAAATGAATTTGAGAATAATTTTTAAATGACTAAAAGCAACTTTAGAAAGAAAGGATTTATTTTAGCCCGTAGCTTATGGCTCACCACCAAGGGAAACTGAGGCAGGAACGCAAGGCAGGAGGAACTCAAAGGAGCAGAAACCATGAAGGAACGCTCCTTCCTCTCCATGTCTCATTCGGCTTGCTTATACAGCCCAAGACCACCTGCCCAGAGGAAGCACCGTCCACAGTGGGCTGAGTGCTCATACACCAGTCATCAGTCAGGAAAGTGTGCTCCAGACATTGTCCACAGGCCAATTTTAGGGAGATGGCTTCTCAGTTAAGGTTCCCAGGTGACTCTAGTTTGTGTCAAGTCGACAAAAACTGACCAGCATGGAGCGTTCCTTCATGGTTTCTGCAAGTCCTTCTTCCAGCCCCACTTGTCAAGTTCCAGTACCGAAATAAACACTGTACTACACCTTTTCGGTGTTTGCTCCATTGCCATTCAGTTAACTTAGCTCCCGTCCCTCCTCTCCCCTCTACTTCCCTTCCTTTTTTTATGAGGCCAGGGTTCACTAGATAGCCCAGGCTAGCCTCAAACTGCTCATCATGTGCCGCAGCCTCCACCTGCTGGGATTACAGGTGTGTACCAGCACATCCAGGTGTCATTTCTTCCTAGAAACGGGGATCCCCTAGTCAAAGAATGGATCATATAGTTTATATTGCTCAATATTCCTCAGTTTCTCTTTGGGAGAAATTACATCAATTTGATTTCCCATTAACCTTGTGTACAGCCTCATCTTTTCTCAAGTTGGAGTTTATAAATGAAAAACGTGAGATTTTAACCTAAGATGGGGGTTATTGTCACTTCCTCTTTCACTATAAAAATCATCCACACCCAGAAGGTGGCACGGGGTCCCCTGGAACAGGAGTTACAAATGGTTGTGAGTCCCTGTGTGGATGCTGGAACTGAACCCATATCCTCCTGTAAGAATAAGTGCTCTCAACCGCTGAGCTGTCTCTTCAGACCTGTTTTTTTTTTAAAAAAAAACAATTTTATGTGTGTGTATGCATGCATGTGTGTATGCACATGTGCGTGTGTGTGTGAGTGTGTGCATAACATGGAACACGGTGGCCGTCAGAAGACAGCTTGTGGAAATCAACTCTCTTCTTCCCCGATCATGTGAATCCCAGGACTTGAACCCATGTTGTTAGGTGTGCGGCAAGTGCCTCCACTTGCTGAGCCACCTCAGGCTCAAGCACATAGTTTAACTATTCATCTTTTCTGACCAGAATGCAGACTATCTATGGGCTAATATCTTTGCATACTTTATTCATTCTCTACTTCCAAAGCTTATCACGTAGGAGGTGCTTCGCTTTCTTTTCCCGAATTAGCCCCTATTCTGTAGATGATGAAATTAAGGTACAAAAAGATATTAGCCTGTATGAAGATACTCAGCTAGTGAAAGGGCAGGATCTCAGGCAGCTAGGCACTTAGCCGTCATGCTGTCTGCCGGTCCTTGCCCTGAAGCCAGTCAGTCCAAATGGTATACACAGCAAAGAGGAGGTTTCCAGTTTCCCTTGGGTCTACAAGCCCCCAAAGACAAACCTCTGTCAACATTTCCACTTGACATTCTTCTTGAAATACTTTGTACGTCCTTAAAAAAAAAGTCTATAAAAGTTGCATCAGAATGTGTGTCCTATTTATATTATATTGATTTCATTATGGTAGATCTTACTGTATGTGTATGATGTGTATCTGGCCGCCAGAGCCACTTTGTGGAGCTGGTACCTGCCTGCCTTCCACCTTCACATAGGCTCTGTGGATTGAACCTGGGTTGTCAGGCTTGCACAGCAAGCAGTCAAAGCCGAGCCATCTCCCAGGCCTGTGCTCGGGTGTATGTATCATACTGTAAAGAAGCTAGCATCTCAACGGTCGACTCCAGTCATGTGTAACTATGCTCCAGGAATTAGCCCCTTACAGATCGGTGGAGATTTGTCTATCTCTGGAATAAATTCTTTTGAAAAGAAAACTACCGTGTCAAAGCGTGTGCTTCACGTTTCTGTAGGCGACCAGTGTCTAGTGAGCAACACGGGCTTCCAAAGACATCATTAGCCTTCTCCCTGATAGGCTCGCGGGAGGTGTTGGCTGTGGGAGCAGCCAGCGGAGCTCACTGACCCCAGGGAGTTACTGAGACATGAAAGGGCAGAGCTGGAGGGCCAGTCGGCTTTATTAGGGTACCGGTTGTCTAAATCAAGGAAGTTAGGCAGTGGCTAATTTTTTTTTAATTTAAAGAAAAAGAAAACCAAGCTCCTAGGTTTTGCTTGGTCTGTACTATGCTGCATTCCTTTCTTAGGCACCTCCTATGTGGTGTTCCAGATTAAAGAACGGAACAGATCATTACAGTCAAGGCTTGACAGCTGCTAGAGACAAGTACGTCTTAATACACTGCTTTGCAAATGCCTCGAAGTCTCGGAAGCCTGATGTGCGGCTCTCCTCTATTCTTTCCCCTTCCGCTCGTCATGGATCATTAGTGCATTTTTGAAGACCTAGGTAACTGCATCGTGAAAGGGAAGTAGGGCGAGGCTCCTGGCTTTCTCTTTTTAACTGTGTGCGCGCGCATGTGCCTGTGGGCTCGTGCACCTGTGCACCCCACGCTGTGGTGCATGTGTGGAGGTCAGATGCTAACTCGTGAGAGTTGGATCTATTGTGTGGGTCTCAGGGATCAAACTCGGGTCTCCCTATGTGGCAGCAAGGGCCTTTACACACTGAGCCATCTTGGGTCGGCCCAGGGGAATCGTTTTCTAAACCTGCATCTTACTACTGCTACCAAATAAAAGGCAAAATTGCTAAATGCTTCCTTGTTAACGAGGGGAGGAGTAGCTGAAGGGTGTGGGCACAGGTGTGAGAGGTGAAGGCAGAGCCAGGCAGAATGTAAATAGGAGTTCCTAGGAATTTCTCCGTGAAAGAAGGCATTCTTTCCACTTTTAGGGAACTCTAAAATGTAAGTGTTTTAAAATGCCATCAATACACTCCAACTTACGAGTATTATTTGGTGTGTGTGGGTGTGTGTGTGTACATGTGCCACAGTGCACATGCGGAAGTCGGAGTCTGTTCTTTCCCTCCACCGTGTGAGCCCCAGGGGCCGAACTCAGATCCTCAGGCTTGGCTGCAATGTCTTTACTCGCTGAGCCACCTCTCCACCCTACTTGCACATCTGAAACTTTTACCTGCAGAACCTAAGGCCAAAGGAGGTCACCAGGTCTGCTCGTTCTAGGGACATCATCTACAGGTGCCTTCAGGATGCTGAGGATGTTGAGAAGGCATGCGTGGTGGGGGGTCCCCTCAGTTCTCATCTTCTTAAAAAAGTAAGTTCAGTCAAGGGATGTAGACTGTTTGAGTATAAGTTTATTTAGAAAAAACATTAGGAGCAAAACAGGGACTCTAGAGAGATTGTAGTGGGTGCCCCAAGATGGGGAGCAGCTTGGTAGGTTGCGCATTGTGGATTTTATTTTTTTTTTTATTTTTTTGGTTTTTCGAGACAGGGTTTCTCTGTGGCTTTGGAGCCTGTCCTGGAACTAGCTCTTGTAGACCAGGCTGGTCTCGAACTCACAGAGATCCGCCTGCCTCTGCCTCCCGAGAGCTGGGATTAAAGGCGTGCGCCACCACCGCCCAGTGCATTGTGGATTTTAAATAAGACTTAATGAATGTTTGTGAGCGCAGTCGTGAGGCGAGATGAGCCCTTTTCTGTCTCATATCGTGGTGGGCTAGATCTTCCTTTTAAGTCTTTCTTCTCATAATCACCACAAAAGGGAGAGATGTCGAGACACAATCCACGTTCTCGGGTAGTGAGTCAGGTCCGTTAGGGAGTCAGACTCCTCATAGTGTGCATGTATGGGCAGATTCCCTGTGTGCCCACTTCTGACACAGAGGGCACAAGCTCGTTGTTTCAGTAGGATGACTGGCTGGTGACCCAGCTTCCAGGACCCACCTGTCTCTGACCTCTAAGTGCTGGGATTACAGCCATGCACAGCCACACCTGGCGGTTGCTTGTTTGTTTTGGTTTTTGTTTTCCCACGCAGGGTCCCATTATATTGGTTTGGAAGGTGCTGAATAGATGAAGAGGGCCTTATACGGGCATGATCTTCCCGACTCTGCCTCCCATGTGCTGGTGTTGCAGGCATGAGCCACGTACTGGGCTGTCAGGTTCTTAAAGTCTTGGTTGGATCGAGAACCTGAGCTGTGAACATTAGGGGAGATCCACCGATGACTCATTCTGTGAGAAAATAATCAGAGTATTATCTATATTGTGTGTATATACAACATGTACATATGCTCACACGTATGTATATGTATGTGACTAACCCCTGCAGTCACCACACTATTAGGAAGTGCGATCTTGCCTAACACATCACTGTGAACTGTTACAACACGAAGAAGGCTGTGTATGTATATACACATGTGTATATTTATATACACACACGTATGTATATACATATGTGCATATTTATATACACACGTGTATGTATATGTATGTTGTTAACCCCTGCAGTCACTGTACTATCAGAAAGTGCTATCTTGCCTAACACATCACTGTGAACTGTTACAACACGAAGGCTGTCAGACAGCAGAAAAGCATCCTACAGAACTTGCAGAGTGGGGCGTGGTGAGGCAGACCTATGATCCAGGGAGGCAGGGACCAGCCAGGTCTACATAGGAAGTTCCAGGCCAAACAGGGCTACCGAAGGGGAACTTACTTTTCATAAGCAAACTATCTTGGACATTCATCAGCTGGAGTTCCTTCAGAGCACCCTACCAACGTCTGCTGTCCTTGATTAAGGAGAGCTGATTCCATCAACTTGGGACAAACTTCTGGTGCAGGGGAGGAGCTGCCTCTTCCTCTGAGATGTTTTACACTTTCCAGTCAAGCAGCAGAGCTGGTCTCTTGATGTTCCCTTCCCTTTGCTTGTGGCTCCCATCTTCCACCTATACAGGTTCTGGATTTTTTTTTTTTTTGCCTTCTTTGGACTATTGAGAAATATTCTCCATATCGGTAACTGGTTCCAGAGAACAGATATATCAGAGCACTTAATATTGAAAATGTCAATAGCAGGTTCTCTCTAGAAATTGTGGGTTATCATTGTTTATTCTTATAAAATACTTAATCTTTTCTCTGATGTTTAATTTTTTTAAATTATGTAGTGTGTGTGTGTGTGTGTGTGTGTGTGTGTGCAGGGAGGGTACAAGTATGCCATAGTATGAATGTGGACGTCTGAGGACAACTTGCAAGAATCTGTCTGTTCCTTCCACTATAAGGAACATACAGACAGAACCTATGGTTCGAACTCAAGTCATCAGGCTTAACAGCAAGCACCTTCACCCACTTAGCCACCTCACTGATTTCTTATATTGAACAACGTCAATCTTCTAAAAATTAAACCAATGTATGCACCAAGTTATTTATTTTCGTTTGTTTTTTGAGACAGGCTCTCAAGATGTAACCTTGACTGGCCTAGAACTCACTGTGTAGACTAGGCTAGCTTTGAACCCCCAGAGAGCTACCTGCCTCTGCCTTTGGCACACTGGGTTTACAGTCGTGCTCCACCACACCAGCCTGTAAGCTATTTACAGAACATGATGAACTAAGAAAATAAAGACACGAAGAACGATATGATATGAGCTCCACACCCGCAGATACACGGCTGTGAAAGGAACAGGCAGCTGCGGGAAGCCACAGAGTGAAATGAAGTGCCTGACAGAATGGGGTCAGACAGGAGCCAGCAGCAGGCAAAGCAGCCACTGGGGACCAGCATCAGATCCCTGCCTAGCGGGTTCCCAGACTCAGGCAAGTTGCAGCATATCAGAGGTTCATCTAGCCAAGAAGCCGATCGGCTTCCTTTGAAAGGTGTTTGCAAGAATGAGGGGGACAAAAACGACCCCCACAGTGATTGACTCAGGCAGTCCCTTTGTGGTCGATTTATAGCACTGTGACTACGTGCCAATCAATCCGGTGGCTTAAAATAACCAGGCGCACGCCATCAGTCCCGGAACTCCTGAAGGAAGAGGCAGGCGGAGCCGTGAGTCTGAGGCCAGCCTGATCTACCTAGGGAGACCTTGTCTCCAAAGCAAAACTGGAATTTCTAGGCAAGGTGGTACAGGCCTTTAATCGTAGCACTGGGGAGACAGAGTTCCAGGCCAGCCAGGGCCACATAGTGAGACCCTATCTGAAAAACAAAAACAACAACAAAAAAAGCAAAACAAAAAAACCCTGGAATTCTCTGAGTTCTGGAAGCCAGAAGTCAGAACAAGTCCAAGTCCACACAGCAGCAGAGGCCTCCACCCACGGGTACCACAGGGAAGAAGCCTTCCTTGCCTCTTCCCTGATTCTGGTGGTTGCTGTCCCTCATGGTGTCCCTTGCTTTGCAGCCTCTGTGAGACCATGGTATTAATCTTGTATGTGTGTTGCTGTCTTCTCAGGAACTAATGATATCAGGCACTGAATTTAGGACTCATCATAATTTTATTCTCTTTTATTCAAGACAAGGTTTATCTGTGTAGCCCTGGCTGTCCTGGAACTCACTCTGTAGACCAGGCTGGCCTCGAACTCAGAGATCCTCATGCCTCTTGTCACCCGATTGCTGGGATTAAAGGTGTGCGCCACCCCAGATTTGGGCTTATCCTCATTTAAAATAGCCTCAATTTAAGTAATTATATCTACAAAGACACTGTTTCAACTAAGGTTACACTCTAAGTCCCAGGTGACCCAGAATTTTAGTGAAAACACTGGTATACGAGCCTAAGGTGTGGGAACTATCCAGGGGCAGAATGCAAATGAGGGCTGGGGTGTAGGACTCAGCATATAGAGTGGTTGCTTATATAGGACTTATGTAGAGTGCTTGCCCATCAGTCACAAAGCCCTGAGTTCATCCCAGCCTCATGTAAATTGGGTATGGTGGTGAGGGCAGAGGAATCAGGAATTCAAAGGTCATTCTAGACTACATAGCAAGTTCCAGGACATGAGACTTAAAAGAGAGAGAAAGAGACAGAGACAAGAAAAATGTCTTTGGGCAAAGTCAATGTAGACTCCTCCCTTAAAAGTAATCTTTATTTTATTTGCTGTGCATGTGTGTGCCTAGGTGCTTATATGTGCATCCCATATTCTGTGTACCACGTATGTACAGGAAGAGCCCCTGAAGGTCAGAAGAGGGTTTCCAACTTGAACTGGAATTGCCGAAGGTTGTGAGCTGCCGTGTGGATGCTGGGACCCAAACCTCAGTCCTCTGAAAGAACAGTACGACCTCTTAACAGTCAGGCCATCTCTCCAGGCTCCATCAAAGTTGGTGTCTTAAGGAAAATAGAAAACTCTTGAGACTGAGGGTGGGATGTCTAAAGGAGGAATACCCCTATGAACAAAAAATTAACGCGAATAAACAGAAAAGTCATTTCTGTAGGCTAGAGTGTTGAAGAGAATGTCACAGAAGAAGGGGTGGGGAGTAGGGAATGGCACACAGTTAAAAGCCCCTGTTGCTTGCAGAGAGGACCCAAGTTTGGTTCCTAGCATCCACCTGGTGGCTCACAATCATAACTCCAGTTTTGAGTTCCAGGGGGATCTGGTGCCCTGTTCTCCCCTCTATAGGCATCAGACATACACGCAGTGTAGGCCTGGCTGTCCCAGAACTCAGTTTGCAGACCAGGACGGCATATCAATGTCTTGACAATGGAATTAGCATATCAGCGTTTCAACAGTGGAATTACTAATTTCATCATTAGCTATGAGCGAGGCAGGAACTTCTTTGTTCCAATCGGAATCCAAGAGTACACGCCTCCTCTTAACGGAACTTGGGAAGTTGTAGAAATGGAGCGTATTTTTTAAAACCACGGTAATTTCTTTGGTCTCAGATTTAGATAGGAAGGGCTCTGGTGCTTCATTGCTATCTATTAACCATCTGCTGGCAGGCCCTGCTCAGAGCAGCAGGGAAGCCCAGGCTGCTTGTTTATGAGTGGCTGTAAAATAAAGGAGCGGCAGTCTCTGTCCTTCCTCTGGGGCTGAAACACAAGCAATCCTCAGAAGCCGTCCTGGAAATGAGGGGTGTTTGGCATCCTGCCTAGTTTTTTTTTCCACCAAATTTCATTCTTGGACCTAAGCCGCCTCTGCTCCCTCCGCCAAAGTGGGAGGTGCTAGTGCACACTCGTCCTGGGTGGTGAACTGCCTTCAGAGGGTTAGGGTGGGAATGGGTGGGCTGCCTGGTGGTGGAAAGGGAACCTGGGAGCAGCAGGGGTGTGTGCTCACCGATTTCGGCACAGGACGAAGGAACATTTCACCTGCTAGCAGAAGCCACAGACTGTGAGCTGAGAAGGGCATGGGTTGAGGATCTCATGTCAGGGTCCTGTTGAGTGAGGGTGGTGGTCCACACTTGTAATTCCAGCACTCGGACGGCAGAGGCAGGATAGCTGCAAGTTCGAGACCAGCCTGGTCTACAGAGTGAGTTCTAGGGTACCTACCAGCCAGGTAATACAGAAGATACGCTCTTCCTATCTTAAAAAAAAAAAAAAGTCTTAAAGAGAGAAAAAGAGCAGGAGAGATGGCTCCGGCAGTAAGAGCTTTCCATGCAAGCAAGAGGGCATGATTTCTGGGCTCCAACACACAAATAAAAAGAGGTGCCCTATAATCTCAGCTCTCATCCATCTGGGGAAGGTGAGGAGTTCAAGGTTATTCCTGGCTGCATTGCTAATACAAGGCCAGCCTGGGCTACGTGAGAGCCTGTCTTAAAAATCAAACCAAAAAGAAAGAAAAAAAGGGAGAAAAAAACCAAAACAAAACAGTTGGGGATACAGTTCAGTGGCAGAGGCCTTTCCTGGTATATGACATGTTCCTGGCTTCCTAAGAGAAATGAAAAAGTCTTGCCAAGGCTCCCAGAGCCCAGCCCTGCCACTGAGCAGCTGGCACACCTGACCCGACAGGTGTGCTCACAGATGAGACAGGTGACTGCCGGGCTGCTCTGCACCTGCTGCCCCTGTCCCGTAGCTTATCTCTGCAGGGGCCAGCCAGCCCTTCCTGTCTCCACTCTAAAGGCTCCCTCGCTGCCTGCTTTTAAAACCTGTTTCTCTCTGTGTGGGTGTTTTGAGTGCTTGTGTGTCTGCGCATTGCATGTATGCCAGTGCCTGAGGATGCCAGAACTGGAGTTACAGCTGGTTGTGAACCACCACAGAGGGTACTGGGAATCGAACCCGGGTCTTCCCATCTCTCCAGCCCCATACCCTGGCAGTCTCATCATAAGAGGCCAGGCCAGCCAGTTTTCTTCTCCCGATTTAAAAAGCAAAAGATGAATTCCCATCTCTCATTGGGGCTGCCTTCCAGGAGGTCTCATCATTGACAGCAGAAGGAGCCCAAAGGGAATTCTGGTTTAAGGAATTGTCTCTGGCACTCTTGTCTCCCTTCCCTCTGTTTCAAGAATGGTGCTGTGTGGGGTCTAGGGTGTAGCTCAGGCAGAACGGCAGAGTTACCAAAGTGCAGGCTGGATTCATCTCCAGCTAAGCCAGCTATGGGGGAGGGGGTGGAGGGTAAATCCAGCACGATGGCACCTGTAATCCCAGCACTTGGGAAGGAGAGGCAAGAGGATCCGGAATTTCAGGACAGCCTGAGGCCACCTGGGCTTGCATGAGAACGCCTGAAAGTAGAGGAGTAATGTATTTCCTGTGTGAAAACGGCTGTGGGGCTGGGCGTGCGATGTAGCTGGTTAAGTGCTTGCCTAGTCTACACAAAGCCCTGGGTTAGATCCTGGCTTTGCATAAACTGCAAACTGCATGACTTGGCTCACGCCTATGATCCCAGCATTAGGAAGCAGAGGCAGCAAAATGAGAAGTTCAAGGTTATCGCTGGCTGCGTGGAATACCTGAAACCCTGTCTCAATACAGGTGTAATCAATTTAATTTTTAAAGGCAGTGGTTGGGGGAGGAAGGAAAGTTTCTGGAAATGCTGCAATTGCTTATGATACTCAAAAGGCAAACAGGACCATGCCTGCCCTCCATGCCCACTGTCCACTCCAAGCAGATAACATTCCAGGTCCTCTTGCCTCCATCTTTGAATATTTGGGCTACAGGTCACTATGCTGGCTCTGCTTTGATCTTTTCATTTTTTACTTTTTTTTTCCATCTAAGAAGCCATCATTAAATTTCACAGCGCAGGACCAAGAACCATGCTTTTCTTTGTCTAGATAGAAAACGTGATGCGTGAACATTGTGGTGAGGGCAACCATGTCCTCCAAATAGTTTCTTTCTTTCCTTCCTTCCTTTCTTCCTTTCTTTTCCTTTTGAGACGGTTTCTCTGTGTAGCCCTGACTGGCCTTGAACTCACAAAGATTCACCTGCCTCTGTCTCCAGAGTGCTGGAATTAAAGGCATGAACCACCACTGCCAGGCAAAAAAAAAAAAAGAAAAAAGAAAAAAAAAGTTGTTTTTGTTTTTGAGACTGTGTAACAGCCCTGATTGTCCTGGAACTAGCTCTGTAGATGAGTGAGGCTGGCCTCAACTTCACAGAGATCCGCCTGCCTCTGCCCCCTGAGTGCTGGGATTAAAAGTGTGTGCCTCCACTGCCCAGCTTCTCCAAATTTTTCTCCGTAGCATGGAGTATCCATAGTGTACCCCAGTGTGGCCTGATCTAGAAACAGGGCCTTTGCACATGAAATCCAGATAAGAACATGAGGGTGGGGCTTAATCTGACTACTGTTCTTATGCCGGGCGGTGTGGCGCACGCCTTTAATCCCAGCACTCGGGAGGCAGGCACAGAGGCAGGCGGATCTCTGTGAGTTCAAGACCAGCCTGGTCTACAAGAGCTAGTTCCAGGACAGGCTCCAAAACTACAGAGAAACCCTGTCTCAAAAAACCAAAAAATAAAAAAAAGAAGGGTTTGGGAAATTCGGATTTAGGGGTACGCAGAAGTGAAAATGCCTTGTAAAGATAGGATTTCAGCAAAGTATGGCAGCACCTGTCTGTAACCCTAGCATTCAGAAAGCTGAGGCAGGGGGATCATCAATTCTAAACCAGCCTGATTTCATAGCTAGACACTGACTCAGAAAATCCAAAACAAAATAGTACACTGTAACAAACCAAGGAGCATCCCAGATCGCTGGTGGTCCCCACAAGTTAGGACAGGACGGTAGAACATATTCTCCCTGTCTGCCTTCAGGGCTCTCTCCTGCTGAGCCCTTGATTTCCAGTTGGTATTCCTGAACTGTGAGGCAGCAAAAGTGTGGTTTAAGGCCACCCAGATGGGGTGATGTCCCAGCAGCTCTGGCCGACTACCACAGGCTTGGTGAGGTGTAACGGTGTGTGTACCATTTGTAGGGTGCCCTGAAGAGAGGTCGGCAAGGGTGTGTGTGTGTGTGTGTGTGTGTGTGTGTGTGTGTGCAAATACATGGAGGGCAGAGGACAACCTCAGGTGCTGTCCCCTCAGGCAGTACCCACTGTTTTGTTGTCTTTGTTGTTGCTGTTGAGAGAGTGTTTCTCACTGGCCGGGAACTTGACAAGTTAGTCCCACCATCAGCACCAGGGATCCACTCGTCTTTCTCTCCCCCGGGGCTGGGATAACAGCACAGGCTGCCAAACTCAACTCTTCTGAAGTGAATCTTGCAAGGCCAGCCTTTACCAGCTAAGCTCCCTCTCTGGCCCAGTTGTGTTTTTTACTCCATATATCTCCTTATTGTTTGCAGTGGATTAATCAATTAGTTCTCGTGGTTCTGAGGAGCTAACGCAGGGCCTTCCATAGGCCGAGCAAGAGCTCTGTTTCTGGGGGCTGGAGAGATGGCTCAGAGGTTAAGAGCACTGACTGTTCTTCCAAAGGTCCTGAGTTCAATTCCCAGCAACCACATGGTGGCTCACAACCATCTGTAATGGGGTCTGGTGCCCTCTTCTGGCCTGCAGACATACACACAGACAGAATATTGTATAATAAATAAATAAATAAATATTTAAAAAAAAAAAGCTCTGTTTCTGAACAGCACCCCCGCTCAGTCCTCGAAATATTTTAATCCCTTAGAACAGTGGTCCTCAACCTTCCTAAAGCTGCGACCCTTTAATCAGTTCCTCATGCTGTGATGACCCCTAACTGTAAAATTATTTCCTTGCTGCTCCATAGCTTCTAATTTTGCTACTGTTATGAATCATAATATGAATATCTGGTACGTGACCCTGTAGGGGTCACGACCCACAGGTTGAGAACCACTGTCATGGAAGCCACAATGTTAGCCATCTGTGATACAGCAGGGAAGTCTGTCCTGGGTCAGAGTGGGTTAAAGGCCACAGCCAGTTCCAAAACCGTAAGAAATGTTTCAAAATATCTGTGGAGTGTCTGATGTTCAGAGGCTGTCAGTCAGAAACAGGAGCCCACGACACCTCTGTTTAAGCAGGCATGACTCGGAAGCAGCAAGCCAATATGGCAACTGTCTATTGCTGCTGGAGTGTTGTGGAGGGCAGCGCTCTCCTTGTCTTGAGGTATCTGGGTCAGCATCAGGAAGGGATGGGAACGGGGCCAACGTGGCTGGTGGGATGTGAGGAGTGAGACATTAAGCAGGGCGTGCTGCAGAGTTGGGGTGGGGCTGGGAGTCGGGGTAGGGTGGGGTGGCATACAGTGTTCTCTTCTGATGCCGTCACCAAAGGCCAGTTAGAAACCCAAGTCTCTCTGGGGGAGGAGGGCAAATGGTAAACATCTGATTTTTTTTTAAAGCAGGGAATATTTCCATATAGCAACAAAGTCAAAGTGCAAATGCAACATGAGAGATGGGTCCTTTCTTTTTCTTTTCTTTTCTTTTCTTTTCTTTTTGGTTCAAGACAGGGTTTCTCTGTGGCTTTGGAGCCTGTCCTGGAACTAGCTCTTGTAGACCAGGCTGGCCTTGAACTCACAGAGATCCACCTGCCTCTGCCTCCCGAGTGCTGGGATTAAAGACGTGCATCACCACCGCCTGGCTCAATTTTCCCTTTAAAGATACCCTGGTGGGCCAGAGCCATCTGAGAAGAGCAGGGCAGGCAAGGGTCAGCTCAGGGTCAGCTGCTCCCTGGGCTGGTAAAATGCTGCTTCAGTAGAGTTCTGTCCCCTTATTCCCCCAGCTCTAAAAATTCTGCTAAAGAATCTTCTCTCTGCGGGAGGCATTATATGCTTTTTTAAAAAAACTTAGTATAAATGAAGTTTTTGAATATTTATATGAAGAAAAATAATTTGGAGATAGAGTTTTATGTAGCCCAGGCTGTCCTTAGACTCACTGTGTAGCAGAGGATACTTTGACCTTGGAATCCTCCTGCCTCCACCTCCCAAGTGCTGAGATTATAGGTGTGTGACCACCGTGTCTGGTTTATGTGGCGCTAGGGATCAAACCCAAATTTGTTCCTCGGTTCCTTGGACAAATGACACAGAATATTAAGTTATTTCAGAGTGACTTATCAGGCTATAAAAAGACACAGAGGGAACATGATCGCACACAGCAGAGCCGCTCTGGAAAGGTTACACCCTGCGGCGCCATCTCTGTGACCAGAATAGGCAAGGCTAAGATGCTAGGATGGACTGGTAGTTGCCAGGGAGGACACACTGTATAACGCAGCATCACGTATGCGATACTACGTAATGGACACAGAACATTTACACATTTGCCCAAAGCCATAGAACGGAAGAGGTCCACAGTGGACCGGAGTGGGAAGGAAACATCCATCACTTCATCCGCTTTGGTTGGGAAGCTGATGGTGGAGTCCAGGGAGCACCCAGAAAGTCCGTTTTCTTCTCAGTTTTGAGAACTTATAATTGTTTGCTTGCTTGTGGTTGGCTTTGTTTTTATTATTGTTTTATTTGGGGCTTTGTCGTTTCATTTGTTTATGAGACGAGATTTCACTTCTTAGTCCTGGCTGGGTAGGAATTCACAGAGACCCACCTGCCTCTGCCCCTCTGAGGGCTGGGATCAAAGGTGTGCACACCCAGCCCCGCCAGACAGGGTCTTACAGACTCCAGACTGGCCTCAGACTCCCCATATGATACAAGGTGACCTTGAACTTCTGATCTTTCTTTCTTTACCTTTTCAGGCACGCACCATCACACTGGTGGTTGAACCTGGGTCCTTCTTCCTTCCAGGCAAACAATCTGCCAAGCTATACCCTCAGCCCTGAGGACCCATGATTGATTTAAAAAACAAAATAGTTTTTTAAAAAAAAAAAACGAAAGAAAGAAAAGAAAGAAAGAAAAGGTTTTGAGAATTTCGGACTCTTGAAAACACATACTGGTGTCCTCCGGGTTCTACGGTCTGTAGAATAGTTTTCTAGGAGACTGTGAAGCTATAGCGGCTGGGAGGTATTTGTTATACCCATAGTGGAATTAAAGCCCTGTCCTCTGTCTTATATCTGGAAGCGTGTGTCCTCCAGGCTGAAGTCCTCTGTCTCAAACAGCTGACGTGCAGACGGGCCATGTCCTCGGACAGGTTTGCACGAGCGAGGCGCTCGTTGGACTGGTTGTCTCGTGCTCGGCTAAGAGCTCAGGTGAAAACAATCCCATGGAACACGTTGCTCTCATTAAAAAGCAAGCGACATGCATCTTTGAAATCCAGTCTCACAGAGCCCTGCCTCCTAGACAGATGTGCGCCCTCCTCCCACCCATCAGAAAACGGTAGGATTATCTAAAGGGACATTTTGTTTCTTGGCGACAAAGCCTTTCTTTTCAAGCCCAGGGATATTCGTGGCCAACGCTGAAAAGCCCCCTGCACCTGACACCTGGCCGCAGTTACAGGGCAGCAGGAACGTCAGCAGCGGCCTTTGTCTTTGCGAGATTAGCTTTGGGGAGTTGTTGGGGGGAAAACATTGGGGAAAGGACAGATGTTATTCCATATGCATGAGAAGACAGATTAAATGAGAGGGTGCGTCAGGGCAGGGAGAGGCAGTGAGGCAGGTCATCGCCGACAGACAGCAATGCCAAGGGCTCCTTAACTCGCTTCTGCTCTCTGACGGGGAGCCCAAGTGCTCGCTAAGGACCCCCTCTGGCAGGTCCTAGCATTCGCAGGTTTTTGTTTTTGTTTTATGTACTGGAAGGTTGAACTTAAGGCTGTACATCTGCGTGGGCAAGGACTCTATGACCCCCGAGCTTCATCCCCCCCTTCACCTGCTTTGTAAAACTCAGACTCCAAGACCTTTCCCGAACAGGTTCTTAGAGTCATCCTGAGAGGTGGGTGTTGTCGCTCAGATCTGGGGGTGTGACATGGATTGTTTTGTCCTCTTAGCAAAGTGTGACATACTTTATGTACAGACCAGGGAGCTCAGATGCCCACAAGCCTGCAGGGTGGATTGGGAGGCCCAGAGCAGGGTCCAGACCCCTGGGCTTCAGTTCCATCCCCCTGCATAGCTCGAGATGTTCATTCAGCCATTGACAAATCCTATGGCCAGCTTCTACGTCTGACGCTATTCTGGCACATGCTCCATCTGTGAACAAAATACACGGCCGTGTCCAGTGGAACTCACAGCTGATCTGGCATGAAGGTGAGGCAATGGATAACTAGGTTATAAAATGTGTTTGAAGGTAGTAAGTCCTTGGGGCTAAAAATCACTCTGGATTCGAGGGAGCGATATAGTTCAGTCAGCTCCAGGTGAGGGGTCTGTCACTGTCAATAGGAAAGCCAGACAGCAGGAATATAATTAGCAAGACTTCAGGAGGGCTGTGGGGGCAAGAGATGCACGGGGTGCCAGGACCCAGCCAACTGCCCATCAACCAGTGCCTCATTACTTTACAAGACTGCTCAGTGTCTCCCAGAAGTCAAGGCTGTGCTCCAGACAGACAGTCAATGCTACAGACAGTCGGATAGTGGGGACAGTATCCAGCCTGGCCCAGGGCATGGTAGAGCCCAATACTTGCTTTGTGTAGTGTGTCCCTGGGATGAGTGAGAGGGGTCTCTTTTGGGTTTGGGTCAAAGGAGAAGCCGGAAGTCAAGAGTAGAAAGGAGCATTGCTAAGAGGCAGCAATCCGAGATCAGTATTCTCCTAGACTCCTTAACTGGGATTCCCAGTACTCCTGGCACCATGTTGCTAGGTAACCTCCCATGGTAGAGGACAGCTGGCTGGGACCAGGCAGCTCGAGGCTTGTTGCCTGGTGGCTGCTGGGTCTGGTGCCTGCTCTAAGGGGAGGAGGAAACAAGTGGCCACCCAGGGCACTCAGAGAAAAACTCTAGGACATCCTTAATCCCGACTCTCCTTTGGTGCCCAACATTCAAGGAGAGATTCAGGTAGTCTGGGATGAGATGAGGCTCAGTTGGTAGCATGTTTGCCTAGCATGCTTGAAACTGGCTTTGATCCAGCACCACATAAAACCAAGCACGGGCTTGGGTGGTGGCGGCGCACACCTTAATCCCAGCAGTCGGGAAGCAGAGACAGGCGGATCTCTATGAGTTCGAGGCCAGCCTGGTCTACAAGAGCTAGTTCCAGGACAGGCTTCAAAGCTACAGAGAAACCCTGTCTTGAAACCACCACCACACACACACATACACACACACACACACACACACACACACACACACACACACACACAACACCGCCAAAAAAAACCAAGCACAGGGCCGGTGACATGGCTTAGAGGATAAAGACTTTTGCTTCCAAGCCTGACAGCCTGAATTTAACCCCTGAGACCTACACAGTCGAAGGAGAGAGAAACTGGCTTCCTCAAGTTCTCAGACCTCCGTATGCACGGCATGGCAGATAGGCACTCTCATCCCACCCCACCACACCCCACATATGCATATACACATATAGAAATATAAGATATAATTAAGAAACGGGCAGGGGGCTGGAGAGATGGCTCAATGGTTAAGAACACTGGCTGCTCTTCCAGAGGTCGTGAGTTCAATTCCCAGCAACCACATGGTGGCTCACAACCATCTGTAATGAGGTCTGGCGCCCTCATCCCACGTGTGAGCATACATGTAGGCAGAATGTTGTATACATAATAAATAAATAAATCTAAAGGAAGGGAGGGAGGGAGGGAGGGAGGGAGGGAGGGAGGGAGGGAGGGGCAGGGTGGTATGTGCCTGTAATCCCAACACTTGGGAAGTGGAACCAGGAGGGTTAGAACTGAGTCCATGGTTAGCCCAGGCAGGCACCTTAATGGTTCTAAGGGGTGAAACTTTCAGTGTAAACAAAATTTCACCTAAGAAGTATAAACATGTAACTCCGTTAAGAGCACAGCTTTCTTCTTCCCTTTGATGGGGCAGTCTTTCTAAACCCTTGGGCTCTGGGGCACAATTTGAAAATTTCTTGGTTGAAGTATTATAGCCTGAGTTTAGTGAAATATTAAATGACCTCCGGCTGCTAAGCCATTGTGACAGGTTTTCATGTTTTTCTGGGTAAAGAGGAAACAGTTATAAAGTTAATGAAAAGTATAGACCTACTGCCCAGAAAAACATACGTGGCTTAATTCTGCATCCCATGGCACACAGAAAGCAGTCTGTAAACCGCAGGCTAACAACCATTATCTTGCAGGAAATTTGTTTATCAAATGGGATAAAGTTTGTTATTTTTTATTCCTTTATTTATTTTATATACATGAATATTTTGCCTGCACGTATTTCTGTGTACAGTGTTTGTGACTGTCACCCTCTGAGATCAGAAGGGCATCAGACCCCCCCCCCCGGAACTGAAGTTATAGATGGTTTTGAGGCACCATGTGGGTGCTGGGAATCGATTCCTCTGAGCCCAATACTTCAGATAATACTTAGAACACTGAGGTCTGAAAGAGGGAGGTGATGTAGAGACCACCTGTCTATCAAACACTATGTAGGACGGTTCTGATGAGCAGACAGTACCAGAAGGCCGGGACTGATGTGAGTCAGTGGTCCTAAAAGGATAAGGATGGGAGGCAGGAGGCAAAAGCGGACGTGGCTGCCCCTCCCCCCCCATTTCCAGTTGGATAAGCTGGAGAGCAATAGGAAAGCTCCTCCCACCACTGACTTTATAACGGATGAGGGAGTTAAGGGTGTCATGCTCCAGAGCCTCAACCCATGCACGCACCACAACTCAAGCTGAGAAATCCCAGCCCAAAAAGAATAAAGAATGCCCGCTCACGAAAACATCCAGCTGGGGCTGTGCCTGGAAGTCTCGTGTGATGGGGACTGAGGTTTCAAACTGTGACATTTCTTTGAGCAGAGACTAAGCAGAGTAGAGCTTATTCCTGTTTCTAAGTGAAGGGCAAGTCCTCCTAACAGAGGAGGGAGGATGGGGAGGGGAACCAAAGGCTTCCCATACCTGGCCTTAATCCACGGGCTCTGCTCCAGTCTCAGGAGTGCTTTCTGAGCCAAGAAGCCGCTACTACCCATTGACCTGTGTCCCCAGCTCATTGGCACTTGACACCTGAAACAGCTTAATCTCCAAAAGGAGACATTATCTCCAGAGGAACTGCTTTTCCTCTGAGAGGAGAAGGAGGGGGTGAGCCCGTGCGTGCGTGGGGGAGGGTGGGAAGTGTCCTTCTCCAGAACCCAAGGCATTAGTCACACTTAAGAACCTGTTCTTGAGACTCGCCCCTCCCAGCCGAGACAAACCCTGGCACTGCCGGCCTGCTCCCTGGGGTGACTGGGAGTCAAAGACTCCTGCCTGGTTCTGGCTTCTCCCTGGGGGTCGGGGAGACAGGAGTTAGTCCACCAGCAACCTCTCAGAAGCTGTTAATGGTTCATCCAATGACATTCATCCACTAAAATGACGTGGCTGAGATGTGTGGGTCGCAGCTGTGTGTCCTTTTTACTGTAAATGGACGGGAGGCTCCGAGGAGAGCCTCCAGTGGGGGCGGGAGTAGAAGCTCATGGCAAGTGGGGAAACAAGAACGGCAGGGGGGGGCATATTAAAGTAGGACAATGGGCACACAGGGCCCGCTGTGTTATTTTGATATTTGGAAATCATATTTAAAAGTCTGGCATGGTGGCATACATCCATATTTCTTTCTCTAGGAAGCAGGAGGTAGTCATTCGATCAGTTTAATGCCAGCCTAGGCTACATAGCAAGACCTTGTTTCAAAAAAAAAATTATAGGGCTGGAGAGATGTCTCAGCGGTTAAGAGCATTGCCCGCTCTTCCAAAGGTCCTGAGTTCAATTCCCTCTGTAATGAGGTCTGGAGCCCTTTTCTGGCCTTCAGGCATACACACAGAAAGAATATTGTATACATAATAAATAAATACAAAAAAATTATAGACATAAATGTGAATCTTAAGTTTTCACAGCTTCAGGTACAACAGAAGTTTAAGGCTAGCCTGGGCTACATAAGACACGGTCTCAGAAAACAATAAACAACAACAACAAACTTTTAAAGACCAGGGATGTTTGTTCTCTCCTGTATGTTTCTTTTCATTTATTTATTTATTTATTAAAAATTTCCACCTCCTCCCTTTCTCCCATTTCCCTCCCCCTCCCCCCTTCCCCCTCCCTCTTCAGTCCTAAGAGAAGTCTTGAACCAGAGTCATAAAGAAACCCATTGTCTTAAAACTGATTGTTCCACTGCTGGGAATCTACCCAAAGAAAACAACACAAGAGACACAGGAAACATCATTGGAGTTCAATATAAAACAGAGAAAGCTTGAATGAAACCCAGTATCCAACAATAGAAGAACAGTTAAAGAAGCCGTGGCGCAATCATTAAACGCACGGGAAGGCATTCTAAACGACCTGAAAGCCAGCAAAAGAGTCGCAACCCAAACCAGCATAGTGCACGACCTTTTCTTTGTACCTGTTCTTGATCCTAGGGACAAGCCCGGGTCCGGACAGGCTCAGCGTCTGCTCCACCATGGAGCCACGCCCCAGCCCTTTACTTTGTTTTAGAAACTTTATACAGAAGACCGGAAATGCAACTCCCAGGTGAAGCATATGCAAGACTCCTGAGTTCAAGCCCCACCACCACCTCCCCAGCTGCCCCACCCAGCATGCGCAGAAAAATAATCTGGAAAGAGATACAGCGAAATATTAAAACTGATTCTCTCAGGCCACCTTTCACCTCGCAGACAGGGCACATTTGTGGGGGACTTGGCCCGTTGACAGATGACCTACTTCTGGGTCTCCAGCAGGGTCAGTTCTCTTGCTGTGACCAATCGAAAGTCAGCCTTGGCCTAAGGGTCCAAAAATAAAGGAACGCAGTAAAATTGGGTGTGGGATGAGTTATTCTTTCCTTGATGGGCTTATAGCAGATCTATTTTTAAAATTTTTATTACATTCTATCTATCATCTCCCTGTTTTTCTGTTTGTCTACCGTGTGTGTACATCTGAGTACACACGCATGTGTACATGTCTGTGTCTGGATGAAGCCAAAGACTGACATTGGCATGTCTTCCTTGGTCTGTCCCCACCTCATTTGTTTGAGAAGGGTCTCTCACGGAACCTGGAACTCGCTGACTCATCTAGATGAGTAGCCAGAAAACCCAGGGACCCTTGTACTCGAGCTCCCCAGTTCTGGGATGATGGGCAGAAGCCACCATACCTGGACAATGCTGGTTGTTGGGACAAAACTGAGGTCCTCCTGCTTGTGCTCCAAAGACTCGGCTGATTAAGTCATCTCCCCAGACCCCCTGTCTGCTTTCGGTTCAGCTGCCAAACCAGGCCATCTGGAAGCAGCACCCTTGGCAGCGCGGCCGGAGGAATGCCCTGGCCGGAAGAAGTCTGGGATAGAATGCCGCACTGCCAGTGGGTCACCTAGTCTTGTCCCTTGGGTGTTTCCGCCGGCCACCTGTCCCCTCTAGTCTGCCGTTGCAGGTGTCATTTCTGGCAGCAAAGCTAAGTGTCTCTGGGGGCCTGCTTGCCACTGCTGGGGAAATGGGGGCAAACAGGAGTGTGCAATGGCAGTTTCGTGTCTTTGTTTTCTGGATGTATTTTATGATCTGTCTCCTCCCCACCTTGTCCTCATCAGCACACATCACAGAGATGTGGAAACCGGGACTCTTTCAGATCCTGGATCTTCAAGGCTCCTAATGCTGAGAGTGTCTCCCTAGAATGCGGAAGTCCCGGCATGTTCCGTATCACCAATATTGCCAGAGTTTGAATATTTTATTTGTAAAGGAGGAACAGAACGTCTGAAAACAAAACATTTTTTAGCACTTAATTTTTTTTGCACAGTTGCAACAAAAACGCTTTAAGAATCTGTGAAGAGCTATTGGGTAAGCCTCAGGGAGACCCTGCGACAGGGGACCAGCCAGTAGGACGCCATGATGCTGTCTTCCGCTGCTTAATCTTGGTGTCTTTTTTTAGTTCAGCCAACTGAATGGTAATTGAAAATATATTTTTCCCCTAAAACAATTGGAGCTGTCTCTTGAATTTAGACTTGCAGGAAATCAGGTTTCCATGGGAAGGCCTATTTGACAGAATAACTCAAGAGTCTGGGTATGTTCTCCAGGATAGACGGCATAACGCTTTTGAAATTTAATTCAGAAAACATATAGCTTAGACCGGTCTTGAATTTGCAGTCCTTTCGCCTCAGCTTCCCGAGGGTTGAGATTACAGGTTTGTGCTACCACACACAGTCATAACATTTTTTCCCACTGTAATTACAGCACAGGGTTGGTGAGTTGGCTCAGCAGGTAAAGGTACCTTCAGCCAAACCCGAGGACGTGAGTTCAATCCCTGGGACCCACGTGGTGGTAGGAAAGTCGTCCTCTGGCCTCTAACATGTGTGCACACTGGACACACAAATAAGTTAATTATTTAATGTAATTTTAAAGCAGTGTAACCATTTAGTTTCACACATAACCAAACTTGCCATCTTAGCCATTAGTTTATTTATGTGCACGGGTGTTTTGTGCCACTTTTTAAAAAATATTTATTTATTTATTATGTATACAATATTCTGTCTGTGTGTATGCCTGCAGGCCAGAAGAGGGCACCAGACCCCATTACAGATGGTTGTGAGCCACCATGTGGTTGTGGAAATTGAACTCAGGACCTTTGGAAGAGCAGGCATCTCTCCAGCCCCTATTTTGTACCACTTTTATGCCTGATGCCTGGGGAGACCAGAGCAAGGGACCTGAGCCTCTAGAGCTGGAGTTACGATGGCTGCAAGCTGCATCTGGGTGCTGGGGATCACACCCAGATCCTGTGGAAGAGCAGGAAGAAGCTAGTGCTCTAAACCGCCAGGTCATTTCTCCTTGTTTTTCCACGAAGTAATTGAGGCTTAGAGAAGCTGAGCATCCTGAAACGGCAGTGGGGTAGTAGGATTACCTCTTACTTAAGGCAGCCCAAAGAGGCCAGATCTCTTATGGGCCCCCCACTGCCTGCACTGTGGACCATACCTTTCTGTCACCAGCTCTTCAGCATCTACTTCCCTAGCTCTAGCGGTGGATGTCAACCATGTAAGGATGCAATCTGTAGATTGCCAACAGTCTCTGAAACATCATGTGCCAACTTAATGATCCTTGTGAAAGGAGAGAGAGAAGGAAAAGGGGAGGATGGAAAGAACGGGTTTCCGATTTTGTTAGTTTGCATTAGAGTCCCGTGTAGCTCAGGCTAGCCTCAGATTCCCTATGTAGCTGAGGATGACCTTGAATTTATGCTCCTTCAGTCTCTGCATCCCAAGTTCTGGAATTACAGACTTTTATCACCACACTCAGTATACGCTGTACTGGGGATGGATCCCAGAGCAAAAACTGTTACCAACTGAGTGGCATCTCTAGCTCAGGGAGGACAGATTCCCGTCCAAATACCATCCTGACCTGCCAATGTTTTCTTCTGTCAGTGCATCTGATACCTGGACAAGGCCTAAAGATGTTATGTGACGAAATTCTAAAGCTGGAGATCAGTACAACCCAACAGACAGTCCAACATGACAGTTAGGCAACATGGATTCCGGCTTGAAGGGTCTCCTCTCTTCTTTTTTGAGGGCCCAGGAGCATTACTTGGCTGGGTGGTGGGGGATGAGGCATGGATTGATTAAAGGTCCCCACCCTCATTTCTAAATGCTTTCATTAATTCTCAAAGAACAGAGAATAACCAATCCCTGTCGTGCCTGACACTGAAGTTTAGACGTGTCACACCTGTGTGTGGAAGGAGGAAGACATTGTGTGCTGGGCAGATTACTGTGTGTGTGTCCTATGTTAATCTGTGAAGTCTGCTGACTGTACACTTTCAAAAGCAGATGACTAGGTCATTGAGATATTGTTGGTTTAGTGGTGAATCATGTCAAATTGATGGAATTAAGGAATGCCTAGGACGTGGGGTTGGAGGGACAGTTCAGCAGTTAAGAGCTCTTATTGAGCCGGGCGATGATGGCGCACGCCTTAATCCCAGCACTCGGGAGGCAGAGGCAGGCGGATCTCTGTGCGTTCGAGGCCAGCCTGGTCTACAAGAGCTAGTTCCAGGACAGGCTCCAAATACAGAGAAACTCTGTCTTGAAAAACCAAAAAAAAAAGAAAGCTCTTGTGCTCTCCCAGGAGTCCTGGGTTCGATTCCCAGTCCCCACATGAACTGCAGTCCCAGGGGAACTGAGGTCTTTGTCTCACTTCTTTGGGCACAGGCTTGCATGTGGTGCAGACATGCAAGAAGACAAAACAGTTATGCACATAATATTTTAAAAATCTAAAGAAATGCCCAGGACATTAGCGAGGCACACCGTCGAATGGTGTGTCTGTGAAGAAACATCTAGAGAGGATGAGCTGAAGGGAGTACCCACGCAGAATGTGACATCATCAGTCCGTGGGCTGGGGTCGAATAAGGGAAAGGAGAAACCAACCCAGACGAGGGGTGGCATTCCCTTTCCTCCACTTTCTGGCCACTGAAATGGGAGCAAACCGTCTCACTTCCCCACTGCCACGTCTCCCCCTCCAAAGTGGACTACATAACCCCGGACACAAACCCAAATCAGCTCTTTTTTTTTTAAAGATTTATTTATTATGTATACAACATTCTGCCTCCATGTATGCCCGCATGCCAGAGGAAGGCTCCAGATCTCATTACAGATGGTTGTGAGCCATCATGTGGTTGCTGGGAATTGAACTCAGGACCTCTGGAAGAGCAGACAGTGTTCGTAACCACTGAGCCATCTCTCCAGCCCCCAAATCAGCTCTTGCTCCCTTAAATTGCTCCCTTAAATTGGCTGTTTGGCCAAAACAATGAGAAAAGTCACTAACACCGCGGGGAGCTGACTACCCACAGGACACTGAGCGGAACGGAGGACACACACTAGGTACTCCCTGCTTTAGCTCCGCCTGAGCTCCTCTTTCACCACGTGATCTTAAAGCACAGTTCAGTCTGCAAAGCTGCAGCAGGGCTGCTGTCTCTGGACGCTGCGACTCTTCCCCGCGAATGGCATGAAAAAAATTAACACATATTAAAAGGGAAATTTTTGAAGACTCAGAACTGCCATTCTTCCAGAAAATCTCTTAGCCTCCCAGCACCTGGAGAGAGCAAATGAAAGCCCGTGCAAAGGGACGGATTTGGCCCTGTGCGCTTTCAGAAGGTCAAACGCAATTAGAGCGAATTAAAATGATCTGTTTGAGTAGATGAGCTACTTTAACACCAGCTCTCGGGCCTCAGAAACGAACCTAGCTCGGCTTCCGTGGGTGACTGGTAGCATCTTATTTAACTTTTAGGCTTGGCTGTGAAATTTGGCCCGGTGTGTGTTTATGTTTTATCAGGCCTATAAAAGTGGGAGAGGATTCCTTCTGGGACAGTCTGAGTTCCAGCTCAGGTTGTGACTTACAGGTTCTGTGACCTTGGACAAGCTAGCCATTTTATCCCGCCATTTCAACTTGACAATGAAGAAAACAGTGTCTGCACAGTCTGCCTCCTAGGGAGCTGTGAAGCTCAAATGAGATGGGAACTGTGCAGCCTACACAAACAGCCAGGACCAGTGGGTTCACAGATAGAATCCCTTCTGCCTCGCGCTGCCAAATCTCTATTGAATATGCATACTGTGGGATTCCCTTAACTCTTATTCTTGTAACAAGACCCTTTGAAAGTATCCTTTTTAGAACTAAAATCACGTTATGTTTAGCTGGCCTGTTTACCCCCCCAATGACAGGATATTTATCTCTGAGACAAAGAAACAGCTAAAACCATGAAGAAAAGGAGGCCCAGAGAGATAGTAACCTCGGGCACAAAAAACCTCACCGTCCTGACAGGCTTTCTCTCCTTGGTGAAACTGACATTAAAATCCAAAGCCATACATTCTGGTATAAAATTCAGCTCCAGAAGACGGGTGAGGTGCACATCTGTAAATCTCAACATCTGAGAGGTGAAGGCAGGGAGATCTGGGAATTTGTGGATATCTTTGGCTATGCAAAGAATCCAAGGGTAGGGCCACCAGGTGGCACCTGCTGCCAAGCCTGACGACCTGAGTTCGATCCCTGGGACCCTGTGCTGCGTACTTTCATGTCAGCTTGGCACAAGCTAAAGTCCTACGAGAGCAGGGAACCTCAATTAGGAAACCGCCTCCATAAGACCAGGTTGTAGGCAAGCCTAGAGGGCATTTTCTTGATTAGTGACTGAGGGGGAGGGCTGAGCCCACGGTGGGTGGTGCCACCCTGGACTGGTGGTCCTGGATTCTATAAGAAATCAGGCTGACCAAACCACGGTGAGCAAGCCAGTAAGCAGCACCCCTCCAGGGCGTCAGCATCAGCTCCTGCCTCCAGGTTCCTGCCATGTTTGAGTTCCTGTCCTGACTTCTTCAATGATTAACAGTAAGATAGAAGTGTGATCTAAACAAACCCTTTCCTCCCCAAGCTGCTTGGGTCATGGTGTTTTAGGACATTAATTGTAACCCTAACTAAAAACAGACCCACATGGGGGAAGAATAGAACTTGAGTTTTTCAAGTTGTCCTCTGGCTTCTACATGTACCCCATAGCACATGCACCTTCTCATGCATGCACGCATGCGCTCACACACACACAGACACACACGCATGCACGCACACACGCATGCACGCACATACACACACATGCACGCATGCAGGCACACACGCACACATGCACGCACGCACACACGCTTGCACGCACTTACACATGCACGCATGCGCGCGCGCACACACAGACACACATGCACGCACGCACACACGCTTGCACGCACTTACACATGCACACATGCACGCGCGCACAGACACACATGCACGCACGCACACACGCATGCACGCACATACACACACATGCACACACGCAGGCACACGCGCACACACATGCAAACACGCGCGTGCACACACATACATGCACACAACAAATTATATATAATTTTTAAAAAGAAAGTTCAGGGCGGGAGAGATGGTTCATCAGTTAAGAGCACTTGCTGCTCTGTTGGAGGACCTAGGTTCAATTCTCAGGCTCACACCTATCTCTGAGGCTGATTCCAGAGGACCTGATGCCTTCTTCTGAGCTCTATGGGTATGAAGCATGTGCGTGGTGAACAGACAGACAGACAAGCAGAGCTCTCATACAGACAAAAATAAACTCCACACACACACAGTTCCAAACCCAGCCTGGGCAGTGTGAGACCCTACCCCAAACAAACAGAGAAAACAAACACTAAGGTTACAATTCGCTGACCTTCTGTTCTGCATCTTCTTCCGGAAGTGTTGAGTTCAGGTTACCACCCAAGTCCTGCTGGTCCAGCTTGGACTTGTGTGTGCTGGGCTGACAAAATGTATTTGGCAAATATTTACAAAGAAAGAAAAAAAAAAGACGTAGGCTACAATCGTTCTTCCTTCCTACTAAGTTTCTGGAGTCCCAGGACTGGAAGCACTGAGTTCACCATATTCCAGCAACCCTGAGATACTGCTGCTTCTGAGACAGTTAAGATACGACACAGGGCTTCCTCGCCGTCTCAACGCTTGGATTTTATAGATGCTAAGTGGGAAAGTCACGTATCTCAGGATAGATAGCACAGTGTGCGTTTTACCAAAGTAAAGCTCTGACAGGCTCGATTAGCAGACTTAACTCGCTCGATTAGCCTGTCTCATGGTCAGCCCCAGCTCCTTGCATGCTTTCAGATCATGCTTCGGTGTGGCTGCAAGGGGGACATTCATTCTGCTTTGGTTGTAGATACAGTAACAATCAATTATAAGCTTGGACCATGAAATACTTGGCAGAACAAAAACAAACAGGACCGCGGAACACTTCTCAGAACAAAAGCAATCAGTTCTGTGGCTCAAAGGAAGGCTTGAAGGAGCAGAACCGAGCGCTGAGTGCTGAGCTCCTGCTCGCCACATCAGCTGTGTTTCCTCGCTCGCTCGAGTAGGGCTTCTTGTTGTTGGACTACATGCTTGGTTTGTGGGCCGTGCTTCTGTTTCCGGGTTCCACTTCAGGGAAAGCAGCTGGACAGCAAGTGCCCTGGTGCGGGGAAGTGTGGACATGTGTGTGTGTCTGTGCATGTGTGTATGTGTATGTATGTGTGTATATGTATGTGTATGTGTGTATATGTGTGTGTGTGCGTGGTGTGTGTGTGTGTGTGTGTGTGTGTGTGTGTGAGAGAGAGAGAGAGAGAGAGAGAGAGAGAGAGAGAGAGAGAGAGAGAGAGAGAGAGAGAAACGGCAGCACATCACCTGCTGGGCTAAAGATAATATTTATACAACGCAATGTGAGTTTTCAGACTCCTTTTGATCTTTCGAGCAGAAGGAGAGCTAGAAATAAAGCTTTGTGTGACGATTGCTTTGTTTTTGTTGGTTTGTTTGCTTTTTGATGGGCCAGCCTCTCCATTTAGAATGTTCTTGTCCTTAAATTCTTCTGTCTGGGCAAGAAAAACGCCTATTTTTGGCAGTTTGTTGTCTGTTTTGTTTTTTGGACAGTCTTGCATAGCCGGGGCTGACCTTGAACTTGTAACCCTCGAACCGAGGGCATCGAGCATGCAATACAAGCACTCCCCGAGCAGGGTTACATGGCCAGCCTTAGTCTGTTCTTTAGTTACTCCATCCCTCCCCTCCACAGGATGTTATATATATATACAGCAGCAAAGAGAATCACATACAAACGTACTTCTAAGGGACTAAACCACAGCCAGGTGGGGAAAAAATTATTCAAATTATTGTAGTTCTTCTAGGGGCTTTTTAATCTTTGGGTACCATGATGACTTGCTCCTTGCCAGGATCCTTGGGCTGTTACGGTAATGAAGGGTGTTGGTAGCCCCCACAGCGGGCAGGAACTGTCAATGACTAAGCACTGATGATGGACCTTCTGCCTGCTCCTGTCTCCCTTGCAGTCAGAGTACCACTATGAATACACCGCCTGCGACAGCACGGGTTCCAGGTGGAGGGTCGCCGTGCCACACACCCCGGGCCTGTGCACCAGCCTCCCCGACCCCGTCAAGGGCACCGAGTGCTGTAAGCACCCTTCCTGTCCCAGGGTCTCCCCGATCCTTAGCCCCTAGCCTTCCATGCCAGGCTGTTCTTAATGGGACAGATGCCAGATCTTTCGTCCACCGCCAACCCTTCTGGAACGCGGTGCAGAAATTTTATTTCGCCAGGTGTGGTGGCAAAGGCCTTTAAGCCCAGCTCTTAGAAGGTAGAGGCAGGTGGATCTCTGTGAGTTAGAGGCCAGCCTGGTCTACATAGTGAGCTCCAGGACAGCCAGGACTATAGAGAGAGACCTTGTCTCAAAAAAACCTAAAATCAAAACCATACAAAAACCCACAAAACAAAAGAACAAAAAGAAAGAAATGTTATTTAATAGATTCAACCTGAGTATCTGAATTTGCTTTTATTTTTCAATTTAGATCCAATAATATAAACAATTCTAGATGCCTGCCACTCACACACACACACACGCACACACATGCACACACACATACATGCACACACATGCACACACACATGCACACACTCACACATGCACACACACTCACACACACATGCACAAACACACTCACACACACATGCACACACACGCACACACACATGCGCGCACACACATGCACACATACACACACATGCGCACGCACACACGCAAACACACACACACACTCTCTCACACACATACACTCACACACACTCACACACACACTCTCACACACATACACACACTCACACACACTCTCACACACACGCACACACACTCTCTCACACATACACACACTCACACACACTCACACACTCACACACACACACTCACACACACATGCACACACATACACACACTCACACACACACGCACACACACTCACACCCCCCTCCCCCCCTTCATTTTTCCTTTCTGCCTGTCTGTGCATTTCTCTCTGATCTGTACCTCCCAGCCTCAGAAGTCTTTAGGGAATATTGCAATTTGCTTTTGTTTTTGAAAAGGAAGCCGAAGAAACAAGCTTGTGCAGATACTGGTTTTTTTTTTGTTGTTGTTGTTGTTGTTTTAAATACACTGGGCATCACTTCAGGAAGCCAGAATCTTGCAGTGTGACCAGAAGGGTGGTGACTGCAGCTCCTATCCCAACTTTGTGACTCAGTCCTCACAGCTTTCTATCCCCTGTGTCCTGTTCTTCTAGGAATGCAAAGGGCATAACAATAAATCCCAGGAACTAAAGATGAGAGATCATTGAAAAAGTTGCAAAGGAGATAAAGGACTTTCAATTCCCACCTCAGTTTAGCCCAGTATCTCGTCCGTCCCTCCCTCCCTCCTTCCCTTCATTCCTCCCTCTTTCCCTCCCTCTCTCCTTCCACTCTCCTTCCTTCCTTCCTTCCTTCTTTCCTTCCTCCTTCCCTCCCTCCCTTCCGTTCCTTCCTTTCTTCTTTCTTTCCACAGGTCTCATATAAATGAGGCTGACCTTGAACTCCTACCTTCCCTTCCCAAGTGGTAGGATTGCTGGTGAGTCACCACCTTGCCTGACTTTAAAATACTTTTTTCTTTTTTAAAATGTTGGCTTTATTGAGAAGCAACTACTTTGGCTAGGTTGTTTTATTTTTCTTAATTGAGAAAGGCCCTCTGAGTAGCCTTGGCTGCCCTAGAACTTGCTATGCGGACAAGGCTGATCTTCAACTTACAATACCTCCTCTTACTGACCATAAATCCCATCCTTTATCTGGCAAATTTCAGGGCCGTTAGAATCTTTGCAGCAACACTTATTTTTGTTTTGTTTTGTTTTTTGAGACAGGATTTCTCTGACTGTCTTAGAACTCAGAGATCCACCTACCTCTGCCTCTCAAGTGCTGGGATTAAAGGCGTGCGCCATCACTGCCCAGCTGTTCCCGGCAACTCTTAACCACTCACATTTTGGGGCATTTAGAGACCGAAAAGAAAGTTCTTAGCAACAGTCTCTCCTCAGTCTCCGTGGTAACCACAAATCTGCCTTATGTCTCTATGACTTTACTCGTGTGGTTTTCCATATAAATACCATCACACAAGATGTCCCTTAGCCCTAGGTTTCAGTGGTCCCGGCTCTAGCTTGCCTCCAGCCCCATCCCTCCTCCAGAGACCACAGTGACCTCAGCACCCCTCCCTTGTCCCTGCCCTACTTTCCAGCTTTCTCTTGCAATGCCGGAGAGTTTTTGGATATGAAGGACCAGTCCTGCAAGCCCTGCGCAGAGGGCCGCTACTCCCTCGGCACTGGCATCCGGTTTGATGAGTGGGATGAACTGCCTCATGGCTTTGCCAGCCTCTCGGCCAACCTGGAAGTCGATGACACCATCACTGAGTCCACGGAGAACTGCACTTCGTGAGTCTGGGAGCCAGCACCCAAGTCTCCTGGGGAAGGGGCTGCAGGGCATCCTGGGCACTGTTGTGTGCTGCTCCTGAGGCAGGTGGGAGAACGCCTCACTCCCTGGGGGTGGGCACGGGAGGGGGGACTCATGGGTGTGACCGCTCCTTTGACCCATTCTAACCTAAGCTTACCACTGACATCTGTGAGAGACACCTAAAGAAATAGAGGCAGGTGGATGAGGAACAACAAGTGTATAATGGACCAGCAGGTTTAAAACAAACGCCAATTGGATTTTCTCTGTGGAATCTTGAGTCAGTAAATAAACTTCATGAACCGGATTAGAACACAATGTACGAAGCATTGGTTGTCTTGCTGGCTTTGGTGCCAAATGTCTAAAACTGGCTGTGTATGACATGTTGTGGATTTGGAAGGATCGTGAATGAGATCCTCTAACTCCCTTGACACCCATGTCTTAGTCACTGTTCTATTGCTGTGAGGAGACACCATGACCAAGGCAACCTATAAAAGAAAGCCTTTAATTGGGAGCTGGCTTACAGTTTTGGAGGGTGAGTCCACGCAGCAGGCAGGAAAGCGTGGCCCCGGAGCTGTAGCTGAGATCTTACATCTAATCCACAAGCACAAGACTGGACCTCTCATGGGCTTTTGAAACCTCTCCCAACAAGGCCACATGGCCCAATCCTTCTCAAAAGAGTTCCACCAACTAGGGACCAAGGATTCAATTATATGAGTCTATCACGGCCAGTCTCATTTGACCCACCACATCGCAGTAGCTAGGAATCCCCAGCTCAGGAGACCTTTGCTAGTCGTTGAAAAGCTCAGTGCCCCCTCCCCACGGGAGTCAGGGCTAGACAGCTGAGTATGTATTCCAGATGTGCCCTTTAGGGACTCGGCCCTGTGCTGGATGTCCTACGTAGAAGGTTTTTCTTGAACCTACTCAGGAGCCCAGGGAAACTGGCGTTGTGACTTCCATTCTGCAGTGAAAAGCTGGAGGCCCAGTGAGGTTAAGCATTCCATCTTAATTTCCTAGCTCGAAACTGGCGGGGCTGATCGCAGACACAGTCCCAAGTTTCTCCCGCTGCACACTGCCGCCTTCAAATCACATGACTGTGTGCCAGGTGGTGGTGGGTTCCAGGGAGGAAAACATTAGGATAAAAAGTTACATAAAGCAGTTCTGACAATATGTATGTCAGGAAAGCAAATGTTCTCTTTATACCGAAGCAAGTAAATGCGTAGCATGAATTCTAATTGGTCTTAATAATAAAAACCCAGGGTCAGATATAGGAATTAATGCTGGAGATAAGAGAAGCAGAGCAGCCAGCCACCAGAGAGGTCTGTAAAAGAACTCTATCAATGCTCAGCCCGAAGGGGCAATCCTGTCCTCAGACTGCATCTCCAGACAGTGTCTGTCTCCACCAGACTGCACAATTCCTCTCTCTGCCCAGCCATATCACTACTGTCTCCACCTCCCTAGTGCTGGGATTAAAAACATGGGATCCCAAGTGCTGGGATCACCTTTGCACGAGCTCTGTTTCTCTTTTAGACAGATTCAATCTCATGTAGCCCAGGGTGGTCTTGAACTAACAGAGATCCCTCTGCTTCTGTCCCCAGAGTCCTGGGGTTAAAGGTGTGTGCCTCCACTCCCTGGTCTCTAGTGGCTTAGCTCTGCACTCTGATCTTCAGGCAAGCTTTATTTATTAAAACATAAAAGCAAAATATCGCTACATAAATGCACTAAAAGGACCAAAGAATTGTGTTACACTTGAATTTCTCTCTATCTCTCTCTCTCTCTCTCTCTCTCTCTCTCTCTCTTTTTTTTTTTTTTTTTTTTTTTTTTTGGTTTTTCGAGACAGGGTTTCTCTGTAGCTTTGGAGCCTGTCCTGGAACTAGCTCTTGTAGACCAGGCTGACCTCGAACTCACAGATATCTGCTTGCCTCTGCCTCCCAAGTGCTGGGATTAAAGGCGTGCGCTACCACCGCCTGGCTTGAATTTCTCTTTTCAAAGTTTGTTTTTATGGTGCTGAACCTGGGGAGTTGAACCTGGGGCCTCACCCATGCTAGCTCCCATTCCTGTGCTTAAATCTCTCAGGAGGACCAAGGTTTGAACCACACCGTAGGCATTTAATCATTCAATTGCATTTTATTTATTTGTTTGTTTTTATTGAGAAAGTGTCTCTCTAAAACCTTGACTGGCCTGGAACTCATTATTTAGACCAGGTGGGCCTGGAAACTCACAGTGATCCACCTGCCTCTGCCTCCCTCCCAAGTGCTAGGATTAAAGGCGTGTGCCACCATGCCCAGCAAGTCATCCAATTTTGACATTAGAGTTCAAGTTTACATATCACAATCACTATCGCGATAACTTGGTGAGGGGCAGATAGAGAGCTAGAAAAGATGCAAGCGAGAAAGGAGGGACTGCGTGGGTTAAAACGATCTGGCGCCTGTCCTGTGTAAGCCCTAATATCAAACGTCATTTGACCAGGGCTGGACAAGTTGCTGATCATCCATCTATCCGCTCCATCACTTCCCAACCTAGGAAGAGGAAAGTTTCCTCCTCCCTGGGGACCGCAGTGAGAGCGGTGGAAACCATTATCTCTCACTGAGGCAGGATGTGCGTAGGTTAATAACAGCTCCTGTATTCAAGGCACAGACCATCATGGAGCCTGGATCTTAAGGCATCCAGAGACATCCCTAGGAGGGAGAGAGGATGTCTCCTCAGTAGAAATGGCCATCTGGAGAGATTTTAAAAGTCAGCAATTGAGCTGATAGTATGAACCTGGCTCTGGCTTTCCGGTATGCTGTCCCGTTACTTCCTGTTCAGCTGGACCAGCACCCCCTGCCCGGTCCACCTTGCAACCTCCCAGCTGCTCTTCTGCCTCCTCCAGGCCATGGTGGTGACTCCACCCAGCAGCCAGCAGGATGAATACTCATCTAAACACAAGGGTTTCTTGCTCGGAACGCTGGGTTGAGCACCCATTGCTTTTGGGATGAGATCCAGTCCTTTTCCCACAGCCCGGGGAAGCTGCTGTTCTCCTCTGTTCTCTGCCCATTTTGCCTGCATCTCCCAAACATCTCCCCTGCTGCTGCCATGCCGCAGCCACACCAGCTGGCCAGATGCTTTCCTCCTGAAACCTTAGAGTAGCCCTTCCACAGGCCTGTCCCTGGCTCTTACTTGGCTCTCACGTCTCAGAGTAAAAGTCAAGTCCTCAAAGAAACCATCCCTGCACCAGGAGCCTCCTAAAACAGACTCTGGTGTCACCTTGCCTTTTTGTTGTTGTTGTTTTGTTTGTTTGTTTTTAGAGACAAGGATTTTCTGTAGCTTTGGAGCCTGCGCTGGCACCTTGTCATTCTTGTTACCATGCTCAGCACAGTTATTCCTATGTGATTAATCGTATTCGTTAAGTTTCTGTTCCCTCAACTAGGAACAGAATAGAAGCCCTAAGCAGGAGAGCACCGGCCGTGTCTCCAGCACCTAACACATCATTTTCCACAAAAGTGACACAGAACTAACCATGGGGAAGAGGACAAACTACAGTTTCCATGTCTGTCAGGACCCCCAAGGTTTTAAGAGTCATCCATGGATCCTGGGAGTAGGTCCCAGGTCCAGGGCATGGGAAACAGTCTGCCGTCAGACACTGAGGTCCCTAGAGGGAATCAGAGTTTAATCTAGTTCAATTCTGTTGTTGTGTTAAAAATGCCCCGAAAGAAGGCAACTTGATTGGGGGGAGACGTGTTTATTTCTACTCCCAGCTCCAGGCTACTGTCTGTCACGGAGAAGCAAGGTGATAGGAACTTGAAACAGCTAGTCTTGCCACTTTCACAGCCAAGAACAGCGAGAAACAAGCACATGCTTGCTCACGCTTCGCTAGGTTTTGGCTCTCTTACACAGCGCAGGGCCACCGCCTAGGGAGCAGTGCTGCTCACAACGATCTGGTCCTCCTACATTAATAAGCAGTCATCCCCCACAGACGTGCCCGAGGATCAACCTGATCTAGATACTTCCTCATGAAGACTTGGAGCTGGAGAGGTGGCTCAGTGGTTAAGAGCACTTGCTGTTCTTGCAAAGGGCCTGGGTTTGGTTCCTAGCACCCACATGAGAGCTCACAACTGTCTGTAACCCAGTGAACCAGTGCCATCTTCTGGCTTCCATGGGCACTGCACACGCAGTGTGCTAATATGTATGTAGACAGAACTGAGTCTTTTCCAGGTGATTCTGTATTATGTTTGTCAAGTTGGCTCTTAAAACTAAGCAGCACATCCATCAGCACAGCGTGGGGTTTGGTGTTGGGTGTGAGTGGATGGGAAGGAGCAGCAGCCAAGTAACCGTCAACAAGAATGAAAGAAAAGTAGACGTCGACATTAAACACAGAGACCACTAAAAACGCAGGCAGATCACACCTGACTGGCCTATGGTTAGTCTAATCTTATGCTCAGTCTCCTTCTTAAAAATGGTGGAAAGCCCGGTGCAGTGGTACACACCTTTAATCACAGGACTCAAGAGGCAGAGGCACGTGGACTCTGTTCAAGGACTGACTGGTTTCCACAGTAGTGCCTGGCAGACCAGGGATACACAGTGAGACTTTCTCAAAAACAAAAGTTGGTGCTAAAAATAGTGCTGTCCTTGTTGTTGTTGTTGTTGGTGGTGTTTTTCAAGACAAGTTTTCTCTGTGTCACCCTGACTGTCCTGGAACTTACACTGTAGTTTAGGCTGGCCTTGAACTCGGAGATTCACCTGCCTCTGCCTCCCAAGTTCTGGGATTAAAGGCCTGCATGACCATGCCCAGCTAATAGGGCTATTCTTAAATAATGTAATAGTGATTAAACAAGATATATATGTGTGTGTGTGTGTGTGTGTGTGTGTGTGTGTGTGTGTAAAAGTTGTAGCCCAGGTGTGTTGGTTTGAATAGGAATGGCCCCAATAGACTCATGTGTTTGATTGTGTGGTCCATAGGGAGTGGCACTATTAGGAGGTATGGCCTGGTTGGAGGGAGTGGGCTTTGAGGTCTTCTATGCTCCAGCTATACCCAGCGTGGGATGCAGCCTCCTTCTGCTACCTGTGAATCAGGATATAAAACTCTCAGCTCCTTCTCCAGCACCGTGCAGACATACTTCTTGCCACACTGAGAAAGAACTAAACCTCTGATACTGTAAACCAGCTCAAGTTAGATGTTTTCCTTTACAAGAGTTGCCGTAGTCATGGTGTCTCTTCACAGCAATGGAATCCTTAACTAAGACACCAGGTGTTCTGGCATATACCTCTGAACCCTGCACTTGGGACATTGGGGTAGGAAGACAGAGAGCTCCAGGCCTGGGCTACATTACATATCTTTGTCTTAATGAAACAAAGGTGGGCTGGAGAGATGGAGGCTCAGTACTTAAGAGCACTGACTGCTCTTCCAGAAGACTGGGTTAGTTAGATATTCTCAGTGCCCACATGGTGACTCACAACCATCTGTAATTCTAGTTCTAGGAAATCCAGTGCCCTCTCTGATCTCTGTGGGCACCAGTCACGCATGTGGTACATGCAGGCAAAACACCCATACACGCAAAATAAGAATAAATCCACCTAAAATAAGCTTAGGAAGAAAACGAAGGCTTAGAATGTGTAACTCAGTGGTAGTGCACACTCCAGCACATTCAAGGCCTCGGATCCAATCTCAGATCCCCAGCACTGATCGAGGGGTCGAGGAGAAGCGTCCAGAGCAATGCTTCTGACAGTAGAAACCAACCAAACATGTTGTTGTTATTGAAGATAAAGTTCACCAGGGGCAACACTGTCAAACACCGGAACCGTGATGCATTTTGCAGATGTACCCCACTTAGGGCTTCCTTTTTATTGTGCATCAAACCTCGAGAGTTATTTGTAGCTGATACCGTGGAGTACATCAGCATTAAACGTCTCTTTCGTCAAGAGAATCAACACTGTTAAGTTAGCTGGGTCATTTTGGAAGAATTTGGTTTCTTTCCATTTTGATAATAATACCGACTGTTACTGGGCAGTCATGGTGCACACCTTTAATCCCAGCACTCAGGAGGCAGAGGCAGGCGGATCTCTGAGTTTGAGGCTGGCCTGGTCTATAGAGTGAGTTCCTCCAGGGCAGTCAAGGTTACACAGAGAAACAAAGCAAAACAAAACAATGAAACAAAACCCCAACTGTTGAGTTTGTAAGGCTTGGGCAGGCACAGGCGGACCCTGGGCACTGACTTAAAATTCTCCTAAAGGCCCTTGTTAGGCAGCTGGGAGCCTTGGGCTAGACTCAGGCAAAACAGAAGCAGCAGAGCTGCCTCAGTTTACCCTTTTCTCCTGAGGTCCCTGGTACCAGGAGACTGAGGGACTTTATCATGCAAGACAAGGTTGGCTTCTGTCCGCTCAGAATCCACCAGGCAGCCGGGAAGACAGGGAAGTAAAGAAATACAGTGTGGCCAGAAGAGGACCAGGTCACAAAGAAGCTTCAGGAAACATGCCTACCCCTTGAGCCCCTCCCTTTCCCTTTGGAACCTTGTTCATTAGAGCTGCATGCATGTGCAGGCATGAGATGCTATTTATGGATCAGAGGCGACTTACCAGAGGTTATACCCATAAAGAAAAATGACCCCCTCCCGTAGCCCCTTAGCTAAGGGTAGAGCTTCAAATGCCTCACCCTCCTCCATCCAGGCTGGAGTGTCGACTGACTTGGTTTTGTTGTTATTGTTTTGGTTTTTGTTTATTTTTGTTTTTCGGGAAAGAGTTTTTTTCTGTGCTGCTTCAGAGCCTGTCCTAGAACTCCTGAGTCTGAAAATCCCCAGAATCCCTAACAGGAGAACATGGAACCTAAAGCATGGCACAAAGCCTTGTGGGATGTGCTGCTGCCATAACTCTCGGTCCCTGTTCTTTCCCAGGTCCAAGTGGGTTCCCCGAGGAGACTACATCGCTTCCAACACGGACGAATGCACAGCCACTCTGATGTATGCCGTCAACCTAAAGCAGTCCGGCACAGTTAACTTTGAATACTACTACCCAGACTCCAGCATCATCTTTGAGTTTTTTGTAAGTGCCTAGCCTGGGGAGAGGGAGGAGGGGTTTACAGCGAAGTCAGGAACCTCTGGGGTTCAGATTCATTTATAGGAATCAATCACAATTATAGCCGTGTTGGGGAAGTGTTTTGGTTTTCACTCTAGAGAAAGCTGTGAGCAAAATGGGCTGAGGCCTGGGGAGCTGAGAAGAAAAGGCAAAGGCAAAGGACGCAGATGGTGAGGACAGAGCCTGTGGATTTCCTAGACGGTCCATCCTGTTCACGCTTGTTATGACATGCAAGTGGCTGAATTGGAAATTCTTTCTCTGGGGACAATGTTCAGACATTGCTGAGTGTAGCTTACTTCTCTGTTCTCGGTTTGGGAACTGGCAGCCCCTCTCCCACGAGATCAGTGTTGTAGAACATCAGGAAGCAGGGAGTGAGGTCCTCATCTCCTCAGGAGGCTGAGCCTCTCATCCCAAACCCCTTCTGCCTCAGGTCCAGAATGACCAGTGCCAGCCCAATGCTGATGACTCCAGGTGGATGAAAACTACGGAGAAAGGATGGGAATTCCACAGTGTGAGTACCACACCAGCCGCCCCCACGGTCCCGCAGGAGGGGCCAAGGGCCCTAAAGGGGAGCTTCTGCTCCAGTGCCCATGGAGGGAGGAGTCCTCTCCTCGTGGTTGATGGATTAGGCTATATGGTGGCCAGTTTGCTCCTGTGGCTTCATCCCAGGAGCCAGCGTTGGGGCTGGGTTTTCTGTAAAGCCAGAGAATGATCGAATGCCAGTCTCCCTTACTGTAAATCCCTCTGGTCCAATAAGAAATGCTTGTAGTATATATGACGCAAGGACCATGTGTGGAGGACCAGAGAAGTGTGGGAGAGGGTTAGAAAGACAAAGCCTCAAGAGGCCATGCTGAGGAAGAGGAAGGAAAGGGTCAGAGTAGGCTCTGCTTAATCAGCGAGGGACCAGTGAGGCAAATTAGCAGTGCCCGTTTTTTGTGACGAATTAACACCTACCTTACGTATTTTTTTTAAAGGTTGAGCTAAACAGAGGCAATAATGTCCTCTATTGGAGAACCACAGCTTTCTCAGTGTGGTCCAAAGTGTCCAAGCCTGTGCTTGTGAGAAACATTGCCATAACAGGTACAGAGAAAAGACTCGGATCTGGGGTCTGCTGCTGGCTTCCTGGACTCTTGGCTTCTAGGGGAGGGTGGGCATTGGTCCCCAGGGCCTTGGTGTCTTGGATCAATCTTGATTTTCTATGCCATTCTTTCTCCCCAGGGGTGGCTTACACTTCAGAATGTTTCCCCTGCAAGCCTGGCACATATGCCTCCAAACAGGGCTCCTCTTTCTGCAAGCTTTGTCCAGTCAACTCTTACTCCAATAAAGGAGAAACTTCTTGCCATCCATGTGATCCTGACAAATACTCAGGTGATGTTTGGGGGAGAAGGATATGGAGGAGGAGTGGGTACCAGTGAACACGCAAAGGAAAGCAGGAGACACATCCTGTCGGCCTATTACTGAAGACAATAATTCTTTGTTGATTTTTGTTGTTGTTGTTTGCTTGCTTGCTTTGGTAGGGAAAGGAGTATTAAGATATGTTGTTGGAGGCCACTTGTTCATTTCATGGCCCCCCAGACTCCCGAAATAATCACACAGAAGCTTTATTATTTGCAATACTGTTTGGCCAATAGCTTAAGTGTATTGCTAACTAGCTCTTACACCTAGAAATAACCCATTTCCGTTATTTTATATTTTACCACAAGGGTCATGGCCTACCGGCAAGGTTCCACCTAACAGCTCACATCTTTCCTCTCTGGCGGCTACATGGCATCTCTCTACTCTGCCTTCTTTCTCCCAGCATTCAGTTTAGTTCCCCCTACCCCTCCAGCTCTGCTCTGCCCTGCTATAGGTCCAAAGCAGTTTCTTTATTTATTAATGGTAATCACAGAATACAGAGGGGAGTCCCACATGAAAAACAGGATCTGTTTAGTCCATTCTGGGTTTAACCTCAAACCTCAGTATGTAGCAGAGATTAGCTTTGAATTTCCTTCTTCTTTTCCTTTTTTTTTTTTTTTGAGACAGGAGCTGCCTGGCACTCACTTTGTAGACCATGCTGGCCTCAAACACACAGAGATCCACCTGCATCTACCTCCTGAGTGCAGGTATTAAAGGTGTGTGCCACCAGGCCCAGCTTGCCTTTGAATTTCTGCTCCCTCTGCTTTTCCCTCCCAAGTATTGAGATTATAGGCAAATGTCATCATGCCTAATAGCTATATGAAAATAAAGCTATTCAATTTTTATTTTTGATGGTAAGCAGTAATTGCGTATTTACATATGTATCAATGAATCAGCCTGCTTCCATCTTGGACTTGGAAGTCATCTTATAATAAAGGCAAACTAGGTTCATTCCTGTTGATGATTAAATTGCTGTTTCTCAAAGACTGGGCTATGTCCCACCTGTAACCTTAACTACAATGGTTCTGTACTGCCTCATCCAGGAAATGACAACCACATCTTTGTTTCAAAAGTCATCAGACCACCTTGCAAGCCTACCTTTGATCAAAGGGTTTTTATGAGCACCTGTTGTTATGACCGCCTTGTTATAGTCTGCTTCTGTAACTCTGCCTATTTGCCTGCCAAATCCCCCATCTGAAAACCCCTGCCCCTGAGCTATAACCATTATCCTGCCCATGTTTAATGCTGCCTTCTTGAACCCCGCCTTAGAGAGAGAGAACCCATGTGCCCACATTTTAAAAAGCTTGCTTTAATTAATTTGGCCATGATGATGGGATGTTGGTCTCTCTCCTTGAGTCTTTGGGATCAACAGTATGTGTGGTAGTACAGTGTGATATTTCAATACATGCCTACCTTGTGGAGTGATCAAACCAGGCCACAGTCATCACCATTTGGCAACAAAGGTTGAAGAAAGAAGTTGGGATCTTTGGCTAGTCGAAGTGATATCCACTGAACACAAGGCAGACTTTTTCTCTTGTTTCTTTTGTTTTGTTGAGACAAATCTCAATGCTCTAAAGGAAAGTGGGGGGAGAAGCCTCCAAAAACATCCTGATTTGAAGAAAGAGGACCTGGGGCTGGAGAGATGGCTCAATGGTTCAAAGAGGGTACTGCTCCTGCATATGACCTGAGCTAGGTTTCCAGAGCCCATGACACCCATGTGGGGCAGCTCATAACTGCCTGTGATTCCAGCTCTGAGGAATCTGATACACTCCCCTGGTCTTCCTGAGCGCTGCGCTCACATACAGGATCCCAACCCACAAAGACGCATCTTTTTTAATTTAATCTTTTTTTTTTTTAAGAGAAGGAAAAGACAAGACCTGGTCATGTAAGGATATGTCAAAACACTGTTGTAAAGTAGGTACTAGCACCAAAGAGCACTCTGCCTACGCAGCCCAGTGATGGACACCAGGTCTAAACTCCAGAATTGGCTATGAAACAAGAAGGAAGAGGAAGGGGTCTGGTCTGCTCTATCCACTAGGAACCCTCATCACGACTCTTTCTTCCCCTTCTTCTACAGAAACACGTCCGAGCCCAGCACACGGTCCATTTGCATAGCTCCTCCCCCCTCCATAATCATCCCCCCCCCCCCCCCCCCCCCCCCCGTGTCACTCAGGTAGTAAGATGTGTGGTTGTTAGCCCAGGACAGGCTGACCTGTGGTTCGCTTGCTGTTATGCTCCTGATATAAGAGCCCTATTTTTCTGCACAGATCTTGCCAAATGTTGTGTAGTTTTTCAGTCAGACAAGAAAGTTTAGATCTTGGAGGAAGTTTCTAGCCAAACATCTAAATTCCTGTTTTTCCACTTTAATTTTTATTCCTCTTCCCTTCTCCACCTCTATCAATGGTGTCTTTGTTGGTCTCTCATTGGCTCAGTTTCTAACTCAGCAATTGTGCAACGGTTCGAATGACAAGGTAGTTGTAGAAAAACTGTGTTTTGGCCAATGCTGTATAGGCTGATTTCTGTCCAAGCATTGTCGTGAAATTGTTAATCAAGGAGCTGAATTCTTAAAGCTCTTCTTCACCAGCTGAGATCTTACGAGATGAATCTGCAGTTTCATGGGGACAAGATATTTGGGGTGGAAACATAGGTGAAACTAGAAGGTTCATGGGGTAATTTAGCATGATAGCTCCGGTCAACTCCTTTGTGCTGTGTTAAATGCTAGCAGTCCATTTTCTAATTGAAGCCCATAAGGTTTAAGGGCAGGGTCTCCAGAACACACTCGCTGGGTTCAAATCTCAGCGTCACCACTCACCTAGGTGCGGTAGTACTTTCTCGTCAGGACCACCAGCCCAAAAATAAGAGACTTATTATTAGGAGACCTATTATTATTATTATTATAAGGAGACTTATTATTAATTAGGAACGCTTGGCTTTACCTTAGTCTTGCTCCTAACTAGTTCTTATAGCTTAAATTAACCAATATTTTTAGATCTACATTCTGCCGCATGGCTTGTTACCGCATCTCTGTCTGTACTGCACATCCCGCTCTCCCTGCATCTCACTTGCAAATCTTGTGCGTCTAAATTCCTCCTCCTTTTCCTCTCTCTCCCTGGAAAGCCCGCCTATGCTCTCCTGCCTAGCAACTGACCATTCAGCTCTTTATCAAACAAATCACAGCAGTTCTTCTTTACCCAACACTTAGGGCCTGTCGCTTGTCTTTGCTGCAGTTTCTATATACATTCCTAGTGGAAGCCCAAGAAGCAATGGTGCCTCCATTTCTTTATCTCTAAAACAGAAGTGACAGTGATTGTATCTACCTCATGGTGACAGTGTGGGGACTGGCTAATACAGAGAAGGATCTAGAAATGGACCTAGCAGTTTGTAATTGCTATTTTCTCTTTTAGTTTTTCAAGACAGGATGTCTCTGTGTAGCCTTGGCTGTTGTGGAACTTACTCTGCCGACCAGGCTGACCTCGAACTCACAATGATCTGCCTGCCTCTGCCTCCTGACTGCTGTCTAATTGCTATTTTTCAAATTTTTTTTCTTGTAATGTTGGGGATAGAACTCAGAACAGTGTACATACTAGGCAAGCCCTCCTCTACTGAGTTCTAACCCTAAGCACTAATCTATCTATCTATCTACCTATCTATCTACCTATCTATCTATCTATCTATCTATCTATCTATCTATCTATCCATCCATCTACCTATCTATCTATCTATCTATCTATCCATCTATCTATCTCATGGGGGGAGGCATGTGCATGAACATGTGTGTATGCCACTGCACACGTGTGGAGGTCAGAGAACAACTTTCAGGAAGGAGCCAGTCCTCTCCTGCTACATGGATCTCAGGAATCAGACTCAGGTTGTCAGTGTGGTGGTGAGGACCCCTTTACCCATTGCGATCTCCTGCTCGCCTTGACCCCTGAGCACTAACCTTATTAATTCATGCTTCATGAAGGCCTGTCCATATTCTCACCTCTTCTAATATGAAAATGTTCTCACCGCAGCTTACAATAATAGGTCACGTGTATAGAAGTTCACATTCAATGCGACTTTATCTCATTTATTACTCAGAGCCTGACATGGGAGTGAGCTCCCCATTTACAAATGAGAGGTGAGTTCCCAGAGGCAGAAGGGCCCACCAAGAGTCTGAGCTGGTAGGAGCTGAACCTTAATGTACCTTGGGTCCTGTGTCTGCTGAGGAAATGGGTCCCAGGGAGAACACCGTACTGGAAGTGTAGTGAAAATATTGGCAGGAGAAGGGAGGCACAGAAGGAGGACCCCGGCCCGGAGGTAAAGGCCTTCTTGCATTTTCCCCAGGAGCAGTCCCCTCAAGCCACGCACACTCCCTCAGCCGACCAAACATGTAGGTGACTTTTTCACACTTGACTAATGCCCAACTTAAACCCCTTGGTTTCCTAGACTTGAGCTAGAAAAGCGAGGTCTGTCTCAGCATTCGAGTTAATCATTTATGAAAGGCATTTTCTCAGTGGTCTGTGTGTAAACAGCTGGGCCATTTCTGCTAAAACAGACCTGGGGTGTCAGGTTAAGCAAATGTTTAACCAGCAGAACAAAGGTCTTTGTGCCAAATACACCTTCTGCCTTGTGCTCTGCCAGGTTTGATACACAAGGCCCTGGGAACTGGCACGTGTTCAGCACCTCCCCCAAACCTCCCCTGGCCAAGTCAGTCAACAGCCTCCGAATTGGGCCTCCTGCTTGTTTACCCAATAAATGAACTGAGAAGATTCCAGCTGTTTCCCAGCCCTTCCTTCCTTCTGTCCTGCCTAATGAGACAGGGACAGAAGAGGTGGGGAGATGTTCAGTCTCAGGGACTCCCAGTGCAGGTCGACAAGGCACCCTTTGCAGAGTTTCTGATGCAGGAAGTTGTCTGGGAGAAGGAAGGAACCAGCTGAGGAATGAGGCCTCTTTAGAAGGTGGGGAAGAGGTTCCTAAACCTTAGTCAACCTCCTGGTTTGTTGGAATTTTTGGGGGACTACCAACTAACTCCCAAAGAAAGACACGGTGACTTATTATTAATTATGAATGTTTGACGTTAACGCAGGCTTGTCCCATTAGCTCTTTTAATTCAACCCGCTTCTATTCATCTACGTTTTGCCTCAGGGTTTTTTACTTTGCTTTCATTCCGGATGTTCTACTTTCCTGCTTCCTCCCTGTCTGTCTGGCCCTCAGTGTCTTCCTGGTGTCTCTTTTTCTTTCTTTCCCCTTTTTGAGCCTAAATTCCTCCTCTTAGTTACTCTCCTTGCCCAGAAGGCCTCTCTCACTTTTGGCCATTCAGCTTTTTATTAGATCAGTTGGGTGCCTTAGGCAGGCAAGGTAAAACGGCAACACATCTTTACATAGGTAAACAAATGCAGCACATCTTTGCATAGGTAAACAAATATTTCATAACATTTTCCCTTTTTCGGCTAAATAAAAAGAAAGGTTTTAGCATTAACATAGTAAGAGTACATACAATAAGCATTTTCACTTAATCTGAAGTTTCTACTTACTGTGCCAGCTGCTCAAGTGCTCTGCTCAACAGTAGCGCCTCTCAAAGGAGCTGTATCTATTTTTTTTTTGTTTTTGTCCCCCCCCCCCATTTTTTTCTCCAGCTTTCTCAGGCCCTGTGTGGAAATTCTAGCCCCACCCTTGGCACCATCCTAGGGCAGTTCTTTTTTTTTTTTTAATTATTTATTTATTATGTATACAACATTCTGCCTCAATGTATGCTTGCACGCCAGAGGAGGGCACCAGATCTCAGTACAGATGGTTGTGAGCCACCATGTGGTTGCTGGGAATTGAACTCAGGACCTCTGGAAGAGCAGCCAGTGCTCTTAACCTCTGAGCCATCTCTCCAGCCTCCCCCCCCCCGCCCCAGGGCAGTTCTTAAATAAAAAGAATGTGCAGGCTTGCAGGCCATAATAGCTACTGCCATTTCTTTTTTATATAAAAACATCTATTGTTTATTTATATGTATGTGTGTGTATCTTTGTGAATGTATCTGCACCTACATGTAGGTTCCCAGCGAGTTCAGAGAAGATCCTCTGTAGCTGGAATTGAAGGTGGTTATGCCCTGCTCAGTGTGGGTGGAACTGAACTCTAGTCTCCGAAAGAACAAGTGCTCGGACTGCTGAGCCATCCCCTCAGCTCCCAAAGCTGCCATTCTGAGAGTATCTGTATACAGCGGGCCAGGCGTGTGCTGGCTCCATGGCTGTAGTAACACCACTGTTACTGCTGCTCCTGGGATGAGGGAGCTGAGATAGGTTAAGTAATTTGCCTAACATGACACAGCTACTAAATAACGAGTCAGGATCCAAACCTAGATCCGCCTCGCTTGCAATCTCGTTGGATGACACCGTGCTGCCTATCAAGTAATATGAGATTTCTTTTAAGCATCCTTCTTCAATATCCAGGAGAGGCTGCCTCACCCTTAGGAAATGCTTCTCTGCAGAGGATACAGCATTCATATTAGAAGTGGTGGATGCAGCAGTTAGGGGAATTACAATCCCATAAAGCAGTGTGTTTTTACTCATTTTTTCTCTCAAGTGTGTGTATATGCACACGACTATGTGTTCATGTGGGGGGGGCACATGTGCGAATGCAGGTTTGCGCCTGCAATCCTAGCCCTCCGAGACGCTAAAGCGGAATTGGTTCAAATCTAAGGCCAGCCAGGACTTCACGGTGAGTTTCAGGTCAAGCTATCCCACCCCCTTCCCTCCCCCCCCCCAAAAAAAGGAGGAGGAGGCAAACAATAAAAACAGAAAGCAAATGCTTTCTAGAAGTTTGTGTAGTGCCACACCCATGGCCTGGGGCACTGCTGGCCACTAGCCAGTACCCAGGAGTGGCTAGTGTTTGTGTAAGAGCTGGGCTGCTCTCTTGTATAACTTGAAATATTTTTTTTCTTCCCTTGGTCCTTCAGAAAAAGGATCTTCCACCTGCAAAGTGCGCCCAGCCTGCACAGACAAGGATTATTTCTATACCCACACAGCCTGTGATGCTAATGGAGAGGTGGGTAGCACACTTAGAGCCCCCCCCCCCCGTTCCCTGTTCCTTAGACACAGTGAAACTGACACAGGAGAAACCCCCACCAACCTGCACGATGAACGCAGGCTAGTGGGGGGCCAAAGGACATGGGTTCGAGTTCAGGTCGGACACTCTTTCTGCCCGTGTGTCACTTAGCATTGACACGTGTTCTTTTTCAAACCCACCCCGTTCTCTTTTGCTTGGTTTCTCTCCTTTGCTCACCCGTAGGCCCCACCTGCCCATCCCCACCTGCTGCTCTCCACAGAGAGACCCAGTCTCGTGTGCTCGCTGCTTCAGGGGAGAGCCGAGGACATCTCTTCCCACTTCCAACTCCCTGGAGAATGGCCTAACCGGTTCTAGTGCCCACAGTTTCTCCCCAGCCCCCACCCACACTAGACTTCCTACCCCTGTAGTCTGGTTGTCTCTGGGCTGACAAGCAATGTTTGTGTGAACTGATGCGTCAGGTTGTGAACCAAAGGCTACTGAGATACAACCCCACACTCACAGAGCTCCCAAGGGCAGCAGGGAGGTGCCAGACAGTGGTGGTGCACACCTTTAATCCCAGCACTTGGTCTACAGAGCGAGTCCCAATACGGCCAGGGCTGCACAGAGAATCCTTGTTGAAAAACAAAACAAAACCAACAAACAGACAGAGGAGAAAGAGGATCCCACCACCATGAGGCAATGGAGGGGATGTGTAGGGCCTGGAAGAATCCTAAAGAACAGAACAAGCCGGAGGAGCCGGAGAAAGCCTTTTTGAAAATGCTAATCAACAGTCACAAATACTGAGAGGGGCAAGGGGAGTTTTGTTTTGACTGTTTTGAAGTAGTCTCATTAATATACAGTGCTAGCCTAGAACTTAGAGCGATCCTCCTGCCTCTGCCTCCTGAGAACTGGAATTAAAGGTGTGCATAACCATGCTCGACTGACAAAAAGATTTTTATTTTTGGCAAGAGTATACAAATCTTTACGGGAGACAACTGGTCACCACCTCCTCTATCACAGAACCCTGATTAGACCCTTCCTCCTCTGGCTAACATTGTTTGGCAGACAGTCACTGTGACAAACATGTGACCAGAACAGAATTCTCTACTGTTTCTGGAGTTCTCATCCTGGGCCAGATCTCTGGTATCCTCCAACCCCCATGTTCTGCTTTGAAACAGGGTCTACATCCCACCCATGCTGAATCTTGCTTACTTCATGCTTGCAGACACAGCTCATGTACAAATGGGCCATGCCAAAAATCTGTGGTGAGGACCTCGAGGGATCAGTGAAGCTGCCCGCCTCTGGTGTGAAGACCCAATGCCCGCCCTGCAACCCAGGCTTCTTCAAAACCAACAACAGCACCTGCGAACCCTGTCCCTACGGCTCATACTCCAATGGCTCCGGTAACAATACCCTTGCTCTGTTTCCTACATCCTCTCCATCCTAATATTGGGGGTTGGTGATTCCCAGAGGAGCTAGCCAAGTGCCCTCTGCCCATCCTCTGAAGGCAGTGAAGGGCAGGTCAGTTATGAGGACCAGGTTCAGGAATCTCTAGGTTAGGGTCAGATTGCTCTGTCTTCTACCTCACTGTCTCTGCGAGCGTGACTCAGGCCTTGAGAGTCTCAGTCTTCACAAGAGAGATGTCCAGGATGCGGCAAAGATGCTAACTAGAAAGTCCATGGGGCTAAGATGACCAACTGGACAGAATGACAACCTATAAGTTACAGGGCACAAGGGAGTTGGGGGAGGAGTGCTGGGTACCTGCTAGAACAAATGCATTTGATGACACTGTGGGGATCCTGTGATGTACCTGAGAGAGCTTAAAAGGTGCATCAAAGCGAATGATCAGTAGGGACAGCTGGAGTTCTGGTCAGTGTGTCTAATTTAAACTGGTTGTTTTGAGTACCTCTGACCTAACTTCGTGATGCAGCACCGCGCGGTCGGTCCACTGTTTGGCGGCCTCTTGTCTGTCTGGCAGCAGGTTCAGACACTGACCTGGTCTTGTGCTTCTTCTAGATTGTACCCACTGCCCAGCGGGAACTGAGCCTGCGGTGGGATTTGAATACAAATGGTGGAACACGCTGCCCTCCAACATGGAAACTACTGTTCTCAGCGGAATCAACTTCGAGTACAAAGTCCTGACCGGTGACTGTCTCCCCCCCTTACCCCGGGACTGCCTCTCCCCCCTTACCCCGGGACTGCCTCTCCCCCCTTACCCCGGGACTGCCTCCCCCCCCTTACCCCGGGACTGCCTCTCCCCGCTTACCCTGTGCTTTCACTCTTGGCTCTCCCACTGGGAATCATGACTCCCTTGAGAGTTCCACTCCCTCCACGGACACGCCACCATCGTTTAGTTTCAGAGAGAGAAAGGAGCTAGGAAAAGCATATACAAGCCGGTCTTGGTGGCTCAGGCCTGTAATCTCAAGCACTCAAGAGACTGAGGCAGGAGCATTACTGCAAATATGAGGCAATAGTGAATTCCAGGCTGGTCTTAGTGTAAAATCCTTCTCAAAACAACAAAAATATTAAAAAAAGAAAGCAAAGAGGTCGAGGCAGCAGTATTACCATAAATCCTGGATAGCCTAGGCTACAGAGTGAGATCTGGTCTAGAGAGAAGAAAGGAAGGGGGTTGGGGAGAAAGAGAGAAAGAGGGAGGAAAGAAGATAAATAAGAAGAAAGGAAGATAGTAGTAAGTTAGTTGCCTGATAAGCATCAGGTATGGATACCTCGCAGGACAGTGTTATTATCATATTGACCCTTCTCTCTCCTTTTCCAGGCTGGGAGGTGGCTGGTGACTACATTTATACGGCTGTTGGAGCCTCAGACAACGACTTCATGATTCTCACTCTAGTTGTGCCAGGATTTAGGTGAGGACTACAAAACCAGGGGAGCCCAAGCCAACCTGGCCTCTTCCACAGCCCACGTCCTTGAGAATGTGACGTGGAGAGGCCTCCAGATTTTAGTTTTGTTTTCACTTCGGTATCAGTCCAGAACAGAGAAGAGCACACCATGGCCATGTTAACTGTACACCAGGACATGTTCTTAGTTAATTTTTATTTATTTTTATTTTGTATGTGTACGAGTGTTTGCCTGCATGTATGTGTATGCCCCATGAAAGGACAGAAGGGGACACTAGATTCTCTAGACCTGAAGTGACAGACAACTGCAAGCCACCATGTAGGTGCTCAGAATGGAACCCCAGTTCTTTGCAAGAGCAGCCAGTACCCCAAATCGCTGAGCAGTCTCTGTAGATCACCTCTGCACCCATGATGGTTTATTTTGAATGTCAGCTTGAGATTTGGAACCACCTAGGAGATATACCTCTACGTATGTTGAGAAGGGAATTTCTGGAAAGGTCTAAGGAGGAAGAGCTACTGTCTATGCTGGTCAGGGTCTAACTAAGGGGGAAGAGCTGTCTATGCGAGTCAGGGTCTAACTAAGGAGGAAGGGCTTTCTATGCGGGTCGAGGTCTGACTAAGGAGAATGAGCTATCTATGCGGGTTGGGGTCTGACTAAGGAGAATGAGCTATCTATGCGGGTTGGGGTCTGACTAAGGAGAATGAGCTATCTATGCGGGTTGGGGTCTGACTAAGGAGAATGAGCTATCTATGCGGGTCGAGGTCTGACTAAGGAGAATGAGCTATCTATGCGGGTTGGGGTCCTAGGCCTCAGCCTAGGAAGGAGGAAGTGAGTGGAGTGGCTGCTACCTGACTTTGGACACACCTGGTCACCTCATACTCCAGCTTCCCTGCTTGCCATCATGTGGACTGTATCCCCTTAAACTGTGAGCCGGGATAAGCCCTTCCTCCCTTAGCTGCTTCCTGTTCAGTGACTTATCACAGCAGTGAAACAAACTGATGCAGGACCCATGCCGTGTTGGTCTACCCAGCTTCTCTCACTGGCTGGCCACGTCAATCCTTCCTCCTCATGACAGCAGCGAGAGTTTTAGAGATTTAGAAATAACGCCACAGCAGGGCTGGAGAGATGGCTCAGGCTGCTCTTCCAGAGGCCCTGAGTTCAAGTCCCAGCACCCTCATGGTGACTCACAACCATCTATAGTGAGATCAGATGCCCTCTTCTGGCGTTCAGACATACATGCAGGCAGAATACTTGTATACATAAAATAAATAAATCTTTAAAAAATTTTAAAGAGGGGCTGGAGAGATGGCTCAGCGGTTAAGAGCATTGCTTGTTCTTCCAAAGGTCCTGAGTTCGATTCCCAGCAACCACATGGTGGCTCACAACCATCTGTAATGAGGTCTGGTGCCCTCTTCTGGCCTACAGGCATATACACAGGCAGAATATTGTATACATAATAAATAAATAAATATTTTAAAAAATTTAAAGAGAAAATAAGGCCACAGTACCACTTACAGTTTATTTTTATGAAATTTTAATAGATAATTTAATATGCTTTGTGTGTATGAATGTTTTACACACAAAATGCATAGATGTGTGTATATACACCTTGTGTGTGTCAGTTTGATCCCCTGGAACTGAGGCTGTGTATGCTTGTGAACCTGGGTCCTCTGCAAGAGTAACAAGCGCTCTAAACCACTGAGCCATCTCTCGAGTTCATTGTTACTTGAGGCAAGAAGATTGAGTAGGATGGTTCTTACTGCATTTTATAAAGTACGGTACCACCCTGAGTACTGTTGGGCAGCGATACTATAACGAGAGATAAAGATAATTATCACTTCCATTCGTTAGCCAAGGGAGCTACGCATTGGCCAGGTGAAGGTCATATAGCTTGGATGGCGTAGTTGGACATAGGTCTCAATCTTTCCAACTCCTCCCCCAGGTCCCTCAAACCCTCAACTGACCCTTTCTGCTGTGTAGACTCTTTAAGTAGCCCTGCTTGGCCTCGGAGATGATCTGTAGTTGATGTCCCGCAGACCTCCCCAGTCAGTGATGGCCGACACAGAGAACAAAGAGGTGGCCAGGATCACATTTGTCTTCGAGACCGTCTGCTCTGTGAACTGTGAGCTCTACTTCATGGTGGTATGTTTCTTCTCTCAGTAGCTGGGGGTTTCTGCCGGAGGGTGGGCCCAGCTTGCCCTAGCGGTAAGGCGATGGGATGGGCAACCATTATGGTGATTCCACAGGGCACGAGCCCAGAGTGACTACCAGGGGCTCCTTAGTACTTAGAACAGGTCTGACCAGTGTGACAGCCCACAGGGTAGTGCCTGCTTCCTGGAGCAATGACCCCTTCCTCACTTGTCTATCCCGGGCTCAGGGCATGAACTCTAGGACCAACACTCCAGTGGAGACGTGGAAAGGCCCCAAAGGCAAACAGTCCTATACCTACATTATCGAGGAGAATGCTACTGTGAGCTTCACATGGGCCTTCCAGAGGACCACTCTGCACAAAACTGTGAGTCCCTCTCCATCCCAGGGGCAGACTGTGTGCACGGGAGGAATCTTGGTGTAAGCTCATGCACGCTTCTGAGAAGGCTTGGTGTAGCCCTCTGAGGGCTTGTAGCCTTTTCTACATGGTTTCCAGGGAAGATAGCATTACATACCTTCAATCATCTGTCCCTCCTTGCAATCCCCAGCATGGGCGAAGCCAGATCTGCAGCTATTTTTAAGAAACACCACTCTGCTTTTCTTTCGTTTTTGAGACAGGGTCTTGGTACATAACTCAGGCTGACCTGGAACTTTCGATCTTCCAGTTTTACTCTTCCCAGAACTAGATTACCAAACCTGGCTTCTCGGGGCAATGGTGGTGCACACCTTTAATCCTGGCACTTGGGAGGCAGAGGCAGGCAGATATCTTTGAGTTCGAGGCCAGCCTGGTCTACAAGAGCTCGTTTCAGGACAGCAAGGGCTACACAGGGAAACCTTGTCTCCAAAAAGCCAAAAAGAAAAGAAAAAGAAAAAGTCATTGTCTTTTTAAAGCTAAACCCGCTATTTCTAATGTTACTAATTTTAATTAGCATACAAAGGATCACCACTAAAGAAAGTGAGAAAGATGCTTCTCAGGTTCTTCCTAGGTATCATGGGATAAGCCTTAAGAACTGGGGACGTGTCTCACTTAGTAAAAGCTCTTGCCATATGAGCCTGAAGAGCCCATGTTTGATCTCGAGCACCCATGTAAAAACCAGGACATGAGACAGTTCAATGAGAGACCCTGTCTCAAAAAGTAAGGTGGGGATGGTAAAAGAATGTCTAGTGTCAGCCGGGCAGTGGTGGCTGTGCCTTTAATCCAGCGCTTGGGAGGCAGAGGCACAAGGATCTCTATGAGTTCGAGGCCAGACTGGTCTACAGAGTGAGTTCCAGGACAGTTAGAGCTGTTACACAGAGAAACTCTGTCTCAAACCACCCCTCCCCCCCAAAAAAAAAGAAAAAGAAAAGAAACACCAAAAAAGAAAGGAAGGAAGGAAGGAAGGAAGGAAGGAAGGAAGGAAGGAAGGAAGGAAGGGTGGGTGGTGGTCTTGTGTCTACTTCTGGCTTCCACATGCATATTCACATATGTGAACACACATGCACATATATACATGTACATATATGATGTACACACAAATAAATAAAGTAAAAATAAAACCGACTTTCTGCACTTCGAAAAGCTGCTGCTGGCTCAGGCCTCCCCTTCCTTTGACCTTGTTTTCTCATCTCCAGGGCAGAAAGTACACTAATGATGTTGCCAAGATATACTCCATCAATGTCACCAACGTCATGGGTGGCGTGGCCTCCTACTGCCGTCCCTGCGCCCTAGAAGCCTCTGATGTGGGCTCTTCCTGCACCTCTTGTCCTGCTGGCCATTACATTGACCGAGATTCCGGAACCTGCCACCTCTGCCCCCCTAACACCATCCTGAAAGCCCACCAGCCTTACGGCGCACAAGCCTGTGTGCCCTGTGGCTCCGGGACCAAGAGCAATAAGGTGCCAGCAGTCTGCCACACATGGTGACCTTTGCCCTCTGCTTGGATGGGTGCTGGGTTCTGGATGGGATTCTCGGGGGTGGGGGGCTGATACCCACATGCTATCCCTAGCAACACCCACGCCATCCCATGCTCAGGTTGTTGTGGAGGACACCAACAGGGTGTGATACCAACATGGTGGTTGAGTTCTTAGCAGGAGGTCTTGTCTTCCCTCAGTAGTAGACAAGTCTCATCTTCTGCTAGTGGAGCCCTTGCTAGTGACCTTGGGGTCCAGAGGGCTATTTGGCCTCTGTGCAGACACCTGAAGGGAAGAAATAGTGGGGATCGGGTCTGTGGCTCAAATTCAGCCTAGTCCAATCCAGCCTGTGCTCACAGGAATCTGCCCCCTCTTTCTTGGGGAAGGTGAGTCAACCTTTAATGGGACATATATGTTGGCATTGCTGGCCTCCACCCAGGGCTTGCTCTGCTCTGCTAGATCTCTGCAAAGATCCCCTGAAGTTTCACATCCACAACATACCTGTACGAGCCAGGCGTGGTGGTGCATACCTGTAGTCCCAACACTTGCGGGGTAGAGGAAAGAAAGTCAAGAGCTCAAGATTACTCTTATCTACACAGCAACCTTGAGGCCAGCATAGAACCAAGATTCTGTCTCAAAACACCAAAACCTAAAACAAGACAAAACCCCAAAGACAGTACCCGTGATTAAATGGTCTGAGATACACATTTGCAGTCATAACCGGTTTGTATTTTACTGATCACCCCATGAGATCAATCTTTAAATTTGTTTATTTATTTATGAGATCAGGTCCTGTGTATTCTAGATTGACTTCAAACACGGTGTAGTCCCGAGGGTGACCTCAGATTCCAGAACCTTCTGCTTCGTTTATTTGCAAACTGTGTACGATTGTCCTACAGACCCTTGACGACCTTTTAGGAGTGCCTGGGACATTCTCCATAGCCTTCTTTCCCAGGAGCTCCCCCTGCTGCTGTGGGAGGGAATGGCAGTGTGTCAGGCTACCTTTAATAGTCCCTAAGGCACAAGAAACAGGAAGCAAGGCCCCTCCCACAGTTCAGTTTCCTACAGAGAACCCCAGAAAGAGGAGGCAAAGCTCAGTGTGTTTTAAATGGCCACGTATGTTCTGCACATGGAAGCCTCTTTCTTGCCACTCTGGAACCCTTATTTCCGTTAGGGCCCCATTGTCTTCTGCTTGAAGGAGAGGCTTGGTCAAAGAGCCCTTGCCCAGCCTGCACGAGGCTCTCGGTTGAATTTCTAGCACTACTAAAAACAAACTCAGACAGAAGTTCTCCAGCAAATACTGGCATCTGGGAACCTCAGAATTCTGCAGGGGAATATTTATGCGCCACAGTAAACCACAGGTCCATTCAAAGACTTTGAGACAAGGGGACATTTCAAGGGCATGAATGAAAATTGTGTCAGACATATTGGAACAGGGATCCCTGGCCATGATAATTAATACAAAAGTGGCTTCGGTCCAAGGCTGTGTGGACAGTTGCCAGGCAGATGTCCTTGTCAAAATCCTTTGTGTATATATAGGGACGTCCTTGTAGGAATATTGATGCTGGCAGTTCTGTCAGCGTCTTTCATGACAGCCACCATGGGCGATTGTATACGAACCCCCTTTCAGCCATGTTCACCTTCTGTGTGCCGTTAACTGAATGGCAAGGTAGATCCTCTCAGGGTCTGTTCCGCTAAAGTCCACTGCAGTCCTTTCTTCCCTTCCTCCTCTTTCGGTCCGCTCAGTCTGGAGCAGCTTGGGGAGATCTATTACACCCCACTGCAGCCCTGACGCCTCAGACCGCCTGCTGACCCGACCCTTCTCCCCTCAGATCCACTCCCTCTGCTACAATGACTGCACCTTCTCCTTCACCCGAAGCAATCCCACCAGGACGTTCAACTACAACTTCTCAGCTCTGGCTGGCACCGTCTCTCTGGCAGGAGCGCCCAGCTTCACTTCGAAAGGGCTGAAGTATTTCCATCATTTCACCCTGAGTCTCTGTGGGAACCAGGTAGGCCGTGCGAGCTAACGGCGGCGGCATGAGAACTGGAAAGGGGGTTGGAGGCCAGAGGTGAGCGCAGGAGAAAACAAAACAAAACAAAACAAAAAACAAAAAACACAGAATCCCGCAGGCAGCAGGGGGATGAGAGAAGTAAGGAGGTTTAATAGCAGCAACTCTCCCTGAGGATTGCTTTTTTATTTTTGGTTTTTCGAGACAGGGTTTCTCTGTGGCTTTAGAGCCTGTCCTGAAACTAGCTCTTGTAGACCAGGCTGGTCTAGAACTCACAGAGATCCGCCTGCCTCTGCCTCCTGAGTGCTGGGATTAAAGGCGTGCGCCACCACCGCCCGGCTCCACTAACACTCTTGACTGATGACACGGGAGCTATAATTAACAGTGGAAAGGAACTAGCAAACCCCGTTTCCACTGCCCTGGAACACTGAGGTCTAGAGCACAGAGTCCGCATCTCTGTGCTGAGGAGGCCTTTGCATGGAAACAGCGGATTTCTACAGAAACCGTGCCACGGTGTAAAAGAATTCAGAAAGAGTAGCGATGGGTGTCACTTGCTTTAGAAGTAAAGGCCTCTGGAGTAGGAGATGCGGTTACTGGGAAGACAGAGCATGAAAGCAAAAGTGGCTGGTCTCCTGCGTGCGTGCGTGCGTGCGTGCGTGCGTGCGTTAGGAGAGGTGATGTGGGGAATCCTTTTATTCCTGCTTCAGCCTCCCAGGGGAAAGGTAAACATCTGTGTGGCTAGCCATGTAAAGTTATTAAGGACTGGAGGAGCCAGGCACGGTGGGACTTAAACAGTACTGGCCCTCAGAAAGTTGGGGGGATCTGGATCTGGAGTTCAAAGCCAGGGAGGGAGGAAGGGAAGAAGGGAGAGAAGGAAGGAAGGCAACAATTTCCTTCTCTCAATACAGGTTTCGTTTTGCTTTATTTTGCTCTTTCACAGAACAGAAGGGAGAGGCTGAAAACATAGCTGAGCAGCTGAACAGTCTGACCTTGGGATCATTCTCCCAGAACCTCCCTCCCCCCTAAAAGGTTATCATTTAAGACACAGCCTTAACCATTTTGAGGCCTTTAGTGTCTAGCAATCCCACCTTTTTGGGGAGCCTGAGACAGGTGATCATTAGTTCTAGGTCAGACTGGGTTATTTAGCAAAAGTTCATTAAAAAAAAAAAAAGCCAGGCTATGGTGGCGCACGCCTTTAATCCCAGCACTCGGGAGGCAGAGGTAGGCGGATCTCTGTGAGTTCGAGACCAGCCTGGTCTACAGAGCTAATTCCAGGACAGGCTCCAAAGCCACAGAGAAACCCTGTCTTGAAAAACCAAAACAAAAAACAAAAAAAAAGTCGGGGGATTAGATGTCCTGCCTCAAGGTTCTAGGGTCCGTTTGATTCCCTGGGAGTCCTTGTCTAGACAGTGCTTCCAAGACAAACAGCTGAACCAAGGGAGAGAGGAAGAGGACATTAGTCATCCCGGATGGTCCAGTAAATGTCACTGGCTTCAGGAATCGTTACATAACTCGGCTTCTGTGCTGAGTATGGACCCAGCTACAGAAGGACCCTTAATCAGCTGGTTAGCACTCCAAAGCAGCTGCTGCCACCACAGTCTAGGTGACCTAAGGACACAGGCTGGAGACTTCGGGACTAGGGTCCAGAAACTGGGACACTGACCTTATCTTTACCGTCCCCAGCCCTTCCTCTGCCTTCGGTCTTCTTGATAGCGCCATTCTACTGTAACATCTGTCGGGAAAGCTTAACTCTTGGGTGTTTTTTTTTAAAAAGGTCCCTTTTGGTACTTGTCTATGACCGTATGCTTTTCCCCACATTTCCCTACTAGGGGAAAAAAATGGCTGTGTGCACAGACAATGTCACTGATATCCGGATCCCTGAAGGTGAGGCCGGTTTCTCCAAGTCCATCACAGCCTATGTCTGCCAGGTGGTCATCATCCCCTCAGAGGTGACAGGCTACAAGGCCGGGGTGTCTTCACAGCCGGTCAGTCTTGCTGACCGACTTGTTGGTGAGTAACCTCCAGATTTGGTTAACCGTGTCTCTGTGTGTGTGTGTGTGTGGTTGTATATGTGTGTGTGTGGTTGTGTATTGTCTCTGAGTCTGTGTTTGTGTGCCCATGTGTCTGTGTCTCTCTGTGTGTGTCTTATTTGTCTCTCTCTCTCTGTCTGTATTTGTGTGTCCATATGTCTTTGTGTGTGTGTGTCTCTGTGTTTGTGTATGTGTATGTCTGTGTGTGTCTCTTTATCACTCACTGTCTGTGTTTGTATGTGTGTGTGTCTGTGAGAGTGTGTGTCTCTTTGTGTATGTGTGTTTGTTTATGTCTCTGTGTGTGTTTGTGTGTATGTTTGTGTGTGTGTTAGAGAATGTGAGGCTGAAATGCATGCTGCCCTTTGTTTTCAACTCCATTCCACGTGCCCCTGGCCTCTCTGCTCAGCCTTGGGTTCACTTTTGTATGAGTTACTTGGCAATATGATGAAATGCAGGTTGGTGGCTGACAGCCCTTGAGAGCAGTGAAGTAGTTGCCAGCTAATGCTAGAGAGAGAGCTAATTGGGAGCTCTGATTTGACAGGAGTGTCGACAGACATGACTTTGGAAGGAATCGTCTCCCCAGCTGAACTCTTCCACCCAGAGACCTCAGGGCTCCCGGACGTAGTCTTCTTTTTCAGGTGAGGATGAGAGACCAGGGTGAGGCCAGTGAAACCTTGGACTCTCCCACAAATCTGCACCCCTCCCTCTCTATCCACCTCCTACTTGTCAAGTCTGAGCAGGTTCTGAGGTCTAGGGCTACCAGTCATCAGAGTAAATGCTGGCTGTAACTTGACCTGGGCCTTTCACATTTTACTGGGGTTATTATGCACTGGGGCGGGGAGAAATATGGAGGATCTCCACAGACATCCCTTCCTGCAGGAGGTCCCAGCATGCCCTAGCCTTTTCTTTCTTAGGCCAGCCATGCATGGCCCGCTTGACTAGATCTCCCTGGTCCCCACATAAAAACCAAAGTTTGGCCTTCCCTGTTTGTTAAGCTAGCCCCTGAGGTCTTACTTGGCCAGTGAAGGATCACCCCATTTGACTCCATATAATGGCTCCCCAATTACAGTGGCACAATTCCTTCCCTCATGCTGTTGGCTTTCACCACAGATCCAACGATGTGACCCAATCCTGCAGTTCCGGAAGATCAACCACCATCCGCCTCAGGTGCAACCCCTTGAAAGCTGCTCCTGGCACCCTGCGGCTCCCCAGGTAATCCCCGGGCAGAGAGGCAACACTAGCCACAGCCTTGGACTCATCCCATCCCACGGCCGGGAGATTATTTAAAAGGGGAAAAAAAATCATTGTAGAGACACATTCATGGGCCCTTGGGAACACAGTCATGGCCCCTAGATCTTAACTCAAAATAAAAAATAATCCCAGCACTTGGAAGGCAGAGGCAGGTGGATCTCTGAGTTAGACACCAGCTTGGTCTACGTGTCAAATTTCAGGCCACTGGGGTGACACGGTGAGACCTTGTCTCAAAGCAGGGGAGGGGACAGGATATTTTGATCTGCGGATAATGTGGAAGCAGAGAAGAGCTTCCTTACCATTGTATGGTCTGCAAGGAGAAAGAAAGGTTCCTTACCAATGTGAATATCACACTCAGCAAAGTACAGAGCTAACCCAGAAACCAGGCGTGGGAGTGCCTGCCTGTAATTGCAGAACTTGGGAGGGAGGGACAGAAGGACCAAGACATTTTTGCATATTACTGGGGCCGTTATGCATTGGGGCAGGGAGAAATACGAAGGATCTCCATAGACTTCCCTTCGCTAAAGGAGGCCCCTTTTTATTATTTTATTTATTTATTTTGTCTAGGCCAGTGCATTGCCCGCCCGCCCCCCCCCCCCCCCCCCCCCGCCCCGGATAGATCTCCCTTGCTCTCACTCTCTCTACATGAAGACCACAGTTTGTGCCCCAGTTGAGGTTGCTCTCAGCTACCTAGTGAATTCAAGGCCAGCCTGGGTTACAGGAGATGCCACCTTCAAAAACAAAACAGCATCCCTCACCCCCCCAACAGACAAACCAGGGGCTGAGGAAATAGCTCAGTAGGGAAAGTGCTCAGTGCATAATCATGAAGGCATAAGCTAGCTCGCTAGCCCCTAACGTGCTAGGTAAGATGCTAGGCATGGTGTCCCGCTTGGGCTTGCAGTACTGGAGAGCTGGAGACAGGAGACAGGTGGATGTCCGGAGATCACTTGGCCAGCCAATCTCCCCACATCCGCATGCCCCAAGTCCCAGTGAAAGACCTTATCCCCCGAAACAAAGTGGACATCTCCTGAGGAACAACACCCAAGGTTAACCTCTCACCTTCACAGGTCATACATGAATATGCACAGCACACGTCTATGCCCAAACTCCATCTCAACTACAGTCCCTCCGCCAAGGAGCTGTAAAAAAGTGGCCACTGTAAAATGTCCACGGGGAGAACAGGAGTCCTTTAGGGGTTGGGAGTGTGCTAGGCTCAGACATCTTAAACTGAGCTCTCATTTGACGTCAGCAGAAACAGGTGGGGAAACTGGAGACCAAACTCGCAAGCTGGTCATGGTGGCTCCTCCGTACATTTCCAGCGTGTGGGAGGCCAAGACATGCATTGCTGTGTGCTTAATACCTGTTTGAACTCAAGAATGAGACCCTGTCCCAGAAAGAAGAGAGGGAGGAAGGAAAGAGGGAGGGAAAGAGGGAACACCTGAGCCACGGGCAGGTTGAGGGAAGGATTTTGGGGAGAGAGGAGATGAATTAGGCAAGAAGTGAAACGAGCATCCAAACAGACCTTCCACCAACCCATCACGCGGCAACGTCCTTTCTGTTTTGCTAGCATGTGCTCTGATGGGACCTGCGACGGCTGTAACTTCCACTTCCTATGGGAGAGTGCGGCTGCTTGTCCACTCTGCTCAGCCTCCGACTATCACACTTTCATGAGCAGTTGTGTGGCTGGGATTCAGGTAGGTCACCCTCTGCTTGGGGACATCCCGGAGAGGAGAGATGACGAGTTCTGAGGTCCCTGTTTTTTCTCCCCAACAGAAGACGACTTACATGTGGCGGGAACCAAAGATGTGTTCCGGGGGCATCTCCCTGCCTGAGCAGAGAGTCACCATCTGCAAGACAATAGATTTCTGGCTAAAAATGGGCATCTCTGCTGGCACCTGCACTGCCATCCTGCTCACCGTCCTGACCTGCTACTTTTGGAAGAAGAATCAAAAGTACATGGTGGGGGTTGGAGTCTGGGGGACGTCGGGGTTGGACCCTTGAGCAGGAAAAGCATCTGAGGATGTTACTCAGAATTTTCCTTGGAGTTGGCGAATGACCCTGTGATTGGCCAGAGGCTTTTAAAGACTCTCATCCATTGTAGGCCTTCATTCTCAAGCAGGGATGGCTATCTAAAATTCGCTAAAGAAAAACTAAGCCAGGTCTGGTGGTGCAGGTCTTTAATGCCTGTACTTAGGAGGGAGAGACAAGTAGACCTCTGTGAGTTTGAGGTCAGCCTGATTTGCATAATGAGACTCTGTCTCAAAAAGAAAGAAAGGGGAGCTGGAGAGATGGCTCAGAGGTTAAGAGAACTGACTGCTGTTCCGGAGGTCCTGAGTTCAATTCCCAGCAACCACATGATGGCTCACACCCATCTATAACGAGATCTGGTGCCCAGAACGCTATATACATAATAAATAAATTAAAAAAAAGAAAGATAGGAAGGAAGGAAGGAAGGAAGGAAGGAGGAAGGAGGGAGGGAGGGAGGGAGGGAGGGAGGGAGGGAGGGAGGGAGGGAGGAAGGAAGGAAGGAAGAAAGGAAGGAAGGAAGGAGTATCGAGTATCCTTGGGCTGAGGTTGTAGATCATTGACAGTGCTTGCAAGACACCAGAATTCAAAAATCCAATAACAAAAAAAATAGGGCAATGTTTTTAATTTGTTGTTTTTATTAGCAATGCAAAGACAAGGTATAGAGTTACATGCCGGTAATCCCAACACTTGGGAGGTAGAGGCAAGAGAACAGTTTAGGGTCACCCTCCAGTTACATATCAGTTCTCCAAGTCAGCCTAGGCTATAAGAAACCCTGTCTCATAAAAACCAAAAACAAATAAACAGGGCATGACTTTATAATTTCAATATTCCTGTTTTGAGAAACAGCCAACCTTAAAGAAAAAACCAAGCCGGGTGATGGTGGTGCATGCCTTTAATCCCAGCACTTGGGAGGCAGAGGCAGGGGGATCTCTGTGAGTTCAAGCCCAGCCTGGTCTACAGAGCAAATTCCAGGACAGGTTCCAAATGCTACACAGAGAAATTTTGTCTCTAAAAACTAAAAAAGAGAAAGAAAGAAAGACAGACAGACAGAAAGAAAGAGAAAAAGCCGATATTCCTTCTGTTCACCTACCCTTCATACCCTTTCACAAGGCTTCCGTCTCCTTACCCATATGACAGGAGGGGGGTTATCATTTTGTAGCCCAATCGTTCCCTTCATGACAGGGGAGGGGGCTATCTATTTGTTGCCCAATCGTTCCCCTCACTCCTACATTCCCGTATCTTGCCTCTTCCTCTTCCTTGTTTCACAGACTAGAATACAAATACTCCAAACTGGTCATGAATGCTACCCTCAAAGACTGCGACCTGCCAGCAGCCGACAGTTGCGCCATCATGGAAGGAGAGGACGTGGAAGATGATCTCATCTTTACCAGCAAGAAGACACTCTTTGGGAAGATCAAATCCTTTACCTCTAAGGTAGAGAGGGACTGGAAGTGAACTGAGGGTCAGCTAGAGGGGTGGAGAGGACACTGGGACACTGAATGGCCCTGCTCCATTTAAGACCTATTTTCTGCTCCCAGCTCCCAGCAATGTCCTATCCTCTCCAAGAAACACCACCTTCTTCCTTCTGTCTTCATGTTAATACTCTCTTTCCTGGGGCCAAGGCTTCACCCTGCTCCTTCCTCCTGTGTGTTCTAGTAGATAGATTGTTAGGGCCTTTTAACTTCCAGAAGGAGTATTGAACAGTCCCTGTGTGATCATTTTACACACACACACACACACACACACACACACACACACACACCCAGAAAGCGGTGGAGAGTTTTTTGTTTTTTTGTTTTGTTTTTTGAGTGAAGGGGAGGCCGTCTCCAGGTTCAATCAGTTTCCGATAGAAACAAGGCTCGCAGAGCCTTTATCCAGTGGAGGGTGCTATCCCCGCAGTGTGTGGGCCCCGTCCCGAGGGGCTGAGTCATAGCCAAGTCTAAACTGCGCCCGGTATGTAATTCTGAACTGGGCTGGCTGGCTCTGTGTGGGTGGGTTGGGTGAGTGTGAAGCTCGTAAACGCAACATAGACACCACCATCTCTGGGCGTAGGGCCAGCAGAGGGCACCCAAACAATTACTCCGGGGCTGAACACACACCTGACTACTGCACAAGGGAGTCTTTCAAACAGGTGTGAGTGGGGCAGGCGGAATAAGAGGACGGGAGGGGGCGGGAAGGGGTAGCAGTAGGTGTCCAATGTCTGCGTCTAATCCTTTGTGCCAACTTGTCAGGGTGACTCCCGCGGCCCACTTTGCTCTTGATGATTTTCCCTTCCAACCAGTGCGAGGATAGGCATTCTGGAGACAGACCCCTTGGGTCCGTCTGGGATCTCTAGAACTAAGCAAAGATGCAAACCAGGAGCCAGCATTTTCTTCTTCTCTTGAGCCTGTAGGCAGCAGAAGGAGCAGAGGACTATTCGTGCCTGTTCCTATGTTCCCACAAAGCCCCAAAGAGCGGGAAGTCCGGAGGGTTCCTTCTGTCACCTGTTTTCCGTTTCTCTTCTTTGTCCCCTAATTTGCCCCTGTGCAGCAGCCAGCTCCTGTCACCCATCTCTCTTTCAGAGGACTCCTGATGGATTTGACTCGGTGCCGCTGAAGACATCTTCAGGAGGCCCAGACATGGACCTGTGAGAGGCGCAGGCCCTGCCTCGCCTGCCTCTCACCTGGGCGCATCACCCTGCAGGCCTGTGGCAACTTAGGTGCCAGCATCCTGGACTCCCCACTGCTGGGAATCTTCTCCTCACTGTGGCCTTATCAGAAGTTTGGATTTCAGACCCTTGTTTTTTATAGAGTACCCAAACCTTTCTCTCTGCTTGCCTCAAACTGACCAAATATACCCACACTTTGTGTATGGTTTCCTTGCTCGCATCTTGTCTCCTGAAACAGCCCACCCACTGGAGTTACGCTCATCCGCCCATAATTCTTACAGCTCTCGAGTGAAAAGAGTTCTCTTTGAAGGATAGAACTGACCTGTGGCCTCCTGTTTGAGGGCAGGAACAGCTGAAAGTTCTCTCGGTCAGATAAAGGCCTTGGACTCGCGGTCTCTTTAGTAGAGAGGCTGTGGGTGAGGGGAGGCTGGGGTCTTCACAGTAGCCTGAGTTCATTCCTTCTGAGTAATGAGCTTGAACAGGGAGCCATGGACAGTCTGAGGGCAAGGTGAAGCCTGTGTCACGAGAGACTGGAAAAAATACAAAGAAAGGCAAGAAAGAAGGGGTTTTGCTTGTTCTGTTTTATAACCTGAAACCTCATTTCCTTCTCTTAAACGATAAATATTTTCACTAATGACAGAGGAGATTATTTATCAAGAACTTGCCCAAAGCCCTTGTAGACCTGTTCCCACAACTGATGTTTTAGAATGTTCTTTCCACGTCCTTAGGGCACGAGAAAGAACCAGGTAAGTCCAACTTTATCTTCTGTTGGCTCCACTGGGAAACGCCCATCTGTGGGCGCCTCAGTCCTCAAGGCCTAGGGCATCACGGGAAGGAACATCTTATTTGGAAAGAACACGGGAGAACAGGGTTTTAATGGAGTAGCACTAGGGACTCCGGCACACAATGGCATGGACCAGCTTTGGCCATGATGTCTGCTAGGTTACAGAGCTGCTAACCTCTAGATTGACCGGAAAGGAGCTGCATGTAAGGCAGATGCCGTCCAGTCTTCAGGAAGGAAGAGCAGGGATGTGTTACAAGGTCTGCACCTGACCAGGACACTTGTCACCCCCAAGCCTCTGTCCTGTTCTCATTTCATTTGTGTGCTAAAAATCTAAGACTCCTGGCTTCCATTTCTGGTGACACACCTTTGAAAGGTGAGTAGACTACTTACCGACTCACACAGGTAGGGTGGTTTCCTCTCCCCCTCTCCTCCCTTTTACTCCCGCTATAACTGATGAAGTATCTAGAAGAATTTCCAGCTAACTTTTTCCTCCTACTCCTGAGAGTTCTACCTCTTTCATCCCATGCCAGAATGACCGTCTCTTGGTTGAGCCCCAGTTGCCTCATGGTCTACACCTGTGCCCTTTCCCCAGTGACAGGCAGTTGGCACAGAACAGAGCGGCGTTTCCAAGTGGTCTGTCGGCCACAAAGTGGCTTGCTCATGTGGTTATCCATGGCTGCCCTGGCAACAGTTTCGAAGGGTGAAGCTATGCCGTGGCTTCTGACCATCAAAGGCATCCACGGTGACCAGGTGCAAGTAGAAACTTTCCTTTGACCCCCTCCCCCCCAAGCTGTCCCTCATTGTGTGATCTCAGGACATTGACCATGCTGGGATAGTCCTGCGTGGATATGTACCCACAGGCCATGAGCTCACAGGCAGTCCCCTGCAGCCCCTTGGGCTTCTGCTCCTTGTGGAATGGCTGCTTCCTGTGATGGAGATCACAGGAGATACTTAGACTGCTCTTCAAGATGTAGGGAAAGGTTCATCTCTGTGGGTGTCTGGAGTTGAGTGGGGCCCCCACCCAAGCATCCTCGGACCGCACTGATTGGATGAGCACCGAGGGAAGGGGTCACCTGGTTTATCTAGCAGCTCAGCAACTTCAGACAATTTCAGCATCTCTATTAACATAATATACATACTGTGCAAGTCACCCTTTCAAGGCCCCCAGTTCAGTGACTTTGGGTATATCAATTTTAGTTTTCTGTGCTGCAGATGAAACCCAGGGCTTCTCACGTGTCAGGCAAAGTGTTCTACTAGTGAGCCACATCAGTGATAATGAACATACAGTTTAGAACACATTAGCCCTTGAGCCAGGGCTGTGGTTGTTTGCACAAGCTTTAGGGGCAGAGCATTAGCTCAGGAAACAGTGTTTAAATTCCATATGGATGTCTAGAGTCCTAAAATACACAATTTCATCCTATCGTTATCCTTGTATCTGGCTGGGAATACAAACAAAGATTACAGTATATCAAAGGACCAGGGGATTTCTTATGTCATCAAGACCTTTTTTTGTCTGACTATAGCAAAGCTAAGATTGACTATATTTATACAACAGAAGCTTTGTAAAAGATTTTTCAGTTTTGCGAAATTCTATTGGTGTCTCGTCAGGACAGGTCGGATTTCCTTTTTATTCTGTCTCCCAAGCATTTATAGTTTGTTAGGGATGGATGTTGCATGCCTTTTTTTAAAAAAAATAAAAACATATCTTTTGAGCTGTCTCTCTTTAATTATGGGTGTGGGTGGCTGGACAGGTGAGCAAGAAAAGGTGTCTTTGACGTGAAGTCAGAAAAAGTGAACAGAGAAAGGAGCACAGACTTCAGACCAATATGCAGGATGAAGGCTGGATCGTTCTTGCCACCTACTGAGGAATTAATGCTGAACGCCTCATTTTCTGTACCAAGATTGGGTGAGGGACAAGCGACTTCACACGTAAAAGACAGCGTGTTAGGTCCCTTCCCCAAGTCAGGTTTCTCTCGCGTGACATCAGCCAGCCACACAAGGCTTCCACAAACACAGAAGAACTTAGCTTCTTCTGGTAGGAAGAGGATTATCACAAACTAGAAGTGGAGAAAGTTCTAGAGATATTACAGACCTATCATTTCCCAGGGCGGCTGGGTTTTTCTGATTCTGTTCTTTCTTTCCCTCTAGTTGTGTACGCTGAGACCCCAGAACTGTACCCCTCACAAGTTTAGACTGCCACAGGCATTTGAACCTGAATTTTATACGGCATGAATGTTCTACATTGGTCTCTGGCTGGGGCGGGAGGGGGACTCTTTGGCATCCAACAAGTTTTTCCTCCTCCAGCTCCTTCCACTCCTCTGTCATTAGAGCCTTCTTTTTTTTCCTGGCTTTTCAAAAGAGGGTCTATCTACGTAGTCCTGGCTATCCTAGAACTCACTATAGACCAGGCCGGCCTCAAGATCCACCCGCCTCAGCCTCCCAGTGTTGGGACAAAAGGTGAGTGCCACCAAGGCCTGTCATTAGAGTCTTTTATATCCTCTTCCTCTATCCCTTCTTTTTGTTTTGGCTTTGTTAGGCTTGGTTTGTTTTTGAGACACTGTATGTAGCCCAGGCTGGCTAGAACTGATTATGTAGCCCAGGCTGGCCTCAAACTCATGGCAATCACACATGCCTGACTGTGTTTTGGTTTTATGCGTATGTATAGGTCTGTCATGTTTTTGGTTTTGTTTTTTCGTTTGTTTTTATTTTCAAGACAGGGTTTCTCTGTAGTTTTTGGTGCCTGTCCTGGAACTAGCTCTTGTAGACCAGTCCTGCCTCTGCCTCCCAAGTGCTGGGATTAAAGGTGTGCGCCACCACCGCCCGGCTAGGTCTGTCATGTTGTTGCTGTGTGTGCGTTGAAATCTCTATTCATTTACTTTGTATGTGAGTGCATGTTTAGTCTGCATGCATGTTTGTGCATCACATGTATGCCTGAAACCTGCGGTGGGCAGGAAGAGGTGTCAGGTCCCCTGGAACTGGAGTTTCCGACGGTTGCTAGCCAATACATGCCTGCTGGGAATTGAACCCAGGCCCTCTGGAAGAGCAGCCAGTGCTCTTAGCTGCAAAGCCATCTCTCCAGCCCCATCGTCTATTTTGTTTCATTTTGGTTTTTTGTTACAAAATACAAAGTAAACTTATTTAGCACCAATGATACACTTTAGCATTATACAGTAAATAGAAGCAAGTTTTCAAATTTCTTGCAGGTTACTCTTTGAGATGCAGGAACACTAAATAGTATTTCCAGAAATTCTCAGCAATTTCAAGGTTATGATTATTTTAAACATACTTCCAACACTAAATTCATACTTCACACTCTGTTATATAGATAATTAGAACTCGTGTTTAAAGGAAGAAATACTTTCCGGGCATTGGTTGTGCATGCCTTTAATCCCAGCATTCAGGAGTCAGAGGCAGGAGGTGTAATGAGCTGTTCTGTCTCTTTAAGAGACAAGTCACCCCCCCCCACCCCCCATCCTCTGAGGCAGGCAGATCTTGTAGTGGCCTGTGCCATCCTTGCCTGGGACTGGCTGCTCTTGGAACCCACTGCCAACTGCCAGCCACCACATGGCCCGCTGCCTGCCCCACTCTGGACCTGCAGCATATTTTTATTAATCCATTTCAGGCTGATCTCTGTGAGTTCAAGACCAGCCTGGTCTACACAGCTAGTTCCAGGACAGCCAGGGCTATACATAGAGACCCTGTCTCGAAAAACCAAAAAAAGAAAAGTACAAAAGATCCTCTTGTAGTGTTGCAAAGGAGGACGCCTTGCTGGTGCTGTGTTGTGAGATAGGATCTCATATGTTCCAGGCTGGGCCTGAACTGGGCCAAGAATGACCTTAACTCCTGATCTATCTGCTCACCATTCGCTGAGAGGGACCATGACTAGATAATAAAGATGCTGAACTTCCAAGATGGCTGGCTTCTTCTTGGCCTTCCTGACCTGAGACCCCAAAGCTTGGTAGCTTAAAATCAAAGGCCTGAAGGGTCTTTTATCCTGCCAGGAGGGCCTCCAGCCTGTACACCCAGGCAACAAATTCAAGGCCAGACCAGGACACGTTTCTGGACTTGTGGGTGAGAGTCGCTGTCTTCGTTCCAACAACGCCAGCGCCACTCCCCTCACTCCACTCCCTCAAGGACAAAGTTTTGGCTTCTTCCTGCTTTGCCCAGGGTCTTCTGTGTGCCTTTGTAGGTAGTAAAAGTCTTTTTTTCTGTCCTGGAACTAGCTCTTGTAGACCAGGCTGGCCTCGAACTCACAAAGATCCACCTGCTTCTGCCTCCCGAGTGCTGGGATTAAAGGTGTGCGCCAGTACTGCCCAGCTGTCTTTACCAGGTGATTCTGTTTGCTGTCTGAGGTTTCTCTGCCTGCTGTGCTTGAGATTTTTCCTGCTTTCTAATCCTTTATCTGGCAGAGAAAAGACCCTGCCCCAGTACCAGCGGGGCGTGGGTTCTCAATCCGCCAGGCTATACCTGTGGATGTTAGAGGACGTTTGCAGGGGTTGGTTCTCTTTTTCCACTCTGTGGGTCCCTGGGGGCTTGAACTCAGATCATCAAGCTTAGTGGCAGGCCATTCCCTAGTAGGCTGTCTTTCCCATTTGCTTGTTTTTGTTTTGTTTTTCTGAAGCAAGGGCTCAGTATACAGCTCCAGGTTAGTCTTGAACTCGCTGTGCGACCCAAGCTAGCCTCACACTTGAGATTCTTCTACCCTTGCTCGCCGAGTGCTGGAATTATGGGCACCCAACCACTGTGTTAGCTTTCGCATCCTTTTTCTGACTCCTGAGCCCTTAAAATGAACACAAATCTCTGTGGCCTCCTTGGCAGGCAGGACAAGCTGGTTGTGTATGACCCACTTCTGTTTTGCCTGGGTGATACTATTATCGAACTTGGATCCCAACTTGCATCCCAACTCAGGTGCTGAGGTCTGACCATCCTCGGTAGAACAGTTTAAAGAGCCAGATTAAAGGTGAAAAGCAGCAGAGGTAGAAGCAGGCAGGCCTCTGAGTAAGGGTTAGATCACCAGCCTGGTCTACAAAGTGAGCAGGGCTACATAGGGAAACCTTGTCTCAAACAAACCAAAATGAGAAGCAGAGCCAGGTGTGGTGGTGCACACCTTTAATCCCAGCATTCTGGAGGCAGAGGCAGGCGATCTCTGTGAGTTCGAAGCTAGCCTGGTATACATAGGAGTTCCAGGACAAAACAAAACAAAAAAGTGGGAAGCAGACAAAGATTTACTCAATATGACCACATTGGAAAGAGGGACAAAGGGATCCAGGGAGCTCTCCAAGTCTGTCTTCAGGGTCCTGAAGTGAAATCTAAGTTTAAATAGAGGGCTGAAGGTGCACACAGCTAAGCGGCCCCAGGAAAGGTGTGCTCTTGCCCACCATGTGGGCTCAGCCGGGTGCACTGTCTTAGTTCTTAGACGTCTGGGAGACCTCTTTTCAGACTTCCCCTTTCTTTCTCAGCGTGGGGTTCCTGGGCAAATTCCTGCTTTCGGGTCCTTTGTTTCACGGTGAGACTGAGGGCTACAGTGTCCCAGTGTCCCTTTAGAATATCTTCATTCTGTCCGGCTGCAGCAGCACGCTGTAGCTGGTGGTCCTGGCAGTTAAATACTTCAAATATCACTCCTCCCTGTGGGATAAAATGAAAACTCTAAGCAGTAGAGATGGAAAGGAAATGTTATCTGTTAAGCCCAGCTTAAATGCTTTGTTGATGTTGTCTGTTCTCAGAAAAGCCTAGAGGCAGGCACGCACTGTTCTTGTTAGGATGGAGAAAGAAATTCAAGTAACTGTGACCTTGGCCCGCACGTTCCCAGCACCCTCCTCGGCTCTCCCGGGAGCAGTCCCTCCTTCTGCGGTACTCCTTGGTGGCATTTCCTCCCTCCTGGTCTAAGCTCCTCTCTTCTTCCTTTACTCCTGACAGACCTATCACAGAGCCTTCAAGGTCACCGATTTTGAAAGGTTCTGTCTTCCCGGAAAGGACAGGCGTGTAAAGGAGAAAGTTCTGTCACAACAACGCAGTAAAGGCGAAAGTTATATCACAAGCACACCGTAGTGCTGCTGTTTGTTTTCTTAAATTTAACATAATCCGTAAGCCCCAAGACAAAAACTACACGCAGAACCAAGTTTGAAATCAGACAGGGTGGGGCAGAATTACACAGATAATTTTAAGGATTCCCCAGTCACTGACAAAGAAGAGTGTCCAGAGAAGAAGATAACTTACTACTTTGTCTAAAATTTTTTTCTTTTTATTTGTTTTTCTCTGTGTAGCCCTGACTGTCCCAGAACTCACTCTGTAAGACTGGGCTGGCCTTGAACTCACATATCTGCCTCCTGAGTGCTAGTATCAAAGGTGCAGGCCACCATCCAGCTAACAGCTTTATCTAAACCTTTAAGAAGACATTTAAAGGCTGGGAACGCAGCTCAGTTGATAAAAGTGCTTGCCAGCATACTGGAAGCCTGAGATTCGATTCCCAGTACCATAAAACTAGGTGTAGTCACCCTTGGCTGTATAATGATACTCCACCCCACACATTGAACAAAAGCTGGTTGTGGTTGTCCCAGCACTTGGGTGGCTGAGGTAAGAGGATTGATGTGAGTTGGAGGTCAACCTCTGTTACAGAGTGAAACTGTCTCAATACCTCAATTAAAAACCCAAAGTAGTCAGGCAGTGGTGGCGCACACCTTTAATCCCAGCACTCGGGAGGCAGAGGCAGGCAGATCTCTGAGAGTTCGAGGCCAGCTTGGTCTACAAGATAGGCTCCAAAGCTACAGAGAAACCCTGTCTCAGACAAAAATAAAAATAAAATAAAACCCAAACTAAAACAACAGCAAAGAAAACCAGCTAATGGAGTGTGGTGGCTTGTGACTGTAATCTTAGCATTCAGTCAGTGATCAGTGGGTAGTGTTCGGGTAGAAAGAAGGCCCACCCCATGCCCCCTCCCCTGGGAGTTTCCTCAGTTCAGACTCCACCCCCAAGAAAGCTCGCCAAACGATGACCTCTCCCCAGAGATGCTCAAGACCACTCCCACAGAGCATTTAAACTGCACCTCCCCCCCCCAGAACAAACACATGGTTTTCTGATCTTCCTTCCCTATCTCTTCTGGGGGCTGGAAAGCCACCCAGGAGCATTGGTATCCATTAAACATGGGTTTTTTTTCTAATTCGGCTTGATTTGGTCTGATTCAGATTATCGCCTCAGCAGAGAGGCTTATGGGAATGCAGAAACTTTTCAAGTAGAGATTTGCTATGAATTGAAAGACAGCATGTTCCAGACCAGTGTGGGCTATAGAATGAGACCCTGTTCAAGTAATTTATTTTTAATTAAAAAGCTCACAACCCCACATAAAGTGCACCTTCTTACATGGTGTAGTGTGGCAGGAGTATTGGCTTGTCACCCCAATTCTGTGTGAGGGATAGGCTGGCTCAGCTCCCCCACCCCCAGGTCTGGGAGCTTTCCTTGATCCAGGGAATCTCAAAGTTCCTTTTGAGCCACCCAGGGGGAGCAGCCTCCCCCTTTGTTACAGGTCTCCTGAGAGATGGGGATGGAAAACTCAGCACTGGGATGACTCTGGGAACAGCACAATAAAAACTAGCATGGAGCCAAGTGAGCATGTGCATTGCCTTTAATCCCAGCTCTCAGAAAGCAGAAGCAGACGAATCTTCGTGAGTTTGAAGCCATGCTGGTCCACATAGAGAGTACCAGGACAGCCAGGACCCCGGAAAGAGACCTTGTCTCAAAAACCAAACAAACAAACTAGCATGTGGGCTGGAAAGATGGTCTCAGTGGCTGTGGCTGAGAGCCTCATTCACTCACTGCTCTACCAAAGAGTCATGCTTTGCGTCCCAGCACCCCATCAAGTGTCTCAAGAACATATATAACTCCAGCTCCAGGGGAATCCAGTACCCAGTCCTGGCCACAGAGGAGCGCGCACGCGCGCGCACACACACACACACACACACACACACACCTTAAAAAATAAAAACCCAAATGTCTTGGGAAATGTGGGGAGCACCAGTCACTGGCCTAATTCCATACAGTCATCTCAGGCTCTATTTTTGTTACTTTAACATTTTTCCCCTCCTGGGTGTCTTCTGAAATCTCCATAGGTTCCAGGAATTATAGAAATGATTGATTAGCATATTTGTTTTGTTTTGTTTTGTTTTTCGAGACAGAGTTTCTCTGTGGAGCCTTTTCTGGAACTAGCTCTTGTAGACCAGGCTGGCCTTGGCCTCTAACTCTCAGAGATCTGCCTGCCCTTGCCTTCTGAGTGCTGGGATTAAAGGGTTGTGTAGAGCTGCTGGCGTCTGCCTCTGATGACACATGCTACCAAGCCTGACTGGGTTTTGATTTTTGACACACGCTGGCCCTGAACTCATGATTCTGCTTCTCTACTTCCCAAGGGATGGAATCATGGACATGCACCACCTCACCTAACCAAGGGAGGTAGTTTCAAATGAAGTCTTGTCACTAAGAGTAACTGTGAGCTGGGCGGTGGTGGTGCACACCCTTAATCCCAGTTGCAGCTTCTGGAGGCACTCCAGCTTGAGGAGCTGCGGGGTGAACCCAGTAATGAGACGCCTCCTCGCCTCTGGGGAGATAAAGTTATCTTCATGGATGCTGGCGAGGGACAGCTTGTACAGGTTCCTCACGTGGCCCAGGTAAGGAGCCAAGTCAAGCAAGAAAGCTGAATTGCAGGAGAAATGAAGGCCCAGTGTTTCTGTATACTCCAGGCTCACCTTTTCTGAGACCCTCTTGTTATAATGGGATGGTGACTAAATCTGGTGCCATCCCCCCACTGCATGAGGTAGGAGGACCTCTAGTTAAGGGGTCCATCCCGGACAACCAAGCCCACTGCCACCTTTAAGGGCTGCTTCGCTTCTGCCACTGCTCGAGTCTCGCTTGAGGTCTGTGGTAACCAGTCATCCATGGACACACATCCAAATAGTTCTTCTGACCCGCAGGCCATAAATCCAGCACTTTCAGCTTGTACTCCCTGGAGTGAGCCTTCTGGATAAGCAGTTTATCAATCTCTTCTAGGACAACTTGTACTTGGATCTCCAAGTAGATTGTTCTCCTCCTCAAAGCTCTGAGAGGGCATGGGGGGAAGGGTCAGGAAGACACTATAGCCCTCAGGACCTCAGCGTGATTACCATCACAGGCTTGCTTAGACAGTTGTGGTTATGAGTACTAAGGGTAGGCTCTTTATATAACAGTGTTGACCAAGGACTCATCTCTCAGCAGGCTCTGCCCAGCCAGGACCTGAAGTGTGAGTAGGGTCTTACTGCTCATCTTGGTGGCTCTTCAGGGAGAAAGATCCCGGAGAAGCATCAGATGTGACAGAGAGCTTTCTATCCCAGTCAGCTAGGTATGACTATGAGCTTCTGGACTGAAACCAGCACTCTTAACCACTGGGCTATCTCCCCATCCCAAAGAGAGAAGTTATAATTTAATGATAAAACTAATGTCAAAAAATGCCTAGAGGAATTCTTTAAAAGATTTATTATATGAGTGTTCTATCTGCATGTATGCCTGCACACCAGAATAGGGCACCAGATCTCATTATAGATGGTTGTGAGCCACCATGTGGTTGCTGGGAAATGAATTCAGGGCCTGGGCCTCTGGAAGAGCATCCAGTGTTCTTAACCTCTGAGCTATCTCTCCAGCCCCCTAGAGGTTCTCTCTCTCTCTCTCTCTCTCTCTCTCTCTCTCTCTCTCTCTCTCTCTCTCGCCAGAATTTCAAAGTAATAACTGGAATTACATCGGCAGCTTCCATGAAGTATTGGAGCAGAGGCACTCCCTCCGCCCCTACCCCACAGAAACCCCTGTCACTGCTTTAATACTTTATACAGATCTTGCCCTCACAGGCTTTCAGTGACCTCAACATTTCAAGGAGGGCCTTCACATGTTTTCTGCTAAGATTGTAGCTGTACTTAACATTTATCCCCATTATAATTTTTTCACTTGATTTCCATTTTCTATCATTCTGGTTGCTAGATATTCAGAGAAATCTGCTTTTTAGAAATAGGATGGAACAAAGAAGGTTAGAGTAGGGTTTTTCGGGGGGGGTTGGTTTTGATCTTTTTAGTAGATATTAACTATGTCAATGTTTGATACTATACAAAAGTAGTAGGTTTGGTTGTGTGTCTGTTTTTTAGAGAGGTTTTTTTCCCCCCCCTGAGACAGGGTTTGTTTTTGAAACAGCCCTGACTGTCCTGAACTGTAGACCGGGCTGGCCTTGAACTCACAGAGATCTTCCTGCCTCTACCTCCCAATTGCTGGGATTAAAGCCACCACTGCCCAGTTAAGTTAATAAGACAGGTTCTTATTATATGGTTTTGGCTGGCCTGAAACTCAGTATGTAGACCGGGTTGTGTAGATCTGCTGGCGTCTGCCTCTGATGACACATGTTACCAAGCCTGTCTGGGTTTTGATTTTTGACACATGCTGGCCCTGAACTCATGATTCTGCTTCTCTACTTCCCAAGGGATGGAATCATGGACATGCACCACCTCACCTAACCAAGGGAGGTAGTTTCAAATGAGGTCTTCTCACTAAGAGTAACTGTGAGCTGGGCGGTGGTGGTGCATGCTGGTAGTGCACACCCTTAATCCCAGTACTCGGGAGGCAGAGGCAGGCAATCTCTGTGAGTTCAAGACCAGCCCTGGTCTTCAGAGCCAGTTCCAGGACAGGCTGCAAAGCTACACAGAGAAACCCTGTCTCAAACAACAAACAAAACCAAATAGTAGCGGTGAGTATGTAGGGTAACCATGGGTGGTGATTCCAACACTCCCCACATAGAAGCGAGTCAGCCTGGTCTGCATAGAGATCCGTTCTCAACGGAACAAGAATAATATGAATGTGTTTGTGGAGCAGCTTGACAAAGCTCGAATTCAGTAAACATGGAATAGTACCCAGTCAGTTTCAGTCCTAAATACGTGCCACAGCTTCTTACAAAGGCCAGCTGGATGACAGGCACTTAAGAGAGGTGTACATTGTCACATAGAGGCATCTCCAGACACACAGCCCTTCGTCCTTGCTTTAAACCTAAAACAGTAGCCCAGACCGCAGGAGACCAGGAAGGGACACACCAAGATCACCCTGCCTCCTCAGTCTCCTTCGGGGTCTCTATTAAGCCCTATATTTCAGTGGGCTTGGCACAGGCTCGTTGGAGAATGGGGCTAGTAGTCTAAAAAGAAAAATGAAGACGGTGAGGAGGCACACACTTTCAGTCCCGGCACTCTGTTGGAGGCTAATCTGGTTTACAGAGTTATAGGTGAGACTTTGTATCAAAATCTTGAGATTCGCTAACTGGGTGAACAAATATGTAGCTGTCCTTCCGGTATCAAGATGGAGGAAGACTGACGTCAGCAAGGCGCACTGGCTTGTCAGGGGCAGGCTTCAGTCCACACCACACCGGGATATGCCCTTCAACAAGAGGAAACTGAGGCTTTCACAATTTCACTGGGCGACGGTGGCTGGCTCTGCAGAAAGAGGCGCTAGGCAGGAGGCTACGCCCTTTCTTTTAACCCCGCTCCCTCCCGACTCCGCCTAACACTGCGGCTTCCGGCTGAGAAAGAGCGTTCGCCTGCCGACCCGCGCCTGCGCAGCGAGGCCAGGTCAGGGCGCAGGCGCAGTGCGTCGTTCCCCCCGCGGCTTGCTGCGGTACACTCCTCACTTCATTTAGTGTTAAATCGTGAAGCAGAAGGATGGTGCTGGACCTGGATTTGTTTCGCGTGGATAAAGGAGGGGACCCGGCCCTCATTCGAGAGACGCAGGAGAAGCGCTTCAAGGACCCGGGGCTGGTGGACCAGCTGGTGAAGGCAGACAGTGAGTGGCGACGATGTAAGTGCCTGGATGCTCGCGGCATCTCTCGAATCCTCAACTCAGCCATAGCGTCCGAGGCCACCACTTACACCTTTTGCCAGATGCTCTCTGGCCTGGATGGCTGCAACGCCGCCTGTCCCTAGAAGAGGCTGGGAACCCGGCTGGTCCCACTCTCCCGGCAGCTCCGGCGGCCCGCGGTCCCTCCCGCGCGTGCTCCGTGCCTCCTGTGCCTCTAGAAGGAGCAGCGCGCACGCGCAGGGAGAGCTGTCAGGCCCTTGGGTACCTAGAAGAGAGACAGAGCTGGAGTTTTTATTGAGGGCTGGTAGAAATTTCTTTTCCTAACGTTTTGGTCTTTCTTGGTGCTTTCTTATCCTCTACAAAGCCAGCGTGGTCTTTCCGGTTTTGATGGGATCAAAGGCTGCTATCTCAGATTGAGTGGCATCCGCCGCACCCTAGGTTTTACTCCACCCCATTCGAACCATTCGGGGACTTAGGAGGCTGCTTTTGGCTAAAAGCAATGATCCCGAAGCTTTGGGGGGATGGCCATTCCTCTAACCCTGTGGGCATACCTTTAAGAATCAGGCTTTTCCGTGCTAGTTCAGACAGGAGGGAGGGGTGCTGTAAGACAAGAAAAATCTTGTTTTAGCTGAGAATGGTTGTGACTTGTGAGCTTTCTGAGAAAGATGTTGGCAGAGTAGAAGTGACCCAGCATCATTCATGAAATTAAATAAAGCTCCGCAATCTTCTACCGCCGAGTGTGCCTCTGGAATGATCACCTGGCAGACCGGATGTTGTTGGTGGCATGTGACTCGTTTTGTCTGATGCAATAAGTCTGCAACCAGCTGAGAGCTTGGTTTATAAGAGAACACGCTGCAAAGGCTGTCGCGATCCAAGAGTGTCATGTTTGTTTTGGTGTGTTGTTATTTTTTTAGTTTTAGAGACAGATTTCTCTGTGCACTCCTGGCTGTCCTGGAACTTGTAGACCAGGCTGGCCTGAAATTCAAAGATCTGCCTGTGTCTGCCTCCTGAGTGCTTGGATCAAAGGTGTGCGCCACCATGCCTCTGAGTGTTAATGGTTTTACCTTTTGGGGGCATTAATTTTACTGTTAAAAAAATTCTTGGGTATCAAAAAAAAATTTGCTTAGCTTACAGTTGTATTCATTCAGTATGTTCCAAGTACTCTAATAGGATGGTTTTTAAGAGACTGCACTCCAATGTAAAGTTTTAAATTGTTCCAATCTGAAAATGTCTCCATTTTTGTTTGTTTATTCGTTTAGTATAAAAATATTTAAGCCAGCCGGGCGGTGGTGGCGCACGCCTTTAATCCCAGCACTCAGGAGGCAGAGGCAGGTTGATCTCTGGGAGTTCGAGGCCAACCTGGTCTGCAAGAGCTAGTTCTGGGACAGGCACCAAAGCTACAGAGAAACCCTGTCTCAAAAAAACAAACAAACAAAAAATATTTAAGCCAAGGGTGAAGGTGCCTGCCTTTAATTTCAGCACTCAGGAGGCAGAAGCAGGTAGACCTCTTGAGTTTGAGACTAGCCTGGTCTACATAGTGAGCTCCAGGCCAGCCAGGGCTACATAATGAGATCCAGTCTTGGTAAGAAGAGAAAGAAAGAGAAAATATTCTGAGCGGGAGCTGGTGGCATTCACCTATGATCCTAGCACAAGGGAGACTGAGACAGGAGGACCTGCCTTTGAATGAAGGCCAGCATAACCTTCTTGAAAAAACAACACACACACACACACACACACACACACACACACACACAGACACACACACACACACGTATTCTGAGCACCTTGCCTTGAATCATAACCAGGAGTAGCATTCTGTAGCTATTTAGGTATTGAGCAGCTGTTGCTGTCACTTCAAACATGTTAGGTAGTCTCGTATATAACATACACATCGAGGAAATTTGACCCTTGTCTGTAGAGATGATTGGTGGGCTCCTTAGGTATCCATAGGCTAGGCAGATATTAAAGGTCAGCTTTAAAAAGTGAGCATTTGCCTTTTGCCCAGGCTCGTCTCCTCTCCTCCTGTCTCAGCTGGGAGTGCAGGGCTGCACTCCCACACCTGCTTTGGGGTGGTGAACGCGGATTAAAATAGGACCATGGCAGTTATAAACAGAGAACCCCAAGTTGGGAGAGAACACAGGTCGGTGGGTGCTGTGGGAAACTGGAGAGAGGTAGGTGGCTAAAATATTTTTTATTAATATTTTTCTCCAGCCTGGTCTCCAAAGCTGAAAATATTTTTTTTTAAAGAAATGCATATAAAGGGGAGAAAAAGATTTTACTTTTTCAGACAGGGTCTCTTGTAGTCCCTTTGTAGTTGAGACTGACCTTAAGCTGATCCTGCTTCTTACCTCCCTGATTCTGGGATTACAAGTGTGCACCACCATACTAGGTTTCAAGGCATGTGTGCGTGTGGGACTGTGCCTTACGTGTTTTGAACCTATGGCTTTAGTATACCCTGGATAAGCGCTCTACAGCTGAGCAAAGCTCAGCCTTCCCTCAAAAGGAATATTTGTTTGTTTGTTGTGATCTGGGCTCTCGCTATGTTGCCTGTTCTGTCCTCAAACTGGCAATCTTCCTGCTTTAGTCTCCTGAGCATCTAGGAATACACTCATACACAGCTATGCCTTTTTAGTTTTTAAATTTTTTTTGATACAGTCTCAAGTCTCAGGATGCAACCGTGGCTGGCCTCAAACTCAAGATCTGCCTTCCCCTGTGTCTGAAGTGCTGGGATTAAGAAAATACCACACTCAGTTGTCAATTCTGGAACCAGCAGCACTTTGTTCTGTAAAGCAGTTAAGTGTTTCAGTGAGCTGAACAGAAGGAGATGGCTTTCTGGAGCATGGCTGAACAAAGTAGAAACAAAAGGCAGATCAGTCACCCTGAACTTAACAGAAACAGGAAATAGTTTCAGTTTAGTGGCATGGAACTTTAACATGGGCTGTCTCCGTTTTGGTTTTTAGTATGGCTTGTTGGAGCTATGAAAAAGTAGCTTCCCATAATTTTTTAAAAACATACACATACAACATATACACATATGCAAACATAACAGTGTTCCAGCGTTCAGCGGCACATCTCACCCTTAGAGGGTGTGAGAAAGGTTTGTGGCATGTATGAAGATCTTCTGTGCTCAGGGTACTTTAAATTCTGCATGGAAGTTTGTTGCGTTTTGGTGTTTTATTTTTTTAGAAAAGGTTTTCTCACAGTGTAACCCAGTCTGACCTCAAATTGACAGACCCCTGCCTCAGTGCAACCGTGCCTGGCTGTTAAAACGTCTAAAAATTATCATCAGTGTTATTGCTGGGCTAAGCATTAAGGCCAGGGCTGGTGCACACCTGTAATCCCAGCACTCGGGAGGCAGAGGCAGGCGGATCTCTGAGTTCGAGGCCAGCCTGGTCTACATAGCGAGTTCCAGAACAGGCTCCAAAGTTACAGAGAAACCCCTTCTCGAAAAACAAAACAAAAAGCCTCAGGGTCTTCAACGGGCCGGGCCAGTACTGTGCTACTGAACTATATTCCAAGCCCTCTTTACTTTTTTCATGAGGGGACAGACATTAGTGTTACTTCTGCAGTTTGTGTTTTGGTTGGGTATGAGAGTCATTAGGGAACATGACTTGTGGAGTGGGACAGCACAGAGGAGCTGTCATTTGTGTAGGGATCAGTCACTGGGAATGAGCAACCATGTCCCCAGACTCGTCTGCGTTAAACCTGGTGAAGCCTCTTCTGGCAACCAGGGAACTCGAACTGTGTAGGGTTTCTATCGTGCGCCTTCTGCGATGTGGTGCAGATGTACACGATGACCTGGCCACTGTCCCCTGAGGCTTAAAAGGCACTTTGCATACCTACCTGGACTCTAGACTGAGGACATCGTGAGATCAGAGACATGACTATCTACCAGATAACTGTTTCTCTTAGAGCATTCCAGCAAACAACAGATCACATACACTCCCAAGGAGGATCCTGTGCGCAGCCATTGCACACAGGTCCCAGTGAAAGAAATTTGGTTGACATAATTGACTGCGGATGCTTTAAAAATATTTATCTTATGTGTATGTCCCTAAGTGTGTGTGTATAGCACATGCATGCAAGAGCTTGTAACGGGTGCCAGGTCTCCTTAGAACTGGAGTTACGGGTGGTCGTGACTGCCTTGTGGGTGCTGGGACCCAAACCTGGGTCGTACAAGATCAGTGAGCACTCTTGAATGTTGAGTCCCTTCTCCAGCCCGGTAGACACTTTTTATTTTTATCACGGTCTCCCTAAGGATCCCAAGTAGCCTTGAACTCCTCTGTAGCCCAGGCAGGCCTTATTTAGACTTATGACCTAATGGTCTCTGCTTCTCAAGTGGCCAGGATCCCAGGAGTCCCTGCTGGTCGTGTTGGACACTGACAGATACTGTGTTAAGATCTTTAACATCTTGAACTTCAGATTAGAGGATGAAGTTCTTCCACCATTGTTGGCAACGAGAACTTAGAAGCACTGTCAAGGAAGAGCTCAGGTAATGCTTCCTGATGGGGTCACGAGCTTCCGTGCAGGTTCTGTGTTAAGAAGTATCCCCATCTGTGTTGCGGAGTCTGGAAGAGGCTGTAGGACTCCATGGAGAACACAGCAGTCTGTAACACCACAACTGTAACTCCCCGTGTTGAGCGGCAGTGAAACAAGGCTACATTTGGGGACATTTGTCGGCTGGCCCCCAGACTGCTTGATTGCAGTGTGTCTGAAATAGGCAGCCAACCGCGAGAATCCTGCCTTCTAAACTGGACTGTCTATCCCATTGGAGAATGAAGTTTCTTTTCATTATTGATGGAAGACAGGCCCTGGCTCTGACCTCATTCCCCACAGTCAGACAAGCTCAGAGACGGCTTTCCCTCTCATCCCAGTCCCAATTCCAGGCCGATTTCTGCAGTGCAGATCTCACCCTTGGGTTTACAGACCTAAGTCTTACGCTCTTGCTTCACGGAGGTAGCGAAGGACTGGGATGTGAGTCGAGGATACAGCACAGACTCCATACAACCTAGGGACTGAAGCTGAAGAGGCCAGACATGTCTGTAGTGGCCCCAGGTCCCGCCTAGGTCTCTTTCCCCAAGCTTGTGCACGGGCAGTGTGGAGCTTCCCAGAACTTTTCTGACCAGCTGGAAACGTGCTGGACATGCCGCTTTTCTCGCTTGTCACTGTGAGGCAGTCAGCTATCCCAAGAAGTAAGAATAAAAGCGATACTTTTCTTCATCCCAGGGTTCCGCGATATAGTCAGAAGTAAGATGGACGGTGTGAAGGGGTCACCCTTCCTACATCCCAGTGTACAGGGCAATTACACTAAGATTTTTCTAAACAGCTCTGTTTCCTTAAAGTCTTCTTTAAATCTATTAGCTGTGAAAACTATGCTTATAGTGTATTTATCCATTTATCCATATTAAAATCCACATTAATCCATATTCAAATTTACTGAAATAATTTATATTCTTCCTTTTTTAAAAACAAATTTTCAAAATCTAATGTGTGTTTTACACAGGCTCATTTAGGGCTTACTACCTTTTGAATGTTCAGTGGTCACACATAGCTAGAGACGACACAGTGAATCATGCAGCCTTCAAGCATAAACCATCCAGTCTTCAATGGCAGATTCCTCCTCTCTGCCTGTCACACTGCAGGTGACCTCCTCTCTCTCTGTCACACTGTCACACTGCAGGTGACCTCCTCTCTCTCTGTCACACTGTCACACTGCGGGTGACCTCCTCTCTGCCTGTCACACTGCAGGTGACCTCCTCTCTCTCTGTCACACTGCTGGTACCGTCTACTTCCTGCCTTATTCCAGATGTGTGCACTGCCTCCGTTCCATCTGCCTTCCTTGATACCCACCCTAGTGCTTTACGGTGCCTCCTTTGTTGAGTGTCTCTATCCTTTGCTCTCTTCCTCCCCTCTCTCTTTGAGACAAGGTCTCACCAAGTAGCTCTGCCTGACCTAGAACAGGCTGGCTTCAAACTCACAGAGATCTAGCTGCCTGCCTCTGCCTCCAGAGTGCTGGGGTTAAAGGTGTATGTGTGTTTATATGCAGTGTGTGCGCATGCGCAGGTGCATGTATGTGCATATGCGTGTGAAGTAAATGGGTGTCTCAATCACTTACCACATAATTTGGGGTTTGCGTTTTGGTGTTTGTTTGTTTTAGAACAGGTTCTATTTAGTCCTGGCTGTCCTGGAACTGGCCTTCAGCTCACAGAGTTCCCCTGCCTTGGCTTCCCCAAGTGTACCACCACACCAGGCTTTCTCCACTGATTTTTGAGACAAGGTCATTCAGTGAAACTGGAGTTCACCCATTGGACTGCACTGGCTGTCCCACAAGCTTCAGGGGACTCAGTTCCGGTCTTGCTTTCACAGCAGACACCGACAACAGAGCCATCTTTAGCTCCTGTATGTCCGCTCTTGTGTAGACGTTAGCATTCATTTCTGTTGAGCGTGTATCCAAGAGTAGAAATAGGGTCAGAGATGGCAGATATTTAGTAGATACTGTCAATTTTCTAAAGTAACTGTAAGGATTAGTGTTCTGTGTGTCCTGTCAAGGCTGGCCTTGAACTCCAGCCACAACCTTCCCTGATTGAGGTACTGCCACTCCCAGACCTGACGCCATTTTGACTGTAGCTAGAGCTGGGCGTGCGTTAGTTTCCACAAGCACGCCTGGCCATTATTACTTCGTGGTGGAGGTTCCAGATCTTATGCTATGGTGCAAGAGAGAAAAGATTGAGACAGAAGAAGCAAACTCATGATTTGCATTTGACTTGATTGTAACATGCAGAACTGGAATTATTCCTTAACTAACAAGGCCACTGGATATAATAAACAGAATCAGCGCTGCTGGCTTTTTTAAGTAGGGGGTTGGGAAAGTTAACACCTCGTCCCTTTAAATGAACTTGAAGACAATTGGGCAGGCTTCAGAGAAGTGTCCCCCAGGTGGCTTGGTTGTATTGCTCTGTGGTGATGTATTGATTATGATACCTTTATTTGTGTTGTTTTTAATTTTGTGTATGTGTGCACGAGCTCAGGTGTCTGTGGGATGCTGTGTACACTAGAGTGCAGGTGCCCAGGGAGGCCAGAGGCATCGGATCCCCCTGGAGCTGCAGTTGCAGGCAGTCGTGAGCTCTGTGGTGTGGGTGCTGGAGACTGAACCTGCGGCTTCTAAGGAAACTGTTCATGCTCTTTATCTCTGCCGCCTCTCCATCCCCAGGTTCTGATACTTCAGCTTCAACCACAGACTGGCCTCTCCTTGTCACCAAATACTGGGGATACCCTACTGTAGTCCGTCTCTGTCAGCTAACTGTAGAGGTCTAAAGCAGAGATCAGCACTGGGCTAGTCAGCTTTTTGTCAGAGATAGAAAAGTTGGGTGTGGTGGTGCGCACCAGGAGGCAGAGGCAGGCAGCTGAGTTTGGAGCCAGTCTGGTCTACATAGTGAGTTCCCAGTCAGTAAAGACTATGTAGAGAGACCCCTCCCCCCCAAAAAAAAACAGATGAAAGAAATCAAATATGTGGCACCTGACTGTAATCCCAGCACTTGAGAAACAGAGGCAGGAAGATTGTCAGCAAGTTCTAGGCCAGCCAGAGCTATGTAGCAAGACCCTGTCTTTAAACAGAAAAAAGCTGGGTGGTGGCAGACGCCTTTAATCTCAGCACTCGGGAGGTGGAGGCATAGAGGCAGGTGGATCTCTGTGAGTTCGAGGCCAGCCTGGTCTACAGAGCTAGTTTCAGGACAGGCTCCAAAGCTACAGAGAAACCTTGTCTCGAAAAACCAAACAGACAAACAGAAAAAGGCACCCCCCTTGTAGCAGTTAGGAAGTAAAAGAAGAGAGGCCCTTGGTGCATGAGGCAGAGTGTGTGACTTCCCTTTAGGTTCCCTCTTAGTGCCTGCCACCTTCCAGTTCTGCCAAACTGAAGACCAAGCCTTTACTACATAGCGCAGAGCCATTGTGGGCGGGAGTATCTTAATGACGAGCCTCTCTAACATATGGTTGACTTCTTGGATTTTAGGCAGATTTCGGGCAGACAACTTGAACAAACTGAAGAACCTTTGCAGCAAGACCATTGGTGAGAAAATGAAGGTATGAGAACTAACGGGCTTGGGGCTGAAGTCGAGCTGGCGGATCTGTTCTTATTTATTATGTGTCTAAGTGAATGCCCATGTGTGTAGGGGTCCACGGAGCCAGAGGAGGGTGCCATGTCATTCATACGTATACATGTGCGTGAGCCAGAACCAGTGCAGAGCGCAGCACGAGGTCCGACTGGGAGTTCCTGATAGCGTGCTTCCTTAGACAGTATTCTGTTATACTTTGAGCTGTGAAAATGGTTATCAGTAAGTTTTATTTCTCTGGAACTTGTGATTAATCACTTACAGGTCAGCGATCCCATAGTCATTAGGACTTTTTTTTTTTAATTCATTATGTATACCGTGTTCTACAGGCCAGAAAAGGACACCAGATCTTACTCCAGATGGTTGTGAGCCACCATGTGGTTGCTGGGAATTGAACTCAGGACCTCTGGAACAGTAGGCAGTGCTCTTAACCGCTGAGCCATCTCTCCAGCCCTCATAGGACTTTTATACTCATGTGTACGCTACCTAAGTATCCTTCGGATCCTCTACACAGACACTGCTAGCCAAACCAAGCGTTTCACTGTGTGTGAGGACCAGAAATGGTGACTTGCAGTAATGAGTAGAGAAACTGGGAATACCCCCCGCTGCGTTTTGTCTTGTTGCCTTGATTGTTCCTCTTCTCACCTCCATCCATGTTTAACCCTGAGCCTGTTGCCCAGCGGTTCCTAGAGTGTTAACAAATTCCATCCTCAGGGCCCACCTTTGACTACCACGTTGCTTTTTTGATTTGTTTTTCCTTTGACCCATGGTTTTGCTACATAGCCCTGACTGGCCTGGAACTGGCAATATAGACCAGCTAGTCTTGATCTCACAGCAATCCTCCTGCCTCTGTCTCCCAGGTGTCTTGTAGTTCACGAGCATTTCAAAGACCTTCATGGTTCCTTGGCTGTTCTGTGTGTGGGAAGAGCTCTTCTCACTCTAGGATGTCAGCACTCTCAGCTGTCCGGGATCAGGAAGGAGGCCATGATGGAAAGGACTGGAAGCTGACTTCTGCCTTTCTTCCTGTTAACTGACTTCCCTACATGCTTCAGCTTACTTAATGTAACACGGTCTGATTAGTTTATAGGATGCGTTAATTTGGCATGCACTTCATAAAACAATGTCAGTTTTTATTTTTAATTAAATTGCCTTATCTTTCTTTTTCCCTGCAGAAAAAAGAGCCCGTGGGAGATGATGAGTCCGTTCCAGAGGACGTGTTGAATTTCGATGACCTTACTGCAGACACGTTAGCTGTAGGTTTCTGCCCTCTTCTAAGATGTCTCTGTTGTTGTCTTACCCTCATTCCCAGAGAGAAGAGCTGGGTCCACAGCCATGCAGCATCGTGGCAGCCTTGCATTCCTGTGCAGGACTGTGTTCCTAACTGCTCGGGTCATAGGAGATAGGTGGAGTGGGGAAAGGAAGGGGAATAAGAGAGAAGGTACCGGACTAACTCGTTGTATGTTAGCTCCATTTTCTGCTTTTTTCCATAAGGGAAGGCATTCCTCAATTTACTGCAGTTAAGCAGTGGGTTCAGGATGGTAACTTTCTGTTTTCGTCACCAAACTTTTCTTTGAAACCCCTAACACATAGCAAGAGTATAATATAAACCAGAGAAGCAAAGGCACTGTGCTCGGAGGCCTGGGCGGGGCTCGTTTCTATCCATCTTGATCTGGTAAGGGCTCCCCTGAGAAATCAGAGCACGGTTTGCAATAAGGGATACAAGACAAACTTAAGGCACAGTCTCTTGCTCCTAGTAAAATTGTTATCTTCCTGGAGAAGTTTGGATGGGAATGTATAATAGAGTGTTAAACTGGTTCAGTCTGGAAAATTAGAAGTGCAAATTAAGGGGAAATTCTTTTAGAGCCAGGATTAAACTCCTGGGATGGATATGAAGCACAAGGAAAGCCAATCTGCACATTTCTGGCCCCCGAAGAAAAGGCAAGTGCTCAAGCATTTTACGGCAGGACTGTCCGCCCTGTGCAATCAACCTGTGTTTTAAATGCATTCATTTTCAGTACTTACTGCTATTTTGGAGCAGGGTCTCATAGAGCCTAGGCTGGCTTCAAACTCATTATGTACTCAGGGTTAATCCTGACTCCTCCACCACTGAATGCTGGGTTACAGGTTGGCCTGGATTTTGCAGTCCTCCTGCCTTAGCCTCCTCATTGCTCAAATCAGCAGGTGCAGGGTAACATGTCTTATCCTTTTGTTTGGTTGGTTTTGGGGGGGTTGTTTGTTTGAGGCAGGGTTTTTCTGTGTAGCCCTGACTGGCCTGGAACTCACTCTGTAGACCAGGCTGACCTTAAACTCAGAGATCTACCAGCCTCTGCCTCTCAAGTGCTGGGATTAAAGGTGTGTGCCACCGCCACTCAGGTTCCAAGTCCATTTTTAAAATGCTACCACTGTGTGTCGTGTGGGAGATGGTTGGGTGCTACTTTATTGCTGCCCTGCCTCTGCTTAGTGGACTCTATACGTGGGTCTGGCTTGTTCTTCTGCAGGCTCTGAAAGTCTCACAAATTAAGAAAGTCCGGCTCCTTATTGATGAAGCCATCCAGAAGTGTGATGGGGAGCGGTTAAAGCTGGAGGCGGAGCGCTTTGAGAACCTCCGAGAGATCGGGAACCTTCTGCACCCTTCTGTGCCTATCAGTAATGATGAGGTAGGTGGGGCTGGGCCACGCAGGGGGCTTGCTTACTGCCTGGCGCTGTGGAAGGAGCGCCACTCAACACCGGCGCTCTGTCGGAAAAGCCTGCTTTTGTGTGTTCCCTCTGCCCACCAATTGAGCATTGCCGGAGTCAGATCCCAGCCTGATTGGGAAGTGGCAGAGACAGCAGGTAGGAGGAGACTCCTGGCACAGAAATCTCTTCTAAATGGGGCTGCTGTCTTCCACTGCGTGTTGCCCCTGGTAGCAGTAAGTCCTGTGGGAGGGACCTGCTAAATCAACCTAACCCCCTCTCACCCACCCCCCACTGGGAAGCCGCAGGTTGAAGGGAAATCTGCATGAGAAAAGTTTCCTGCTGAGCGGGAGCTTCCCCAGCACAAAGCTGCTCTGAGCCCCGGCTTTGTTCCCAGACACCCTAGCTGTGGCAGGGCCCATCTGTGCCTCTTTCATTCATTCCCTTGTGAACACTAAACTCGGGCCGGCTGGGGTTTGTGGAGGCCTTGGAGCCTGAGCAGACCGAGGTCAGGGCCCAGAGCCCACCCTCATGTGGCTCAGAGACCAGTGAGAGCCTACAAAGAAAAAAAAGTCCCGCATTCTCCTCTGTACCCCAGGTGATGCTGATTGTCAGAGGCGGTTCCCGCGCAGGATATTTGAGGAGCCGTTTAAAAGGGTAAAGAGAAAGTTTACACTAGGTCGCAGAGCAAATCAGGGTTCCCAGTTTGCCGACTAGGACCGCTTTTGTGACTTTGTAAATCGCTTGTCTGTTGAGCAGCGAACTCCCTTCCCCATTGGTTGTGTAGGAGACCGGGAGCTGACCTGTGTTTAGGCGATGCACGAAGGCGTTGCTGCTCTTAGTCATGTGTCCCTTCTCGGTTTGTGTCCTCAGGACGCAGACAACAAAGTAGAGCGCATCTGGGGTGACTGTACCGTCAGAAAGAAGTATTCCCACGTGGACCTGGTGGTGATGGTAGACGGCTTTGAAGGCGAAAAGGGAGCCGTGGTGGCTGGTAGTCGAGGGTACTTCCTGAAGGTAAGATTTGAGAGCCAGTAAGGAGTAAAGAAGGAATGGAAAAAAAAAAAAAGTCACCAAAAATGGTAATCACACTTAAAGAGGCTCACAAATCCGCCACTTGTACTCGGTGCCTGCCTGTGAACGTGTAGCAATTAGATGCAATTCTCTTTCTGAGGCAAGAGAGTGCTTACCCAGATTCCGGAGAACAAAGGCCACTCAGTGATCCTTCATAATGAATATGTTTTGCTGACTGAATCAGAACAGTCTTTGCCATTGAGGAGCTCAGTGTAATTGGACAGTCAGACAAGTAACAAAGAATCAAAACCCAGTGTGTAAGCCTGCGGTGGAAATAGACCCAGCATGCTTTGAGCCCTGGTGGGTGGAGGCCGCTGGCACAGATTAACCTGGGGCAGAGGGCATGTGAATTCAGAGAATCCTTCCGAAAGGAAATGGTAGGATACTTTTGTAAATTGTTGCACGCTTAAGCATTCTGCATTTACAAATGAGACTGATGCTTTAAGAATTAGCACACACAAACACCCGTCCGTGCGTCCTGCCTGCACAATTTCTTTACTTCGGTCTGTTTTCATGGGGCTAGGGTAGAGGTGGGAGGATGTGGAGACAAGGGCTTCAGGTTCACAGCAGTTCTCCCTCAGCCTGGCAGGACCTACGATTACTAGTGTGGGCCACCGCTCGAATCTCCTGAACAGAGAGAAATCGCCAGGCGGGGTGACATGCTGCTGGCCTTCGGTGTTGAGTCTATACTTCCGATCTGACTTGCATGGTTATCTGTGGTTGTGTGAGTGGAACTGAGCTGGAGAGGTGCTCATCATGCTAATTCCAAATACCTGTACATGCCAATTACCAGAGCAGTAAGGAGGCGAACAGCTACCGCATGGAGCTTAGGAAGAGAACAAAGCCCATTAAACCGCTCTTCTGGGCCATCGCTGCTGTCAGTTTCCACCATCTTAGCCACCAAGAGAAAGCCCTGTTAGTGAGGTGAGCCAAGTGCTCTTTCCCGAAGCTGAAGAACTCAAGAACTGAGTTGTATGTCAGCATCCTAAAACCAGGCCTCTACAGTTTAGGACTGAATAATTTTAAACAACATTGATTATCCTTTTAATACCTGGTATTGGAAAAAAAACTGTGATGTGAAAATTGATCTCTTTAGTTGAGTTCAATTAATATTGTAAATGTTTCCAAACATGAGTTTTTAATGGACCAACCAAATAAAATACCACATTAAACCAGTATCTCCTGGCTGGTGTTGCAGTTTGTAGTCTTAGTTTCCCTACGGGAGCCACTGGGTAGTCCTGTTGCCCTCTGTTACTCGACTGTTGGTTCTGGTTAGGGTGTCAGATGGGGGGCTGGTGACAAGACCCAACCCCAGGTGCTCTGTCCTCTTTGTCTGCTCCCTAGGGGGTCCTGGTGTTCCTGGAGCAGGCGCTTATCCAGTATGCACTCCGGACTTTGGGAAGTCGAGGCTATACTCCCATCTACACCCCCTTCTTTATGAGGAAAGAGGTCATGCAGGAGGTGGCGCAGCTCAGCCAGTTTGATGAAGAACTTTATAAGGTAAGTAACTTGGTAGACAGACTATCCATTGTGAGGCTCAGTGGTGACAAGCACCGTCTCCAGCACAGCTTTCTGCCATGGGAGAATGCTCTAGTGTGCCAGTATAGCCAAGGAAGCAAGCTCGCTAAGCTTATTTGTTGTTTGTTTGTTTGTTTGTTTGTTTGGTTGGTTGGTTTTTTGGTTTTGGCAAGATCTTTCTGAGTAGATAGGCTGACCATAAACCAAATGGGCCTTGAATTTCTGGACCTCCTGCCTCAGTCTACCGAGTATCAGACCCACAGGTTTGTGCTACTATGCTTAGTGCAACAGAAATGTATTTTTTTGAAGTTTTGGAGGCCAGTTTCCAAGATGAAGGTATTGGTGTCTTCTAATGCTTCTATCCTTGGCTTGCAGATGGCCAACCACCTGATCACTGTACCTGCTCACTGTTCTCAGATGGTCTTCTGTGTATTTCTGATCACTAATTTTTTTTGAAGGGTTTTGTTTTCTATCTGTCATGTGGTACCTTGGACTTTATGAAGGCTAGGCAAGTACCTACCACTGAGTTATAATCCCACCCATTTTATTTTGAGACAAAAGTTTAGTAAGTTGCCCAGGGTAGCTTTGAATTCACTTTGATTCACTTTGTAACCCAGGCATGCCTTGAATTTTAAATTGCCCTGCCTAAGCCTCCTGAGTGTCAAGGTTTATAGGTTTGCACGGAGAGAGTACTGGTCTGGGTAGTGGCAGTGGGCACATGGCTTTAATCCTAGCACTTGGGAGGCAAAGGTAGGCGAATCTCTGAGAGCTCAAGGCTAGCCTGGTGTAAAAAGCGAGTTCCAGGGCAGCCAGGATTGTTACATAGAGAAGACCTGTTTCAAAAAAGGGAGAGAGTATGTGTGTGTCCTGGAGTTACAAGAATGTGCCGCTATGTCCTGCTTGCTTGTTTGTGACAGTCTTATTGTGTAGTCCTGGCTGGCCTCACTCTTGGGATTTGGCTTCCTCTGCAGTGTATGGCACCACACCTCGCTGTTCGTAGAGTTATCTGGGTTTCTTTTATGGTTTGATGCTCTTTTGTTGTTACAGTTTTTATATTTATTTGGGTTGGGGAGGCTTATGCAATTCTAAGGCATGGAGGACAAAGAACAGTTTTCTCCTAAGTGGACCCTGAGGATTGAATTTAGATTACCAGGCATGATGGCAGGTGCTGTCCCTGTGAGCCATCTCACCAGCCCAGCAGGTGTTTAATGTCAGTTAATTTCAGTGTTAAAAGCCGTGTGCGGTTGGCACCTACAGTCTTAGCTAGTGTAGAGCAGAACCCCTCTAGGCTTCCCCCAGAAACTTGTGTAATGTCTTTAAATTGAGCACGCTCCATCACTAGGAGCTTAGAAGAGAAGCCCTTACCGGCTTCTTAGACAAGAGGACATTGGAAACGTGGTCTGACCTCACAGCCCTCTTCCTATGCCCTTCCACTCCTGACCCCAGACTAGAACCTTCCACGGAGCAAGACTGTACGTCCTGTGATCCTTGTGCCTTCTGTTTGAACCTGGGACAACCGGAGGAGTCAGTTGAGTTTCAGAATGTCCTCTGATGAGCTGACTCTAACATAAATACAGCTTCAGTCTGCCTGGCACTCAGACTTGGGTTTTGTTCGTTGGCATAAGGACTTAGCACACACTTGCTGAGTGCATAAGTAGATCCTGCACAAATGCCAGCATGGGCCCTTTAATATCATTTATATTTTGAAGTTGTTAAATAAGTTTTTTTAGGTTCCCTAATTTGGATTTCTTTGTTCTTTTAAGTGTTATTAGATTTTTTTTCTGTTTGTTTGCGGGGGTGTTTTGATCAATGCTGTATAGGCCTGGCTGGCCTCAAGCTCAAGGTTCACGCTTCAGCTTCCTGAGTGCTGGGAATTGTAGGCATGCACCATGCATTTCTTTGCTCCCTAGCAGGGGCTCCCTATCTTAGCATCTATTCCAGGCAGGAACACCCTTGTGTCCATCGCTGTCTTTCCTATGATCTTACCCAGTCTTCACTAGCCTGTGTTTCTCCTGCAGGTCATCGGCAAAGGCAGCGAGAAGTCTGATGACAGCTCCTATGATGAGAAGTACTTAATTGCCACCTCGGAGCAGCCCATCGCAGCTCTGCACCGGGACGAGTGGCTGCGGCCAGAGGACCTGCCTATCAAGTATGCTGGCCTCTCCACCTGCTTTCGTCAGGAAGTGGGCTCGCACGGCCGTGATACCCGAGGTATCTTTCGAGTCCATCAGTTTGAGAAGGTGAGTAGATGAGAGGAGGGAGAGTGGACTCTTTGTACTGTCCAGATCATCACAGGAGGGGCCTGATCACATGACCACAGTCCCAGAGCCCCACTACGTACAGCTTTCCCATTCATTGCTGATATCTTTGTGGGGAAGAGCCTGGAAAATTGCAGAAAGTAGCTTTGTGCACAGACTAGAACAAAGCTCCCTGAATCTTCTGTGCCAATCTTATGAGCTTTGTGACCTCCTAAAGAAGAGGAATGGTGGCATCCACCTCCCTAGACTGACTGGACAGCAAATGAGTATGCTAGGTACTTAGCACAGATGGTGACTGTAGAATCCATTGTCCTGGTTGTTGTAGTCCAGTCAGTTCGAGCACTGATCTCCTTTGGGGCCCAGCCTGGCCTGTCTCCCAGTGTGGGGCTAGCTCGCTACTAGAACGCCTCTACTTCAGCCCTTCAGTTCATGCAGCCGTCACTGCTGCCCTGTCTCCTTGCGTCCCCTGTACAGATTGAACAGTTCGTGTACTCGTCGCCCCATGACAATAAGTCGTGGGAGATGTTCGAAGAGATGATCGGCACCGCGGAAGAATTCTACCAGTCTTTGGGGATCCCTTACCACATTGTGAATATTGTCTCAGGTACGGAGCTCCACATCCCTCCGTTCTCCCCCCCTTCTGCATCTCACAGATCGCTGTCGCCAGCTGAGCCGCCCCACAAAGAGCTAGCTCTCAGCTCAAGTCATTAAAATATCACACCTTCTCCCTGGGAGTGTTTGGTGATGAGCTCTGAGTGTGACTTTGCTCTGGGGCTACGATGTGAAGTGGAGGGTTCTTGAGGTGTGCCGCAGAGACCTTCTGGAACCCTATCCGTCCTTCCTGAATCTAGGGTTCCTTTTCAGGCTCTTTGAATCATGCTGCCAGTAAGAAGCTCGACCTGGAGGCCTGGTTCCCAGGCTCAGGCGCCTTCCGGGAGTTGGTCTCCTGTTCTAACTGCACGGATTACCAGGCCCGCCGGCTGCGGATCCGATATGGGCAGACCAAGAAGATGATGGACAAGGTAGTTAAGCCCCCAGGGAAGTGGGCAGCGGGGCCTCTGCACAGGGCTCATTTTTCTTATTTTTCTTTCTTAAGAGTCTATTAGTTTTCAGTTCAGTCTAGAGCCAAAAGAAATTAGAAATGACTTCTCCTGAGTTAGGCCTGGGTTCTTAGAGACAGAAACCTAGCCTAGCCCTATTCTACAAGGTGATTCAAGCTTTTCTCTCTTTGCCTTTGTTTTCCTGAACTCCAGAGAAAGAGTAATCTCCGTTTCTCCACACAGAACAAGTTGGAGGCAGTGTCTGCCCTCTTTTCACCCAAGAAGGTCAGGTTGTAAGCTCATCTCTTAAGCAGTCTTCAGAGCTGGCCTTGTGGCCCACGCCTTTAATCCCAGCTCTTGCAAGGCAGAGGCAGGCGGATCTCTGTGAGTTCGAGGCCAGCCTGGTATACAGATCTGTATGTTCCAGAACAGCCAAAGCTACACAGAGAAACCCTGTCTCAAAAAAATAAACAAACAAATAAATAAACAAACCCAGTTTTCAGACCCTGATCTCTCCTGAGTTGGTTTGGGATGGGTTAAAAGGAGGACCAAGCTGGTGGTTTCTTCCTTCCCACCAAATCCTCTGAAATACTGGAACCTACTATCTGTCATGCATGCAAGCATGAGGAGTCTTCCAGGGTTACCCTGCAGGCAGTGAATACAAAACAGTTAAAGTTTTACAAAGCTGGAAATGGGTGAAAGCCGCGCTTTGGATTGGGGAAGGAATGGCTGAGTGGCTAGTTCTGGTCGTCAGGAAGATCAGCTGAGGATTGGGTTTAATGTTCCCCACGGAACCTGCTCTTCCCAGGTGGAGTTTGTCCATATGCTGAATGCCACGATGTGTGCTACTACCCGGACCATCTGCGCCATCCTGGAGAACTACCAGACAGAGAAGGGCATCATTGTGCCGGAGAAGCTGAGGGAGTTCATGCCACCGGGTACAGCTCCATCTTCACACTTTTCTGAAGAGGCCCTTTGCAGACTGTACCCCATTTTCATATGAGATATGGTCCCCATACTTTTGCCTACCCCACGGTGCTGGGAATGTAGCGTGGGTGTCGTACACAGATCCTAAACTCAGACTGGGGAAGAAAAGAGTAGAGAAGTCCCTCCTTGGGGGTACCCCTTCACTGAAATAATTATTGTCTACAGTCTTCATTGAGGTCCATGGGCTTTGACAGAAATGGCAGGTCACTTACTGGGCTCTTCCCTCGCAGGGCTCCAGGAACTGATCCCATTTGTGAAGCCTGCACCCATTGACCAGGAGCCGTCTAAGAAACAGAAGAAGCAGCATGAGGGCAGCAAAAAGAAAGCAAAAGAGGTTACCCTGGAGAGCCAGCTGCAGAACATGGAGGTCACTGAGGCCTGAGCGCTCCAGTCCTCAGTCTCCAGTGTGCCAGACTTCCTTTCTGTCTGCCGGGATCTCTGACCTGCCTTGGAGCAGGGAGGCCGAGTACCACTCCTCACCCTGTCCCATCTGACTGCACAGCCGATGGGGAACCATCTGCCATGTACCAAGCAGGCGTTCCCGTGTCCTCGCATGGGCCAAGGGTCTCCTCACTGATGACTGCTGAACCATGCAATAAAGCATTTCTGGGGAAGGCGTGACTTCCTCAGTCTGCTCCCCAGGCGTGAGCCCTGTCTCTGCTGGGTCTCCCAAATAAGGCTGCTCTGCGTAGTGCAGGAAACCTGGAATCGTGACACACGTTTTCAGGACAAGGATCATGATTCTCTGTCAATTCACTCCTGCCTAAAGGCAAGGAAGCTTCGAGACCAGTATGGTGGAAAAGCCTGTTAGCATTTACATTCCCTAGGAAGGGCTCCTTGGAATGGGGAAGGCTGGTCGTGGTAGCTGACACTCAGCATGAACCGTGGTTATGAGCAGCAACTTCTGTGTTTATAGCTGTCCGCATGTGGGGAGACTCACCACACAGCAGTAATTTAGTGTCAGAGGCAGGGCAGAGGAGTGTAGTTCCTCTGTCCTCAGGGACTCCCGCTGTGCCCTAATAGCTGGGCACCTGCACCCTGGGGAAAGTAGTATTCAGGCTTTCTTCCTTCCCTGGCTCCCTTTCATCTGTGATCTGGATCCCCGACTCTAATGACACCCTAGGTCAGTCTGGTGCTTGTCTCCTGGCAGGGTAAAGCGCCTCCTCTAGATGCTCCCTTTTATCTTCATATGGTCCCAGAAGGTAGGGTGGGGACGTGATTATACCCATCCCAGAGTGGGAGAGTGAGGTTGTGTGGCCAGGTGGTAGTCCGGCTCAGAGTGGCCGGGTTTGTCTCTTAGGGAGATTGGGAGCTCAAGTGTGCCCTGGCCTGTGACGGGCCTTTAGCTCAGCTCACCTCTGCTGCTTGGCCCAGTACCAGTCAGGGAAAGAGCCCGGTGCTCTGCTCCTGCTAGGGGGTGGTCCTGTCAACCTTGCTCTTGGGTGCTGCAAGGCTGACCACCAAGGCTCTATTGCCTGCCGTGCCAGCTGGGGGCCTCCAGGCAGGTCCCATGGCCCATTGGCCTCAGCCCTGGGAAAACAAAGCCTGGGCACGAGGACAAAAGAGCAGGCTGCTCCCATTTGTCATTCAGGGCCAGAAATTCCCATTCCCATAACCTTAACATTCAGTTTGAAGAAAAGCAGCCTGAACCGTGATCGGGAGGCTAGGCTGCCCCGCTTCAAAGTCTATTAGGAATGTCTAGGTGGCCCCGTGTCCATCTTGGGCCTGGCCGAGGTCTCCATGGCTGCCTTCCCCACTTCTATATCCTGTCTCCTAATGCCTACAGCCTTCTGGCACAGGGTGCTTTCTGCTCTTGCTGGATCAGCTCTTGCCTCCCCTGCACTGACTGACTTCCTCTTTACCTCGCTAGTTTTCTGTAGCTGCTGTATTTGGACTCCAGACGACCTGAACAGTTAGTTAGTCATTCTTCCCACACCGGTCTTCCTCTGGTGAGCCATGTGGTCTGTTTCTTAGTTTGAGTTTGTTTGTTTGTTTGTTTTCTTCGAAACAGGGTCTTACTATGTAGCCCTGGCTGTCCTGGAACTAGCTCTATAGACCAGGCTGGCCTTGAACTCACTCAGCTCTGCCTGCAGGTGTGCGCCACCATGCCCACCTGCCAAGTTAAACAGATGTGTTCCTCCTTCTTGGAACCAGAGGAGAGAGATCTTCCTCACGAGAACCTGTTGGCAGGTGGGCATGCCCTCTGACCCTCTTGCTAAGCTCCCTGGGAGCGGAGCTTACGGAGTGAATAGGACACAGTCTCAACTCCCTCTCTACTGGGAGGGTGTGGCTTCCTCTCCTCCAGAGCAAACCAGACTCCTTTGCTGGGAGCACTGGCCCTGGCTGATGCAAGCCTTGTTTAGGATGGGCTGACCCATCTGGAGGCTGAGCAGTTGGGAAGGAGCCCAGATAACCTTGACTCCACCCGCAGTTGCCTCCGCAGCCTCCAGCAGATGCCCTCATCCCTGGCACTTCCACTGCCCCATCTCCAACCTCAGCTACCCAGGTTACCTCAGCAAACAACCCCCAGAGGCCCTGTGGTGTGAGTCAGAGCCCTGAGTCCCTTAGTAGCTTTTGGTTCCCACACCCAGGAATCCAGGTCCCAAAATGCAGGTCTATGTGCATCAAGTAAGCTGTTGGGACCTGATGTTTGTCCTGGCTACCAGAGAGTCAACTACAAGTCAGGCTTCAGAGGATTCTCAAAAGTTGGGCAGGCACGTTGGACCCAGTGCTAGGACCACCTGAGCTCAGCCTGCTGTGCAGACCACCCCCAGTCAAGCGAATGCTCCCCTAGGCTGACCCCTCACTCCCGGGAACAGACTCCCTACAGTCTGCCCAGCTTTACCTCCGCTGAAGCTTTTCCCATTTCTGCTGGGTCCACAGGATACCTCCCCCCGAACTCCGGTACTCCTACGGGGGGGGGGGGGGGTGCCTAGGGCAGTCCTGGCTGAGCTCCCAGGATAAGTCTGACAGGCAGAACTGGGATGGGCCCCAAAGAAATGTGTTGCATGTCACAGCCTGTGCCAGGATGAAGGGCCTCTACTACTCTCCCAGTCACCTCCCAGCCTGGGGTTCCTCAGCCCATCCCAGACAGGCGCAAGAGGGGTGCATCCTCGCGGCCCCCACCTACACCAGGGCCTGACTGAGCTTAAGGCTCCGCCTCTGACGTTGCCCTTTTAAGAGCCCTCCCAATGGGGGCGGGGTACTGCAGGCAGAGTCTTGCAGAAACCCTGCGCTCTGCAGCTCCCCCACCAAGGTGCCTGGAAAGACCTATATCCCAGTTCTCCAGGCTTTGGTCAGAGGCAGAGGGTCCGGGGGTCTCTGAGGGAACAAACCCCCTTTCCTGGCGGTACGGATCCTCCCTAGCTGCTCTCACGGGCTGGTTTGAAAACCCTGCATTTTGGAGTCTCATATCCCTTAGTAAGATGGGTCCCCACCCTCTCGCCTACAGGAGCCTGCTGTCAGAAACAGTCTGTGAAATTACATTTGCTGAGGTGTAAATTGCTGATAAGAAGGTATGACCCTTAAGGGACAATTGGATTTTAAATCCTGAAACTGAAGAATTAAGCTCCGAATTGAGAATAGCATCCACCCCTTCCATCTTGTGTCAGGGAAAAAAAAAAATTCTTTTTATTATTTCAAATAACCCCTATCCTTGTGCCCAGTGTTTCATACTCTGTCTCCTGGGTCTTATTCTTAAGCTAGCTTTCTCAAATTTCCTCTCCTCATCCTCTCCTCTGTCCCCTCTCCCCCAATATTAACCTGATTACCCTGTCCCCCATCTTTTGACGGCATCCTAGCTGGTTTTATTTTTATTTTTCAGATTCCTATCAAGAGATTCTTGCAATTCTACCGCCTCATCAGTATCCCCAGCCCTCTGGTGTCTCCCCCTTAGGGGAATGTGGAATGTCTCAGATAGAAGAAAGTTGAGTTGCAGAGGGAAGGTTTGAGTTGAGGCTAAGGAAGTAGCCTGGGAAAAAACAGCACCTGGCTGTTTCCATAAGCATCTGGGACCTTGTTTTTCCAAATGCCTGGTCTTCAGCAATGCTCAGGACTCCCAAGCATGCAGACTGAGCCTCTCCGGGATCGCAAGCCCCGAATCCTTACCTGACCGGCCCTTGTCCCCACAATATGTCCATGTGTATCCCTGCCCCAAACACCCAGGACTTACCCTTGGCAGTTTCCTGCTCTGCATCTCAGGCCAGTCTGCACCGAGTTCTCATGGTGAGATCTGCTCATCTGCTGGTATACAGACCACAGGTCCCCTGCAGACACGGCTGCCTTAGAGTGCCAGAATAGCCGGTGATGGGTCAACCAAGATCCTCCTCTGGGAAGGGCTGGTGACGTGGCTCAGCTGGGAAAACCACTTACCTACCACCAGGCATGATGAATAGAGTTGGATCTGCAGGACTCAGATGTGGAGGGAGAGGACCAGCTCCTGCAGGCTGTCCTCTGACCTCTGAAAGCATACACATATACACACAGTGAATAAGTAAAGGGGGGTTCCCTTTCCCATTTTCATAGAAAAATCTTAGCGAACACGGTCTGGCAACAGCAGCTGTCTCAGTCCACACCAGACTGGTTGGTCAGACCCAGTGTCTCGCCAGAACTTCATTCATGTGTTTTCTGCCTATGCACTACCTCCTCCGTCTCTGTGGCAACCTTAACAGCTAAGTTATTAACAGCTTTGCGGTTTTCTGCACAAGCCTCAGCCCCAGGCTCCGCCTTATCCTTGCTGTGCTCAGGGACCACAGCCAACCTCAGCTGACATTTGGGATGGACCTTAACGTCGTTATAGAATACTAGTTTTTTAAAATTATTTTTATTTTATATGCATTGTATGTCTGTATGAAGGTGTCCAACTCCCTGGAGTTGGAGGTACAGACTGGTCAACTGCCGTGTGTGTGCTGGGAATTCAACCCGGGTCCTCTGGAAGAGCAGCCAGTGCTCTTAACCGCTGAGCCATCTCTCCAGCCCCAGAATGCTAGCTTTTTAAGTCATCCCTAATAAATATCTTGGGCACTGTTGGGGCGTCAGGCCTGCTGTCTCTAGGTACAAGTGGCAATAAGGATGCAGATTTGAGGCTAAGGGGACACCCAACCGCTTCCCAGATGGAAGTTCCAGGCATGAAGAGACACCTGCCAGACATCTGTGCCGTCTGCCTATCAATTCGTTTACTTGCTCATTTGATTCATATTTCCTGAGTGTCTACTATGTGTCAGGTCACATACTAGACGTGAGGTGTTTGGGACACAGTCTCCCCAGTCCTGTGGATAACAGCTGTGCACCAAGTAAATGACAGGTGCATGCCCTGTGTAATTGCTAATTGCCAGACATGAAGAAGGGGGCATTTAAGACTCTTCTGTTCAGCAACTGGGAAGAGGTCCAGTATCCATAACAGAATGAGGCATAGAGGGAGAATCTAGGCCACTTTATGGGTTAAATATTTTGGGGTTTTTTTTTTTCAGTGTGCAACAGGGCAGGATTCTCAGAAGGAAAGCAACATACTCAAACTTCATTGTGAAATGTTACTCTCTGAGCTAGTTCCAGGACAGGAACCAAAAAGCTACGGAGAGACCCTGTCTCGAAAAATCCAAAGAAAGAAAAAAGAAATGTTACTCTCTGTGAAGGACACCAGGAAAGGTCCTTAAATCATATAAATCCTTTGAGGGCCTGGTGGCTCACACCTGGGTGCAGAGGCAGGTGGGTCTCTGTGAGTTCAAGTCCAGCCTGCTCTACATAGTGTGTTCCAGAACACCAGGGCTGTGTAGACAGACCCTGTCTCACAAAATCGGGAAAAGCCAAACCAAAATATAGATAAATCCAAAGTGTGGCCCCTTAACAAGAAAATAGGCCTGGACCCTTTAGACTGTGTCATTTAAAAGAAAGAGGGAAAGGGGAAGTGCCATGTGGGGCAGAGAGGTGACTCAGCGGGCAAAGGCACTTGCCAAGCCGTGACGACCTGAGTTGGGCTCCAGATCCCAAACTGACCTTTGACCTCCACGGCACATTATGGCGAGCATGCGCCCACACTCATATAACACATACATACCAAGCATACCGGTAATAATAAGTTAAAAGGCAGCACACGACTAGACACTATGCACAAAAAAACGGCTTGAAAGCAGAAACTTCAAAAGATAGTTAAGAGTTTCACTTGGACTGGGCATGAGTTCATGCTAGGAACTCTCATTCATGCTCCTGGTTGTGGCCATGGCAGAGCCTCTGTGGATGAACAGGGGAAGGGAGCTGCGCCTGCATCTCTGGTGCAGCCTGCTGAGGGGCCCAGAGTAGAGGTAGTCCAAAAGCTGTGGGAAATACGGCGGTGCCGACAGTTGTTGAACGTAGGGAGAAAGTATGTATGATAGCATCCTTTTTAACTTATTTTTTCGAGACAAAGTGTTATGTATCCCGGGCTAGCCTTAACCTCCCTATTCAGCCAGGATGATTGCCTTGGCCTTCCCGACCCTCCTGCCGCCACCACTTAGGTGCTGAGACCTCAGGCTTGTATCACTGAGCCCAGTTTCTGCAGTGCTGTGGTCTGAACCAGGGCTCCAGGAATGCTAGACAAGCGTCCCATTGAGCTCCATTCCCAGCGTGTCTTGTTTTGTTTGCTTTTGAGACGGGGGTTTCCTGGTGTGGCTCTGGCTAGCCTGGAACTTGCTATATAATCCATGTTGCCCTTGAACACAGTCCTGGGATCAAAGGTATGTGCCCACCACACACTTTTTCTCATCCTCTGACTCTTTATATTCTTCCCATCCTCTCTTCTCCAATATTCCCTGAGCCTTGGGTGGGGGTGGGCTGATCCAAACGTTTAAGGCTGAGCACTCGACAGTGTCGATTCTTAGCAGTTTGGCCGGTTATGAGCCTCTGGATTAACTCTGGAGAAACTTCTCTAGCCAAAGTTGAGAGCAGCACTGCTAACCCCTGGATATAAACATAGCTGTTTAGAAGGCAGCTTGACAATGTGACCATTTAGCAAAGCAAGTGGCCTATGTCCTTTCCAGCCAAGGGCTTTTGACCAGGCTTACAGTACCTGACATAAATTTGCTAGTGTGGGAGGGACCTCGAATCCAATCAGAAATTAGCTGATTACCCCATAACTCTCGTGCCACTATCGTGCCAGTGGGTACATCGTGTAGCGTTCAGGGTTTACCGCTGAGTGAGCCCACTGCTGACCTTTCTCCCCGGTGGCCTGTCCAGCACCTTCTGCACTATGAAAGTTGGCCAGCAGGGAAGAAGTTTGCAGGTCAGTTCCAGCCAGAATCTTCTACGTCCTATAACCAAGGTGCGCCGTGTCTTCAGCAACAGCACCTTTTCATTTTTGTTTGCTTCCTATTTTGAGGCAGCTCTCACACTATAGCCTTGGCTGGCTCGCTCTGTAGACCAGGTTGGTCTCATAGAGATCCACCTGTCTCTGCCTCTCTAGTGCTGGGATTAAAGGCATGCGCCAGCAACAGTTGGGTCTACCATCCTCTTCTGGTGGGCAACCAAGAGCAACAGCCATAAGCTGGGTTGTTTGGGGAAACTGTGGCCTTCCTGAGAGGTGTACAACACCTGGAACTGAAATTTTTATTTCATGCAGGGTCATGTGTTCAAACTCCACATTAACACACACACACGCACACACACACACACACACACACACACTGATTTATTTATGCATTTTGTGTACACGAATGCCCCGTCTGCCTGCAGGCCAGAAAGGTGCATCAGACGGTTGTGAGTCACCATGTACTTGCTGGGAACTGAACTCAGGATCTCTCTGGAAGAGCAACCAGTGCTCCTAACTGCTGAACCATCTCTCCAGCCCACATACACATTTCTCTAATTAAATTGCTTTAATTTAATTCTCTAATCTAATTTAGATAACTTAGTAGGTTTCCATAAGGGTTTTGGCTAAGCCGTGCCCCACCCTCCCCTCTCATTTATCCCCTCCCCCATTCCCACTTAAACCTTTAATCCCCTATTCATCCTCACCACTTTCTCAGCCCAGGTCATTCTCGAGAATTTACACTTAAATTGTGTGTGTGTGTGTGTGTGTGTGTGTGTGTGTGTGTGTACAGGACCAGATCATTCTGGTAAGTTCTTTAAGAACTTACATTTAAAAATTTTTATTATTAGGGGGGGTGGGGGTGGGGCTTGCCGCAGCATGTGTGAGGAGGTCAAAGAACAATTTTGTGAGTTTGTTTTCTCCTACCTTCGTGTGTGTTCCAGGCTTCAAGCTTGGGTCTGTAGTGTCATCAGGTGAGCCAGTTCCTTCCTCTCCCTCCCTCCCTCCCTCCCTCCCTCCCTCCCTCCCTCCCTCCCTCCCTCCCTCTCTCTCTTTCTTTCTTTCTTTCTTTCTTTCTTTCTTTCTTTCTTTCTTTCTGTGAATTAGTTACTTTCCTAATTCCCTGATAAACACCATGACCAAGGCAGCTTGTAGAAGGAAGGGTTTATTTTGGCCTACAGTTCCGGAGGTATAGTCTTTCTCTGCTATTCTATCAGCGCAGCAGGAGCAGCAAGCTGAGCGCTCCCGTCCTGTCCTGACTGCCCTAGATCTCCAGACATAGACCGGGCTCTAAAGTCTCAAAGGCTACCTCAGTAACAAACTTCCTCCAACAAAGCTGACCCTCCTAAGCCTCCCACAGAGTGCCATCAGTGGGCACCAAGTGTTCAAATGCCAGAGAGGACCCCTTCCCCCCATTGAAACCGCCATGGTGTGTGTGTGTGTGCTCATGTGCTCACGAATACATGCACACAGAAGTCAGAAAACAACCTCAGCTGTCCGTCCGTTCCACAGGTTCAAGCTTTTCAGGTTGCTGATTAGATCTGCCAGTTCCCACCTTCCCAGTGCTGGGACTATAAAAGTAAACAGAAATGCTTAGTTATTTTTCTGTGGGTCCTGGGCTTGGAACTCAAGCCTTCAATGCAAGGCAAGCAGCATTTTACCTACTTCCCTCCCGACCCAGCTGCTTCAGAAACACCCTGCCTAAGTTAGCATTAGAGCCAGGGCCATGCCTTATCCCAGTGTGTGCTTGCCATAGGCCTAGAGACTAGTCTTCGATATAGTTCCCAGCACACCACACACACACCTTTTTTTTATATTTATTTATTTATTATGTATACAATATTCTGTCTGTGTGTATGTCTGCAGGTCAGAAGAGGGCACCAGACCTCATTACAGATGGTTGTGAGCCACCATGTGGTTGCCTGGAATTGAACTCAGGACCTTTGGAAGAGCAGGCAATGTTCTTAACCACTGAGCCATCTCTCCAGCCCCCACACACACCTTTTTGAGTTAGGGTTTAGCTATATTGTATGGACTGACCTGGGACTCTGATTCTTCTGCCTCAGTATCCTACCTGAGCCTCCAAAAGTAGCTGAGATTACAGACATACAGTATATTCTCTTAGGTCTGTCAGACTTCATTGGACCTGGGTAGGAACAGGGAGGCAGAAGACCCAGAGTTCCTTATACCTGAAAATTTCCATGAGGCAAGCAGCCCTTCTAGGGGGCTCAACAGCACGGTCACCCCATTTTGAGTCTCCGGTGATGCATATAAGACTTGCAATTTTCCCTCCTGTTCCAGGAAGGTGGAAAAAGCTGAGGGGTGAGAGGAGGCAGCTGTCTGTCCCCCTAAGGGGTTGAAGCTAGGGGGAGATTAAGTACTATTTGCCAGCTGTGTCCAGAGATGAAAGAAGGGTTCCTTACACACCCCAACCTGTCTTCCTTGAGCAGAAAGGCCGCTCGCTTACTTGGAGGAAGAGCTGGAGGCCCCGAGCCTTCCCTGGCAGCCCTGGCCTCCTGGCTGGGTTTCAGAACCATGGCCACATTCCAGAGTCCAAGTTGCTCTTTCCTCTACCCGAAAGCTCATTTTGGTAGCACAGGGAGCCAGATGAGCAAAGAGCTACAGTTTCTGCATGCGTTGGCTTGGGCCTTCATCAAAAACGAGTCTCATTACCCAACCCCAATTCAAAGGATAATTAACAGACGGTATAATTTCCAAGCATTCTCTGCACCACATGGCTATTAAATGAAAAGCAAAATGCCCACACAATCCCTAGATCCTCCCAAACAGGAGTCTGAGGAAGTCAGGAAAGGCAGAGCCCTGGGCAGACCACTTACACCAATCTGGAGGGACTTTGTCCAGGGGAAGGAAGTTCATCTTGGGTTAGATTGTAGGTTACTCCAGGGGTCCTCCTCCAACCCTACCCACCCACCACTCTCAGGAAAACAGTCTAACACAGCCTTCTACCCAGCTTCTCTTATAGTCCCTGCAGAGGAAGGAAAACTGGCTTGTCATTTTGGACATGGCTGTGAGGCCACATGGGGTTCTCGGGTCTATCTAGAGCAAAGGTGGGAATCCTTTACTGTGACCTTGCTGTGACCAGAGGGCAACCATGAAAGACGGCATCTGAGTCAATGCTCTTCCAAGCAGATCCCTAAGGATCCCCGAGGTCCTCAAAGCAGCCCAGGGATTCTCGGTTGGAGTGACAGGAGAAGGGGAAGACACAGGCTCCATTCTTTATCCCAGACATCTGCTTCCTAGCTGAAGACTGGGGTCAGAGAGATGGCTCAGGGGAAAGTGTGTTCTGTCCAAGCCTGGCACTCGGGGTCCAAGGCCTGAAACCCTCTGTGGAAGGAAAGAAACAGTTCTCAAACGTTGCATTTGGTTATGGCACATGCCTTTGATCCTCAGGGGCAGAAGGAGGCTGATCTCTGTGAGTTCAAGGCCTGCCAAGGTTACAATAGTGAGACTCTGCCTAAAAAAGAAACAAGAAAACAAAAATAAGGAAAAAAAATCACACACATGCAATAAAACAAAGCAGTGAAAAATTCAAAAACATTACATGCAATAAATCAAAAATTTTTAATTAATCAATTAAATTAATTGGGGATTAAATGAAACAGAGATTCACTATGCAGCCTTGGCTGGCCTCAGACTCACAGAAATCTACCTGCCTTTACCTTCCAAGTGAGTACTGGGATTAAAGGTGTGTGCTACCATGCCTGGCTAAAAAAAATTTTAATTTTTTATGTATAGGGGTATTCTGCCTGCATGTATGTCTGTGCACTATGCCAGTGTAGGCCAGAAGAGGGGATTGGATCCTCCAGGGACTAAAGTTACAGCTGGTAAGGAGCCACCATCTAGGAACTAGGGTCCTCTGGAAGAGCAACCAGTGCTCTTAACCACTGAGCCACTCCAGCCCCTAAAGTTTTTTATGGGAAAGATCTTCCACTATAGCCCATCCTCCCCACTCAGTCCAGTACTGGAGATAGAATCAAGAGCGTTGAGTAGCTAGGCAAATACTGAGCTCTATTCCCAGCTTGCCAATTACACTTTTGTTTTCGTTTCTGAGACAGGATCTCCTGCAGCCAGAATACCTAGCCAAGGTTGATCTGATCCACCCGCCTCTGCTTCCCAAGTGCTGGGATCTTAGGCCTGAGTCACCGGACTCAACTTAAACCTTTTATTTTATTTTATTTTATTTAGTGTGTGTGTGTGTGTGTGTGTGTGTGTGTGTGTGTGTGTATGTGTGTGTGTGTGTGTGTGCTTGCTTGCTTATGGAGTATAGCAGTTGATATTTGTTTTTTGTTGGTGGTGGTCTTATTATTTGTGTTTTGGCTTGGGGTTTTGTTTTTGTTGTTGTTTTGTTTTGTTTTAGCTATCCTGGAACTAGCTCTTGTAGACCAGGCTGGCCTCAAACTCATAAGAGATCCACCTGCCTCTGCCTCCTGAGTGATAGGATTAAAGGTGTGTACCACCACTGCCCAGCTGGTATTTGATATTTTTGAGACAGAATCCAACAAACCTTCACGGCATCAGTTAGGCTGACCAGCGGACTCTTAGGATCCTCCTGTGTCTGTTTCCCTGACACCGAGAGGACAGATGTGCGCTACTGTGCCCAGCCTTTTAATTAATTCATTTCTTTTTATTTTAGAGACTATAATATAATTACATAATGTCTCCATCTCTTTCCTCCCCTCCAGCCTCCCCATATACCCTTCCTTGCCCTCTGACAAGCTCAGGCTTCTTTTTTCATTGTTGTTGCATGCATATACACATTTATGTATACATGTATGCTCCTATAAACAACCTGCTCCATCTGTATAACGTTACTTATATTTTTCAGGGCAGACCATTTGGTATTGGATAAGTGCTGGTACTCTTCCCTGGCAAAGACCATTTCTCCCTCTCTGAATTCCTTAGTTGCCTGTAGTTCTTTGTGTAGGGCTGAGGCCTCCTGGTCCTCTCCTGTCTACTTTGGCGCGTCTACTATTGTCCTTATTCAGCTCATGTTTGGGCAGTCGCGTTGGGGTTACTGTGTTTATGGGGTGTTGGGAATCCAAACTCAAGACCTCATTCTTGCACAGTTGTCGTTGTGTGATGTTAAGCTCTTAGGACTCTTTCGGGGGGCACCCGCCACCCAGCTCCCAAATGAACCACACGAGAAGTCTTATCCTTAGTTACAAACATCCAGCCTTAGCTTGGCTTGTTTCGTGCTGCTTTCCTTAACTTAAATTACCCTGTCTACCTTTTGTCTCTGGGCTTTTCCCATTCTCTTACTTCTGTAAATCTTCCTCTGACTCCATGGATTGCTGTGTAGCTGGGTGGCTGGTCCCTAATGTCCTCCTCCTTCTCTAGCTACTTCTCCTTCCCTCTTCTCCCAGATTTTTCCTCCTATTTGTCCTCTCTGCCTTCCAGCTTGGCCTATCCTTTCTCTTGCCTCACTATTCGCCATTCAGCTCTTTATTAGACCATCAGGTGTTCTAGACAAAGCATCACAGCTTCACAGAGTTAAACAAATACAACATAAACAAAAGTAGCACACCTTAACACAATATTCCCGACAAAGCAGTTACTTGACTGCCGGAGCCATCTCCTGGAACCCGGATCAGATCGCCACCTACTCTAAGCTTCTGGAAATCAATTACTTTACTGACAAATCATTCTGTAAAAGAGAAATTGACCAAGGTCACATAGATAGGATGTGAGGGTTGGGGACAAGACTGGAAACCCTCAGTCTCCTTCCTCAGACAATCTGACACCCCCATTTCTCAGGGTGTGAGAGGGAGAGAGGCTCTCTGACTTGCCCAGCCTTACTTACTGGCTCTTTGGGACCAGATTCTTGTACGTACCCCTCTCGTGGGTTTTTCATACCCCTTCCGGAAGAAGGTCCGTGAAGGGCTCAGAAATCCCGCACAATGTGACTCTGTGTAGTCACAAAACTGCAGTAGAAGGAGGACAGACGTTGGACATTGATCTGGAGGGACCAGGGGGCCTGACTATAGATCAGTGGAGCCACGTGTCCTAAGACCCCGGAAGCCCGGGTCCTCCTCTGCAACCAGCTCTCGCTGGGCCTAGAAATCCGGCAGTTGTTAGTGTATTTGCTGTTCTGGAGCTCCTAGTTTACCTCTCCTGAACTGCCCAAGTGGTACCCAAGATGTATCGAAGGTGTGCTTTTTGGAGGCATCCAAGTAAGATTATAACTTCTGGGATCTGGGGGTGTCTTTGTAAGTGTTGAACAAAGTCTTTTTAGTTCTGTCTGCCCCCCGCCCCCCGCCCCACGAAGGCCTTCAGAAGATTTTGAAAGGGGGCTGGAGAGATGGCTCAGCGGTTAAGAGCATTGCCTACTCTTCCAAAGGTCCTGAGTTCAATTCCCAGCAACCACATGGTGGCTCACAACCATCTGTAATGAGGTCTGGTGCCCTCTTCTGGCCTGCAGGCATACACACAGACAGAATATTGTATACATAATAAATAAATAAATATATATAAAAAAGAAGATTTTGAAAGCGCACTACTAGCTCTAGAGTGCGACGCGATTGTCATTCCCTGTGTGGCTTCTGATTGCTCATTCCTCTTTAAGCTGTGGTAGGGATCCAGGACTGGCCGAAAGCATGTCTGATGAACTGGGAAGAAAAATGCTACCAGCGGCGGGAATCTTCGAGCATCTATCTGTGCAGAAGAGGGCGCTGGGTGGGACCCACCTCCTTCGGCGCGTTGGGCGTCGCCGCTTTAAGACGGCGGCGGCGCGAGCAGGTCTATGGTAATGAGCTGCCGCCACCGCCGCTCTGCAGAGCTTGCCCGCCGCCGGGGAGGCGAGGGAACGCGGGTCTGGGCCCGGGTCCGCGGCGACCGGCAGTAGCCGCGGCGAGGACGCGGGGAGCGAGAGGGTGGCGCAGGGCGGTCTTTGGCAGCCAGGCCCGGGCCGGAGCGTGCGACTCCGCAGGCGCAGGTGGGCGATCTCGCGCGGGCAGAGGGGACACCCTAGGTCTCGGGAACCGGGGACCCGGCAGAGCCAGGGGTCCTCGCGGCCCGCGGGAGCAGGTGGAGAGCGCCCCAGAACGCAGGTGGAGGCGCAGCGTGAGCCCGCAGTGGTCGCGGTGACTCGGGAGCTGGGCGGGCTTCGAGAGTAGGGTAGCCCGGCGCATCGTGGGGCACAGCGCGCGGCGCTGCCGAGCCATCTAGGTGCAGGCCCTGCGGGACGCACAGGTGGACCCCGGGGACCGGCGCCCTGGCCCGGGCATGAGGCGCGGCGGGGCCGGCAGGAGCCGGAGGAAGAGCCGCCGCGGCTGTTGACCCGGCTGGCCGGGAACGGGGAGAGATGCGGAGCCGGGCTGCCAGCGCCCCCCTCCCAACGCCGCTGCTGCCGCTGCTACTGCTGCTGTTGCTGCTGCTACCGCCGTCGCCACTACTGGGAGATCAAGTGGGGCCCTGTCGTTCTCTGGGGTCCGGGGGACGCGGCTCCTCGGGGGCCTGCTCCCCCGTGGGCTGGCTCTGCCCAGCCTCCGCTTCGAACCTCTGGCTTTACACCAGCCGCTGCAGAGATTCGGGTATTGAGCTTACCGGCCACCTGGTGCCCCACCACGATGGCCTGAGGGTCTGGTGTCCAGAATCAGGGGCCCATATCCCTCTTCCGCCATCCCCTGAAGGCTGCCCCTGGAGCTGTCGTCTCCTGGGTATTGGAGGACACCTTTCTCCACAAGGCAAGCTGACCCTGCCTCAAGAGCACCCTTGCTTAAAGGCCCCACAGCTCAGATGCCAGTCTTGCAAGCTGGCACAGGCCCCAGGGCTCAGGGCTGCGGAAGGATCACCAGAGGAATCTATTGGTGGGCGCAGGAAAAGGAATGTGAATACAGCCCCCCAGTTCCAGCCTCCCAGCTACCAGGCCACAGTGCCCGAGAACCAGCCAGCTGGCACCTCTGTTGCGTCCTTAAGAGCCATTGATCCAGATGAGGGTGAGGCAGGCCGACTTGAGTACACCATGGATGCCCTCTTCGATAGCCGCTCCAATCATTTCTTCTCCTTAGACCCAATCACGGGTACTGTCACCACAGCTGAGGAGCTGGATCGTGAGACCAAGAGCACCCACGTCTTCAGGGTCACTGCCCAGGATCATGGGATGCCCCGACGGAGTGCCTTGGCCACACTTACCATCTTAGTTACTGACACCAATGATCATGACCCTGTTTTTGAGCAACAAGAATACAAGGAGAGTCTCAGGGAGAACCTGGAGGTTGGCTACGAGGTGCTTACCGTCAGGGCCACCGATGGGGATGCCCCTCCTAACGCCAACATTCTGTACCGCCTGCTCGAGGGGGCTGGAGGCAGCCCCTCGGAAGTCTTTGAGATCGATCCCCGCTCTGGGGTGATCCGAACCCGTGGCCCTGTGGATCGGGAAGAGGTGGAATCCTACAAATTGACGGTGGAAGCAAGTGACCAGGGTCGGGACCCGGGCCCGCGGAGTTCCACGGCGGCTGTTTTCCTGTCTGTGGAAGACGACAACGACAACGCACCCCAGTTTAGCGAGAAGCGTTACGTGGTTCAGGTGCGGGAGGACGTGACCCCGGGAGCCCCGGTTCTCCGAGTAACAGCCTCGGATAGAGACAAGGGCAGCAATGCCCTGGTGCACTATAGCATCATGAGTGGCAACGCTCGGGGACAGTTCTACCTGGATGCCCAGACGGGGGCTCTGGATGTGGTCAGCCCCCTTGACTATGAGACAACCAAAGAATACACACTACGGATACGGGCTCAGGATGGTGGCCGGCCTCCGCTTTCCAACGTCTCTGGTCTAGTAACAGTACAAGTCCTGGACATCAATGATAATGCCCCCATCTTTGTCAGCACCCCGTTCCAGGCCACCGTCCTTGAGAGTGTCCCTTTAGGCTACCTAGTTCTGCACGTCCAGGCAATTGATGCTGATGCTGGTGACAATGCCCGCCTAGAGTATAGCCTGGCTGGAGTTGGGCACGACTTCCCCTTCACCATTAACAACGGTACAGGCTGGATTTCGGTGGCTGCGGAGTTGGACCGGGAAGAGGTTGATTTCTACAGCTTTGGCGTGGAAGCCCGAGACCACGGCATCCCAGCGCTCACCGCCTCAGCCAGCGTCAGCGTCACCATCCTGGATGTCAACGACAACAACCCAACCTTTACCCAACCAGAGTACACGGTCCGGCTCAACGAGGATGCGGCCGTGGGCACCAGTGTGGTGACGGTGTCAGCCGTGGACCGTGACGCCCACAGTGTCATCACTTACCAGATCACCAGTGGCAACACCCGAAACCGCTTCTCCATCACCAGCCAAAGCGGAGGGGGGCTGGTTTCCCTTGCCCTACCACTGGACTACAAACTTGAGCGGCAGTACGTGCTGGCAGTGACCGCCTCTGATGGTACGAGGCAGGACACAGCTCAGATCGTGGTGAATGTCACCGATGCCAACACCCACCGTCCCGTCTTCCAGAGCTCCCACTATACAGTAAATGTTAACGAGGACCGACCAGCAGGCACCACAGTGGTACTGATCAGTGCTACGGACGAGGACACGGGGGAGAATGCCCGAATCACCTACTTTATGGAGGACAGCATTCCCCAGTTCCGAATTGATGCAGACACCGGGGCCGTCACCACCCAGGCCGAGCTGGACTATGAGGACCAGGTGTCTTATACCCTGGCCATCACTGCTCGGGACAACGGCATCCCTCAGAAGTCTGACACCACCTACCTGGAGATCCTGGTGAATGATGTAAATGATAATGCCCCCCAGTTCCTGCGGGATTCCTACCAGGGCAGTGTCTATGAGGACGTGCCCCCCTTTACCAGTGTCCTGCAGATCTCGGCCACTGACCGTGACTCCGGTCTCAACGGCAGGGTTTTCTACACCTTCCAGGGAGGGGATGATGGAGACGGGGACTTTATTGTTGAGTCGACGTCGGGCATTGTGCGGACGCTGCGGAGGCTGGATCGCGAGAACGTGGCCCAGTACGTTTTACGAGCATATGCAGTGGACAAGGGGATGCCACCAGCCCGCACACCCATGGAAGTGACGGTCACTGTGTTGGATGTGAATGACAATCCCCCTGTCTTTGAGCAGGATGAGTTTGATGTGTTTGTGGAAGAGAACAGTCCCATTGGGCTGGCTGTGGCCCGGGTCACCGCCACTGACCCAGACGAAGGGACCAATGCACAGATCATGTACCAGATCGTGGAGGGCAACATCCCTGAGGTCTTCCAGCTGGACATCTTCTCGGGGGAGCTGACTGCCCTGGTGGATTTGGACTATGAGGACCGGCCTGAATATATCCTGGTCATCCAAGCTACATCCGCTCCCTTGGTAAGCAGGGCTACTGTCCATGTCCGCCTCCTTGACCGCAATGACAACCCACCAGTGCTGGGCAACTTTGAGATTCTTTTCAACAACTACGTCACAAACCGCTCAAGCAGCTTCCCTGGGGGTGCCATAGGCCGCGTGCCTGCCCATGACCCTGATATCTCAGACAGCCTGACGTACAGCTTCGAGCGAGGAAATGAACTCAGCCTGGTCCTACTCAATGCAACCACAGGAGAGCTGAGACTGAGCCGGGCACTGGACAACAACCGGCCCCTGGAAGCCATCATGAGCGTGCTGGTGTCAGGTAAGGAAGATGCCTGGTGGTGTTGGGGTGGGACTAGTCCTGGGGAGAGGCCTGGGCAGTCACTGGAGGTGGAGTATCATCCAAGGAGGAGCTGGTGACCCCACTCTACCAGGTGGGGTAGCCCAGAACTGAGAGATCAGAAACCAGCCTGGGAAGAAACCCCAGGAATCTTGGCGGCTGGCACAGGCCCCGCCTGCTGCCCCAGGCTGGGCTGGGCTGCTTTGGTTGGCTGCCCCCTGCCTACCAGACTGTGACGTGGTGGGGGAAGTGTAGTGAGACTGCCCTGACTGTGGATGCCAAGAATTGTGAAAAAAGGGCGCGTGGAAGACTAACCAAGCTGGGGGAGGGGGGGAGCCCTTGGCTGGGAGAGGGGAGGCGACTTGGCCCCTCAGCACCCCCGCCACCCTCATTAGGATGGCCCTGTGATCTCACACAGCCTTTGGCAGGTCAGGGGGCTCCAGGGACACAGGGTTCCACCAAGGGGTCAGGACCCTGCTCTCTTCTGTCCCGCCTCTCGGCAGAGCTGCAGAATCGGCTGACATGGACTTTGTCTAGAGCGTTCTTTCCCCTCCAGGCAGAAAGAGCCTGGCTCGGCTGCCCCTTCAGAGCTCCAGGCAGGAAGTAGAGCTCATTGTCTTCCAAACAGACCTCACTGTCCTGAGTTCTTGGTTGGGGGAGGGGTCGCAATGAAGTCAGGGCAGATGGACCTTCTGGGCCCCTCAATTCCCCGTGGGTTGTTCTTGGGGCTGCTAGGCCTTCCTTGCTGTCATGATGGCCTAGGCTCAGGAAAACAGACCCAGGGATCATAGTGCACCAGGACTCCTGAGTGTTGAGGGCAGAGACTCCAGGGTCCTGATTTGGTGGGGGGGAAGAACAGAATTCTAGGGGCGTGGGAGCCTGGCCGGAACCCAGACTGGGCATTCCTGTTGCTTAGCCAAGCGCTTAGCCTGCAGACACCTCAGACAGCAGGGGTTGGGAAAGAAAGCAGGCCTGGGTGACAGTATTCTATCCTCTCTGTCAGTTCTGGGGTGAGAAGCAAGGTGGGCATGAGGCAGACTCAGTAGCCAAGCACCTTCCTGAGTCTGGGAGTTGGGACTTGGGAAGGAGGTGAAGGAGGAAGAGATTTTCCCACAGGTGAACCCAGGCATCCCACTCCAGGAAGCTTTCACACATCAGGGAAGGGAAGATGGCCCCAGCCCCCTTCCTGCTCACACTTCTTTTGGGGACAGATACTTTTCGGTCCCACCTCTCAGGGGCTGCAAGGACCAGGGAGAATGAGCTCTCGAAGGCTGTGGATTTGGCTTTGAGCCTCCTGAAGCCTCAGTTCCCCTCCAGGAGGAGGAAGGCTCGTATGGACCACCCTCATCTGTGCCTGGCCCTAGAGGCAGAAGAAGGGGCCTGTGCCTCCTGCCCTCCATCCAGAGCCTTCTGTAAAGAATCTGGCTAGACTTCTAGGGCCAGTGTGGAGGCCAGCCCCTAGCCTTTGTTACCCTAGTAAGGCACACAGCCTCAATCCACAGCCCTCTGGGCTAGAGGGAAAGGCTGGAGCAGCACCTAGTACCACTGTGGCCGCTGTGGCTGGCCTTTTTACCCTTACCTCCCTCCCCCCTCAGCCCTGACCCTTGGAGGCAGTCACCAAGGCAACCCCAAAGTTCAGGAGGCTGGGTGAGGGGAACTGACGCCCACTGCCCCTTTGTCTTCCTTCTCTGGTTCTTTGTCTCCTCCTTCCTCCCACCCTGCCCATGGGGACCCTCCTGCACTGCCTGTCTGTCACCTTCTCCCCGCTCCTGTTTCTCTTTCCTTCTCCCCCTTTTCCTCCACTGCTGGCTCTCTTCCTGGGCCTTTGTTTTCCCCTGTTGGTCTCTGTGTTTAGATTTATCTTCCCTTCTTCCCTATGGCTGTAGCTGCCCTAGCCTGGGCTCCATGGCTCCCTGCAACTCAAATGGTCCAGGTGGCTGCCTTCTTCAGCCGCACAGGAGATTCTGCCCAAGGCTTGCTCACCTCCCAGACGGCAGAGCCTCTGCCAGGAGAGGGAAGTCTGGGAGTCTGCTTCTGGCATCCTCCTGGGTACAGCTGGCTGAAGCCGAGATCCAGGTGGTATTTCCTGGGTCAGAGCCTACCCCAGCTCTTCTGTCTAAAACAACTCAAGCAGTGCACTGGTTGCTGCTATCCCCAACCTGCAACTGAGGGAAGACTCAGGGCAGGACAGGGAAGAGGGACAAAGAGGAGGGAGAAAGAGCAATGGGTTGGTTGCTGGGGTGGGGACAATAGCAGAGGGGCAGGGGGCCACAGATGGTGGACCAGATGGGAAGTAACAGAAGCAGGCTGAGAGAGGGGCACAGACAGGCGGGAGCGTTGGTTCCCAGGGCCAGGGGATGGCAAAGCTTCTCTTGCTCTGTGTAGAGTCCTGTGTTGCTTTCTGTCCGGAGGGAACTTCCCATTAGCAAACACCGGGCTGTGACATCAGCTCCTGCTCAGATCTGGGCCCAAGTGCAGGCTTCTGAGTGGAGGAGGCAAAGGAATCCTATCATCATGGGGACCTATGGGCAGGCCAGAGGGCTTTGAGGACTGTGGGTTGTTGTCTTGGTACCCTGGGCAAAGCGGGAGGGCAGAGGTGAGCAGCAGTCAAGGCAGCAAGCTGGTTAGTGAGAGCAAACAGATCACAGCAATGAGGCTGGAGAGCAGGGAGGTAGGGGGCCCAGAGCACGGCTGAGATGGGTGTCTGTCTTCAGTAAACACCTGGGCTCAACTAAGTGCCCAAGGACAGCCACCCGAAGTAAGTGTGACATATACAAAACAGAGTTCCATAGGTCTTTCCTACTTCAGCCTCAGCAACACTGGCTCCAGCTCTTTCCAACCTGGGTGCAAATTTTGCATCTGATTGGAGTGTCTGTTGCCATGTTTTCTTTCTTTCTTCCTTTCTTTCCTTCCTTCCTTCCTTCCTTCCTTCCTTCCTTCCTTCCTTTTTCTTTCTTTTTTTTTTTTCAAGACAGGATTTCTCTGTGTAGCCCTGGCTATCCTGGAACTCGCTCTGTAGATCTTGCTGGCCTCGAACTTAGAGATCTGCCTGCCCCTGCCTCGGAGAGCTGGGATTAGGCGTGTGCCACCTCTACCGGCTTGCTGCTGTGTTTTCAAGAGCCCAAGGGGCTCTCATCAGCATCTTAGTCTTTATGAACACTCACTGTGTGGAAGGCACTGTATTACATGGGACTTGTGCCTGTAGCCTTTCCAACCCATTTCCCTTTCTCTGCAGCCCAGCTTCATTTTTAATCTAAACAAAGTCCATTCCCGAGTGTGTGCACATTCAGGTGTGTATGGCACTTCTGAGCATAGGGTGTGTGGGCGGAGTGAGATATCCGTGTATGTGTTAGTGAGTGAGTGTGCTGCCTGGAGGTATGGCAGGCAGACCTTTGGGTACAAGTTGGTGAGCCAGGTCGGTGATGAGTAACTAGGAGGCCCTAGTGCCAGAGGAGAGACCAACCCAGTGGTGGAAGTGGACTCAGGGTGGAAGTTGCCCAGGCTCTTCTACTCAGATTCCCCACCCCCACTTACTTTCTCCAGCTTGGAGCCGTGGGTGGTGCTACCACTGGCTAAGGTGGCTCAGCTGGATTTCCTGGGGTGGGGTCCCCCAGACTACCCAGAGTTGGGCGGGAAGAAGGTTTTGTGTGAAGGGAGTTGCCATGGGGATAGCAGGCTTGCATGGAAGCAGTCAGTCATGGAGTCGAGTGCAAGGGGGACCTGATGGCCCACTGACCCAATTCATCTTCCGCTCCCAGCCTGCGACAGGATGATGAGAGGCAGGGTTATTATAGAGGGATTGAGACATGCAGAGAAAGGGGAGGGGGTCTCTCGTGGTACCCTGGACCCTCTAGGAAAGTGAGCAAGGGCCAAAACACAGTTTGGGGGCAGAACCCAGGGACTGGTCCCAGGGGACAGGGCTTATACTGAGCAGGGTGAAAGGCATAAACACTGGAAGGCAGTTCATGCATCATGCTAAAGAGTGTCGAGAAAACAGGTAAAGAAAAGAACAGGTTAAAAGATCTCATTTCCTTACGCACACATGGGGTGACCCCTTAAGGAGTGACTGGCTCACAAGCAGCACGTCTCACTGGCCACTTTTATGCCATCTGGAAAAAAGGTTTCTTGGGTACCTTATAGGGTATGAGCTAGATTTTAACCTGTTTGCACCCTCTATTCCTGGGTTCCCTCCTCCTGGTGATCCCTCCTGCTGGTGCTCCCTCCGCCTGGTGATCCCTCCTTCTGATGCTCCCTCTTTTCAGTGCTCCTTCTTCCTGGTGCTCCCTCATCTCAGTGCTCCCTCCTCCTGATGCTCCCTCCTCCTGATGCTCCCTCTTCTCAGTGCTGCTTCCTCCTGGTGCTCCCTCATCTCAGTGCTCCCTCCTCCTGATGCTCCCTCCTCCTGATGCTCCCTCTTCTCAGTGCTGCTTCCTCCTGGTGCTCCCTCTTCTCAGTGCTGCTTCCTCCTGGTGCTCCCTCTTCTCAGTGCTCCTTCCTCCTGGTGCTCCCTCATCTCAGTGCTCCCTCCTCCTGATGCTCCCTCCTCCTGATGCTCCCTCTTCTCAGTGCTGCTTCCTCCTGGTGCTCCCTCTTCTCAGTGCTCCTTCCTCCTGATGCTCCCTCTTCTCAGTGCTGCTTCCTCCTGGTGCTCCCTCTTCTCAGTGCTCCTTCTTCCTGGTGCTTCCTCATCTCAGTGCTGCTTCCTCCTGGTGCTCCCTCTTCTCAGTGCTGCTTCCTTCTGATGCGCCCTCTTCCTAGTGCTCCTTCTCAGTGCTCCTTCCTGCTGGTGCTCCCTCCTCTCAGTGCTCCTTCCTCCTGGTGCTCCCTTTTTCTGATACTCTCTCCTTGCTCCCTTTTCTTCACTCCTCCTCCTATGTAATCACACAAACTTTCTTCCTCCTCTGCTCAAAGCCAGGGTTTGTGGCTTGGCACTTCTGTTGCTTGGCCCATCTGCTCTGCCTACCACAAGCCTAACGTTGATCCACGTTGCTTCTCTTCAGATGGTGTCCATAGTGTGACAGCCCAGTGCTCACTACGCGTCACCATCATCACAGACGAGATGCTCACACACAGCATCACGCTACGCTTGGAAGACATGTCCCCAGAGCGATTTCTGTCACCACTGCTGGGACTCTTCATCCAGGCTGTGGCAGCCACATTGGCCACACCTCCAGATCATGTAGTGGTCTTCAATGTACAAAGAGATACTGATGCCCCAGGCGGCCATATCCTCAACGTGAGCCTGTCGGTGGGCCAGCCCCCAGGACCCGGGGGTGGGCCGCCATTTCTGCCTTCAGAGGACCTGCAGGAGCGCCTGTATCTCAACCGCAGCCTGCTCACCGCCATCTCTGCGCAACGTGTGCTGCCCTTCGACGACAACATCTGCCTGCGCGAGCCCTGCGAGAATTACATGCGCTGCGTGTCCGTGCTGCGCTTCGACTCCTCGGCACCGTTCATCGCCTCCTCGTCAGTGCTCTTCCGGCCCATCCACCCTGTCGGGGGTCTGCGCTGCCGCTGCCCGCCTGGCTTCACAGGAGACTACTGTGAGACCGAAGTGGACCTCTGTTACTCAAGGCCTTGTGGACCCCACGGGCACTGCCGCAGCCGAGAGGGCGGTTACACCTGCCTCTGTCGCGACGGCTACACGGGTGAGCCTAGCGCAGGGACCATGAGGGCAGCTAACCACGGGGGCAGCCCTGCAGGGCTGACGCTCTGGTCCAAGCCCAAAAGCAGGCTAATGATGGGGCTGCCCGGTTCTTTCCAACTCCAGCCACACCAGACATTCTTAGATCCTGCTTGCTGTTTGACAACTGCCTGCTTAGGAAGTCAGAATGAGCAGCCTTCTGTTCGCTGTGCAAGCCCACACACCCACACGCGCACTGGCACATGCACGCCTGCACACATACCCACTGAGACTGTAATTGAGGTCAGTCCTGCACCTGGGTTTGTGTTCCAGCTCTGCCACTAACAGCTGTGTGGAAAGGAGAGTTACTGAGCTTCTCTTCCCACAGTCTTTAAGACGGAGAGAACTCATTTATTTAGGTCAAGAGTTGCCTGTGAGGAGGACTCATGTAAACAATTTGACACGCAGAGAAAGCTGGCTTGTGGAAAGTGTTGGCTTTTGTTTAAATGCCGAGGTGAGGCGACTTGATCCAGTTAGAGGTGTTGCTGGCCTAGGACCAGGACTTGGTTCTGCTGAGTGAATCCCTTCATTAACTTTCCCCACCCAAGAGCTGGAGGAAGGCACTGAGGAGCTGGGGTTTGGAGGTATGGGAGTTCCAGGACACTGGCCTGTGGAGCCCTGAGCAGAGTGCCTCCCTGTCGGCCTGTGGCCGCAGGTCTCTTCACACCCTGCCCCTCCTCTGTTGCTCCTCGACTACAGACTCACTTGCTCCTTTTCCCTCCCAGACTCCCAGGCCTCCTCAGGTCCTCCAGCATCGGGCTCACAGCTTCTGCCAGTAGCGTAGGCAGGCTCCCTGCCTCCTGCCGTATCCTCCTGCCCAGAACTTGCCAGACTTGACTCTTCTGTGCTGCTGCTGGGGGTGGGGGGAGAGGGGAGGGTGAGTTTGGGAGAAGGAAGGGGAGTCTTTGTCCAGGAGGATGGGGAAGGGGGCTCCGAGTAGGCGAACAACAGTTTCCATGGAAACAAGAGCCAGTCACTAGGCACAGGAACGGAGAACCTATCTCTGGCATCAGAATGGGGAGGGAGAGAAGGGAGTAGGTTTTCCCATCTGATGTCTGAATTTTTGCTCCCTGATTCCTCATCTGCGTTCAGGCTCAGGCCCCACTCTCTCAGTGTTGTTCAAGTGCGTAGGGAACCTTAGTTTAGACCCCAAAGTTCTGTTCATGGAGAAGCCCCAGCTACTTCACACCATTGATCCCAACCCATAACCCAAACAGAAGTGGAAATGCAGCCACATTTCCAGGGAGGAAAGCTGATCTCCACGCCTGACAGGAAACAAAAGCACCAATGGGGAAGGGGGAAGGCTGGGGCAGGCACAGCCCTCAGACCATTTTCTAGGTCCTTCCTTTCTTGGCATTTGTCTCTGCAGAGGCCAGGGCCTTGGTACCAGGGTCCCTGACAGGGCTGGGGAAAGGCTAAAGAGCTCCGAGTGGCTTGTAGCAGAACATACGCGGAACCGCAGTGAGAAGGGTGTGGTGGGCCACTGAGAGCACCTAAGGGGCTGGTGTGTGATGGACTTCAGAGAAGAAAGCTACTCAAGGGGAACTGAGGATGCTTGGGAGAGTCTGGGGTGGTCGCAGGAAATAGTCCCAGGGATGTATTAGATTTCCGTCGCTGGAGATATCCAAGAGAGACAATTTAAAACAAGGAAGGTAAATTTTTGTCTCGCGGTCTTGGCAGTTTCAGTTCTAGCGGCTGGTTCCTTTGCTATAAGGGAATCAGAGGGGTAGAACATCATGGTGGCGGGAATGTGTGGTAGCACAAAGCTGCTCACCCAGGTGAGAAGGGGCGTGGGACAAGACGTAGCCTTTGAGGGCACACCTCCAGTGACCTACTCCATCCGGCTTGCTTCTCCTGATGTTTCTAATCCCTCCTGAAATAGCACCACCAGCCAGGACCAAGCCTTTCCCATATGAGCTTTTGGGAGGCGGTTCATATTCAGACCATAGCAGGGGGACCTCCCGTTGCCTCGTCAAGGGTCTTACCCTGCTTGTCCTTTCTCCCCAGGTGAGCACTGTGAAGTGAGTGCCCGCTCAGGCCGATGCTCTCCAGGTGTCTGCAAAAATGGTGGTACCTGCGTCAACCTGTTGGTAGGAGGTTTCAAATGTGACTGCCCATCTGGGGACTTTGAGAAGCCCTTCTGCCAGGTGACCACACGCAGCTTCCCCGCCCGCTCCTTCATCACCTTCCGTGGCCTGCGCCAGCGCTTCCACTTCACCCTGGCCCTCTCGTGAGTGACTAGGCCCCGGGGCAGGCGGCAGGGCCCTGTGAGAGTGCGGGGTGCCTCCTGGTAGGTGGGGTAGCAGGTCGGGCAGTGAAAGTACTGAGAGCTGTTGTTGACAGAGCCCTTGGAGTGACCTGTAGGCTTTGCCAGCCGGCTGTCCTCACTCTCAGGATCTGCCTGGCAGTCTTCCCCAGCCCTTGAGGGTGGGAAGCCAAGATGCCAGGGTGCTTGTTTGGGCTCATCATCTGCATTCTGACTCCGTAGCCTTAGCCAAAGCGTCAGATTTGGTGTTGCTTGGGTGAATGGGGCGCTCGCATACAGGTGGGTGCCCCATTCCATGCCCCCATGAGAACCCCCTAAACAGGTTTGCTACCAAGGAGAGGAATGGCCTGCTGCTGTACAACGGGCGCTTCAATGAGAAACATGACTTCGTGGCTCTCGAGGTGATCCAGGAGCAGGTCCAGCTCACCTTCTCTGCAGGTGAGCCCAGCGCCTCCTGGCCTTGCCCACCTCCCGACCCCTCCCTCACCTCAAGCCAAATACTTTCCCTCCCAGCCAGACCTGGACCTGGCCCCCATCCCTAGATGTGCCTGCATCTCTATCACTCCCAAATCTCTTCCTGTGACCCAGCTTACCTGGTTCTTTCTCCAGGGGAATCAACCACGACTGTGTCCCCATTCGTTCCTGGAGGGGTCAGTGATGGCCAGTGGCACACAGTACAGCTGAAATACTACAATAAGGTGGGTGTGGTGAGGGGCACACAGTACAGCTGAAATACTACAATAAGGTGGGTGTGGTGAGGGGCACACAGTACAGCTGAAATACTACAATAAAGTGTGTGTGGTGAGGGGCACACAGTACAGCTGAAATACTACAATAAGGTGGGTGTGGGTGAGGGGCAGAGGAGCTAGAGTGGGGGCCCTGTTCTTGGCTTATATATAGTTTGCCTAGACCTGGGCATCTTTTGGCTTTTTTGTTTGTTTGTTTGTTTGTATGTTTGTTTTTTGTTTTTTTTTTCTGAGACGGGGTTTCTCTGTGTAGCCTTGGCTATCCTGGAACTCGCACTGTAGACCAGGCTGGTCTCACAGAGATCCATTTGCCTCTGCCTCCCGAGGGCTAGGATTAAAGGCATACGCCATCATGGCCTAGCTGGCCTGGGTGATTCTGTGACTGGTCACAGCTCTCGTGTCTGAGAAGAGGGAGGAGAGGTGCCACTTGTCAGGGCATTTCTGTCCCACTGGGTAGTCCTTGATTGTGGGTGTAGGTGTGTGGGGAGGTATAACTCTGTGCTTGTGTCTATGCTGGGCTCTTTGTCTAAGGCCTTCCTTCTCTGTCCACAGCCACTGCTGGGCCAGACAGGGCTCCCGCAAGGCCCGTCTGAGCAGAAGGTGGCTGTGGTGACTGTGGACGGCTGTGACACGGGGGTGGCTCTGCGCTTTGGCGCTATGCTGGGCAACTACTCCTGTGCGGCCCAGGGCACTCAAGGAGGCAGCAAGAAGTAAGCGGGGAGGGCGGAGGGCGGACCCGTAGCTAGGGAGAGAGAGGGTGGTGCTGGTCAAGGGGGTAGGAGTGGGAACCAATCAGATTGTCCCCCCTCACCCTGGTCAGCATTGGGGAGTTAGACTCAGGCCTTGGTGGGCTGTGAGTGGAGAGAGTGTGAGCTGAGAGCACACTTCTGTCTACACTGGGTGTCTACATAAGCACCCCGACTTCCAGGGCAATGTCCTACACGGCCTCTTGGCCTCGGCCAAGTTCTCCCTTTCTTGGGCCTAGTGGCGAGTTACAGGGCATAGGCAGGTTGGGGTGGGGAAGAACCATAAACTTAAACTAATGTCTCTTCCCATTGTCTAGGTCTCTGGACCTGACGGGGCCCTTGCTGCTCGGTGGGGTGCCAGACCTGCCTGAGAACTTCCCTGTCCGGATGCGGCACTTTGTGGGCTGTATGAGGGACCTTCAGGTGGATAGTCGGCACGTAGACATGGCCGACTTCATTGCCAACAACGGCACTGTGCCTGGTACGGAGGCCTGGGGGTAAGGGCAAGGCTGGGAGCCAGGCGCTGAGAGGAGCGGCTGTGCGTGGCATGGGAGCAGCCCTGGGGTCCCTGAGTGCCTCCCTTCCCATTCCAGGCTGCCCCACCAAGAAGAACGTGTGTGACAGCAACACTTGCCACAACGGGGGCACCTGTGTGAACCAGTGGGATGCATTTAGCTGCGAGTGTCCGCTAGGCTTCGGGGGCAAGAGCTGTGGCCAGGGTAGGAGTGGCAGCCACCGGAGGCTGGGGCCCCGGGTGCTCTTGGTGTCTGGGATCGCCGGCAGGGCTGGGGCAGGCTCTGGGCAGGGCTCGGGGAGCTGGGCTGTGGGTGGAAAAGCATGTCTGGGCAGAGCTAGGAGAAGGTGGGCAGGAGACAAAGGGCCTAGTCAGAGGCAGGCCCTGGGCACAATGTAGGGCGGGCCCAGGACAGGTAAATGCTCTGGAGGGCGGGGCAGTGAGGGGATTGAGTATAAGGAGAGCCCAGGCCCCTTCTCTCAAGGAGCCACCACCGTTCCTACGTCACTGCTCTGCCCTTCAGTCACTTTTCATCTGCCTTCCCAGAAATGGCCAATCCCCAGCGTTTCCTGGGCAGCAGCCTTGTGGCCTGGCATGGCCTCTCTCTGCCCATCTCTCAACCCTGGCACCTCAGCCTCATGTTCCGCACACGCCAGGCAGATGGCGTCCTGCTGCAGGCCGTCACCAGGGGGCGCAGCACCATCACCCTGCAGGTGATGCAGGGCACGTGGGAGTGTGGCAAGCCCTGGCCTGGCACGGGCTGCAGGATCCTTCAGGGGGTTGGACCCAGGTGGCCGGGCAGGGCTTTGGGGGAAAGCAAGAAGTTGGCTAGGCCCATTCGGTGGGTCAGTACTGCCATCTACTGGGCATCAGGGGAATAAGCAGTCTTTGCCCACAGCCAGGCAGTGGTATATGCATTTGGTGTTAAGGAAGCAGGGCAGTGGATTGGAAGAGGCTGTTGAGATGATCAGCTGATCTTTTCCCTCTCCTGTACAGCTTCGGGAAGGCCACGTTGTGCTGAGTGTGGAGGGCACAGGGCTCCAGGCCTCGTCTCTGCACCTGGAGCAAGGCCGGGCCAACGACGGTGATTGGCATCACGCACAGCTGGCACTGGGAGCTAGTGGGGGCCCTGGCCACGCCATCCTGTCCTTTGACTATGGGCAACAGAGGGCAGAGGGTAACCTGGGCCCTCGGCTGCATGGGCTGCACTTGAGCAATATTACAGTCGGAGGAGTGCCTGGGCCAGCCAACGGTGTGGCTCGAGGCTTCCGGGGCTGTCTGCAGGTGAGTCTCCACACCCCACTCCCCCACCCCCCCGACGTCCCATCCCATCCCATCTCCACCAGGAGCCCTGCTCAGCTGAGGGCCAATGTTGCCCTTATCCCTCCAGGGCGTGCGGGTAAGCGAGACACCGGAGGGTGTTAGCAGTCTGGATCCCAGCCGCGGGGAGAGCATCAATGTGGAGCCAGGCTGTAGCTGGCCGGATCCCTGTGACTCAAACCCCTGCCCCGCCAACAGCTACTGCAGCAATGACTGGGACAGCTACTCTTGCAGCTGCGATCCAGGTACGCTAAGGGTCCTAGGAAACGAGGCCGGTGTCGGGGTTTACACTCTGTCTCTAAGATGCGACCTGGAGTCAGTCGCATCTCTGAGTCAGCATCATCTACACTTCAAGGGTTTAGCCATCTGGTGCAGTGTTTGGGATGTAAGGAAGCTAGGTGGAAGAGAAGCCAGTAGAGGACAGGGACTAAACCTTCCTGGTCCTTCTTGTCCCAGGTTACTATGGTGACAACTGTACTAATGTATGTGACCTGAACCCATGTGAGCATCAGTCTGTGTGTACCCGAAAACCCAGCGCACCTCTCGGCTACGTCTGCGAGTGTTTACCAAATTATCTTGGGCCCTACTGTGAGACCAGGTGGGTAGGTCAGGGCTCATGTCTGGTGTCTCTCTGAGCCTTAAGAGTTTGGCTGAACTGCAGCCAAGGTCAGAAGGACCATATGTGGTTGAACCAAGTGCGAGAGGTAGTGGCAGAGGGGGCTCATGCCCGTTTGGGTTTCTTTCCGCAGGATTGACCAACCTTGCCCCCGTGGCTGGTGGGGACACCCCACATGTGGTCCATGCAACTGCGATGTCAGCAAAGGCTTTGACCCGGATTGTAACAAGACAAGTGGCGAGTGCCACTGCAAGGTGACAGTCCCAAATAAGCCCCTAGTATGGCCACCCTGGCCTCTATCCTGCAACTCCTGGCCCTACAGGGGCCTTTTTACAGGGAGCTGAGGGTCCTGTGTCTTTGCCCTGTCTGGCATGGCAACTGGCTGTTCATCCTCATTATCTGGGTACAGGGGACCCAGGACTAATATTGAATCAGTGAGCCCTAGAATAGCTATATGGGCTGTCTGCAGCCTGTTCAGAATGTCTGACTTCTCAACTCCAAGACAGTACCTGCTGTTGAGAATATTGACCCTGGTCACAGTTTGAAGGATTCACTAACATCCAGGAAAGACATCTTTGATCCAATGACCCCCTCCTCCCCTCCTAGGAGAATCACTACCGGCCCCCTGGCAGCCCCACTTGCCTCTTGTGTGACTGTTACCCGACCGGTTCTTTGTCCCGAGTCTGTGATCCCGAGGACGGCCAGTGTCCATGCAAACCTGGTGTCATTGGGCGTCAGTGTGATCGCTGTGACAACCCTTTTGCCGAGGTCACCACCAACGGCTGTGAAGGTAAGGTTCTTAGGAGAGGTAGGTTCCCGCCTCCCTATATGCCACGAGCGTTCATTCCAAAAGGCTGGCAGTGGGTTGGGTATGTTGAGGGATGGTTGGGGAGCGCGGACAGAGCTACTCATAGGTGACCTTGTGTTTTTCTCTCCAGTGAATTATGACAGCTGCCCACGGGCCATAGAGGCTGGGATTTGGTGGCCCCGTACGCGCTTCGGGCTGCCTGCTGCTGCCCCTTGCCCCAAAGGCTCCTTCGGTAGGTTTTAGCGGACTGCGATGGGGTATCAAAGACTTGATCTTTCCTGTCAGTGGAGTAGAGACAGCAAGCCCCTGGCTTGTAGACGCTGGAGTCCCGCTTTCTGGTTTCCAGCTCCTGGAGAGGCCATGCCTCACCTTCCTTCACTCACCCCTCCAGCCAGGCTGACCACGAGTGCCTATGTCCTATACTGAACCGAGCTGTTGAAAACCCTTTATGTCCTGGAACCAGAGCTGGGTGCTGAACTCAGAGATAATCGCACAAGGCTCCTACTTTTGGCTAACTATCTAGTACTGGGGTTTTTGCCGTATTCAAGGGGAAATGGTCCTGAAGAATATGGGGTGCCGGGTACCCTTCCAGCCACAGAATGGGGATTGATGATCAATGAGCAGAATTCATAGGTAGGAAGTAGGAGAGCACAAGGTGGTAGCTGAGTAGAGGGGGATGGTGATATCTTGGGGTGTGCAGGGGAGGTTACAAACCTCTGTTCCCATGGCCTTTGCTCGTCCTGATTTTGAGGGTTTTGGGCTCTGGAGTTCGGCACATCTGTCCTCTTATTTCCTTATGAGCTGCTCGTCCCTGACTGGCTCAAGAGGTCCCGCAAGTGGATCCCGGGGCCTCCTGTGTCTCCCTAAGCCCCGCCCTCTTTCTTCTTTCCTCCAGGGACTGCTGTGCGCCACTGTGATGAGCACAGAGGGTGGCTCCCCCCAAACCTCTTCAACTGCACGTCAGTTACCTTCTCAGAGCTAAAGGGCTTTGTAAGTTGACCCCCCTCATCTTCTCCTCTTCTTCACACCCTCCTCCCCATCTTTGGAAACAGAGCTTCTGAATCCACTCCTGCTTCCTTGAGGCTCCTACCCTCAGGGGCCACCTCTTCCCCACCAACATGAGGCCCTTTTACTCCATAGCCCCAGTCCCCACCCTCCTGTCTGAGCCTCTGCCCTTCTGCCCCTCCGCCCAGGCTGAGCGGCTGCAGCGGAATGAGTCGGGCCTGGATTCCGGACGCTCCCAGCGGCTAGCCCTGCTGCTGCGCAACGCCACCCAGCACACTGCTGGCTACTTTGGCAGTGATGTCAAGGTGGCCTACCAGCTGGCCTCACGACTGCTGGCTCACGAGAGTGCCCAGCGGGGCTTTGGGCTGTCTGCCACGCAGGATGTACACTTCACTGAGGTGGGGCTTCAAGTAGGCATAGCAGGGCCCAGTGAGAGATCCTGCCGTCTTAGGGGACAGAAGGGGATACTCCCCCCTGGCGTGAGGCCTCCATGACAGCCTGTACGCCATGATGCAAAACAGGTGATTCAGAGTATCTGAATCAGCATCAGGGCTCGAGTGTCCTGCAAAGGCTGCTTGTACTGAGGCGTGGGCTGACCTGAAGCAGGGCCCTGCCTGTTATAGCAAGAGCTCAGTCTTCTCAGGGAACCAAAAGGGCAATGCAACAGAAAGAGGCATAGGCGGGCACACTGGGTAGCTCTGATTTAGGGGGTGGGGAAGAGTTAGATGGCAGCGGGTACAGTGATGCACTCCTGGGGAGGCAGTGGGGACTCCTGAGGAGAGGCACAGGCTCACTTGGTATGAGTCTGACCACAAGCACATGCCACTATGACCATCTCCAGAATCTGCTGAGGGTGGGCAGCGCCCTCCTGGATGCAGCCAACAAGAGGCACTGGGAACTGATCCAGCAGACCGAGGGTGGCACCGCCTGGCTGCTCCAGCACTACGAGGCCTACGCCAGTGCCCTCGCCCAGAATATGCGGCACACCTACCTAAGCCCCTTCACCATCGTCACCCCCAACATTGGTGAGATGGTGCCGGACTGGGGAGGGGTGTGTGGAGGGAGTCCCCCTTCCAGAGGGCCGCCACGCGGGGGCGGGGTGCCTGCCTGCCTCACCTGGTGTCTGACTTGCGACCATATTCCCCTTTAGTCATCTCTGTCGTGCGCCTGGACAAAGGGAACTTCGCTGGGACCAAGCTGCCCCGTTACGAGGCACTGCGTGGGGAGCGTCCCCCAGATCTTGAGACCACAGTCATTTTGCCGGAGTCTGTCTTCAGAGGTCAGCAGGGACCGTGGATGGGGCACCCACCTGGCCTGGGGTACCCACGCAGATGGCACAGAGGGCAGGGCCAGCTGAGTGTAGCAGCACTTTCTTCCAGAGATGCCCCCCATGGTGAGGCCAGCGGGCCCCGGCGAAGCCCAGGAGACGGAGGAGCTGGCACGGCGGCAGCGGCGGCACCCAGAACTGAGTCAGGGAGAGGCAGTGGCCAGCGTCATCATCTACCACACCCTGGCTGGGCTCCTGCCCCACAACTATGACCCGGATAAGCGTAGCCTGAGGTCAGTGGCCAGGACAGAGCCTTGGAGGTTGGGTGAAGCAGGTGAACATGGAGGCTTCTCCTAAAGATAACAGTGTCCTGTGGCTGCCTGGTGACTGTGCCCCTTTCTGCCATCAGGGTTCCCAAGCGCCCAGTCATCAACACACCTGTGGTCAGCATCAGCGTCCACGATGACGAGGAGCTCCTGCCGCGTGCCCTGGACAAGCCAGTCACAGTGCAGTTCCGCCTGCTGGAGACCGAGGAGCGGACCAAGCCCATCTGTGTCTTCTGGAACCACTCCATCCTGTGAGCCTGTTACCACCCTTACCCCATGGTTTTGGACCAAGAGTCCAGGCTTCTGGCTGCCCACCCTTCTGCCTCCCTAACCCTGCCTTCTCGTAGGGTCAGCGGTACCGGTGGCTGGTCTGCCCGAGGCTGTGAAGTCGTCTTCCGCAATGAGAGCCATGTCAGCTGCCAGTGCAACCACATGACGAGCTTTGCTGTGCTCATGGATGTGTCTCGACGGGAGGTGGGGCTCCGGGGGTAGCCCAGAGCTGTGGGCGGGAACCGAGCTGGGGGCTGGGTGCCTGGGCCTTGCTCTTCCTTGATGCCCCCCTCTCTGCACTCTTCCCTCAGAATGGTGAGATCTTGCCACTGAAGACTCTGACCTACGTGGCCCTTGGAGTCACCTTAGCTGCCCTGACGATCACCTTCCTCTTCCTCACTCTCCTCCGTACCCTACGCTCCAACCAACACGGCATCCGACGCAACCTCACCGCAGCCCTGGGCCTGGCCCAGCTGGTCTTTCTCCTAGGGATCAACCAGGCTGACCTCCCTGTAAGATACTTCTTGTCCCAGAGACCTTCCCCACTTCCTGTCCCAGTCAAGGCTCCCTGGTGACCCCTCTCTAGCCTTCTTCCATCCCTGCTCCCACCACAGTGAATTGCTAAAAAGCCGGGTCCAGGACCTACCCACAGTTTGTTCTTCGCTAGCTCTCTCTCGATGCTCCAGTGTCCCAGGCATTCTGGCGTATAGCCTGGGCTTCCCCTGAGGCAGCACACACCAGGCCTCCCCACTGCCCCCCCCCCCCCGCGCCCTGAGCGCACTCCTCGTACTGGCCGTCTCGGCTCCTGACCAGTGTCCTGGCCCTCAGTTTGCCTGCACAGTCATTGCCATCTTGCTGCACTTCCTGTACCTCTGCACCTTCTCCTGGGCTCTGCTGGAGGCCTTACACCTGTACCGGGCACTCACGGAGGTGCGAGATGTCAACGCCAGCCCCATGCGTTTCTACTACATGCTGGGCTGGGGCGTTCCTGCTTTCATCACAGGTACCCTGCCTCCATATCGCTAGGCCCTGGGTCCACGTCATGTACCCCAAACCCGTAGCTCAGGTCCCAAGACACTCGGTCAGCCTGGCATTGGGAGTCAGGGGTTGGGTTTCATGCTGAAGAGGGCTCTGGCCCTTCTATGTGCTCCACACCCGGCTCTGGGAACCTCTGGTTGCAGTTTTGTCTCCTCCACCCTGAGCTCCTTGCTTTGCCTCTGCACTCCAGGTCTAGCTGTGGGCTTGGATCCTGAAGGCTATGGGAATCCTGACTTCTGCTGGCTCTCCATCTATGATACACTCATCTGGAGTTTTGCTGGACCGGTGGCCTTTGCTGTTTCGGTAAGTGCTGAGTTGGGGTGAGCAGGTTGAGGGTGTCCTCTGGATCCCCTGGAGGAAGAGCTGAGGCTTCTGGGCAGAGCAGAAACCTTGGGTTTATGCTCTCTGGTCCTCTCATGTTCCTCTCCACTGCCCAGATGAGTGTCTTCCTGTACATCCTGGCAGCCCGAGCCTCCTGTGCGGCCCAACGGCAGGGGTTCGAGAAGAAAGGCCCTGTGTGAGTATCGGCAGGTGGCTGGGCACAGGGTGGGCACTGGCACGGAGGGCCTCATGGCCGATCTCACGGATTGCCCTGCCTTCCAGCTCCGGCCTGCGTCCCTCCTTTGCTGTCCTCCTGTTACTGAGTGCCACGTGGTTGCTGGCACTGCTTTCTGTCAACAGCGACACGCTCCTCTTCCACTACCTCTTTGCTGCCTGCAATTGTGTCCAGGTACCTGGCCCCACCCTGCTGAGTGGAAGGGAACATGCCCGGGGGTTGGTTGCCTGGGTATGTCAACCATTGCTCTCTCTGCCTGCCAGGGCCCCTTCATCTTCCTTTCCTACGTGGTGCTCAGCAAGGAGGTCCGGAAAGCACTGAAGTTTGCCTGCAGCCGCAAGCCCACTCCTGACCCTGCTCTGACCACTAAGTCCACACTGACCTCGGTGAGGGAGCCTGGGTCTGGGAATAAGAGTTGTCTCGATGGAGGGGGAAGCAGGCCCATAGAACCTGTCTTTCTCTGTACTTTTTACCTGGGCACCCTTAGCTCCACAACCCTTCCTCTAAGGAGGAAGGGGTAACGTGGCGTGTGTGGCCTTGGGAGGAGATGCTGTCCCAGGCAAAGTCAGGGCACTGGGTGTGTTCAGTGTTGCATAGCTGTGGTATAGCCGTGACCATTGCTCGGCCCTAAGGTGAAGGCAGCATACAAGGTGCTTTCCACTTTAGGACCTTGGCACACGGGAGGGAGAACCTGGGGCAAGTTCCTGGCACCCTTTACTTTCTAGCTTGGGGCCCATCCCTCCAACTCCCTGTCTCACTGGCCTGGTCTTGTCTCCTGCCTAGTCCTATAACTGCCCCAGCCCCTATGCTGACGGAAGGCTGTACCAGCCTTACGGAGATTCAGCCGGCTCACTGCACAGTGCCAGCCGCTCAGGCAAGAGCCAGCCCAGCTACATCCCCTTCTTGCTGAGGTGAGCCCTGGAAATGGGAGTGCTGAGGAGGAGGGAAAGACATGCATGCTAAAACCAAGGCTAGCCAGTTGCTAAGGAACTGTCTCCGACTGTGGCCAACACAGGTCACAGCTTAGATTAGAAGCAGTAAGAGATCTGGGAATCCTACTAGCGAGATTGACCCCTAAAATGTGGTCTTGTCTTTTTTAGGGAGGAGTCCACGCTAAACCCTGGCCAGGGTCCCCCTGGCTTAGGGGACCCAGGTGGCTTATTCCTAGAAGGTCAAGACCAGCAACACGGTGAGGACAGGAAGCCATGGCTGCCTAACAGGGCAGGGGCCTAGCTTTTGCTGAGGGTGGGCTGGGCAGGTGGGACAGTTGTGATCCCTCCCCTGACCTCCCAGATCCCGACACGGACTCTGACAGTGACCTGTCCCTGGAAGATGACCAGAGTGGTTCCTATGCATCTACCCACTCATCTGACAGCGAGGAAGAGGAGGAGGAGGCCGCCTTCCCTGGCGAGCAGGGCTGGGACAGCCTGCTGGGGCCTGGAGCTGAGAGACTGCCCCTGCACAGTACCCCCAAGGGTGGGCCAGCACCAGGGCTGCAGCCTTTGGGGGGCAATGGAAGCCCAAGAGGCTAGGGCTCATTGAAAAACAGAACTGGGGTGGTGGCTGTCCTGGCTGCCTACCCTTCTCTGGGACTCATCGACTTCCTTTCTTTGACAGAGGTGGGTCCAGGGTCTGGGAAAGTCCCTTGGCCAGGAGACTTTGGGACCACGAAGGAGAGCAGTGGTAGTGGGCTCCTTGAAGAGCGGCCACGGGAGAACGGAGATGCCCTATCTCGGGAAGGGTCTCTGGGGCCCCTTCCAGGCCCTTCTACCCAACCTCACAAAGGTGAGTGAGTCTCCCTGCGGCAGCTTCACTCCCATATCCACTGGCTGGGGTTCTGTCGGATGCCCCAGCACCTCCCATCCACAGTTCATGGTACCCACCTCCTCACCCCAGGCATCCTCAAGAAGAAGTGTCTTCCCACCATTAGTGAAAAGAGCAGCCTCCTAAGGCTGCCCCTGGAGCAGGGCACAGGGTCTTCTCGGGGCTCTTCAGCCAGTGATGTCAGTCGGAATGGACCTCCTCCCCGCCCACCACCACGCCAGAGTCTGCAGGAACAGCTAAATGGGGTCATGCCCATCGCCATGAGCATCAAGGCAGGCACGGTAGATGAGGACTCATCGGGCTCCGAGTGAGTCGGGTTGGGCGGGAGGTTCAGGGTGTCACCTGTAGAGGGCCTGGCTGGGGCACAGCTGCCTCTGAGCTTCATCAGGCTACTCTGTCAGGCAGTTGGAAGACAGATGGGCTAAGTGGAGTCTAGCTCCCTTGCGTGCCCAGACACCATGGTGCTCTGTTGGGGGGTATCCCAGACCCCCTGGGCTTTAAGTGCTGCAGCCTAGTCCAGGGCAGCATGAGAGGGTGGGAGCCGGGGCTGCTTTTCTGTTTCTTTCTCTGGTGGAAGCTGCTCACTGTCCCCTCTGCTGCTCCAGCTAACCCTCTGTCTGCCTTCTCTGCCACTCTCCTTTCCTGCCTCTCCAGATTTCTCTTCTTTAACTTCCTGCATTAACCCTGGGCCGGTGTTCCTTCGTCCCCCCGAAGCTCTCTCCCTTCCCCCTGCTGCGCTCATGCCCTGCTCCTGTCTTCTGCTTTATCCTGCCCCTGCTCCCCACTGCCCGCTGAAGCAGCGATGAAACGTCCATCTGAGGAGCCTGGGCCTTGCATCTAAGGCCATCTAGTGCCAAGTCCCTCCCCCACCTCCCCTCTCACTGCACTTTGGACCCCTGGGGCCAACATCTTCAAGACAAAGTTTTTCAGAAAAAAAAAAAAAAAAAGAGGAAAAAAAGAATTTAAAAAAAAGGATCTCCACTCTTCATGACTTCAGGGATTAATTTTTTTTATACGCTGGAAATGGACTCCCCTTCCCTTCCCAAAGAGGATAGGACCTCCCCGGATGTGTCCCAGCCTCTCTTCAGTTTCCCATCTGCTGTGCCTCTGGGAGGAGAGGGACTCTTGGGGGGCCTGCCCCTCGTTTGCCATCACCGAAAGGAATGGACAAAGCCACGTGCACCAGGGGCATGAGCCCCTGCAAGGCTGCACCGGACAGGCCTCAGCTGGTGAGGGGTCAGGACAAAAAAGGCCCTTTCTGCCGGCCAATTCCACCTCTCCCAGAAACTGAAAAGCCCTGTCTGGCCAGGGGCAGAAGGACTCGTCGCCCCTGGACCCCCCAAATGCTGCATGAACCATTTTAAGGGGAAGGGAATGACTGCCCCAGCCCCTCTCCTTCTCCTGGACTCTGGCCATGTGCTGCAGCCCAGGCGTTTGCTCAGTTTGCTGACCCCAAAGTGCTTCATTTCCCCTGCCCGACCTTCCGGGGAGGGCCAGTCATGGTTAAGTTGGGCTTCTTTGCTGTGTGTGGCTCCAGGAGGAAGAGTAAGCACAGCGCTGGCTTGGTGGCCCCCGAGGAGCCGCACCTCAAGCACAGGTCGCAAGTCTGGGTTCTGGTGCCCACTCATCCCTCCCTCCCCAATCAGATGAATGCCATTTTGTCTGACCTGCTGTGGCCTCTGAGACATGTTCTATTTTTAACCCCTTCCTGGAATTGGCTCTCTTCTTCAAAGAACCAGGCCCTCTTCCTTCTTGTCCCCCTACTTGACCCCAGCTCCCTGTGAAGAGAGAGTTAATATATATTTTTATTTATTTGCTTGTTGTGTTGGGATGGCTTTGTCCCAGGGGGTCTGATGTGGCCATCGCAGGCTGGGTGAGTGTCTAGCAGACCTGGATTTGGGGCCAACCATCCTCCTCTTGCTCTGTTGCTCCCCTCCGTTTGACAACTCCGGTCATTTGAGTCTCCCTTCTCTCTAAGCATGTGTCCCGGACATGTCATGGACTCCCTTCTAAAGCAGGTGGCTAGAACAAAGGCTCGGGGCAGGAAAGATGTCCCTGCTCCTCCCTTGGAAGGCTGGCCTCTGGCTTTCCTGCCATGGATTCTCACCTGCCCCCTGGCCTCTCCCCTCAGCAATTCCTGTAAAGGGTTAAAAATTTAACTGGATTTTTTTTTTTAAACTACTGATGACTTGAGTTAAAAAACAATACAAAGATGCTGGATGCTCACTTGATACTAACCACCGGACTGTACAGCTTGATGGTTGCTGTGAATATGGTAGCGTTTTGGTTTTCTCCCCCCCATACTACTGAATAAACTAGTTCTGTGCAGGTGCCGCGTCATCGTTGCTGGCTTTTGTATTGCAACCTGGGTGGAGGCCTGGTTTTGGGGAAACAGGATCGGTAAAGCCTTGAAGCTCCCACGAGGAGGACGGGGAGACCAAGGCCGTATCAGCAAAGAGCCCCAAGTCTGGCTGTTTGAAGGATGATAAGGTGGGTGGGTAGAAAGATATCTTTTTTCCCCAGCACACAGAACTGGCATGGCCCAAGATGCTCCACATATCAGACTGAGCCTCAGACAGAAACAAATTCTCTGGGGCAGAATTGAGTAGCTTAGGGAGAGATGAGTGACAGGTGGGAATTTGTGGGCCATTTTTTTTTTTATCTGTTCTATGGGAGAATGAAGCATATCCTCATTCTGGGGATAAGTGTGTGCTTGGGAACATGGCTTCTAGTCCTACGTTTTTGTGTGTCAAGGGCCCGGCCAACCAAAGAGTACCGACGATGGAGGCAGTAAAGGATTGAAATTATAAGCACACCCCAGAAGCAGGCGAAGTGGCCTAATTTGTCTGAGCCTTAGTTCCTCTGTCTACAAAACGAGGACAGTGGTAACAGCATTGGCCTAATTGAGCTTTTATGAGGATTAAATAACTTAACACATGCAAAGTGCTTGAAGCTGTTTGCAGGTGCAGAGCTAGAGGCCCATAAACACCTGTCTTCCCAGTTCAGGGGTGGATGGGTGGGAAACAGAGTCCACAGACTGGAAAAGAGCCAGGCCAAAGGACGGCTGAACAAGAAAAGCAGCTGCGGCGGGCAGGTAGGCACTACCACATGAATGGCAGCCACTTCAGCAGGGCTGGAGTAACATTGGGTGGAGGCAGAAACTCAAGATTGACCCAGTGTGAGAGGGGAACATGCCTTGCCGGCTCCAGCCACCAGGTGGCAGCAGCCCAGGGGTCTGTGTCTGGCTTTGCTTCTCCGCACCCACAGGGACTTAGATCAAAAAACAAAACAACCCCCCCCCCAACAACAAAAAACCTGCCCCCTTCTGGCCATACTTAGGTATGTGTTCTTAGGTTTGATACTAGATGTCTGTCAGAGCAGCTACTCCTGTTCCCTGAGTTCTGTGTGGTGGCCTCTCAGAGGATGGAGGCCCAGACTGGAAAACAGGACAAGCAAATCCTAGAAGACCCCAGGAAATCAGGGAACTCAGCTACTGACTGGTTGGTAAGCCTGCCCTCTCTATGGCCCACCTAGTAGAACTCCCCCAAACTCTCATTAGCACCAAGCCCCTGGACAAGCTGACTAAGGGAAGATGAGGTAGGCAGGAGGCTGGGGAACACACCTGAGGCTTTATTGCCTCATGCCAAGGTTCTCCAGGACGAAACACATGGCACCTGTGTATCCTCCCGCCCGCTACCAGTTCTCAGAATTTCAGTGACTGTGGGGGCTCAGGGAAAGGAGAAGGTAGAGGCAGTTGCCGCTGTGTGTGTAGCCGTTGTGTGCTTACTGGTGTGTTAAATGAATCTTAAGGTCAGTCACAAAAAGGAAAAGAAATGGAGGTCCCTAAATGTGGGGCCTCCGCATTTATGCAATATGGGAAGGTGCACCAAAGGCCTAAGGAGGACACTCGTGGGCATATGGGCACGGGGGGAGACAGTTGTCAGCTGTCCCCTTTTCCATGGCTCAGCTGCCTCTGGGGAAGCTTCTTCTTCATAAGGAATCGATTTAGTTCTGATTGCAAAAGTCAAAGGTTACAAAACCCTGGAGGTCCTAAGCTGGACTTGTTCCCCAAGTGCCCACCACTGTGCGTGTGCTTATTCTAAATGAGTTCACTCCGTCTGAGTTACCATATAAGGGCACCACAGACATTTCTAAATGCTTGATCCCAGTCACAGTAGGATAAACAGAGGGGTCAAAACCCTAGGACCAAGTGCTGCAGCCCAGCTCACCTTACAGTTACACAGAGGTTTACTTCAATCTATTAGGATCTACTTTCAGATACACAGAAAAAATATATATAAAAAAATTAATTTTATTGAAGAAAAATACAGACTGACGAGTAAGCTTCTCGTTGATTAGCCTGTGAGGAGTCAGAATTCACAGCAAGCAAATAAGCCTTGCGTGCCAGGTGCCTGCCTGGCCTCTCCAGACAGGCCAGAATCCAGTGGGGGAAACGGCTCAGGAAGACCTCTTCTAGAGACCATGGAGGCCGCTCACGTACGTGGCCAGCGAGCCACAGTCTGGGAAGAAGGTCAAGCTCTCTAGGCTGACCACCAGTGGGGATGGGAGGAGGCAGGTCACTCTGCCCGCGTTTCTCATTTAGTTTGTGAATTTCTCCACCGGCAAGTGACTTCTCCTCTCTTCTTTCAGCCAGGGTGGGAGGGGTTTTAGTCTCCTCAAACTCAACCCACCCCACCCTCCATGGGCTTTACTTCGGAGATCAACCCTAGAGGCACTTCTTCCTCCAGTCTCTGGGCAAGAACCTCCTGGAGTCAGGGATTGCTGGGGGGAGGGGCCAGACTTCAATGGCTAGGATGGAAGTGTAGTGGTTCCTTACTGAACATGTGCTTGCTGTCCAGTCTTTTTACCTGAAGAGACAGACGGAGGAAATGCTCTGGAGTACTCTTCCTCTCATGCCCTCCTGGTACCCCACCAAGTTCAAGCCCCTCAGGATGGGAAAGGGCAGGTCCTCTCTCCCCTCTTTTCCCGACTCCACACAGAATTCAAGGATGCTGTGCACAGCAGCCTGGAGGCCCAGCTGGCGAGGGCAGAGAGACCAGTCTTACCTAGTAGGTCCAGGGACTGCAGCTTTCCTGAGGGGCTGCGTCCTGCCTCGGGGGGCTCTGGTGGTTGGAAGATTCGCTCTCTGGGGAACAGGAGCTTGGTAGGGATGAAGAAGAGACGAATCAGAGCCAAGTTCTGTTGCCCTTCTCAAAAGGCAAGACTGGATGGAAGCTTGCGCCTCCTGAACTCCGTTTTCCTGCCGGCAAGCGGGGTTACAAGGACGATGGAATTACAGCCGTAGGAGGCGAAGGCCAAGCTGGGCACAACACATGTTCTTCTACCTAATGTTTTATTTTGTTTGTTTTTTGAGACAGGGTCTCTCTATATAGCTATAGTTGTCCTGGAATGTAGGACTATGCTGTAGACTATGCTGGCCTTGAACAGAAATCTGCCTGTCTCTGCCTCCCAAGGGCTGGCATTAAAGGCATGCACCACCATGCCCAGCTCTATTTTTTTTTTTTAGGCATGGTTTTAATAACTAAGGCTGACCTTGAACTCCTGATTCTCCAGCCTCTACCTTCCAAGTGCTGAGATTACAGACATGGCCACCATGCCTAGCCTGACCACACACCTATTTTATCTTACCTCTGTGCCCTACGGCACTTGGAAGCCCTTTCCGAGTTGAGAGAGACTCTGGAGTTTGGGCACTTTTGCTAGGTGGTACACTCCGGCCAGTGAGCGGCATTCGTGTGGCAGGCCTGGGGATGGCTGAGGGAACCGGTAAGCGACCGGAAGACTTAGCAGCTGCTCCCTGTAGTCGGGTTGAACACTGAGAGTTGCTGGTTGAGGGCTGTGGAGCTAGGACTGGTCTGACCGGGACTGGTGGGCCTGTGGAGGGGAGTGAAGACATTTCTGGGTGAGTCCCACCTCTCCTCCCCTCCATACCAGCGTCATCCATATCTTGGCTGCCCGGGTCTCACTTGCTGTTGTCCGTGCATTGGGCCCAGTTTTCCGCCGGAGAGGAAGAGTTGATTGTGCAAGAGGAGAGAGCGCTGGGCTTCTGGATGCAGGGAACAGATTGCAAGTGGGCGATTCCTGAAACAGAGCAAGGAACGAGAAAGGACTAGAAAGGAGACAGCATGTGTTCTGAAAAGACGTGGGAGGCGGGCCGTTGTCTAGAACCAGCGAGGAAGAGATTCGCTGCCAACAAGATCTGCGGTAGGTGTTTTCTTTCTTTTAAAGTCATTTTATATTTATTGTGTGTGACATACACATGTATCCAATATACATGCAGAGGTCAGAGCACAGCTTGTGGGAGTCAGTTCTCGTCATGCAGGTCACAAGGTTTGAACCCATGTTCATCAGGCTTGGTAGAAAGGGCTTTTCTCACTGATCCATCCCATTAGCCTATTGCTGCTTTTTGAAACAAGGGAGTCATGTGGCCCAGGCTGGTCTCAAACTCAGCAGAGAGCCCCTCAAGGATGACCTTGAACTCCTGGTCTCCCTGGCTCTACCTCCAGAGTCTTGGGATTACAGGATATACTTAGACATTTCCATTTATCATATGCATTTACGTGATGTTGGGGCTCAAATCCAGGGCTTCGTAAATGCTAGGCAGACACCACCCACCCAACTCCACCTCCAACCCAACTCACTTAATCCCAACAATTCCACGGGTAGATTAATTTTCTCCCTCTGACCAGTGAGGGGACCACTTCTGTGCCGTCATTGTCTGGGGCACCTTGTCTAGGGGCACACATGCAATCCAACCCTCCACACTCACCTTTTTTGTGACGGGAAGCTTCTTTCCAGCTGCCACCCGAGCAGCCCTGGTTGACCCCTTCTTATCACTGCTTCGGAGTCCGGCTAGGCTGCTTGGGGACGGTGTGCTCCAAGAACTCACAGTGGGCAGCAGATCCCGGACAGGGCTGTCCTTCAGGACAAACGTCTCCCGCCGAGGGCTGGGCTTCCCTCTGGAGCTGGGTTTCCCAGGGCCAGCACCTGCACCCTCCCGATCTTGCAGGGCACACTCCTCTAGCTGAGCTGCCAGGCGGTTGGCTTCATCAAGGATCTCCTCCAGCTTCTCTGGGCTGAGCGGGCCCAGACTGAACCTCACACTCTGGAGAGCGGGAGCTTCTGTGTTCGGGTTACTCCGGTGAGAGAGGCCCCGTCGGGGTGGTTTCTCTGGACTCACCAACACTGTTAGGTCTTCCTCCTCATGACTGAGAAAGCACACAAAAGATTGCAGAAGGCATGCCTGAAGTAGAGCCAGGGACCGTCCCAAACCCCGACTCCATTCTGGCTATGAGAACTGCCTTTACATGCAATGCCTGGTTCTGTGGAGGCCCAGCAAGCCTTTAGCATCTCCTATTTTCTTTTCCCTGCTCCCCATTTTCCAAGACAAGGTCTCAACTCTGTAGACCAGAATGATCTCAAATTCAAAATCCTCTCTGCTTCCACCTCCTCTGTGTGAGTGTGTGTATGTGTGTTCACACACGCATGCACACACACACACACACACACACACACACACTCACTCATGTCTATCCTGGGAGGGGGGTGGTCTGCACACTCCATGCATTCCATGGACATGCCTCAACATGCCCAGGCACATCTACCTTTCATTTACATCAGCTTCTAAATGTAACTCCATCTTCTCCCCACCAGCATCCAAGCTGTGTCCTAGAGGCCCAATTCCTCCATACTGGTGGCATCAGAGTGCACTGTACGCTGCTATATTACCAACTCCAGCTCTAGAGGCCAATAAGTTAACAGTAAAGGGTTATAGTTAAAGGTGTATCGTTGGAGAAAAATAGTGAGGATAAAGAGCTGGTACCTGTCAGATGGGGACAGCCCTCCAAAGTCCAAGGTCTCATCCACAATGAACTTGACATCTGAAGGGATGAGAATAAAAGTCAGCTATCAGTCCCTGCAGACTCTCGGGGCCTCATTCTCCCCTCCAAGGCTTCCTTACCTTCTTTCAACTCTTCCATGCCCAGGCAGCAGAAGCGAAATCAGTTTAGACCTGAGCAGGAAAGACAACAATCCTACCTCGGGTGTCTATCATCCTGCCCTACGCCCCCATCTAGACTCAGGGTGCACTATCTGGGGTGGGGAGGCATGGTGGTGGTAAACTAAGATCCAAGAAACAGCACGTGCACCTGAAACTAGCCCGTTGTTTTCGGGAAAGGTGCAGAGAGCTCGGGCCCCAACACCTGATTGATTGTGAATCTGCCTCTCCTCTGCACATTCCTCCTCCCCCATGTTATTATCCGGGATCCCCCGCCCCCGCCACTTCCCCCGCCACCTTTCCACTTCCCGGCACCACATCCCCGCCACACCTCCGGCGTACACTCCGTTTACACTTCCCACCCCGCCTCACCGTCCACGCAGGATGCTTTTCTTCCACAACCTCCCAGTTCCCGGGAATAGGCTCCCGAGGGGCGGAGCTTCTTTCGAATTCCCTAGGCCCCACCCACTTCTGCTCCAAGCGCACAGCGATTGGTGAGTCCATGGGGGCGGGGCTGAGGCGGGAACCGTCGGGAAGACCGCCGAAGAAGGTTGTAGGTGGACCTAAGCGCAGTTCTCAGAGAGACTCCTTCCGGGGGGCTTCGGGGTGGGTGGGTGGGAGCGAAGCCGCAAGTGCGCGCGCGCGCATGCCCGGGAGTGCCTCCTCCTGACTGCCCGCCGGAACCTGCAAGGAGCGGCGACGGCGGAGAGAGGGAACCCGGCCAACCAATGTGGGCTTGGAGCCCCGCCTCTTCCCCCGCCCCCACCTCCTGCCGTCCAGGCTGCTCTAGGTTTAGCGTCAGGGCTTTTCACCTGCTTGCTGAGACCATCCCCCCCCCCTACTCCCCCCACCCCCCCATAGAGGCACAAGAATTCTTCACTTAGCATAAGACATTTCTCTGAGATAGCTGCTATTTCTCCTCCCTGTTTCAACCCCAAAACGACGTGTATGAACAGCTATTTAAGAGTTTAAATAAGGGCTGGAGAGATGGCTCAGAGGTTAAGAGCACTGGCTGCTCTTCCAGAGGTCCTGAGTTCAATTCCCAGCAACCACATGGTGGCTCACAACCATCTGTACTGAGATCTGGCGCCCTCCTCTGGCGTGCGGGCAGAATGTTGTATACATAATAAATAAATAAATCTTAAAAAAAAAGAGTTTAAATAAATAATTAAGGAAAAAGAATTATACTTCCAGGGACACAGTAAGTCTTTGCTAAGAAGGTATTCCATAAGTGTCGAATTCATAAATAGTAATAGTAAAAAATAAATAAAAGGATTTCAGGGTAGTGCTCCTTAAACGCAGAAGGCTTACACACGGCTAGAGAGCTAAAGATCTTGCTCGTGTGAAGATTTTATTCCTTTGCCAGGATGCTGGAGGTGAGGTGTGTGAACTTTAGTGATAGGTCTGTAAATACTTTAACAAACAGCAGAGGCTGAGGTCTGACCGATCCTTAGGGCACAGCCCCTGTGGATATCCCACACCTTCGGTCCTAGGCCTGCTTCAGATGGAAGGAGGCCTCGGCTGTTGTGTCCGCTGTTGCCTGGCTATGGTCTGACCTCTCTTCTCCATTCAGACACACACACACACACACACACACACACACACACACACACCATCTCTGTCCCTTTCCCTTCTGTATTTTGTTGGTTGTTTTCTGGGACAGGGTCTCATGCTGACCTTAAATTCACCAGTAATTTTTTTTAATTAATTAATTAATTTATTTTTTATTTTATTTTATTTTTTGAGACAGCATTTAGCTGTAGTTTTAGAGCCTGTCCTGGAACTAGCTCTTGTAGACCAGGCTGGCCTCAAACTCACAGAGATCTGCCTGCCTCTGCCTCCTGAGTGCTGGGATTAAAGGCTTTGCCAAGGATAATCTTGAAGTCCTGATCCTCCTGCCTCTGCCTCCCGAGTGCTGGGATTAAAGCCCTGTGTCACACTCTGCTATATATAGGACAGCTGTCTCAGTTATCTAGCGTGTAACAGGCCACTTCAGAAAGCAGTGGCTTAGGAGCTGAGCCTGGTGGGGCGGCATGCCTGCTATCCCAGCACTTGAGAGGTCAAGGCAGAAGAGCCTCGAATTGAGGATTTTTTTTTTTTTTTTTTTTGGTTTTTCGAGACAGGGTTTCTCTGTGGCTTTGGAGCCTGTCCTGGAACTAGCTCTGTAGACCTGGCTGGTCTCGAACTCACAGAGATCCGCCTGCCTCTGCCTCCCGAGTGCTGGAATTAAAAGTGTGCGCCACCATCGCCCGGCTTTCAAATTGAGGATCTTAAAAAAAGATTTTATTTGTCTTTATTTTATGTGTATGCGTAACATGTGTGTGCCTATTCCTGCAGAGGCCAGAAGAGGGCATTTGACCTCCTGGAACTGAAGTTACAGATGGTTGTGAGCCATCATGTGGGTGCTGGCAACTGCACCCAAGCCCCCTGCAAGAGCAGCCAGTGCTCTTAACCACTGAGCTGTCTCTCTAGTCCTGTGTTTGTGGCTGTTGATGATATGAATAAAAGGGCATACAGGAATGGGAGGGGCTGTGGTCATCTTTTATGGATTCCTTTGCAGAATATCTTCAATATATGACTTGTTATAAGTATTTAAAAAAAATAGAAGCAAGAGAGACAGCATCCCAGGGCTCGGGTCCATGGGCTCTGACTTTGGTTAGTTATGTGGGATCGTTTTGTGCTGCTTGCTGGTGTGTAATGGTTATATAGTTATACCAGTTTACAGTCGAAAGCTGGGGGGAGATGACAAATCTTTTCCAGTGCCTCATGCTGTGTAGAAGTGAATTTGGTTCTGTGATAAGCCATCTGGGGTAAATGATAAAGTCAGAGACCTCAGCGGACAGGCTGGGGATGTGACCCATTCTGTAGAGAGCCTGCCTCACTTGCATGGAGTCCTGAATTCAGTCCCTAAAATCCTGTAGAGTCTGAAGCCTGTAATCCCAGCATGCAGAAAGTGGGGGCAGAAGCACCAGAAGTTCAAGGACATTGTTGGCTTATGTGTAGAGTTCAAGGCCAGGCTGGGATATATAAAACTCCATCTCAAAAAGGAGGGGGCGGGGCTGGAGAGATGGCTCAGAGGTTAAGAGCACTGACTGCTCTTCCAGAGGTTCTGAGTTCAATTCCCAGCAACCACATGGTGGCTCACAACCATCTGTACTGAGATCTGGCGCCCTTCTCTGGCACATGGGCATACATGGAGGCAGAATGTTGTATACATAATAAATAAATCTTAAAAAAAAAAGAAGTTGGGCGGGGGAGAGGGACCACTTCTGTAAGAGAGACTATGTGGATATGAAGGAACAGAAGAAAAAGAGGAATCTTAGGGTTTTGGGATCATCTAGTCTGGTTGAAAGACTGCAACCTTCATGAGTTTTCCCTATGTAGAAAGGCTCAGAAAGGACATTTCGAGAATTGAGGATCTATATATTTATTTAGCTTAGGCCAAGCCAGCTAAGGCTCCTTAAGAATACAGTCTTGTCGGTCATGCTTCCTGGAGGCCCTGCAAGGAGAGGCTATGTTAGTAACACCATACCAGACAAACAGAGCACATTCAGGATGCTCTGAGACCATCTCTCTTCGTGGTCCCTGGGTCCAGTGCTATAAATTTATTGCCCACCATGCTTTGCTCCTGAGTACCAGCTGGGAGCCAGAAGGGAACCAAGGATTGTAAGATCAACGCTGACACAACACGGTATCGACAGAGAGGGCGGGGAGGGAGAGAAACGTCTATAAGCCAGCTGGCAGAGAAGGCTCTCCTGAGGAGAGTTTGCGCATTTAATGCAGCCCATAGGGTTTTCATTTGCTCCGTATCGTTGATGGGCTTAAATAAATGGCTTGGAGGATCGAATTCGTGCTCAGTTTTCTTCAGCCAGGAGCTGAAAGTCAAGAGGAAATGTTGGGAGCTAGGTCTCTGTTGTTCTGCCATGGGCCTTTCTTTCACCTCAGCCATAAGTTTATACACAGCATTTTCCCTGGGAATGATGGGGAATTCGAAACAGCTACCGCATTCTAGATAATGATCCAAGCAGCCCTTTGCCAGTGATGAGCGGCTTGGAAACCACGTACCCAAATGTTAAGTTATTGTTGACATTTAACAGAAATGATTTTCTTCTGCTGAACAGAAATTTAAAAGAATGGGGACAAGCCACTTTGTTTCTTACCCACTTGTGATAGTGAGGGAGGAACACTGAGCAGAACTGTCCCCTACCTACAGTGCAGGTCTGCCAGTGGGGACTCTGGTCTCTTCCTCTTAAGGTCCCCACCCAGCTCTTCCCACAGAACACCATGATCAGGTAGAAGCTCACATTCTCCAAAGATGATTAGGTTTCATCCCTATCATTGACCTAAGTAGAAATGCACAGGCTATGACAAAAGTCGACTTTCCCTATTCTAGGTCCCTCCAAAGAGCTGACAGTGTTAGAACCTAAGGGGGGGAGAAGAAGGCGGGCAGTGGTGGCGCACGTCTTTAATCCCAGCACAAAGGCAGGTGGACCTCTGTGAGTTCGAGGCCAGCCTGGTCTATAAGAGCTAGTTCCAGGACAGGCTCCAAAGCTACAGAGAAACCCTGTCTTGGAAAAAAAAAATCACCATGGACACATGGTTGAGAGGCTCACATTCATCCCAAACTCAACAGTATTTGCCCGAGCATGAACTAATCCATCTAGACACCATTTCCCTCCTTCCTTACCTTCCTCGAATTTCCCGTCTTCCTAGGACAGCCTTAATGAGGAGCTGCAAAAACACAGACATTTCTCAGTGTTAACATGGCAGACATCTCTGGAAAACCTCCTCCCAGAGCACTGGGAATGGATGTCCTGCTTAACTTCGGGGATGTCCATGAGACTAGCTGGGGAGTCTATACATAGAGAACAGGATATATAAAGGCCACCTCACTCATGATTCATGCAGCAAATATTTCGCTACAACCTTCTGTGTGACAGCAACTAGGCTGACACTGGGGACAAAGCTCGATGTCATCGAGCTTATAGTTTAGCTGGAAGACAAATCTATAAATAGCCAAGTACAAAATAATGTGCTGGGGTGATATGATCATATTTACTGTATATAGGAATATAGGTATAAAATGACCCCCCCAACCCAATAATATGCTAGTTCCGTGATGGGGATTCCGACAAAGTATCAGGAAAGGATATAAATGAACGGATCTCCTAGAGAGGGCAGACAGTGCAGTGCTACCTAAGCAAGCCAAGGGGAAAGCAAAATAAAACCACTAAACTTCTGCAGCATTCCTGGACTGGGACAGAAGATCACAGGACTTAAAGGGATTTGAGCAAGGGGCCTTGGCCTTTGGTGATGGCCTTCTAGAGAACCATCTCCCCAGCTAACTATCACTGGTGAACAGTTACCTCCGCCATCTCCAGCTAACTATCACTGGTGAATGGTTATCTCTGCCATCTCCAGCTAACCATCACTGTAAACAGTTATCTCTGCCATCTCCAGCTAACCATCACTGTAAACAGTTATCTCTGTTGTCTCCCAGCTAACCATCACTGTAAACAGTTATCTCTGCCATCTCCCAGCTAACCATCACTGTACACAGTTTTCCTCTTATATTTCACACTGGTACTTTAAAAAAAAAAACTGAAAATAGTGATTCTTCCTACACTGTTGAATTGTGATGGGCAGAAATGGGTGGTAAATGAGCTCCTAGTGTATCTTCATGGTGACAGCGACACGAGGGTCTCAGTCAGTGGTGATGATGTTCTCTTGACTGGATCTAGTGACTGAGGCAATCACCTCTAGGCACATCTGTGAAGGGTGTTCCTAGAGAGTTTTAATGGAGGAGGGAAGACCCACCCTGGTCATGAGTAACATCATCCCATAGGTTGGGAGCCTGAATAAAAAGACAAAAGGAAAACACGTGAGGAGCATCAGTGTTCACCTCTCTCTGCCTCCTGCTGTGTCCAGACATGAGGGAGCAGCCTCATGTTCTTCTTCCTGCTACCAGGATACACCCCTGCCCTATTGTGGTCTTCCCTGCCTTGACAGACTGTGCTCTCGAGCCATGAGCCAAACAGTCCTTCATCGAAGGGAGGGATTTTTCTATCTCAGCTTGAGTTTCTCTTGGAGGGTGGAAGAAGGAGACGCTGGCATCCTAGGCACTGCTTCTCCATCTTTACCTTTAACATCCACCCGACAGTCCACGGACGCCTCCCCCAGGGCGTTGATGGCCTTGCAGGTGTAGATGCCTCCATCAAAGGGACTAGGCTTGCGGATCTCCAGGGAGCAGATCCCCAGCTGACTGAGGGCTCTGTACTTGGGGTTGCCTTGGAGATCCATCTTGTTCTTTAGCCAGATGATCTTGGGCTGGAAGATGAAGATGAGAGGCAGCAGAGCTGAGTAAGAGTCGGTCGTCCTTCCTGTGCTCCATGTCTAGTACTCTGCCTGCAAGGCTTGTGGATGATGGCTTCCTGCAAGGGTCCCTGCCCCCATGTTGTGGGATTGGATTCCCCTTTCAGTGCCTTCAGCAATGGCTGGAGCTCCTTCTTGGGTTTGTGTAGAGTGTGACTAGTCCACTCCAACAGATGTCCCTGACTTGGAAGAAACTGCTCAAGGAGCCATTGTGTGTTATGACTGGACATCAAGGTCTACTTTTTTTAAGTTAAAAAAAGTTTTAAAATAGGGTCTCCCTAGATAGATCAGGCTAGGCAGGCTGGTCTCCCTATGTAGCTTTAAGTATTCTCCCTATGTAGACCAGGCTGGGCACACTGGTCTCAGACTCACGGAGATCCCTCTATCTCTGCCTCTAGAGTCTTGGGACTAAAGGTATGCATTACCACACCTAGCTATGAGCTCCACTTAAAAGTGCATGTATAAAATACATGTATAAAACATACGTATTAAAGCCACCCTAGTGGCACATGCCTTTAAGCCCAGCACCTGGGAGGCAGAGACAGATGGATCTCTCAGAGTTTCAGGCCAGCCTGGTCTACAGAGCAAGTTCCAGGACAGCCAAGACTACACAGAGAATTCCTATCTCAAAACAAATTTTTAAATAACAATTATGTGTATGTGGAGAGGCAGAAGGGTGCACTGGAGCCATAACGCATGTGTGGAGGTCACTTGTTCTGTCCACCATGTGGGTCCCAGAGACTGAACTCGGGTTGTCGGGCTTGGGAGCAAGCACTGTTACCCACTGATCCATCTTGCCAGCCCAGGGTCTCCATTTTTCATGTACATATTGTGATCCATTCATATCCTACCTATCCCACTGCTTGTGAGTGGTTTCTGTTGTTGTCCGTCTACACCTCCCCCCCCCCCCCCCCCGTTTCGGAAGTAGTTTTTCTAGAGTGGTTTTTATCATAATTCCCCTTCCAAGATGTTATCTCCACTCAGTCTGACCTGCACTTGTAACCCGAGTTACTTGGTAACGGCTGCTATGGGTGTGGAGTACAAAGAACAGATTGCATGCAGAGCGAGCGGCGTGCATGTGTGTAATCCTGCAGACAAGGCATGAGGAGCGACTAAAGGGAAGCCAGTGGGAATCGGACACTTCTGCCAGATAACTAGCTGGAAGCGATGTCTTTGTACATGAGGACCTCAGCCTCAAAGGGAACATCGTTTGCATCCATCTATCTTGAATTACAGACGCCCTGACAGTTCCTAAGTAACCTGCTGTCCCGGAGGCAGATGGTGGCACTGAGAGCAGATGTTCAATTAGAATGCCCTGTGACATAGCTCAGGATGGGACAGTAGCAGGAAGCGGCTCAGGACACCCCGTCCCCCCAGCTCCCCACTCACCTTGGGAGAGGCGCGCACAGAGCAGAAGAGTTGGGTGTCGTAGCCAGTGATGGTGGTGCAGTCTGCCAGAGGCTGGGTGAACGTGGGGGCTTCTGAGAGGTCCCGCTGGGCAAACCCTTTGGTCTTGTAAACAGGAGCTGTGGGTACCAAGAGGAACCACGATGTGGCATCTGAGAACCTTGCCCCACTTCAGGTCCTGTTCTTTCTCAGTCTTGGCAGCCCACAGTCTCAGCTTCCTTACCTGCTTTCTGGATGTGGGCAAGGTCAGCTGTAACAGGAGCCGTTTCACTGAGCCCACACTGGTTCTCCGCAAAGACGCGAAAGGCATAGGAGTTGCCAACGATGAGGTCGGAGATTACGCAGCTGGTGCGGTGGTAACGCTCCAGGACCGTGAACCACAGCTGTGGGTCCCCAGGAGACGTCGTGTGAGACACCACAGCTTTGGGCTTTTCTTTCTTTTTGTTTTGCCTCACCCCACGTGGAGCTTCTGGAAGCTCAGAATGCCTCCCTCCCTCCCTCCGTCCCAGACTGGCCTCACCCCAGACTTCTTGTCAGCCTTCTGCACCGTGTATCCCAGGAGTGCTGTATTGCCCGTATCTTGTGGAGGTGTCCATTCCAGAGTAGCATTGGAGCCCCAAACATCCACCAACTTAATACTCTGAGGAGGGCCTGGCTTCTCTGGAAGGGCAAAGCCATGGCAGTGGGCACCATGCAAACCGCATGTGTTGTCTCACTTAGAAACACCCCTGTCTCCTTTCTCTGTTCAGAGGCCTCCCATCGCCTGCCAGCATCTCAGCGACTCCCTGCGCTGGCTCCTGTTCATCCAGGAGAGCCTAGAAACCACCTCTCCCATCACCCAAACTTACCGATCACCAGGATATTGATGGTAGCAGTGGCCTGCAGTCCACCAAGCTGCACACAGAGTTGGTAGCATCCTGAATCAGCACGCTGGGCTTCTCTGATGAAAAGAATGGAGTCCTGCTCCCCGCTCCGCACACTCACACGACTGTTGTCCAGGGCAGAGCCATTGTGAGTCCAGGTGGTTTGAGGCTTGGGTTTGCCCTGAGCAGTGGGGATAAGGCTGGAGCATTCCCAAGAGGCTCTTATATACACACACTCTCCTCCTGTTGCTGCAGGGAGTCTACCCCAGGCCCACAGGTATCTTGACATGGAGCTGCATTCCTTAAGCTAGAGGGTGCGTGCATGGGTGCATGTGTGTTTGATAGACTCCTCCAGGGAAATCCCTCCTTTCGGTGTTGTCTCCAGACATAGAACTGGCTTTGAGTCTTTTAGGGTACTCAAAATAGCTAGTTAGCTGAGTGACTGACCCCAAATCCCTAAGAACCCTCTAAAACTGAGGGCCTGGATGCAGGGCCTGGCTTAGCTTTGCCTCCTCTCATGGGGCATATCTGTCTGGTCAAACCCAGCCTTGGGAGCATGGGATGATGGTGATCTGGCCTCAGACTTCTGATACTATGGGTCTTCTCATCCAAGGCCAGAAAGACGGCCACGACCCTAGTTCTGTCTCCAAGTCAAAGCCCTGACCTGGTCCCAACATGGGGTTGGTGTGATCACCTGGAATGGGATTAGTAGATTCACTGTGTCCCCAACCTTCCGGATGTAAGTCTGTCTCAGGGCCCGAGGTAGCCAGATCTTGGGGTACTCTGAGTGATAGAGAGAACAGGGAACAAATACTTAGAGGAAGTGGGTGCTGGTCAAAGATTAAGCCCTTATCATAGGGGATGTTCCTAGACCCTTCTGTTGCGCTGGGGATCAAACCCAGCAATCTCAGTCACTCTGGGGCTAGATCATTAGACCATACACCCACACCCGTTCCATTGCTGGGACTTAGGGGGCAGATGGCTGGAGCAACCCCAGGAAAGGCTAAGGTCTCTGGGAGGAACATGGGAGCTGGATGTGGTAATGCCGACTTGTAACCTTAGCCCGTAGGAAGTGAGCCGGATGGACTGCACAGTGAGAACCTGGACCTTGAACCTGGTGCTGGCTTTGGTTTGTAACTCTCAGCCACCAGCTTTCCACCTGTTTGTTTTCTTCCCTTCCACATGCCAGACCCTTCAGTCTTCACAGCTGGTCTTTCCAGTGATGTTTTGCTTGGTCCTTAATAACATTGCTGCCCAAGTGAATCCTCTCCCAGGCGGCCTTGAGAGATGGCTTTCTGCTCTGCAGAGGAGCCAACACCCTGTCCTCCCATGGAGACAGCGCTGAAGACATCCCAGAGGGAGCCAGTGCCTGGGTCCCTTCTCTTCATTTCCACCCTGCTCCCTCCACTGTGTGGCATTCTCCCCAAGGGTAGTAGATCACTTCATATAAACAAACCCTGGGGAGGATTGGGTCCCTTCCTTGCCTTTGCTGTCCAGGCATGCAGCAGGAAGCGTTGGGAGATTACACGCCTTTTGCTACCAATGCAGGAGAGAGGTGCTCAGGGGGTTGTAGTGTGTGTTCTTGGGAGGATGCTGAGGGCTGTGGAAGTGCAGACATCCCACCTGGCTCACTTGAGGACCATTTTTTCCTCCTACCTTTCCAGAGTGGCTGTTTCCTCTTTTCTCCAAGGCAGTCCCCTGCTGCTTTTGTTTTAAGTTAGACTGTGGCAGCACCTCAGTTCCCACGACAACCCAAGACTTCCTGCCAAAACTGCTTCCTAGTAGTTGAAGAAATTCCACCCTGGTACATTCCTGCGGCCAGAGTGCTTGACAGGGCATTCCAAGTTTGCTGATAGCACGCATTTCCCTGAGAGTATTGGGCCCAACATGAGCATGTTTGCTTATAGACTGAACAGCTTGAATGCACACATTGTATAAAGCAACCCTTTAAATGAAGCGAGTTAAAAGAAAATAATAGACAGAGGTCCCGCTGTGCTCTTCATACGCCTCATGTTATAGCCAACCTCCCATCATGATCTCCAACCACTTGTCTTCAGAAGTCAATAGAAACACGAACGCTTGCTGACCATCACGTTGATCTAGCTTCCTTGCTTTGCTGTTCTCACTTGGGATGGACCTGATTTGGTCTGTGCCTTTGGAAGCTGTGTGCTAAGGGGACATGAGTGTTCTCAGTAGGAACAGGGCAGGCATGCTGCCCAGACTGCCCAGTGACCCTGCTCTGTCTGCTCTCTGCTGACTTTGGTGGCAGGGGGGGTGAGGTGGGAACAACCGAAGTGTTGTATGATGCGTCCCTTTTCTGTGGCCATCTTGGCAAGCAACCAAGGGGTTGAACAGAGGCGGATGTGAGTTTTTTCTTTTCGAAGGAGAGAAGTAATTGAAAAGGAAGATCAAAAAACCTCATCTTGTTGGCCTCGGTTTTCCATTGTTGAGCAAGGAAATAAGCTTTCGCACTTGGCCAAGGGACATGCTCCTCTGTCCCTGTGCTACCTATGGGGCCATGGGAGTTAAAAGGGCTCTCAGTGAGTACCCAGAAAAACAAGCCAACCAGAGGGGGCAAGGCTCAGAGAGACACTGACTTGCTGAGCTCCAGGCTAGGTGTGGAGTTGGGCCTGGCGCCCAGGACTCCCGCCTCCCTAGCTGGAACCAGAAGTCTGAAGGACCCATTTTCCAAGCATGACTCACCCATCCAGTCTCCTGCCCTCATCAGTGTCTCCCTAGACCAAGGAGCCAGAGTCAGGGCCTGGTATGACCTCTAGCCACCCAGAGGATGCGGGAAAAGAAGGGAGACAGAAGGGTAGGCTCAGGGACCAAGCAGGCCTGAGCTGTGAGGATAGGAGCCACGTTTCCCACTGGGAGATGCATAAACTGAGTCCTACCTTACTGAGGTTTCAGCTCAAGACCAGGTCTGGCCTTCTGCTGACTGACTGATGGGAGCTGATATCTGTTTCTACCTGGCATTTCTTATTTCTTACAAATTTTCTCAGAGAACGTTAGCATCCGTTCACCCACACTAGAGAGAAGAAGGAGCATCAGCTCGTGTGCAGAGCTGGGGGGATGTACAGAGCAGCCTTTGAAGTCTCAAGGGGAGCCCACCGTGGGATGCTGAGGTGGGGGAGGGTCTCCCCGAGGCTCTTTATTTATGAGTCTTTGACAAGATGATCCTATTGAAGTCACCAGGGTGTCCCTGACTCTCAGGGAAGAGCCACAGGTGGCCCTGAGGGTGACCACACGCTGGTTAGTGAGAGGGTCTGGCAGCTAACGGTGCCCTGTCAGCATTGGGTTCTGTCACCTTCCAAATTCAACCCGGTCAGCAACCTGACCCTCTGCTCAGAATGTTAACTGAGGGCTCCTTGGAGGCCTTTCTCTTCATGCCTCCGTGTAAATTGGACTGACCTTGGGGAGGTTTCCCCATCACACCCAAGGGCATTTCCTCCTCAGATGTCAGGAAGCAACAGGACTCAGAACCCAGAGCTCTAAGGAAGAGCCTCAGTGTTCTCAGGCCAGACCGATGGCCACAGTTTGATTTTCTCCCCTTGTATTCCTGGGGGGAAAGGATTTTGAAATTTCCTTTGAGAAACATTGACCTCTGAGCTGGATTGTTCTCATTCTTTTCTCTCCAACAGAATATTGTCCGAGTCTAAAAAATGTAGCTTATTTCGAGTCCTGAGATCTTGGCTACCCCAACTTTAATCTCCCGAAGCTCATGTTCCTTTTTTTCTATTCTCATAGGAAATAATTGGCCATATCCTCCCATAATTTTCTGTTACATGGCCAGAGACTTTCTCTCCTGAGATTGTATGGCTCATCACTGCTATGTCCTGGGGAGAAAAGAAAAAGAGCACGTATATGGGAGAGTGGTGTGTGTGTTTGTGTGTGTGTGTGCGCGCACACACACAAATAAATGCATGCATGCATACATAAACACATGCCTGTGTGAGTAAGTGGTTACCAAAACAAGGACAAAAGGTTCAAAACCATTTATGGATTTGAAAGCAAATGTTTCTAGGGATTTAAGAAGGAAGCAACAGACTTTTTCAGAGAAACATTTACACTTACACACTCTACATTGGTAGGGTATGGTTGGAAAAGAAAGAGAAAACCCTCCTTATAAAGGACAACCTTATAAACCCTCCTTGAAGACTATGAAAGCAAGATTAGGAAAACCAAAAGGCCATAGAAGCAGAAATAACAGTTCTCTGTGATAAAGACTTATCATCCCTTTTCGGTCTTGCTCTCATGGTTGGGGGCTTTGGACCCTGCTCACTGCCTCTGTCGTCAACATGGCTCCACACATAAGTCCTACTCATCTCAATGTCCATCCTTTTAACCCCTGCAGGTCCTCTCACTCCCTGGTTCACTGTTTAAAGCGGGGGTTTCAGCACCAGATAGGTGAAGTAAGGACGTGACTGCTCCAAAGTATGGTCAAAGGGAAGGTCTTTATTGTCGATATGAGGAAGAGGACAAGCCAGAGGCATCCGGAAGAGTGAGGAGCAGGGAGAGAAAGTAGTGAACTAAACATGACCAATAGACTGAACCCAGTCATGCGAGGAGGAGGAGAGATGAGGGGGGAGCACCAAGAGAGAGCCAAGGGAACCAAGAAAGAGCATGGCCAAATTGGCGGGGTCATATGGGAATGAGAAGGGAAGGGAGGAAGGGAAGCCCAGGAGCTGGAAAAGTTGAGGGTAGGGGGTGGGGGCAGGGTGAGAAAAGCTGAGAGGAGCCATGGGTACTGAGTGAGCCTGGAGGCCAGCAGGCATGGTATATCTGGCGCGGTACCTCCTAGGGATGCTGATAGGAACTGCAATTAGCCATTTGATCTGAGTTTCTTTTGGACTTGACACCAATTCAGAGCCTGCTTCAGTGTTGGATCTTGTGGTCATTCTCCCCACCCATAAACTACAACCTTCCTGTGATCCAGAGAGTGGTGTACTCCCTCCACACCTTGACCACCAACTCTGATGTTACCTGACTTCACAGTACATCTGAGCAGCGACTGCCCCACCAGGGACAGTTTCCCGTGACCGCTGCTGTAGGCTAGGTACTAATTCTCTCTGATGTAGTGTGAGTAGAGAGGACGGGGATTGTTTAAGTGCCAGGGCTTGTAAGAAATAACTTTTCCGTGTCCCCCAACTTCTGTCTGTAGGCAGATTACCATAGGACCCCTCAAGTGGCAAAACCCCTGTAGGAAAAATGCCAGTGTCCCTGAATTGCTTTGTGGAGAATGAGCTCCCTAAGAGGGACACTTATTTTCAGTCCTATACTAGCAGTTCAGTCCTAAACTAGCTCACGCTGTTTCTGAAGTGTACTTATTTCATCAGCTAGCACCCCTAATGGATAGACTCTCCATTTGCCTCTCATCCCGAATGCTACAATATTGCAATTCTGTCACCACAGAGGCATGCCCCCCCCCCCCAGTCTCCCTAGCTCCCATCCGTGTTGCCTGTTCCTCTCTTCCCCATGAGCCCAGAGTTCACAGTCATGACACCCACTTTCTTGCATAATCACCCAGCTCCTTCTGTCCTCTCTTTCTTCATTACACCCTCTTGGCAGTTCCTGATCCTGGTTAAATAAACCTCTACCCACACAATGTCTGTGAATGCACAGACAAGCATGCAGGAGAAAACAGAACGTCTGCTGACTTGACATGGAAATACAATGTCTATGGATGTGAAATTTTTGACAAATAACCATGTTGCCTGTATGAGGCATGACACCGTAGACAGGGGCGTCGTAGTTCTCCCTTCCATGTATCCCCTCAGCCCCTGAAGATCCAAATGTGAAGTGTGAATAATAGTATGTAAGTGATCTATGAAAATGGAATTGATTATGTAAATGACTAAAATATATTCTGACTTGACTATTAAGATGCTTTCAGACAGACTTTGATAAAAAAATTTTTTCTGAGATAGGCTCTCACTATGAAGATCAGGCTAGTTTTGAACTCACAGAGATTCACCTGCCTCTGCTTCCCAAGTGCTGATATTAAAGACTTGTATCACTACTGCCCCTCGTCACCCCTGCCCTGGCCGCCCCTCGTCACCCCTGCCCTGGCCGCCCCTCGTCACCCCTACCCTGGCCGCCCCTCCTCACCCCTGCGCTGGCCGCCCCTCGTCACCCCTGCCCTGGCCACCCCTCGTCACCCCTGCGCTGGCCGCCCCTCGTCACCCCTGCCCTGGCCGCCCCTCGTCACCCCTACCCTGGCCGCCCCTCGTCACCCCTGCCCTGGCCGCCCCTCATCACCCCTGCCCTGGCCGCCCCTCGTCACCCCTGCGCTGGCCGCCCCTCGTCACCCCTGCCCTGGCCGCCCCTCGTCACCCCTGCCCTGGCCGCCCTTCGTCACCCCTGCGCTGGCTGCCCATCATCCCAGAATCAGTTCATCCTTCATAGTGCTGTGTCTTGATGACTCTCTGCCCCTGGGTCCTAGCATTGTCTCTCTCCCTGGCTGTGCTATCGCCTCAGTGGCCCAACCCATTAAGTACATTACTGCCTCAGGACCTTTGCACTTGATCTACCTACCGAAAAAATAATCCACTTAAATATCTATTCTTCTGATGTTCAAATCATACCCTGTTCGTGAGGCCTTTGCTCATCGTCCTTTTTGGAACATGAAGTTTGCTTGCCTCTTCCTCCCAGCACTTGGACTCCTTTCCTGTGGTACTTTTGGCACCACACCGTCTTCCACTTATCTGTCCCCTTCCTTCTTTAGAATATACCTTGGAGGCATTGTTTTAGTTAATTCTGCTTATTTTTCTACCTGGCTACTGCTAGGACACTGTCTAGCATATAGTAGGTGAGGAAGTCAGTATTTGTAGGGGGAGGAAGGGAACCATAGAGGCAGGCTGACTCTTCTTCAGTGTGAGATCAGCTCCCTGGCCTGGAAGACACTCGGAGGAGGTTCAGCCGGGACACAGGTGCACAGCTGCTCAGAGCAATTCTGTTGAAATCAGTGGCTGACCATCTCTGCCTCAGGGCCCAGCTTCTCCAGCGCAGGGGTGTAGCTCTTCCCTAGCCTCTCCTTTCGATCCTTCAGGTTTTGACTCCTGGACACAGTACCTCGGTGGGGCGCTGAGGATAAATGGTACCAATGCCAGCTGCGTCATCCTGCTGATTTGGCCGTGCAGTCAGCCTGAACGTCTATTATTGGTCATTTGCAGCCTGTTCTGATCATGCCAGTGAATTTCCGCCCACTTGGCCGTCCCCGCTGTCACACACACTCTCTGCAGCACCCCTCAGATTCTGTGCCCTCTCTGAGGAACAGGCAGTGTTAGGAGGCAGTCAGTCTTCGGAACTCTGAGAACTTAGGAGTCTTAGGTCCCCCGCCAGGCGTCCTTCAACATTGCTAGGTGGGTTTCAGAAGCCCTGTGAACTTCAGCAACGCTTTTGGTTTATCTTTCCCAGGGTTAAGAGTCCAAAAGTGAGTAGCTATGGACAGAACATGGCTGTCATCTCTTTCTTGGAAATGTTCCCATGTTAACTTAGCCTCTTCCAATGCAAATCAGATCGCTTCGGCAACCCTTCTAACTACCCTGCTTGGGAGAACTTTAAAGTCCTTTTACAGAGAAGAAACTGAAACTGAGTGGTTGACTTGTCCAAGGTCACCGTGTAGCTTGAGGTCACCCTGGGAAAGGAGACGGAACTTCGCCTGCCGGCCCAGAATGTCATTTTTTTCTCCCACCTCTTCTCTTGCTGGAGTTCATAGGTTCCTTGTGTGTGGTCTTCAAATCTCCTGCGAATTTAACCCGGTGTACCACTGGGACTCTGTTGGGCTAAATGTTTAGCACAGCCACAGGGTGGCTAAAGACCATCACAAAGAAGGGAGGAGCCTTTTCTCAACGTCCTGGGTCTGCAGACCCAGGGGTAGTGGAGACACACATTCATTTGGCTCCGGGCAGTTTTCCAGGTGAGCTGGGGAGAGGGGGCTCAGCCAGAACAGTTGGGGCTGGGGCAGTTAGCAGGGCGATGGGGCTAGAACAGGCACCAAGTAGAAAGTAGAAATGGAGTACTCCCTAAAAGGCTCTGCTTCACAGAGCTCTGACTTTGAGAGGCCACGGCCAGGTGAGCTGGTGCAGGGCTTTAGGGTTCTGTCCTGATGCTGTAGCATGGCCCAGGCGGAGGCTGCCTAAGATGCTCAACTTCCTCATTTAGCCTTGGTTTGGGGATCATTCTTCCCCTAGAAATGCCTCCTACCTCACCCCCACCCGCCCACCCCGTTCCCTTCCCAGTTGGCTATGAGTCTCCTGGGTCCTCCCGGGACTTGTGACTATTCTTGATGGCAAAAATATAACATATCATTGCTAGCCACTGTAAAGTGCCGCTTCACAGGCTGACTTTTCAGCTAAAGAGCAAACCACAGATATTTGAGTAGCAAGTCCCAATTTGAGAAGGAGTGTGAGGGCTCCCATGAATATTCCTACATTATCCTCAGTAGCAGTACCCTAAAGTTCTTAAAGCCCGCGCACAGGGGTGGGTGGACCCCTAAAGTGTATCCAAGACAGTGGGAAGGTCTCGCCTCCCCTCCTCCCACGCTTCTCAGCATCCCCACCCTCACCTTCAATAGAGGGCAGGAGCTGCTGAGAGGGCCTGGCTGCGTCCTGCAGATGTGAAACCTGTGTTCCTTCAGCATCCCCTGGGCCAGCAGCTGCTTCCACCTGCCGCTGGGAACATGAGGCCACCTCCAGTGTGGTGGCTGTCTCCATGCTGGGCTCCTGCCGAAGATTTTCTCGGATGCTGCTGAGGGAGGGGCTAAGCACCTGCTGTCCAGGCTGATCTCCCTGGGGTCCGCAGCCAGCCGTGGGCTTATGTAATGGGCTGGCTTTTCCCCACCCACCTACTCCCACTGAGGGGTGAAGTAGGGGCCAGGGGAAGAGGAGGATCAGAGAGCAGCCCAGAATAGCTCCAGGAGGGGGGCTGAGGTGGCCCTGTTATCTTGGGCATGAGATGACACCCCTACAGCATCAGGAGGGAGAGGGGAGCTGGAGCACAGGGTGCACAGCAGGGACTTCTGTCTTTGAGAGACCTGCGTGATAACTCCTGACCTCCAGCCCATCCGACGGGGCATAGTGTCCCAAGACCAGCGAACTCTCAGGTACAGCTTTAGCTGCCCCCACACTTACTGAACAGCAGTCCACACCTTGGCCTTCATGGGTCCCTCCCTTTGCTGTCCCAGCCCCAAGGGCAGGGTAGGGCAAGGGTGAGGACAGTCAGTCAGTCCTCTGCAGCCAGACTACACTGGTCACACTTGAGCTCTGTCATCAGCTAGCTGTGTGACAGCCTGCCCCTGTGTATGTGTGGATGTACCGGGGGTGGTCTCACATCCTCCCTCGTGCATGCATGTGTGTGTGTGTGTGTGCGTGTGTGTGTGCGTGTATACCGGGGGTCATCTCCCACCTTCCCTCGTGTGTGTGCGTGCATGTGTGTGTACTGGGGGTTGTCTCGCACCTTCCCTTGTGTGTGTGCGTGCATGTGTGTGTGTACTGGGGGTCGTCTCGCACCTTCCCTCGTGCGTGTGTGTGTGCGTGTATACCGGGGGTCATCTCCCACCTTTCCTCATGTGTGTGTGCATGCACATGTGTGTGTACTGGGGGTTGTCTCGCACCTTCCCTTGTGTGTGTGTGTGCATACATGTGTGTGTGCTGGGCTTGAACCCAGGGCCTTGTGCTTGCTGGACAAGGCCTCCCCCAGCTCCCTACCCCCAGCATCTCAGTTGGGTTTCATTTGTGAAATGGAGATAATAATAACCATAGGGTTATGAGGATTAAACGAGGTAATCTCTCTAAAGTGCTTAGCAGAGTGTAGCTGACTAAGTGCTGGATAAATGGGAGCTATTTTTAGTCCAGACCAGCATTTTCCCCTTTGAAAGCTGTCAATGGCTCTCTTCCTACAAGATAAAGCACAAATGAAGTGAGAGGCAACCTAGTACAGAGAGGAAAGCTCTCCAGGGACAGGGACGTGTGACATCTGGCTGCACCATTCAGCCACCAGCTGATGCCTCTGAACCTCAGGTCTGTGTAACAAGGGGCAGTGGTGCCAGGATGATCCTGGGATACAATAAAAAAGCTGGGTCATGGCCAGCCCACAGTCGGTGCTAGCTACACCCAAAAGTCTGATTTCCAGGCGTATCCAGCCAATTCTGCTCCACGGTGTACCCTCCAAATTATTAGGTTTCCTATTACATCCCCTTCTCTACTCAGGCACCTGCAATGCTGTATTTATTTTAAATTTTTCCCTTTATTTTTATGTGTATCAGCATGTTGCATGCATGTATGTCTTTGCATACTGCCTGCTGCCTCTGAAGGCCAGGAGAGGGCGTCAAAGCTTCTGGGACTAAGTGAGTTGCCATGTGGGTGCTTGGAAGCAGACCCAGTTCTTCGGAGAGAGTAGTCAATGCTCTAACTGCTGAGCCATCCGAATGCCACATCCACACTTGAAGGTCAGAGGGCAACTTTCGGGAGTCAGTTCTCTCCTTCCATCTTTTGAGTCCCCAGGGTTAAACTCAGGATCGCCGGATTGGTGGCAGACATCCTTACCCACTGAACCATCTCATTGGTCCCATATTGTTTGAGAGAAGGCCTTCTACTGAGATCTGGGGCCCATCGATTGGGCTGGGCTGGCCAGCCAGTGAGCGCCAGGAATCGTTTTTTTTTTTTAAGACTTATTCATTTATTATGTACACAACATTCTGCCTCGATGTATGCCCACCATGTGGTTGCTGGGAGTTGAACTCAGGACCTCTGGAAGAGCAGTCAGTGCTTTTAACCTCTGAGCCATCTCTCCAGCCCGCCAGGAATCTTCTGTGTGTGGGATTGTTAAACAGGCTGGAGGCGTGAACTCAGGTCCTCTGTGGCCGGCACACTACTGACTGGTTTCTTCTATTTAGCGAGACTCCTTTTTTATTCCGTACTTAGTCTTGCTTTTATGGAAAAAGCAATCAGTCTGTAGTGTTAGCCCCTTTTTGTCCCTCAGATGGAGAGAATGTATAAAGAATCAAATCTAAAAACAGAGACCCCTCAGGTCTGCCCCTTAGAAAATCCAATTCAGAGCTGGGCACAGAGTGGCTCTCATGTGTAACCCAGCTCTCTGGAGGTAGAGGTAGAAGAGGTACCATCAACTTTAGGGCAGCCTGGGCTTTCTGGGGCAGAGTCTTAGAACATGCTAGAATCCCTTTAACCACTGATTTAATCCTGCTGAGGGGTGGCCCCTTCAAGAACAAGGCCTGTGCCCTGGCATCTCCAGACCCAGATGTGGGAACACCGAATAGAAATATTGGCTCAAAATGCTCTCCCACGGCAAGGTGGGGTGGCTAATGGCCGAAGGCAGGTGGGCAGGAAGCTCTTCCAGGCAACACTTGGAAATGAGGAGGCTGAGGCACTAAAGGACTGTGAGAGGGGCATATTCGGGAAGCTGCCACAGCTGACTCTCTAGAGTTCACTTGGCAAAGTGACCACAGGGAACACACGGTTCAGGAGTGCAACCACAGGCCGCTGTGTCCGCAAGTGTAGGCTGTGTCCACAAGTGTAGAAACAGACACTGGAGAAAGTGTGTGGTGGGCTGTTGGGCTTCCAGGAGGGGAGATGGCCCTACACAACCCCGTGGGAGGCACCTTGATAAGCATAAAGAAAATGAGAAGGACGAGAAAGTTAGGAAGCTTCTGGGCAGGCAGTCCGTTTGTTTGGAAGTTGTTCCTCAGAGTATCCGCCACCTTCCAAGCGAAAGTGTAGTAACTAGCTTCAAGCTAGAAGCATCTAACTGATGCTTCTCGGGTTGCCAGAGTTTTGATTTTTGAAGGCAGAGAGCTAGAACTCTAATAAACCGTAGCTTACTCATCTTAGTAGGTTAGGAACCAAAGTCCAGGCTGTTTTATTTCCAACCCAAATACCGCAAATATACAGAAAATTGCCAGTACAAAGTTAAACACATCCAGATTTATTTACACAATGCTAAAGAATTTTGCGTTTTATTTCCATTTTGTGGGATTTTGTTATGGGTCTGGCTTTGCTGTATAAGTGACAGGTCTTTGAAACTTGATAATCCCACCTCACATGCAATGTTCTGTCCCAGGTGGGCAGACATCTGGAGTTTTCAGTGTACATGCATTGGTGGTCACGATCCTGTTTAAACGCTGTCCCAGGAAGGCAGCTGCCCCTCACAGCCGGGGCGGGGCCGCATGCTCAGAAAGGGAACAATGGAAAGAGGGGAAGATGACAGGCACGTGGGGACCCTGAGCATTTCTGTGCATGAGGATAAAGAGAATGCAGCCCAAACCCTCCTCCCTGGAGCCTCAGAACACCAGGAAGTGGCAGAACCGCCGGGGGACAGGAAGTCACCAGACCACAGCTGAGGGCATGCGGAGGATGAGAACTGCACTAAAAATTCGGGCCGTACCGATAAATCATTAACATGTACACTATACAGTTTATACATGTATATATGTACACACACATATATATAAAGGTACAGATTAGCTTGTGTTATTCCATATAAACAGATACAGAAGAATGTACCGCGGTGAAAAAGTGCACGCAAGTCCTTGAAGACAATTTCAAGTTAGTGCTCCAATTCTTATGTTATAATGCATGGAACCAGGAAATCAAGCTGCACCCGTGGTTTCAGCGACTCCACAGCAACCCATACCTGGCAAAGCACTGGCCAACAGGACACAAAGTCTGGTACCTGCTTGCCAACTCTGGGCTTCCCTATCAGTACATCATATGGCAAATCTTAAACTTTGGTTTTGTTCCAAAAGACATTTAAGTTCACATTACTTTCCCTCTGGTGGGAAGGCGATAAAAAAAAAACTGAGAAGCTGCATCCCATCCTTTTTAGCAATCTCTGTGCGCCCCGACTGAGCTGAGAGGGCTATGCCAACACATGGGATGAGCCCCTTGCCAGTGTGCAGAGGGATGGGTTCTTCAGAGCACTGGAGGAATGAAAGGCTCTACCCATATGGTTTACTTGCAGGGCAATAAAATGAGTGACGCCAAACCAGGCCTCTCATCATGGGGCTTGGTGGAAGGGTGCTGTGCCCCTCTCTGCATCCTAGCATCCTGATGAAGGGATGGTTTGGTACAGTGTGCCCAGCCATGGCTTCTAGGCCTGACCAGCAAAGGAGCTGAAGGTGGTCCACAATACTACACTGCCAGAGAGGAAAAGCTAGGAAGCCCAAGAGCATGGGTCTGCACACCAGAGTCAGTTAAGACTGACAAAGCTCCTGGGCCCCCTGTGGAGCTGCCAGCGCTCTCTGAAGGTCTCTGCTGCTGTGACCATGCCCCATTCAATTCACAGCCTTGTCACATCTAGCCCTGGCCTCAGGTCTCAGGAAAAACCCATGGCCCTGAGGTCTCAAGCAGAAAGCATGCTTTAGATTTAAATCTCAGGCCACTAGGGACTTTCTGATCTGTCTGAGCTATGTAACAGCACTAAATCCTATCGCTCAAGTCTCTAGACTCGATCCTCCACCCCCACAGGGCTGAGCGTAGTGGATGCCCACCAGTGACAGTGCCAAGGCGGAGCAGGACAAACCAAACTAGAAATCTTGTTTTGTTTTAAGACATAAAGAGCTTAAAAATCTTAAATCTCTGGCTGGGGTTGCATATTTGTGAATGTGACTGATTCTGAGAGCTACTGTAGGGGCAGTCCCCAAGCCCACAGAGCCAGCTAGCTAGGGGGAGACTCACTTCCTGTGCTCCCAACAGTGACCACCCACCAAGGCAGAGGGGACACTCCGGATTGCCATAGCTTTTTATTTCAGTCATGAAGCAGGGGAAAAGTTTTGTTTTCTAAAGAGAAAACAATGCTTCAGAGAAACGCCACTGACCTGTCCTGGACCCCAGCAAGTCACACCGCTAGGAAGCTCCGCTCCAGATACTGAGCACCTTCCTGCAGAACCACGGCTCAGAGTCTGAAGACCGGGGTGACTGACTCAATTTTGGCTGCTGAGCTCTACGGCAAGAACAGCGAGCAGCTTACGAGAGGATGTAAGCAAAGCAAGCAGAGCGCTGACGGGTTCTACAGAAACCTCTGAGGGTTAGAGACCAGTGGCAACTCCATCAGAAAGTGAGTGACCACCGCCACACATTGCCTTATCTACCCACATCAGCCCCGGGATGTGCTGGACTGATAGCACGCAGTGGGAGAGAGCCTTTCCCCTTTGGCAGGAGGTGAGGATGGACAGAAACTTTGATAAGATAAATTATGAGCTCGTATATCTTTGGAATTATTATAAATTTTAGAATCATACAAAAATCATACACTCCGGCTCTAACAAAGATGGATTCTCCTCACGGAAATGGTCCTAACTTCATTTTCTAGCAGAAGCTCCCCTGACTCATTAGTGGCAACACGCAGCGTCTCCAGGACTCTCCGTCCACTTCCTCCCTCTCTCCTGCTGCTGCTCATTCTGGGGAGGAGTTAGCCATCTGCTCAGGCATTCTGACAAAAGTTTGGCACAGTTACTTTTTACTGACTTTCTAGCTACAAAGTGAAGTAGCAGCAAAATGGCATCTACTCAAAAGTGTCCTAGTTGTAATCACAGGGAGGAACCCTGATGAGTAAAGCAGGGATAAGGGACCAGAGCCCACCACGCCGCTGCTCTGCGTGCCCAGTATTCAGGCCGTACTAAAAAGGAATCGTTACAGCTTTCCAATACCAGCTGGCCACCACAAATCCACCCATCATATTCTATAACTTATTTAATTTGGAAAAATATCAGATAGAAAACATCCTTAAAACATGAAAGTGATGTACACACACGGCACCATCTAGAAGCACACCTTCAGTGGGGTCAGCCGAAAGATTCTGCCCAGAAATCATCAGTGGAAACATGGGAAGGCTGAGAGGATGGTCTGCTCATAGAACTTTGATTTTTAAAATGTCCATCGATCCGGAAACAGCCCTAGTCCTGGTTCTATGGACAGCAGCAACGGAGGAGGAAGAAACAAGTAGCCGTGGTTGTTCAACGCTGAGCCTCTGCCGTGGGTGCTAGGAAAATGGAAGGCTGTGGCCGTCAGTCCTGGGGCTGCACTGTGCACTCAACAATGCGCTCTAGGAAAGGCATGGCGGAGCCTGGGCAGGCTTCCAGGCCAAGCCTGCATCCTGTCCTTGAGAGGCCCACTGGCCACACAAAGCACAGCTTCAAAGAGCTCAGAGCAGCCAGAGTTTTGTCTTTAATAGGAGTTAGGCCTAGTTGACTCTCTGTTGCTCCCTCCTCCTTGCCGCAAGTTAAAAATATGGCCCTGTAAGTTTTCCTGATTTAATGTCTTGGAAGCACGTGGTTAAGTTAGTTGCCAAAGGGCAATTAACAAGGGTATTGCCTAATTAAATGGGAACAGAAAAATCACCGCTGTCTATAGTCACGGTTGGGGGTGGGGTGGAGCCTGGAAGACAAGCAGGGCTGGGGCTCAATGTTCTCTGAGCAGGGCTGTTCACAGATGGGGAAGAGCCAGCCAGCCAGTGCCAGTCACTGCACCGTTTCCTTGTTTCCTTCTCTGAGGCTGCTTCCCATGGCCAGCAGAGCCCAGGGACAGCACCAGGTACGATGTGAGAGCTGAGCTGACAGTGGAGTTGGCAGATGCCCGGGGGTAGGCACCACCCAGAACACACAAGATGGGGTCAGCGAAACAATCCCTTTGACTCCTATTTCATTTCCCTTGACACACAAACAAACCAACAGGAACCTAAAGCCCACACGTTTACAAAAGACAGAACTTGAAACAAAAAGTTAAAAGAATTTAAAATTTCCCCCCCCCTTCTCAGAGCCAACTGTGAGATCAGCCAGGGTTCCCCACCCCCACCCTGCGTTCTTTAGTGTAGGTCCTTTGGGCTTGGATGAAGCAGCAGAAAAGAGCTGGGTCCGATGCACTGGGAAATTTATTTCCCCAAGTCTGTAGGAGGTACTGGGGCTCCACTCACGCTCGGTCCCAGCTTCTCTCAAGAGCTATTCCAGGAGGTCCTGAAAAGAAAGACACGCGTCACTGACAAACGAAGAAAGCTATTTTGAAAGCAATCGCCTACTTTCTCGGCTGGTCAGATTTTGTAGCCTGTTAGCGCTGCTTATGCACAACTTGGTCCCAACTGCATCTTTAAAAACTTAAAATAGATTTATTTATTTTCATCTTACATGTATGGGTGTCTTGCCTGAATGTATGTCTGTGTACCATGAGCACACCGGGCACCTTTGGCGGTCAGAAGAAGGCACTGAACCCCTGGGGTTGAGTTAGAGACGGCTGTGAGCCACCATCTGCAGAGAACAGAACCTGCGCTGTCTGCAGGAGTAGCCAGTGCTCTTAACCTCTGAGTCATCTTTCCGGAGATTGTCTTGATCACAAGTAGAAAAATAAATTTTTTGTTTTGTTTTTTGAGACAGGTTTCTCTGCGTAGCCCTGAATGTCCTGGAACTTGCTCTGTAGACCAGGCTGGTCTAAACTCAGAGATCCACCTGCCTCTGCCTCCTGAGAGCCTGGATTAAAGATGTGCACCACCATTGCCTGATTGAAAAATAATTTTTAAGACTGAAATTTTAGGCTAATTTCTCAAGAAGAAGGCATCTTACCTCGTCTGAATCATCATGGTAACCGCTTTTAGCGTGGGAGGCTGTGTCCAAAGAGTCCACCCCGTCAGCCTCGGCATGCTGCTGCAGCACAGAGTACCGGTGGACCAGGAACCTGGGGAGGACACCGCCGTTAGTTTCCCGAGCTGAGTAGGGAGCATTTCTTATAGCATGGGTTTTCCTCCGATTTCCACACTCGTGGCCGTGCAGCGTGCAGATATAAGATACGAGACTTGGGCCTGAATCTTGAGGGCTATTACTCCACCTAGCTTTCAGTCTGGGGAAAGGGATCACGTGGGCCACAGTGGCGTTTTCTGGCTTGGATTCAGGACCTCTGATCCACTTCCCCGCTTCTTACCTTCCGCCGCAGACATATTTCTTCACAATGAGCACTCCTGCTACAACTGTGACCAGCATCAGTCCCACGATGGCCAGGATAATAGGAACAGAATTCGACTTGGAATTCTTGATAAATTAAAACACAAACAGGCGCAGTTAGCCACACATAGTCTAGGGCTTCCAAGAGGCTGCCTGTCGCTTTGAGTGACCTACAGTCCAAGGCACTGAGTTCGGGCACTTCTCCACCCTCCAGATGAACCGTCTCAGTGTGACCAGGAGGCTAGCACACCAGCACAGGGAATCTGAACTCCAAATGCCTAGACGCTGTAGGGCAGGGTCCTCAGTGTCAAAGTTACCGTGGAAGCCTTGGCAACTGCCTCAAATCAGGCATGTCTAACCTTCTGACATTGCAAGGCGATGCTGCCCTCTGTAAACGTCATGCTTGAGAATTGCTCAATTACGTGCCCCACCCCCACTGCATAAAGAATTCACATTTTAAATAAGTGTACAATTTTGTGCTGGGTCACCTTCACAGCTATTCTTGGCCGCACGTTGCCCTGGGGTCACTGGGTGGACACACCTAGAAGATCACTATGGTCAGGCTGACTATTCCTTGCCCCTTGTTTACAACTCCTGGAGCTTAGGGTGGAGCTGGAGTGAGACTGGAATAGAGGTTGAGTGAGTCTATAGCGAAGCTAGCGTCCTCGAAGACGCGTGTCACTGCTCTTCCAGGAAGGCCACTAGATGACATCAAGATTTCTGTTGTTACTTAACTTCTGGCATGTTTTTACAAATAAGCCTTATATCATTGTTTCGTGTAACCTACCTGCTTCTGGGTAGGAGATATGAAGTGTGTGTTTTCAGTGTATCCAAGAGGAGGCGGAGCTGGATTCTGGGACAAGCTGTGTCCCTGTGGGCGGGAGTCCTGTGCAATCACACACACAAACACTCTGAGGACAGCCACCAGCAGTCCAGGGCAGGGGTGCAGAGAAGGAGGAACTTGGCCCCCTTACAAATACACACACCCACACACTCTTCCCTCATTGCCTTTGGGTCCCACCCTTGTCAGGGTCTCATCCCTTAGAACAGCACGGAGGAGGGGCTGCGGTTGTCAGGTCAGATTAGGGAGATGGGTCCTCAGCGCATCTCCATCACACTGTGACTCCTGCTTCACGGGCCCTCCCTAGTGACCTCATCTCCAGGGCTCCACCTGGCCCAGCAGCACCACGCTTCCTAGGACCTGCTGTGAAGCGGTCCACACCTGACTGCTCTTCAGCTTCTCACTTGACACACGTGCAGGGCTCAGCTCAACAACCCTCCCTCCTGTGCAGGGCTCTATGTGTGCGCAAATCTCCAGTCCAAATCCCTTCATGGTATTTTCTTTTATATTTTCCCCAGAGGCTTGTTTTTAGTTTAGTTTTGTTTTTGTTTTTAAGACAGGGTTTCTCTGTGTAGTCCTAGCCTTTCTGAAACTCACTCTCTTTAGACCAGGTTGGCCTTGAACTCAGAGATACACCTGCCTCTGCCTCCCAAGTACTGGAATTAAAGGCCTGCCCAGCTTTGTTTATTTGTAAGGTGTAGGTGTGTGTGTGTGTGTGTGTGTGTAGTCATGTGTGAGTACAGTACCTACAGGATCCCTTGGAGCTGGAGTTGCAGGCAGTTGTGAGCTGCCTGACAAGGGTGCTGGTGGACAATCTGGGGTCCTCTGCCAGAGCCGATGTACTGCTGACTGCCAAGCCATCTCTAGCTCCATTTGTTTTGGAGACAGTGTCTCATGCAGCCCAGGATGACCTCAGACGAGCTATGTGAGAGTTCTCTATGTGTACCCTCCACTCACTGAACACAACTTTTTAAATATTTTTTTTCTGAAGAACTCTGGGCCTCAGAAACTCCACAACCCCATGCTTTGAGACCTTCCTAACTTTACACTATACCATTTCCCCCAAGCACACACCAGCTCTTAGCGGGGTGACCTTGTCACTGGGGTACGGGATGGGTCCTTTGCCCTGACAGCTTCCTGTGAATGTTCTGCAGAAGCATTGTGGACAACTCCATACTGGTGCCAAAGTGTAACTGTTTTTTCCTGGCAGAACGTAAAATCCCAGCTGTACCCGGAACCTCGATCTGTTTTAACACACCTGCTTCTTGGGGTTCAAGAAATTGCTGGTGCATTTCTTCTTCAAGTCTTTTACTTCTCGGGCTGGACTCATCCCCCCTTGGCATCTGTCTCCTGGGATTTTCCGGTACCTGAAAGACAGGAGATTGTTCACCAGGGCTGGCAGGGGCTGTTGTTTTCTGGGGGAAGGCATAGAGTCAGCAGTCAGGGCCTCTGGCTGGGGTGCGCCTGACCATTGCTTTGCAGGAGCTGTGGCCATCTATCTAGTGGGCTGTGGGGTATATGGAGCCTCGAAGAAACAAGTTTGTGAAAGTCTCAAAATGTCGTCAGTGATGGCGACAGTGATCGAGGTGGGCACTGGGAAGCACAGTAATAACACAAGGGTTGGTCGGTGCCAACAGTGACGCCTGTCAGCAAACTGGGCTCCAAACTCACCTCAGCGAAGAGGGTCTCTACAGAGTAGCGGAGAAGCCAAATGGCTGCTCCAACACATGATGTTTGTATTAGATGATGTGCAAGAAGCATCACACAATAAACACCACACACATATCACACACACAGCACACACAGCACACACCACACACACGTCACACACACAGCACACACTTCACACACACACACATACCCACAGAACACAGCTACCCACAGACCACACACACATACACCACATACACATACACACATATACCACACACACCATACTCAAGTCTCAGACAAAAAAAGGGAGGAAAGGAAGAAATTTTTTTTTTTTTAAAGAACATAAGAATATATTCCTGGGTTCTTGCCTCTTTCCAGAAAACAAGATTTGAAAATGGCAGAAAATTCTCATCTCTGGGAAACAGAAAACCTTACAAACCCCTCAGGCTTCACTTGCTTTTGAACTGACTTTAAAAAGCACCAGTGTCGGGCAGTGGTGGCACATGCCTTTAATCCCAGCACTCGGGAGGCAGAGGCAGGAGGATCTCTATGAGTTCGAGGCCAGCTTGGTCTACAGAGCTAGTTCCAGGACAGGCTCCAAAGCTACAGAGAAACCCTATCTTGAAAAACCAAAAAGAGCACCAGTCTCAGGGGCCAAATAGCTGTTCCTCAGCAGCTGAGTTGTAGTGTGGTTGTGACGATCATGGCTGCCTGTGTTCATTTTTAGGGCCTTTTGTCATTTCGTTTACTTATTATGTATACAATATTCTGTCTGCATGTATGCCTGCAGGCCAGAAGAAGGCACCAGACCTCATTCCAGATAGTTGTCAGCCACCATGTGGTTGCCGGGAATTGAAATCAGGTCTTTTGGAAGAGCAGGCAATGCTCTTAACCACTGAGCCATCTCTCCACCCCGTTCTGTTTTGTTTTAAGGCAGGGTCTCACACTAGTAGCTCTGGCTGTCCCACAGGTAGACTAGCCTGGCTTTGAACCCACAGAGATTGGCTCGCCTCTGCTTCGCAAGTGCTGGAATTAAAGGTGTGCACAGTTTTCATGCCCAGCAATTTCCATGGACTTAAAAGGCCACTTTTGTTGAAAACACAACTCAAGTGACCTTCTGAATGATCTACCACAATCCGATGGGTGACCTTTGGCATTCAAGGACCCCAAACCTGCAACTTCAGACTATGGGAGCACTGCTTCTGAGCATGTCCTGTTCTGAGGGGAAGCCACGCGTGTGCAGGGTGCCGACTGTCTCACCGCTCTCCCTCTCCAGACAGGGTTTACCTCAGCGGGGCTGGCTTAGGAGCCGTGTGATGCAGACTGGTGGTGGACTTAGGCCTGAGTGCTGGGGTTCCACACAAGCACTGCCCCGTCAACTTTCATCCTGTTCTTTATCCCACAAGTATCGCTAAACCCTATCCTTAGGACTGTGGACTTAAAACGTGTTCTCAGGTTTCTATAAGCTTGGCTACCTCCTCAGGAAGTCCTGTTTGGCAAATGCCTTGTTTTGTTTTGGCTGAAATTCTATGAGGCAGGCAGAAGAGGCATGGGCCCAGGGCTGGGGGTGGGGAGGGGCACTGTCTGTGGGGTATTTTGTGTCGTTTCAGGGCCAGCACAGGCTCAGCACTTCTGTATCATGCTGGCCAGCAGCACATGTCTGTCCCTTTCCACTGCACCCAGAACTCAGATCCCGAGAGAGCTTATTAACAAGAAGCACAAGAATGGAAGAGGGGTGTCCATCAGCCGAGAGGGCTTCTGGGCCCCCTTCGACCTGCACCTTCTCCTGTGGGGGCCACTGGAATATTAATTAAAATGGAAAACGCAGTTCCTCAGCTGCGCTGGGGTCAAGAGCCCCAGGAGGCTGATGGCCGCCATCTGGACATGGCAGATGACACACTATTTTATCATCACAGTAGGTCTACTAGATGGTGCTTTCATGAATGTTCTGGAATACTGCTGCTCTGGCCAGAGCAATGAGGACCTTGCCAGGGAGGGGCCATCTTACCCATTTGTCGTCAGGTGCTCCTCTTTGCCATACAGACAGAATTCTAACTCGTGCCCCTTCAGTTCCGGCTGCTCGACACACTCTGAGGCATTTTCTGGACGGAAGTAGCCAAAGTCACTGCAAGAATCAACAAGGACGCTTTTGAGGTTGCCTGCAAGCCAGCACATTGCCACTAGTCAAGACTAGTCAAGAGGGGGGTTGACATTCCTGTCAAGGACGCTCTAACTGAGGTGTGAACAGTTGCTAAGGTGGTGGTATCTTGGCAGGTATGCTCCTGAATGTGGATCTTCAGTGCCTCCCCAGAGGACTGCGTGAAAGACTTGGTCCCCAGTGGGGTGCTACCGAGAGGTGGCAGAGTCTTTCTAGGGGCTTAGTGGAGAGGCTGCAGGCACCTGGGGCCCTTCCTCTTTGGTCACATTTTGGTCACAGGGACCAATCTGCTCTGCCTGAATGTTTCTATCCTGAAGCCACAGGCCCAGGACAGTGGAGCCTGACCAGGGCTTTCCTTGGACACAGCTTTTTCCTTACCTTGGGCATTTACCAAAGTCAGGGAAAGAAACCAGTCTCTTAGGAAAAGCCACAGAGAAGGCTTACTGATGAGGAAAGATGGACTAGGCCCCACAAACTTGCGAACAGACAAGATCTCCGGGGTAGGGGACCTACAACAGCCCAGGCTTGGGGAAGGGTCGGACTGCTGCTTACAGTAGGGCAGGGTCCCTAACAACAAAGGGGCCTCAGCGGCACAAGCAACAGATCTAGATTCAGACAATTCTTGCCTTCACCTGCACATGTCACTCATTAATTGTTGCTCTTGGGAATACGTGTTCTTATATTTTCTCTCCTGTCCCTCTTGGCTTCCTAGATAGCCCTAGGCTCCAATATGAACGCTCCTTCCTGCCCTCCACCCCTCTGTGTACGTGTGCATGCACTTGGCATGTGTATATATACATGTATATATGTCCATACCCATGCATATGGGTATGGGGACCAGAAGTCAATGTCAGGTGTCCTCTATACTCTGCCCCCTTATTTTTGGAGTTAGGGTCTCTCACTGAACGTGGAGCTCACCAACTGACTGGGGAACTCCGGATTTGCCTGTCTCTCCCCCATGCCTACCACTGAGGTCACAGACCTTCCTGGATGCACAGAGGCAAATGCCACCACTCATCGGCACTTAGCTCGATGGCACCTCCTCCACAGGGCCTTCTGCGACTCTGCTCCATTCCGCCACAGGGGAATCTCCTCCTCTCTTCACCTACCAGCTACTGTGTGTGTGAGTCTGCGGGAGACGGGAGCTTCAAGGTGGTAACTGTCCGTCTTAGACAGTAAAGGCCAAGGGGATTCCCAGGCCAGATCCTCCCCACGACCAAGCACTCTGCAGGATCACAGCACTTAGGGGAACAGTGGCAGCTCAGGGGAGGGGTCAAGGGCAGGAAGCCCTGTGTAAGTCAGAGGTGAGCGGAGCGAAGAGTGCTTCCTGTGGGATGGAGACGGGAGGAGCAACACAGACCTGCATCTCCTTCAGGTCTGCATTCTGCTGTCACTGTAGCTCAAGGAACTATAAGGGAGGCAAGGCTACATCCTCTTTCTTTGTCCACGTGCTCTGGGACCCGCTTTTACTTCCCATCAGCATCTGTCACAAGCAGTTCCTATTTGCCCCAACTCATTTGAGTGACACTGGCCTCTTTCACATCAACACCAGAGCAAGGAAGTACTCTTCATCCCTGGTGGTCCTGAACTCTAGGGAGTCCATCATGGTGGCCTCTAAACCTCAGTGAGACCTAGGGACCATGAACAGATTGACGTCACCTCTAGTGTCAGGATCAGTCTTGCCAGTGATCCAGAACCTAACACCTTCCGGCAGGCTGTCTGCAAAGCCCAATCTCCTCCCTGTCCCAAACCACTTTTCCTGTTGTGTTTGGCTCATAATTCTATATACTGCACCCCACCCCCGTGCCCATATCCTTCTTCCTTTTTAAAACTTAATTGTTTTTGAGACATGGTTCTCATATATCCCAGGTTATTATTGAACTCACTATGTAGCTGAGGGAGACCTTGAGCTTTTGATCCTCCTGCCTCTACCTCCTAGACGCTGGGATTATTAGCACGACTCAACATAATTTATTTGATGCTGGGAATTGAACTCAGGGTTTCATGCATGCAGGCAAACACTATACCAACTGAGTTACCTGCCAAGACCATTTTCCTTCTCATATAATTTCTGTCCTTCCCACTGTGTCCAGTGACTAACTAGCATGATAAAATAACCCGTCTACATGTTAGCAATGTTCGGTTCCCTTTCTTAGTGCTTCCCTTCTGTGGACACCAGGCAGGAGGCATCCAGTCTGGGGGAAAGGAAAGTCAGTAGTGTTTCCACCTCCCCACACATGGGACAGGGGTGACAGAGGAATCGGGGAGTGCTGTTACCAGAGGAAGTCTTCCAAGGAACAGGGACAGAAGGAGGGCTTCTTGGCCGCCACATAGTCTCGCCCATTCTGACAGACAGATGACTTTCGTAGCCGGAGGAACTGTTCTTTATAGCCCAAAATGCAGCCATCTTTGTAATCTCCAGGGTCTGTGGAGTGTGCCAGCCATGTGGTATAGTCATCCTCTTCACCTAAAGGGCAGACAGAACGTTCAGGAAGTCAGCGCAACACACAGCCCACCTACAAAAGAGAGGCAGCTGCCAGGAAGGAGGTGGAGACAGGTGCGGATAGCTGATTCAAAGTGACTTTAGTCTAGAACCTCCTACAGCTGCACTTCCTCGTGACAGAAGAAGACTAGAGAGAAGACTAGCAGACGGCGAACCATCTTGCCTTCTGTTGGGATATTAGAGGCAACCTCTGTTTTAAAGTGAGGCTGTATAGGGAGCACTAGGGTCTCCCCAAACCAAGAGGTTGCTGTCTGCAGTGATGGCCTGGGCACTCCATCCCTGGAGTTGTAAGAGACAAGCAGTCATGTTTCTCATCCTGGGGCTCTTTGTTTAGTATAAGACACTAATGAGGCAAGAGCCCGGCCTGATGTGACCACATACAGTTGGTTTCAAGCAGAAGGGAAAACAGCCTCTGTCCAGTTTTTCTCTAGAGGCCACTGACTCTCTGACACCAGATGTTGACATGTTTCTGCTTTAGCATTCCACATCATCTACTCCTAGGAAAATTGATGTGGGATGGCCTTCTGTATATGTGTTGCTTTTATTGGTTAATGAATAAAGCCATTTTGGCCAATGGCTTAGCAGAATAAAGCTAGGCAGAAAATCTGAGCAGAGATGGAGTAAGAGAGTAGGTGGAGTTGAGGGAGACACCATGCAGCCACCGAAGGAGAAAGATGCCAGAACATTACTGGAAGGCCACAGCCTTGTGGTGATACACAGATTAATAGAAATGGGTTAATTTAAGATGTAAGAGCTAACTAGAAATATGCCTGAGCCATTGGCCAAACAGTGTTATAATTTGAAGTTTATAAATTATAATTTATAACAGTGTGATTATTTGGGTCTGGGTAGTTGGGAAACAAGAGTGTGGTCTCTGTTTACAGAAAATCGTCACAGCTTAGAACCTAAAGGGTGGTGCCTGGGTTTTACTTTCGGGGCTTGAAGCCAGCCTGCTAGGGAGCAGGTACAATATCTCACTGATCTTAATCTTGAGAGCTCATAGAGAACTCCGTGCTGAGGGACAGACTCGCAAGGCAGCTCCTTCCAGCCTCTTCACTGCAGTCTGAAGACAAGGGCTCAGATTTCAAACCACACTAAATGTCTTATAGAAGGGTGAGGCCAGGCTGACAGCCCTGTGTCACAGGAGCTGGAGGATTAACTGAACACTTGTCTCTAAAATGAGTCAGACTTTAAGCCCCTGATTATACAACGCCAACATGGAAACGGGGCTTTCCTTTAGCCTCCATTTTCTCACTGACACGACGAGCGGGTTTCCCTGTGACACTGTGGGGCACCATGTGCTGACACGTTCTTCCTGACGCCCTTGGTACCTGCCCAGTGTTCACTCTAGAGCCTCAGCTAGGGCCCGCATTCAAACTAAACCCCCAGCGAGACTCCCTCCCTTCAGTGTTCTGAGTGGCAGGACCAAGGAGTGGTCCTTGCGAACACTTCCCTTCAAAGTTGGCTTTCCACAGTCCCACTGCACCTGCCTACAGAGGGGCGACCCCCTCCCCCCATGTCACAAAATAATCTCCGACAAACGCATACAGGTATACTATTCTTACCAGCCAGAAGACTGGCTATTAAAGTACTAAAGATCCCTCCTGTAGTGCAAAGCTACACTGTCCTATACGGCAGCCCTCGCCCACGCGGCTGGGATGAACTGAGACATGCTAGGGTTTGTTGACTTAGAAGGAAAGAAAGTAAACTATCCCAGCAATCTTTCACACCACTCACATGCTGAAATGATGTTCTGGACATTTATAGACAATTCTATCACCTTCTATTTTATAAGGCAGACGACAGAGTAACTTAAATTACACAGCCGCCCCTTGTATTCTTTGCACAGTGCTAGCCCCAGGACTCTCTGCTATTCCACTGCTGGACTGCCCACACAGAGCATCTCCCATCGCCTTCCGTGTGCATTTGACTGTCCTGGTTGAAAGAGGTTCCTCTGAATGGGTTCTTTGGGAAAAGGAGTTTACAAATAGTGACTGAGAAACCCTGAAGGAGATACTCACAATTCCGCTCAAGGATGTCTTTGAAGTCGACTGTGTAGGAGACCCACTGGCGGGTGATGAAGGACTCTGTGAACCCCCAGATGCTGATGTTCATGGACCGGGCTCCAGGCTCCGAGGCCAGGCCGGTGAAGTAGATGGGCTCCTGTGTGAATGCATAGCTCTGCCAGCACTGGCCCTCATCCGTGGAGAACCTGCAGCCGGAGGCAGAGAAGCATCATGACAGAAGACCAGCGTGGACTGGGAGGTCAGGGACGCATCTAGCTGTTGGCCCCCAGTCGGAGGAAACCCTTGTCTGACAATACCGCTAGCTGGCAGGGTCTGAGAAAGGATTCATTCATAGAACGCATGGGAGAAAATACCTCTCTCCAAGGAAGAGAAAGGAGTAACCGAGGGAAGAACGAGTTTCTAAAGTAACAGATTCCAAATCAATGGGAATTTAGATAGACTTGAAATACCTCACATTTTTTGTATCATTTGTACTTAAGTCATTTCTAACTCAGAGTGCTTGGAAAATCTATATTTTGGGGGGGACGAAAGAAGATCGATTTTTGTCATTTAGTTATGGTGTGTGAATGCCACAGAGCTTGGGTAAGAGGACCACTAGCCGGAATGTGTAGTGTGTGTGTAGTGTGTGTGTAGTGGTAGGGTCTGTTCTTTCCTTCCCCTATGTGGGGGTTTAGGTATTGAAAACTCTGATCATCAAAGTTGGCAGCAAACACCATTACTTGATGACCCAAGGGGGGAAGTCATTTTCAGTGATAAAATACACAGCTAGGAGGAGGAAAACGCAGTGTCACCTGATCTGGGATGCTCTGAACATACCCCCCCCCCCCCGAGCCTTCGCTATAGTTCTGCAGAGTCTACCAAGATAAATCAGGGCCCAGGAGCTGCCCCATCACTGCCCTCTACACAGACACGTGTGGGAGCCGAGAGCATGCATACTTAATCACATTGATAGGACGGTTGCTGTGCTCAATGGCCACGATGATGCCTCCGGAGTCCAGGATGGTGTAATAGTGGGGCCCTTCCAGCATCTTCGCCCAGGAGTAACCCCCATCATCTGAGATGTACACGTCTGGGACCATTACCGAGATGGCGTCCCCCACACTGCCTGCAGGGACGGCGACATTAGCAGACATTAAACACGAACCAGAGAACACTTCCGAATGAAGTTACTACTCTATTTTCACCAGATCTGTTATACTGGAAAGAAGGCCATCACAACTTGGGTGTTGCTACTGCCAGTGAGAGTCTGTTAAAAACCCAAAGCATTGTTATAATGCGGGAAATTCCATCCAGTCATCATGTCCTAATTACCTGCAGCAGCTGTCCACGTGACACAGCCTAGTGCTGTCTGACTAAATCTTTTTTTTTTTTTGGTTTTTCGAGACAGGGTTTCTCTGTGGTTTTGGAGCCTGTCCTGGAACTAGCTCTTGTAGACCAGGCTGGTCTCGAACTCACAGAGATCCGCCTGCTTCTGCCTCCCGAGTGCTGGGATTAAAGGCGTCACCACCGCCCGGCCTGACTAAATCTTAAGTGGAGAGACTGTCCGGGTCAGACTGGCCCAGAACCACGGCTGTGATTGTCTTGACTAATGATTGACGTGGGAGGGCGCAGCCCACTGTGGGCAGCACCAGTCCTTTAGCAGGTAGTTCTGGGTTGTATAAGAAAGTTGTATGAGGAAGCATAAGGAAGAAGGCTAAGCATGAGCCTGTGATTCGGAGCCCGGGAATAAGCCCAAAACAGGTTGCTCCATGGTCCCTGCCCTGACTTCCTTCAACAATGAACTATGACCTGGAAGTATAAGATGATATAAATCCTTTCCTCCTCAAGTTGTATTTGACCAGGGTGGTTTATCAAAGTAACAGAAAGGAAACTGGAACAGAGAACAGAAGCCACTTGCAGTGACTGTTTTTGCAGTGTGGGGGTAGAGGGTGTCTCAAAGGCGCTGCTGTCTCCCTGTGCTTGGCAGCTTCTATCCACAATGGCGCAAGGGAGAGCTCCTTACCATGAGCGATGACGATGCCCACAGCGTTGGGCTCCGAGAGCGGAGCCATCGGGACATTCAGCTTCTGGGAGATGCTGTAAGAAGCATGAATATGAAGGCTGCACTGTGGAAAGAAACCAAAGCGCAGATTAAAACCAAAGGCATAATGTCCTTACTCATTCCACAGAGACTCCCGGTAAGAGTCCGAGTGTAACTCAAACCTCAGTGTGATGATGTTTAAAACAAACAAACAAATAAACAAGCACCTGTGGTGAAGCTCATTTCATAAAATGTGCTCTCTCGTTTTAGAGTATATACGTAAGCGTATTCTCACTTAACCAGTCTCCAGAACCTTCTCATCTTGTAAAACTGAAACCCTTACTTTAAAGCAACAAGTCTCCACTTCTGTCTCCCTGTAGACTGAGAACCACCATTCATTCTACTGTCTGTCTCTCTAGATCTGACTCCGCTAGGCTCCCGCACATAAATGACATCACACAGAGTTTGTCTTTCTGTAACGGGCTCATTTCACTCAGCACAGTGTCTTCGGGGTTGACCTCTATTACAGCATTTGTCGGAAGTCCCTTCCTTTCTAGGCTGAATAATACTCCATTGTGTGTGAGTGGAGGTGGAGGAGTGTATACTATATTTTATTAACCCATTCTACTATTGATGGAGTTATTTCCATTTCTTTGGCTGTTGCAAATAATGTCATAAACATAGGCGGCAAGACTCTGCTCTCATTTTTTTCCCAGCTGGGCACTGAATCAAAAGCTTTACACATATTATTAGGTAAGGGCTCTACAACTGAGATACATCCATAGTCCTTACTTTTAAATTTTTACTCTGATATTAGGTATACTAATTTGCCTGGGCTGGCTGGCAATTCTCCTGCCTCAACTCCCCTGGTGGCTGGGATGACAGACATGTGAGACTATTCCTAAGCTTAGTTCTTTTTTTAAAATATGGATATAGAAGCATAACTGATATACAGGCTAATGTTTCACTGAGCACAGATACAAAAATCCTCAACAGATGCTAGCAACTAAATTCAAGAGCATTGTTGCCATTCACCACGATCAAGTAGGAGTCATCTTTGGGATGGCAGAATGGCTCAGTGGTATGCAATTCCATTTATACAATATACCACATTAGCAGAATGAAGAACAGTAAAGAAACATGCAATCATCTTCATAGATGCAGAAAGTTTTGATAATTCAATGTTCTTTATGTATAAAAAATATTTTTACTTATTGTTTTATTATTATGTATACAACATTCTGCCTCCATGTATGCCTGCACGCCAGAGGAAGGCGCCAGATCTCATTACAGATGGTTGTGAGCCACCATGTGGTTGCTGGGAATCGAACTCAGGACCTCTGCAAGAGCAGCCAGTGCTCTTAACCACTGAGCCATCTCTCCAGCCCTGTATAAAAATTCTTAACAAATTAGGCTGAGATTGTATCTCCAGATAATAAAGGTCACAGGAAACATTATATTCAAACATTAACAACTGAGTTCATTTCCCGTGTGATCAGAAACAAGACAAAGATGCCCTTGCTCTCCTTCTGTTTGGCACTGTGCTGGAACTTCTGGCCAGAATTTGATGACAATAATCCTAGAAAAAAGGATTTGAAATGTTTGTCCTGTACAGAATGGATGATGTGTGAGTAGAGAGATGTTAACCTTGATTTGAAAATTATACAATGTTTATCTTTATTAAAATGCCACATGGTTCCCATAAGTATGTAACTTTTTTATGTTTTATGTATCTGTGATGGTTTGAAAGAAAATGGGCCCCAAAGGGAGTGGCACTGTGGGGGCTTGGCCTTGCTGGAGGAAGTGTGTCATCGCAGGGGTGGGCTTTGAGGTCTCATGCATGCTCAAGCCACGCCCAGTTAGACAGCCCAATTCCTGTTGCCAGTTAACTCAAGATGTAGGACACTCGAATACTTCTCCAGCACCATGTCTGCCTGCAAGCCATCATGCCACCATGATGATAATGGACTGAACCATCTCAATTACTTTTCCTTTATAAGCATTGCCATGGCCATGGTGCCTCTTCATCACAACAGAACCCTAACTAAGACATTATCCAAGAACTAATGATCTGAAACCTGTTATAGGAGACTGTTGGCCAACTTGTTGTAAGGAGGTCGCTTGTTTGTTCCCAGCTGCTCAGCCAGGAAATAATCACACCAAAACCTTATTATTTGCAATACTGCTTGGCCAATCACTATAGCATATTCCTAGCAAGCTCTTACATATTAAATTAACCCATTTATATCATTTTATATTTTACCACGAAGCTCGTGGACTACCGGCAAGGTCCCAGCTGGCAGCTCGTGTCTTTCCTCTCTGGCGGCTATATGGCATCTCCCTGACTCCACCTTCTTTCTCCCAGCATTCAGTTTAGTTTTCCAGGCCTAGCTCTATTCTGCTTCTTTATAACCAATAAAAACAATACCTATACAGAAGGGCTTCCTACACTAGAAAACAACTTTTAAAAAGGAATTGTTTGGGGGCTGGAGAGATGGCTTAGTGGCTAAAAGAACTGACTATTCTTCCAGATGACCTAGATTCAGTTCCAGCACCCACATGGCAGTTCACAGCTGTCTGTGACTCCAGTTCCAGGGGACGAAAACCCATAGCAAAATACTAATACACATAAAACAAAATTGAAAAAAAAAATCCAAAAAAAGAGAATTTTTCAGCTAAGGATGAGTCCAGTCAAGGCAGTGAATGATCTGTGTGGAGGAAAATAAAAACAAAGAAGTTGTGAGAGACGCTGATGATGCAAACCCAGGCAAGGAGATCTGTGTGCACGGATTGGAGGGAACGATAGGGTTGCAGTGTCTGTACTCCCCAAAGTGAGCTACAGACTTTACCTCTAAAATCCTGTTGGCATGGGTTGGGGGGCTGGGGCTGCAAAATTGGGATTTGAGTTTAGCCTGGGCTACAGAGCAAGACCCTGTCTCAAAAAACAAGCTGGGCAGTGGTGTTGCATGCTTTTAACCCCAGCAAGTGGGAGGCAGAGGCAGGTAGATCTATGTGAGTTAGAGGCCAGCCTGGTCTACAGAGAGAGTTCCAGGACAGCCAGAACTCCACAGAGAAGCTCTGTCTTGAAAACAAAAACAAAACTCAAAAAATAAAACAAAATAAAAAACCCAACAACAACAACCAAAAAACCAAAACAAACAGACAAAACCCCAAAACAAAACAAAACCAAAATGGGGGAGGAAGACAAAAATTTTGGCATCATTTTTCCAGGAAACAGTGAGAAAATCCTAGAATTTATGTCTTTGAAGACTGTGAAACACCAAAGCAATCTTAAGATCAAACTAAAGGAAAAGAAAGCCACACTACCTGGCTTTACAGTAGGCTATGAAGCTACAGTCATCCAAACAGCATGATGCTGCCATAAACACTAACATACAGGCCATGGAACAGAACATCCTAGACATAAATCCATACATCTATAGTCAATGAATATTTGACAAAGGAATCAAGAACACTTGAGAAAAGGGCAACTTCAATAAATGTTGCTAGGGAAACCTTATATCCATGTGCAAAAAAAAAAAAAGATGTGAATTCTGATTTCATACCTTCTACAAAAGTTCATGCCAAACCAGTGGTTCTCAACCTATGGGTCATTACCCCAATGGGGGTTGCATATCAGATATTTACAAATTATAGTTATGAAGTACCAGTGAAATAATTTTGAGGTTTGGGGTCACCATGACATGAACTGTATTAAAGGGCTGCAGCATTACAAAGTTGAGAAACACTGTTCTACACAGACTTGAATGTAAGACTACAAATTAAAATACTAGCAGAAAACATAGGAAAAATCTTCGTGACACAGTCTAGGCAATAACTTTGGAAATGATCCTAAGGACACATACAACAAAAAGCAAAACTGTACAAACAGAATCACATTAAACTAAAGTGCTTCTACAATGCCCAGGAAATGCCCAAAGAGTGAAATGACCATCGACAGAACAGACGGTATCTGCAAACTGCACACGGCACAAGGGGCTGGACAGCAAGAAACAAGTGTCTAACTTCAAAGGCAGTAAAGAGCCCAGGATATTAGAAGAAGGTTCAGCGTTACTCACTACTGGGGAAATGCATACATAACCACAGGCATCGTCACCTCCAACTCGTTAGGATGGTGACATCATTTGTGTTAACAAAAAGATAACAGTAACAAGTACTGGGTAAAGTCACGGGGCAAGGGGAGCCCTTGTACTCTGTTGGGGAAACATGATTAAAGCCACCAACACACACAACAGTGTGGTGTTCCTCTCAAAATTTATACAACTGCCAGGAAGTCTACTTCTTAATATATCTACAGGCTACATCCACTGTGGCTCAACTCAAGAAAGAGAGCCAGTCCACGTATTTTTAACAACAGAAAGATTTACTTTATATGCTTTCCTTTGCCTATGTTTTGCCTGCATGTATGTGTGTGTGAGGGTATCGGATCCCCTGGAGCTGGAGTTACAGACGGTTGTGAACTGCTGTATGTGGGTGCTGGGAATTGGACCTGGGCCCTCTGGAAGAGCAGATAGTGCCTTTAACCATCTGCTGAACCATCTCTAGCCCCCCTCCCCCCGTCTAAGCTGCTGAACCATTTCTCCAGGCCCCAGACTATTGAAAGGAAAAAGAAGATGTGGTCTATGCCCGATGGGATGTTAGTTCTTCTCAACAAAGGAGATCGGATGGAAGTCAGCAGAGCTGGACTCTGCTGGCTCCCGAAAGAACCTGCTGTTTGCCACCACATGGATGAACCGGGGAAACTGTATGCTAAATAAAATAAGCCAGGCACGAAAGACAAATACCATTCAATGTTACTTAAATGTGGAATCTCATAAAACACTAAACTCATAAAAGCAGGGAGTAGAGAGGCGGCTGCGAGGGATCAGGAGCAAGGGGGAGGGGCAGTGTTGGCCAAAAGGTTCTGAGGTTTCAGTTACATTGGACAAGTAAGTTCTGGGGAGCTAGTGAGCATCATATAAACTGTGTAATCTGCTGAGACTAGATCTAAATGCCCTTATCTTACACAATAAAAAGATAACCAAGTTAATGAATGTGTGCACTAATTAGCTTGAGTGTGGTCATGTATACCACAATACAATGTATACACACAGCAAAATGTCATACTGTACCTTATAAATATGTGCCATTTTAATTTGTCAATTATAAGTCAGTAAAGCTGAGGGGAAGAGTAAATGTCAGCAAGTAGGGGAATGTGTGAAAGCAGTTTAACAGCTGGTGCCTTCCAAGAAGCTCAAGTGAGCCAGGTGTGATGACACCTGCTTGTAATGTCTGCACTCAGGAGGTAACCTCACAGACATGGGTAACTCTGAGCCCAAGATCAGCCTGGTCCACACAGGGCCAGCCAGAGCCACATGAGAAATCCTATTAAAAAAACCAAAAAACCAAAAAAACTTGCTGGGCAGTGGTGGTGCACGTCTTTAATCCCAGCAATCGGGGCAGAGGTAGGTGGATCTCTGTGAGTTTGAGGCCAGCCTGGTCTACAGAGCAAGTTCTGGGACAGCCTGGTCTACAGAGTGAGTTCTGGGACAGGCTCCAAAACTACACAGAGAAACCCTGTCTTGAAAAACAAAAACAAAACAAAACAAAAAATTCAAAAACCAAAAAAAAAAAAAAACAAACCCTCCAACAGTCCCAACAGTAAAGATTATCCTTCTGTAGTTGCTAAAAGGCTAAGCCAAGCACTAGTGGAAGGAAGAATGACGGTTGGTTCCACTGGATGGACAGTAAGGAACGCTAGGATTTCCACAGACTGTAACTAATTAGGGTTTGGGGAGACAGACCTGACTCCTGCAAGGACATGGAAAGGCCACAGAGGAGGAACAGCAGGGCTAGTGGGGGAAGAGCAAGGGTGTGTGACCTCAAGGGTGTGTCTGTAAGGAGAGGGTGGAGAGAGCCTGGCAGGACAGAGCTTTCATTCACCAGAGCTCGGACTTTACCCAGATAGCAAAGTGGAACCAAGAGAAGGTTGGGAAGGGAGAGGCGGAGGACAGGAAAGTATCGCGGTAAGCAGAGGCCACCACTCTGCCTTGGGTGGTGGTGAGAGGAGCAGGGGCAGGGCAAGCCCAAGGCAGAGGGACAGGAAAGGGTGAAGACGACTGAGGTAGACACGGTAAGTGTGGCTACAAAGGGAACTGTGAGGTGGGGATGGTGGAGGTGCCTTTTATCTCATGCCACGGGAGAGCACCACCAAAAACTCCAGGCTAGAAAAGCAGAGCGACCCTGTGTGGAGCAGGTCTGAAGGGAACACAGGAACAACCAGCTCTCCCAGGGGGTACTGGCCCATGCCTATACCATGTTATAAATGACTGTTCTTCTAAGGCCTCTTCACCACCACGGAGACCCCTGGCTAACAACCAGCACATCTGTCCATTCTGTCTTCACTCAGAAATTTAACAAAATATATAAATGGTTGGCACTCCATCTTTTTTTTTTTAAAAGACAACTTGTAGTATCTTATCTTGGCCTCTCCATATCATTTCTACTTCACAGATTGTAAGTGAATTCATTGTTCTCAAGCCTTCCACCTTCACCTGGGACCCTGACTGGGAATGAGATTTCATGATGTCAAAGCTTAGCACTGCTCAGAGCAGGGTGGACTGGCTGCTTTTCTGCACACACGGATGACGGTGGGCACCAACAAACCTCATTCTTGTTCTTGGCGGTCGCGTCGCACTTGCTGTTCTCCGGCTTCCGCAGGTGCTCCCACCGTCCTCCCTGGTCAAAAGTGATCATGCTCTGAATAGAATTATCTGGACAGGGAAAGAGTGACGACGTAAGCCCGACACCCTGGAGGTCTCAGAGTCGGCCCACCATGCCAGTTACGCATCTACGCTTTCATAGAAAATAGATCCCATGTGTTTCTCCTCGCACCCCACTCCCTTTCCTTCCCCCTTCCCACTCTGCTTTGACTCTGGAGTCTCCCGAGCTCTTAGCACCTTCCACAGGCTCAGCTCAGCCCTGGTGAACAGCAGGCCTGAGGAAGGTGTGCCACAGGACATCCCCGCTAACTCCAGACACCATCCGGAGTGCACACTCCGAGAAACCCAAAAGCATTCCTTTATGCTGTAGTTTGGAACTTAAATTCCTCCCTCTTCTCTACTGCCCAGGTTCTCAGAGCGTGGCTGCCAGAATGAGAGGAGGCCAATGAGAGGAAGTGAGATCACTGGCTGTGTCCTCGCAGGGGCATCAGGATTTAGCCTCCTTCTCTGCCTGTGTCTGAGGTGACTACATAGAATGCGTATGTTAGAGACAGTGAACATGTGGACTACATAGAATGCGTACGTTAGAGACAGTGAACATGTGGACTACATAGAATGCGTACGTTAGAGACAGTGAACATGTGAACTACATAGAATGCGTGTGTTAGAGACAGTGAACATGTGGACTACATAGAATGCGTACGTTAGAGACAGTGAACATGTGAACTACATAGAATGCATGCGTTAGAGATAGTGAACATGTGAACTACATGGAATGTGTATGTTAATCACATGGATTACGTGCTATGGAAATCTGGACATCTAAGGTAGATTGGAAATGTGTGTGAGAAAGGGAGAAGGTTTGAATTTAAAACGGGCTAATGCAGGCAATTCTCACTCAGAAAGTAACACAGGAGCCGACTTGAAGAAGCACTCTACCTGGCAGACCTCTGAGGAAATGGAACTGCCAGGCAGATCTGTGATGAGTTAATGTGCGGCTGGCACATCTGAGGACTGACGGGGGTGGGGGGGTGGGGGGGGTGAGTAGCTGAGTGCCAGAGAGCAAATGAGAGAGAAAAGAGCTGGATGTGTGGTCAGGGAGGGGACGAGGAGTCAGGGTCATCCAGGACCTCGGAGGCCACTGAAGGTATCTACAGAAGAGAAACAGCCCTTTCCTCCACCAAAATATAGACACATAAGAAAGCTTTAAGGGTCTTTGTCCTGGGAAGTAATGTGTTTCCTTGCATAGCACCTTGGTAAAGGGGAGTCCTATGGCAGAACTCTGGGAGAACTTTGGCTGGCCTAGCACTATGCTCTCTACATGAAAAACAAATACAATGTTAGCTCAGGCTCATTCCTCTAGGCCTAACTCTCCAAATACAGAAGACCTGTAACGTACACTTCCCTCTGTGCACCCCTCCTTCCCCCTTCTGCTGCTCTGCGATGCTCTACTTTCTCCACAACACACAAGGGCGGGCTTGTTGGCAGGACAAGCACCTCACTGGGGAAGGACCAGCAGGCTCCCGAGGACCTCAAATCCTGACCCATTCCGCTGAAGGAGCCAGAACCAGGCCGAGCCTCACCTTCGGAGAGCATGCTCGTTATGTAGACTCCACGGAGGGAAGTCACGTTGGTGAAGTCAGTCTCTCCACCTGTGGTGGTGTAGAGATGTCGGTCTAGAGACTTGGAGTAGACGATGCCGCGGTCATCAGAGGTAAAGATTGTGCCAAATCCGGTATCTGATGTGAGAAAGCAAACAAAAACACTGAGTCTTGAAAGGAACCAGAGAAACAAAACAATAATCTTGTCATGAATGCCTGGCCCAGCACATTTGTTGATCACAGCTTCACACGCAAAGTCTTCACGTTTGTCTTTAACCCTGGCAGTCAGCTTAGATGCTGGAACCCAGGAGACCCTTCATTGTGTGACATAATCAGAGAAGCTCTTCCCAGGTATATTTTGCTGGCACATGCATTGTATTTAGGTTCATATTTCACACATTTCTAAATCTTTGTACTTTAGAATGCTTCTCAAACTCTTCTGTGAAGAATTTTTTAAAAAATTCTAATATATCACAAACTGATAGTTTTATATAAGAAATTATCACTAGAAAAGTGAAATTGGAACAAGACAAAATATCAGCCCTAACTTTCTATCATTATGTTCAAAAGACATAATGATGCTTTATCAAATGGCTGTGAGTTTCTAGGCTGGGCAAAGCGGCACATACTTGGAATCCCCGCCTCCCGAGTTAAGAGGAGGAGCATTGTGAGCTTGGAGTCACCTGGTCTACAGTGTAAGCCCCCGTCTCAACACAACATCAAAAAACCAAAGCCGGTGTCTGACTCTTCCCTGTCCTCACCTGGCCCAGACTGCTTGCACTTCAGTCCCACTGAGCAGTCTGCTCCGGGGAGCTCCGCCTTAAGGCACAGCCACCCTCACAGACCACCGGAGGCACCAGAACAAGTGCCTTTTAAAGAGGCAACACATCATCTCTGGGGTATTAATAAACCTCTTGGGGTAAGAAGAGAAGTTGACATGTACAAAAGAACACTTCTCAGAGGAGAGTCCCAAGTTTACACCTCTGCGGATTCAAGGGTGGGCCACTAAACGGCTCTTACCTCCAGGTTCATCTACATGCATGAACACCATGTCATCATTGGCTGCCAGAATGGAGTAGAACTGCTCCTGTCCCACGGAAGGAAGCTGCGCCATGCTCCACGTATCCCCTTGGTCTGTTGACACGTGGATCCTTCTCGTTGTATCCTAGAATAAATATACCAGTAACTGTATTTTTAATTTTCCGTCAAGGTGTCATGTTAAGGACATGGAACATTTTTTAAATAGTTGTGTTAATCCTTTCCTCGGTGGGTACAATTGCAAGAAGTCCCATGGCAATACTCTAAGCTGCTCCCACTCATCTCCAGGCAATGAAGTGGTCCATTCTATCTTGGCTTTCTCTGGCTCCTCTTGTCCTATGGTCCTCCCAGTCGCTGGCACCCATCTCCTTCAGCAGAGCTAAGGGTGTGACTAGGTTGATAACATTTACACATGCTTGCTTGAAATTCTCAAAATGATTGCCACTTGAGTGTCTGGTCTTTTTGAGATAACCCTGGCTTTAGAGAATTAATCCAAAGAAATAGATAATTGATGGCCTAGAAGATGAAGATGAAATCCATGTTGGGAGACCACAGGAGAATCAAGATGAGACAGGCATGCCTCTAAGGAATTCTCTCCATAGCCATGAAGGGGACCCATGCAGGCTAGGAGGAGGTCAAGAGTCCAGAACTCCTGGAAGGATACTGGTCAGTGAGAATTTGGATAGGGATCTGTTAAGAAGCAACTGCCCTGGTCTCTGCTCCTGGAGACCAGCAGGTGTGGTGCAGTGGTAGATGCTGTGTCTACTTCCCATCCTGGATCCCTCTCTTAACCTCACGACTTCTGAGTCTCTCAAGGTCACCCACAATCCACTCTTCCAACCCAGTGGGTCATTCTCGGAGTTCACACAACTCTACCACTCACTTGGGTTTGCCAAGCTGACAGCTGCTGCCTCTGCAAATGCTTTCGTAACAACATGGTGTCCTGATTTCCCCGGCCTCAGCCCTCCCTCCCATCCAGGCTTCTTAGCTAGATTCTTCCTCTCTTGGCAGCCTTCAGTGGAGAGGTGCTTCAAGCCCTGCTCAATCCTCCCATCTTTTCTCTACCTGCCCACTCCTCAGAAGAAAGCATCCGGTCACACAGTTTTAAGTACCATGAAATTCTGGGAGATTAGTATACACAAATGCTGACTTGTCATTTCCTCTCAGATACATAATAGGCATTTCATATCCAACACTCTGAATTCTTGGGTTTTCTCCCACAAACCTACTCCTATAGCCTTTGCTACTCTGGGAAATGTCAAATATCCAGTTGCTCAGGCCAAAGACTCGGATGTTTCCTATGGCCTCACTTTTTTTCTCTCTGACAAGGAACATCTAAGGCAACCGGCTCAACCAATTGGCAATACATTTAAATACACACATACAATCTCACCACATCTCCCCTCACCCACTGTTAACAGTCTGCTTCCAGTTCCCTTGCCCCTCGAATACCTGACAGCCTCTCAGCTGCTTCTCTCGCTACCTCCACTCTTGCCTTCTCTCACGCACACCTATTCTGCTACAGTGGAAGCCAAATCACACTACAGTCCACCTAGAGAATAAAAGTCCTAGCCAGGCAGTGGTGGCGCACGCCTTTAATTCTAGCACTCGGGAGGTAGAGGCAGGCGGATCTCTGTGAGTTCGAGGCCAGCCTGGTCTACAAGAGATAGTTCCAGGACAGGTTCTAAAGCTACAGAGAAACCCTGTCTCAGGGGTGGGGGGGAATCCTGTGGGCTGCAGCTTCCCACTCCACCCCCACCCCATTTCCCCAGTGCTCCAGCCACACCTCACACTCCTTGTCTTCTGGAGGTCTGAGGGGCTGTCTCTGTCCTTGCTGATTCCACCCCAGGCGTGCCCTCCTCAGGTCACATCACCTGGATCCCACCATGCACAGGGCCTGTAAACAGTGCTGCCAGTTCCTGCTGCTCCCCATGTCCCTGCTGTTTGGTTCTTCCCCTAGACAGACCTACTTGCTGTGGTGGTTTGAACAGGAATGCTTGGTCATAAGGGAATGGTGATACTTGACATGACTAGGAGGTGTGGCCTACTGGAGTGGGTGTGGTCTTAGTGGAGGAAGTACATCACTGGGATGGGCTTTGAGGTTTCACAAGTTCAAGCCAGGCCCACTATCTCTCTCGCTGCCTGCCAATCTGGAAGCAGAACCCTCAGCCCCTCCAGCACCATGTCTGCCTGTGTGCCGCCATGCTTCCCACCGTGACAATAATAGACTAAACTTCTGAACTGTGATTCAGCCCCGATTAAATGCTTTCCGTTTTAGAAGTTTCTGTGGTCATGGTGTCTCTTCACAGCAAGGGAACAGTGGTTGAGACACTTGCTTAGCATGGGCTTCCCCACTTGAATACAAGCTCAGAGAGCAGGAAATATATGTATGTATTCACTGCTATCTTATGGGATTTAGAGTAGCACCCAGTACATAACAGACCCTCAACTAGCATTATATATTTTACTATGATTATAGAACAATGTGCAAATGAATGGCTTTCTTCCCCCTCCAGATAGTCATGTTTGAGTAAAGCCAAACACTGGGCCTACAAGTCCAAAACCAAGACTGTTCCAGTGACAGGGTCGACGTCCACAGTATCCCCGAGTTAGTCTCTGTCGACAGAATCTCTTCTGAAGCTTTTACTGAAATATTTAAAACCACAGAGCTGGCAAGATGGCTCAGTAGGTGAAAGTATTTTTGTCACCAAACTTGATGACGCAGGCTTGATCCCTCGGGTCTACACGGTGTACGGAAAGAACGGACTACTGCAAACTGTCCTCTAAGCTCCTTACATCCGCCATGGCATGTGTAGGGACACACATATCACCCACAGACAAAATCAATCAGTGTAAACACTTGTTTTTCAAATGCAAGAAGACAAGAAATGCTGTCAGGAGTGCACAGGAAAAGAGATCCACGTGTGTGTTAGCAGGGACATCAGACCCTGAGAGGAAAATACTCACCTTATCAGCCATCACAGAGGCAAAAAGGAAACGGCCCCCAAGACCAAACGAGTAGATTTTCACGCCAATGGTTTTGAAGGTTTTCCCCAAGTCAGACGTTCTCCATAATTCCAGCGCACCAAGATCAGCTTCTTAAACAAGACAAAGTATCGATTAAAACTTCACTTACAGGTGCCTGCCATCCACAGGGCCGCTCTAGAGCCGCTCTTGTTTAATACAGAGAAGACACTTCTGTATTAAGGCACATTCTGAGCAAATGACAGCCCATGCAACACGGCATCACACACAGACTTACACTTGGGTTTGACTCAGGTGAGGTTTTCTAGTGCTCATGACTCACAGTGTTGTACAACAGCAGCAGTAATGATCTCTCTTCATGGCACTTTAAGATGATCTTATTCTGTTTTAAATGATCTTGCTTGAGACTTTCCTTTCTTGTTTATCGTCTAACACACTACACTACTGTTCCATGACAGTGGGCCCTGGGTGTTTTGTCTTCATTGCACTCGTGTGTAGTCTACAGCAAGTACTCAGGTATTTATTGCATGAAAAAAAAAGATGTTTTCCTTCTGCTTGGATAGTGAGCATGGATTGGGAGGCCAATAGTTCAGCTGACATGAAAGCGATCCATCTTCTACAGGAACCACTAAGGCTGTGAGTCTCCTACTGTTCATGGCCTAGTGTTTGCTGTATCTACACTGCTATTATGGCTTGGATATGAAATGTCCCTCCCACACAGGCCCATGGGTTTAACTGCTTGGTACTGTTTGGGGAGTTGTGGGATCTTTGGGATTGCGGGTCACCAACGGCAGGACCTGAAGCTGGCATTTACTCCTGATTCTGGTACGAGCTCTTTGCTCCCTGATTGGCTAAGATGAAAACAAGCAATGACTGCGAGCTTTTACTCCCAAGCAGGGTTGCTCCAGCTGCCATGCTCTCCTTGGTCACTGTGGGCTGCACCCCCAGAAACTGCAAAGGAGAATATGCCTCTTTTAACCAAGTTGTGCTACATACTCCTACTGCCAGGGACAGAGCTGCTTCAGCCAGCATGCCTTCCCTGCCATGATGGACCAAACCCTTTAAAGGAAAGAGCCAAAGTAACCTCTCCTCCCTTTGGTTACTCCTGCTAGTGTTTTGTCAGAGTGATAAGTTTGAGGAAGAATGGCCCCTGAGGCTCATATATTTGAATGCTTATAGTTCATCAGGGAGTGGAACTACTTGAGAAGGATTAGGAGGTGTGGCCTTGTTGGAGGAAGTGTGTCACTTAGGGGTGGGCTTTGAGGTTTCAGAAGCCTAAGCCAGGCGCAGTGTCACTCTCTTCCTGCTGCCTGTGGATCCAGATATAGAACTCTCAGCTCCTTTTTCAGCATCATGTCTGCCTGCACATCACCATGTTTTGTGCCATGATGATAATGGACTAAACCTCTGAAACTGTAAGCCGGCCCTAAATAAATGCTTTCTTTTATAAGAGCTGCTGGGGTCATGGTGTCTCTTCACAACAACAGGACAGTGACTAAGCTAAGCAGTGATGAGAAAAGTAATTATTCCAGAGATTTGGTATCAAAGTTGTACTCTAGTGACCGCCTGACTGTGTGGCTTTCAGTCTAGTTCTGGAATGAGTTCAGACTAGTTCAAGGAATGAGCAAGAGTCTGCAGCTATGGGACAGATGGGCACCAGAATGCTGTAAGTACGGCTCAGTGGGCCATTCTAGTAGGAGCTCGTGAGGGCCAGAATTCTGAGAGAAATGTAGATGTGAAGGCCAGACTTAAGAGCAGAACAAGATCTCTGTTGGGAACTGGGTTAGAGAACATTTGTGTCACACTACGGTAAAGAATCTGGCTGTAGTCTGCCTGTGATTTGAAATGTTGAATGAGGCTCAACTGAAAACTAATGGATTAATTTACTTGGCAGAGATGTCAGGCAGTAACATTCAGATTCTGGTACGGTTACTGCTCCCTGGGTGTATAGTCAGGATTGCTGTGAGAATTCAGAGGGCAAGTCGAGAAGGATGCGAAGAATCCTTAGTTTGCCGGAGAAAGGAACGAGAGCAAGTTTCAAGTTGCAGGCAAGGCAGGTGAGACAAGTGGATGTGACAGTTAACTAGCCATGCCAATTACGGTGGCGCCAAACACTCGGCACCGGGGCAGCAGGAAAGGTGCCGTGAGGGCGAGAGCCCACCCGATTAAACCAGAGCCAACATAACCTTTCTCCCCTGAGGCCACGTTTATCAGGTATTGGTTACAACAGCAAGAAAATGTAGCACATACGACCCTAAGATGAACTTTGTCACCTGCGTGTATGGTTACACTTTTATTGACCTGGGCACGATAAAGGAATTTAGTTGTATTTTCAAGATTTGAAAAGTCATTAACAGCTTTGAATTTTCTGTAGCTACTGAATTTGCAGGAGCATGGGAAAATCTTTTACTTCTAACCTACACAACTCAGAATATTCTACCATGAATGGGCAGCCAGGACACTCTCTTCTGGGACTACAACATACTTACTGCAGGAGCCATTCACATAGGTGGTAAAGAAGATGATGTTGTCTGCTCCCCTACAAAGAGGCAAAGACAGGAATAAGAAATGGAGTAAGGCTGGTCGCAAAGGCCCTGGCAGCGTCTGGCATACTGGTCAGGTTCACAGTGAGCACTCAAGAGGAAAAGTGGGGAAGCCGCTCAGATGGTCCCCGGGTGGAGCTCCCCACAGCGTGCACCCCTTTGTCTCCTAGAGCCGTCTACCTCACTGTGAGAACTCTGCGGTCACACTGACGGGCTTGCACTCCTACTCGGCCGCTGGACGCACACCATTCCCCCGCAGCCTCATGCTTCTCTCTAGTCACTAAATCATAACCTTACAACTCCCAGCACAAGCTTAAAAACTAGTCCTCCTGTGGGGCTCTCATGGTCACTCTAACTGGAAGTCTTTCCTTTTCTGCTATAAAATTCTTGAGCAGTGGCTTCTCAAAAAGTTCTGCTTCACTACGGACACTTGGAGTGTCTGATGACAGTTCTGGTTGCCACTCCTGAGATGGGGCGAGGAGGAGGCAGAAGTTACTCCTGGCATCTAGTGGGTACAGATCGGAACGCTTCTGAACACCTCGAAGTGCACAGAACACTCCCTCAGGGATGATTCATCCCGCCCAATAGGCAAGAATCCCTGCTCAAACAGCCATGGAGCCGGCATGAGGGAAGCCCCATGCTGGAGCACTGTGCCCGACAACACACTGTCTGCCATCTGCCGCTATCTGTCACCTGGCCAGTTGCTTTAATTGCGCGGTGTGTGTCTCATTGCCTCTGCCACAGCGATTGGCTTTTTCGGCTCAGTTGCTTTGTGGTTTCCCATCTGAATTTAGCCTGGTGCTTTTTTTTTTGGGGGGGGGGGTCAGGCAGGGGTTTGAGACAGGGTTTCTCTGTAGCTTTGGTACCTGTCCTCGAACTCACAGAGATCTGCCTGCCTCTGCCTACCAAGTGCTGGGATTAAAGGCGTGAACCACCACCACCCCAATTTAGTTAGCTTGGTGGTTTTTATGAGCTAAACAATTTAGTTATTTCATCAAATAGATAACTAGGTCAGAAGTTGAATTATCTAAATGAAACTTGGAAAGGTGGTTTGCGGGGAAGGAGGTCCTAAGAGCACTTATAGGTTACCATCAGCAGAAGGTCCCGGGTGTAAGCATGCTTTTTAGAACTTCAGGCTGGACATTCCTAGAGATCAAAGGTCTAAAGGTGAGTTACCAGCATCAGTAGCCTAGCTACCCTGAGTTTAGAGCTAAACAATTAAATATTGTACAAAAGTAAAATATCAGGGCTGGAGGGATGGTTCAGCAGTTAAGAGCATTTGTTGCTCTTGCAGAGGACCCAAGTTCGATTCCCAGAACCCACATGATGGTTCACAACTAACTGTAACTTCTGGACCAGAGGGTCTGATGCCCATTCTGACTCCCATAGGTACCTCGAGCATGTGGTACACATATATACACATAGGTAAAACTCATTAGAAAAAAAAATTAGGGCTGGAGAGATGGGTCAGCGGTTAGGAGAGCTGACTGCTCTTCCAGAGGTCCTGAGTTCAATTCCCAGCAACCATGTGGTGGCTCATAACCACCTATAATGAGATCTGGTACCCTCGTCTGGCCTACAGACAGAATACTATATAAATAAATAAATAAATAAATAAATCTTTTTAAAAATTAAATGTAAAAAACCTTGTGTAAAGCTGGGTGTAGTGGCACATACCTTTGATCCCAACACCCAGGAGGTAGAGGCAAGCAGATATCTGTGAGTTTGAGAGCAGCCTGGCTTCATAACATGTTTTAAAACAGCCAGGGCTACATAAAGAGACCCTATCTCAAAGCAGAACATCACATATACATAATGAAGAAACCTTGCATAGGCAATAAAATATCATTCAAAATTAGCCTTTTATTATAAAGATGAATTTCAATGGCTAACGTTACCACACCTTAAAATGATATGAGTATTTTAGTTCTGTTAGAAGTGACTTGTTAATGTACAAATGACTTTCTTGCTGTCAAAAAAGTCCGTGTTCAGAGTGGACCCAGTGGACCCAGTGCCAGCACCACTGATTAAAACATGAAATCAGGTGTGGCCTGGGCACAGAAGCACTCCAAAATCCTCCTTTAATGAACGCTTCTGGAAAAGGCCCACCTCATTTAAGTAGCATAGCTAGTATTTTAAGTGCTTTGGGTAGATATATTTCAAATATGTATGATTTATTTCTTCTGGTTCCCTAAGTAGAACACATAAAACCCTTGGGATCTGGGGTCGTTGCCACGAACATTAATCATATCAAGCCATAATGCAGTGTTCTCCCAGAAGCTGCTGAAGTGAGTGTCCTTCCTTGATCCAGCACAGTAATTGTGTCCTGAGTGCTGTCTGTTTTCTCACGGCTCTCCTGCCGGCCTCCAGCTTTCAGGTGTAATTCTAACATGGTCGCGTGTTTGCTGCTAGCGGCCCTGCAGCTCATCTCTGGCAGTGATCTGCTCTTAACTGGGGAACCAGATTTGTTGAAATGAGTCGGTGGAAAGGAAGAGACTCTGAACACGGACCTGAGCTTGCAGAATGTGGGAGGTCTGAGGCTGCCGACTCAGTGCTTGCTTCACCACCCTCCAGAGTCTGCAAAGAGGTTTTCTTTCGCCAAGGGGAACCTGACGCCCAGAGAGGGGAAAGCACTGACTAGAGACAGAGCTGGGCTGGGACATGGAGCTGCCTCTGGTACACGGCACATGGTCTTTGGGCAGGCACAGAGGGTAGGGCATGCTGCCAACAGAAGAGAGTGTTTTCTTGCTGCAAATGGTGGCACTTGCGCAGTCTGGAAGCCCTTTTGGCTCTTCCTGCGTTCACACTGTTTTACGCAACTGAAATGGAGTGCTAGACGAGGAAGTGTAAGCCCGGCTATAGAGAAGTACCAAAGACCCCGCATTAAAGCCCCATTTTATGTCCCAATTGATGTTACCAGCTACGGAGAAAGACTCTTTGTAGGCAGCAGTCACATGACTTATAACAGTCAGTGAGACAAAAATCCTCTGCCAACACAAATAGAAGCTCCTCCAGGGTCAGGTCTGCGTCCCGGCTCTCTTCCTATCCCCTATGGAGCTCCTCCAGGGTCAGGTCTGCGTCCCGGCCCTCTTCCTATCCCCTATGGAGCTCCTCCAGGGTCAGGTCTGTGTCCCAGCCCTCTTCCTATCCCCTATGGGACCCTGGAGAGCACTTGGCACAGAGCAAGTACTTGCTATTTATTCATGTGACTTCTGGCAGCACTAAGGTTTAGGGCTCTGCACAGATGGAGTCTTGTGTTACTCACCATTTGGCCAAACATACTGCTTTGTGGATTTCTTCCCATTTTTCCCCAAAATTCTTGGACACCCACAGGCCATTCTGAAAGATTATAAATGACTTATCAAAATTCCAGCTTTATTCTGTGCAGCTGTTTATATGACCTTTCATGATTCACTTCCAACCAGTCAGTACCGTAGAAAGACATACTGGAGCTGTCTGAGCAAAACACTCACACACACACACACACACACACACACACACACACACACACACGCATGTGCACATATTACTTAGACTCGGAGTCTTGGAATTGAGAACAACAAATTCATCTAGAGCACCCTGTGTGCCAGGCCCCGTACCAGACACTGCATTCCTGCCTCTCGAGGAGCTCACAGTTTAACAAGAGACACAAGAGAGCTCACCACCATATAGAGTTATGGATGTGGTCCAGCGAAGAAGAGGGGGGTGGAGGCACAACGCACAGCGACAGCTGACTGAAGAACACTGACTGAAACGATGGGCGGTACGATCAAAAGGATCAGGGGACGCTAGTGCAGAAAGACAAATGAAGACTAGCAAAGGCAGGAAGGGGACAAACATGGAGGAGCATGAAGGTCAAAGGACATCAGTGGTGCAAAACTCCAAGGTGAGAAGATGAGGAGAAGTGAGGTGCACTGGGGGCGGGGGGCGCGGGGCTGAGGAGCCTGGCTTTAATGGGAGCTCTCAGCAGGAAGGTCACTAAGAGGGAACAACAGCGTCATCTTTTAGGTCACAACCATAGAGGAGAATGGAGAAAATGGATTTCAGAGCATCCCAGCTAGAGGCAGGATATGAAAGCTAGAGGCCTTCAACCATGGCCTTGAGGAACGGGATCAGTCAGAAATGAAGCCAGAATAGAACTGACTTTTCCAATAGTTCAGTGTGTGTGTGTGTGTGTGTGTGTGTGTGTAAGTCAATAACGTCAGGTATGGGGGATGTGGGGTACATTGTATCGTTAACTACTATAAATATTGTAGAAACATGCCTGAGAGGGGAGCAGAGACGCTCAGCTGGGACTGAGTTGGAGCTGCCTGTGGGACACACACCTGGAGAAACCTGGGGTCAGCAAGACAGGAACCTGCTGGCCTCTGGGAAAGCCAGAGCAGGAGGTAAGGATGTGAGAGTCTACATTCTAAGCAGAAAACAGCCGGGGGGTTGCTTAGTGCAAAATGAACAGAAGGCAGTGAAAGAGTTTAAGAAAGAGACCACCAAGAAAGTCCATCTAGAAAGGTAGGGCCAGAGACTATGGGGTCATAGAGCCAAGGAAACGGAGGTCCCAGGATGCGTGATTGGCCGCTGCTTTGAAATGGAGCAGTTAAGTACAAGATGTCTGTCAGTGTCAGGAGCCCACCGAGTAGCCTCAGTGGGGGTTGGACAGAAATACCCTGGCTCAGCAGAAACGGACTGGGGCCCATCTGGGCGGAATCAGTCTTCAGTGCTATTCTCCCCAACTTCCTCTCCTCTGTGACAGCGACATTCTTAGGAGGGTGGCGAGTCACAGTGTCCTTTGCAGTTCAAGAATGGTGACTGCAAACGTTTCTCTCCTTCCCTATCCCAGCAGCAGCAGCATTCACTCATTAAAATAACATATACGGCAACTCTACATCACACGCACCTGGAACAGAGGGTCTGCAGAAGTCATTCCCAGACGGGAGGAGTGTAAAAACACACATTTCATCGTGAGGAGACTTAAGGAGAAAGTCCTTTAAAGCCGGGATATTCTGGTGCTGTAGACCAGGAAAGGCAAGCTCGGCTAGACTCACCTCAGTGCTGAGGGCGAGCAGGTAGTCAGAGTTCTGAGGGCTGTACATCATCTGAGTCAGAGGATGGAAGGGGAGGTCTGTCTGCACAAAGTTCTTGGCGAAGTCTGAGGACCTGAACACTCGGCCTCCTCGGCTTCCACCGGATACCTCTGCTGTTAATATCACCTGGCCCGAGAGAGGAGAGGTCCGGGTTAGGAGGAACACGGTGAGGGCAGAGGTGTGTATGTGTCTGTTTGTCTGTCTCCAAGTTCTAGTCTTAAAAGAAAGATACCCTAAATTGAGCCAATGTATACCTGTTTTTGTTTTTTTTTTTTTTTTGACTCCAGTTAGTTTTAAGACGTAGTTTTCCCAAAGACTACAAGGTTGTCAAAGGGAACAACTACCACATAAGTATGAAGGGTTTTGGTGCATTTTGGATGTGAATCAGGAAAAACAATCTGCACTAAACCCCACTGGTTTGTGATCAGTGTGGTAGTTTGAATGTAACTGGCCCCCATAAGCTCATAGGGAGTGGCATTATGAGGAGGTGTGGTTTTGTTGGACTAGGTATGGCCTTGTTAGAGGAAGTGTATCACTTCAGGGGCGGCCTTTGAGGTCTCCTTTGCTCAAGTTTTGCTCAGTGTGACACTCAGACCACTTCCCGCTGCCTGTGGGTCAAGACGTAGGATCCCCATCTTTTCCAGCACGATGCCTATCTGCAACCACCACGTCACGCCGTGATGATGAGGGACTGAACCTCTGCAAATGGAAGCCACCCCAATTAAATGTTTTTCCTTTATAAGAGTTGCCATGATCATGGCGTCTCTTCACAGCAACAGAAACCCTAAGACAATCAGCATCAAACTATGTTTAATATTAAAAAGCCGTAATACCAAACTAAAACGCAGTCCTAATTTCATTTATGCTGCTTGATAAAACACACTGAGAAGAAACACCTTGCACCTTAAGGGAGAAAGGGTTTATTTGGCTCTCAATCCCAGGTTGCAGTCCATCATTGTGTGGAAGCAGAGACAAGGATCTGAAGCAGTTGGTTACATCCACAGTCAAGGGCAGAGTGTGAAAACGCGTATGCCTACTCTTGTCTGGTGTCCTTTCTGCACCTGCACTCCCTATGTTCCTCTGCCTAGGAACTGTGCTGCTCACACCGGGTAGGTCCTCCCACATTGATTAATGCTATCAAGACACCCCCAGAAATATGCCCTTGGGCCAGTTTGATCTAGACAACTGTTTACTGAGGCACTTCCTGAGTGATTTTAGATTGTGTCATGTTGATAATTAAAACTAGCATCCCAATGCAATACTGTGAGACTGTAGGTCACTCCAACACTGACAGCTTCAGATGGCAAGCAGTACCCACTTCACATCACAGGAATGAGTCTCACCTTTCCGGAGTTCTCAGGACCAATCGCCATGCCAAATTCAGTCCGAATGAAGGTGTTATTGATGAGGTTTGTAATATCCTTAAAGTTCTTTCCATAATCCTCACTGAAAGGGAGGAGACAGGAAAAAGAAGAATGTTTAGAGTGTGGTGTGGCAAGCCTGCTAGACTTCTTGGCCTTTATTCCCCTTTCGTGACTTTCTTAGTCAGGGTGGAATTAGCCTGAAGAACACAATACTTTCCTTGCCAGTGACAGGTTCCAGAATGGGGGAGTGACCTAACGTAGAGCCAAAAAGAGAAAAAGGCCTTCCCAGGAGATTTTCTAGGAAGCACATTACAGATAAGATACTTGTTAAAACTGGTTGGCCTTCTTCCAGACCAGTGGTTCCCAACTGGGGTGGATTTGCTCTCCACTCTGAGGCATGTCTGAGGACAGCTTTGATTGTCTCAGTCCAGACTCTTTATGTCGCTGAGCGTGCTGCAATGCACAGGGCAGCCCCACAGTAGGGTGTTATCTGGACCCAAGTGTTGAAGCATCATTGCTGAGAAATACCACAGTGTGGTATGCGAATGCAAAATTAATTAATTAATTAATAAAGATGTTTTTCACAATGAAAGGGCAACTGAGGTGACTCTAGAATCCCAGAAAAGCAGAGATACAACACAGGATGTTTCTCTGTATTTAGTTATGTGAATCAACAAGTTCCTTGTTAGTCAAGCTAGTTTGAATTGGGCCTCTGCTAAACTGCAGCCCAAGAGCTCCTAACTAACCTGTGAGTCCACGTTACCATGGTAAAGCCGGTGATTAAATGCTCGTGGTTCTGATGTTTTCCTGTGAGAGGTTAGCATCTCTAGCTCAGGCATAAGCTACTAACTCAAGTAGCCTGAAAACTACAGTTAGAGAAAGCAAACAACCAACCCCAACTTTTGGTTTTGCAGTTTTCCCCAAAATTTCCTCCAATAAAGCTTCTGGGAAGCTGGAATCCATGTGTAGCCTTTTGAGAAGAGAATCAGTAGCTGTCTGATAATAGGCCTAATACCATGGACAACTCCCTGAAAAGGACACGGAAAACTCAGACTTAATCTTGATGCAATTTACAGGGACTGGACTTGATGCGGGAGCTGGGCTTTCCACCTTTGTCGGAGAAGCTTGATCATAAAGTAGGCTGAGAAGAGACTGGATGCTCAGCCCTTACTGGGGCATCTTCATCAGCTCCCACCCTCTGCCAATGCTCGCTCGGGGAACATCACAGAAAATGCGGAAAGAAGGGAAAAGCTGGAAGACGGGGAGAGGACTGCTGGGAAATTCTGGCTGTGACACAGCAGTCACACTCATGAAGTCGCACCAACCGTGGCTACCAGCACAAGATCAGCTGGCCGAAATTCCCATACAGATAGGGAGAGGACCTCCAGGCCCCACCCACCCTGCACTGAAGAGCTACAGGCAGATAGCTGACAAGGAAGGGAGAAGCATGTTTCTTTGTTGGTATGAAGAGTGGTAAATTTCTCAATATTCTGGTCAATGAGCTCACATCCATGCACATACAGGCAGCAATCATTGGCCTTCTTACTTACAAAAAAAAACAGAAAAAGGGGGAGAAAAGCTAGTAGGGGGTGGCATTGGGAGGGATACGGGGGGCTAGAGGGAGTAAATGGGGGGTCTATATGATCATTATATATACATATGAAATTATCAAAGAATAATATGTATATATAAAAGTCTGATTATCTATTAGTGAACACATTGCAAGCCAGGTTCTCAGAACCAGAGGAAATCTGCGTAGGGTTTACATTTATTACTTAATAAGATACTATAACTCTTGGGAGAAACCTCAGTAAATAATCAAACTGAGGAATACGAGAGAGGCAAAGCGTTGAGGAGACCACTGTGTGACCCCTGTGTTTCACAGCAGCTGTGCAAGGGGAGGCAATTTATCAAAAGTCAACTAGCTACTTAAAGACTAACTTGAAACCACAGTCCAGTCCTCTAAGTCTTAGCCCCAAACTAGAGACAACGTCTATTATTTGTGAGGAGTCTTTTCTGTTTACAACCTGGGAATCATTTCTCTGGTCAGTCTCTACTTGGCAGTAGAAGCCAGAGGCACAGGGACATGCCTATGCCTGCTTGAGCATTATCCTATTCTCCGAGGATGATACAGCAAACCACATCTTGGAGTTACTAGGGTGACGCCTTTACATCCTAACACACACACACACACACACACACACACACACACTTCCTAGATAAATAAGACAGAGTGGATACTATCCAGCAGTTTCCTTTACTGCCCTATCTCTGGCTTTGGAGTACAGGATCTTTCTTGTCTTCCAGACAGCCAGCAGGGGACATGCATGGTAGCGCACAGCTCTGCAGGGTGCACACCACTAATAGCTCAGACAACTGTCCAAGGGGCTGTGGCGGCTTGATTATCCCTGGTTTACAAATCTTCCTTCACAGCATCCCCAGGGAACCTTCACAAACCTGTTGGCACCGCTGCTTGCTTTTTAAGAACTTGGTAACAATAAACACATCCCTGCCCTCCAGAAAAAGAAGGCCACATGGGTGAAACAAACCAACAAAAATCCCTGGCAACCCTCCACTACGATCAGCTGCTTAGCAAGTGGAGAGAACGGGTAGAGCTAACCACTGGAAGTTCAGTGGGTTTCCCTTGATGTACTTTATGCTCCAGCATGAACTGGAAATCAATAAAACATCCTGAAAAAGAAACCCATTTCTCAAACTCCATATGACAATATAATTATAAACAGTAATCTAATGATTGCTAACCATGGAAACCCTGTAAAACCATCTGCTTTAGAAATAAATCTTAATGACAATTCCAGTCACATCTTCTGGTTACCCAGAATAAAATCATGTTAGTCTACGTCTGTGGTGTGAACATGGGCGTGAACAGTTTCAGCTCAAGATGTCACCAAGCACAAATGTGTGTAGAACAGAACTTGTCTAAGTCACTTGGCTATGATAAAGGAATACCATATTCTGGAGGTCCAGAAGCCCAAGATCAGGGCACTGAGAAATTCCATGTTTGCTGAGGTCCAATTCCTACATCTTTTATTTATTTGCTTTTTAACTGGGGGCTTGCTATGTAGCCAGGTTTGAACTCACTGTGTAACATATCCTCCTGCCTCAGGCTACCAAGTACCTTATGACAGGGATATGCCATCACACTTAGCTCTACACCACCCTCCTGTCATCGTGACTGTGCAGGGCTGAAAGGTTAAGCAGATCTCTGAGGTTTCTTTTAAACGACACTAACACTATCAGTAAGGGCCTTGCTCTCATGTCCTAATCGAACCTACCTAAGGTCCCTCCTCATATAGTTCAGGAACTCTTGCTTAAGGAATGGGGCCACTCACAGTGGGTTGAATCTTCTCATATCAATTAACCATCAGAAATATCCGGCACAGGCATGCCAAGGGCGAACCTGATCTAGACAACCTTGGGGAGAGGGGTTTTAAGATAGGGTTCTTGTCAGGAACTCGCTCTGTTGACCAGGCTAGCCTAGAACTCACAAAGATCTGCCTTCACCAAGTGCTGCGATTAAAGATGAGCATCACCATGCCAGGGATAGACAACTCCTTGAGACTTTCTTCTTGCTGGGTACGCCTTTATTCTAGCACTCAGAAGGCAGAGGCAGGCAAATTTCTGCCAGTTTGAGGCCAGCCTGCTCTACATAACAAGTTCTAGGCCAGTCAGTGCTACATAGTGAGACCCTCTCTCAAAATGAGTAAATAAATAGGTTTTATTCTCAAGTGATCCTATTATGCCAGGTTGACCATTTAAAATGACCACAAACATCTCAATCAGATATGGTAAGACACCAGGTACCTGCAGCACACAAGAAGGGATAAGTCAAATAAAAACTACTATCACTAAAATATATAGGCTACCAAAGTTACAGGCTCTTGCCATTTCTCTCGGTTACCCTCCAAAACTTTACAGTAAGATCCCACTGCTAAAGGCACCACATGCTTGAGTCACGAAGCACGGAGAGATACAGCCGGTCTTGACCGGGAAGCTTCACCTCTACAAGGCAGCTTTATTTTATTTTATTGAGCTGTACATTTTTTTCTACTCCCTTCCCTTCCTCTCCTCTCCCCTACAACTCACTCTCATGGACCCCATGCTCCCAATTACTCAGAATATCTTGTCTTTTTCTACTTTCCATGTAGATTAGATCTATGCATGTCTCTCTTAGGGTCCTCATTGTTGTCTAGGGTCTCTGGGATTTGTAGGCTGGTTTTCTTTGCTTTATGTTTAAAAACCACTTATGAATGAGTACATATAATAATTATCTTTCTGGGTCTGGGTTACCTCACTCAATATTATGTTTGTTAGCTCCATCCATTTGCCTGCAAACTTCAAGATGTCATTATTTTTTTCTGCTGTATAGCACTCAATTGTGTAAATGTACCACATTTTCCTTATCCATTCTTCAGGCAAGGGGCACTTAGGTTGTTTCCAGATTTTGACTATGACAAACAATGCTCCTATGAACATAGCTGAGCACATGTCCTTGTGGTACGATTGAGCATCATTTGGATATATACCCAAAAGTGGTATTGCTGGGTCTTAAGGTTGTTTCCTAATTTTCTGAGAAATTGCCACACTGATATCCACAGGGGTTATACCAGTTTGTACTCCCACCAGCAATGCAGGAGTGTTCCCTTTACCCCACAACCTCTCCAGCATAAGTTGTCATCAGTGTTTTGATCTTGGCCACTTTTTACAGGTATAAGATGGAATCTCAGCCCTGTTTTGATTTGCATTTCTCTGATGACTAAGAATGTTGAGCATTTCCTTAAGTGTCTTTCCGATATTTTAAGATTTTAGATTTCTCTGTTGAGAATTCTCTGTTTAGTTCTGTACTCCATTTTTTAATTGGATTATTTGTTCTTCTGATGACCAACTTCTTGAGTTCTTTGTATATTTTGGAGATAAGACTCTGTCTGATGTGGGGTTGGTGAAGATCTTTTCCCATTCTGTAGACTGTCATTTTGCCTTGTTGACCGTGTCCTTTGCTTTACAGAAGCTTTTCAGTTTCGGGAGGTCCCATTTATTGTTTCTCTTAGTGTCTGTGCTACTGGGGTTATATTTAGTAAATGTTCTCCTGTGCCAATGCGTTCAAGTGAACTTCCCACTTTCTCTTCTTTGAAGTTCAATGTGGTTGGCTTTATGTTGAGGGCTTTGATCCATTTAGACTTGAGTTTTGTGCATGGTGATAAACATGGATCTGGTCTTGATTTAATTTTGGTAAGTGATATTTATCCAGAAAGTTGTTCATTTCCTTTAAGTTTTTCAATTTTGTGGAGTACAGGCTTTTGAAATATGACCTGATGATTCTCTGGATTTCCTCTGTGTCTGTTGTTTATGTCCCCCTTTTCTTTTCTGATTTTGTTAATTTGGATATTCTCTCTCTGCCTTTTGGATAAAGGTTTGTCTATTTTGTTGATTTTCTCAAAGAACCAACTCTTTGTCACACTGACTCTTTGTATTGTTTTGTTTCTATTTTGTTGAGTTCAGCTCTCAATTTGATTATTTCCTGCCCTCTAGTTCTCTTGGGTGAGTTTGCTTCTTTTTGTTCTAAAGTTTTCAAATGTTCTGTTAATTCACCAGTTTGAGATTTTCCCAGCTTCTTTATGTAGGCATTTAGTGCCATGAACTTTCCTCCTAATATTGCTTTCATTGTGTCCCATAAATTTGGGTATGTTGTGTGGTCATTTTCATTGAATTTTGGGGAGTCTTTCATTTCTCCCTTTGTTTCTTCCTTGACCCATTGATGCTTCAGGTGAGCATTGTTTAATTTTCATCTGTTTGCGGGTTTTCTGGAATTAGTGTTGCTGTTGAATTCTAATTTTAAGCCATGGTGATCTGATAAGGTACATTGGGTTATTCCAAATTTTTTGTATCTGTTGAGGTTTGTTTTGTTAACTAGTACATGGTCTTTTTGAGAAGGTACCATGATGTGCTGAGAAAAAGGTATATTCTCTTCTGTTTGGATACAATATTCTATAGATGTCTGTTAAGTCCATTTGAGTCATAACATCTGTTAGTTCCCTTATTTCTCTGTTCATTTTTTGTCTGACTGGCCAGTCCAGTGCTGAGAGGGGAGTGTTGAAGTCTCCCACTATTAGTGTGTGGGGTTTAATGTATGATTTAAGCTTTAGAAGTGTTTCTTTTACATATGAGGGTGCCCTATCTTCGGGGCATAGATGTTCAGTATTGAGATTTCCTCTTGATGATTTTTCCTGTGACTAATATGAAATGCCCTTCCTTGTCTCTTTTGATTGATTTTAGTTTGAAGTCTATTTTGTTAGCAATTACGATAGCTACACCAGCTTGTTTCTTAGGTCCATTTGATTGAAAAAATTTTTTCCCAACCCTTTACTCTGAGGTAATGTCTGTCTTTGAAGTTGAGGTGTGGTTCTTGTATGTAGCAGAAGGATGGATTCTGTTAGCCTGTGTCTTTTTATAGGTGAGTTGAGTCCATTTATATTAAGGGATATTAATGACCAGTGATTGCTATCTCCTGTTAATTTACTTTTCATTGTTGGTGATGTTATTTTGTGTATTTTCCCTTCTTTGGGATTTGCTGCTGTGAGATCATCAATTGTCTGTGTTTTTGTTGATGTGGCCATCTTCCCTGGGTTGGAGATTTCCTTCTAGTACTTTGTGTAAGACTGAATTTGTGGCTAGGTTAAATCTTGTTTTGTCATGGAATATCTTGTTTTGTCCTTCTATGGTGATTGAAAGTTTTGCTGGGTATAGTAGTCTGTGCTGGCATCAGTGGCCTCTTAATGTCTGCATAACGCTTGACCAGGACCTTCTGGCCTTCACTGTCTCCATTGAGAAGTCAGGTGTAATTCTGATAGGTCTGCCTTTATATGTTACTTGGCCTTTTTCCTTTGCAGCTCTTAATATTCTTTCTTTCTTCTGTATGTTTAGTGTTTTGATTATTATGTGGTGAGGGGACTTTTTTTTTGATCCAGTCTATTTGGTGTTCTGTAAGCTTCCTGTATCTTCATAGGCATATCTTTCTTTAGGTTGGGAAAGTTTTCTTCTATGATTTTGTTAAATATATTTTCCGTGTTTTTGAGAACTTCTCTTTTCTTCTATAACTATCATTCTTAGGTTTGGTCTTTTCACGGTGTCCCATATTTCCTGGATATTTTATGTTAAGCTTTTGTTAGATTTAATATTTTCTTTGACTGATGACTCGGTTTCCTCTATTGTATCTTCAGCACTTGAGATTCTCTCTTCCATCTCTTGTATTCTGCTGTTTTCTCATGATTTGTTTCTATAATTCCCTCGACTTGTGTTTTCATTATTGTCTCTATTTCAGTTTTCAAGTCTTGAATAGTTTCTTTCATATGTTTGATTGCTTTTTCTTGGTTTTCTTTAAGGGATTTGTTGATGTCTTCCAATTTTTTGTTTGTCTTTTCCTCCATTTCTTTGAGGGAATTTTTCATTTCCTCTTTAAGGGCCTCAAACATTCTCCTAAAGTTATTTTTAGGATATTTTCTTCTGCTTCATCTATATTTGGTTGTTCAAGTCTTGCTGTTGTAGGGTTACTAGTTTTTACTGGTGTCGTGTTGTTCTTTGTGGTGTTGCGTGTGTTCTTGCCTTGTCTTCCCATCCTTTCCTCTAATTGGTGTGGTTGGGGCTGTCTGTGACTCTGGTGATCAGTCTTCCAGGTGCCAGTGGATCCAAGGCTCAGATGGTTGCTCCTCATGGTGCAGTCAGGGCCACGGTTCCAGTCACTCCGTTGGTCACTGTGTGTTCCTGAAGGTCGCTCAGCACTCCTGGGTTTTGGTCTGTTCCTGTGGATTTCACTGTCTCAGGCCTGCTCTGGCCTAGGTTAGGTTGATGGCTCAGTCCTGTCTCTGTCCTTGGTCTGGATCCACTACTGCTGAGGTCCCTGGCTTGGGGTAGGTCCCGCAAAGATCTCTGGCTCTGATCTACTGCCTCAGAGTTCCCAGACTTGGCTGTTCCCAGACCTGCAGAGGCCCTGGCTCAGGTCTATTCCCTCGGAGGTCCCAGTCTCACACCCGGACCCACAGAGGTCTCTGGACAAGGTAGCTTTTATAGTGCTGGAAAGTTCTATGCATCGTCTTACTCAGTCGTGAACACTACATGCTACAGTAATGACCAGCCTTGTACGATATGGCCACTGGTGTGATGGTGGCAGTAATATCATAGGAGTAACCAACCAGTTTCTAACTGGATTTGAAGCCCACTCCTCAAGATGGAACCCACAGCACACCTACACTGTTACCGGGGCCACAAACTTGTGGTAAGACAGGCTGTAGGCCCTAGGGAAGAACCTGCCACTAGTACTCTGCTGAGTGGACACAGGTTAACCCAGTTCCTAATGATGTCCTACTAAACTCAAAGACTCATGCACCTTCCAGATGTAACTGGAGATGCTTCCTTTTTCAGCAGACGGCAATTAATACCGAGACCTACAACTGGCCAAAGCGAAATGAATAAGAGATTGTGGAGCTCTCGGCCCTAAATGGAACATCTGTGTCACACCCCCTCTTCCCACGGTACAGGAAGCATTGTGGAAGAGGGGGTGGAAAGACTGTCACAGCCAGAGGTGGGGGATGACAAGGAAAGTGTTTCCTGTGCCAGCCTTTAGATGTAGGCTCAGTGTCGTTTTCAACACAATAGATGGTAAAAGACAAAAGGACCATGTGTTCAGCGCTAACCTGGGCTACACAGTGGGATTCTGTCACAAGCAACAAACATGTATGTGTATATATGTACTCATATCAACACATATGTATGGGAAGTTTGTTAAAATATATAGTGGCATATCGCTTTTAACACAATTTCAATTCTATATTATCAAGAATTTTTAATCAAAGCAAAAGAAAGGTCCCAGACACTCAAATTCCTTTTATCTAATAGTTCTAGAGTTTCATTTTTTGCATCCATATTTTCATGATTTCCATAAAATATATTTTCTCAAGAATTATAAAACACAACAAAATATTAAAAATAAAAACATGAAGTAGCATCAGACAGTGGGAAAACAGATTAGAATAGTGAGAGTTAGGTTAATATGAATTCAAATTCTGCCATTTTCGCCTTGCTTCTGCTTTTGGTCCATGACCTTTGGCACATTTTTTTTCCTTTTTTTTTTTTTTTGGTTTTTCGAGACAGGGTTTCTTTGTGGCTTTGGAGCCTGTCCTGGAATTTAGCTCTTGTAGACCAGGCTGGTATCGAACTCACAAAGATCCGCCTGCCTCTGCCTCTCAAGTGCTGGGATTAAAGGCGTGAGCCACCACCGCCCGGCCCTTTGGCACATTTTAATAAGCTACATTCTCCTGGCTAATAATTGAGACTTTTAACTGAATTGTCAGATTAGTTGTGACGTTATACTTTGTGAAGCTGTCACAAATGCTGACTCTGCTGAGTATAGTAGCACAGGCCTTTGATGCCAGTTCTCAGGAGGCAGAGGCAGGCAGATCTCTATGGGTTTGAGACAACCTGGCCTGCAGAGCAAGGTTGAGGTCAGCCAGGGTTTCTGAGGAAAAAAAAAAGGCAAAACCAAACAAAAACAAAAACTGACCCAGCAAATGCTGAGTCACTGCTCCTACAGGAAATACTGTGTGAGTTTTCTGTGAATATCTGGTCATAAATTCACCAACCGATCAGTATATAACCTTGCTTCGCTGTGTTTCTGTTTAAAAATAGCTGATTTAAAATGTGTTGCCGCTTCGCCAATTTGAATTTAGGCCAACAACTCTTACTCAAGTCAAGTTTTACCTAACATGCACTAACAAGTGTCTGCTTGGGACTCTTCTAAGTTTCCTTCTGTTTAGGAACAACAGCGCATCAATAATATACACGGAGAGCAACAGCAAACTGCCAGCAAGAAGCACAAGAACTAGCACCTTGCCCCTGTGAAAGAACCCTTGCGTATAGTGTGAAAGCGGACACCAGGGCAGAGCTTTACTTGTGGGGGGTTTTGTGGTGGTGGTTGTTGTTTGGGGGGAGGAGCTTGCATATCTAGACAAGCACCCTTCACCGAGCTCTAGTCTTCCTCCAACCACCATGCTGCTAACTTCAGCTGGAAACAAATGACCAGGGTGGGTTTTGTTTTGTTCTTTTGCTTATGTCTACAAACAGTCACAGACGCAGCCTGAGTACTGAATTTGGAATTACAAATCAATTTAAGTACACGGACAGACTGCAAATAAAGAATGCACCAACCATGAGCCACGTAAACACTTCCAATCTGGGGAGACTACAGAACTGGACTTAGCTTTTAGTTAGTCATCAGCCGCGCTGCTTTCATGTTAGGATCTGTTGTAGTGATTCAATCACAGGAAAACAAGTCAAAGAGATAGAGACTGGATAGCTTGAGGTGCATTCCGGGAAAACCTGGACTGCTGTGAGTACAATTCTCTGAGTGATTCTATTGAAGGTCCAGAAAGAAAATAGAGTTAATGCTCTAGAATGCTCTGTACTCGACAGAACGTAAACCACGGACCGAAAGCCACCAGGATCAGGTCCCAGAAACGAGGCGTGTGTTACTGGACGGTGGAAAAGGGAAGGCTGTCTTCTGCCGTGGCAAAGACTGGGCTGAGTTGTGTTCATGAAGAACTGTTGTACAAAAGGTGGCAGTTACTAGTGAGAACGGACTGGAAATACAGTCGAAGCTCGCTAAGCCTTGCTTCCTGACAGCTGATAGCAAGGTGCAAAGGGAGAGAGAGGACTTAACACAGAATCGTTAAGAAGGAAAGAAGCAGAATTTAAGGATTAAGAACTTGAGCAGAAAATCCGCAGTCCATTCATATGGTAGGGTTAAAGAGTGTTTCTGGTGAGCCTTCACGCCTAACTCTACCCAGCAGGAGGCACACATTTCCCTAACCCATGATTTGCATACAAAATGCTTTCCTGAACAAAGGCAAATCAATAAACTATAGTCATCAAAACTGTGGAAAACCGAGGAGTGGAGGAGTCGCTAGAGAGGATTCTGCCAGCTCTAGTCTTAGTTCTGATTGGGCAACGGAAACATTCAGAATCTCTTCTGAGCAGACGGCCCCTCCCTTTTCCATCCCTGAAGCAACAGGTGCCCTTTGGCTGCTCAACAAAAGTCATCTCAGGCCAGGCCAGCCCAGTGGGAAAGGCAGCAGGGCATATTAACAGTTTCCTCCTAAACTCTGGGAGGGCGGACAGAATCTGATTTCACCTCACAGCGAGGAGAGAGAATGAATATTCAGAGTGACTGGCCAAGACTATGGCAGCAATATTGAAAAGAGCCTTGGTAACATGACACCGTATCACAAACAAGCGGGGCTGCTCTCTGTTAGCAGAAGAGGGGCTTCCGCCAGGTGAAAGGCCTGAGTCAGCCTGCAGTGGCTGTGGCCGTGTGGCCGGGCATCACCCAGAAGGAAAGGACTGATTGGCTCTGCTGCTGAGACTCCGAGGTCCCACTCCAGCCACATGGTGCAAGAACAACGTGGTAAACAAAGCAAACACAAACAAAAAGAACTCGTAGGGCAGAAGAGAAAACCGACTGGAGCATTATGTATGGAAGATAACCTGACGTAGAAAGGGAGGCGTTCAATAAAAAAGCCTTCAAAATATGAGCAGTCGGAGAAGAGGTTTCCATGTGCTGCTACAGAAAGAGCTGGGACCGCGCATCCCGTGACACAGATAGGGAGGTGCAGCATAGGAACATTAGTCTCAGTGAGAGAATGGCTACATTCCAACTAACTGCCCAACAGAACTGACTAAGTAAACTAACAGTCCCACAAAAACCAGAGTGACCAGTATAGGAGACCCATGGGCAGTTCCTAACAGGAATGGGAAGAGCCTGTGAAGTCAAGACTTAGCAATGCTGGCCTGCAGACAGTGGCTTCTGCGCTAACAGAAGTAAGGGAGGAACCATTGTGGGAGACTTTCCCTGACAACCAGTGCAGCATGCCAGTGGCTGGCTACATGCCACCTGCGGTCACTAGCCCAAGCCCTCGCCCGCTCCACGCCAGGCATTACAGAGTCCTCACAGTGGCCCTGAGGTGAGCAGTCATTGTCCTCCTTTAATAGGTAACAGAAAGGGCTTAGGAGGCCATGTGACTTGTTCAAGTTTATTCTATTTGCAAATGACAGTGTGAAGATTCAACCTTCAGCCTGCTTGCCAACTCAAACTTGGCAGTCTTTTGCTTTTCTTTGTTGCTTCCTAAGACAATACAGTCGCATGATAGATATAGCCCTGAAGGGGAAAATCAAGATAATAGTCTGTAAATAAACTAAGATGGCACTCGGCTGTAGTGAGCTCCTCTTCTCTTTAGAATTTCCAAACGCTTTCTAATATGATGATATCACTTCTACAGAGAAAGATAAGCTGAGGCGGTAAACTGTACTGGGGGAGATTCATTACAGCGAGGATTCTTAAATCCTAGAAACAGCTACTAAAATCAATGTAGAGTTTTAAATATACCTTTTCCTCCCCAAACTGAAGACTTTTCATCTAGTTGCAATTGTTATAGTGTGCTGTGGGCCCTTTTTTACAGCCAGACTCTACAGTACACTGCTAATCTATCAGAAACAAAGTTCTCAGTATAGAAACTCGACAGCAGTCAAGGCATGCATGCATTCATTCAGTCACTCACTCATCTAACTAACATTTATGCCTGCCAATTCCATGGACTAGAGAGTCCCCAGTAAATGCAGTGTCCAACCTTCATGGAGTTTCCAATTCCAAGATGTGACTTCTTTCTAGCCTAAAGGAGTATTTGCTTATTTTATTTTACATTGCCATGCTGACTAGAAAACTCTGGCTCCAGGCCGCTGGGCAGAAGTCAAAGGTCACATCTTCTGGGAGAAGGAAGTTGGGCTGATGCATTGCAGAGCATCAACCTCAGTTCCCTGCACCTGGGTCACGACCAGCTGTGGAACAGTCAAGTGAAGAAAGCTTAGACCCTCGCAGGGCTCCCAGGGGCTTCTGGATCTTGTGGTGTTTCTGCGAATGGCTGCTGGGACTTTGTGATTCATTTAAGTTCCTTAGGAGGAGACGGGGTGACACACATGAAAAAGACGACAATCTCTTATTTTGGAGTGTTAGCTGCTCGCGATCCTGCTGAGAAAGAGAGCCTACTATGTAAGCTGCAGAAGATGTGCGCATGTCACAGATAATGTTTTCACCCTCATCTAGTATGAACTGCAGTAATGAGGTAAACTGAGGGATCACGATGTAAGCAGTTTCTTCTTATGCAGAAATGATCTTTTTTAAAAAAATTTATTTACTATGTATACAATATCCTGTCTGTGTGTATGTCTGCAGGCCAGAAGAGGGCACCAGACCTCATCACAGATGGTTGTGAGCCACCATGTGGTTGCCGGGAATTGAATTCAGGACCTTTGGAAGAGCAGGCAATGCTCTTAACCACTGAGCCATCTCTCCAGCCCCCAGAAATGAACATCTTATCTTATATAGAAACAACCTGTTTAGATGTCAAAATATTAGATAAAGACATGTATATAGATATATATAACATATATAATGTGATATATATAGAGATATATCATATAGATGCAGAAAATCCACACTGCCTTGCTGCCAGTAAAAACCCATGGGATTAAGGTGGACATGCACACCTGCAGACTCTCCCTTCAACTTGCCTTATTCCACCCCTCTGGCAGGTCAACTCATTGCCTTCAAGTTAAATTTCTCCTCATTTTCTTTAGGTTGCCAAGTTGTCATCCAAAAGTAGTGGGCTAAGCATCCCAGTCTGCTGGAATTTTAGAACCGAAGTTAACTGCTGAACTACTGTGACCATAAAAGGTGGAGCCTCCAACCCTAGCGCATTACTTGGTCAAATGTCCCTGGATGTTATCCATCTCACCTTCGATATAACTTGGACTGTCCAAAACTCACAATCACCAGTGGCACCTGGAAAGTAGTCAGGACGAGAATAACCTGGGGAGGAACAAAAGCACTCTGTCAGTAAGAAGTGAAAGACACGGCCACCACATGTTGATAGATGGCAATGCTAAACTGTACTTCAAAGACTGATGCCAGCCCTGCTTCCTAGGAACCTATAATGCAGCATATCCAGAAACCAGAAAGGACCACAGGCCAGGGTTGTGAGGTGCCCGTCTTATTCTGTGCCCTACAGTTGAAGCTGTGAGTCAAGAATGCTCAAATACATATAATAAAGGAAGGATTTATCTAATTTGTATTTATATTACCGTAAAATACACTCTCTTTTCTGCCTTCAGAGGTCAGCACACTGTGGGTGGTCTCCCACGGGCCACCGTATCATGTGTCTGTGTGTCTTTTGCTCCGAGTTGCTAGTTCTTCATGGAATTCATCTTGTATAAAATTATTTTTCTATGCAAAAATATGCACAAGAAAAAGGTTCTAGATAAATTAGTAAGGCACCTAGAAAGTATCAAGAGTCCACATAATAATAAGAAATCTTAGCTAGGCATGGTGTACACACACCTGTAATCCCAGCATGAGGGGGTGGAGGCATAGATCAGGAGTTCAAGGACAACTTAAACCATGCTGTAATTTAAGGCTACTGGGGCTACATGGGACTGTGCTTGAAAACAAAACAAAGCACCTAGAGTTACCAACTTTCTCAGCTCAATGAATAAATCATAGAACTTAGGGCATAAGTCAAAATTGAGAAAAATCGAGATACACTTAAGGACATTATACTGAAAGCTGCAACGGTAATTATAAAAAACAGCTTGCTTTGCTTATGTATATATAGGGTGTATGTGTCTGTCTATGTTCATGTATGTGTGCATATGTATGCGTGTGGAGGCCACAGGTCAACATGGGTATCCCCTTCTGTTACTCTCCGCATTATTTTGTGAAACAGGTTTTCTCATTGAACCTGGCACTGCCTGAGTAGATAACACGACCTAGTCAGAGATTTCTGGGGGTCCTCCTGCCTCTGCCTCACTGGTAGTAGGATTATAAGCGTGTGTGACCACATCCAGCCATTTCTTTCCAATTTTCATTTTAAGTGCATATGTGTACCTATGTAGGGGTACAGGGGCACAGATGTCCTCAGAGGCCAGAGGCCTTGGACCTCCTGCAGCTGGAGACCTAGGTGGTTGTGAACCCACTGACATGGCTGCTAGGGACAGGAAGCAGGTCCTCTGCGAGAGCCCTGTGTGCTCTTCACTGCTGAGCCATTTCTCCAACCCATGTGCAGCTTCTTCTGTGGGTGCTGGGGATCCAAACCCGGGTCCTCAGGCCGGCACAGCACACCCTTCACCCACTGAGCACCTCTTCAGCCATGACAACCTGCTCTCCAAAACCAGAGCTGTACTGGTACTGTTCCCGTGTACCTCACACTGATGTAGGCTTTGATATCGAACACCACCCCCAAGATAACGGAGCCAGTGATGCCAAGCCCTGACCAAAGACCCAAAGTCCCTGCATCTACATCTCCACATAGAGACCTGTGGTACACTTATTTTTTTTTAAAAGATAGGGTCTCCGGACTGGAGAGATGGCTCAGCAGTTAAGAGCATTGCCTGCTCTTCTAAAGGTCCTGAGTTCAATTCCCAGCAACCACATGGTGGCTCACAACCATCTGGAATGAGGTCTGGTGCCCTCTTCTGGCCTTCAGGCATACACGCAGAAAGAATATTGTATACATAATAAATAAATAAATATTAAAAAGTATGAATTAAAAAAAAAAGATAGGGTCTCCTATGTAGCCCAGGCTAACCTTCAACTCCAGATCCTCCTGCCCCAGCCTCCCAAGTGCTGGGTTACAGGCATGTGCACCAACACTATACCTATTTGTTGTAAGGGCAGACAACATATGGAGCTGGCATGGGCCCACAGATACCACAGTCCTTCAGTACACTATGGGAAAGGGCAGAGGAAAAATACAGATGGGAGGGAAAATGCCAAGACGCACTGTGTTCCCTTTTCTGCTTCTACGTGGAGCAGAAAGGTTCCCTTCTCAGGTAACAGCAACTCCCTGCTTCCTTTTCTCGCTCCTCTTGATGTTAAGGGGCCCAGGGACAAAAGGTGTCTTTTGCTGCTATGGACCATTGAGCATCTCCTTAGCCCTGATAACCTGTGTTCCAAAACCAAAGCCCGGTTTTCTGGTTTGCTGTCATGTACCTTGCACTAATGTAGTCATTAATTAATCTGTTAATTAATACCCCCCCACTGTACTTATCAAGCAGGGTAACAGTAGTCTTAAGACTGCTTTCAACTGGTTCCCAGTTCTATAGCAATGCCAAACCAACTAAAATTTCCTGAAAGTCTGTCCTGAAAACACATTTTCTGTGACTAAGGCTGAAGAAACGTTTAGAAAACATTTAGTGTACACCTGCCCCAACCTACATTATCTGGGTCGACTGAAGGAGTTTAGAATATTACTTACCCCAGTGCTGTCTCCAACCCAGGACAAGGACACCGAGCCACTGAGGTCATCAAAGACATGCTATTAGGGAAAAGAAAACAAAATTTGTTTAGAAATGTCATCCTTCCCAGCAGTTCTTGCTTTCCTCAAATATCCAGACCTTTATTATCTTTTTACATTTGCTGTTTTGAGAATGCCATTCACAGGTGCTCTATTTACATAATTTCCATTTCAAACTCATCCCTCTCCAACTCTGTTCCCTTATTCTGCCTCCTGAATGCTGGGATTAAAGGCATGCACCACTACCCCCCGGCCCCTTAATCCCTCTCAATTTTGCAACCTCTTCTTTAAGTGTGTGTGTGTGTGTGTGTGTATCCTGCTGAATCCATTTAGTGTTGCTCAACAACTGATCGTGGGGTGCCCAACCCCAACTGATACATCTACAACACAACCCTCACCGCTACAGCTCAGGGTACATCACCCAAGAGGGAGCAGAAAGACTGAAAGCCAGAGGACCAGGATAGTTGCTCCGGGGTAGCATCTTCTATATATGACAAGGCGTTGCACCACGAAATCTTAACAATATGTCCACCTAAATGAGCCCTCCACAATGACAACACTGGCTGAAATCTCAGCATGGATGGCAGAAGTCTCATAAGGCCTTGTCCCTAGAGGAAGAGCTACAGGCAATTGGTGGCTGTTAAAATAGGCGGAATCACTCTTCCCCAGAGGTGAGCACTCTGATAGGATATCCAATCCTTTATTACTCTTCTGCATAATTAAATTCATAATTAACAAGGGGACACAGATTCCCAGAATAAAATCTGGGAGAAATGGGATAGGATTTAGCTACTTCATCCAAATTGCAGATGCCTTAGAGACTTCAAGTCTCTCATACAAAGTAAGCCAAGCAGATGAGTTAGTCTTCACTGCACCAGATGGGGAGGTGGGGAAGTCTAATTGCTTCTCCAACAGAGCTAAATATAAAGACATAGCAAAGTATTCTTAGGGCGCTTAAAAACAAGAGCTCAGAGCTCACACTGACAGACATAATTATAACCCAATAGGCATAACTGAATTTGCTAAGCAGTCTTCACAGTGCAGCTGAACAGTTAGTGGTCAGATTCCTCTTGCTTCCAGGCTGAACTGCTAAAGTGAAGGGAGGCAGAAGCCAGGAGCAAGTGGCTTTGTTCTGTCTGTCCAGCTGACAACAGAGATTCATAACAAACCTTATGAGAGCTGTGCTGGGGACTGGGAGACAGAACAGGGAAAGATGGTGTACTACATCTAGACTACAGGAAACGTGCAAAAGGCAGCAACAGCCACCTCTGCGGGAAAAGTTTCACCCAAACACTTCCAGCTTCTATTTGTAAAATCACATATAGACAGGTGATGGCGCACACCTTTAATCCCAGCACTCAGGAGGCAGAGACAGGTGGATCTCTGTGAGTTCGAGGCCAGCCTGGTCTACAGAGGGAGTTCCAGGACAGGCACCAAAGCTGCAGAGAAACTCTGTCTTGAAAAACCAAAATAAACAAATAAATAAACCAATAAAATAAAATATGTTTGTCACTGAAAATGTAAACAGTATGAGGAAGTACAATAAAGAATATGAAGTCATTCAGAATCCATCACACAGAGATATTCCAGGTTAATGTTTAATCTCCTAGTCTTTATCACTTATTAAGCTAATAAAATAATTCAAGAGGCACTGTAATCATTTGAAAAGACTTCTAGGCATACAGAAATCACGATATATATAACAAAATGAAAATCAAGGTCCTTCCTTTTCCTGACATATGTCACTGCCCTAAACCCCACTCTGTGGTAGCTCAGCACCTACTTCTGCAAAGGTTGACGACTGTGCCTTCTCCTTAGGAAGACATATCCAATTCCACCCATGCACCCTCAACGTGTCCAGTGTTCCCAGATGTGAGCCCAGTTTCCAGCAGAGGGGGACCTTTCTATTTCTTGGTGTTCTGTGTGCACACTCAATAAGCATTTGTTGAAAATGATTATAACATATCCTTCCCAAACCACAACCTCCATCTCAAAATAGAGCATGCCTATAAACGGTCTGATGCCAGCTCCTCAGTCATTCAAGCCACCAATCCCAACAGAGGAGGAGGGAGAGGAAGAACCCTGAACACAAACTGCTTCGCTTATCTCCTAATTTTCTCTGTGGGCCTGACCGGGCTCTAAGTCCGTCTGTGCCATTTCCCCTCTGGATGTAAAGTGCCTTTGAGGTCAAAAGACCCTGCTGAACACGCTCCATAAATAGTACTCGCGCTGTGCACAGGGCTCACTCAGTAAACGCTGGTTAACTCTCGGGTGCTCGGGCCGAGCTAGAAGCCACTGAGGGACAGAAGGGCTATTCATACACAACTCGCTGAGCATCTGAGGGAAAGCAGGGCAGCTAGAGACTCTTGGAACAAGAACCTCACAGAACGACAGTGCGCCTTACATGTCTCACACAGAGCAAGACCACACGCTCTCTCGGGAGACAAGACAGTGTCTGACATTACGGCAACGAGTCCCTTGAAGAGGAGCAGGGCTAGCCAGGGTACCACCTGTACTGATCATCACCTAAACGTGAGTACCCCCCCCCAAGGGAGGGTCTGGTGTAACAGCTGACAGAATAAACGGAGACTTTCATTAGCCACTGCACTGGGGCTCTTGGTTGTCTTCGTCAGACCATAGATTTGTTAGTTTGAGACAATAAGGGCCAGCGTTTGCCCTTTTTATACAGTATTCTGCACACAGACTCGGTGCGTGAAAACACATTATCCACATCTTCTTACTGCTCAGTCTAGAAACAAGAGCGACTGGATGCCACTGGCAACCTCGCCCTCCTCTAAACAACTAAAATGGTAATTGACCTAGCTTATGTTGAAGGGCTTCCTTGAAAATACAGGGCAGACTTATTAACTGTAATTGTGGCTTTCTGTTACCCTTGACCTTCTGTCCCACCCCTTCCCATTAACCATTTAACATTTGCTTTTGAAAATGTACAAGCTCATTGAAACACTCATCTGCCTACATAAGATGTGACTCATCTGTTGTATTCCACGCTCTAACATACTCATTACATCCCGAAATTAAAAGAGAAAACGAAATCAGATCTGACAGCAGGGCCAGAGCTCAAGCAGGGGAAAAAAGTTCCCATGGAAAGAAGGCAGATCCGGGAGATTGTCCGAGAGATTGCAGGCTCTGGTGGTCAGTTTTTGTCAATTTAACACAAATTAGAAACCTCTGGGAAGAGGGGCTCTTATCTGAGGACTTGCTAGATCAGATTGGCCGGTGGGCAGGTCTGTGGGGGCATCTTCTTGATTGCTAATGGCTGGAGGAGGCCTAGCTCACTGTGGGCAAGGCTACCCCAGCAGGCATTCCCCAGGTTATTAGGAAGGTCTCTGAATGGGGTCTGTTTCAGTTCCTGCCTCGAGTTCCTGCATGGTTCTCCCCACCATGGGCTGTTAAGCTGTAAGGTGAAATGAACTCTCTCCTGCCCATGTTGCTTCTTTTGACTGTGGTGTTTATCACGGCCACAGAAAGCAAAGGAGGACAGCACCCAGAGTCCAGATTCAGTCCTGCTCGTTCACAGGGAAGAAACACAGTGTTAAGGAAAGGCTGCACAACCTGGCCCTGGTTAGGGACTAATTCCCCGCTGTCTGCAAAAGGCCACAGATTCTAATCTAATCCTATCCTGTGGGTGAGCGTTACAGGAGTGCCGTGTGTGCATGGATGGAGCTCAGGGGCTGGCATCAGGAGCTGTTCCAGTCACTTTTCCACAGGTCCGGCCCTGTCATCCGCTCCCTGGATCTGAAGCCCACCTGGTGCAGAGATGGAGCCTCCACGTTTCAACAGCCGACGCAGACAGCGGAGTGTGTGGGAAGTGCTCAACAAAGATGGACTCTAGTTTTCTTTTCTTTTTTGATTTTTTAAGATAGTTTCTCTGTGTAGCCCTTCCTGTCCTGGAACTCACTCTGTAGACCTGGCTGACCTTGAACTCATAGAGATTTGCCTGCCTCTGCCTCCTGAGTACTGGGATTAAAGACTCACCATGCCCAGCTCTTCTTTTCTTTTTTTAAAGACAGGGTCTCACTGTGTAGCTCTGACTGATCTGAAACTCAATTTGTGAACCAAGATTTTGAATTTATAGAGACCTGCCTGTCTCTGCCTTTCTTGTCCTAGGAGGCATGTACCGCCATGCCCGGCCAATCTATTCTCTTTAACAGCCCTTGAGAAGCCCTAAAAAGGAGGAGGGAGTGAAAATTTCCCCCCAACAATCATGAAGATGGAGATCAGACTTCTGCTCCTAAAGGGGTTTTCTGTGGCTGGCCAAGAGGATGGCAGGTATGTTCACGCCCCGCCCCCCGAAAACACAGAAGAACAGTCCATGTGAAGCAGGTTTACTAGCTACCACACAGCGGGTGAAGGACAACGGTCCACAGAAGGAGATAAACAGAGGGTCCTACGAAGTCCATAGTTTATGCCCTGGGATTTCCAGGTGTTAGAAAGGGGACCTATGCTGAAGACACACTGCGGAAATGAAACCCATTGTGTGTGGAAACCAGAAACCATGTTAGCTGGGCAGTGGTGGCACACACCTTTAGTCCCAGCATTCGGGAGGCAGAGGCAGACAGACAGATTCGAGGCCAGCCTGGTTTTCTTTCTTTCTTTTTTTTAATATTTATTTATTTATTATGTATACAATATTCTGTCTGTGTGTATGCCTGCAGGTCAGAAGAAGGCACCAGACCTCATTAGAGATGGTTGTGAGCCACCATGTGGTTGCTGGGAATTGAACTCAGGACCTTTGGAAGAGGAGGCAATGCTCTTAACCTCTGAGCCATCTCTCCAGCCCCGCCAGCCTGGTTTTCAGAGCAAGTTTCAGGACAGCCAAGGGTTACACAGAGAAACTCTGTCCCAAAAAACAAAACAAAAAAACAAAAACAAAATAAAAGCCATGTTATTGTGGGAAAACCAAAGGCCAGAGTTCACAGGGTAGAAGACTAGAGAGGGAGAGATGTACAGAAAGAGAACTTGGGAGGGCTGTGGTGGTTTGACCACACCCACTGAGAGCTCTTCTAGGAGGTAATAAGAATTAATAGAGTCCCTGTGGTGACATTAACAGCTCCCCAAGAATAGGACGAACTTGTAAGCCAGAGTATCTGCTCTGTTTCATCATGAGATGAGGCCCTCTGCATGCTATGCTGCAGCAAGATGCAAACACCAGATGCCTTGATGGTTTCCAGCATCCGCAACTGTGTGCTGAATACGCATCTATTAAGAATATCCAGGCTGTGGCATTGAGTTATGGCAACAGAAAACTGACAGGGGCTAGCCAACTAGCCAAGTCTTTGAGGAACACCAACCAGTGTACATCTATGTGAGGAAAATGCCCAAGAGCTGGGAGTCAACTATGGGGTCCAGAGAGGACAGTATCTGGATCCCACTCAGAACCAGCAACATGTCTTGTCCCCCAGACTCACAGAGAAAGACTTCACATGGCAAGAGGATGGAGCACTTAGAAAACTTTACTGTAGCATGTAAAAACAACTGTGTCCCAGAAAGCTACTGTGTTCAAGAACATTCACAGGACAGCAAGGTATCACCTCAGTAGGCACTGAGCACCAAGCGTAAAACCTAAGTTCAGTCCCTGGGACCCACATGCTGGAAGGACAGATGGAATCCCACAAATTGTCCTCTGGTTTCCCTGAATACATGTGTTAAATATAACATTTTTAATTAAAAAGAATATAATACAAAAATGCCTAAGTCATTTATTATGATAAAATTAATAATATTTTGGGTTGGAGAAATGGTTTAGTGATTAAGAGCTCGTACTGTTCTTCGAGAGGAGCTGAGTTTGAGTCCAAGCCCTAATATCAGATGGTCTGCAGCCACCAATGACTCCAACTTACAGGGAATTTGATGCCGCCGGCCTCTGTGGCCACCTACATGCATATACTCACACACACACACACACACACACACACACACAGAGAGAGAGAGAGAGAGAGAGAGAGAGAGAGAGAGAGAGAGAGAGAGAGAAATCACAATATCCAGTCAGGCAGTGGTAGCACGCTCCTTTAATTCTAGTACTCGGAAGGCAGAGGGAGTGGATTTCTGTGAGTTCAAGGCCAGCCTTGCCTACAGAGTGAGTTCCAGGACAACCAGGATAGTTACACAGATAAACCCTGACTTGAAAGACTAAACAAAACAAATATCACAATATCCAAGATTCAATAAAAAATGCAGACATACAAAGAGCAAGAAAACAGAACCAGTAGTAATGAAAAAAAACCCCAAAATACCCAGAAATACAAGTAATAGAATTGGTATACACGGCATCAAAATAATTGTTTACTGTATTCCAGGTGCTCAAGAATTAATAAAGACACACAAGATATATTTTAAAAACACCCAAATCTGCTGACTGTGGTGGCACAGGCCTATGTCTCCAGCACTTGGGAGATGGAGACAGGAGGGTCTCAACTTTGAGGTCACCCTGTACTACATAGGGAGACAATGTCTAACAAAAGAAAAGAGGAGAAAATGAAAGAAGAGAACAGAAAAGGAAAATGCCCAAGCCAGATTTGTAGAAAAAAGAATTACCAAGTGTACAACAAAAAATAAAACAGGGATAGGTGTTAGGAATATTTCTTAACGCGAGCTCCCTGACGACACAAAAATTTCCAATCAAGTCAAATCAAAACAAGCCAAATTAAGAAATATCCAGGTTTAATGGAAGATCTGCGCTCTGGGGTGGCCCCGAGGGGGAACCGGGAAGCAGCGGGAACATGACCCCCGGGAGGAAGAAAGAGAGACCACGTGTTCCTCTTTTGGGGGATCACTTAAATACCCTGGGGAGTGGTCCTGACCTGGCCTGCTGGGATTTGGAGTCCAGACCAGGCCTGGGGGCTGGGATAGATGTGAGGGACTGGGGCCTACGCTCCCAACTTGACAACAGGATCAAAAGGTGTCTAGACAATAAAGATGAGCTAGAGAACTTGAGGAAATACCAGTATAATCCAAGTGAGGTGGAAACAGAGAAATGAGCGTGGAGAAAATGAAGAGAGCGACACTGAGCTGTACGGCAGCGTCAAGCACTCTGACAGATGCACTGACAGGGAGTTACACAGACAGACCTGACATCGAGGGAAGGATTGGGGTACGGGGACAGAAAAAAGAAACAAATAGCTCCCAATTTAATCCCGGAATTCAGGAGGCTGAGGCAGGCATATCTCTATGAGCTCCAGGCCCGCCAGTGTTACTTAGCAAGACCCCATCCCAAAAAACAACCAAACTCCTTCATTTTGATTAAAGCTATAAAACCAGAGATTAGACAAACTTCCAGACCCTCAGCACAGGAAAGATGATGAAAACCACATCACGGCTCATCATTCTCAAATTGTCTGAAGCCACTGGGGAGAAAAATCCTGTAAATGTCCAGAAGATGCCTACGTACAAAGGAACAAGGGCGACAGTAGAGTTTTTTTCCCTAAAGAACAAGACAACCCAAGAGCTAGGGGGGTGCCAGACAGACATGACAGCCCAAACCTGCAGCTCCAGTCAAAATGCTATCTTATAATCTAATATATATACAAACACACACACATATATACGCATACACACACACACACATATTTGGGACAAGGTCTTGCTATAGTCCAAGCTGGTCTTAAACTTACAAATCCCCTACCTACAAATGGCCTCCTGAGTAATGTGATTACAGACAGGTACCAGCTTGTCCAGCTTCAATGTTTTCCTTTTGAAGTGATAAGGAAGGGTCTGAACCAGTGGGAAAGATCTGAAGGTACCTAAGTCCAATCTTCCTGAAAAAAACAAAAACAAGAACTTGGCTGTTCTAGTCCATAGCTACCAACGCTCAAGGTGATCTCTTTCTAGATATTACTCTTATAGCTTGTATGGTCATTTCTCGTATTAAAACTATTTTCATATTTGTTCACTTTTCAAATTACAATTTTTTTAATCCAGTTGGACAGAGGGCCTTGTATCTGCTAGGCCAGTGCTCTGCACCCTCTGTGCTATTTCACGAATTCTTGATGCAGACATCACGATGTGGTACAAATGAAGACCCGAGTACACAGACAGAGGTGGGAATGGATGCTGGAAGGCAGGTTCACAGGTGGAACACACAGGGGCATAGATGCAAGTCTTCTGAAAACCTCCCAAAGGTGACAGGGAGGATTCATCTCGATTGTCAACTTGATAGGATTTAGAACTGGCGTGGCAACAAATCTCCTGGTCCTATCTGTGAGACATCTGTAGATGAGGTTCTTAGAGGTGGGAAGAGCTGCCCACATGTGGGAGCCTCTATTTCCTGTACTTGGGCTAGGATGAAAGAACAAGGAGAAACAAGCGGAACACCGGCATTTATCTCTCTCTGCTTCCTGACTGGGATGCAATGTAACCAAGCGCCTGCTAGCCACGACTCCCCATCATGATGGGCATGTACCCTCCAATGTGAGGAAGGCCAATGCCGCCTCCTCTGAGCTGCTCGGTCCAGTGTTTTGTAAGCAACAGGACAAATAATTGGTGTAGAAAACACAAGTGAAATGTTATTAATATCACCAAGTAGAGCTAAGCAGACAGTAAATGCTAATAACCAAACGTTAAAATAATTTCAAGGTCAGAATAAATCACATTAAGTTTAAACTAAAAAGAGAATGAAAACACAGGAAAAAAAATGTCTGATACTTGAGAAAGAGTATTGCTGCTTAAAAGACCCAGTGAGAGCTGAGAGGAGGCCATGTGTCATTCATCAGCCAGGAATGACGTTCAGTAGTGGAGTGAGCTGAAAATAATCGACCCATTGGCTCATTTATTCTAATCAAGAAAGGAATATATATATATACATATATATATAATAGCAGAGAATAAAGCTTTGTAGCTAGAAAAACTTCAAAGACAAAAGAATTTTTTTAAATTGTTGTTGTCATTGTTTTCTAGACAGGGTTTCTCTGTATCAGCCCTGTCTGTCCAGAAACTCACTTTGTAGACCAGGCTGGCCTCGAACTCACACATATACGCCTGTCTCTGCCTCCTGAGTGCTGGCGTTAGAGGCGTGCGCCATCACCACAATAATTCTTTCAGGAAAACTCAAAAGCTCTTATGGTATTCCCAGTGAATATTCTAGAAGTAAAATCCCAAACGTTATAATAACATTTAGGAGTATGGAAGCCAGCAAACAGAAAAATGAATGAGTGTCTATCTTAAGCTATATTGTAAAAAAGATGTCATGGCCACTGTGGTGGGCATGAACCTATGATAGCACTCTGCAGGTCCAGGCAGGAGAAATTAGTTCAAGGGCAGCTCCAGGTAGGTAACAAGATCCTGGTTTTAATTTTTTTTTTTTTTAATTTACCTGTTAGTTGTACACAGTCCCTAAAATGTAGGACAAGCTGCAGTAACTCTCTCTCTGGTAGACAACAGGTTATCAGTCTAACCTAGAACCCTGAAGAGGTAAATAATTCAGCACGAAGAGAACATGAGCTGTTCGGTCAACCAAGTGCATGCTCCAGAAAAAGGCCAGAATAAATAAAATTAAAAACTTTGTAAATATGCTGTTTATTACTCAGCCCAAACTAGACTCCAGAGGAAGCACAGAGTAGTGGTCAGGTACTCAACCGTGCAGCACGCCGGAGCCCACCAGTCAAGAGGTCAGCCAAGATCAGGCTGATTCTTTTAGGAGCAAGTGAACATGAAATGCTTGCAGCTTCCAGAAAGATTTGTTCATTTCCTGTTCCAGCTACTGGCCTAGGAACAGATGAGAGAGATCACTGGGACAGGGTAGAGCAGGAATGGACACGGTTTCTTCCAGCAGATGACAAGGGTAGCACTTCCGGTCAGTGGCAAGGAGCTGAGGAATACGTAAAATGCTGACTGTTAACTTCCCTCTCCTGTTCTAAGTGGAACAGAGTGAATACGTCTATAATTCTTCAGAAGATTGTGGGCAAAAATGATACAAAACCCAGAACCTATAAGGATTTACTTGGACTATTTTTGAAAATTATAATTTGAAATTATATATTTATACTCCAAAGAGAAGGTTGAAAAAAGCTTGGAAAAATTATTGGTGCTTTGACAAAATATTGTTAGATTAAGAGTTTTCAAATCAACCAGAAAAAGCAAGGATCTCATCAGGTGTAGGGAGGCAGGCCTGTAACCACAGCATTTGCAAGGTAGAGGCAGTAAGATCACAAATTCAAGGTCAGCCTGGGTCAGACAGAACCACGTGTTATCCACATGACCGCAGAAGTGGACACTGTGTTACCCATGAAAAATTTTTTCCACAATCCTTTCTTATTGAAAAAAAATATCTGGAAGAATTCCATTTAAACTACGAACGGCATGAGTTTGATTGCCAGTACTCACATGGCAGCCCTGAAATGTCTGCAACCCCAGCTCCAGGGGACCCAACACTCTCTTCTGGCCTCTGCAGGCACCAGGCACACATGTGGTACACAGACATACATACTGGCAAGACACCCATATACATAAAATAAGATAAAATATGAACAGTAGGATTTATGGGACACGTGCCTGTTTATCGCTTTCAGCGCTATGTGGTTTGTGCGCCACCCAATGTAGCGCTGCGAACTCAATTTGGACGCTCTGGAAGAGCAGCAAATGCTCTTTAGGGAAATGAGCCATTTGTCCAGCCATGGCCCGTATCAGTTTATTCTTATTTTGTCACCCTGGCTAACAGACGGATGCATCAGAAGACTTAAGGACAGGCTCACAGAACCCCTGCCACACGGAGTCTGAAGAACACAGGCAGCCTCCATGAAAGGCAGATTGCTGAATTCACTTCCCGACCCTGTCACTCACAGACGCACTGATCTACCTGCTTGCTCACGCTCTGAGCTTTCTGTTCACTCCGCTGGAACTCTGGGAAGCAGGGGAGCTCTGGGCAGTAGGAACTCACCGGCGGGCATCAGTAGTTTATCATCTGACTGTGGAACTCACCGGCGGGCATCAGTAGTTTATCATCTGACTGTGGAACAGGTTTTCAGGAAACCTTTCTAACCATGCTAGAAATTAGGGACAGTATGTTGCTCCAGTCTCTGACGATGCCCAGCTCAGAGCTGATGATGCCAGCCTCACCCACCTACTTCCTGCCGACTTAGCTCAGGAGGCCCACACACATCAGGCCATGGGAAACACAATGTCCCCTTCTGCAGTCATGTGGATAATCCGTGGTTCTGTCACAGATGAAGACAGACCTACAAAACACAACACTTCACAGAAATGACCTCATCTTCACATCTAATTAAACTGGAAGCCTAATTAAGTCACTGCTACTATAAGCTGGGAGAACTTGATGCTGGTCCATAGAGTCATTTTGCTTGGCAAAACTCAATCATGAGAAATCTGTGCCTATCTAGTTACACCTGATTTAAAAGTCAAATGCTGAAAGATTTAACACTTGCCCCAGTGAGCCTGAGACCAGCTTACCAGAGTGGGCTGCAGGCTGAGGCACTTGCAGATGGCTCTGCCATCTTACGGTCTTGGCAAGTAAAGAGGAGACTCGCCTCCTTCAACAAACCATGCCCCATTAGTATCTGTGGGGGATGGACCCCTGTGGATATCACATCTATGATGCTCAAGTTCCTTAAATCCAATGTCATAATGTTTAGACACAATCCCACATATCCCCTGCTCCTTAAATCCACTCTAGATTACCTATATGATGTAAATGCTAAATACAATAAATAGTCGCACCAGGTTACTGAAGACATCCTGACAACAAAAACATCTGTATATGTTCAATATAGGCAAAAAAATTTCTGAAATTTTTAAATTCAAAATTAGTTGAATCTGTCAATGCAAAGGGCCGACTATTGGGCTGTATGTAGCATTGGGCTGCAGCCACCATGTACTCGAGCCTATTCTGAGCCCTGGGGGAGAAGCAGGGATAATACAGGTTCTGGGTCTGTGTACTCGGATTCTGTAAACAGACTTCTCTGCTGCAGAAATGTAAGCACTAGGGCTAAACATGTCAGACAATCTGCAGACGATGCCTGTCTGCATGGAACGCAGCTCTAAGAACACGCATCCTGCCTAGCCCAGGGACCAACTGGGGAAGAAGGAGGCACAGATCATCCCTCCTGGGAATCCATTTCCTTGAGGGTGAAAATGAATCCTCCTCCTCCATCCAGTGGCATAGCTTTCATGGGTGAGCCTGGGAATCCAGACTCAAGCTCCCAAATGCCAACAAGAGGACGCAGGGACCGGATGCATGACATGCAGGAAAGGTCTGCAACCAACACTTTTGTGGGCAGGAAGACAATTTTTACAGAATTTAGTTCTGTCAAACAAGGCATTGCTAGAATCGGAAAACACGGGCCAAAAATAAGATCACAAATGTTCCAGTTCTCATGGAAGCTATTCTTAGAAATGAAAAAAAAAAAAAAACAACCTAGACATTAAAAAAAATGCAAGTTTTCAAAATCTATTCAATTATTCAGAGTTCTCGGAGAGGCAGGATGATAGGGAGAACACTGGGCTAATAATCAGGTGGCCTGGGTTTATTTTCAGCTCTGCCAGAAGCCCTGTGAACTTGGGCAAAGCTGCCTGACAGCGCGGTGGGGGGAGGGAGCCGCAGTGGCAGTGGCGACGTCTCTGCTTGCAGAGCCCTGCTGTTCTGTGACTCAGCAATGCGTTAGCCTTGCGGTTTCCCTCCTACGGCTAAGGAGCTGGGGATCTTTTGTTTTGAAATCAACAAAGTGGCCCCCGAATCCCAATACCCATGTTACAAGAGCTACCTGCATTATCTGGACACTCTGGGACGGAAGTGCTGCAGACCTCCGGTGCAGCACAGTGCATGCGCCATGAAGCTATGCATTAAGAAGTTCTGCTTTAGCCCTGCGTGGGAAAACTGCAAGCTATCATTCTAATTCTGTTCACCTAAATCTGCCCTCTTCGCCTATGGGGGAAACAAATTAAATCTGGGGAGCGGTGCACCTCGAGACGGCCAGGGACAGCAGCAGGAAGGGGCAGGACATGGCAAGGAGAAGAGGGCTTTTGCAGAACAAACAGGCAAACAAAATCTTAAGCAAGCAGACTGCAGTGCTAAGCCCGAGAATACAGGCCAGTGAATACTGGAGAAAACAGCCCTACATCTTTGGATAGCCCTGTAGGCATTAAACAACACACCACATTAAGGTGACGTATATTCTGGGGTAGCCTGATCCAGCTTCTTAATGCTTCAAGGCCATGAGATAGACCGACTAAAAAGGCCAAGAAATTTTAAGGAAAAAAAATCATTAAAAAGAACAAAATCTTTGGCACTTCAAGGAGCAGGCTTTTTTTTTTTTTTAAATCCAATCTCTTGAAGCAATTCATTTCTAATCCTCCCCAGTAAGTGAGGGACATCTCACAGTGTTTACCATTTCGTTTTTTACAACCAAGGCCAATGAAAGAGAGCCATGTGCTAGCTGGGTCCTGTTGGCAGGACCATAAAGCTGGCTGCTCACACATGGGTGTGGGGACTTAGTCCCTCTCCCTCTGCCATGCCACCCTGGCTTTCTTCCAGATCTTGGGTACACCAAGCTCTTCCTTACCCCAGGCCTGATGAACACGCTGTTCCCTGCCTGCGGTATTCCTCCTGGCAGAATCCCATTCATCTTCCGTATCAGTTTAAACAACAGCTCAACAAGTCTTTAAGAGTCCCAGATAAAGGGCCTCTGCCAGTTAATCTCCTGTGGCTGCTTCTTTGCTTCCATATTTATAATTATACATTGTTGCCCATTTTTTCATTGATTCATAAAGCACAGAGATATAAAATATAAATATAAAGACAGAGGGCTATCTGTTTTTTTGTGTCAGCTCCCAGGATGCCAGGATGTGGGATCCAGTACAGTGCCTAACACGTGTGTACTCTTTAAAACACAGGTGACTTAAAAAAATAAATAAATAAATAAAGCATTTAATTTTTTTTTTTAAAATAGGGTCTCAGTATCCCACGTTGGCCTTGATTCCCTATGTATCCTGTGGTGCCCTTGAGCTTCTGGTCCTCCGGCCTCCACCTCTGGAGTGCTGGGAGGATCAAGCTCCTGGCCTCACTCATTCACGTCAGGTGAGCACTCTACCAGCTAAACCACATCCCCTGACCCTTGACAGGGCATTTATTACAATAGTATTATATATTATTTATGTTTTTTTAAATGTATGAGTGTTCTATCTGCATGTATGCCTGCATGCCACAAGAGGACATCAGATCCCATTTCAGATGGTTGTGAGTCACCATGTAGTTGCTGGGAACTGAACTCAGGACCTCTGGAAGAGCAGCCAGTGTTCTTAAGCCCTGAGCCATCTCTCTAAGTCCTTTTATTTACGTATTTTTAATGCATATTATATTGTATATTATTATAAAGCATCACTTCTACTTTATAAAGGAAGAAAGTTGCTCAGAGACGCTAAATAATCTGCCCAATGTCACACAGCTGGTAAGTGACAGGACATGGTCTCAAAGTCCTATCTGTCCAACTCCAGACAGCACACCTAAATGCTGCTTTTGCTACAACACTCTGTGAGGCAAAATGAACCCATGGTACAGCCTTCAAAGGATTAACAATCAGGAAGAAAATGCCTTTAGAAACCAAACTGAACACGAGACAGAAAGCTTTAAGTACTGCGCTACACGGTACAAGTGGCTGCTGCAGGAGGCCGCAGGCGGAAGCAGGCAGGACTGGGAGGCCATTCAGACTAGATGAGAGCCAAGAACAAAGGCGGTGAGCAGCAGAGCTTAAGGTCACTCTAACTGGAATGGAGGATTAACATAAGCCCAGAAGCTGTGACGTTCGTTAAAGAAACATGCATATAATAAACAAATTTCTTCAGCCTTCTGTTCTAACACCCTGCCGAGCACAGGCCTGAGAAGCACCTGCCACCTAGTTGATGTTACTTTAGGGCTGCCCGGCTGACGAAATGCTAAAAACCTGTAAGGTTCCTACAGTCACTAATCAACTGAAACTCAAAGGAAGAGAAGTTATTACTAAACTACAAGCAGTCTTTATACAGAATGGTAAGTTACTTCAAACTCACTATACACCTGAAACTATCTTAACCAAACAAGTGTGTATCTTGTTTGTATTTGATCACTATTCCCCTGCATCATCCATAGCTTCAAGAGAGTCAGTTTGGGTGGGGTGTTGGGAGTGGACACAATCAGGATACATTATACACATGTATGCCAAAGAATAAATAAAAATATTTTTAACACAGAAAGTCAGTTTGAAGGGATATTCCTGAATGAGCTGGCACAAGACTTTAAATCTCACCACTGGGGAGGCAGAGGCAGGTGCATCTCTTGTGAGTTTGAGGCCAGTTTAGTCTATAAGTGAGTTCCAGGCAAGCCAAAGCTACACAGAGAAACCCTGACTCAAGGGAAAGTAAGGAAGGAAGGGAAGAAGGAAGGAGTGAGTGAGGAGGGAGGGAGGGAGGGAGGAAGGAACGGGTTCTTTCCTTTACCAAGCCCAAGCACCATGGTCACCCACATGTATTCCAGAAGGGCTGGTTCCAGGCGCATTGGCCCTGTCTCCTTTGGATAATAAAATCTACCAAGCTCAAGTTCTTCACATTAAATGATTGAGTGTTAACATATAATTTTCTATTTCTTCCCATCTAATATACTGTAAATCATCTCCATCTGTAATGACTAACACCAATTGTGATTTTGTCTAGAGAATAAGTAATAAAAGTCCATACATGTTCCCTTAAATGCAATGTGTGTGTGCGTAAGAGAGAGAAAGAAAGGGAGAGAGAATTTGAGTGTGTGTGTGTGTGTGTGTGTGTGTGTGTGAGAGAGAGAGAGAGAGAGAGAGAGAGAGAGAGAGAGAGAGAGAGAGAGAGAGAGAGAGAGAGAGAGAGAGGAGAGAGAGAGGAGGGAGAGAGTACATTCTTGTGTTTGGTGCATGGGTGTATATGTGTTTGTGAGTGGGTACAAATGTGTGTCACACGCATGTGGAGGCCAGAGGTTGATATCCACTCTCTTTTTTTCTTACTTAGTTTTTATTCATAATCGTAAACTTAACTCTGCAATCCAGCTAGACTTGAAGGGGAATGAGGAGAATATGGAACCCAAAGAACTTCAGTGAGAGCAGAGATTACAGGGTACTGCGAGCAGATGGGGCTGGGGTGCTCTCCTGAGCTACAGAAGGAATGGTCTGGTGGGTAAGAAGTCCATAGTCAAAAGAATTAAGAGCTGTCCACAGTCAGAAATGGTGATCTTCTTGCTGGTCTTGCCATTCCTGGACCCAAAACACTCCATGGCTTCCACAATGTTCATGCCTTCTTTCACCTTCCCAAAGACCACGTATTTGCCATCCAGCCACTCAGTCTTGGTGGTGCAGATAAAAAACTGGGAACCGTTTGTGTTTGGTCCAGCATTTGCAATGGACAAGATGCCAGGACCTGTATGCTTCAGGATGAAGTTCTCATCCTCAAATTTTTCTCCATAGATGGATCTGCCACCAGTGCCATTATGGCGTGTGACGTCACCACCCTGGCACATGAATCCTGGAATAATCCTGTGAAAGAAAGAACCCTTATATCCAAATCCTTTCTCTCCAGTGCTCAGAGCACGAAAGTTTTCTGTTGTCTTTGGAACTTTGTCTGCAAACAGCTCGAAGGAGACGCGGCCCAAGGGCTCGCCATCGGCCGCGATGTCGAAGAACACGGTGGGGTTGACCATGGCTGCGGCAAGCGGCGAGAGGGAACAGTGGCGTCTGCAAAGCCGATATCCACTCTCTTACACAATCACACTCCACCTTATTTTCCGAGACAAGGTTTTTCACTGAACTGGAAGCTTGCTCATCCAAGCAGATGGGCTGGCCAGGAAGCCTCAGGAATCATGTCTTTGCCTGTCCAGTACATCACACCTGGCTTTTCATGTGGGTTCTGGAGATCAAACTCAGGTCCCTGTGTTTGCCTGGAAAGTGTTCTATGGGATGAACTATTTCCCAGTTTATAGATACAATGAGAAAAAAGATACTTTGACTTCATAGATATGGAATCTAGAGATACTAAGAATCCAATACACATATTTCTTAATACAGACTTGGCTCCTGTGAGTACCCTAAATTCCCCAAGAATACTATGTATGAGTAAAATATTTAAGCATCTAAGTGGTTTAAGCATCAGAAGTTTGTAGAGACAACTACAAGACAATAAGAGGAGAGCTGGTCCCAGCGGTATGGGGGAGAGCTAGCCCTGCCCTTAGCCTGCGCCACGCAGGAGAGCTGGTCCCAGTGGCATGGGCACAGAAGAATTGGGGGGCTGACCAACCAACTCAGTTATGAGGTCCAGATCCAGGGCTTTGAGCTGGCTCATCCCAACATCTACCCCACCTATGAGCTGCTGGAGCTGGGGAAGGGGCCAGTCCTGCAGAACCAAGCTGTAGGATCTCTGTGACACAGCAGGATATCCGAAGAGTCTCAGTGAGGGTCCAGTATTGACGGTGTAGCAGAAGCCAGAGGCCTCAAGCCAGACCAATCCGTTGTAATGATCATTCTTAAGTAAAGCCATTTTTGCAAAAAGCCATGACACACTGCAGCTTCCACAGCGAGATTTTTTTCCTTGTGGGGGCAGTGTTACGAGGGTGAGGGGGAAATGAGTGGGATGGGGTGCATGGCACGATTCACAGAGAATCAGTTTTTTAAAAGTATGAAAAAGAAGAGATGGATTCACACTAAATCTCAAATTATAACTGCTTAGAAGTAGGTATTAGATTTTCTTTTTTAATCAATGAAAAAAAAAACGAGGTTAAGAAAGACTGATGTGTTTGTTCATGGTAACCAGTGAAGTCCAAACCCAGGTCTGATACCTAGGATTCTGCACCACAGCTACCTTGAAGCATCAACTCAAGTTAAAACTTGATGCAATCACAAAGGTAAGAAACTGAATAACGCTGTAACATATGCTTCTTCCATTTCTGCCCATCTTGGCTCACTCCCGCTCGTGCCACCCCCACCCAAGCCCGTCAACCAACCCTGCCAAGAGAGGAACGCATCTCTGCCTCATTCAGTTCCTTTTATGCACGTTTCTTGGGAGCTGGGTCGGGGACTGTATTTATCAGGATAGCTGGGCCCTGTGGAGGCTCCGACAGATCAACAAGCTTACTAAGAAATTATACTAGTCACACTTACAGGGCACTTAAAGGTTTCCAAAATACATCCACTTGTGCTTTCTCTTCAAGCCCCATGGTAATTACTACGTATTATGCAAAGGGGACTGGAGGCTTAGAAAGACTGCGCTCGCTGAGGGCACTGTGACCTCAAGGAGCAGAGAGGGGCTCGTGGCTACAGGACGTAGACATGGAGTCTACTGCCTTGCTTTACCTCTGTGATAGATGCACTGATTTAAAACCTGTTTGTGGACTTCCAAATGCAGTGTCACGTTGGGACATCTGGGTTCACTCCCAGCTCTCAGCCAGTGAGCGATCGTCTAGCCTCCTCGGTAGAAGGAAAGTGTGTGACCAGCCAAGGCCCTAACAATCTCTGACTCAACAGGCCAGCCAGCTTCAACAGTAAATGCAAGGGTGGTGGCAAATTAACATACCTAACAATCCAGTCCAGCTGCGAAACACAGGAGCAGCTGGCATTCAACCCTGTCCCAGAGCTCATAAATATTCAAACAAAAGAGATGTGGTCATGGGCATCTAGGTTTCTCACGCTGTGGCTCCACAGCGTGATTTAAGGATCTCCAGCCTTGGGCTGGTGAGATGGCTCAGCAGGTAGAGAGAGGTGATTGTCCTCGGGCGATTACCTGAGCTTGAGCCTTCCTACAAGATGCAGGAAAGAAGGGGACTCTGATCTTCACATGCTTGCCATCGCGTGTGCGGTCGTGTGTGTGTGTGTGCGTGCGTGCACACACACACAAATTCAAACATAATATCTAGAGTCCAAAGGTGTTCCTTAGAGCCCCTGAACCTCAGGGCCATCCTGTCTCCATTCATCTCTCATGCTGGGTACATCCCTTCAGCCCACAGCAATGGGCAGTCTCCGAAAGGGATGCTCTTTCTGGTTCTCCAGGGCCACCTCTGGCTTCTCTAGCTCTGGTCTCAGATCTAGCACTTTCTAGTAAAACACTTTCACGGATGATCTTCCCAAACGCTCTGCCCACACTGCCTGAGCCCCTCTCCTCTTCCCTCAACAGCTGTCAGTTTTACTTCTCAATGTGCTTTCGTGGAAACATTAGTTAGTCTCAGCATCATCGCTCCAGAGCCGAGAGCTGGCCTCCTATCTTCCTGTCTCAGGGCCTGCACAGATCTCTCCACCCCGCCTTCCTCTGTAGATCTCTGCCTTCCTGCACACTCGTGGGGAGCACTTCTGAACACCAAAATCCGTACAAAGGCATCAATAGGTTAGCTTTGTTAATACACACCCCCGGGCTCTAATTAGCATATAGTAAGAGGCTCATGCACTGGGCACCTCCTAGTACATTACATTTAATATGATACTTCGATAAAACTTCCGATTTGACCCTCTGAACAATCAAAGAGTGTGTCTCTCTAGTTTAAAAAACCAAAACCAAAACAAATAAAACAACTATGATGGTCAAGAGAAGTAAAATAATTTTTCATGATCATGGAGTCATGAATGAGGAGTTATGAATGAGGAGGGCCATAACTCAAGTCTGCATATTAAGATACATCTTGGGTATTTTGTATAGAACTAATTGATGTTTTGGGTCCCTCCTGCAAGGAGCAAGCGCCATATAAACATATGTTTAGAGCTACTTCATGTGAGAATAATTAAACTGAAGCTGCCTTTCCTAGTTCAGTCTCTTGGTCCTTAAGGGAGTTGAACCAAGCTTAAAACTGGCAGGAGTAACATCAGAGCTTAAGACACAGCAAAACCTTAACACAGGAGTGTGTAACATCAGAGCTTAAGACACAGCAAAACCTTAACACAGGAGTGTGTAACATCAGAGCTTAAGACACAGCAAACCTTTAACTAAAGCCAACACAGGAGGACTAATCGCCAGACCCCTGCCCCACGCACAAGGAACCAAAGCACATTTTCTTCAGAGGACAACAAATCAAGTCAGCTCATCACAACCGAGTTTCCCCACATGCATAGACTTAAAGTGAGTCTACCGCATATTTGCAAATACTTGGGTTGCTAGAAAGAGGACAAATGGGCAAAAAGGCTCAAGTTTAGGAGAAAGAAAAACAGACCACAACAAACCCCATGTTTCCGGCTACATAGTTATTGGACCAGCCATGTTTGGACTATCGCAACTAGTAGCTTTTATTAGCGTTAAAATTCCCAGGCATCAGGGGACAATAAAGTATTACTCCCCCTAAGATAAGAGGCAAAGGTCCTTCATCATTGCCTGGAAGGCACCCTCCTCTCTTTTGGGAATGCTCACATCTTACTGAAGCAAGTGGCTGAGCACCAGCTCCACACGTGAACCCCACACTCTGTGCAAGCTCACAGCAACCTCAACAGCCAACATTTGCCTCCAGATTGGGAATCAAGTAAAACCTGTGATCAGAGCCTCTGACCTCTTCTATGTGGATCACAGAATTTTTTTAAAAAATGTTTCTATGATAATCTAAAACTTGCAACATCATAGATGAGGAATTGGGGGACAGAGACTGAAACACAAAACATACGATTGTATCACAGAGGGCTTTCTCAGCAGGATACCACAGATTCTGTTTTTATAGTGGTTTCTCAAGACTGGATTAAGGAGAGAGAAGTATTAGCCCAGCTTTCACCTTACGTTGATATAACACCTATTGAATGCTTTCAACCAAACTAGCTCTAAACTACATTTACTAACCCATTTCTTTCTTCCTCCCCCCCCCCCCCCCCCCAAGACAGGGTTTCTCTGTAACTGTAGCTTTGGAGCCTGTTCTGGAACTAGCTTTTGTAAGTTCCTGGCTGGCCTCAAACTCACAGAGATCCGCCTGCCTCTGCCTCCCGAGTGCTGGGATTAAAGGCGTGCGCCACCGCCGCCCGGCCTAACCCATTTCTGAGTGGAGCCACCATTAAACAACAACGAAACACCTAGACCAGACACACAGAGACTGCTTTGTTCTTCAAGCACCATTACCCCCGAAACCCACACACACACAGACCCTGAGGCCGCGAAGTGGCGTGAACAAGTTCCTACCAAATTTCTAAGCGGAGGGGGCAGAAGACACAAGAGACTTTCTGCTTACCAGGGCAGAGGACCGGAAAGCTATAGACACTGACAGATGCAGAGGGATTTCATAAGACTCCTGGAGCCAACACAATATAGCTCTTTCTAGAGGGCAAACTGGATGGGTTTTCTGCCTCCACATTAGTTCCTCATCATATAAAACAGCTGAGCCTTGTTTCTCCTGCCTCAAAGCCATTATTTCCTGGATAGCAGAGACCAAGGCGGTGGGAGATTGGACAGGATTCGAGGAGGTGGAGGCGAAAAGTTCTCCAGCTGACGGCCACAAGCGGTGCTAAGCATCGCGTGCCATATGGTAACCACACAGGGTGAGAGGTCACCTGTGCTGAAACTGAGGCGCAGAGAAATGGCAGTCTCCCTCTGGGAGTCCAGTGATGGAGCTCAGAAGGACCTGGGAGCAGCCTCCGTGAGCCTGCCATGAAAAAGCAGAGAGGAATAGTGGAGCAGGGTCTGTGGTTAACATTCCTACAGAAAGAAAAGAGCCTTTAGGAACTGGCCAGACAGGAGCTGCTTCCAGCCACCTGCCTCGAACTTCTAATTGAAAATTGCAGTTCACAGAGGCAAATATTGGAGTCAGCAGTGAACTTCCCTATTATACCATATGCCTTTTGAGCCATTTGTCACACCTGGCTAGCCTTTCACCTTCATGTCAGCCAAAGCTCAGCCCTTCAGATCAGCCTGAGTGGAAGAGAACTCGTCACAGCTGCTGCGGATGGCACCTCTGGGGATGGCGAGCATCTTGCTAACATCACCCTCGGTTCAGTCTGTAAGGGAGAAGGCTCTACCTGAGGCCATGGCTTACTCTGCTCAACCAGAACCAAGAGGGGCAGCCTCCTGAATTCCCATGCCTTGACCCAAAACTGAGTGGAAAGGGCCTTGGAAGAAGTGAGATAAGCCGGGCGGGTGGTGGCGCACGCCTTTAGCCCCAACAGTCGGGAGGCAGAGACAGGCAGATACCTGTGAGTTCGAGGCCAGCCTGGTCTATACAGAGTGAGTTCCAGGACAGGCTCCATAGCTACTGAGAAACCCTGTCTCGAGAAACCAAAATATAAATTTAAAAAGAAGTGAGATAAACTAGAGTTTATCTAGTGGAGAATTGGAGGGTGGGGGTGGGGTAGGGGGCAGAATGGAAACAGGCTATTTCTGGGATAAATGAAGCAGCCAGGAAGTTCTGGGACAGTGAAAGGCAACAACAATCTTCAGATTTTCGGGTGTTACAAAGGTCTGGTGATCTCCAACAGGCTGAGGGCAGCAGCTCTCTAAAGGCGCCAACAGACACACTAAGTTCCGTCAGCCTGGACTCAGCCCTGCCAGTGTGGCAAACAAGCACACGCATTCTTCTCAGGGCTGAGGCCGCACAACAGCCTCTCCACAGGGCCTGTTTGCTTAAGGAGCCCGAGGCTTTGATGTCCGGGTAGAAGTTGGGAAGTTCTGTGTAAAGAAGTAGCTCTAGTGGCAGGAGCAGAGGGAGGGGCGAACGGCGGCTCCCGGCCCTATTAATCACAAGTTTAAGAACTTTTAAGGAAATTATCGAATGGTCTGTACACAGGAATGAGAAGCAAGGAAATTATGTCAGCCTCTGCTGCGACTCGGGCCAAGGCATTTCTACTGTTTCTTTAAGACAGACTTTCATGCCTACCCTCAAAGGGGTGCTTATGGGGGAATGTTTTGAAGCAACCCAACTTAGCAACCAACATTAATAAAATCCTCTGGGCCTGCTTAGTTTCTCCCATGTACAAAGGTTATATGTGCTGTGAACATTCCAAGCATATAAAGGCAACAGTCGCTTCATACTGACAACAGCGTGGGGCTAAGAGCAAGGGAAGACGACCGGGGCTAAGGACATCTGTGGGTGACAAAAGCAGGCTCGTAACTGAGTGCTAAGAATCCGCTAATACAGAGGGTATTTTTATGCACGCATGTTTGTTTCTCCTAAGTATGCGAGCTTAGCTCCATTTTAACGATTAGGAATGAGACGTGGAGGCTTAAGGAACTTAGGGAAGATAACATAATAACACAGCGAGGATGCAAAGGCAGGCCAGGCTGGTCCAGAGCCCGCCCCCTGGGCTGCAGGGCCTTCCCATGGCATGCCAAACCCTCAGAATAAGATCAGGAAGTGCAATTTTTGTAAGATGTAAGTGGTGATCTTCCGCCTTTGTTTTCTTGCCATTCTTTTTGCTGTTTCAGTAACAGCCAATATTTATTTCCACTTTCTTCCGAGTCTATTGTACTTATTGATAATACCATAAAGTAGAAAAAAAAAGTATTTCTCTGCTCGCTCACATCCCATAGAGCACCAAACCATTAGGACCCCTATGTGAACAACACATGCCATCAAAATAAATACAACGCACTTGAAGCCAGCTTAAAACCAAGATCAAAGAGATGATGAAAGGAAACCTGGGGAGAAACAGGGAGGCTGGGGGGAGAGGACAACCTATTGGGTTTCATGAGTTAAGAAGCCCAAGTCACCGCAGAGGCTGAGAAGCCACACTGCAAAGGCATACACTTTCCTCTGTAAATTTCTTAAGATTAAATGCTGGGGGCTGGGAATACAGTTTAGTGGTAGCGCAAGCAGTTGCCTAGTATGAGCAAGGTTTGGGATTTAACCCCCAGCAACACCCCCAGCCCATGCAATGGTACAAGTTCTTATAAGCTGAAGGAGCCAGTCCAGAGACCTGCTAAAGCTGTTAGCAGTTGGGCATCGTCACGTCCGAATTACCTCTGTAACTGGGCAGCCCCTCGCCCTCCCATTTCTGGGCCTTTGGAATGCATTCCCAGACACTCATGACAGGACTGAAAAGAACACCGAGCTGTAGGAAAGGAGAACTAAGAACTTCTGTGTTGTTTGTTTGGTTTTTTTTGGGGGGGGGGGCGGGGAGAGACTGGATCCTTTCACATTATCCAAAAAAAAAAAAAAAAGACTCCAAAGAACAGCTTCCCACTCCCGCAGTCTGAGAATATACAACGTCTTGACAAGAAATAGTAAGTGTTCTGTGAGGCTGACGCTTTTAACTTCACCCTGTTATAACAGGTCCTCGAACACCAGATCTCTTCAATCCAGTGTAGCGTTATCATCTGCATGATAAGACGGAGACTTGGGAAACACAGGAAATGCTTCATAATTCCCAGAAGCTGAGCTTTTGAAAGCCATCTTAATGATTTCTAAGGTGAAGGCGGTTAGCAAAGGCGCCACTTAAAAGCAAAAACCAACAACAAAAAAACAGGCATTCAAATTACAGAAAGCATACTCTCCTTAAGAATCACAGAAGGGTAGTGGAAGGGACTCATTTTAAATAAAGACAGAAGGAAAAAAAACCTAACAAGCTGTAACTAGATAAAATGAGAGAAACGTCTTTGCCTATGAACTTCAAAGAAGAGGCTTCTGAACCAGGTTTTTCTGTCTCTTCCTTTGAGGTGGGCATATTATTAATGGCAAAGTCAACCAAGGATTGTTGCGGACCTGAAGGTGGGTTGTGCAGCGAGTGGAGAATCTGGAGTGTGGGGCAAGAATGCCGGGTCCGGCTGGTGCAAGGAAGCTGTGGGCCTGGCATAATTTGCATGAAATATCAGTGTTGTAAATCCTTTCCCAACACCCCACCTAGAAAGGGAAGTCTACACAATTTTATTTTCCATTAACTAGGAAGATTTGCCAGTATTTACTCCACTCTATCTGCGCCCAGGCAGAACCCCATAACTACCCTCAGACAGCTTGCTGCTTGGGCCGATCAGCACAGTTTTCCCTGACTGGAGAATCACGTCACACTAACAAGTATGGATCTCAAAAGAAAGTCCAAGGGGACACCGAAGTTCCAGAGATCCTGACGGAATGTAAACAAAGACAGACCAGGTACCAACACCAGCCACCCACTCTTACCTCGGTGTACAGTTTCTCTTTGAAAAAGAAAAGGAAAGAGATAACAGAGAAAACACATTGAACTGAAAATGCCTTTCCCATGTGTGGGTTGCAACAATTGTTAATTTTAGAAAAATAGAGGAGGCAAACGCCCCGGCTGTGCTGAAACCAAGACTTTCCTAACAGTTTCTCAATGCAGCAATGTGTCAAGGTTCGGATACTTGTACCCAAAAAACAGAAGCAACACAACTTCTTGGAATATCTTGACCAAGAGCAGGCTTAAGACACAATCTCTGCTGTATGCTTTATAGTTATTAAGATCCAGGAAATGAAAGAGCGGTCCTGATCAGGGTTCAACACTAGGTTAGAGGTCAGCTTTGAAGGAGTTAGGAAGATCAGAGGACCACAGGTCACACACAGAAGCCAATAGCAGTACTTCTGCAGAGTCTCATCGTGGGTACACTTACAAGGAAATATGGTACACCGGAGCCTATTTTCACAATGGGTTTGGAGTAAAGAAGTTCAGAGAGCCCAGGGTACGTGTTAAAGAGCGGGGTGACAGGTTATAACCCCGACTCTTGTTTGGGACAGTTGGCAACTCTGTGAGGTCATCAGATGGATCTTCTGGATAATTCTGGTCGGTCCTGCAACTGCTTCTAATCTAGGTCCTAGAGGCCCTGTTGTGTTTTTGGGTTCTGCACACAGGATTTTGGTTTTTGGTTCGGGAAGCCTCTCAAGGTCATTTTGGGTCAGGTCAGAGGGTTCTGCGCTTGCATCCTGAGAAAACATCTTGAACCGTTTTTTGAGGAGTAGCAGAGATGTCATTTTATGGCTGGGTTTCAATGTCATCGTCATTTACATGCGCGTTCCTTTAACTATGGAAACACAAGCCGTGACCTAACAACTGCTGTGGGATTTCTGGACGCCAACCTCGCCACCCCCGAAAGTACCGACCTAGAAGAGGGGCACACCTCTGCTTCTGGGTAGCCCAACTTCTTCTGCAATCACTCAAGGGGTAATTATGCCTCCAGCTTCCTGGTAGGTAACAGCGTTGGTGAACCTGATGTTCTTGATTCGGGGTGGGGGCTGGGGGCAAACGGGGCTGACCAGGAGATTCTGACAACTTAAGAAGTAGAAGCAAAGAATGCGACGAGTGAAAGTCTCGGATTGCCTCGGCTGTGACGACACACAGCCCGGCGGGCCGCAGCCACCCCGACCCGCGCCGCCCCCGCGCCCCGTCGCCCTCCGCAGCCGGGGTCTCGCGCCAGCCTCTTAGCGTGCAGCGGGGAGCGGGGGAGGCCGCCGGGGGCCGCAGACCGGGAGGGGCGGCCCCACTGTGTGTGTGTGGGGGGGTGTCTCCCGGGCCCCGCGCGCTCACCTGGTGCGTGTTGTTGGTCAGCTTGGCGACGAAGTCCGGGAGATGGCGGCAGCCCTGGTCCTCGGCGGGCGCGCCGCGGCGCCAACGGCCAGCGCGGGGGACGGGGCCCCCGGGCGCGGCGGCGCGCAGCCCCCAGCTCACCCCGACCGGCCCGGCCCAGCGCAGCGGAGGCGGCGCGGGTGGCGGCGGTGCGTCCAGCCGGTCCTGGCCGACGGCGGCCGGCGGCAGCAGCTGCAGGAGCAGGAGGAGGCCGAGGGGCCAGCGCGAGAGGCCGTCCGCAGCTCCCCGGGGCAGCTCCATCGCCGCCGAATGCAGACGCCGCTGACACCTGCCACCCGGCGCGCCCGCCCACCCCCGCCGGCGCTGCGCCACACCCCCGAGCCCGGCCCGGCGCTGCTTGGATACGCGCAGCCGGGCCTCTCCGCCCCCATAGGCTGGCCGCCTGTCCTTCTTCCCCGGCCCACTCCTCATTGGCTCGCGTCGCCTCCGGCTTCGGGGGTCCTGGATTCGGATGCCAAGATGCGGGACTGATTGGCTGGAACGTGGCAGGGACCGCTGAGGTCATTCCCCACCGTCGCTCGGCGTCTGCGGGCTGGGGGCCCGGAGTTGGCCTGGGGGCTCCCCCCCCCCCCCGGGGGCTCCCCCCCCCCCCCCGGCTCGGCCCCCGAGTTCGCAGCGCCTCCCGAGACCCTCGGGTTAGGATTGAGTCACGTTGCCTTCTCTCCCCACCCCCGCCCCCTGAAATGCTCCTCCAAATCCGGTCGAGGGAAACTGCGTCTGGAAGTCAGGGAATTCCTGAACTCCTCTCAGCTGGAAAAGGGGCTCCGACGTAAACTGGTGCATCAGGATTTTAACCCAGCCCTCTGGCTCGCCCATTGTCTGCTGAAGGAGCCAAGAAGGTGAATGCGAAAATCCTATGGAGGCAAATGAACATCATTACACACCGTGACTCATGCAAGCCGCAAAAGTCTTTCCAACACGTTTGGCCTCAGTCACCTTCCTCATCTGCGTGGAGGTAGTCCAGAAACGGAATTACTTATTCTTATTGGCTTCCCTGGACTTGGAAATGTAGGTAACTTTGCCATCAAGTGTAGGTAAACGGGAAGAGAGTTGCCTAAAAGCCACTATATATATATGATCATTTCAATACAGGCACATTGTGATTTTAGTTAAAATAAAATACCCTTAATCCTTCAGTGAGTGCATCGCACCAGTTCCTTCTCAGAATATGATGCCTCCTAAATTAGTACCCGACCTCCAGTAAATAAACCCTCCACTGTTCCCCACGCCGCAGAAGCTGAGCACACAGCTTCCAGAACATGCACTGCTGGTAAAACCAGTTCTAAACCCTTAGCTTCACCTCTTCCCAACGTCTCAAGCTGTTTAGTAGGAACACACAAAGCCAGACAAAAAGATACAAAGTGCAAAATCTACACCAGAAAAGAAGCAAACGGGAAGTTACTTTTAACTTTAAAGAAACAGTAAATCCAAATGAGAGTTTTGCTGTACAGAGAAATGGTACCACCCAACTCCAGCATGTCCTTCAAAGTACTGATTTGTTTTTTGCAAACAAAACTATTTACATTATTTAGGGTTTTTTCCTTCCCCCAAACCAGAGTAAGAAATGAAATGTGAAGCCTTTGAATGCTGAGCAGGATGGCAAATCAACAGAAAAAGTCCTCCAGTTTCTGAGCTACAGAACAAGATGAAAAATGAATCTTTCTGTAAATATAAACGTCACATTATTTTTTAAAGTGCGGCTTATGTTTAATTCGTGCTAACTATGGATTAGGTCACAAGGCAGCCTGTTCCAGTAGCATGTGATCAGTTACAGAGGGGAGAAAAGGGGCTACAAAGGAATATTTCTTTGTTTGGGTGACGAAGATGAATGGTCTATTGTCTTACTATGGGGAAAGAAGAAAGCTAACTCAACAGTGCCACCTGCTGGAGAAACTACCAAATCCATCTTTTAGCTATTTGGTACAATTGTTTAGGTTTTTTGTTTGTCGGTTTATTGGAGGAGGGACTGTGTCTTGTTTTGAAAACCAAGGTGGCTTCAAATCTTTGATTCTCCTTCCTCAGCCTCCTACATTGTGGGACTTCGGGCATGTGCTACGTACCACTCCTTGATCAACCTTCATTTTTTTTTTAATATGTTGCTTTTAGTTATGTACCTAACAGTGTGCTGGATTTCCTCAAACTGTTGACGTGTAACTTACCCATGAACTGAATTTTTTTATTATTTTGCAACAAGGGGATTAAACTCAGGATCTTGCCCATATTGGGCAAGTGCTCCACCTCTGAGGTAGAAAATACTACAGATGAGAACTTTCTTTCCCTTCATGTATGTCTATGAGTGTTGGATCCCCTGGAACTGGAGTTACAGAAAGTTGTGAGCTGCTATGTGGGTGCTGAGAATTGAACCCAGATCCTCTGGAAGAGCAGTCAGTGCTTTAAACACTGAGCCATCTCTCCGGCTCTGAGATCTTCCTTTATTCCCAGAAGTATGTAAATTTTACAAACATGTAAAGTTCCCCAGCACCCGCATGGCAGTTCATACCCATCCAGGGTTTGGAATTAAAAACTATGCTTTTCCCAAATATATTTGTAGCAAAAGTATTAACAGGCAATTATCACAACACCATTCCCTTCCACAGTAAGGGCATTTCTTGGAGACAAGTGACCTTAACGTTAAGAAAATGAAATGTCTTTCTCTTTAAACAATGCAGAGTGTTATAGCTGCTATGGCATTTATGCTTAGTTACAAAGTGCAGACACGCTGCCTTGGGAATGGAAGAACTGTAAGCTGGGAGAGCTACGGTTTTCCCTTAGCTTCTTTTCCTCTGTATATTTACAATTGATACATCTCACCTCTTCAAAACAACACATCCGTTTCCACTTCTGCATTAATCTAGAGTGTTAAAAAGGAATTGCTGGGACTGGAGCGATGGCTCAGCAGTTAAGACCACTTGCTGCTCTTGCTGAAGACCCAGGCTTAGATCTCAGCACCCACATAGTAGCTCACAACCACCTGTAACTCCAGTTCCAGGGGATCCAATGCCCTCTCACAAGACTCAGGCTCACGTGTGCACACGCACACACATGAAAGGGGATTACTGTCTCTTTTCCCACGAGAGGTAATTTTCGTAGACCATATGGAGACCACAGATGGCATTTTCACAGCTATATCGCCAGTGCATTACTTAACATACAGCAGACAGCTTCCTCAAAAATTTCTTAAATGACTAAGTTGAGGGGCTGGAGAGACAGCTCAGCAGGTAAGACAACTGGCTGCTCTTCCAGAGGACCCGAGTTCAACTTCCAGCACCCTGTTCCAGTTCCAGGGGATCTAACACCTTCACATACAATTAATTTAATTATTTTTAAAAATCAAAAAATGACTAAGTTGATACAGGACTTTAAAAAATATTCTTTATTAATTGAATTGATTCATTTAACATCCATACTGCAGTATCCCCCTCCTCTCCTATTCCCTCACCCCACCTTCCCTCTGATACAGGATTTTTAATGTAGAAGTACTACAACAATACACCAGTGGCCAGGGGCTAACCGAATCTCACATTATACTTTATAACGGGATTAACATCAATAGAAATCTGTGGAAGTTGATAATAAGCCTACGCTCTCTACTTTTATTGTGTGTATTGTGTGTGGCACAACTTCCTCCTTCTGTGAACTGCAGTTTTCAACGTACATCAGCACAAGCTACTTTGCACTACACTGTGGATTTTGCATGAATTCAGCTACCCAAATAGTTACTATTTAACATCAAATAGTTCTAATGAAGCAGTACACAAAGTCCCAGCAAATAATTCTTTTTTTTTTTTGAATTTTCGAGACAGGGTTTCTCTGTGGCTTTGGAGCCTGTCCTGGAACTAGCTCTTGTAGACCAGGCTGGCCTTGAACTCACAGAGATCCGCCTGTCTCTGCCTCCCGAGTGCTGGGATTAAAGGCGTGCGCCACCAACCCTCAAGTTGTCATATGTCAGATAGTGCAAGCACATCTCCAACTGTCTGATACTCAAGACCTGGTGATCTGAAACCTTAAAAATCTTAGATCATGTCCCAGCAGGTTTTTTTTTATTGTTTCTTTAAAACAATTTTACATTATTTTTGTTTTCGAGACAGGGTTTCTCGGTGCAGCCCTGGCTCTCCTGGAACTCACTCTGTACACCAGGCTGGCCTTGAACTCACAACTTTAAAAATGTGTATGGATGTTTTGTCTACATGTCTGTGCACCACATGTATGCCTGGTGTCTGAGGAAGCCAGAAAACGGTACTGGAGCCCCTGGAACTGGAGTTACAGATGATTGTAAGCTGCCGTGTAGGTCCTCTGGGAGAGCAGATAGAGATGCTAACCACCAAGTATCCCTCCAGCCCTCCAACAGTTCCATCGCCTATGTCCACTGACATAGCCTTAAGCTCTTCATCTGTCAGCAGTGTTCCTATGGCCATTTCTGAAGCTTGAATGGAATGCCTGTTAATCTTAACCAATCATAGGAGAGCAGCTCCTTAGAGTTCATAGGGCATTCCAAAGTCCAGCAGAAACTACTTCTTAATTTTTTACGGTTCTTTTATACAGCTTAGTATAGAACTCTCATTGCTACTGAGGGGAAAGCCATTCCTTTGTTTTTTCATAGTCCTTAACTTCATAAAAGGGTACCCTTCCCACACAGTCCATCAAGATATACAAAGAGGGATAGCCTTAGGGATGACTTATCCCAACTCATCAATATTTTGCGGTGGCCCCAGGACAGTCTTTTAATGGTCAATGAGCAGTGTCTTTTATAAAGGAAACAACAGAAGTGTTTCCTTAAGAAAGACTCAGACTAAAATGGATTTACAGTGGTATTAACACCTACTAACCACTGGGAGGTGCTGGACTAGTCTAAATTCATCTCTAGCACCAAAGGCAAGAGCTGAGTGTTGCAAAGAACCACTACAATAATTTTAGAACAGACATGCTCACAGAATAGGGGTATTAATCACTATCCTTTTTGCCTGCCAACATAAGCATTTAAAATTATAAGAGCACAGACGATGAACAAATATTTTAAAATTCTTTTATTTCAGAATTGCTGTAATGTACAGACATCATAAAAAAACACACATACTGGATATTTTCCATGACATAAGAGCTGGAAATAAAGTTTAAGGGCAATTAGGAGAACTGAAATTGTCCCACAGATGTCTGAGGCTAGCTCCTCCTTAAATGTCCTTGATCACCTCCTCCAGTTCTTCCTTTGTGAACATGTGGAAATTTTGACCAGGCTGCACCGTGGCTAGCTGCAGAAAAATAGAAAGGGGTTAGTAAGTAAGCTGAGTCGGGCTTCTTGCTGATGGCCCTAGCTTGGTCAGAAGTGTTGGTGAGGCAGCTGTTTATTAGGAACTAAGGGATCTGCTGTCCTGGGGTATCCTTTACAGGCAGCAGGTCCCTAAAATAACTCTGACTCCCAAATAAAAATTCTCATTGACCAATTTTTCTATTTTGAGGTTAATCCACCACATAACAGTTATGCAAACTGACATTACTGTTACCTCTTAAAGTTACTTCAGTAAGCATTACAAAAGCAAAAAATAGCATAGTACACAGAGCCGGGCCCTGCAGTGGTGGCGCACACCTTTAATCCCAGCACTCAGGAGGCACAGGCAGGCAGATCTCTGAGTTTGAGGCCAGCCTGGTTTACAGAGTGAGTTCCAAGACTGCCAGGGCTACATAGGGAAACTCTGTCTCAAAGCACACTTCCCCCCTCAAAAAAAAAAAAAAAAAAAAAGCAAACGAAAAACAAAACACATTTGTTTTCAGCTAGATTCCTTTAGGGATAAATAACATTTGTGTGTGTGTTTGTGTGTGTGTATGTATGTATATACAGTGGGTATTTTTCATTATATATGAATATATAATTGTGTTTTTAAAAAAGATTTCCTTAATGTATTTTATGCGCATGAGTGCTCTGTCTGTAGGCATGACTGCAAGCCGGAAGAGGACATCGGATCCCATTATAGATGAATGTGAGCTGGAAATTTAACTCAGGACCTTTGGAGGAGCAGTCAGTGCTCTTAACTGCTGAGTCATCTCTCTAGCCCCTAGGAGTGTCTTTAAAGTCCGGCCCAGCCCACAAAGATAGCTCAGGAAGTGAAGACACCTGTCACCCAAGTCTGACTGCCTGAGTCTGATCCTCAGATCCCGCTGTGGAAGGACAGACTGACTCTTTAAAAATTTTTCTCTAAGCTCGTACAAATACCATAGTATGTATGTATGCCTGCCCTTACACACACTACACAGAAAATAAAGCACGTGTACTCATGCATGCGTGCGCGTGTGCACAAACACACACTTGAACGTAAAAATCAAACTTAGGGTCCAGCATGCCCTAGGCAAGTGTCCTAACACTGGGCTATATTCCCAGCCCCAAAGAAATATATTTAAGGCACATTTGTAAACTTCCAAAATGAACTTGTGTGATATTGGATTACTTGTCCAGCCTGTGTCTTCTCTATTTCCTCACCTGTAAAATGGAAACACTAAAAATCCATAGAGCAGCAGTGAAGATTAAATGTTAATCCATGCAAAGTATTTAGGATGTTAAAAAGGACCAAACAATTGTTAGCAATGATTCTTTGTTAAGATATTTTCTCTACAGCTGTCTCTGTGGCAAAGGTGGTTTTGTTTAAGGGGAGAATGAAGAGCATCCAGCAGCACTGCAAGAGGAAATCATTTTGGGGACCAGTAAACCCGCAACTGGCAGTGCAGACCAACACCTCCAACCAAAAGAAACACTACATTAAAGATTGAAGAGACAGCAGAGAACCCCACGATGGGGGCAACCCTGACAAACAGGTGTTAGTTCACATCGGTCTCAGAGGCTAAAGATTTATTTGGTTTTTCAAGTTTACGCCAATGTGTGTGGGCCTGCATGTCTTTATGGGCACGTGTGGAAGCCAGAGCAGGTGTCAGGTCACCTAAAGCTGGCGTTACAGGCAGCTGTGTGCCATCACATGGGTTCTGGGAAACTAAGTGCTCTTAACTGCCTGCCACCTTCCTGGGCCCCTGTGCTTGTTTTAAATGTCATCTTTTCCATACTGTCTTTTTACATTTTAAAACTGTACACAGTGTATGTTGTATGTGTGAACATGTGTGTTCACATGCTGGTACATGTGTACATGGAGACCAGAGGACAAACTTGGCTGTTGTTCCTTGGGTGCTGTCTACCTTGTTTTGTTCAGATCCGAACTCTACTCCAGGTGAATTGCCTGGGAATTCACCAAGTAAGCTGGCTGGCTGATGAGCCCCAGGGAGTCGCCTATCTTTGTCTCCTAAACATTGAGATTATAAGCACATACCATCATGCCTGGCATTTTTACATGGATTCTGAAGATCAAACTCAGATCTCTGTAAGCATTGTACTGACTAAACTATCTCCCAACCCCAGTCTACAGCATTTAGAAATAGGATTAATTAAAAGTTAGCAGATAAAACTAGCACAGTCTATTTCTATCGTTTTTATTCTTTTTAAATAAGTAAAATTCAGAAATGGGGGGAAGACATCTAACAATCTGATCTGGGAAAAGATGAAAATAAATGCCTTCATCACAAAGCCTGTCTAGTAGATTCTTCCAAAAGATATATCCAATTACAGAAATGTCTGAAGAACTTCAATTATATTTTACTAATACATATTAAGCAATGTATTCTAGTCCAGACAGCCTATAAATGAGTTCTATTATTAAGGTACTATAACTATAACTAGAATTCCCACTTCTCTTAAGGTATCTTTACTTCTGCAATATCAGTGAGAACAGAGACGAAGTATCAGTAAAAGGAATCAAGACTACAAGGATGGTTCTGTGAGGTCACTCATGTCCCAGGGGTAATCCTCCCAAAAGCTTACAGGAGCTAAAAACAGAAACTTGGCAAACTCTGAATAAAAAGATCCTATAGAACCAGGAGGGAAATGAAAACTAACAGGTTTTGAACCCTGCATTGCCTTCAGGAAGTTACTCATCACTAGGCAAGTAAAATAACTCATATAATTCACATGATATGCATTTACATAATGAATAAGACGTTTTATTATTTCACTCTACTCTTATAAAACCTCCATGAGGAAGGTGCACAGATGTCTTCTCTCTTTATCAATAATCCATGTATATACTAGAGGTGCTAGCAAACAGGACTTGAGCTAAAAGTCCTGCTCCTCACTTCCTGAGGACACCAGACGCTCTCAGCGTCACCCGACATTAGAACAGTGCTGAGTGTTTGGAAAGGAAGGCCCAGAGGTTCAGGGAGGAGTCAAGGAAGAGGACACTTTTGAGTTGTGTATTAACTGGACAATGAAGGAGAGGAAGTACAGGCTGGATGTGCAAATGCATACAAACATGAATACAATATTTGCAAAACGAGGTAATTCTGTAAGGACAGGTGGAATGGAGGATGAGATGAAGAGGATACTGGCTCACATCTCATGCAGAGTTATAGTACAGCAGTTTAAAAATCTAGAACCTTAGCTGTGGTGGAACACACCTATATAAACTCAGCACTAGGTTGAGTCAGGTGACTCAGTGGCTGAGTATAGCCTGAACTATACAGAGAATTCCAGGACAGCCTGACCCACCTAGTAAGACCCTATTAAAAACAAACAAAACAAAAAATTTAGAACTAAAAAAAAAAGACCTGGGTACAAATCTCAACATAATCATACAGCAGTCATTAAGTAGGCAAAGCTCCAGACTCTGGGAGGGTCTAGAGTGCCTCACTAAGGCATTAGAGACTAGGAGAGGAGGTCAAAGTCTTCTAGGCTTCTGCTGTGAATGACAAGTATACTGGCTGTTCTTATCAACCAGGATGAGAAATATTGGAAGGGGAAGCAGTTTTTCTGGGAAGATAATGTTTAATTTAGGACTGTTGAGCAGGGTGACAGCATTAGATGGTCAGCTGAGAGTTCTAGAGCTGTCAGGAAATACTGACAAGCAGGAGTTACCACAGCAAGGGGCAGTCTTGAGAATCAAAAAGCGGAAATAAATGGTAATGACTAAGGAATGAGTAAGGAGACATAAGATACCGAATATAGCTTCTGTTTGGAAAAATAGACTTAGCAATACAGTTATAAAACAGGCTCAAGGAATATCCCACAGCAGTAAAATCTAAGTCAACTGACAAGCCAGGTGCATGTCAATAAGCTGAGTCAAAGCACCCACTTGTATGAAATTCTACAATGCAATACAAACCTACAGTTCTAAGAGACTACAATGGGGCTAGAGGGAACTTAGAAGAGGAGGATAAAAATGTTTTTATTGACCATGGTGGCAGATACTGAGTTATAGTTGTCAAAGGTCAATGAATTCCATACCTAAATGGGTTGATGTTACTGTGTATAACTTATACAGAAAAGTTGATTTCTTTAAAAGACAGGACACACATTAAGTGGAAGATGTTTTTGTTGTTTTTAGAGACAGGGTGTCACTACTGTTCTGTCCTACACAGACTGGACTGGTCTGGACTCCTGCATCATTCCTGTTTCTGCCCCAAGTACTGGGATTACAGGTATAGACCACCATGCCCCACTTGTCTGTTTTGCTGAGATAGTCTTGCTATGTGGCCCAGGTTAGCTGGGAACTCAAGCATTGTCTCCAAAGGCTGAAGTTACAGGTGCGTGCTACCACCTTTTCCTTTAAATTTGTCTTTTCTCAGAAGGAGCATCTTGTAGAAGGGATGGATACAAGTGCCAACTGAAAACCTGACCAAGAGGGAAGACAGGCTTGAGAGCTGTACCTCTCACATGGCTGGGGTTATTTCGGCCATCAGAATGGGAGGAGCATTTGAAGCTCTAAGTCTTGGGCCTCTTTTCCAAAGGCTCTCAGGCTGAGAGCTGCAGTAAGAGCCCTGCTGCAGCGGAAGAGCAAGGAGACTGAGAGTTGGAGGTCACTGTGCTCACTGAGCCCAGACACCATACGGAAGGAACTAGGAGTATCTCTGTAGTCCGAGAGCCTTGACTGAAACCAAGACTGCATATGAATTTGCTGAGGTGCCGAGACTCTCTCCTCCAGGACCAGAGACTATCAGAAAGGGCTGACATCTCCCTGAAGGGTCAACATCACCAGTCGTCATTGTGCCGCACATCTCTGAGACTGCCGAGAGGAATAACTAAGAGCACTGACTGTTCTTCCAGAGGATCCGGGTTTAATGCCCAGCACCCACATAGCAGCTCATAACTGTCTGCAATCCAGTTCCAGGAAATCTGATACCTTCACACCAATGCACACAAAATAAATCAGTGAAAATAATTTTAAAAAAAAAGTGAAAGTCACCAAGGAACCCTACAGCAGTAAAGAGACTACTGACACCGCCAGGCGAACTTCAGAACCAGTGCTGAATCAATGAAGGCACAAAGCAGTACATGTTATACAACTCCACTTACATGAGATTCTAGGGTGTAACTTCAGGGCATTTCCCACTGGAAACACAGTAAAGCTCCTTTCTACTTCTGCTCAAAGATAAGCCAGGTCCCTACAATTCCTTGGGACTCTGCTTTCTAGTACCCATCTTTGCCCCTTTTGTGGCAGCCTCTGAAACCAACAAGATGCCAGGACTCTCCATGCTTGCCTTTAGCTACCAATCTTCCACCAGGGATTAACCCCACCACTCCACCCAGACACCCTGATTGGTGCTGGTTTGATTTAATACTGACTTGTGATTTATAGCATCAGATATAATAGTGCTTTTCAAACTTCTTTAAAAACAGAAATAGCCCCATATTATATGTTCTGTATCTCGGGATAACCTCTCCTCTAGCCTGAGCCAGTACTTAAGCATAGTCCAACATTTTCCCCATCCTTCCTATCTGTAATGTCTTGTTCTTCAACAGCCCCCATTCTCCTTCATCCCACTCGGCAAACGACCTAACAATTCCTAGGCAAATACAGGACGTCTCTCCCTGTTGACTTCCAAGCCGACACGTGTACTCATCATTACCTCCTTTTCTCCTGTCTACTGTGAACGTCCTAAGTAAGAACATACAGAACTTGACCTGTGGTCCCAGTCTTGACTATTTGCCACCCCTCTATTCCACAACCCAGCAAAAGGAAAAAAGAAAAAAGAATTCCTGCTTGAGTTTTACTTTTTACAATGCTGAGGAGAGAACACTGTGTTAGGCAAGCACTCTACTGCTGAGTTGCACCCATGGCCCCAACCCTTTGATCTACTGCATATGCTATAATTCTCTTTCCTGGGATATATTTTGCCTCCCTCCTCCAGGATGCTTTCCTACTCTCATCACATGTTAGAGAAATCTGTTCTCACAGCATCCAGAAGTTCCACCCACACCCTAATTATCTGCGTATCCCTTATACTGCACAGCACACTGCTTAGCTAGGGATTGGATTTCCTATATTCTTTGCCTGCATCCGGCATACTACCTAAAACAAAGCTGGGGTCTCATATATCGGGGGTCTCAAGAACAACGCTGAATTAATTTTATTTTTTGAAACACTGTTATCTGTGCTATTTTCACCTTTTTACAGTTTTCTCTACATTAATTTTTTTCTTGTTTCTTCAATGCTGCTTTTTGCTAATGTTAATCGGCCATAAGAAAGAACCCTGTTTTTCCTTCACTCTTAAATTCACTGCACTCTGGATCCCAGCGTGACCTCATTAATGCTGATTATTACTCAAATGCTATCAATGACCTAAAAGCAGTGCATGCAGAATGATTTCCTTGATCTACCCAGTCTTCACCAGTAGGAGCAATAGCACTGTCAAGTCACAGAAGAGCAGGAAAGTACCTCTATGTTCGTGGCGTTCAGCTTCTCCTCCATTACTTGTTTGAGAATGATGAGCGAAGACTTGATGGCTTCTTTCAGTGTCATAGACTTAAACAGAGTGAGATGAGCTGTTAGTGAACACATCCCTTCCTTCAGCCCTCTCCCCTCCTCGGAAGAAGTGGCTTCACCAATATTAATAAACTTTACATCGTATTATACATTATATAATAATATAAATATTCAAGTATATGACAAGTAAAATATACTGATTCAGAAGAAAAATGTCTTACTTTGCGCTGCTAACTCCCACATAGCAAATGATCATTGAGAAAGAGAGAAAGGCCACACATCTCTAGTGTATACTTGAATTCCTTGATTTAGAAGATAACATAACCTGGGCAATATTCTAACAATGCCCAATTCACCTAAAAAGGCAATCCAATGATTCAGAAAATCCAGTTTTCATTTTATTTTACCTGTCTTAGGGTTCCTATTGCTGTGATAAACACCATGACCAAAAGCAACTTAGGAAGGAAAGGGTTCGTTTCCCCTTGGAGCTCTCAGGTCCCACTTTATGACTGAGGGAAATCAAGGCAGGGAAAGAAGCAAAGGCTGTGGAGGAGTGCTGCTTACTGCTTCTTCCTCCTGCCCTGTTCGGTTTGCTTTCTTTGGGTTTTTTTTTTTGTTTGTTTGTTTTTGTTTTGTTTTTCAAGACAGGATTTCTCTGTAGCTTTGGAGCCTGTCCTGGAACTAGCTCTTGGAGACCAGGCTGGTCTCGAACTCACAGAGATCCACCTGCCTCTGCCTCCTAAATGCTGGGATTAAAGGTGTATGCCACCACCGCCTGTCAGTTTGACTTTTTTATAGACCCCAGAAACACCTGCAGAGATGGCACTACCACAGTGAGCTGGACCCACCCACACCAATTATTACATCAAGAAAATGTCCTACAGAATTGCCTACAGGCCAATCTGATGAGGTATGCTCTCAACTGAATTTCTGCTTCCCACATGGCTCTAACTTGTGTCAGGTTGATACACATAAAGTTAAATGAATAAATAAGAGGCACCAACTAGGACACTGACCACACCTCATGTCCTCCACATCCAACATCTGTATTACCGCCAATGGCACTTTATTGTGCTTTGTTTTGCAGCACTGAGCTGATACTACACGTCTGTGGCAACCCTATGGTGAACAAGTTTACTGGGGACATTTTTCTAAAAGCATAAGATTACTTTGTGTCTCTGTGCTATTTCTGACTAATTGTCACAATAGTTTGAACTTCAATTTTTTGTTTGTTTGCTTTTTTGAGACAGGGTCTCTGTGTAGCCCTGGTTGTTCTGAAACTCCCTCTGTAGATCAAGCTGGCCTCAAACTCAGAGATCCACCTGCCTCTGCGTGCTGGAATTAAAGGCGTACACCTCCACCACCTGGCTTAACTTCAATATTATCTATCACCCTTCCCCCCTCTTTTGTGTGTGAATGTTCATGTGTGTGCAGAGTCATGGGAGGCAGGGTTGAACGTGCATGCATGTGGATGGAGGTCGGAAGACAACCTTAGATGTTATTCTTCAGATACCTTTAAAAGTGGTTGAAACCAATCTCTCACTGGCCTGGAATTCACTAGAATGCTAGGCTGCCTAGCAAGTGACCCCCAGTGATCCACCTGTCTTTGCCTCCGGAGCATTGGGAATACAAGCCTGTGCTACAGGATCTGGCTGTCCTCCCCCTTTTAATGATATGTGTCTCTGTGTGGGTATACACACGAGAGCAGGGGCCCACAGAAAGGGTGCCAGATCCCCTGGAGCTGGAGTTACAGGGAGCTGTGAGTCACCTGTCCAGTCCCCTGTAAGAACAGTGTGTTCTAACCACTGATACGTCTCTCCAGCATTGCTGGCTTTTATTAATGAGGATTCTGGGTACCTGCTGCTATGCCTCTCCATCACGATGGACTCTTATCCCTCTGGAATTAAGCCCAAATAAATTCTTCCCTCTATAAATCGCCATGGTCATAATGTTCTACATAGCAACGGAAAAGTAACAAAATCAGAGAATACAGTATAATGTAGCCCTAACTTTTGTATAGACTCATCTTATACCAAACCCAAAAATACCTTTTAAGCATCCCTACATCAGGTGTTGATGTGAGCAGACATCCTTATGAGAGCCACCCGGGGATATGCATGGTGGCCTTCGACCATATCCATGAGTCAAAACCCCAAGCCTTCCCATTCCAGAAAGAAAAGTACCAGGTGCTCACTTGTCTTAATATCCACACTAGGCATTATCAACTGCTAAATGAAGCTGTGGAGATAGAGGACAACACTGCCTGGTCTACAAAGCAAACACCAGGACAACCGGGACGACAGAGAGATCCTGTCTCCAAAACTAAAAAACTCAGTGGCTTCACTTCCAGCAGACTCACAACAACTGGAAAGACAAGCTGTATTAATTTCACTCATGAAAAGTACAAGAAGAGACAAAACTACACCGGTAAATGCAGTTGCAAATGAGGAAAAAGATTAACAAGTAGATCGTTTTGCTAGAAAAATAGTGTTTGATGTCTTGCTTTAGGTTGTGAATCCAAGGTTACTGTCAAAACTTACAACAAAACTCTTCAGGCATATAGTTTTAATTACAGAGAAGTTATAAGATTACAGAGACCTATAAAATGACAGTGAAATTTATAACAACGGTTGATTACCTTGTGGTAAACTTCTTGCAAGGAGCTCTGGGCACCTTCTGAAGCAGAGCCGATTGCTCGAGCATCACACTGTACAAAGGTCCCAGATGGGTCCATATGGAACCTGAAAAAGACAACAATACTTTAGAGGGAAGCATTTCATGCCACAAATGCCTCAATGAAAGAAGTCTGAGTGTTTCACCCTGCAGCCAGGACACACTGCTCAAGTACTGAGGCATAGTTCCTAAAACTTTTTGTTTTGAGAAAATAGTTCTTTTTAAAGGTCCTTACTACTGATATATACATCTGCACACACAGAAATGCCACAATGAAACCCACTTGGTGTGCCAATCAAAAAATTCGCTTAAAATAGTATTTTATTTTTAAAAAAGAAGAAAATGTTAAGAAAATCTCTAGCAACTCAATGGACCACATTACAGCCTTTACAGGAGTCTTTGTGTTGGTTTGTTTTTGCTTTGTTTCTTTGTTTTGGGGTTTTCTTTTACATTTTGTTTCTGGTGGGAGGTTACAAGTGCAGGGAGCAGATTTAAGGGGTACTGGAGGTAAGTGATATTGGGAAGAATGATGGGAAATCCACAAAAAATAAAAGTTAAAAGAAGAAAAGAAAATCATTATCTTCCTCAGGGTCTTGGGAAGGAAGAACAGAGCAAGTAACCCATGGCACTTATGCACACCCAAGATGTTAACAGAATGACCATGGTACTTATAATAGTCTTGATCAATAGTCAATCTTATCTTTGACACAACAATGTGAGGATGAAGATCAGGTGGGAATAGCAATAAGGTAACTTCTAATTCTTCTGAGAATTAGCATTGCGTCTATAGAGGTTTTCCATGAATCCCTAAATTCTTGCATAAACAAAACAGAAACACTGACTCAGAAGCCCTACTTTTTCCTAAAGAGTGCGTCTTTCTTTTTACTTTTTTTTTTTCATTTAATTTATGTTTGTTTGTTTGCTGGTTGGTTTTTCAAGGCAAGGTTTCTATGTATCCCTGACTGTCCTGGAACTTGCTCTGTAGACGGGGTGGGGGTGGGTGGGTAGGGGTGGAGGGCCCTCAAACTCAGAGATGCCTGCCTCTGACTGGTGAGTTCTGGGATTCAAGGTGTGCGACACCACCCAGTTGTTTCTTTCCTTTTAAAGCAGAGTGGCTCAAGACTGGTCTGTAACTTACTATGTAGCCACAGACAAACTTAAACTTATTCTTCTGCCTACACCTTCAGAACACCAGGAATAAAGGCATGCTCTTCCACACTGGTTTTATGTGGTAGTGGGATAAAACCAAGAGCTTTGTGTATACTAAGCAAGCACCCTACCAACTGAGTTATGTTTCTAACTCTTTCTAACTCTTCAGTAAACTTCAGAGTTGATCTAAACGACTAGACCACACTACAAATCATAATCATCACCACTACCCTAAAGCAGGAAGGGTGGGAATGGTACTTACAGCTGGGGTCCTTTCTCATCAACTCCTCCAAACAACAATGCTACTCCAAAGGGACGAGACTAGAATAAAAAAAAATTCATTTAGAAGAGACTACAAATAACGAGAGTGGGGAAAATATGGGCAGAGGACAAATGCCCTCAGTACTACAGAACAGCAACCAGCTCAACACAAGCATCAGAACTAACTCACCATGGCACCTGGATCTGCATCTTCTTCTCCAAACTGCAAAGCCAGATTGGACACAGCCTGGGTGACACTCTCCACCGTCATTGTCTCATTATAGGTGAACCAATGGTTCTAGAAAAAGGGCAAAGAATGATACTGCTTCCTTGGAAAAAGGAAACTCAAAACAGTCCACCACTTCTTACCAAGTGAAAATTGAGGTTCGCATTCCTCTTCCTGTTTCTGAGACAGGGTCTCACTACATATCACAGAAGTAGAACTTGCAATCCTCCTCCTACCTTAGCCTCCCAAGGGCTAGGATGACAGATCACCTGCCCAAATCAACACCTTCTTGATTAATACTAGCCACTGAATACTTGGGACTATATCAGAGAGGGACAAGTTTGATTGCCAGATGCTATGACATATGCCCGTGATCCATGCCATCAGGAGGATCATGAGCACAAGGTGAGGCTGGGCTGTACGCAGAAAGATCGTGTCTCAAGAGGGAGCAGAGGAAAACGAAGGCGAGAAGAGCAGGTGAGAGAGCACATGCGTGTACACACAGATAAGCTCTGAAAATAAGACAGGCTGCTAGCCTTAAAGACTAGGGCTGACATCTAAGAGTAAAGTGGCAAGTTCAGCCTTCTAACAGTCAATGTTAGTAACCAAGTGTCAATTTTCCTCAAATACTCATCTTTTCCTGTTAGAGCTTATGTTAAATTATTCTTACATAAGTATGGAGAACAAGCATGCAAATAAAAGCAGAAATGTCTACCTTGCAATTATTTTTCTTCCTATACTAGCCTATTACAGTCAAACCAGATACCCATTGGTTTCTTTGTGGTTTTTGGTTTTATTAAAGAAAATCAACATTCTTAAAAAGTCACCTGGTACAAATCATTGCTTACCAGATGAGATCAATTTTATAAGCCTGGCAGAAAAGGCCTTTTACTATGACCACATCCCACAGAAAGCCAATCAGAGGATACCGTGCATGCTTTACGTAAGGTAAACCTGGAAGAAGCTGACCAGAACCTGCTTTAAGCTGCAATGCCTGGAGAGCTAAATCCCAAGTACCCAGGGGAATCAACCCACAACGCTCCCAAGAGCCATGTCTAATAGTAACACAGACACCTGCAATATCACCCAAGTAGCTCTATCATCATTAAACAAGGTGCACATGCATCACAGTAAAAAGCAGAGAAGATGCTGATTTACCTGTGTCTCCACTCTGGCTTTATCAATTAAAGTTTTAGCATCAGCAATTAGCCCACTCATGGCACAACCTGCAATGTAAAAGCAACAGTGACCAACCGGCCAAAACTTTCTAGAACTTTTCATCCACTAAGTAAATACTAAAAATCTGGCCTGGAACCACAGCAATCAACCCAACAGAATAAATGGGAAACAAAGACCACTGAGTACAGGTATAATGATCACACAATAGAAAACCAAACATGTTGACAGTAAGTGCAGACAGTAAGCCAGCCGAACACGAATGTCCACATACTGCAGCCTACAAGTCCCTGTACAAATCTTACAGAGCACAACACACCTAACATGGACTTTCATCATTATTAGCTTATCTGTGTGTACGTGTACAGCGTGTGTGAGAGTGGGTACACATGTCCCACAACGCGTGTAGAAGTCAGAACAACTCTTGTAAAGTCAGTTCTCTTCCTCTCACCTTTTATATGAGTTCTAGGGACGGAACTCAAGTCACCAGGTTTATGCGTCAAGTGCCTTTACCCACTGAGCCACCTTGCTAGCCCCATGATGCACTTCTGAGCTAAGCAAACACTACAACCAAACCTGAGAAGATGAAACTATCTCACTGTAGACTGCAGCAGAAGCCCTCAGGAAAACATCAAAAGCCTCTTCAATTCCCTATTCCAACAAACCAACTAGTTATTTTAGAGAGAAAGTTGCCTGATGGACGAACATGCCAAGATTACGGCTGTAATTGCTACTTCTATGCCATGACTCAAATCTCAATCTCAGTTTCTCTCCAAAGCTTCAGATCTATGAAGTCAAATGACTCTCAGTCCATCTAGTTGGATACTGTCTCAACTCATTTCCCTTGTTGGAACCCCTTGTCTTCCTTGGCCTTCACAACCAATCAGATCCTAAGTTCTCTTTTGGCTACTGCCTTCATTGAAAAATTTCATAATTTGGCTGATGACCAAATACTTGAACTACTAAAAACATTTTTTTTTTAGAATGCTTCATGAACTTACATGTCATCTTTACACAGGGGCCATTTTGTTGTTGTTTTGTTTTTACTTTTTCGAGACAGGGTTCCTCTGGGTAATAGCTCTGTCTGTCGTGGAACTCACTTTATAGACTAAACTGTCCTCAAACTCAAAGATTCACTTGCCTCTGCCTCTTGAGTGCTGGGATAAAAGATGCGCACCACCACTGCCTGGCTATATTAAAAATTTTCTTAACTATTAACTCCCCTGCCTCAATTCTCAGCCCCCATCAACCTACCTTCAAAACCGTCAGGAGACTATTCTAAAACTACTGGGGTTGCAGTGTCCTCACTGTTTAAACCACTTCCTAGCAATGCAAATGTCCAAGCCCTGTAGCAGGATGGGGAGGGGGACTTTCTATTCTCTGACCTCCAGACTCGTCTCTTGCCATATAGACTTCACTTTCCAATCATGCTAAAATGTGAATACCAGCAGACAGCTTTGCTTTTCTAAGGCCTCATCCATTTCCAGCCCTATTCTTATTTTTAGTTTTGTAACAGAACCTTCCCTAAATTGCCCAGATTAGCCTTAAACTCATTCTGAAACCCTGACTGGCTATAGTCTAGCTGCTCAGCCTCTCAGCGCTGGAATTAGAGGCCTGAGCTACCAGGCTTGGCAAACTCAACCATGATTGGCTAATCTTCACTTTCTACTGATAGGGTTTAGAATAGGGGAGACGGAGGCAATACCTCCTGGTGTGTCTGGGGCAGGTTTCCAAAGGATTAACAAAACAGGGAAGACCCGTTAGAGTGTGGGTAGCTGGGCTGGGGCTACAGGTAGAATAAAATGGAAGAAGGAGAAAGCCAGGGACTAACACAAACAGTCTTCTCTACTGCAGGTCTCCTATGATGTAAACACAGATGTTCACAATGCTTTCACCATGATGACAGTGAACCCTCTGAAACTGTGAGCGGGCCAAAAGAAAGTTGTCAGATCTTTGGTCACAGTATAGAAAAAAATAACTAATATCCATGATCAATGAGCCCAGATAAAACTCTTTTTTTTTTTTTTTTTTTGATTTTTCGAGACAGGGTTTCTCCATAGCTTTTGGTTCCTGTCCTGGAACTAGCTCTTGTAGACCAGGCTGGCCTCGAACTCACAGAGATCCGCCTGCCTCTGCCTCCAGTGTGCTGGGATTAAAGGCGTGCGCCACCACCGCCCGGCCAGATAAAACTCTTGTTTCTCCCTCATCTCCTCACTGATCACACTGCACCACACAAATAAGACTGCCTGTTCCTGGAAGACAAACACCGTGTCTCCCTCTTGTCTATAGCTGTGGAGTCTAACGTAGCGTTTTCTATCTTTGAATGAAGTGACATTGAGCTACCTCCAAAGGATAGTTGACCTGAGATAACAGCAGACGTGATGTTTCAATTGTAAAATCTGCTTCTCTAGCTAACAAAGAGAATACTACGCTCCTACAGTTACCATGGCATTTAGTTCTTATGGCCTTTAAGCAAGTAATTATTTTGCAAATATTGTATTAATTAGGTTGAGTAAATAAGATAAGCAAATTTGAATAGCCAACTACAACACAAAGCAGTAAAATGTAAAAGTACACATCGTTTAATGCTACAATGTCAAGAGCCAAAGCAAGAAAATTATACTGAAGACCAGAGAAAGGAGGCAAAGGTAGCTGTGAGAAAAACAATTAAGTCTAACACACAGGGATAGGGTTGATCTGGTCAACTGTTAACTCTTTGAACCTTCAACACTCCAAAGATCTTGGAGAATTATTCTTTCTCAGTGGACATTACAATTTTCCATACTATCTTGGCTCTAGCTTGCTTACTATCAGGGTAAAATGGCCATCACAGGAACTAGCTTAGGATCCAATCTTTTTGTATTTAAATATCATATTTGCCAATGGTTGGGTTACAGTTCAGTGGTAGAACACTTGCCTAGCACCTGAGTATGTCTGGGTTCAATTCCAAGCACTGCAGAAAGTAAAATACAGCAAATTTGAAGATGAAAAGAATTCCCAGTAGTAGGTCAAGCATAACGAGTCCTGAGGCTGCTCCACTGCCTCCCACCTTGAAGATAACAGGGAATCAGAAGATAAGCATTTGCTGTATGAACCTCCCTTGGATCACAGAAGATTAACTAACCAATGCCAAATCTTCTCATAGCTTCCACTTATTACTTACCTATATGAGCATCAATCTCTACAATTTTCTCGATGCTGCTAGGCTCCATTAGTGGGGAGGTAATTCTCTTCTCCACAGCTAGACACACACCCTCTGATGTCTGGATACCAATGGCCGTAGAACCAAGCTAAAACAAAACAAAACAAACAAACAAAAACCATGCTGCAGTTATAATGCATAGCTCAAAGAAATCTCTGCATACCTAGTATGCAGGAGAACAGAGAGCACCTAATAAACACTACACTGCTCTGTGAACAGCAAAAGCACTTACAGAATTCTGTACTTTGGAAGTGGAAGTCTGGGATGTGGGGGAGCATGGGAAGCTCCATGGCAGAGTGTTCACCTTGAATGAGCAAGGCTCTGGTTCAGTTCCCGGTACCAAAAATGGGGTGGGCATCCAATAAGGTCTGAACACATCTGAAAACTGACCTATGTTAACACTAATCCTGGGAGAAGGAATTCTAAAGTTCTAATCATAGTTTTTCTTCTCTTTTCTTTTTTGTATTTTTCCCCCTGAATTCATGACTTTTACCTCTGCTATGTATACTGGTCTGTCCAATAAGTTATGCTCCCTAAACCCATGTCATCTCTGAAAAAGAAAAGAGGAAAGGAGAGTGGGAAAAGAAAGGACCACCATCCTCACTCGGCACAGTCAGCTACTAACTTAATCCAAAGTCACCAGCAGTCCACACTACGGTACGTTCACATCCCCGCACAGCTCCAGTCACCCCCTCATCACTGCGTGTCTCAATTCTGTCTGCACAATGAAGACATCATAACACCTACATCAAGAAAGTAGTACCTACCACATAATAAACAAATGTCGGTCCTGCTACATTGCCACCCCACTCCTCTGAGAAAAGATCTCATCATGTAACTCTAGCGGAGCTGAAATTTGTTATGTAGTCCGGGCTTGCTTCTGCCTCCCAAAGTATGAGCCACAACCCTGTCTCATCTCTAGTCTCCTGCTCTGAATGTATCACTTATTGATACATCGATTTAAAAAAAAATGCTATCTTCACTATATTTCTCTCAAGAACTTAACTCTCTGTATTGTCTGTAAGTCAAAAAACAAATGAGGCTCTCGTAATCACAATCTTTCACCTCCAACTTTATCACTCACTATTAATGGACAAACCCTTAGCACAGCTCAACCCTCAGCAACACTAGCCGTCTACCAGAACCCTTCCTAAAGCTGTCTCCTGTAGAATATACTCTTCCTTCTGCCTCTCCAAATTTATCCACTACTCAAAGCCTCAAGACCACGTTTTATGCCCTGGATCCCCACTGTATCTTCTTAGTTCTATAAAACAATGACCCACCAACTGTAAGCATCATATTTGATTAAGCCTGTTATGGTAAAATAAAAAAAAAAAGACCCACAGAATTCCATGAATCTTTTTTAAAATTTAATTCGTTTTTATTTATGTGTTTCTCTGTGTGTATGTGCACTGTATGAGGATGCCTGCAGAGGCCAGAAGAAGGCATTAGATCCGCAAAGCCTACAATAATAGGCAGTGAGTCACCCACAACTGAACCCTGGAAGAGTAACAAGAGCTCTTAACCACTGAGCCATCTCTCCAGCTCCTCCATGAAACCACACACAGAGCATGTTTCATATGTCTTTTGTTTGTTTGTTTGTTATTTGAGACAGGGTTTTCTCTGTGTCACAGCTCTGACTGTTGTGGAACTCACTCTTTATTCTAGGCTGCCCTCGAACTTACAAAGATTCGCCAGCCTCTGCTTCCCGAGTACTGGAATTAAAAGTGTGCGCCACCATTGCCCAGAGTTTAACAAGTCTTTAGACTAAATGTTATCAAAATATTTCTGTCTAATCTCTGACATGAAGCAACTTGCAGGAGGAAAGGTTTGCTTTGGCTCAGAGATGGAGGAGATACAGTTCATAACACAGGAGGGCAGGGACGGTGACGGGAACAGGAGCGGCTGTTCACACTGCACAACCACCAGGAAAGAGCAATGGATGCTAGTGATCAGCAAGCTCTCTCCCCTCTTTTTTAATTTTATTGATTTTTATTGAGCTCTACATTTTTCTCTGCTCCCCTCCCTGCCACTCCTCTCCCAAGGTCCCCATGCTCCCAATTTACTCAGGAGATCTTGTCTTTTTCTACTTCCCATGTAGATTAGATCTATTTATGTCTCTCTTAGTGTCCTCATTGTTGTCTAGGTTCTATGGGATTGTGATTTGTAGGCTGGTTTTCTTTGCTTTAAGTTTAAAAACCACTTATGAGTGAGTACATATGATAGGTGTCTTTCTGGGTCTGGGTTACCACACTCAAAATAACGTTTTCTAGCTTTATCCATTTGCCTGCAAAATTCAAGATGTCGTCATTTTTTTTTCTGCTGTGTAGTACTCCATTATATAAATGCATCACATTTTCCTTATCCATTCTTCGGCTGAGGGGCATTTAGGTTGTTTCCAGGTTCTGGCTATGACAAACAAAGCTGCTATTAATATAGTGGACACATGTCCTTGTGGCATGATTGAGCATCCTTTGGTATTGCTGGTCTTGAGGAAGGGTGTTTCCTAATTTTCTGAGAAATCACCATACTGATATCCAAAGGGACTGTACCAGCTTGCACTCCCACCAACAATACAGGACTGTTCCCTTTACCCCACAACCTCTCCAGCATAAGTTGTCACCAGTGTTTTTGATCTTGGCCATTCTTAGGGTGTAAGATGGAATCTCAGAGTTGTTTTGATTTGTAAGCTCTCTTTTTATGAAGTGCAAGATCAAAGCCCACAACTGTTGCCGCCCTCATTAGGGTAAGCATTCCCAGCACAGTTAACTTACTGTGAAAACCCAGAGGTTTGCCTCTTCAGTGATTCTAGAACCTGCTAAGCTGACAATCATTACTCATGAGTACATCATGTCTCATATATATATTTTACTCTCAAATGTATAAAATTCTAACTTTACTTAGAAGTATTATTAAATGTACACCAGCTTCTTATTTCATTTTGGGCAACTAATTTTGGTTTTGAGATAGGGTTGTCTAGGCTAGCTTCAAAATTATGATCTCCTGTCTTAGTCTTTCATTACCACCCTGGACCCCCACTTTTTAAACAAAGGATACCTGTGAAACTATAGCAGATTGCCAAAACCTCTCACGTAACTAGTGAATGCCCTAACGTCTTACTAAGGATGCAAACTGAACACATATATAAGGTCCACTTCCTCCTCAAATCTGTGACTATAATAAAGGCCTTCTAAAATAAATAGACATAATCCCATGAGGACAAACAATGGAAGAGAGACTGTTTTAAGTTTGGTAGCTCATACCTATAATCTCAACTACCAGGAAGGCTGAGTAAGGAGGATCAGAAAGTTCAAGGCTTGCCTAAGCTAGGTGAGTCCAAGGCCAGCTTGTTAATTTAGTGAGATTCTGGTTTTTTGTTTGTTTTCTCTTTTTAAGACAGGGTTTCTCTGTACAGCCCTGGCCATCTTGGAACTCTCTCAGTAGACCAGGCTGGCCTTGAACTTAGAGCTCTACCTGCCTCCGCCTCCTGATTGCAGGGATTAAAGGCACTACCATGCTCAGCTAGATTCTGTCTTAAACTAAAACTGAGGCTACTGATTAATGGTAGAATACACACCCCAGACCATGAGTCCACTTGCCAGTGCTGCCAGAAATGAAAAAAGAAATCCACTCCCAGGCTACTTCTACAGTAAGAGTTCTGGTGTCTTCTTCTGGCCTCTGAAGGCACTGCATACACATGGTATAAATACATACAAGTAAAACCACCCAAACACATAAAAAAAAATAAAATTAATCTAAAAATAAAGTTTAAAGTACTGCTCTAGGAAACTGAAAACAGATGGTATGAACCTTAGAGCCTGTTTCTTTTTAACACAATTTATAGAGCCATTTTAACTTTGACTCTAAAACTATACTGGTGCATGCATGCCCTAAAAATTAAAATTAAAATAATAACAATAATAAATACAAAACCACTGCCTAGAAAATTAAACATAAGACTTATGTGTTCCTTAATTGCCATAATTTTTAAATTTGGGCACAGACTGAACCTCGGACCTCTCATTGGCCAGGCAAGCACCCTACCACACCCTGGCCACTCTACCAAGGCACCACAGCTACAGCTACTCACTGCACAAAACAGAACCAAATTCACATCCACTTTTAATTTTTTCTAGTAAAGCAACTCTCAAATGGGGGCTCTCTTGCCCCTACCAAATTCAACAAAGTCTAGAGCATTTCGCGGGTAAGTGCCATTGGCATCTAACTGGTAGAGAAGGCCCCACAAAGTAAAGTTATTCAGTTCAATCACATAGAAAACTGGCTTCACAGCACAAAACACATTATCAGTCTACTTAATTTGGATTTCAATTTTCTAATAATAAAAATAATAATAATAAAAAGAGGTCAATATTTCTGAGGTTATTTTATAAAATATATCAAGATCAGCAAGATGACTCAGCAGGTAAAGACCTGACACAAAGCCAGACAACCTGAGCTCAGCTCCTGAATTTCCTGACCAAAGGAGAACCGACTCCTGGAAGTGGTCCTCTAATTTCACACGTGCCAGACTGTGTATACATGTGTGAACACATGAACACACAGGGTATCAAAATCCAAGACTTTTTAATATCTGTATACTCTAATGCTTAAATTTCTCCTCCTAGCCACCTTTGCAGACTGAGGAAAGGTAGTAGGAGACAAGGCACATCTGAACTACGTCTCGTGTGCTATTCCCTGAACATAGCGCAGTAATGCAACCAGTGTCAGACACCTAAGATAGTAACTTTGATATCACCACAGGTTTGAGAACCCATTCTAAAGGTGTATGCCCTGCCAATGCTAGTTATATCTCAGTTTCATTATTTACAAAGTATTCCAAATGATCACTTCTAGCCAGAACTATTAGTCACTGTCTAGATGTGCATGTGCAAAGGGTGTTACACACATAACAATGTGCATGTGGAGGTCAGAGGTCAATGCTGGGCATCTTCTTCCATTGTTTTCCACCTTAGTTTTTAACACAGGGTCCATGCACTGAACTTGTACCTCACTGATTCAGCTAGGACAGCTACCAGCAAACTCTGGGGATCCACCTGCTTCTGCCTCCCCAGTGCTGGGATCACAGACAGGCACCATTACCGTGGCTACGTATGGGGGTGCTGCGGATCCAGACTCAGGTCCTCGAGCTTACATGGCAAACATCTTGAGTGAGCCATCTCCACAATCTCACTCTCTAGGTCTTCTCAAGCTAGCCAAGCCTTCTCACTGGCATCTCACAAGACATCAAAGCAAATTAATTAAGCTCCAAAGCATCTGAATTTTCATAATGGTTCATCTTACTATTATGGGCTACATTACTATCTAGCCCAACTAAGATTATAGAGCTCAAATCCTACCTCATTATCTCCAGAGAATCTAAAACTTACCAGTCCTAAAGGTCTTCTAAAGCAGGACAGTTTTAAGCAGAACCATTGTCTAAACTGAAGCTCAAATCAACACTACAGCTTGAAATCTGACAGTTTAGCACTTCCTACTAAAACACTTCCAATCGGAGCAAAGATTAGAAAGTACTTGCAGGTGGCCCTCTTTTTTCTAGTTCTTTATCTACAATGTTTCCATTTCACTTCTAAAACTTCACCTAGTCACTCTTTCCTGCCTTTCCAGATTCTTACACAACTACAAAGCATCTTCCTTCTATAAGTAACTGAGAGACCCAGCAGCTCTCCAGTCATGTGGGGAGTCACTCCATGGAACAGCTGTAAACAACTTATGTGCTTCAAAAGCAACTAAGCCCCACAGAAGGAAACACCAGAAGGCTGGACTTCTGAGCTAATATGAACTTTCCCAACAAAATGAGCTATCTCTTAAAAATGTTTTTAACCATATTTATTTGTCTGTGTTTGTGGGTAAATACATGTGTGTATCAGGGAACTGTGGAAGTAGAAGGACAACTCGAGGGACTCAGTTCCCTCCTTACACCATGTACGACTTGGGGCAATGAGCAGGTTTGTGAGAAAGCATTATAAACAGAGGTGACTAGACAGACACTGGAGACAGACGACACAGGCATGTGCTTACGAGAGTAAACTACCTGCATGGCTCCCAGTCCTCGTTAGAGCAATTAGACCTGCTGTGTGAAGCCAACCCCAGAAACCAAAATCAAAATTTCTAGTTTGGGACCCAGACATCTTATTCTTTCTTTCTTCTAAGCATTCCTTTTCAATACTTCAAAGATTACAGATAAATATGCTTCTTACAACCCTGGTTTTCTGTCAGGCTTCTTAACTATCTACCAAATGAAAAGCTATTTCAATTATTCATAATTCAACATATGTAGTTCTAACTTCAGGTATATTTAGGTAGCCTTCTAATGTTTAGAATGCTAGCATAAACTACATGTTTGGAGTATGTGTGAGTGTAAGTGAATGGTTTTGTGTGTGTGTGTGTGTGTGTGTGTGTGTGTGTGTGTGTGTGTGTGTGTATCTATCTGTCTGTCTAGAGATCGCATGCAAAGCAAGCACTCTACCAACCAAGCCATACTCTCAGCCCTTCATATCTGATTTTGTTTCTAGATTACAGGACACACCTCCTTTTAGTCCCCAGTATCTACTACAAATTTACAATTTTACCAACAAAACTGCAGAGGGGATCAGTTATGTTATTTGCTCAAAAACAAACAAACAACAATAACAACAACAACAACAACAAAAAATCCACAAAATATAAAAAGGGCCTGAAGAGATGACTGCATCCCAGTCCTCGTTTGCTGGCAGTGTTTGCCAGTCATGCATGAAGACCAGAGTCTTCCCAGAACCAGTGCAGAAGCACAACCCTGTAATCCTAACCCTGGAAGGTCAGAAGCACACCCCTGTAATCCTAACACTGGAAGGTCAGAAGCACACCCTGTAATCCTAACACTGGAAGGTCAGAAGCACACCCCTGTAATCCTAACACTGGAAGGTCAGAAGCACGCCCCTGTAATCCTAGCACTGGAAGGTCAGAAGCACACCCTGTAATCCTAGCACTGGAAGGTCAGAAGCACACCCTGTAATCCTAACACTGGAAGGTCAGAAGCACGCCCCTGTAATCCTAGCACTGGAAGGTCAGAAGCACACCCCTGTAATCCTAGCACTGGAAGGTCAGAAGCACACCCTGTAATCCTAGCACTGGAAGGTCAGAAGCATAACCCTGTAATCCTAGCACTGGAAGGTCAGAAGCATAACCCTGTAATCCTAGCACTGGAAGGTCAGAAGCACACCCCTGTAATCCTAGCACTGGAAGGTCAGAAGCACACCCCTGTAATCCTAGCACTGGAAGGTCAGAAGCATACCCCTGTAATCCTAACACTGGAAGGTCAGAAGCATAACCCTGTAATCCTAGCACTGGAAGGTTAGAAGCACACCCCTGTAATCCTAGCACTGGAAGGTCAGAAGCACACCCCTGCAATCCTAGCACTTGGAAGGTAGACACAGAAAATCTGAATTTGTTGTTGGTCTAGCTAGTTAGTCATATCAGAGAGCTCCAGGTTCACTGAGATGCCCTGTATCAAAAATAAGGTGGAAAGCAACTGAGGACACCAGTGTCAACCTTGGTCTGGACATGCCTGCTCACACACATATACAAATACAGGAGCTAACTCTGGACTTCTACACTCCTCTTTAAAGTCAAGATTTGAAACAAAAACATGTCCCTCCATTCTCACTGAAGACAAAATTCAAACAACTATGAAGCAGTTATCTGTTCAAAAAAAATCTCAAAATGGATCTCAGAAATAGTATTAAAATTCTTATCAAAATAGTAGTTGGTCAAAGGAATGTTAAGAATAGTCTCTAAAAGAACAGCTGAAACACACTTATCACAAACGTCCTTCCAGCAATGTGTGAGGGCTGTTTGCTACTGTACCTTGATAGCCTCAATGGCATATTCCACTTGAAACAATCTTCCTTCCGGAGAAAAAGTATTCACACCCCTGTAATCAAGCAAACAGACAATGGTATTAGAACTTGTCACAAGTATACAGACACTATAGACACTGGCATCAAGTTCCTTGACAACTAGCGCAGATGACTATGAGATATACAAGTTGCCAGTCACTCTGCCCACAGCAAGCTTTTCAATCTTTTGTTGGTGTTTAAGACACTCATATCTATACAGAGAACACCTCTCCCCCACTCCTAAGCCTAACCAAAATCTTAACCAAACTGATCGAATGAAAGCACATGACCTGAATCAAACTGAATGACTTCTGAGCCAACCTACCAATTCCTTTGATAAATGCATCCATCCCCCAAGGCTATCACACCATTTCCAAGAAAATGTCTTTTTTTCTTTCCTTTTTTCCCGTTATGTGTATTTGATATTGCTGGTTTTTTTGTAAGTCAGTTAAGAATATTTATCTACCTATTTGTATGAAACAGCATTATTGTATTAAGAGACTAAGATCCATATGTTACTAAAATCTCTCTAGCTTCCACACTATTCATGCCCATCACATGCTAGACTACTCTAAAATGCGCTGCCCTAGCCGGGCAGTGGTGGCACACACCTTTAATCCCAGCACTTGGGAGGCAGAGGCAGGCGGACCTCTGTGAGTTCGAGGCTAGCCTGGTCTACAAGAGTTAGTTCCAGGACAGGAACCAAAAGCTATGGAGAAACCCTGTCTTGAAAATTCAAAATAAATAAATAAATAAATAAAATAAAATAAAATGTGCTGCCCTCTTGTTTGCACCAGTGTGTTGGTGATCCCTCAGGAAAAGAGGCAAACATACCGTTAGCTATAGACACTTTCAGCACACAATCACCATTTAAAATGTTTTTGAATGAATTCATACAGACTGTAATGCTTAGTCTATGAATTCTAAACTTCAACAGTATGCATAGAGCACAGTGCTTTCAAATTTTAAACAAGACGCTCTTCAAAAGAATTTTGTGTCTGTGTGTATGTGTGTGTGTGTGTGTGTGTGTGTGAGAGAGAGAGAGAAAGAGAGAGAGAGAGAGAGAGAGAGAGAGAGAGAGAGAGAGAGAGAGAAAGAGAGAGAGAGAGAGAGAATAAATTGCTCATAGTTGCTTAGCAGGAAAAGCGGAACTGGAATCAGAGTTCAAGAAATCTTACTTACAGAGACCAAGCTTTCAACTATTCTATTATACTATCTCTGAGAATTCTTCTCACTAAATGAGTGAAGAGAATCTCACTACTCATTTCCTCGATCAATATCACTAAAGTCATTTAGAAGGAAGTTCAAGGTTCTAAAAAACAGTCAATCACTGAAAGAAAATCTGGGGTCAAAAGATCTAAGATCGAATGTTCTAAACGATGTGACTTCCTACCCCCTACCCTCTTCTTTCCCCCACTATTCGCTGTCCTAAGTTCACAGCGACTCCTCCAGGGTAGTATCACTTCCACCTCAATGTCCTTGTTACCTTTAACCTAACCATTGTAATAGCCTCCAACTGGTGCTGACTTGTTCTTCTAATCCGACCAATTAATCTTATAAAAACAATAGTGATGAGGCAACTCCTTAAAGAAAACATTAAAGCCTGACAGAGGGGCTCCTGAGTATAACGCAGAACTCAGAACACTGAGGTCAGCCTGGGATGGTCAGTTAGCTTTGGTCACCTTGGGCTATAAATGACACCTTGTCTTTGAAAAGTAACAACAACAAAAGACCAAAAAAGGGAGCTGGAGAGATGGCTCAGGAGTTAAGATGGAGAGTTTGATTCCCAGCACTGACACAGTGGCTAAAAACCATCTGTTACTCCAGTTCCAGGAGATCCAAACCCTCTTCTGGCCTCAAAGGACACCAGACACATACACGGTACACGAACGACCCCCCAATTTTTTAGTATTTTTTTTAGAAAAAGAGGAAATTAATTAGCACACAGCTGCCTACAGAGACTCCAATCCTTACATTCTATTAAACCCATCAGTATCTAGCGCCATCCCAGTTTTCCTTCCCACATCCCCTACTAGCCACAATATGCACCGTGCACATGTGGTAATCAGGCCGGACTTTTTCAAATACGCGGTACGCCTTTCCACTGGCTCCTTTGCTCATTCTTTACCATCCAGCAACGCTGTTGACTCTCACCATCGTGATAGACGAAAATTCTACTTCCTCAGGACCCGTTTGAATTACCAGCTTCTTATCCCCTAACCATGAATGCAGCCTCTCATCAGAATTTCTAATGCGGACTGCGATTCCTTCAGTGCCGTTTTCTGGCTCATACTCCAGTTACTCTTGTACACAGGCAGGTAAGGGTCTTGATTTTTGCTCACTGCTGTATAACCAGCATCCTGAAGAGTGAGGGCCTTGTACCGAGCAAAAGCCTGACATCACCTGCCAAAGGTCTCTACTTACACAGTCCTGAGCAAACACAAAGGAAAAAAATCCCACAGAGCAACTAATACATACAAAGAAATGAACAACAAACAAAACTTAATAATAAAATCTGTCAGATGAGGACCACAATTTTCTCAAAATTTTACCACCTAAAGATGATTCTCTTCAATATTCTAGAAGCCAAGAGTTAACAACCATTTTGCTTGACAGCAGGAAACAGTTTTAAAACTTCACATCTGTCTTCTCTATGAGTCAGCGAAAGGATAAAAAAGGCCACTCCAGCTGCTACAATTTTGACAGGATCAGTATATACTTGCCAGGAATTTCACAGGCAACGCGGAACAAAGATGTCTGCTTTCCCTAACTTTTAAAGGAACTTAATATAGCTTGCAGAACTAATCAAAACAGAAACTGAAAGTCAAAACGTCCACAGCAGTTACAGCAGCATTAGTTAGCATTTCTAACTCCTGAAAGTTTTTTTTTTTTTTTAATAAACACAATCGCACACTTTTAACTTCACAAGACATTTGGCCTTCAACGGAACACTAAAATACCGTGCTTTCAACTTGTTTTTTTGGTTTTGGTCAAAAGGGACCAGCTTACAGCTTAGTACAGCTCTTCTGAGAATCACTGTACATTCCAGTTCCTACATAACCAGATGGCAGGCAACTTATCCGGCACAGCTGAAACTGCCTTCGCGCTTTTTTAGAGACAAAAACGTAAGCACAGCATGTCTCCCAACAAACTCACTCAACAGTGGCTAGTGGCTTTTTATTCAAGCAGCACATTTCACATTGGGGAAAAAAAAAAGCTGTCACATTTAGCTTGAAAAGATGAACGCAGAGCTGGTGACCCCCTAACCTTATCCAGGTTAAAGGTCGGAACCCTCCCCACCGCCTGCCCCAAGCACAAACCCCAGTTCTCGCTTCCTCAGGGAGCCGGGACTAGCGGTGACTCAGCGGTAGGACAAGGGCGCCGGAACCGCTCCAGTCTAGCCTGGGGAACCCCGCCTGACGCCTCGGGAACCAGATTCCCCGGGTCCCGCCAGACTTGGGTTCCCGGAGCGCCCCATGACACTGCAGAACCCAGGCCGCGGCCCGGGCCCCGGGCCCGCCCACCCAACTCTAGACCCTGCTGCTTCCCGCCGGACGAACCTGTCGTACTCGGACCGAGTGAGGAACATGGCGAGGACCAGAGGAGGCAGCGGTGGGTACGCGGGGTTTTCAAGGGCCACACGACTCCAAGTAGCACCCTAGTCAACCACACCGCCACAGCACCAAGGAGCCTGCTCCCGTCTGCGCGTGCGCACGCGACCTTTATGGCCCGCCTCCCGGGCCTCCCTTCTATTGGCTGATCGAGATTCTCGCCGCGGTGATTTGACCGACGCGCTTCCTCGATGGACCTGAGTTAACACAGGGAGGGCGGGACCAAGGCGCCCTTCCGCTTTCCATCTCCGGTGGTTGCTAAGGGCGCTGGGACTCGAGGCAAGTGGTGAGAGTGAACCTCTCTGAGGTGAGCCCGTCGGCAGATGGGCAGCTGCGAGGCTCGGATTGATAGTGGGTTGGCGGGATCGTGACGGAAGTCCCGCCAGCTCTTCCTCCTTGCGCTCGCAGACCCAGCTCCTCGCGGTCTTCCCTGCTCTGTGGCAACCGGAACCGGCTTTGCTGAGGACTTTGACTTGAGCAGAGAGATGTGTGTGCTTCCTTGCGGAATCTGCACCCGCGCGTCCGGCGCTTCTGCCAGCCTGGCTTGTTGTTGAAAAAAGTTTTAAAAGTTGATAGGTTCTGGTCTGCATGAAAGTTTTTCAAATTCTTGCATGGATAAGGTTATTTTACCAGGTTCTCCTTGGATTCGCACACATCCCACCACACCCTAGCTATCCAAGTTTCAGATCCAAAGATTCAGAACTCAAGACCTGAAATTTAGGTTAGTCACTGCTTTTTCATGAAGAATGAGTACCTTCTTGTCGTATTATGCTTCTTGTTTCTTATTTCTTTCTTTTCTTTTCTTTTTCGAGATAGAGTTTCTCTGTAATTTTTGGAGAGTCCAGGAACTAGCTCTTTTAGACCAAGCTGGCCTCTAACTCAGAGATTTCCCTGCCTCTGCCTCCAGAGTGCTGAGATTAAAAGCATGCGCCACCGCTCAGCTTGTTTCCTTTTCCTGAAGGTAGAAAAACAACTTGAGAGCTTTTTAGAAACATTGTAAATGAATTATGTATCAAAGAAAGATAGGCGACTAAGAAGTCCTGGCTCTCTAGGAATGTAACTCGGTGGCAGAGTACTTGCTTAGCATGCGTAAACCCCTGGTTTGAACCCATCTTGGGAGTGGGGGGCTTCCTAGATGTGGGTTGGGGAAGGAGTGGTTAGAGTACAAAGTTTCAGCTAAGATTAATACCTATTGGCGATACCTGGTACTGCAGGGTGATGAGTTTATATCTTATACTTGAAATTTTCTAAGATCAATTTTGATAACTACCAAAAAAGGTAGTGGCTATTAGCTTAACTTAATCATGATATTATACATATATTAAAACATCATTCCGGTGGCTGAAGAGATGGCTCAGCAGTTAAGAGCACCGTGTGTGGGCTGGAGAGATGGCTCAGTGGTTAAAAGCACTAGCTGTTCTTCCAGAGGACCCAGGTTCGTATTCCCAGCACCCACATGACAGCTAACAACTGTCTGTAACTCCAGTTCTAGGGGATCTGACACCTTCACACCAATGCACATTAAATAAAGTTAAACAAATTATTTAAAGAGAGAGAGAGAGCACCAAGTACTGTTTCAGAAGACCCAAGTTCAGTTCTCAGCCTCCTTGTCTTCTCATAACCACTTTTATTCCAGCTCTAGGGGATCCACTGCTGGCACCTATACCTCTCTCTCTCTCTCTCTCTCTCTCTCTCTCTCTCACACACACACACACACACACACACACACACACAAACGTCATTTGGGGCTGAGTGTGATGGTCCCTTTAATCCCAGCACTCGGGAGGCAGAAGCAGGTATATCTCTGAGTTCAAGGCCAGCCTGGTCTGCAGAGTGAGAGTTCCAGGAAAACCAGGGCTACACAGAGAAGCCCTGTCTCAAAAACAACCAAAAAAGAAAGAAAAAGAGAAATACTCTTGCTATAGCGAATACGTGGGGATGAAAGGCACTCGCAGCCTCTCCTAATACCCAGTGTGGTGATGAATGTCCATCTCCCAGAATGCACCGCTCTAGAGCAATTTGCTTGTGCACATATGCCAGCAATGCAGGGGATTGTGGGTAAAGAGGAAAGTAGATGTCTCAACCTCAGTGAGAGACCCTGTCTCAAAACTAAAGCGGGAAGCGATGGAGGAAAAGGCGGATGTCGGATGCTCTTAACTGTTGAGCTGCGTGTGCTCACACACACATAATCACATCATTTCTCACTGTAACACTTCACGGAATGTCTTACCTGTGAATAGTCACTTTCATTGGCAGTCAAGCCAGGTGTCTGTCCCCCCCCCCAGGAAAATAATAAAGGAGCCAGAAGAAGGCAGACTAAAAGGTTCTTCATAAGTAACAGAAAAAGGAATGATCAGTCTGAATCCCAGGTCCTGAGCCCCGGATCATCAGGTCTGAAACTTTTATGGAGTGGTGGAATGTGTATAAATCCAAGAAATGCCTGGCAACATAACCTTAACCATGCAGAAGTTAGGTTTTTGTTCTTTCTTTTTAAAAAACGGTTTATTTTATATATAGTGTTCTGGCTGCCTGTATCCATGCAGGCCAGAAGAGGGCGCCAGATCTCATTCTAGGTGGTTGTGAGCCACGTGTGGTTGCTGGGAGTTGAACTCAGATAGGAGTACCTGAGTTCTTAACCTCTGAGCCATCTCTCCAGCCCCTCACCCTTACTTTCTTTTTTTTTTAAATATTTATTTATTATGTATACAATATTCTTTCTGTGTGTATGCCTGAAGGCCAGAAGAGGGCGCCAGACCTCATTACAGATGGTTGTGAGCCACCATGCTGGGAATTGAACTCAGGACCTTTGGAAGAGCAGGCAATGCTCTTAACCGCTGAGCCATCTCTCCAGCCCTCACCCTTACTTTCTTATAGGCTAAAACCTACCACCTTGGAGATGAAGAAAATAGGCTAGTGGTAAAAGGCACCAACCACCAATTCTGACAATCTGAGTTTGAGCCCCAGGACCCACATGGTTGAGGGAGACAACCGAGTCCTGCACATTTTCCTCTGCTCGCCACACACACCACCTGGTCACTCTTTGTCCACTACTTGACACAACCTCCACTGAAGAATTGCCTACATCAGACTGACCTGTAGGCATGTCTGTAGAATGTTGTCTGATTGCTAATTCATGCAGGCAGGCCCAGCTTTCTTAGCCTTGTGGTCCTGTGCTGTGTTTGAGAGCTGGCTAAGCACGAGCTGGTGAGTGAGCAAGCCAGCAGCTCCTCCACGCTTCGGCTCTAGTTCCTGCTTAGGTTCCTGTCCTGACTTCTCTCAGTGGTAGACTGTGACCTGAAGGATAAGACAGACAACTCTTTCCTTCCCAAGCTGCTTTGGTCAGACTGTCTTATCACTACAACAACAACGAGACTACATCCCATGGCATTTGTGTCCACACATAGGCAAAATAAATAAAATATAATCTAAATTAAAATAAAATACCAAAACCTACCAACCTTTCTCAGCAACAAGCCAGGCAGCCTGAAGCACCCAGCACTGGTTCAGATGCACTGGACTGCACACACCTCTGCCCCCAGAGAAGCCATTAGGAAGAATCCCTACTTTGGATTCTTTTTTTTTTTTTCGAGACAGAGTTTCTCTGTAGCTTTGGTGCCTGTCCCGGAACTAGCTCTTGTAGACCAGGCTGGCCTCGAACTCCCAGAGATCCGCCTGCCTCTGCCTCCCGAGTGCTGGGATTAAAGGCGTGCGCCACCACCGCCTGGCTGGATTCTTTTTTAAAAGCCTATAATTACCCAACTTGCAAGACTTTCTGACTACATGTAAGATAGAAATTTTTATTGCCTTCCTTCCTTCCTTCATTTATTTATTTTTTGTTGTTTTGTTTTGACACAGGGTTTCTCTGTGTAGCCCTGGCTGTCCTGGAACTTACTCTGTAGACTGAGGTGTCCTCGAACTCAGAGATTCACCTGCCTCTACCTCCCGAGTGCTGGAATTAAAGGTGTGCGCCACCACACCCTGCAAAACGTTTACTTTCAAATAGCTTCCAGAAAGTGTATTACTGTTTCAATAACTTTTGATAAAGGCACACAGTAGAAGGGGATGGGGAATGTTTCTGAAACTGAACCAGGAAGAACACCTCAAACTTTGCATGGTTTTAACAGAAGCGGAGAATGGACACCTGGGCAGACAGTAGCAAGATAGAGAGACCGCTTTTTCCAGGTAATTTAAAAACCTGGTGGTCTCTGTCTTTCTTCTTCTTCTTCTTCTTCTTCTTCTTCTTCTTCTTCTTCTTCTTCTTCTTCTTCTTCTTCTTCTTCTTCTTCTTCTTCTTCTTCTTCTTCTTTTTGGTTTTTCGAGACAGGGTTTCTCTGTAACTTTGGAGCCTGTCCTGGAACTAGCTCTTGTAGACCAGGCTGGACTCGAACTCACAGAGATCCACCTGCCTCTGCCTCCCAAGTGCTGGGATTACAGGCGCCACCACCGCCTGGCTGTCTTTCTTTTTCTTTAAAGCCTGGTGTGGGTAGTCATCTGTAATCCCATCACTAGGAAGGCAGAGGAAGGAAGACACACTACTAGTTCAAGGCCAGCCTGCTCTACAAAGTGAGGTATAGACAAATCAGAACTGTATCACGAGACTCAGTATCAAAAGTCAAACAAGAATTATCTATAATTAGTTGATGATAACATGTGCATATATACTTAGTCTTTAAAATAAATGAAACTCGGGCTAGAGAGATGGTTCCGTGGTTAAGAGCACTGGCTGCTCTTCCAGAGGTTCAATTCCTAGTACCCACATAGCAGCTCATAACTGTCTGTAACTTCAGTTACAGGGGATCTGACATCTTCACACCAATAAATAAAGTAAATTTTAAAATAAATGTATAATTTATAAATTAGAATAATTTTATGAAATATATTTGAATAGATTTTTTTAAAAAAGAAGTGAAACTGGTATTTGTTACAACTTGGGTGTTTTTGGTAAGGCTGGAGTATAGTTCATTGGTTGAGCACTTCCCTGGCATGCATAATGCCCCGGAGTTTGATCCCCAGCACTGTACAGAGACTTGGGGAGAGGTAAGAAAAAAGAAGTGCTAAGCAGGTAAGCAGGACCCAAAAAGCCAAATATACGATTCTCTCTATGAGGTACCTAGAATAGTCAGGTCATAGAAGGGACAGTGGTTCCCAAGGATAGGGAGGCAGACATGGAGAGTCATAATTTAATAGGCACAAAGTTTTTTCTAGAAGAAAAGTTCTAGAGATAGTCAGTGGTGATGGCAATCCAATAACACGAATGTTCTTAATGCCACTGACACATGTGTTTAATAATTGTTAGGCAGGTAAATTCCATCTTATGTGCAGTTTAAAGTTAAAAAAGGAAGTGATTGAAATGTGAGTCTTTTGAGGATCAATACTCCCTCTACTACCCAGTATGCCACAGAGACTCTAGATTGATACCTTGAGAGAGAAATAAAAAACAAACAAGAGCTAATAAGCATTCCAATCACACAGAGATTAATGTGTGTCTTGGAGAAATAGGAGGCTTTTGTTGTGCCGGTTTTGGCGATGCTGATATCAGACCCAGGACCGTGCATAAGCATGTCCTCTATCACCGTGCTACATGCCCAGCCCTGACTGAAGTAAACTGAGAAAGTACAGTAGTTCATAGTGTCACTTTTAATTTTTAGTGTTTTCTAAATAAAGCAAACAGAAGTTTGTCAGTGTCCTGACTAGCCTTTTGTCAACTTGACCGAAGCTAGGACTGTCTGGGAAGAGGAAAACTCAACTGAGAAAATGCTTCCATTTCTGGGGAGCACTTTTTGACTAGTGATTGATGCCAAAGGGCCCAGCCCACTATGAGCAATGCTATCTATCCCTGGTCAAGTGTCAAGGTATATAAAAAAGCAAGCTGAGCAAGCCAATACACAGCTTTTCACCATGACCTGCTTCAGCTCCTGCCTCTGGCTTCCTGCCTTGAATTCCTACTCTGGTTTCCCCTCATGAAATAAACCCTTTTCTCCCCAGGTTGCTTTTGGTCATGGAGTTTTAACACAACAAGAGAAACCTAACTAGGACATTAGATACATCCTTTGTAAATGGAATACTGCCAACTGAGAGTGCTGTTGCTTCATGGAGAAATGCCGTCTAGACATTAAAGTTCCATGTTCATCCGCAGAATGAGAGTTCTTAAACATTCTGGTACTTTTTTAGACATTTTTCCAAAGAAAGGAAAGGGGCTCCTTAACTGAATGTTGTCATAATTATTTTATGGATATAGCACAAGATCTAAACTGTGTTACAATAAAGCATGTTACTTTTCCAAGTATGGTCTAGAAACCTTGTCTTTCCACAGGAAGTAAATAGTTTCTGAAGCTGATTGCTCAATAAATATTAGAGAAATAGAGTTCTTTGTTAATAACAGGATTTCTTGATGTTAGACATTCCTGGGCAAAATGCAGGAAATATGTGGGGAATTTTTTAAAGTGATTGCAAATCAATTGAAGTCTCTTTGCTCTTCTTAAATATTATGTTCTGCAAATCCATCTGTCCACATTTATCTCTAGCAGCTACAATTTGTTATTTACATAAAAAGACATTTTAGATTTGGCTGCTTCCTTATATGAGATTTTTTTAACCTCAATCATTTTGTAGGAATATTTAAAAATAACCACTTTTAATGCAAGGATATTGGGAGTTTTATCTAGCTTTGATTCTCGGAAGTGTCTCCAGAAATAGTCGTTGGCAGTCCTGGCTGATGACTGAGCATAGCGGGAGAACTCTTCGACACCGGGGGCTCCATGCTTTTGAGGCTGCTGATTGAGGACAAGTAACCAATGTTCATGCTGCCCAGGGCTTTGCTCTGCCCGTCATAGGAGTCAGGCTTGGATCATAGGCTGCAGCCTCTTGCATTTTCTTTCTCTTCCCTTTTATCTTGTACAGATATTTTCCTCAATATGTATGTCTTAGAACTTGTGAACTGAACTGAGTTCTCAAAATCTAACCCCAGTCCTCAATAACTCAGAATGTGACTATATTTGGATAGAGATAGGGCTTTTAAAATGGCCCTCCAAGGAGCCAGTTAGGGTGGCCCCTCTACACTCTGACTGATGTCCTTAGAAAGAGAGGGAATTGGACACACTCAGAGTCACCAGGAAGAAATGCTCACAGAGGAGAATGGCTGTGGGAGCATACACCGAGAAGATGGCTATCTGCAAACCTCAGAAGAAACCAAACCCATCATCACCTTGACCTTGAACACCTAGCCTCCACAACAAATTTCTGTTGTCCCAGCCCCCTGCCCTGTACTCTTTTGTTCTGGCAGCTTTTGGAAATCAGCACACATGTCAGATTCCAATTTGCTATTTGCTCGTTGGTGCACCCAGACTAACACCAGTGGTAGAAGAGATCCAGGAAAACACAAAAGTTTAATGCCGCACTCGGGAGGCAGAGGCAGGCGGATCTCTGTGAGTTCGAGACCAGCCTGGTCTACAGAGCTAGTTCCAGGACAGGCTCCAAAGCCACAGAGAAACCCTGTCTCGAAAAAAAAAAAAAGTTTAATGCCTTTCTCTCCTGCTCGCCGAAGAGGATGCCATGCTAAGTAGTGGGAAGATGAGTGGTTCCCAGCACGAGGTGGCAACCCACTTGCTAAAGGCTTTACCATTGTTGACCTGAGACAGACTAGCAGAGGGAAAGCCCTTGCAAGCATAAATTCAGGAATTTCAAATCCGCTGGAAGATAATACATATAAGGACAGCATAGCTGTCTGGTTGCTGCTAACCAGACTCCAAAGAAGGATAATGGAAAAGCCAGAGTCTCCTTCGGTGAATGACCACGTTTGAAAGACTGAGGCTCTCTTTAGTAGCTTACCAAGAGATTGTATCCTTGTAACTGAAGAACTGACACAGATGAGCCACAGACTTGGGACTTGGCAGTCACAGAGCTACAGAGTTAGACCCTTATTTGAAAAAAACAAGAGACACCGAAGCAATGGGTGGGACATCAAGGTGGGCATCCTTAAGGACACTTGCACTGCAGGTCTTGTGTACTTTCTAAGGTGGCAGAGATTGTCTACCTCTCTACAATAGCGTAATAAGAGGGACTACAGAGTAGCTCTCCCACAAAAAAACACACAGTTGTCTCTACCTCCTCTCCTGGCTGCCAGATTTTACTCCAAGCAAAGCCCAGCTGGGACCTGATAAAGGAAATTTTATATCACAGAGCTAAATGAGTTAACTAATGTGCAGAAAACAAAGGACTATTCTAATATCATTTAATTTTGAGGTTGCCTGATCAAAGAGGCTGGGATATAAAACTAGACAAGAGTCACCAACCCGGGGGCACTTCTTCAGATAGAGGGTTTAATACCCTAGCAAGGACCAGGGACTGAAAGTCTCTGCTGGGTCGTCCTAGAAACCTGGAGAAATTATGGTCAATGCTGAGCAAAGTAAAGGTGTTTTTGAGTTGCCCCAATACCTCACAGAGGAATAAACAACAATGTAGGAAAATTCGCTGTATACAGATCAGTACTTTATATGAGATCAGGTCATTGTTTGATAGAGGAGTCCAAAAGGAACACCCTTACCCAGGCCACCAAAAATGCCCAGGTAATAGGGGCAACAGTATCACTAAGGTCTCTGCTGAATGGGGCTGTCAACTGGAGAGTCCCTGACAGAGCTGGGACTCATTCATAATTGTGGGAATGATATCACTCCACTGTCCATATAATAGAGCCAGATGGTGCTAATCAGGCACCAGATCCTATGCGGTCCAATTACCATAAAGACCAGCAAGATCTGGCAAGAGAAGCAGTGGACATGTCCAAGTGATCCTGGTGTTTGTCAGAGACCGTCTCCCCCACTTTGGCCGTAATTTCCAGTAGAGTTTTCTATTGAAAGTATCGGGGGTGAGAAAAGATGCACACGGGAGCTTGTGGTGCCTACTTTTGTGTTAATTTGACTGGGCTATTGAGTTCCCAGTTTCTTTGATTAGAGACTGTTCTAGGTGAGTCTGTGAGAGTGTTTCTGAGTAAGTTAGCATTGAATTGGCAGACTGAGTAAAGCAGTTTGCCTGTCTTCTGTGGTGAGCCTCAGCCCATCTGCGGAAACCCTGAATAGAACAAAAAGATTGATAAGAGGGAGGGCCTTCCTGGCCGCTTAAAGTGAGACATTGTCTTTTCAGGCCTTTAGGTATGACCTGAAACACCAATTTGTGGGGTAATCCTTTCGCACACCATAAAGTTGAGTCTCTGCCTAAGGCACCTTCTGATTGGTTAAATAAAGAACTGAATGGCCAATAGCTAGGCAGGAGAGAATAGGCAGGACTTCCAGGCACAGAGAAACACAGGGTTAGAATCTAGGTACTGCAGAGACGCCAACAAGATGTGGAGCAAGTCGAACATAAGATGCAGAGGAGAAGTAACCGAGCTCCATGGCAGAATGTATATTGATAGAAGCAGGTTAAATGGGGCTATAAGAGCTGGTGGGGAGAAAGCCTAAAGGCCAAGCTTTCATATTAATATTAAGTCTTTATGTCATTATTTGGGGGCTGGCCATCCAAAAACAATCCAGCAAGAAATCTAGCTGCATGAGGTCTTCTTAGTTCTCAGGATTTCCAGCCTTCAGACTCAGACTTAAGCCATTGGCCCTCCTAGTTCTTGTTAATTTAGACTGAAATCAATTATACATCACTTCTCCTGCGTCTCCATCTTGTTGACTACAAATCTGAGGATTTGTCAGCCTCCATGGTCACGTGAGGCAATTATTTTCTCAATTTCCATCCCTCTTCCTTTCCCTCTTGAGGGACTAGGACTAGGTACAAAGACAAAGGAAAGAGGCTCTAAGAAGATTAATGTATGCTTCACTTAACATTTAAGATGGCTGGGCTGGAGAGATGGCTCAGAGGTTAAGAGCATTGCCTGCTCTTCCAAAGGTTCTGAGTTCAATTCCCAGCAACCACATGGTGGCTCACAACCATCTGTAATGGGGTCTGGTGCCCTCTTCTGGCCTGCAGGCATACACACAGACAGAATATTGTATACATGATAAATAAATAAATATTTAAAAAAAACATTTAAGATGGCTGACTTTTGGGTTAACCTTTCTTTCTCAGGCATTAGTTACAGTATTGAAGACTTAGTAAAATTGGAGACCAACTCTGGGCTCTAATATAGCGCTATTATTATTATTATTATTCCTATTATTCAAGGAAACCACTTGAGTAATATATTAATACTAGTGACAGGTTGACTACATTGGATTGCCTTTATTCTGGAGGGGACAGTGGTCCCTTTTCACAGTGGGTATCACCTGTTCTGGGTATTGGTTTTCTTTTCCTACTCACAAATCTTCAGGTAGGACTGTTACTGTAACTCCCACCATCAGGAAGCATATGGTATTCCCAACCCACAAGCATAGAACACTGTGAAGCAGTGCTTTAGGATAAAGGAGCTGAGGTGCAAGAGTAGCCCCATGGAATCCATTGGCCATGCCATACCATGCAAGGAAGAGTCTCGCCTTTCAGGGAACTAGAGTGATTTTCTTATTGCGAGAGTGAAGTTCTAAAGCAACTCTGAAGGAGAATCAGGATGTGGAATGTGTATTATGACCCAAGTGAGAAAAGGAGACATGCTCACTAACCAAGGACTGGACACTGGAACAGCCTCAGTTACCTTTCCTTCCAGAGCCCCACTATTTTTAATATCCCAAATCTGGGCTTGGCTGATCTAGTCCTCAACGGAACTACACTTTAATGAGCAAACACAGTGTCCAGTTGATCTACAAGCAGTGACTGCTCCGGGGGCACTCTAGACTCCTGAAGTCAAGTGTCCAGTAAGTAAGAAGAGGTGTCACTGTCACGACAGAGGACACAGACCAGCTTAAAGCCCAGGTGGTACGTTTAGGTGTCCCCTATTATTCTTACGGCCTATTGTAACTGTGCGAGCACATGGAACAAATACGACCAGAGAAGAGCTGAGCTGTCCCATAGTTCACCGAGACCTGCCAAGGAGGTGCTAAGGGTTAGGGAGTTAGAGTCGGTCATGGAGGAGAGAAAAACACTATCAGCTGTGTGGTCTGAGATCAACTGTTATAGTTAATACCACTAACTTTGCTCTAAAAGTTTCCCTTTAGGAAGAGAAATGTATGGGAACTTGGAAAGGCTTCTCAGAACCTGCTCGAGGGAGTAGATCTGTGGGCAGTGACTGTGATGCCTATAAAAATAATCCATTCAGCCGGGCGGCGGTGGCGCGCGCCTTTAATCCCAGCACTCGGGAGGCAGAGGCAGGCGGATCTCTGTGAGTTCGAGACCAGCCTGGTCTACAAGAGCTAGTTCCAGGACAGGCTCCAAAACCACAGAGAAACCCTGTCTCGAAAAACCAAAAAAAAAAAAAAAAATCCATCCACATTGTCTATTGCGGGGTCGCAGGTAATTGGTTAACCTGGCTGCTGACTTTCAGAATCCATCAGTGTGCTTGCACCTGAGACCATGCTTCTTACTGAGTTATTCCTAGCCAAGGACTTAACATGAGCTTACTAAAGCAGGCTCATTCCTGCAAGACTTAGGACCCAACTATTGTTCTGATTTGGTTAGGAACTACCATTAAGATTTAGATTTCATTTCCACTTAATCTGTAGCTTATTGTAGTTTCAAGCAAGGAAGAATGTAGACTAGTGATTTTTGTTTATATTATGTAATGTAAAATATGACCTATTATACAGGTATCATACCATACAGTTTGTATTTTTTCTTCAAGGGATAAAGGTCTGCCTTTTAACTTAACTTGACATTTTCTTGGTTTTCATTTAATAGAAAATAAAGTATTACACTGAAAAAAAAAAAGATTTAGATTTCAGAGGGGTATTTGAAGAAAGTAATAGCAATTTTTTTAATTTTAGTGTATTATTTTATTATTTCTTTGAGACTTTCCTGAAATGTATTTTGATCATAATTCGCCCCTACTATTCCTCCAACTCCTCCCAGGTCCACCAACACCCGCCCCCCTTTCCCCACTCTCTCAACCTCATGTCTTTTTTTTGTTTCTTTTAATAAGCCATGTAATCCAATCTGTGGTACTTATATACTCACAGGTGTGAGTGTATCTATTGGAGCACGGTCCACCTACCAGAGGCCACACCCTTAGAGAAAACTGACTCTCCCTACCCTGGAAGCCTCATCTGTCAGTAACTGCGGGGAAAAGAGAACCAGCTCCCAAGGTTGTTCTCTGACTTCCACACATGCTCCGTAGCATGTGCCCACGCATAAACACACACAGTGATGATGCTAAACGAAAATTTTAAAATGAAAGAAAATCAGAAACCAATGAAACAAAAACACATAAACATTATATTTATTTATTAAATATGTGAGAGAAAACCCGATGAAACAAAACTTAATAATCTTCTAAGGTGGTGAGGAATAAGAATATACTGTCAAGACTAGTTGAGAAAAAAATGAGAAAATTACTAATATTAGCAATAAACAAAGTGACATCCCTATAGGTCCTATATACATTAAAATGTAAGAGGCTACTATATACACTTCTGTGCCAATTTGACAAGTCACATAAAATTGGAAATGTATTACAAAACAAAACTTATCAGGACTGACACCAGAATAAACAGAAAATTTCATATTCTAAAGGAGCTGAATTCATAATTTAAACCACCCTACAAAGAAAGCTCCAGATGGCTTCACCGATGAATTCTTTCCAATGTATACACCGCTTTTAGAAAGGCATAAAAGACGTGTTCACACTTTCTAATGTTTATATTTTACTCTATCTGTGGCGTCCCATCCCCCACCCCCTTGCACCATTTATTGAGCACATCTATGTCAGGGCGTAGTGTTAACACTTTGGTTACAGTGGTGAGTAAAGGGGTCTTCTGAGGGGGGAGTGGGAGGAGGAACGTGGGTGTTGTTTGAAGAAGCAGATCCACAAAGCAGTGAAGTAAGTGCTAATAGAGCTATGTATGCAGTCCTCCGACAGATGGAGATGACACCTAGGGAGGCTCTCCAGGCTGGAGGAGGGGCAGAGTGGACAACAATATGTCATGTGGTATGGGCATTCAAAATCTGGAAAGGAGATGTTGCTTTTCAATTAATCTAACTAATCTAAATACTCCCTCTCTCAGGCTGATTTTGTTGGGCATTACGTCATAGCAGTGAGAGATATAATACAGTAATGGTTTTGTCATTCATCTCGTTACTCAGTCCTAAAATTTTGGGGAACTACTAATTCTTTCATTTTCATGATATCTTCATTGCCTCCTTTAGTACATCTTACCAGCCCTGCCTTCTACTTCAAATCTTCTTCTTTTTTTTTTTAAATATTTATTTATTTATTTATTATGTATACAATATTCTGTCTGTGTGTATGTCTGCAGGCCAGAAGAGGGCACCAGACCTCATTACAGATGGTTGTGAGCCACCATGTGGTTTCTGGGAATTGAACTCAGGACCTTTGGAAGAGCAGGTAATGCTCTTAACCACTGAGCCATCTCTCCAGCCCCTACTTCAAATCTTCTTAATGAATTCACACGACCTTGACCATGAGTCTCACCTGAGTCATCATCATCTTTTAATTAGATTCCTTATTTTTAAAAATGTGTGTGTGTGCACACGTGTGTGAAGGTGGGTGTGTAGGTGTGTGTAAAGCCAGATTATCTTCGATTTCTCTCCACTTTTTTTTTTTAGACAACATCTCACTGAACCTGAAGCTTGCCTTCTTGGTTTGTTTGTTTATTTGTTTTGAGACAGGATTTCTCTGTAGCGTTGGAGTCTGTCCTGGTACTAGCTTGAACCAGGCTGGCCTCAAACAGATCCACCGGCCTCTGCCTACTGAGTGCTGGCATTAAAGGTGTGTGCCATCACCTCCCAGCAAAGCTCGCCATTTCTTCTGGACTGGCTGGATTTTCTGGTCTCCTGACGGGCCTCGGGTCTGGGGTTTCAGTCCTGAATCACGGTGCCTGCCTTATACATGGGCTCTAGGAGTCTAATGTCTTTGTGCTTTTACAGAAGGCTGTTTGTCCACTGAGCCAGCCCCCAGCTCCCATGCCCCTTCCTCCTGCCTGGCCACTGCTTCTACTCCTTGTCCAGTCCAGTCTGCAGTACATAAGGAGGTGTCATTCCTCTGTTGAAAATTTTCTCATGATTCGCATCTTACTTTGTTTCGGGTTCCTGTTGCTGTGATAAGACATCAAGACTGAAAGCAACCTGGGGAGGAAAGGCTTTGTTTCAGCTCATAGCTGTAGTCTGTCACATAGGGAAGTCAAGCAAGAACTGAAGCAGAAGCAATGCTGCCTCCTGGCTTGTTCCACAGTGTGCTCAGCCTGCTTTCTTTCCACCCAGGACTGCCTGCACGGGCCTGTCGCTGTGCTTGGTGTGGGCTCTCCTACATCAGTTGTTACTGTTTTCTCAGTTGAAGTTCACTCTTCTTAGATGATCCAAGACTATATCAGTTTTTTAAAAAAAGCAAACAAACAAACAAAAATAACTAGCTCACGCTTCAAAGTTCTTCCCATGACATCCGGGCCCTGGTGCCCCAGGCTCTTGCTATGTTGTGACCCTCTCTCCTCCTAGTCTCCCTTTCTTTTCTTAGGGCTTCAGTTACCATCGCTTCATTGTTTCTGAGCCACAGGCAGGCTCACTCCTGCCTCTGGATTTGCACCGACAGAAGGAGGTGCACATGGCTCATTTCCTCACCTCATCCCGCTTTCTGCTGAAATGCCACCTTTTGGGGAACCAGTCTATCTAAAATATCCATTCCATTTGCTATTCTTTTACTTTGCTCTGTATATTTTGTTTTGTTGAGACAAGGTGTTGTTATGTAGCCCAGTCTGGCTTTGAACTCATGAGCCTCCTGCCTTGCATCTCAGCATGTTCTGCTCTATTTTTCCAAGTTTATAATAATGCAGGCATTATCTCATATGTGCATATTTACTTATTGGATGTATGATTTGACTACTAGAATTGAGCTGCACATCAGCCAAGGTCTGCTTACTTTAGCATTCAAAATAGTTGTTATCACAATCTTCACCTCAATTCAGTTATGATCACTTGCTTGGACTACTTTGATATTCTACCTCCCCCAACCCCCACTACCACAGTGTGATAGCACTCTGGTCGATGTCTCTTTATATCTATTCTTTACATAAAACCATTTTGTGAGGGACCCTGTCTCTGCATTATAGACAACATAACCTCTTTCCACAGCATGCAAACCATTTCCAACCACATCGCCCACCACGGCCTCCCTCTATTCTCCCAGGAGTGCCCAAGGCTTGGATCATTTGTGTTTCTTGCCTCTGTCCTGGAACACGCTCCGGCTTCTACTATGGTGCCATTTCCTGACTCACAGAGGGATGAATATTTCCTCCTCTGGTGATGCTTGTGTTGTATTTTCAGACTGGACTTAATTGCTTTTCTTCAGGGGAGAAGTTACAAATGTATGACTTCCTGAAGAGGGGACGGCTGGGTCTTAGTCATAGAGTAGCTCTCGCCACATAGGAAGTGGAGATGGGAATATGGTGCAGAGTGTTCAGAGAGTAAGGAGTTGTCTATGTGGATACTACAAGGCACACATGCACAAAAGCTTGACACGCTGGGGAAGTAGAGAATCCAGTGTATCTGCAGCTTCGCAAGCACAGGAAAACGACAGGAGATGGCTGGACAGACCTGGGTGAAATCACAGGAGTCTGGTTAGGATATTTTAGGTAAGATAATATCAAGGTAAAAATTCCTTTGGAATGTTATTAGCAGATAGCAGCGAGTCACGAGCGAGGATAGTGGCTCCAAGGTTAAGTGCACTGGGTTGGGTTTCCAGCACATCTGAGGACTCACAGCCATCTGGAACCCCGGTTCTAGGGAACCTAATGCCCTCTGCTGGCCTGCATGGTCACCAAGCACGCAGGATGCACACATGCACAGACATACATGCAGGCAAAACACCCACACATATTTTCTCTAATGTCACGGGTTTGGTGCGGTTGGCGTGCATCTGTAATCCCTACACTCAGTAAATAAAAGCCAGAGGATCAGGTGTTCAAGGTCACCTTCAGCTGCCTATCCAGCCAAGCCACAGGAGACCATCTCAGACAAACAAAACAGATGGTCATGATGAGCTGGTTTTGGTGACTCACATCTGGAAACCTTAACAGGTGGGAGGCCGAGACGAGAGAATTGCTGGGAGTTTAAAGCGGGTTTTACAAGGCAAGTTCTAGGCCAGCCAGGCAAGTCCCTCTAACACGATTGATAATTGGTCTTAGTAATAAAAACCCAGAGTCGGATATGGCGGGGGGGAGGGGGGGTTGTGAAAGCTGAAAGATCAGAGGAGCAGAGCAGCCAGCCGCTAGTTCTAGCTCTTGCCTCTATGAAATCTTCAGACCGAATGAGGTATCCTGTCTCTACAAGTCCTTAGACTGGATGTCCTGAGATCCTGTCTTCTCCCGCCTTATATTCCTCTCTCAGCCCAGCCACGTCCCTTCCTGACTCCACCTCCCTATTGTTGGAATTAAAGACGTGAGTCACCAACGCCTGTTTCTTTTTGAAACAGGGTGGCCTTGAACTCACAGAGATCTGTCTGCCTCTGCCTCCCAAGTGCTGGGATTAAAGGTGTGCACCCACTGCCTGGCCTCTATGGCTCACTCCAAACTCTGATCCTCAGGCAAGCTTTATTTTTTTTATAGCACAAAATATCTCCACAAGGCCCTGTCTCAAAATACACTGTACACAGGGCCGGCAAGGTGGCTCAGCTAAGAAAGGCACTTGCCAAGAAGCGTGACCACCTGAATTTGGTGCCTGGAATTCATGTGGTGGAAGAAGAGAACGAACTCCACGAAGTTCTTCTGTGACCTCCACACATACACACATCATTGCATACATCCCGCAAATTAGAATACACCAAATCATAATGACTATATAAAAAATTGGATTAAAAGAATATAAGCATGAATGGAGAGCCCAGAAGGGCATTACAGCAGTAGGTCCAGTAAGTGGTAAAGGTAGGCTGGGCTTAGTTGGGTATGGTAGGAAACAAAGGGATTCAAGGTCATCCTACAGGTAAAAGGATAAGACAGAGTGAGTGACGGTGAGGGAGATGCATTTGCACAACTGAATGACCAGGGGAATCACTTACTGAAATGGATTTGTCAGGGTGAGGCTCGAAAGAGTAACTAAGAGTTGAGACTTCAGATGCTCGAACGCAAGACATGTAATGTAATAAAGAAGTATATCAAAAAGACATTGAACATAGGAGTGCAGATTTCAGAAGAGATGTCTGTCCTGGGATGAGAGAGCCAGGGTCTTTAAAGAGAGGAGCAGATCTGGTGTGGAGAGTTAGGTTGGAGATAATAAGAACATGGAGATGAAAGGCCATTGGACTTTGAAACGCCTCTGGATAAAGACAGAAGATGAGGAAAAAAGGACTAAACACTAGGTGCTTGAAGATTGTCCGAGAACGAGGGGAAGAGGCCAATAGTTTGGAAGATAATGGCACCGGGAAGAGACGGAGCTGCCTGGGTCAGTGAGAAGAATCTCAAAAGGCAGAGATTTTACAGAGACCGAGGAAGCAGTGGGGAGGAACAGCCTAAATTTCTCCCTTAACTATAGTCTTGGTTTCAGAAAATGAGGCTCCAAAGAGCATCTTTGGGTTTTGCAGATTAAATAGACTAAAAAAAATAAAAATCTACTCCTGCTTTCTCAAATAAAGTCAATCTCATGTAGGTTTAAACAAGGCAGGGAATCTGGCAGAGTGGGGCCACAATGGTGAAAGCCTGACATAGGTAAGAAAGAAATAACAGGTAAAAGTGTTCGAACTGGCCAGGTGGCAGCGCTCGGAGGCAGAGGCAGTTGGGTCTCAGAGTTGGAGGCCAGGCTGCTCTACAGGGCAAGTTCCAGCCAAGACAAGAAAAACTAAATATACATACATACATACAGATATGATGTGATACAGATATGAGTGATTAGTGTCCAAGTGATTAGAGGTAGAGGGAGGAAACGTAGCTAGAAAATGAGTCCAATTAGCTGGCTGAGTTAATTGACCACTCCTACATAAGAATCCAGGTGAAAACCCTGAGTATTGAGGTTTAAAGGAACTTCCTGGCAGGAAGTGCACAGGGAATGTAGTGCACCCCAGCACCCCAGCGAGGGAGCATGAACACCACATTCAGGCCCCTCCCAGAGCTCACGGTGTGTATCTCTTTTTCTGACCCTGAGTGATAGCCTTTCTCATCTGTAATCACAGGGTCATGCTTTCCTTAGTTCTGAGTACCATTCCTGCAGTTTACCAGACCTGACTCCCTCACAGGAGCCTCGGGGTTCAGTGGAGCTTCTCTTTCACGTTCCGTTCTCCAGGCTTTTTCTTTAATTATTGCTTTATGTGCACTTGTGTCTGCGTGAAAGTGAAACTGGAACTCGAGTGACAGACAGTTGTGAACTGCCGGGTGGGTGCTGGGAATTGAACCCTGGTCCTCTGGAAGAGCAGTCAATGCTCTTAACCATTGAACCATCTCTCCAGCCTCATAGTTTTCTAGAGTTTAAGAGACTGGTGTCACCGATAAAGCCCGAGGCTGGAGACAAGCCCTTGGCCATTGTAATTGATTCTGAAGCCTGTGGCTTAAAGTGGGCCATTAGGGACCCTACCCAGAGCTTCGTTTAAAGCTTTCACAGGCATGCTAGGATCAGAGGTGAGCGGTAGCAGGTGGTTTGGCTGGCATGCATACACAGGGCCCTAGGTTCGATCCCTAGCGTGTCAGGTAGGTGGCGTGCACTCCATGGGGGGACAACAGGGCTGCAGATATAACACAGTGGTAGATTACTAGTCCTGGGTTCATCCCTCAACACTGGGACAGGGCGGCCCGTAATAATGTAAACACAGACTAATGAGGGTAACCTGGGAAATGAGGCCAGCACAGAGAAAAGCCAAGCAGAAAGAGGAAGATAAAAATAGAGAGACGGAGACGGAGAAACAGGCAGAGAGCCACATAGAAAGGCAGAGAACTGGGATCTGATGGTGTGATCTGAGTCCTTAGAGACAGTCGTCATGAAAACTCCCGGGTTCTTCAGTTAGAGGAGGCAATCGGTTGCTTTCTTTGCTGAAGCTCATTTAAGAGTCTGCATTGATAGAATTTTGATGAATCCGCTTGGTTTTCTGGTTCAAACAGATTTGGAGCGACAATAGAAGAAAGGTTTTGTGTGGAGAAATACGAAGCAGCAGTAGGCTCACTGGTTTTTAAAATGTTAGACATTCTGAGCATTTAACTAAATGAAATGCAGTAATTTGCTATTTGGAGCTAACACCAAAAGGAAAAAAAAAACCCAAAACCAAAAATCTCTCTGTCTGTCTCTGTCTCTCTCTCTGTTGGCTTTTCAAGACAGGGTTTCTCTGTGTAGCCCTGGTTTCCCTTGTACTCACTCTGTAGCCCAGGCTCATCTCAAACTCAGAGATCAGCCCGCCTCTGCCTCCTAAGTGCTGGGATTAAAGGCAAACTCTTTCAAAACAAGAAAGAAAAGAGGGCTGGAGAGATGGCTCAGTGGTTAAGAGCATTGCCTACTCTTCCAAAGGTCCTGAGTTCAATTCCCGGCAACCACATGGTGGCTCACAACCATCTGTAATGAGGTCTGGTGTAGACATACAGACAGAATATTGTATACATAATAAATAAATATTTAAAAAAAAAAGAAAGAAAAGAAAAAGAGGTTTGCTGTTTGCTTTCTTGGTCATAATACCTTACACCACAATACCGTACAGGTAGGATGATGTTTTGTATTTGTATGTTTTTGTGTGTATATGGTGAGGTGTGCACATAGCACAGCTGTGTGTAGTGGTCAAGGACAGCCTTGTGGGGTCCCTTCTCTCCCTCCACATGTTGTGGGTTCCAGGGATTGAACTCAGGTCATTAGGCTTGCTCAGCAAGCGCTTTTCTGGCCCTCGGGATATTGTTTCTAACCCTAATAACATTTGCTATTTTTGTAACTGACCTCAACACTCTCACACTTAACGCCACCTTTGGGCTCCTCCCTCACTAAGTAGCTGGAATGTTATTAGTGATGCTTCTGTTTTAATTCTCTGCGACACTAAAGCACCGGACTTTATTCTGATATATTCTACATATCCGGCATTTATGCTTTTTAAATTAAAACCTAAATATTACTTAACACATTTGAAAGCAAGCATTATGAACCTGGCATGGTGGTCCATGCCTACAACCCCTGCACTTGAGAGTAAAGACAGGAAGGAGGGTGGGAATGCAAGATGACACTCAGTGACATGAGACCTGCCCCCCACCACACACAAAATCCCAAACATTAACAAAAACACTTCAAAAAGTCGGTACAGAATACCATCTGGCCACTGCTAGTTCTGCTGCTTTCTGACCAGCTCCCTCTCCCTTCCTCGAACTCCCCTGTGGGGTTTCAGGAGTACTGTCTCTGACCATCGAAATGATCTCTTGTGAGGCTAAGATAGGGGGTCACAACTCCTGTCTGACTCTTCCCCATCCCCTGTGGGTAGATTTCTTTCTTTGAAGCCTCCTTGAGCCTGGACCTTGCCGGCCTTTTTGCCAGGAGAGTGTAGTGAAGAAGGGTGAATTTGGAAGAGGTGAGGAGTTAGGGCCTGGTGGTAAGGAGAGAGGGATGGGGCTTAGAGTAAGGGTTCTTGTGAAAAGGAGGGCACGGAGGGGGGAGAGTGTGAGGAAAAGAAGCTGCTGGCTGATGTGTAAAATGATGGCATCGTGGCAAAATACCCAAACTGGGGCTTAAAAATAGCACAGTGTACCAGAACGCTGACATGTACAAATACTGCCCTGCAAGAATGACTACAGCCCTGACCTGCAGGCAGAGTGGCTTCTGAATCTTTCTAATTTCACTTCAGGGATACATCTTCCCACCGAGAGATTCTGCTTCGTGTAGTATCCTTGGCCTCAACCTTGGCAGGCTCTGGCTCCAAGCTGGGAAGGAAAAGCCATTTGCTTAGCTCACATTGCACTCTGCAGCTTAGCCTTGCAGACTTGTAGCTGTTACTTGCTAGGTTTTAGGCAAAACACTGTGCCTTGTGTTGTGGTATTTAAGCTTCACAAGAGCCATTCATGGTGGATACTATTATCAGCCCCATTCTTTAGATTAGAAAAAAATGCTTAGATAAAAAAAATCTTTTGCAAAGGAAACACAGTTAGTGAAGAGCAGAACTCTCTAGTGACAAGTCGGAGCACTTGGCCCTAGAGCCAGCTCAGCGCCCAGTCTCATCTAAATGCCGCATGTTCTGCTCAAAGCTTAAGCTTAATGGGAGACTGAGGGTCACGAGTTGGAGGCCTATTTGGGCTACATAGTAAGATTCTGATTTAAAAACAACAACAACAAACCAACCGACCGACCCAAGCCGTGAGTAGTCAGTAAAATCTAGGTGTTTCTCATTTAGGGCCTTTACCCTCAAGTACCACTCAAAGATTATTTCCAACCACTTGGCTTTCATCCATCTGATTTCCCAGGTAGGTGGAAGTATTTCCTTATCATCCGTATACCCATACCTCATACTTTACGTCTTTGTTTATGTAAGAATGCTTTCTCTGTCTCATTTCAGAAAACAATGGAAATATTGAAATCGTTGCTTCATACAATTATCGCCATGATTTTCATTACAATACGAGGGCCCAGGAGATGGCACTTATCCACACCTGGAGAATTGTGTCCCTGCACTCACTTGTCCATGCCTGGAGAACTGCGCCCCTGCACTCACTTGTTCACGCCTGGAGAATTGCGCCCGTGTACTACTAACTTGTCCACGCCTGGAGAATTGCACCCGTGTACTCTCTTGTCCACTCCTGGAGAACTGCGCCCGTGCACTCTCTTGTCCACGCCTGGAGAATTGCACCCGTGTACTACTAACTTGTCCACGCCTGGAGAATTGCACCCGTGTACTCTCTTGTCCACGCCTGGAGAACTGCGCCCGTGCACTCTCTTGTCCACGCCTGGAGAATTGCACCCTTGTACTACTAACTTGTCCACGCCTGGAGAATTGCACCCGTGTACTCTCTTGTCCACGCCTGGAGAATTGCACCCATGTACTCTCTTGTCCACGCCTGGAGAATTGCGCCCGTGCACTCTCTTGTCCACTCCTGGAGAACTGCGCCCGTGCACTCTCTTGTCCACGCCTGGAGAATTGCACCCGTGTACTACTAACTTGTCCACGCCTGGAGAATTGCACCCGTGTACTCTCTTGTCCACGCCTGGAGAACTGTGCCCGTGCACTCTCTTGTCCACGCCTGGAGAATTGCACCCTTGTACTACTAACTTGTCCACGCCTGGAGAACTGCGCCCGTGTACTACTAACTTGTCCACGCCTGGAGAATTGCGCCCGTGTACTCTCTTGTCCACTCCTGGAGAATTGCGCCCGTGTACTACTAACTTGTCCACGCCTGGAGAATTGCGCCCGTGTACTACTAACTTGTCCACGCCTGGAGAATTGCACCCGTGTACTACTCTCTTGTCCACGCCTGGAGAACTGCGCCCGTGCACTCACTCACTTGTCCACGCCTGGAGAATTGCACCCGTGTACTACTAACTTGTCCACGCCTGGAGAACTGCGCCCGTGCACTCACTCACTTGTCCACGCCTGGAGAATTGCACCCGTGTACTCTCACACCTCCTTTTCCCTACATGCACAGATAAGAAACAGAACTCTTTTTCGGAGACAAAGTTTCTCTGTAGCTTTGGAGCCTGTCCTGGAACTAGTTTTTGTAGACCAGGCTGGCCTCGAACTCACAAAGATCCACCTATCTCTGCCTCCCAAGTGCTGGGATTAAAGGCATGTGCCACCACCGCCCGGCATTAGAAACAGAACTCTTATTGAAGACAGTGCCACTGGTTTTCATTCTCATAGAAATATTGTTCTTAATCTGTGTTCTGAAGGATGTATAAAGATTCAGGGCTTTTGAAATGTATTGTTTTTTTGTTTTGTTGGGGTTTTTTTTAACAAATTATTCATAAATTCAAATCTTTCAGAAGTAGAATTCTAAATAATAAAAGATATTTTGTCCAAAGTAAGTATTTGTTTCCTTATTGGGAGACAAAGTCTCACTATGTGTAGTCTCTGCTGACCTAAAATTCATGATTTACTTGCCTTAACCTTCCAAGCCCTGAAATTACAGGTGCCATTGTGGTCAGCCCAAGAGGGGTTGTGGTCTGCAGGTTACCTAAATTAAAAATAAAAAACCAACCAATAAGCAGAAATTTGGCAAGAAACTCTCTCTCTCTCTCTCTCTCTCTCTCTCTCTCTCTCTCTCTCTCTCTCTCTCTCTCTCTCTCTCTGTAATTACATGTGCCTCTACTCCTAACAGGCAGGCATGAACTAGTCGCTGGACTATCTGTTATGGGACAACTCCACAGGTTTAATGAAAAGAGAACAAGATTGGTGGCATGTCCCTGCACTGCTGGCTACTGGGGAAGCTGAGGTAGGAAGATGGCTTTACCTAGAAGTCTAAGACCAGCCTGGGCAGCATAGGCAGACACTGTCTCAGCAAGCAAACAAAACACTCAGAGAGTGATGTGCCCTTGAGTGTGTAGTTGGTTTGGCCACAGTGTATGTAGTAGTTACTTTATATGCTGCTGGAACAAAATTAAAAACCTTCGTTCTTCATACATAGCCTTAGGAGAACGCAAAAGGCAAATTAAGACTGGGAGAAATGTGGCCACCATCATATCACTCCCCGGCAGCAGGAAGTCTGTCCAGCCATCCCTTGATTTTGACAGGCACATTTTTGGCTCCTGTATTATTGACAAAGTTGCTGAAGCTCCTACGGAAAGACCCAGGGAAATCCAGAATTTACACCACGTCCTCCCTTGAACATCTTGAGACCCAGAAAGTTAGAAAAACACGTTTTATTTTTTGGTGACAGAAATCAGGATAAGGACTGTCTGGAGAGTGAGGGCAAACTCTTTGAAATGAGTGGCACATATCATGATTACGGTGGTGGACATGGGCGCATACATTTGTTGAAGGTCGGAGTTGAAAACGTTCACATCTTATTTTCTAGTCAGATTGCTTTTAAGTATACTGCAGAGTTTATCAAACTGCTGCTAGAGACCCATGTGAATGAGCCATTAAAGGACAATGAATCATTATCCCGAAGGTAATGAGGCCCAGGCTTCTTACTCAAAGGCTTGATTAATTTTCTATAGAATCTTGTGGGCTGAACACATGGTTTAGTGGGTAAAGGCACTTGCCACTAAGCCTGATGACCCAAGTTTTACTCCTAGGACCCACACAGTAGAACCAGAGAAATAACTCCCTGCAGGTTGTCCTCTGGCTGCCATACACTTGATATGGCACAAACACACCCACACATGAGTGAATGTAAAAACCTTTAAAAAATAACTTTACACCGGGCGGTGGTGGCGCACACTTTTAATCCCAGCACTTGGGAGGCAGAGGCAGGTGGATCTCTGTGAGTTCGAGGCCAGCTTGGTCTATAGAGTGAGTTCCAGGACAGGCACCAAGGCTACACAGAGAAACCCTGTCTCAAAAAAGAAGGAAAAGGAGAAGGAGGAGGAGGAGAAGAAGAAGGAGGAGGAGGAGGAGGAGGAGGAGGAGGAGGAGGAGGAGGAGGAGGAGGAAGAAGGAGGAGAAGGAGGAAGAGGAGGGGGAGGAGGAAAAGGAGGAGGAGGAGGAGGAAGAGGAGAAGAAGAAGAAGAAGAAGACCACGACTTTACAACAGTACAATTATGAAAAAAAATTTGCAGTAATTTTAGGCTTCATTAAACCTGAATCTGCTACTAAGTAGCCAGAATTTCTTAATGAAATGGAATAGAAAATGTGAGTTTCACAAACTCTTTGCTTCAGTTTACTTGTAAAATTGTATTTACAAGATGGGCTTTTAATCCCAGCACGCAGGAGGCAGAGACAGGTAGATCTCTATGAGTGCAAGGTCAACCTGGTCTATAAAGTGAGTTTCAGGACAGCCAGGGCAGTTACACAGAGAAATCCTGTCTCTAAAATAAGGTAAAATAAAATGTTAAAACAAAATAAATTTGTATTTACTATCGGTCTATGTGTCTGCTGTGGGAGTCTGTGGTCTCCTTCAACTGTGGGGTTCCAGAGATTGAATTTAGGTCATCACGATGGCCTGGAAAGAGCTTTTGCCCCCTTGAGCCATCTCGTAAGTCCTGCTTCAATTTGTACAATGGGTCAGTTTGAAACATTTATTTACAACCAAGGTGTGTGTTTGGACATGCACACACGTGTGCACACACACGGACATCGAAAACTCAGTGCTGTGTAAGAAATCTGTATTAGAAAATTATATATATATATATATATATATATATATATATATATATATATATATATAGAGAGAGAGAGAGAGAGAGAGAGAGAGAGAGAGAGCAGTGTACTTGAAGAGTGGACTTTTTTTTTTCTTTCTTGGATTTTCGAGACAGAGTTTCTCTGTGGTTTTGGAGCCTGTCCTGGAACTAGCTCTTGTAGACCAGGCTGGTCTCGAACTCAGAGATCCACCTGCCTCTGCCTCCCAAGTGCTGGGATTAAAGGCGTGCGCCACCACCGCCCGGCTAAGAGTGGACTTTTCAAAATAACCCAAACACTATGTTTGTGGTGAAATTCTCATAGCAAAAAAACAAAAAACAAAAAAAAAACTAAAGCTACAAGTATCAGATCATATGATTGTCACAAAACAAAAGCAAGTCAAACAATCATCATATTAATAGGGTAAAGTTTCAAGCAATTTGAAAAAATTATGATGCAATGTCTGTGTACTGTTCCCAGACATAGTATGATTGGGGGGGAGGGCAAGGCTGATAAACACAGGCTAGAACAGCAATGGACTGAGTAGAACAAGGCTGGCCAGTGGACATTATACTATATAATAATATGTTTCATTTCATATCTGTGTGGTTTGGGACTTTACACCTCAGTCTTCATGGTGGCTTCATGAAAGTAAATGGAACAGAAATGACTGTAGATCAGGAACTTAAGGCGGCAGAATAATTTTATAAAAAGATGTATTTATCCTTACTTTCTGGGTACGAGTGTTTGCCTGTGTGATGTATGAGCCTCTGATTGCATCTAGGCAATGGATAGCCTGGAACTGGAATTACAGATGGCTGTGAGTCTCCATGCGAGTTCCAGGAACCAAAGCCTGATCCTCAGAGAAAGCAATGTTCCTAACTGCTAAACTATCTCTCTTCTCCCGTGATTTATTAAGGGCATATCTGCAGACTCAGCAATTCCTTATTTAGCCCAAATTTGCATGTAAATCCACAGCAGAAGTTTCCTTCAAACCCAGCCTTAGCTGCTTGTCCCACCCACACATACCTAGGTTTGGGAAGGCTCTTATTCAGAGGTTGAATTATATAAACAGCAGAATATTTGATCAAAAAGCACTGGTTTTTTTGAAATGCTGGAAGTAGGGAGTAAAGGCATATTATCAAAGAATGACGTTGACGGATAAAAGATAGGAGCAAAGGAGAGAAGCTTTGGTTAAATGGTGTCTGCCACCTTTTACTACTTAGATTTCCTTTCCGTGTAAACCCAATGTGTAATACGACTGCTCACTTCCGGCTCCCACAGACCGCTTTTCAAAACTGAGGCCCATTCAAAGTCAATCAGCATGCAACTTTGCCTTAGTTTTCATACAAACTCCAATCTCTGCTCCCACAGTTCCTTGATTCTCTTTTAAATCGTGTTGGATTTAAATTAAAAGGAGATCGAGTTCTTACGTTTTAAATTTTTGATAACTTTGAAACTCATTAACATCTAAATGCCGTTTGTTGTTAAAAAGTAAAACCTTGTCTACTGCGAAGTGAAAGTCTATAATCCAGGTCTTTCTCCCTCTGCTCTGGCTGGTGGAGCACCTTTACAGCAGCACTGAGGATGTCTTGAGAAAATCTTGTGTGCTCGAGTTGCTACGGTACCGAAAAAGAGAAGAACCCTCCGACAGAACGCAGGAAAACTGGAAAAGCTGCTCTAGAAGTCCACGCATCCCGGGTGGGTTCTTGTCCTTGGCCCTGGTGTTGGAGCGGCTGCGCTGTTTCAGTGGGAACCGGCCTGAAAGCTTCTAACGAAGCGCTGTAGCCTCCTGGCAGCCCGACGGCTACCAGGCTCCACAGGTCCCTTTAAGGCACCCTACGCGCGGAAAAAGGGGAGCGCAGGGGGCGGGAGCAGGGTTCGCGACCGCACGCCACGTGACTCAGCTGCAGACTCGGCCAGAGAGTTTGACAGAAGTTTGAATCGGACTCGGGGGCTTTCTGCAGCCGGCGGGGCAGTAAAGCGGACACAGCCTCCGAGAGCGCAAGCAGCAGCGCCCCCACAACCCAGCCCGCCAGCCAGCCTGGAGCCCGGCCTGCCCACGGTCGCGAGTCCGCGGTCCCCAACGCCCCCGCGCGCCCCGCAGCCTCCCGCCCAGGGAGCCGAAGCCCCGCATTGCGCCCCGCCGCGCCATCATGTCTTCGACGGAGAGCCCCAGCCGCACGTCGGACAAGTCTCCGCGCCCGCAGGTACGCCCCAAGCGCCCTGCCCGTGGACTCTCACCAGCCCCTGTCCACCTAGATGTCCTACCTGAGTCCGATTCCGCTACCCCCCTCCCAGTGTGAGTAGTGAGGGACCCACGTCCCCCTATCCCGCTCTCTGCCCCCCCCCCACGCCTTGACCGTCTGCTGGCTCTGTCTCTGCAGGTGGACCGCCTGCTCGTGGGGCTGCGCTGGCGGCGCCTGGAGGAGCCGCTGGGCTTCATCAAAGTTCTCCAGTGGGTGAGTCGGCCCTAGCCCCAGGCTATTTCGGGAGCCTGGATTGTGACGCTGACCCGAAGCAATGTGGCCCCGGAGGAGGCTGGGGAGATGCCCTGGGCCCAGCTACTGCGGAAGGGTGGGGGGTGGCGACAGGTGGGCGGGGGAGGGGAGGGCCAGGGCTGCTTCTTCTCCAGCAGTCGGTGGAAGGAGGGAGAGGAGCCAGGTCTTCGGAGTCCCGGATTCGGACCTTCTATGTGCAAGCCGCCTTTGGCCAGGGTGCTCACATTTCACTCGGGCGAGAGGACTCGGGTGTAACCTTTCCAGAACTCTGATCCTGCACATACCACGATTCAGTGGCGGGAGGGGTGAGGAGGACAAGGAGGGTAAAGGTCCGTTTTGCAGCGAGAGCAAAGCCACGGAGGGCACCGGGGGAAGGAAGAGGGTTACAGAAGTCATTCTGCCCAGAATGGTTTAGGACCTGGATGATCCGAGGGGTGGACTCAGGAGACAGACTCTCAGCTGAGGTCACTGGAGTAATTCGGGTACCTGTAACCTAGTAAAGAAGGGGATGAATGAATGAACGGTTGGTTTCTCAGTCCTCCGATTAAATAAATAAAACAATTAAGATAGAAGAAAAATTACAGCGCGATTAAAATGTGGCAGGTGTAATATCAACACTGAGCAGGGAAGGTGAGGAGGTAGATTGCAGGTCTAGAGCTTCCTTTCTCAGCTTTGTGACCTCGGGCAAGTCACTTTTCGGGCAAGCAGTTTCCAACATTAGTCACTAACTTGGATCAAACCCATCAGCATGCTTAGACTAGAGATCGACATTAAAAATTACCATGTGTTCTTAAACTTATCTTTGCCCATGGCCTCAGTTTTCCCTGCTTTGGTCTAGTAGGAATAATGTCTTGTTTCACTGGTACGTTAAGACATTGGCAAGCCCTCTCTTCTTAGAGTCAGTGCCCAAGATGGTCATAAATTAGAAATGTGGACAAGTACTGTCAGTTTTTCAAACTATAAAGACTTGAGAAACATTTTGTACATTCTTGCAGAAATGATTCTGTTAGACAACCCATGTACCAAATGCTATATCTAGATATATATATGGTTTTTCTAGACAGGGTTTCTCTGTGTAGCCTTGGCTGTCCTGGAACTCCCTCTGTAAACACACACACACACACACACACACACACACACACACACACACACAGAGAGAGAGAGAGAGAGAGAGAGAGAGAGAGAGAGAGAGAGAGAGAGAGAAAGGAGAGAGAGAGAGAGAGAGAGAGAGAGATCTGCCTGCCTCTGCTTCCCTAGTGCTGGGTTTAAAGGTGTGTGCCACCTCTGCCTGGCTTATATGAAGTTATTAATACACCCTCAACAGTGGACTTATCTAGGGCACAACTTCCCATTGATATGTGGGGGGAGTGAATTCTGAAGAGCTTTGCATTCACGGGAGCGAGGGATCAGCGTGATGTCACCAAATCCTACATAATCATGGTTGGGACAGGAATCGTGAAATTTGGAGTTCAGGAACAATAGCGCATTTGGGATTGTCTCTGGGTATCTGAGACCCTGACTGGCTGCAGACCAGCCTGGGAGTCCCAAGTGTAAATAAACTCTGGGACTTTCCACTTCCCTACTGCCTCAAGAGGGGGACCAATGTTGACTGAACTCTTTCACCTTCTGCCCCTTCTTGTTCTGACTTGAGCACCAGAGGGGATTGAGTAGGAAAAGGGAGGCTTCAAAGGAACTGGCATTGAGAAGTAAGGAGGCCTCCTGAGCAACCCGGAGGAATGGGACGTAAGTGCTATCCAAGCTAGACAAATGATTCTAATAGAAGGTTGAGACAGACTGTGAAGGGGTGGAGACAACAAGGAATGACCATGGATTTGTTTTCCCCAGGAAGATTCTGGGGCTTCCTTCTTTAATCTTGCCATCTTTCTCACTGCCGCTTCCTGCAACATTCTGCACACAGCGATTCCTAGCACAATGGTTCAGTCTTCTAACCCTAAGTTTTAGGCTCTCAACCTTCCTAGCGCTGCAACCCCTTGCATACAGTTCCTCATGTTGTGGTGACCCCCAAACATAAAATTGTTTTGTTGATACTTCATAACTGCAGTTTTGCTGTAAATATCTGATATACGGGATATGTGACCCCCATGGGGGTCGTGACCCATAGGTGGGAACGACTACCCTCAGAATTAAGACCTGACTTTTATGATCTTCAAATTTACAGAGAAGGAGTTGTGCAGAACAGGGGCCATCTTCCTCTCATCCTGCTAAATCAGGTCTCTGGGGAAAGGCTTGGAACTAGCCTGCGTTTACAGGGTAGTATCATAAAAGAGCCATGAGTTGCTTTCAGGGCTCTCCCAGGTAGCCTTAAACCCGGGATGTGGGTTTGGCTGGCTTGAATCTTTGCAGATGAACAGAAAAGCACACAGGAAGCAGCGTGAGAAATACTCCTCGCCGGAGGGAAAGGGAGCACACAGATCTTGTCCTTCTTACAATGGCAGTTGAAAACTTTTTATTCTTACCCACTGGCAAAAGTTCCACCTGTGACAAGTTTACTTGTGCAACCCTTGTGAGAAGAGAGTGATGCAATTCTTTCCTGGGTCAGGACTTAGAGTGTCTTTAAGATCTGGAAATTACTCTGGCCATACTCGCACATACCTTTAGTCCCAGCAATTAGGAGGCAGAGATGGGCAGATCTCATTCTGGTCTACCAAACCAAACCAAATAAACAAAGACTCAGAAATTCGTCTCACCTCAGTTCCAATTCAAGAATCTTATCAGGTCTATATCAAGCCAGCCATATCCATCCATCCATCTTTTCTACATAGCTCTGGTTGTCCTGGAACTCACAGGACTAGGCTGTCCTCCAACACACAGAGAGATCTGCCTGCCTCTGCTCATGAATGTAGCCAAATAAGGCTGAAGTAGGTTTTTGTTGGTTTTTTTTTTTAACTTTTATACTACCATTATTGTGGGGTGCATTACATTATTATATGTGCATTATTGTGCACAAGTGCCTGGCCTGCCATTCATGTGGCGTTCAAAGACACTTGTTTTCTCTTTTCATTTTTACATAGATTTTAAGGATGGAACGCCAGGTCACCGGGGTTACATGACAAGTGCCTTTGAGCTATTTCCCTGGCCCTAAAAACTAGCTTAAAAGAAAAGAAAGGGGGAAAAAAAGAATAGTATTGGATGGACTTTGACTTAAATTCAGTGTCTTTTGATTCCCATCCCTCGAAACTTGGTTAATTGGTGAAATCTTTACGGGCCTCATTTTTCCCAGCTGAGGCTAAACTGTGTGATGTAGTGATGTAGGTTCACTGGGAGGACTATGTGAGGTAATGTCTACAGGGCATGGAACATTCTTGAAGATCACGGTGGGCAGATTCCATAAATGTGGTTCCCTCCCCTCCCACCTTCCCTAACTTTCTTCCTTATGTAGACTGTCTCACTAGGGTCACCCTTTGGTGAGATTACTCAGTCACCATTGCCAACCCTTCCTTTTGAATGTGAGGTACAAAAGATTCCCAGTAACTCAGTCATATGGGATTCCATTTCCTTACAAATAATAGATCAAATTAATTTTATCCAAGTACTCCCTCCTGATGAGGACAGATGATTTTGGAGTTGCGGGGGGGAGGGCTTTGGAATCTATAATATGAAGAAGCTATTTCATTGGTGGAATTTGGTTTTTTATTTATTTGGTGTACTTTTTTTTCTATTGGAGATTTTGAATGGACACTGTCAGAATCCATAACACCAAGGAAAGGTTGTGAAGTAGGACTGGGGGGAAGAACCCGTGATGTTGTACTTTGCATTCCCTGAGGGCTAGTGTTCTTTGGGTTGACATGGGATTATAACTAGTAAGCCAGTCAGCATCAGAGTGGAACCTACCCTTAAACTGGAAAGGTCATTCTGTCTGTTCAAAGAGATGCAAAGACGGAGGAAGCAGAGGAGGAGGTAGAGGGCAAAGTATGACCCTCACCATTACCAGCATCAGAGTCCCAGACATTCCCTGCTCTCCACTGCTCCATCTTCCTTCCTTATGATCAGTGTGTTATCTCGCAGCCCTGTGTGTGAGAGAGGCATGGTTTCAAGTTCTTCGCCTCTTGGTCCTGGGGCTTTGGTCCCTACCTGGTTACGGCAGGAAGCGATCTGGTACAGGGAAGTAGAAGGTTTGAAAGCTGTGGATGGGCTAGGCTGGTACCTCTGCTCCTGCAGCCCAGGGCAGAGCACCTGCCTTCCTCCTCCTGCTATGCACGGCACAGAAGAGACCTCCTCTTCAGCTGCAGGAACTCTACGGTTCAGGGTCTTACTCATCTTATCCCTGGCATCAGGGCACAAGGCAGATGCTTCGTTTCAAATGAAGGAATGAAGAGGAAGGAGCTCAGAACAGGGAGTCGGGAGCTGTGAACTGGAAACTCAGCTCACACATTAACTAAATATGACCTTGAGAACACCACTTAATCAGAGTAAGGAGGGCTTCTGTTCCCAGAAGTGAAAAGAGACCACTTGTCTAATAATGTCTGAGGTCTTTCTGGTCCCACTGCTCTGAGAACCTATGAGCTTCTCAGATTTTCCAGTTATTCACCAACTCTGCTAGCTGGTACCACATATTGTGGTGTTCTGGGTTTGGAGGTATGGGATTGTGGTAGAGTGCTTATCTAGCGTACTTACGGTCCAGGGTTCACCACCGGACACCACAAAATGAATAAAATGAACACTCTGACAAGTAAAAAAATATCTACTCTAGATAATATGTAGATATTCCTAACTTTCAGAAAATCAAAACAGAGAAGGATAAACAGTTAATAGCAAAGTGGTTATAACGTATATTTCACTTTTTGAAAATTCACAGCAGGGCTCGTAATTTTCAAACCTGAGCATCACCGTTCAGACTTAGACTTTTCATAGTGATGGACAGCTCTGTAATCTGTGCTGAGCAGTAGAGTAGTGGTTTGTCACACGTGACTTCTGAGCACATGCTCTGGGGCTGGTATCACCGAGCAACCGAAGCTTAGCTTGGGCTTCATTTTATTTGAAGTAATTTAAATTGCCGTAGTTGGCTGGATGGTACCTGTTGAGCAGTATAAGACATGTGCTCCATAAAGACAGCACCCCTCTCCTCTTCCTCTCTGTCTCTCCGTCTCTCTTTCTCTCTTCCTCTCTGTCTCTGTCTTTGTCCCCCACCCACCGCTAAAGTGACTGGTACGGGGACATACTTGAGAAATGCCACCTTTTGGCAGATGTTCAAAGTGCCCAGGGAGGGAAAAGTTCCATACTTGGTGTTCGCTGCCCTGAGGTAGGAATCGCTACGTGCTTCCTTATACTCACTGGCTAACAGACAACGACTGGAAATACACCCAGCCTTGCTGCCCTTCCTCAAGTGTGACACCCTAATTGTGTCCTGTGCTAGGCACCAGAAACCAAGAGGAATAAGGACTTCAGTGAGGAGTCAAAGAGTAACAGAGTGGATGAAGATAGGAAAATCCCTCTGAGGAGGAGCTAGTGAAGGAATTGTTTTGCTTGAGAGCCAGCTTTGAGTGTGTGAAGGGTAACAATACAAAGGCATCTGGTGACTTTTCTCTGTCCTTGGCTCTGCCAGAAGATGAGCCAGCCGTGCCATGCTGCTGCTCTGGGAGCTTAGCTCAGATGTGGAAGCTATGCAGGCACTCTGTCTGCCTTCCTGGGTCTCGTTACCTATACAGAGATTCTCACTCCTTTGGAACAAGTCTACTGAAGACAGGGGCACACATGACCTTTAGAGAACGGTCAGTGGCTCCAGCACTGAGCTCTGCCAGGCCGGGCCATGCAAGGCACGGCGGTAGCACTGGATACCGCCCATGGGCAGAGCACAGCTGTTGGTAAACCCGGCCAAGGGCATGCTCTGCTCAGAGCATTAGCTACAGAGGGTGGAAGAATTCCAGAGCTGGAAGCAGCCTTTAAATAAACCCCAAGTCCTTATTCTAAAAATGAAGAAACCGGGACTCAGAGAGCCAAGCCACCTAGTGAATGAGTTACAGGGCCGAGACCAGAACCTGGGTTTCCTGATTCCTAATCCATGTCTCTTTTCGTTTTGATCAGTATTAGAATAATAATGCATGGGCTGGAGAGATGGCTCAACGGTTAAGAGCACTGCCTGCTTTTCCAAAGGTCCTGAATTCAATTCCCAGCAACCACATGGTGACTCACAACCATCTGTAATGAGACCTGGTGTACATGCAAGCAGAACGCTGTACACATAATTAACAAATAAATCATTTATTTATTTATTGGTTTTTTTGGGACAGGGTTTCTTTGCAGCTTTGGAGCCTGTCGTGGAACTAACTCTTGTAGACCAGGATGACCTTGAACTCACAGAGATCTGCCTGCCTCTGCCTCCCGAGTGCTGGGATTAAAGGCTTGAGCCACCACTGCCTGGCCAAATAAATCTTTTTTTTAAAGAATTTTTTTTATTTACTTAACTTTATTTTTTATGTGCATTGGCGTGAAGGTGTCAGATCCCCTGAAACTTTTTATAGACAGTTGTTAGCTGCCATATGGGTGCTGGGACTTGAACCCGGATCCTCTGGAAGAGCAGTCAGTGCTCTTAACCACCAAGCCATCTCTCCAGCCCTCCAAATAAATCTTTTAAAAGGAAAAGAAAAGAAAAGAAAAGAAAAGAAAAATAATGCACAACTCTATTCTTGAGCGGATGCAGGCCTGGAAGATAGATTACTGCCTTCTTCTTGCTTAATGTCCAGAACACTGACTGAGTGACAGAGAAGCAGATAAAAGCAAACAATTAACAGAATATATTCATCACTTAATAAGAACACTAGTATCATGCCAAAGGTAGGTGCACAGGAAATGGGCTGAACACAATATGGGAGAACAAGAGATTACAGTTTCTTACTTTCTAATCTAATCAATGTGGTTAGAAGGAAACGTGAGACGCACAGGACGGGGACAATTCATATCCCTCAAGACAGAAGGTGCAGTCAGCTGGGCTGAGAGGTGCAGCGAATAATCCGGTGGTCTGAACGGAACACTCCACTTCTTCCCACTGGAGAATAGCAGCACAGGCAGATTACAGAGAGGATAGCCGAGGGAAACAGAGGCCGATAAGGAAAGTAGAGGGTGCTTTCCCCTGGGCGTGAGCCAGGCCTGTCAACATTTGCCCAGCCGGCGCTGCTGCTGGAAAGGGCTGTGCTCTCGGGGAAGAAAAGTCCGTAGAACAGCTTCGTAGAAGCCTCCCCCATCGTCCCGCCGACGATGTAGCAAGAAGCTACTGGAGCTTAGAAATAAAGTAAGGGCCAGAGTCCACGCCTGGTCAAGGAGGAATGAAAATGAAATCAAATGGAAAACGTTCCAGGCAGGCCTGATCTGGCTGGATCTATTTCTGATCTCTTGTTTGGGGGGGGGGGGGGGGGAGGAAGTCTAGCTTTGAAACAGACATTCCCAAAGCCAGAGGTTGGAGAGATTGCTCAGATGTTCTTAGAGAGATCCTGAGTTTAATTCTCAGCAACCGCATTGTGACTCACAACCATCTGTAATGAGACCTGGCGCCCTCTTCTGGCCTGCAAGCTTGCAAGCCGACTATTCACTGTATACTAAATAAATAAATAAATAAATAAATAAATAAATAAATAAATACACGCCAAACCAAAAACAAGCAAGCAAACAAACAAAAAACGGAATTACAGAGGTTTTGTGTTAGTCATTATCTTACAGAAGCTATGTGTGGTCTCAAGTGCCAAGCCCAATAGAGAGTTCTGGAAACTGCTTCCTCTCACTTCCTCTCCCTTGAGACCACACTCAAAGTTGCCCATCTTCATTGAGTTACTTGGTCCAACACTTTGTTCAGAGAATATAATATTTAGAGTAGGAAGAAGAATGGCAGCTGAGGGTCCCTACCAGGAGAAACTTGGTAAAAGGAATCCTGACTCCCTACCCACTAAGCACCTGCACCCTCTGGAGTCGAAGGGTAGCTTTTTACCTTGGACAGGTGAGATCTTCCAACTCTCACAGGGGCTTCACTTTCTCTCAGCTCTTTGCTATTTTCGCCTTCGGGTCCTGCGGCTCTTACAGCGGGGAGACGGGAGCCATGGTTCGCTGCAACAACGAAGCCAAGGATGTGAGCTCCATCATTGTTTTGTTCGGCTATCCCTTCAGGTGAGTAGGGCTTGGCTACCTAACCTCTCTAGGTTAGCAGGGCTTCCTTCCTCCTCTGCTCCTACCAACCTCTCCTCATTTCTTCCTGCTCACAGGACATGCAATTTAAAGACCATTTGCTGTGTGCCGTTCTAGATCAAAATAGAACAAGACCTGGCTCATTCTTTTAGCCATTTCAGACACTGACCAGAGTGAAACACTATATCATTGTTACAGTGTTCCAGTCCAAACTCCAGCAATGGCAGCTCACCACAGCTCAGAGAGAAACCAGCTGTTGGGGTGGGGAGCCGGGGGACACTATGGGTCTGGGCCAGTGACAACTCTCTCTGCCCCTCTTGCAGATTCCTCAGCGCCTTGAAGGAAGGAAGCTTGTTAGAGTTTAGATGTTAAACAATAGATGTGAAATGCTCACCCGATGTCACCCAAATACAAGGAGGTGCATTTTTTTTTTCGGTTTTTTGAGATAGCTTTGGAGCCTGTCCTGGAACTAGCTCTTGTAGACCAGGCTGGCCTTGAACTCACAGAAATCTGCCTGCCTCTGCCTCCCGTGCTGGGATTAAAGGTGTGCACCACCACTGCCTGGCAAGGAGGTACATCTTCACCAAGAAGTAGAAAAGGACACTCACCCCTGAGTATTTGGGAGCCTGAGGAGTGGGGAAATGACTGTTCAGAAGGGGGTGGAGGCAGAGCTCATCTTTTCCGGATATCTGAAACCATTTCAGCCTCCAGTTTAGACTAAGTATCTCTTCTACACAACAAGCTGTATTTCCCACTCTATTCTGTTCATTGTACCAAATCAGGGAGGGCTAAATCAAATCTGAGAATGGGAATTCAAACCTTAATGTGACCACCGTTTAATACGGGCTTGTGTGTTTCTAAGGGCAGAATGAATCTGATTTGTCTAGTGGTTTGACTATCAGAAATAGTTGGGCTCTCTATATATGTTAGTGACTTAAAGGCCCCTCAAGATATATAGAGATTCAGGATGACCATTTCTGGCCAGATGGATGGGTATGGTGTGGATACTGATGGAGCTTAGAAAGAATCTTAGATGAGGGCTGTAGCTTAGTGCTAAAGTCCTTGCCTAGCATGTGAAACCCCATGTTCAAACCCCAGTACTACCAGGGGAGAAATGAGTAGAATCTTGAGGTAGCTCCTGTCTTGACTGCAAGATTTCCTCAGTTCTTACCTACATGACTCCTTTCCCAGGGTGAGAGCCAACACAGGGGCCCTTCTTGGGCAGGGCGAGAGGGGCTTGCCCTGGCTCAGCATGGCTTCCATTGCCACCTGCAGGTTGCACCGGGTCCAGTATGAGATGCCCCTCTGTGACGAAGACTCCACCTCCAAAACCATGCACCTCATGGGAGACTTCTCTGCCCCCGCCGAGTTCTTTGTGACCCTTGGCATCTTTTCCTTCTTCTATACAATGGCTGCCCTGGTCCTCTACCTGCGCTTCCACAACCTCTACACAGAGAACAAACGCTTCCCCCTGGTGGTGAGTGAGTACAGCCCAGAGGATGGGACCAAGAAATGGAAGAGCTCTTTGTTAGAAGGCTGAAGTCAAGAGCCAGAGGGGAGGTCAAAAGTGATGTCTTCTCCGAGTCCTTGATACCTGTGTGTGGAATGGACCTCTGCCCTACCAACCTCGCTCGGTTTGTTTGCAGCCAGAGGAGGCAGGATCTAGAGCTAACCTAACTGGGTTCAAATCCTAGTGCTTGCTCGTAGTAGCTGTGTGACATTAGACAAGTTACTCAGCCTCTCTCCACATGAATTTCCTTGGCTCTAAAATAAAGGTGAAGCCATGGGCAAGTGTTTTAGGGGGATGAAATGAACATTCACGTATTACATCTAGCACGCAATTATTCTCAATGAGAGCTTTCTATTATTAGTAGTATTTCCTTCCTCTATATTTCAGACATTCAAGATGGGAAGTAGGCTTTTTAGAGACCTCAATTGTCTTCTGAATCTGCCTTCTTCGTTACTCATAGTTTGAATAGTGGTGTCCAAAGGGAAGTAGAGAGGAAAGAGTAGGGAATTTAAGTCACTTGGCTTGCAAGGAGGGAGGGTTATCAGCTGTTGCCTTGGCAGCTCCTCGCCTGACCTTAATTCTAAGGGCAGAGGCATGGCAGTCTGAATGGCAGCATTCCTTTGGTGGCATTAAATAGAGGCCTGTAGGATGGGAAGGGACATCTGTCTTGGGACCTCAGGATTCTAGTGTGACAAGAGGGTCATTCTGAGCATGTCTTTTTCCCTCCGCTCTTCCTAGGACTTCTGTGTGACTGTATCCTTCACCTTCTTCTGGCTGGTTGCCGCAGCTGCCTGGGGCAAAGGCTTGACTGATGTCAAAGGGGCCACGCGACCATCCAGTCTGACCGCAGCCATGTCCGTGTGTCATGGAGAGGATGCAGTGTGCAGTGCCGGCGCCACACCCTCGATGGGGCTAGCTAACATCTCTGTGGTGAGACCCGTGTCTGGGAAAGGCATGCTAGCCCAGCTGTCCCAGCTAGCTGGTTCTGAGAGGAATACAGAAGGTGTCCCCAGAGCCAACAGGCTGTGCAGCTAGACTAGTAACCCCTGCATCTGCTATTGGCCTGAGAAGATATTTTTGGATGAGGAGAATCTGAGTCACTCCTTTGCCACTCTTAGCTGCCCCAGAGGTTACCCCTTCTTGCCTGTTTGGCCACGTGTCTCGTAAGAGCATGTGCAGAGGGAGTTTAGGGCCATGATGGGGCTCAGAGCTGTGAGTGGACCAGTGTGAGAGAGAAACTGCCCCCTTGTCACTTAGTGGGTGTGGGGGGCAATGGTGGGTTCCGCTGGCAGGAGATCCAAGCTGTTACGGTGTTGAGAGACAGCCATGTAAGCAGGTAAACACCTACCCGCAGCACTGAGCTGCTAAAAATGCCCCTTGTCACCTCAGACATCCCATAACCCCCTCAGAAATTGTCCCAGACCTCCCCAAGGCCCACAGCTGAAATGTTTCACCACCAGTGCACCAGGGAGCCTTCCGAAACCACACACGTAGGTTTCTCTTCCAGTTTCTAATTGTAAACATTTTCACATACCCACCCAGCAAAACTGAATTTTTTTTTTTACAGGGATGGCCTACATAGTCACCACCTAAATGGTGACATTTCATTGTACCCGTTTTCTATGTATTTATCCATCTTTCCTTATCTACTATTTTTGTTTTGATTTTTGAGACAGGGTCTTGCTCTATAACCCGAGTTGTCCATGAACGCATATAGCCCAAGCTGCCTTTGAATTTATGATCCTCTTGCCTCAACTTTCTAAGTACCAGGATTACTGATTCGTGCCACTACACTCAGCTTTTCTTTTCATTTGTGTTTCAAGATGCTCTCTGTTGGGTGACTCAGACTGGTCCGAATTCACAATCTTCCCTCCTGAATTGCCTAAGTTCTGGGGTTGCACAGGTGTAAGCCACCATGTATGGATTATTGATCTTATTATTACTATTTTGGGAAAGAGTCTTACTATACAGCCGCGGCTGGCCCAGAACTCGCTATGTAGAACAGATGGGTCTCCAACTAATAGGGATCCACATACCTCTGCCTCCCAAGTACTAGGACTAAAGGTGTGTGCCACCATGGCTAACTCGACCCATGTTTGACAATGCTTTTCAAAGTGAATTGCAAACATCAGTTCTTTTGTCCCTAACTACTCTTTTGTTATGTTTTTGTTTTTGTGTTTTGAGACAGGGTCTCTCAGTGTAGCATTGGCTGTCCTGGTATTGTCTTATACCAGGTTGGCCTCAAAATCACAGAGACCCACCCGTCTCTACCTCTGGAGTACTGGGATTAAAGGCGTGCTATGTTGTCAGTTTTTCAAAACATTTAAAATATTTGAATAGATCTGGTGTGGTGGCACACACCTGTAGTACCAACAGCCTGTCAGGCAGAGGCAGGAGGCTTCCAGGTTCTAGAACAGGCTGGGTACATAGAGAAAGCAAACAGCAACAGCAAGAACAACAGATGTTTGAACAAAGCCTTCTCCGAGTCTCTAGCCCTAGAGGAGTACCTTGGACAGCTCCAGGCTCGCTCACCTCAAGCAGGCTGCCACGTGTTCCTTGATTTACTTAGCATTCCTAGGGCCAGATTCAGCTAGGACCAAGCTACACTGCGCATGAGCGCTCTGGGTACCGTTTTGCCGCTTTCGCTGGAGAATGGCCTTTTTTTTTTTTTTTTTTTTTTTTTTTTTTTTGGTTTTTCGAGACAGGGTTTCTCTGTGGCTTTGGAGCCTGTCCTGGAACTAGCTCTGTAGACCAGGCTGGTCTCGAACTCACAGAGATCCGCCTGTCTCTGCCTCCCGAGGGCTGGGATTAAAGGCGCGTGCTACCTTCGCCCCGCACGAGAATGGCCTTGAACCCTGCCTCTACACCTGGTTCTCTGTGCTCTTCCTATTCCCATTTCTCCTGCGGCTCCTCCTTGACTGTTCTCACAAACGCTCCTGATTTCTTTTGTAGCTCTTCGGCTTTATCAACTTCTTCCTGTGGGCTGGAAACTGTTGGTTTGTGTTCAAAGAGACACCGTGGTACGGACAGGGCCAGGACCAGGGCCAGGGCCCCAGCCAGGAGAGTGCCGCAGAACAGGGGGCAGTGGAGAAGCAGTAAGCAGCTGGCTACTCCCGAACTGGACAGCACCTCTTCATCTCCTCCGGCTTCCACAGGACCTTCCTCCTCCTCCAACTCCCTTCCCCCGTCCTTCTGGGCTTTGAGATTTGAGACAATGGATGGGTAGGTAGGCATCAGCTATTGGTTACCTGGGCAGCCCTCCACTGGCTCCCTCATCCCACATCCTGCTGGAGCTGCACATGGCAGGAACTCGGTACTTGTCTACCTGCCTGGGCTCAGGTATCCTACTGGGCTTTAGTTTGTGCCCTCAAGCCTCCGAGAGAGAGCCTGTGCTTGCTGCAGGTGAGGGCAAGAAACTAGAGTCTTGATACTGGTCTCTAAAAGCTGCTCTCTGTTATCCTTTGTCCAGTCTCAGTGCAGTGAGGAGGGGGGAAGTCAACTGGCAGCCTTGCCCTGATTCCTGTCTGGAGAGTCCAGCAGTGGTTTGATGATGCTCCAATGCTGTCATCTAGTCTCTGTATCTTATCTCTAGCCCTGCCCCACCAGTCCCATGTGCTCCCCAGTCTCCTCTCTGACCTCTCTTTGTCCATAGCTCCCACCATGTGTGAAACAGGGAGACCCATTACCCTATCCAAGGGCCCTCTAAGGGTCCACATGATGCCTTGACTCAATGGGAGCAGACAGAGTTGCCCTTGCACCGCAGCTTCGAGGAAGAAAGCCAGGGAAGTTGCTGACGGAATACATTTTCTGTCCTCTCTGTTCTCCCTCAGCTGGAACACTGTCATCAGCTCCCCAGACTCCACTTACTCATGGAACCCCTAACTTCCTCATCCTTTGTGGGCTTGGTTTTGTCTCACCCTTAGGAAACAAGATGAGAAGGCTAGGAATATTTCCACTTCCTTCTCCCACCCCACCTGTCAGTCCATCCCCCTTCCCTAACCTTTTGGAGATAAGGCATTTAAGATCCTTTTCTTTTGTGGCAAGTCTGTCTAGGCCTTCGTTTCATTCCTGTGGGCTGTGGGCGGGCCGAAAGGACCACCGTGAGGCTGAGGTGCCCAGCAGTCCCAGGACATGGATAGATAGGCTTGCTTGTCCCTTACTGTCTGCTCATCTTCTCAAACCAGCACCTTTTCTAGGCCTTTTATACCTCTCCTTCCTCACCTTTGCACAGAGGTGTTCTCTCTCCTCATCTCTCGAAGTCCTCCCTCACTTCCATATGGTAGTGGACTCTACCCCTTCCCCAGTCCCGGGCAGCCCGATGCTATTGGTGCTTCTTCACTTCGGGACCCAGTTCCATATTTGTCTTTGGTGTGTCTCCCTTTCCTGACACTCCCATCCCTCCTCAGGCCCCAAGGTCTGAGGGTACCAATTGAAGAAATACCATCTGCCCCCTACCCAGGTCAAAACCCCTTGGTCTACCCTGGCAGTAGGGCTGCTCAGGGAAAGATGAAGAAGGAAGAATCCAGCCATTTACCAATTTAGTGCCAATTGATCCACCTAGTATACTAAAAATGAATGTGTTCTGCGCTAACCTGTTCTCAAGACAGGGTCAACCCTCTCCAACCTCCTCACCTTCCCCAATGCTACCCACATCAGGCTGTGTATTACTTGGGTCCCTAGGGCTTAGAACCTTAAACTTTGGGCCATCCATTTCTTCTTTGGGTTATAATCCCCCACTTGATGGGGGAGAGAGGTAATGATATTTACACATATCTAGATGTTTCTAAGCCTTTCAGTAAAAGAATTTTGAATTTTTGTCTTTGGTTTTAGATTTTACGGAAAGAGTTTAAGGAGGGAAAAAGTTGATGCGGGTGAGAATGTTCCTAAATCTTAAACTCTCTATCCTAAGTTGTTCCCGTGGTTAACTAAGGACAAGGGGGACAGTTTTGCCTATAGCTCTAGAGATACAAAGAACAAAGGGGTGACCTTTATTTTTCTTCAAGCAAGTCCCTGTGGGGATGCGTGAGCAGCTTCTACTCAAACTGTGTTTGGGTTCTGTGTCTATATTTATAATTTATTTGAAATGTGATAGATAAAGTGTCCTCAATGGGGCCTTAGGTTAGCAACTGGCCTATCAGCTGCTCTAGAACGGGAGCTGTCCACGCCCAGTGAGCCCTCTCAGCCCAGAGTTCTCTTTAGGGCTCAGAAGGCTCTTCCTCACCAAGAGCCTGGCTGGTTCTTGGCCACCCTAAGAGGGAAGACCAGTTCAACTTACTACCTCTAGGGGGCAGAACGGGGGTAAGTGCCAAGGGTAAGGCTGTCCTCACAGGACTCACGTCCTCTTCAACCAGAGCTGGCATCTCCTCTTTGCCTAGTCAGGCCTGAAGTAGGAGAGGGTGTCTGGTTTCTCTAGCTGTTGCAGGGCACTTGCCCTTTGCCCTGGTAGACTCTGACCATGTGGAGGTGCCCAGCCAGGCCCTTTCTTAGACATGAGTTCCCTTCAACATCTTGACCATGGGTCTCCTAATGCTGCGACTGCAGATCAAGTATGGGGGGGAGAATGTTGCATGTTGTTTTCTGGTGCTTGTTATTACACATTTGAATAAACAGTCCTGCGAACATTTGCCACTAAGAAGCCAAGACAGGAGGCTCTCTGGGAATATCTTTCCTGTCCTCTCTCCTCGTTCTGTGTTCTTGGGCGAGTATCAGCATCTCTACCAAGACATCACGCGACTCTTCTCTACTCCGCACCCCAGGCGATAGTCTGCTGGCTGAACAATTGTTCTTGGCAAGGCCCAGTCTGGTGACATCGACTCTTTTGGTGGCACCCAATTAGTCCAAAGAAACTGAGACTCATTAGCAAATTTGGATCAAACTCAAAAGGCAAAAGATAGTGGCTTCCACAGTGCCGTCTCCATTTGCTCTCCTACCATCTGTGACCCAAAGGAGGAGTCGGGGGCCATATGCTCCCCTCTCTACTATGAGGTTCACACGGCACAAGCTCGCACCTCCATCTCCCTCAGATAGACAGCCGTGTGCTACATTTACATTCCCTAGAGAAATGTGCTTGGACGCAGTTTTACATTTAATCTCATCAGATCCCTGGATCTCTGAAGGATCACCTATGGGTGAGCCTTTGCTTTACAACTTCTGCCCTCAGATATTATTCTTTATAGAGTTAGCTGTTCTTCTACGGAAAGCAGAAAGTCTGTGGTCTTAAAGTCACAGACCTGGACTTATTTGCTTCCAAACTTGCAAAATAAGTCAAAGAAATTTTAGGCAAAGGGATGCAATATGGCGTGAGGTATTGAAGGAAAAAGAGGATTAATATTTTATTTCCAATGAGAATGGGGAGGGATGTGGAGGCAGACTTTTGTCTTATGGGAGGGAAGAAATATTGTCAGCTGAGAAGGTGGGTGATTAAAGTACTCTATGGGTCTTAGAAGGAAAAAAAAGACATGATGAAAAACCTCCCTATGCCAAGGCTTCAGTAACAGCTTTTCCAGCGGTGAAAATATTCATTAGAAAAAGAAGCCGAAATGATGGATGGAATCAGGGTCCAGCCAGGATTTGGGAAGAGGTGATGCAGGTTATCGATCGGAGTTCCCAGGAGGAGAGAGATGGATCAGCAAAGACACTGCAAACACCAGAAGCCTCGGAGCCACCCCAGTTCCGGGGCTGGTTCTGGCTCCAAGATAGCCTTCTGTCATACTGACAGGTGATCTTGGCGAGCTCAGCCAGGTCCTCCCAAACCCAGACAACAGCATTCCAACCCTCCGTTCTGCATCAAGTCAGCGTGGGTTTCCCACAGAGGAACAGCACAGGAGCTGGTGCCCTCCCCCTACTCCAACCCCTGTGTCCTTCAGCACGTCCTGCAGACTCCCTCCCCTTGCCCTTCCGATTCACTGAGCCCACCTCCCTGCACCTACCCCATTCGATCTACAGGGGAGCAGAGTCGCTTCGTGGCCGCTAGCCCAGGAAGGGGCGCCAGCCAGCTGGCGGATGCACGGCTTTAGAGGGGTATCTCGGGCAGAGAGAGGTTTGGGGTGTGCGTAGTAAGCTTGGGAGAGTGAACTGGTGGCGCAAAGAACGTGTACAGAGGGGTTGGAAGAGGGTATCCCGAGGTTCTGATCTCTCCATCCCCGCGCGTGCGATTGTGCTTTTTGGAAGGGATCCCTCGGCTAGCTCCGTAGGCATCACCACCCCTCCGCAACTACACTTCCCAGAAAGCTATGCGGGAGTGAGGAGGTGGTGGCAGGAGACCCGAACTGCGCTTGCGCAAAGAGTGAACTGGCAAGGTAGGGGGAGAGGGAGGCGTGCCCCCGGTCGGGGGAGGGTGGGGGAGGGGGCCGCGCGGCGGCGGCGCCGGGGCGGGCGCGCGTCCGCGGCGGTGATGGCGGTGCGTGAACGCGCGGTGGCAGCAATGGCCGCTCTGGAGCGGCGAGTGCCGAGTCTCGATGACTTCGCGGGACAGAGCTGGAGCTCGTGGGTGGAACGGGCCGACCTGCATGCGGCAGATGGTGAGTGCAGCCACACTAGAGTCCGGGGACCCCATCACTACCTCCCCTCCCCCCTTTAGGGCCCCCTCCAGCTGAGGGGAGCCGCCGACTGGAGCCGCCGTCCGGCTCCCCGGCCCCCCAAACAAAGGACCCGCCGGGTCCTAGTGCCCGCCTTCTCAGACACCTTCGCGCCTCCGGGTCCTAGCGCCGGTTCATCGCTTGCTGCCCACCCTGCCCACCTCTATCTCTGCGGGTGCACAGTACCTGCCCCCACTTTACTTGCCTTTATCTTTCGTCTTGTGCGCTGGCCTCCAGCTCCCATCCGTCCTGCACCTGCTTTGGCTCTATCCATCTGCAACAGTCCTCTCCACGTGTTTCCCACGCACCCCACTTCTGTGCCCCCCCCTCCCCACCCCCTTGATCCTTAGTCTTTTGCCCCGCACCTTAGCTTTTTACCACGTTTCCCAGCCTGGTGCAGTATTTGTGAGACCCCGCCCCCCCCCCCGCTTTAGTCCATCCATCCTCCATCCATCCATCCATCCATCCATCCATCATCCTCCCTACCTCCCTCCAGTTCATCCATCCATGCCTTCAAGCCTCCATCCTTTCCTGGGCCTCTTGCCCTGCCCCTTGGCTCTCTCCCTTAACCCCTATTTTCTGTAGGCCCTTTGAGTGCCTTTGGTGAGCAGGCCTGCAGCCCCTTCTGATCTTTGTCTCCTGAGCCCCAGGGAGCACCTGGCCTCGTGGCCTTTGGGGTGACAACAAGCATCACACCCCTGAAGAAGTTTGCAAGTGAGAAGAGGTGGAGGAGGAGATGGCTGTAATGACACTTGTTCTCTTTTGAGACAACTGACTTCCAGCTCTGTTCCCTCATTCTCCACACTTGGATTTAAGGGACTTAGAGGAGTAGGAGCTGCCCTTGTCTTTTGCATGCCTAACCCACTACCACTCGTGTCTGGGTGTTACTATTGCCAATAACCATCTCATCCCAGAAAGGGGCAACTCCTTAGTGAGCATTAGAGAACCAACCTAGAAGGGAGTCCAGGCCACCCTTGGACAGCCCCATGCTGAGTGGGCTAAGATGGGGCCCTTGTCAGGGTCTAGGTGCACTGAGAACCGGAAGTGGAGTCAAACGGATTTGGTGACTCACAATTGATCCCCCCCCCTCCAAGGGACAGGGAGGGGGCTTAGAGGAGGGGGGGTGAGGAGTGAGGTAGGGGGATGGGGAAAGAGCTGCTTTGCACAGCTAAGATGTTTTTGTCATTAACCCAGAAACTGAGGTACAAGGGCAACCCCTGGACAAAGCCCCCCTAAGAAGGGGAGGGGCTTGCGTAGCTGATCAAGGAGACTTTGAAGATGCCAAAGGGTCCAAAGGCAGCAGTTTCTCTACTCTATGGCCATCCTATCAGTGCAGGACCTGAGAAGCTGAGTGTAACTTTGATGATACTATGGTAACTTGGGTGGAGCAAACTGAGTTTATGGGGGTGGGGATCTGGGAGGGTACTTGTCTGGGATGCCACAGAGTAGCAGAAAGGACCCATGTAAGCAGTCTCAGAAAGGGACTCAGGGACGTGTAGAAAAATCTTAGAACCATTTCCCTTTTAAATGGGGAAGCAAGACCCAGAAAAGAGACATTTTACCCAGAGTTACCCACCTAGTCAGCAGTGGAGCCCTGTACCGTACCTGGGAGTGAAGGGTCTTTATCCTTCTTAATGGGGTCGTCTCATCTCAGAGGGGCACATGAAGGAAAAATGGGCACTTGTGAATGACCCATTGACAGTTTCTCCAGGAACTCTGAGTGCTTGTCAGGGAGTGTGGGCTTCATACCACTGGGCTACAGGCTCTGCTGGGTGCTGGGAAGGGAATGGGCCTTCTGAGCTGTGCTTCTCCTCCAGGGGCTGAGCTGGAGGAGAGTAGCAAAAACATGAAGAAGTTGGACGCCATGACCCTCATTAAAGAAGGTACGAGTCAACACACATCGGATTGGGACTCGGGGAAACTGGGCCACCTTTTCCCTTTCACTGGGGGAGGTAGCTTGAAGCAGCAAGACTGCCGGGGAAGCCTTATTTGGATAGGTCTGAGTCGGCCAGTCAGTTGTCCCCGCTCCAGTGACCTGTTGTTGGAGACCTCCCCGCTCCAGTGACCTGTTGTTGGAGACCCTAATCATAGGTGGTTGGTGACCACGTACATGAAGTCCCATGCATCTGGGGTCTGGTTAGATGGGCCTGCGGAAGCTGGGAGCATCCAGCAGAAAAGCCTGTCGTGTGTCAGCAGGAAGGCATGAGTGCCTTCCGAGCGGTGGGGTGAGCGTGCTCTTTGATCTGGAGAAATCCTGAGTCCTTAACCCCAGTGATCAAGGCTTCTGTCACTGCAGACATGTCCATCTTCGGGCACTGCCCTGCCCATGACGACTTCTATTTGGTTGTGTGTAACCACTGCAGCCAGGTGGTGAAGCCTCAAGCCTTCCAGAAGCATTGCGGTGAGGGGCGCTCCAGGGAGGTGATGAGGGGACAGGAAGGTGGCACAGGGAACTCTTAGGACAGTGTCAGTTGGGAGGCCATGTGGGGTAAAAAAAAGTGGTGCTGGGGGCGGCTTGAGGGTTGTAGGTGTCGGGATTATTCTTTGGATAAGCTTGTACCGTCCAGTAGAATTCAAAGGTTCAAGAAGTTTGTTCTAGAAGTTTGAGTCTTGAAGGCTCATTTTTGAATGGGAAGGAGACAGATGCACAGCCCAAGCTCTAGCAGTTTGGGCTCTGTAAAAGAATTGGTGGACTGATTAGGACATCAGGGGAGGAGGCAGTCAATACCACTCACTTCAGTTGCTCTCTCCACCTCCTGGTGACAGAAAGAAGACATGGGCCCCTCAGCAAGCTTTATGCCCGGGCCCCACCCCCACCTCCAGCCCCTGCCAGCTCTCAGAAATGCCATGTAGTGAATGGGCAGGGCCCAGCTTGTAGAGCCCCAGGTTCTACCAAAACCTCCTCCAGGGAGAAGGGCCAGGGGTCCCGGAGCCGTGGCCATCAGCCTCCTGAGAAGACCCAGAAGGACAACCTCTGGTAAGAGGCTAGAAACCCCCAGAGACTAGCCCTGACCCTGATCCTGACCCAGGGAAGGGTTGACACTTAGCCCTGGGTTGCAGGATACTGCTCATAGCAAGAAATAGCTAACCCAACTGCAGTTCCTTTCCATATATTCCAGGGAACATGGGCTCCCCATTTTTCCACGCCTCTCTTGGAGCCCACCCAAGTTCCAGAGCTAGGGAGGAGATGGCTCTGGGCTAGAGTCCAGACCCCAGTCCCAGCCTCCCCACCTCCCAGCCCATACCCTCTCTCCACGTGTAGCCTTTTCGTGCCTGTGGTGAATCTGGAGAAGATGTCCAGTCTCCCGAAGCCTGATGGACAAGGAGTCAGGGTGGCTCCACCCTCTGCTTTCCTCAGTCAGCCAGGAGGCCTCCCCAAGGACTCCCCTGGAAAAGTCCCCACGGCCCCCTCTCCTAAAGATCCTCCTGGCAGAGAGAACATCGAGTTAATCCCTGGTGAGGGCTCCAATCACCGGGCCGAAGGCAGCCCCCCGGAGAAGGAGCCCAGTGGAGCCAGGCTGCCTCCTAAAACCCACCGAAAGATGGCTCGTGAGTAGTTATAGACATGAACTCAGGCGGAGTGGAGACTTCACTGGGCTTCTTTGTTCTTGGGCCAGAAAGGTTTGAGGTCAGGAAGGAGTGGACCTGGCTAGGTCTGGCCATTACAGCTTGCAGGGTACAGAAACCCCATTGCCTCCTGCCCTGCTTGTTCCCAGGAGGCTTTGCTGCTCCAGGTGTCTGAGCTAGCCTGAGAGGCCCTGTGCCCAAGTCAGCAAAGTCATTCGTTCTCACCTTGGGCTGTTGACCATTCTCTCCTTCCTCACATCCCATAGCTGGTTTTCCTGGCATCTCAGATGCCTGTGGCTGCTTTTGCTTCTTGGTATGGGCTGCCCTGCTTTGGGCTGCTAGTCTTCTAAGAGTGCCTGGGCCAGGGATGGGGCTGAGGTAGTTTATACCCAGCAGGTAGCAAGACCTGAGGGTGAGGCTCTTCGACCTTAGTCCTGCTGTTTCTTGGGCCCTTTGCAGGAAGTAACCAGATTCTTCCTTGGACTGGAAAAAAAAAAGGACCTGAGATTCATTGGAACCTCTTTCCCCACAGGTAAAGAGTTTGACCTCAACAGGCAGTGTGGGGTCATAAATCCAGAGACCAAGAAGATCTGTACGCGACTGTTGACCTGCAAGGTAACCCCATCCCTCTGCATGGTGATGGGGGAGTCAGCATGACACGGAATCTTGGAAAGGAGCATTTAGAGGTTATTAGAAACTCAGTTCAAGGAATGGTGCTAGGCATACACCAGGGAAGGGGATAAGAGGCTACCCATGGTGTACACAAGGTAGGCTCAGTGGATAGGGAGTACCTTCAGATCTCCTTACCCATCTGAGAGTTTCGGCCCCATGAGAGAGTAAAATGGACACACAAACACCCCACCCATAACACGCACACTCTCTCTGGGTCAAAGGCTGATACCCCTCAGCCCTGCTAAGATTACACCTCCCTACCGCTCACTCTGCCCTGTTCTAGATCCACTCAGTGCACCAACGCAGGGAGGTCCCAGGCAGGACCAAGGACTTTGATGTGCTAGTGGCTGAACTGAAAGCCAACTCTCGCAAAGGAGAATCTCCCAAGGAAAAGAGCCCAGGACGAAAAGAACCGACTCTCGAGCGCCCCTCCCAGGAGCTTCCCTCCGCCATCCAGGGTGCAGCGGTAGCAGCTGCCCCCATCAGCACCTCTGCTCGTTCTAAGCAGGCCTATCCATACTGTGCACTTCCCAGGTATGTACAGAGTCTTTACCATACCTCGCTGGGGGGTACTCAGTCCCTAAGGTGTCAGGGAGCCCTGGAGATAGACCCAGGGTGTTCTGGAGGTGTGCTCACTTCCCTTAAGCATGGGAAGGTAACTAGAACCCTACCAGTGGTGTGAGGCAGGTGACTGCCCTTCTGCCCAAGCACACTGCAGCACTCCAGCCTCTGTGAGGTATGCCAGATACAATACCCAGGATATGAACTCTTTTTTTTCAGTTACTCCTATGGGTTAGCACTTGTCATCAGGGAGCTGAATGGGCCAGGGCCCTGGGTAAAGCAGTGCTACTGGGTAGTCATCCACTGGCCCCCTTGTGTGCAGAGCCTGCTTTATGGAAGGAGCCTCAAACGCACCTCCATCTGCAGCAGGAGGGGTAGACATGGAGCATAGGCCGGGTTCCTAGACAGGCTCACGGGAGAGCGTGATAAAGAGGAGGGTTGAGGGAGTTGACTAGGCTGAGCGGTGCTGGGTGTAGTTACACCGGGAAGATTTTGCTGAGGAAGCAGGTCTGAAGCAGATTTTCTCCCTGAAGAGGCAAGGCCAAGGAAGAGGCTGGGGAGAGAATCCCTTGGAAGCTGTGGCCCTTGGTTCTGTCTCTCACTTAGTGATCTAATTTGTACTTTCGCGTCCCTTCCCAAGCCCTTCCTCTTCCCCTGAGTGCCCTGACTGTTTGAGCGTGGATCAGTGAGTGTCTGATCCTGCATCATTCACATGATCCTTGTGTCCCTTTGGCCCTTCCAGGTCCCAGGCCTCCTCTGAGAGTGAGGTGGATGATGAAGGTCCCTGTGGTGGTGATGGGGATCCAGGCCTGTTCCCTTTCCCTCTGCCCCGGGGTGGGGCCCAGGCCTCCAGCGAGGAGAGTGAGGAGGAAGGGACATCTGATGACCTCCACCTTTCCCCTGACTGCCATTATGCAACCCGGCCCCCTAGGCCACAGGCGGTAAGGACACAGGACAGGGAGCTGGGATGGAGGGTGGCTAAGTCTCGTAGGCAGATGCCTTCTTGTATCTCAGGTTCTACCAACCATGTTCTTTCCTCTGCCTCCAGTTTTGCACCTTTGGGAGCCGGCTGGTGAGCCCAGGATGCTACGTGTTTAGCCGCCGGCTAGACCGGTTCTGCTCGGCACTCAGCTCCATGCTGGAACGGCATCTCAGCTCACACATGTGGAAGTGAGTTTCATGGACTCAGAACTTAATTTCTCAGGCTTGAGTATCTATCCTTGGGCTTCAGAAGCCCCAGTCTGCTGTGCATTGGCTGATTGCTAAGAACCCAAATTGGGTGTGGCATGACTGGGTGAGACTTGGTAGCCTGGAGGAGGGCGTGGGTGGGTGGTCGGGGTCAATCTAGAGTCTTACCCATCACTTCCAGTACCTTTTAGGTAATGTAGCATGGGGAAATGCTCAAACTAAGACCAAAAATGAGATTGTTAATGGGTCAGCCTGTTAGTTCATATGCCTTGTACTGATAGGTCATTCCTTCTCTTGTGCCTTCCTCGGCTCTTAGTTCCAGTGTTTCCCAGCAGGGGGCAGCAGCCTTGGGGCTTTGCTGGCCATCTGAAGGTGCAGAGACTGGTGTACTTTAGGGAGGCCCCGGAGTTTGCTCAGTATCACAACGAAGCTCTCTCTTTGCTGCAGGAAGATCCCACCAGCGGCTGAACCTCCATCCCATCTTGTCAGTCCCTCCTTAGCTGATCCCCTGAGTCCATCCTCTATGGGCAGCTGCCCCCGACTCCCAGGCCCATCCCCCCGACCTGCCTGCCCAGCCTCCATACCCCCCATGAAGGACAGCCTTGTCCCTAACTACCCTGCAGGCTCCCCCAGTGTAGCAGCTGCCTGCAGCCAGGCAGAGTGCATGGGCGGTAGCCAGGCTATTACCTCACCACTGCCTGCCAATACTCCATCTCCGTCCTTCAGCAAGCTGCCACCTTCCAAGGCCAGCAAGTCGTCCAAAAGCAAGGAAGGGGTGGAGATGGAGGCCCCTTCTCGAAAGCGGAAGTTATCCCCTGGCCCTACCACTTTCAAACGGACCTGCATCCTGGAGCCTGCTGGAAAAGGCAAACCCTCTGGCTGTCGGGGTCTCTCAGCCAAGACTAAAACAACCCTGAGCATGGGGCTTAATGGAACAGTGGGGCCAAGAGTGAAAAGAGCAGGTCCCCTGGACTGTCGGGGTTCCCCTCACTCATCCCCCATACCAGTCAAGGCTTCTCAAATAGAGAACCGGGGAGCAGCTGGACACCCAGCTAAGGTCCTGCCAACCAATTGCCTCTCCGAGGAGGAGGTAGCCAAGAAGCGGAAAAACCTGGCCACTTACTGCCGGCCAGTCAAGGCCAAGCACTGTCAGGCGGGTGTCCCTCCTGATGGGACCTGCTCTGTTCGTCGTAAGAAACCAGGTCCAGCCCTGCCCTTTGAGGAGAAGTGCTCTACACTGAAGGTACCAGTCCAGCTTCCTGAAGGACATGGGCAGAGAGGGGTCAGGAGGGCTGAGGCTGGGGAACACAGTAGGTACGTGACGTGGAGAGGGTGCTAAGGAGACCACTCCAGAAAAGGGAATAAAGGGGAAACTGAGAGAACTCCTGGGCCATCTACACTAGGGAAAGGTTGGTTAGCTGTTTCCAAGGTGACCCCAGCTTCTGCCTCTGCCCAGCCTCCTCCTTTGAGCTTAGGACATGCTGTCCCATCCCACCTTTACTTGTGCTTTAGTCTAAGGACCATTTCTTCTTGAGCTGTCTGTGGTCCTCCCTCCAGGACTTGGAGCGACTAAAGGGGAAGGGAGTCTGGGTCCCAGCATCCTGAGTAGCTGATGAGCGGGCTGCTGTAGTTTGGTTCTTCCTCTGGCATTAGGACATCAGAAAGCAAGTACTCTATTTAAGGTCCACAGAGTCACTTCGGATTATAGTAGATTCTCCAGGTTTCTAGTAAAGCTTGTAGTTAGGTTTATTTACCTTTTCTGTTGGAGGGTGCTTTCATCTATCCCTGTGATCTCTGTAAGGAGGGATTCCTGGGAGGTGAGACGGGATCATAGGCTCCTGATTGAGGCATGGATTAGGCGCATGCTCACTGTCCTGGCACCTATGAGGGAAATCTGATGGTTGGTAAAGGACCTGCCTCTGTGTGTACAGGTGTGTGTATGTGTGTTCTCCAGGCTCACTACCCAGTCTGCCTCTTTTAGGCTGGCATTCTTTTTCTCCTTGCTTAGTCGTGTTTATCAGGCCAGCAGAAGGAATTCAAGGGTTAGCCCAGATGTTCACAGGGAAGGATACTAGGTAGGCCCCTACCCTGACCCTGTCTCTTACCTCTTGTCTTCCTGCAGTCAAAAGCCCATTAACGAGAAAGTGCCTGCCCACTGCAACGGAGCCGCCAGCACCTCCTCCCCTCCAGATCCGGGCCCCAGGCTGCTGCCGCTTTTTATAACTTTATATTATTTTTTTTAAGAAAAAAAAAACTCTTTAAAATACCTCAAGACTGTCTCCCTGTTCTGTTGCTGCTAAGAAAATATAAAAACAGAAACATAGAAAAGGATGAAAAATGATGTAGCTGAATGAGTGTCTTTACTCTCCCCAGCCCTGTCCCGAGAGGCTGAGACGATGAGCAGTACACACTCATGCACACACACACAGGGCACACAACCTGGAGCTGGTGTCAGGAGGCATCTCCTTCCAGAGAGGATGAGAAGGCGTATGGCCCTGAATGAGCAAGGCGTCCCAGAGAGACAACTCCGGCTCCTCTGGGAAAGGAAACAAGGAAGGGAGGGAAGTTACACTTTTGACTCTGCCCTGGAGTTTTTGTCCTGAGGATTTGTGGGAGTTAGTTTACGACCCTTTTCTGATTCTCTTGCAGTTCGGTTTCCATCCCTCTACAGATTATTTCCTCGGTCTCTTCGGCTGTTCTTGCCCTTCCCACTTCTAAACTCAGCCTTAGTTTGTCGACCATGTTGAGGTTGAACTTGGTGATAACTGCTCTAGAAGTCCTGGCCCCCTTTTTTTTTAAAAATTTCTTTAACTATGTGTGTGTGGGTATGTGCATGTGATGTCTGTAGAGGCCAGAAGTGTGGGATCCCCCAAGCTAGTTCCAGTAAGCTGTGAACCCCGGGACGTGTTCTTAACCACTGAGCCATCTCCCCAGCCCCTGCCTCCTGAAGAATGGTATAAAGCTTCTCTCGGATAGGCTGGGCCATACCTTTTTGGAGGTAATAGTGTTACAGAAGTTGAGGTTGTGGGGGGGCCCTGGTTCCTCTGGATCACCTCGCTCCTCAAGGCTGCATAGCTGGTGTGGAGGTGACAAAAACTGGAAGTGCCTCGGGTCTTTGGAATATCTTACGGGGGACAACTACTCCTGTAAATAGGGATGCGACTCCGTATTTCGGTTCTCATTTTTTAATTCACCAGGTTTGGGTCACTATGTTTTGGCTTTTTCTTTTCGTTTATGTTTGGGCAGGGAGGAATCTCGTACCTGAACAAGCTAGAAAAGTCTACAGAGTGAGCAGCCAGGGGAATCCAGTCCTTCTGGAAAGCTGCTCAAAACACTGGGTCACGCTCTTGGGTCAGCAAACCAAGTGTGTGATTTGGAGTTTCGCTGATCAGTTGCTACGGATGAGATACCCTTGTAGATACAAAAGTAGAAATGAAGGTGGGTTGGGAGCTCGGTTAGGTCAATGGAGGTTTCCGGGAGCCGCCCTTTGGGGCCCGAAGCGCTTCCCCCCCAGTCTGCAGAGGGCGCTGTGGGCGCCTCCGCCACACGGCCCCGAAGCCTCCCCGGGGAGGAGCCTCTCCTGTAGCCGCCGCCGCCTCCGCGATCGCAAACCCGGAAGAAGCCTCTGTTTGCTGGACTGTACCGGCCGGCTTGGCATTGCCATGCAGCTCGAGGAGGTAGGTCTGGTTCCCGCTCCAGCGAGGGAGCCGAGACTGACCCGCTGGCTGCGGAGAGGCAGTGGGATCTTGGCGCACCTGATAGCTTTGGGCTTCACCATCTTTCTGACTGTGCTGTCCCGGCCAGGAACCAGTGAGTGTGCGGGGAGGGGCGGGGCTATGAGAGGGGGCGGAGCCTAGGGGCTGGAGGGGCTGCTTTGGGCACGCTCGGATACGAGAAACCTAGACCCTCAGCTGAGGAGGGGCGGGTCGAGGAGTGGTTGTAAAGGCGTAGTGGGTGGGTCCCCGGAAATCCTGGGAGGGTGGGACTTGAAAAGACAGAACTGACACTTCCTTAGAATGAGGTCCCTTATGGAAAGGTGCGGGGAGGGTCTCCGGCAGACTAAGGTCTACTCTAGGACTGGGCTGGCAGCAAATGCAGAAAGGCCAAGGTGGTATAAGGGCCCCTTGGCCGCTACCCCTTTGCGGTGAGTTCCTGATTCTTGCTTAGGCTTGAGACGGTATGCTGACCTTTCCCTTGTGGCCAGATTTTTGCAATATCAGTGATGTCCAGCTGTCAGCCTGTTCTCTTTGATTCTTACTTAGGTCTTTTCTCCTGGCACCCTGTGTTCATGGCCTTGGCGGTGAGTTTGAATATACTTACCTTAACCCTTGGGGAAGCATTCAGTTTTTCAGCCTTTTTAAAGATCAGAGAGATAGGGTCAAAGAAGGCTTGATCTTTCCCTGAAACCTATAGGATTGGGGGAAATGTAGTAAACTATCAGGGGCTTGAGGTTGGGGAGGGGCTATTTCTCCTCGAGGGTCTGAAAGGAAGAAGTGAGAGGGATGTTATCAAGGTCTTGCTGTTCTGTGGTCCAGAAAGGGCGTGTGTGAGGCAGGAAGTCCCTTTAAGCTCCCATGTTTTTCTGGGTGTGGGATAAGACCTCCTTTTTCTCGGGCCCCATGCAGACCAGAGGTTCGCTGACCTTCTCCTGTGTTTACAGTTCTGTCTCTGCATGGCTGAAGCTATCCTACTCCTCTCACCTGAGCACTCCCCGTTCTTCTTCTGCTCTCGAAAGACCCGGATTCGACTGCACTGGGCAGGGCAGACCATGGCCATCCTCTGCGCTATCCTGGGTTTGGGCTTTATCATCTCCAGCAAGATCCGCAGCGAGCTGTCCCATTTGGCGTCCTGGCACAGCTGGATAGGAGTTCTGACACTCATGGCCACTGCGGGACAGGCACTGTGTGGGCTCGGCCTCCTCTGTCCGCGGGCAGCCCGGGTCTCAAGGGTGGCTCGTCTCAAGCTCTACCATCTGACATGCGGCCTGGTCGTCTACCTGATGGCTACAGTAACAGTGCTCTTGGGCATGTACTCAGTGTGGTTCCAGGCCCAGATTAAAGGTGCAGCCTGGTACCTGTGCCTGGCACTACCGGTGTACCCGGCCCTGGTGATCATGCACCAGATCTCCAGCTCCTACTTGCCAAGGAAGAAAGTGGAAATGTGAATGCCTCCAAACTCTGAGCCTAGGCGCTTCTTGGACTTCAGCAGTTCCTTGGCACACCTCAGAGGCAGACGATGTTTTGCACTGCGTGGTTGAGCCACGGGGTGCAGAAACCCTAGCTGTTACTGCTGAGGGATGATCTGGTGGGCTCCAATGGGGGAAATGTACTACTGGGTGCAAGTGGAAGGTTCTGGAGAACCTGAAGCCTCACCTTGATGGGATACAAAAGTATTAGGTGGTGGTGCTGATGGTGACGGTGGTGACTTTTTGCTTGTGGAGTTCCTGTTGGTTATGAATGACAGCCACAGGCAGATATCGGGGTCCCTTTGGAAAGGCGGTACTGTGGAGAGCCTGTGGTCTCTTTGGCTGTGCTGTACAGTCGCCCTTAGACAAGCTCCGTATCTCAGGACCTCAGTTTCCGCACCCTTTAACATTCGGTGTCCGGCAGATTGATGTTACTGAATACCCCCTTAGCTCTGGACCATGTGAACAGCTCAGGATGTAATTCTCTCCTCCATGCTTCCTTCACTCCCCTGGAAGGACAACTCTATACCTGCATCCTTCAGAAATCTGTGCTGGCTCCACTCCTGAACCAAGGAACAAGGGCCACGAATCATGGAAAGAAGGGACTGAGGTGAGGGTCCCCTAGACAATAAGATAGTAAAGGCACTAAAGTCACTTTAAAGTTCTTTGGAGGAACAGAAGGGCATTGTCCTTAACCAAGCCCTGGACTCCTGGCCTCCTTAGCTCAGCTAAGAACTTCCTTCAGGCTACCTCTGGGTCTAGATTGTAGAGTCTGGGCATTCTCTCGACATTCATTCTCAGGGCATCTGACACTGCCCGTAGGACTTAGAGTATTTACTTAGCACATTGCTCCAGGGAACTATTCTTAGGCTTTCGGAACAAAATAAAAACCAGGGAGTGGGACCCCCTTGATTCAAGGAACTCAGTGTCTCCCTGGTTGTCCTTCCCTTCTTGTTTTTTTTTTTTTTATTTTTATTTTTCGAGACAGGGTTTCTCCGTAGCTTTTGATTCCTGTCCTGGACCTAGCTCTTGTAGACCGAGCTGGCCTCGAACTCACAGAGATCCGCCTGCCTCTGCCTCCCGAGTGCTGGGATTAAAGGTGTGCGCCACCACCGCCCGGCTTTGTCCTTCCCTTCTTGTCATTTAAGTTTTCCTTAGCTGTTCCCTGCCAGCCCCTTGGCTTAAGAGTGGGATGATTTTGGTACCAACTGGGCTCTCTTCCCTGCCAAGATACCTCCTTGGTCCAGCTGAGTTCCTCAGAGCATCCTTAGCGGTGAGGACTGGATGTCAAACCACTTAGCTGTGGTGTGGGTCAGTCCAGGAGACAAACCCTTTATAGATCCTAATAAGGAGTAGAGATTGCTGAGCCAGGAAATGTACACGCCCAGCTTTCTCCCTGGAAGGCAGAGCCCATCAGAAACTATGGGAGGCCTGCAGTATAGGGGCTTGAGCACAGACAAAGGAGAAGTATCTGTTCAATGTCTCGGATCCTCTGAAGATTTAAGGCCTCCTCTCCAGGTAGCTCAGAAATTAGGCGGGTGGGATTCAATAGTATGGGGACAGGGATCCTAGGGCTGAAGTGGCCTCTTAGTGGCCCTCACTGTGCTTTTCCTCAGGGAGATAGCATCTCTCATAAGTTGTCTAAATACAGCTTACTGAACAGAGGCTCCTGCAGCGCAGAGGGAAACCATTCTTGTCTTTTTCAACACCCGCTCTCCCTCTCAAGCTGTCCAGTGTGCTGTGAGCTTGGAAGGAATGGTTACTGGGCCACATGAAAGAGGGTCTCACTAGGGTCACTTTGATGTAGGGCTCCCCAGGGTGGGCCAGGTAAGGTTCAGCAGCTCGTTCTCAGAGAGAGAGGCGATGCCGGAAAGCCTGAGCCTGCCTGAGGTGTTGCCTCTTCCCAGGTGGTGCGGGGGCTGGTGGGCGGGCGGGCGGGCAGGCGTGCTGACAGCCGGCAGTTTGCGTGGGCTGTGCCATCTGATGTCTATTCCCAGCCCCGGGAGGAAGGGGAGTCATTTATATTCTGCAGGAAGAAGGGACCCAGCTGTCGCTTCCTCTGACCAGTGGGCCTGGAGGGCATCGGTGCAGAGCAGAGAGGAGGGCACAGGTAGCAGTGGCCTCCTGCTTAGGGATCTGACCGCAGTATAGGGAGCAGGTCACCAGGATGAGCCCTTCTTGCTGGTAGGCCAGATTTGGGTGGGGGGGCGGGAATTCCCTCCCCTCCTGTCTTTCCACTTCTCCATCACCACCTGCCCTCACATCCTGGGGCAGCAGCTGGATAACCATTAGACCTCAGTGCTAGGGCACTCTTCCTCCAGCTGGGATCTGTGGCTGCCGGCTGCATATGCCTACTGGCCGTGTGCTCCCTCTTCCCACTGTCTGCCCCTTCCTCTTTGTATCTTCCAGTGTCTGGATACTACCTGGGCTTCTTGGCAGAGAGGCAGAGACCATGGGGGGGTAGGGGGGGACACGTGACTGTCCTTTTCCAGTGTTCCTTGACTAGGGGAAGCTGCTAGCAGTCGGCCTGTTTTGCTTTTGAAAGTGGGGTGGGGGATGATACTCAGGATGCTCAAGATTTAAAAGTCTCCCATCATTTGTACAAATTTCCATATCGTGCTAAGTCCTGATTCCATATTTGATTGTGTTCCAAGCTTGATTATACTCAGATTCAACCTTGAGGGCATTAGAAAGATAGTTTTGTATTAAATCCAAATGGTAAGAGGCATACTGTTCAGGTTTGGAGCCTTCTCAGAAGCCCCTTTGTTCCTGTATCCTCCCTTGGAGTCCCATTGGGGCTGGGGGTGGTAGCGAATGAATGACAGGAGTTCAGCCTTAGAACTGCTTCCTTCTCTGGCTGGTATCCCCATGCAAGCCAGGCTGCTATCACTCGCCAGCCTGTGCTTGCTCTCCCCCTCCCAAGGCAGGCCACCTTTCCTCCGTGACATTGGCCTGCCCCGTCTCATTGTCCCCACCTTTCCACCCCCATGCAAGGCTGCCGTGGGTCTTGTTTTTCAAACCTCACTGTGGGAGATCCAGGCATTCCCCCCTGAGCCAGCTGGCTGCTGTGCCAAGGCCTGTTCAGAGTTAATAATAATCATTAGTTGAATGGTGCTGGGGCCTTTCAGCTCCAGATCTCTAAGCACTTGCAGGCTGAGTCAGCCAGCCTTCACCTCCCCCCCTCCCTGGGTTTTGGAGTGTAACTGCATGGGAAGGCGCTGTGGGAGAGGGAATCGGGATTCTTGCTGCCTGACCATGCCTGAGGATTTTTCTCTGAGAGTAAGCAGTGAGCCAGGGCACACAGAGAAGGCAGAATGCTCATCTGAGACCACCATGGCTGTGGAAGCTGATGACCCCAGACCTCTAGAACTTTGGTGTACTTACCTTGACCTCTGTGGGACACTCCACCTGAATGCCCTTAAGCAAGTTCAGAGCACAAGGAAGTCTCTGGGTTAGTACCCACCCCCAAGACCCTTGTCTGTGACTGGCACAGAGAACCTGTGTGTCGTGAACGGAAAGGTGTGCCAGCTGGATACTGGCAAGGTTGCTGTATGAGTGTCTCAGCTCCTGACACTGGGTGGCACGGGCAGACTGTTTGCTTCTCATCCTACCTCACAGGGATGTTGTGAGGGCTAGACTAGGGAACAAGGTTCAAAGCATTAAACAAATGGAAAGCAGATGGGTTGTTCTGTCCTTTTCTCTTTCTGAGCCTGGCTTTATGCCTCCTAAGGAGGCAATAAACTGTGGGAGATGATGCTCAGGGGGACCCAAACCTTGGGGGCTCTGGGGGCCATGTAACAGTCACGTTTCTCACTTTTGGATGCAAGGTCATCCTATCTCTCCCTGCGAGAGGGGCCACCAAGATCATGGTTATTGAGGTTTGTCTTACATAGTGCTTGCCCAGTGTGGTCGAGCCACAGGGCTGATGGCAGATCTGCGTCCCTACAGCTTGCTCCAGGTCTTATCAGAAGAGTAAGGTCTCAGCCCAGGGCTTTGGCTGTAACTGATCTAAATCACTCCTTCCTAACTCTGCCCTTCTAAAGGAAGAGTAGGGCACAGAGAAAGGGAGGACCAATAGTAGTGATCACTACAGCCAGACATGGTGGTGCACACCTTTAATCCCAGCACTCAGGAGGCAGAGGCAGGCAGATCTCTGTGAGTTCAAGACCAGCCTGGACTACAAAGTGAGTTCCAGGACAGCCAGGGCTAAACAAAGAATCCCTGTCTCAAAAAACAAACAAACAAAAAATAGTGGTGACCACTGCACAACACCCTAACCGTTTCCCTCTGTAGCCTCAGGCTGATGTGGGATTCCCCTCTGTATGTTGTTAGTTGATACAGTTTCTGTGTGGTTATTTCGGGAGTCTGGGCAGTGGGGAAATGAACAAGCAGTGTTCTACTGCATCAGGCCTATGCTCTAAGGACTGGGGATGTGGTACTGTGAGGCACATGTCTTCTGGCTTTCAGGGGTCCACAGCTTAAGGTTCCCTTTCCTGTCTTAGGCTCTTGGAGTAAGACCATAGTCTCCTCTCATGAAAATGCTTTGCTGGAATTATCACACAAGCACTCATACACACGTGCGCGTATGCACACACACAATGCACACACGAAGCAGTTCTATGTAAAGCTTCAGCTAAGAGGAAGGACACTTTCCATTCCATTTGTCTGGGCAGGCAGCATTTGGCCCAGATGAGGACAAGCAGAACCAACAGTAGCACGCAGGCTTGAACATTTGTCTTTTTTTATCTTAATTGTTTTTCTACCCTAGGATCCAGGAATGAAACACTAGTCTAGCCTTAGCCATTCTTGCCAAAATGGCACAAAGAAGACAGTAGCTCAAGGTGGAAGGCCAGGGCCCCCCAGAACTGCCCTGGAGGGAGGGTTGGAAGTGGATGGGCAGCACTGTTCAGGGCTCACGCAAACAAACGAACTCTGGTAGGACTGCCTCATCCCAGAAAGCTTGGCTGGTCACAAATGTGCTCAGAGAACAGCCGTCCATTATTAATCAGCCAGCAACCGTCAGATTTTCCCAACGAGGCTTTTGATCCATCTTGAAGCAGATGAAGGACCATTTCAGGCTAGTCTATGGTATCTGGGGGTTGGTTTTGTGTCGCTGGTGACAGAAGTGGCTGCTGGCACCCTGTCTTTGGAATAGGTTCTCAGTTATCTAGCAGTGTGGCCTTGGAGTGATACTGAGACCCACACCTAAAGTAAACCAAACCAAGGGAGGGAGCCGTGGGCGTGAGGGGAAAGAAGTACACAGCACTGCCTGGCTCCAGTCCCCTCCAGCCCCTGTGCACATCACCTTATCTATGCCAGTGCCCACGTCGCCTAGCAGGACTGTCTCCTGGTTCACTGAAGGATGGTGCTCAGGCCATAGTTCTGTGTCCTCTGTGCTCCAGGGACAGTAATCAGGCTGGCACACACTGGAAGGGAAGGCCTCAGGACACTTCTAAGGATCTTGGCCATTTGATATCTTCTGCCCATCATTGTCTGAGCATGATGAAAGGGCCTGCCTGGCAGTTTTAGCCTTCTCTTTCAAAGCCCTGGGAGAGGAAGCAGCTAGCACAGACTCCCTGGGGCCTGACCAAAAAAGCCAACTGTCCTTACTGCAGGGCCTGAGCTTTTTTTGCCATGTGGGTGGGGAAAGTACAGCATCACCATTGGTTGCCTAGGAGACAAGATAAGTGGTACAAATACAGAAAGGGGAGGAGTTGAGAGACCAGGTGGAAGAAAGACTAGGCTAGCCCATGCACTGGACTCTCATTCCGGCACATCGGCCTTCTCTGTTCCCCCTCAAGTGCTGTCTGAAGGGATGAGGCAAAGTCTTGCAAGACCCGACAGACAAACTGCATAGCCTAACCATGATCCAGGGAGCGAGCTTGTAGCTTAGCAGTGGGATGAGCAGAAAAAGCAGAAGAGATACAGGTTTGGAAGGCGAGAGAGCTCAGAAAACGTAAGGGGAGAAGGAGAATGCAGTCAGTCTTCCCAGCCTGCTCTCGACCAGCACCGGTCCTCTCAACCAGGGGCTCAGCCAGAGCAAAGGCAACTTTGTAAAACAGAAAATACACAGAGGTGGACTATGGGAGAGCTCTGACCTCAACATCTGTATTTCACTTACTGACTTGATGGGACTGGCAGTGTTCCTCCCAAAGTGAGAAAGACAACTTCCCGGACAGAAGAGGGCTGCAGTGGTTCAATTTCATACACAGAAGAGGTTAGGGTGATTATATCTCTTCTCCTCTCTGGTCTCCCATCCAAGTACAAACCAGGACTGACCCTACTTAGCTTCTAAGATCAGCTGAGATCCGTGTAGGGTAGTAAGGGCCTAGACCTCACCCTCTTGGGATCTACCAGGAGAGTCCCTTACAGAAGCCCCAAGAGGCCTAGTCAGTGTATAACCCAGTTCAGTTTCTGACAGGGTACGTCTGTAAGAAAAAGTAAAAATTCCATCTTTTTTTTTCTATGCTGCAGAATACTTACTGCTCGTGAAGAAGTCATTGAGTATTAACATACCCATTAGATGAATATGCTTTTAGCCCAAGATGAAAATATCCTGGTAATAATCAAAATTTTATGAAAGTGAGCTGTTTCCCACCGTTTAAAAAAAAAAAAAAGCCACCACCCAACCCGAGCATTTTGCCATTGTACCAATTAGGAAGCTTGATCTGGCCTTTCAAGAGAAGCCTGCAGGGAAGCAACCTCCTCCTTGGGGATTTAGACGATCATGTGTACTAGCTCTAGCCCAGGGTATCTGCACTCTCGCTTGCTCAGGCACTGTGACGCTTCTTCTGAGGCTCTCTCAGCGGTGGGGAAACTATGGCTGTGGGGCAGAACCCCTGCCTGATTTTTTTTTTTTTTTTTTTGATTTTCGAGACAGGGTTTCTCCGTAGCTTTTGGTTCCTGTCCTGGAACTAGCTCTTGTAGACCAGGCTGGCCTCGAACTCACAGAGATCCGCCTGCCTCTGCCTCCCAAGTGCTGGGATTAAAGGCGTGCGCCACCACCGCCCAGCTCCCCTGCCTAATTTTTGTGTGGTCTATAAGACTGGTAACTTTGACTTTTTTTTTAACTTGTTGAAACAAATTCAAAAGACATTAACATTTTAATGCCCACAAGTAAAATTTCACTGGATGTTATATTTTGGCAGCAATTTGAATGAGTACCTAAAAGATTCATTTCCTAGACGCTTGGACCCCAGGGTGGTAGAGCTGAAAGGTGAAACCTTTACGACAGAGGGTCTAGTGAGATAATTAGGTCACTGGGGGCATCATCCTTAGAAGACATTACTGTAGTTCTCATAGGAGCCTGGATTTGTTCTTACAAGAGCAAGCTGTTATAAGAAGAGCAAACCAGACCCCTGAATCTTTCTTGCCTCCTGTCTCAGCATGTGATCTCTTCTGCCTGTCCTCCCATTACTGTGATGTCATACACCATGAGGCCCTCCTGACATGCACAACAAAGACGACCCCAGATCTTGGGCTTTAATCCTCCAAACTGTAAGCTAAGTAACCCTTTTTTTCCTCATAAATCACCCTGTCTTGGGCATTTTACTCTAACAAACAGATTACCACACCGGGACAGAACCACACTCGTTCATCTACTTACTGTTTGTGGGCATTTGTCTGCTAGAGCCGTGCAGTTGAGGCTGAGTAAATGGTGGAGCCTCTAAAGCCCAAAATATTTACTGTCTGGCTTATAGGAAAAAGTCTGCCATTCTCTTGTCTATCTTAACACTTGGATGATACCTATTTTACATTTAATTTCTAGACGATGCAGACAGCAACACTTAGAAGATTCTCTTTAGATATGTCACGCCCTTTTGAAGTGTGCTGGTCCCGCCCACAGGCTAAGATAAATAAACCATCCACAAACTGCCAGAGCAGAGACTCAAGCCAGGTTTAATGGTCACTGTCTAGTTATAGAGCCTGTTGGCTCCGAGGTTTGCCAGCCTGGTATACACAGTGGGGGAAGAGTCCTAGACAGAGGAGAGAGGAATTACAGAGGCAAGAACACACACAAAACCGGAAAGTTGGCTTTCTCCCCAGATGGGTCTACCCTTTCCTGGCCTCTTCCAGGGGCCCCATACATTCAGTAAAGAAAAAGATCACAGACTGTAGAGCCCTGCGACACCCTGTCCCTCCTGGGAGACACAGTTTGTGGGTGCACGTGGAGTGAAGGCCAGCCTTTCTTGTATCTACACTTGTCAGCTTTCTTCCCGAGGTCTAATGGGATCATACATGTGGGATACAGATAAACATACATACCCCCTACAAGGAGAGAGTGAACGGAAACCACAAAAGACCAGTCAGTTAAATGTCCTGGTGGTGTCCAGACATGTCCTCCAGGCGTTTTGACCTAGGGCCCAAGTTAGCCGATGCAGTAGGGAGAGTTGGGGCTACAGAGTAGGACTTATAAAGACAACGGCCCTCCTGGCCCTCAGGAGCTCAGCTGGAATGCCCCCAAAGGAAAACTTCATTTGACCTCCATCAGAAATAGTTTCACATCCCCAGATGGTATCAAGAGAGGAAGCTGCCAAACAAGACATTTTCCCATTTCCTGATGAGTCTGAGGTCAGAGGTCTGGCTCTTGGACCTCTGGTGACAAAGTCCCCATTAGTCTTTGGAACATAACCAGACAGCGTTCCTCTCCAACCCTTGTCTATCAGGACAGGTAACAAAGGAAGAACAACTCAGAGCTGCTTAGCCACGACCAGCATCCTTTAGGGTCCTTCACTGCTCTGGTCCTAGCTTCCTGTCTCATATATGTGTAGTCTTTAAGGAGGGCATCTGAAGAATCTGACGAAAGCTGAGGCCTCCCCACCCCTTCTCCCAAAGGCTTCAACGTGTGGTTCCCCCAACTCTGACCTCTGCAGAGGAGTTATTCAGAGCCATGGAGATGTGGGTAAACTTCAGGGTGTTCAGAAATTAAAGGACAAGAGATTGTGCAATGGAGAAGCCTGGCATGGTCACCATCTCTCCTACAGTGCAAGAAACTTGTGCGTGAGAAGTTGAGCACACAGGTGGAGGCCATTCTAGAGGGGGCCACAGACTCACTGTCCCGGTGGAGGTCAAGGTGCTGGTGTGCATGCAGACCTACAAGCATGCAGACCTACGAGCATGCAACTACTTAAGGGGAATCGCTGCACCTCTCTCTTGACATAACTAGGTTACTAATAAAGGATGGACAGCAGCCTTGAGATCCCAGGAGCAGACGGGGGACAATGTTTACTTTGGTTTCTCTTCCCCGGTCCTTATAGGCAGCCTGGCAGGCCCTCCTGGCACTAAGCAGCCCACACCATAGGTAAACAACACCTCTTAGAACCTAAAAAGCAGGTCAGGAAACTGGAGGACCTGGACAACTTCCAACTACAGGAAACAAGGGAAAGAAAAGACACTGAAAAAGACCAACGCTGGGCAACACTTTCACCTCTACCCTGCTCACCCCCCTTCCAAAGCTCTGGGGCTTGCAGGATGGTCAAAGGGTGCTGGGCATAGTTATCTTTGTACCCAAAGCATTTTGCAAGCCTGGATGGAAGCTAAGGCTGGGTTTGTTTTTAAGTCTCTCTCTGACAGCCACAACTGCACTGATCCCCACCCCCACAACTGAGAGGGATGGTTTGGGGGAACTTCCTTTTCAAAGTTTCGTGCCCCTTACACCTCTATTGCAAGACTGGTGTGGAGGGCAGGACTCTAAGTCACACTCTGCAGCGCCATTCTGGGACAGACACGACTAGGTTCCAACCTGCAGATTATAAAATCCCACACTTCGGCTTTGTGCAGGAGGGAGGCAGCCTTATTGGCAGCGAGCCATAAATGCTGGGCCCTGTCTAACTCCAGACCTAGTCTAACTGAGCAGGACCAGACTTTACTGGACTCCTCCCTTTGTGGAGCAGCATAACGTAGAAGGCTCAGAACCCCACCTGAGTTGATTAGAAGGTTGACTGAAGAGAGGGCACGCACAGAAAATCAGGTAGGTCTGGCTGGCTGCTACATCGAAGAGGCTGGTTTTCCTCATCCTGTCAGGGAGAGTGGCCCTTAGGCCACACTGGCGGCAGGTTTCCACAATGCTCTACCTTCAGCATCCCCTACTGTGGTCCCAACAGACATACACTGGGAGTCACATACTAATCAAAGCTTTCCCCCAGCCAGGAAGTTTGCTTACCTGGAATTTATGTCCTATCTACAAATTTTACGCTATGACAGGAACCCCTTAATTCATTCTGTATCTCTCTGTGCCACTTGCCCCGGGATAAGGCGTAGACACCACATCCCATATTGCTGCCATGACTAACAGGCAAGAGGCCAGACTCCTGCAAAAATCCACCTACTCAGGACTCCCAGGGAAAGAGGACGGCTTTCGCGAGGAGTCTCACAGCAGCTTTAGGCGGTGCTATAGATCCAGGCCTCCATCTTTCCCTGACTCATTTTGCAAAGGTTTCCAACCCCCACTAGCTCTGAATGTGACTTCCTGACCAGAGAAGATACCGCGGCATCCCAGCATGGCTCCTGTGGAAGCTCCCCCAACACACACAACTTCACAGGTGTGGGTGGGCAGAGACAGAAAAAAATTTGTTTTTCAAATGGTTTTCTCTTAAGGAGCTAGGGATGACCTCAAAAAAGTTTAGGGAATCTGCTCTTCCCCTCACCCCTTTCTTCATTCCCATCCAACTCAGATGCGTCCCTCCTCCTCTACCACACTGAGAATAGCCAAGGCTTTGGGTAGGGGTGTGGTGTCTGCCTGAGGATTAATATATCCGTATGTGAAACTCACGGCATCCACACCGTCACTGGGGTCTTGCCTGCTCTTGTGCCCATGACCAATTCCCTGGTGGTCAGGAAGAACCCACTCCCTTGGGCAGCCAGCCCTCTCTTCCATCCCCTCCTATCCCTCAGGGGTAACACGACCTCTCCTGGGGCAGAACCTCCCCACCAACCTATCCTGCTCACACCACAATGGGCGTATCAGAGAAAACCGAGCTGACTGACTCAGGATCTGACATCCTCCGTTGGCCCTTGCCTGTTGCCTCAGGCACCGGCAGAGTGTTGCCTGGCTTGAGTTTGCCATTTTGACCCTGCCCGGGTCCAGCAGGTTCCAGGAAGGCCACCCGCCGGTCAAAACCATCATCTTTGTCCCCACCAGCCATGGGATCATGGTTGGGTGTGGTACTGAGCATGGAAGAACTGAGGCTATCCCCTTGATGGCTGGAAGGCTTCTCCACACCCCGGCACCAACAGCGGCAAGGGGTGAGGTACAAGTATATGAGAACCAGAACCACACTGAGGATACAGCCCACCAGGGTGGTATAGGCCGTGTTGAGGGTGTCATGGTGTCCGTGCAAGGTGAAGTTGTACACTTTCAACTCCACAGACAGTGTCTCGTTGAAAGTCTCCCCCATGGCGTAGCAGGTGTACACACCGCCATCCTCAGCCTGTACCTTCTCAAAATGAAGGCTGCCATCCTCGGACACGGTCACTGTGCCGTTGGCCCCCTGGTTTAGCACCTGTTCATTGCTTGGCGTCACCCACACTTTGGTCATCCCTTGCTGTTTGGTGTCACACGTGATGGTCAAGGTATCTCCCAGGTGGGCCTCCCAGGCGCTCTCCTTGTACTCGCTGCAGTTCAAGAAATCCAGACTAAACACATTGTGCAGCTCCTTGAAATACATGCAGTATAGATCCTCCTGGAAGTCAACCACGGAACTCAGCTGCCGGTACTGCCAGTGCGAAAAGAGCTGGTAGAGCTTGCAGTCACACTCCAGGGGGTTGTTGTGCAGGTACAGCCCGTTCTTGACCCACGCTGGCAACTTCTGCAGGTCGGTGAACGGCAGCTTCTTCAGCTTGTTGGAAGACAGATCCAAGAGCATAAGTTTGGGTAATTTGTTTCCATCCTTGATCAGTTCCAGAGGGAAGCGAGTGATCAGGTTCTGGCTCAAGTAGAGTTTCTGCAGATGGGCCATGTCCTCGAAGGCATACTTGTCCACCACTCCGATGCGGTTGTTGTAGAGCAACAGCACTTCCAGGTCGTGCAGATCGCTGAACAGGAACTCGTCCAGCGTGTGAAGATGGTTGGAGGAGAGGTCCAGGTACCGCAGGTTGGGTACCGGGATGAAGGCCTCGGAGGAGATAAAGTTCAGGTGGTTGTGGCTCAGCAGCAGCGAGTGCAGGTTCATCAGACGGGTGGGGGTCCACTCGGCCCGCAGCCGGCTCAAGTTATTGTGGCTGAGGTCCAGAAGTGCCGTGTAGCTGGGCAGAGACTGGGGTACATTGGGCAGCTGCTGCTTGGAGCAGCTGAGGATGTTGCTGGCGCACAGGCAGTTGGCGGGACAGCTAACCACAGATCGGCCAGCCCTGGCTACCTCAAAGAGGAGCAGGAATAAGGAGAGCAGCAGGAGCCAGAGGCCTCGCAGGTCACGCTGGGGTTGCATAGTGTCACTGGGGAGAGCGAAGAAGGCCACCGGAAGATCTGGGAGGAAATCACCCCGGCATGTTCTGGTGGAGTATGGAAGGGTCACTTTCACTACAGACTTGAGAGAAAGAAGATGGGTTTGTAGTCACCAAGGACTCAGGAGGGGTGGACCACCACTCCCACTTTCCCCTCCTACCCCGGCCCCCACCCCCTTGGTCTAACAGAAAGAGGAAGCGATCCCAGGTAGTTCCCAGGCACAGTGCAAGCAGACTGTGGGCTCAAAATACTAGGCATTAGAGGCATTGGCGCAAAGGCCCCGTGGGCTGGGGTCGCGGGTTTAGACTGAGGGTCTTCACAGCGTGTCACCTGCGGCGGTAGTGGTGGGGTGTCACAGGGATTGCACACTGGAGGTTTGGAGGCGGGGTCATTAGGGCCTTTCCCGAGGAGCCCAGGGAAGGTCAACAAGGTACCGGCTAGGAAGGGCCGAAGGTTTCCCGGGCCTGTGGCGCGGGCTCCCTCCCCAGAACCTCCGGTCACTGCACCTGCTCTGCGAGGATGCTTCTCAGCCCATGGCCAGTCCGGGAGCTCCGTCGCGGCCTCCCCCGTCCGCGCCTCCCCGGCCGGCCTGTCACGGCGCCCTGCGTACGCAGGGGCCCGCGCCCGGCGACATCGCCTGCGTTGAGGAACTTGCTGGGTTCCGCGCTGTCCACCCGCGCCGCCGCCTCGCCTCGACCGCTGCGCCCGTCCGCCCGAGCCCACGCACGACTGCCGCCTCCGGACCCACCGGCCAGGCGTGGAGCAGTGCGGCGAGCGGGAGACGCCGCGATCCCAGCCGAGGGAGCAGCGTGGGGGCAGCGAGCACCGCGCGCGCGCCCGTCGCCGCCGCCAGAGCCTTGGGGCGCGTGCGCGCGGCGGGGGCGGGGCGCACGTGCGTGTGTTTGTCTCCGGCTCCCGGCGGACACGCGGGCCGCTGGCTCAGGGGTCACTTCCTCTGAGAATCTGTGCTGGGCACAGAGCTAGCCACCGAGGCTCCTTAAGCACCTCTCCTCTCCTGTTCCCCTTTCTCCATCCTCATCAAGCCCCAGTACCTTTCCTCCTGCTCAAACCCACTGGCAGGAAAAGTTAAGTCTAACTGGAGTGAGTTCGCTTGAGCCAATGAACTGACTCCGGGGCAAGAAGCATCACACTGTCTTTTAATTTTCCTAATTAAAGAAATCTGGCTCGACTCCCGCTCTTCAGGGTTGGCGGGAAATTCATTAGTCACGTTTTTTGACGTTCCTCCTGATTTTTCCCTGTGGAGCTTGTGAAGTCCCAAAAATTGGGGAAAAGAGCTTTATTGTGTTTTCCTCCATTCTTGATGCCACTAGTCCATACACCTTGGAGTACCACTGAAGAGCACACAGCTCCATAGCCTGCAAGCCTGCTGAGCACGAGTGTCTTTGGGAGGTGTGTCCTTCCACGGACAACCCTTGTGCTCCCCCCCTCTTCTCATCCTAAGCAGCTCTCAATTGTCTTCTTCCCAAAGCAGTGCCTGCGCTTTCTGACCGTGAGTCCTGCAGTTAGTTTCTCTAGTACCCTAATTCTCAAAAATGAAGGTCAGCGGTGGGGCGTTTGCGGTGTTTTCTATAGGGTAATCCCTCAAAAAAGCTGTTAATCAATGTATGATATTGATGATTGGGGGCGGCGTGGAGGACAAATTAAGTCCATTCTTGAGACAGTGCACACCGAGGGAGAAATTACCAACCTTTTCTTTCTACTCTCATATAGTAGCAAGGCCAAGCCTGAAATTAATGTCTCAGCAGATTAGCTTGCTAACAGCCTTCAAAAGAAAGACCGTCTATCTGCCGCATATGGTTTCCTGTGAATTTAAACGACTGTATTATCTCTTCAAGGGATATTACCACGTTAACTTTATGCACGGTTGAAAAGATATTTTCCCCTTTCCCTATTTAATCCAGGCATGGGTGAAAAAAGTCAGGGAGGGTGGATAGTCCTTTTTGGAGGAGAGGGAAGGAGGAATCATGAAACCAATGACTGTGAAAAGCTTTCTGTTTGCCAGAGACTCCGGAAAAGCATGTTCCTTGCCTGGCCTGGAGGTTTCTCAGTTGCAGGTACGTGTCACACGGAAGCTGGTCATCAGAAAACTTGACTGGGACCAGAGGGTCAACTTTCACAGAGTCACATGGATCCCTCAGATGGTTTGTCTGTTGGCAAGGACTCAGTGACTCTCCAGGAAGGTCAGGTCTCAAGACTACTTAAGTGTCTGGACAGGACAGCTTCCCTCAGGACAAGAGGTCCAAAAACATGCAGACAGAAGTCACAATGACCCAGCTCTTTAAAGGGTTGCTGTCAATCCACTTTGGTCACATAGACAGATCATGATGGAAAGAGACCACAATAAAAGCATGGATTCCAGCAGAAGAGGATTGTTGGTATAGGGTGGTGGGTGGCACACGCCTTTAATCCCAGCACTTGGGATCTCTGTGAGTTTGAGGCCAGCCTGGTCTACAAGAGCTAGTTTCAGGACCAGCTCCATAGCTACAGAGAAACCCTGTCTTGGAAAAAAAAAGAAGACAGTTGGGGACCATCTTGAAGCTGTTATCACACTTATGGTCTCTGAAATCACATCTGTTTTTTTAACTTTGGAAAGTTTCAAACATACTAAAAGTATGGAATGAACTCCTGTATACCCACTATCCTTGTTCAGTAATGACAAGGGAAGACTATCATTGCATTTTATGAAAATATCCCTGGAAAAAATGCATCCTCCTACCTTACTTTGGCCTCCCCATTCTTCCTTTAGATTTCACCATTCGAGGCTCTCTGGTTCTATCTCTCTCTTCTTTCTGCTGTGTTTGAAAGGTAGGGAAGACACGGGTAGCAGGAAAGAAGAAGGCCCTTTGTGCTGGATGCCAGTTTTAAGAGTTGGATACTCTGGATAGGTGTCTTCAGTCTCTTTCGATTTTGACTGCACTTAAATTAAAAAAAATGCATACAAACCACTGAGGGATCTTGTCAACAGTGAGATTATCACTCCCTAGTCCAGACAGGGGCCCAGTAGTCTGTCCTTCTAGCGTGGTGGGTGATACTAATTCTGCAGACCCACAGACCGAGTGTTGAGTCACAAGGGGCTAGTAGTTTGCCATTCGAATCGGTAGCCGTGAGTCAGCATGTGTAGCTAGTTGAATTAATTGCAAATAAATAGCGTTAGAAACCACACCTTCATTTTTCCTAGCCACACTGAACAAGGCATTGTCCCAGCAAGTCCTTCGGGTGGCATTGTATAGAGAACTGACTCATAATAGCACTGCCTCGGCTGCTTTTTAGATCAGACAACTATCTATTAATTCACAACAAAAGACAACCTGTGCAGGATAAATAGCAACAGGTTATTTATAGTGTGTATTTATTTCCTCTTGCTGGAATAGATCAACCCAGTGCTCCTAAATACAATTTCAGAGGTTATTTGGCTAGCTCAGGACTCGAACAAAAGAGGTTGCATATATCTATTAACTTATGAGACTGGATGGATTGCTTTCGTTCACACTAGAAGTTATTTTTTTTCCTATTGGGCTGACTGGTATTGATCATTAGGCTTGAAAGAGGGGGGGTGCTGGTGCACACATTTAATCCCAGCACTTGCGAGGCAGAGGCAGCTACAAAGTGAGTTCCTGGACAGTCAGGACTGTTACACAGAGAAAGCCTGCCTATAAATAAGTAAGTAAATAAATAAAATAAACAGAATAGAACAAAGCAGAGGATGGCTGGGGGAGACACCCTATTACGAAGATAACTTTTGCTGGGCAGTGGTGGCGCACACATTTAATCCCAGAACTTGGGAGGCAGAGGCAGGCAGATCTCTATGAATTCGAGGCCAGCCTGGGCCACAGAACAAATTCCAGGACAAGTTCCAAAGCTTCACAGAGAAACCTTGTTTCAAAAAACCAAAAGGGGGGACGGGAGAAAAAAAGCTAACTTTGGGGGCTGGAAAACACAAAAATTTGGGGTTGAGGATGTACTCAGTTGGTAGAGTGATTGTCAAGCATCCAAGAAACCTTGAGTTTGATAAAGACCAACATGGGATATATAAGGTCCCACCTTAAAAATTAAAAATAAATAATAAACAAGGATCTATAAGTTAATCTGTTTTTCAATGATTTGTGCATGTGGGGGGGTGCCAGTGCATATACACATGTGTATGCATGTGTGTGCACCATGTGGGGGTGCCCTTGCATAAGCCAGAAGACAGTGTTGGATCCTGTGGAGCTAGAGTTACGGGTGCTTGTGAGCCCCTGATATGGGTGCTGGGAACAGCTCCTCTGCAACAGCGGTAGTTGCTCTCAACTGCTGAGCCCCCAAACTGAAATGTTTGAAGTCTTTCTTGAGTTTTGTGGAGAACATCAGGGTATTAGTAATAACAGTAACTTTTCGGCATCCCCAGAAGGTGGAGCCTGTAAAATGATGCTTTCTTGGAGCAGTTAGAAAAAAAAATGTCGTTTTGAGATTTGCTTAAAGGGATATGGTTTAGAGCTCACCGTTTGAGTTGCCTTCTTCCTATATCAAGAAGTTTGCCTGTGTTTCCCTTTTTGTTTTGTCCCTGATGGCGCTTCTTCTGTGGGAATCTTGTGGCACTTCCCGCCTTATAAATTATCACTTGTTTCCTTTGCTCTTTTACTTACTCAGTTCTCAACGTGCTTGCACATTCATGTCTTCCCCATCCTATATGCAAATAATTCCCTCTTTTCATAAAGCTGATGCCATACTCCCTCTTGCCACGCCTTGCCTTTGTCATCTCCACCACGCGCACTTCTGAAAGCTTTGGGTACTCTGCAGTCCACAAGGATGAGCTTGTGGACGGGAGGCTGAAAACGGATCAATGGTGGAGGCCCGAAGGGGTACCACAGACAGTTTTCAGGGCTCTGGGCTCTTTGGGTTTATCAAACCTATCTGATGGGACTTCCTTTAGTCTATAGCTCTCGCCAGCCTGGTCTACAAGAGCTAGTTCCAGGACAGGCACCAAAAGCTACAGAGAAACCCTGTCTTGAAAAACCAAAAAAAAAAAAAAAAATAGTCTATAGCTCTCAGTCAGGGCTGTCCTACCTTCATGGAAGTGATTGTTCCAGGTAGCTAGATTATGAACATTTTCTTAACTCTTGATATATATGAACATCTCAAAATAGTCTTGACCTGAATCATCAGATAGATGTTTCTGGGAAATATATGTGACAACTTCATGGTTCAAACTGTTATTCCATCCCTGAAGGACAGTCTCCCTGCTCCTGACTAGGCATCCCAAGGTGTAGGGATGGTTCCAAAGAATGATTGCAAAAAAATCCCATAGAGCCCCCAGTGTACAGCCTTTTAAAGAGGATTTGGGTTTTTTTGTTTGTTTGTTTGTTTTTAGTTAAGGAGTTTTGTCATGAACCTGAAAATATTTTCTTTTCTTGCTCATGCAACCCCTTTTGATTTTTTTAAAAAGGTCTCTATGTCTAAAATTAAATCCTAGCTACCATTGAGATGTCTCAGCTAATTTTCATATCATACAAATTCTTGACTACTTTGTATCGTGTCTGGAGAGTTTAATATGCCAGTTTAGGAAGTCTGGGCTTTTTGACGTGGTGTGGGATAATTGTCAAACAAACAGCTAAGGATGTTTCCCCTTGACCTGTGACCATTTGATTAACACTTTATGTACGTAGATTTTTCACTAACCTTTCTTTTCTTTTTTGTTTGTTTGTTTTGTTTCTTGAGACAGGGTCTTTCTACATAGCCCTGACAGTCCTGGAACTTACCACGTAGACTAGACTGTCTGCAAACACACAGAAATCTAGCTGCTTCTGCCTCCCAAGTGCTGGAATTAAAGTTGTGTGCCACCATGGCCAGCTCTAATCATACTTTCTGACTCCAGTTATACTTGAGGAATTTCAGCCATTTATACTCTTCTTAACTGATTATCATGTTATCATAATTTTGGCTGGTCTGGCCCTTACCTATAGTAAAGAGAGCTTCAGACTGCCCAGGCTGTAAGAGATGTTAGCAGTCAAGTTCACAAGCTAGCTGGCAGAGCATGAAGAGCCAGGAGGGAGAAGTGTCATTTTGTGGTGTAGAGTGCAGTCTCAGCAGCCAGGCTTCCTGTCCTTGCTCTGCCCCTCACTGCGTAATGAGAGCAAGCAACTGAGGCTACGCTAAGGCGACAATAAGAATACCTGCCTAATAGGGTAATGAGACTTCAACAAGCTCCTACCGTCTCAACAGACTCTCTTAGCAGGCAGTCAGCAGTACACACATCCGGAAGGAGGAGTGGGCTGTCCTTTTGTCTTTGGCTGGGGTCCTTTTAAATTTATTTTTATTCTCACACAATCTCCTACATGTATGTAATAAATTATGGTCATTTTCTCACACCCCATTCATCTCTTTCATCGCTACTCCTCCCACTGAAATACTTCTTCACAGCAAGCTGCCTCCATCTTGTGTGTGTGTGTGTGTGTGTGTGTGAGAGAGAGAGAGAGAGAGAGAGAGAGAGAGAGAGAGAGAGAGAGAGAGAGACGAGAGACGAGAGAGAGACAGAGACAGGGACTTTAATCAAACTTTCTTGCACATATAGGCAGGAACTTATTTATTCGAGTATGGGCAGTGTATGAATGGCCACATCACTGCAGAAAGCTACACCTATCACCCAGCCACAATTAACTGTCGATAGTCCCTCGGAGAAGGGTGGGGCCTCATGAGCTCTTCCCCTGGCCATGATGGAATGTGGATGGGTCTAATGTGGTACAGGAACTCACAGCTTTACTGAATGTCGATGTACTATAGGACTGTTAGGGACAGCACACACTAAAGCTGTGGTCTGTGGTCTATGTTCTGCAGAGTCCTGTGTTCCAGAGTCCAGTGGAGCTTATGGACAGAACAGAGTTCTAGGTGATAAAGAATGGGGAGCTAGGGACTGGGGAGGTGGCTCAGGGGTTAAGAGCACTGAACGTTCTTCCAGAGGACCAAGGTATGATTGATTCCTAGAACCAATGTAGAGGCTCAAGACCCTCTGTACCTCCAGTCCCAGATCTGACACCGTTTGGCTCCCATAGACAATGCACACATGTGGTGCCGAGACGTACATGCAAGGTAAACACCTGTACACATACAACAAAGAAAAAAATTTAAGAAGGATTGGAAAGTCATGAGGAAGCCACAATAGAGGCTGAGCAAACAAGGACCTGGAGTCAGTAGCCAGTCCTGCCCGCTCCTAAGAGGGCTCTTGCTGTTCCAGCAGGTTCAGCCCAGCACAGAGAGCAGTTCCTTTAAGACTACAATCTTTAAGTACCGCTGTACTCGGTTTAGGCCAGACTATAGCTGCAGTATCCAGATCAGTTCTGGGAAGCTCGTTTACAGCCTGGAGCACAGCCAGAGGTTGCTGCTGGAGCGGGGCACAGTCCAATAATCGTATCATATGCATTCACTCACAAACATCTGTTGAATCCCTAGGGCAGAGCACTATGTTACAGGCCTTAGGGGGAGGCTGGGTGAAGTGGGCTGTAAATACGCTTTGGAAAGAGTTCTTCCTCTGTCGAAGGCCTAGAAAGTATGGCACAGGGACTCCATTTAGCAAGTACCTATCACCTGCTTACTAAGTTCAGGATCCCTGTAGATTGCATGGCTTTTTTGGTCTAGTAGAAAGATCCCCCAATTTCCTCCAAGACAGCTGGACTCCAGTTCCATCCCTGACAACCAGCTGTGAGACTATGGAGACATTACCCCGAGTCATAGTTTTCTCACACAGGAAGTAGATGTTATAAGACTTTCTTTATTAACAGCTCCAACTGGTGCTGGAGCGATGTCTCTGGCTGCCCTTGCAGAGGCAGGACCTGGTTTCCATTTTTAGCACCCACATAGAGGTTCATAACCATCTGTAACTCCAGTTCCAGCGCCCTCTTCGGGTCTCTGTGGGCACTGCATACACGTGGTGCACATACATACATTCAGGTAAAACACCCAGATACATAAAGTAAAAATAAATCTTGAGAAAGTACAAATGCAGAGCTCCAGACTTACTGAATGAGAACCTTCATAATTAAGATCACGGAGGCAGTTTGGCCAGGAAAGTTGGGGAACGCTACCCTTTAAGACAATCAATGTTCCTAGGTGTGGGTTTCACACTGCCTGCATCTGAATGTCAAAGGAACTTGGAGAGAAGATTCCAAAGCCCATCTCCAGACCTACTTAGAATTCTGGGGTGTGGGACCTGTGAATATTTTATGTTATTCTAAGTGGTTCTTTGCACCCTTAGATTTAATTATCTAAGAATTATTATAGACTTTTGGGAAGGATTAAATGAAGACATTTGGGGAAACTTTGACAACTCATGCACAAAAGAGGATGGATCATGGGAAGATGTCATCACATGCACTTCTGAACGATGTAGAATGGAACAGTGCATCTTTTGGAATCTTCAGATCTGCAAAGAAGAATCTTATGCAGCCTGAATGTGGTAGTGCATGCCTTTAATCCTAGCACTTGGGATTCAGAGGCAGGTGGTCTATGTGAGTCTGAGGTCAGTCTGATCTGCATAGTGAGCTCCAGACCAGCCAGGGACACATAGTGAGACCTGTCTCATCATCGTCGTTGTCATCGTAGTTGTCATTATCAGCAGCAGCAGCAGCAGCATCACCATCATCGCCGTCATCGTCATCATTGTCGTCGTCATTACAATCATCACAACAACAACAATAACCTTACATAGCAGGCTTTGGAAAGAGAGATTTACTACAGGATTCCAACAGGTAGCCAGGTTGCTGGCTGCAGAAATCATGGGCCCAGAGCCTCTATAAGTTAGAGAATTGAAGTAGTGTTCTGAAATGGGAGAAAGAGGCTTGCAGGGGCTGCAGAGTTGGCTCAGTAGTTAGAGCACTTGTTCTTGTGAAGGACTCGGGTTTGATTCCCAGCACCCACATGGAGGCTCACCACCTCCTCAGGCACCAGATGTGCATATGGTGCACTGACATACATGCAGGTAAAGCACTCAAATGAATAAAATTTTTTAAAAATCAAAAGAAATTAATTAAAAGAGAGAGTGATTTAGCAATCCAAAAGCCATTTTTTTTTGTTTCCACAAGGAAATACCTGACCTCCAAAAAAAAAAAAAAAAGGTCTTGAATAAATCAAATGGCTGCCATCCAATGTGGAGATCTTCTTTTTGGGTAGAATTTTTATCAAGTACCCCAAACATTCATAGTTAATTTTAGTATGTTGACCAATCTTCCTCTACTGTGATTAGTGGAGCAGTTTTGTTAGGGTGCATAATACCTGGGGTCCCCTATCTTTTCAGGGAAGACCCCCTCTTCAGATCCCAGCACCCACACCAGGTGACTCACAACCACCTGTCACTCCAGCTCCAGGGGATTAGCTGCCCTCTTCTGGCCTCTATGGACACTGCACTCACGTGCGCAACTCCCCTCACCCCATTCACGTCATTAAAAAGAATCAATAAAATCTGAAAAACAAACAGAAAAGCAAAGCCCTCTGTTCATCTAGCATAGCTGTTTATGAGAAAGAGGAAGGAAAGAAGTGAAGTGTGCTTCAGAAATTTGGTGACGCAGTTCCCTTTGCAATGCTGGCAGATTCCCTCCCACTAAGCACACGGGCAGACATACATGCAATTTCACATTCATTTTTTTTTTAGAAGCATAGACTTCATGCATTGCTAGATTGAGAACATCTATTCTTCTTGGCCTCCAAATAACATAACTGTACAGCTGGGTAGAAGGGGCATCACACAAACAGACGTCTACTCCAGGTTCAGAAATGTCCTCAGGCATTTCAGTGATGAGGTAGCGAGCTTCCTGTCCTAGGACGTGTCTGCACATGGCCAGTTTGCACGGATGGCCATTCATTACTCTTTTCATTCATTCTTTCCTACACACCCCCATTCACACATGGTGAGAACTCTTGTGAGCGTTTAGGAGTACAAGAGAGGACGGAATCTAAAGAGAAACCGTCTCTGTCCTCAGTGTTACAACTAAGTAAAGGAAACCAAGACCCAGGTGGTCATGGGACATGGTGAGAGCAAGAGCTCGTGTATAAAAGGCTCAGAGAGCCAGAGAAGAGAAAGAAATGAGTCTACAGCCGGGTCCTGAGTACACCAGAGAGTGGCTGACGACCTCTAGTCTTCTTCCTATTCTGACGTCGTGTACAGCAGCAGAGCCAAAGATTAACAGGTAGGAAGAAAGGGCTCCCACAATGTCCTTCCAGACAGATGCTTCATTAAAGTAAGACAGCGGTGCACTTTCTGTACAAATAAACTTCCGGAGAAATCATCCAACCCTCCACCCCAGCTCCCGCTTTCGACCAATAGGCATAGGCTTTTAGCCTGCCCTTTGTGGAAGTTCCGTGACTGGCGCTGACCCCACGTCCTGACCCCGTCCTGGTGATTAGTATCGGGATGGAGAATCTTCAGTTTGCTGATGAAATGGAAGCCAGGGACTACCTGTGAGAACGGGCTGGTGAGGATGCCGAAGTGGACAGCGGGGAGTGCACTGAGTGCAGATTAGCTATGCCCAACCCCAGGGCTAGCTCCCCATAATTGTTCTGACAACTCTGAGGTTTGAAAGCATTTCCTTCCCTGCAGGTTTTCATCCTCTTCTGTGCCTGCTTGCACAGACAGTACACCCGCCCTTTCTCCCTCCCACCAAGGTCACCACTCAGCAGGCTTTGATAAATGTCATCTTTTTTTGAAAGTCGCCTTGGAAAAAGGCAATTTGACTGCAGTGAGGCAGAACAGGGAGCCGAGCGCCAGCCGCCCATTATCGACCAGAGCCCAGCCCAAGAGCAAAACGAAGAAGAGTGTGGCGGGGCCTGAGCGCCTAGTGATGCTTCTTCAGCTGGCTCTCCCCAGGGACCTGTGTACTGAGCAGAAAGCTCCTCCTTGCAGAGGAGCCTGGGCCTGGGGTCCGGGTCTCCTCCTCCCTCTGTCCCTCTCCTTGGCCCTTTGTCTTCTGCTACTTGTTTTCTGGCTGGTAACTAGAGGTCCCCGCGAACCCCCATAGCTCTGGGGGCGGGAGCCCTCTCCACTGTGCAAGCAGTGGGCTGCTGATTAGCGCAGGGAATAAATAACAGCAAGCTAATTATCTCCCCGATTGCGGCTTGCCTCACTAACAAGGCTGGGCTCGAGTGGTGATGCGGCAGTTGATACTATTCCAAGCATACTTCTGGGCTCAGGGAAATTTCCATGCCTTTCCAGTCTGTCGGTGCTCTCCCTTCCCAGATGCCCTGGAGCTCTAAGTGGAAATGTTCACTCTTTTTGCTTCACCTTGGAATTGAGAGACTCACCCCAGACAGACTGTTTATGTCATTCCCTAGTGGGTGCTGGAGCCGGCTTCTCAAAGAAGCAGGCAGAGGCTTTCAGAGGGAGGCTAGAGGTTGGCCAAGGGCATGGAAGGATGGGTCCTTAGGGACCACATCCTCCAGTACTTAGTATCCTAATTACATATGCTACTCTGACTCCTAAAACTGAGTGGTTCCCACTGGGCTAGCAGATCAAGGAAGAAAAGTGCAAAGAAGAATGTTGTTCTGGACTCTGGTCAGACGTGACTACCTCTGTGGCCTTGGATGTGCTCCTTAGTCACTCTGGTCCCTCTTTCCTCTTTAAGAAATGAGGCAAAATGACTTCGGAGCTTTGTTTTGGTCTGGAAACAGAATTTTGTGGCTGTAAGTCTGAAATCTGGTAGCAGTGTTCTCCTGGAATTCCATGCTAAAAAAGCTGCTTGCGCCTCTTATGGCCGCATCTCCAGAATAATTTTCCCTTCTGTGCTACCAAACTTCCCCTTCTTCTCTCCCTGGGTTGTGAAAGCAGAGTGAACGGCCTTAGGAAGAGTTTCCTTCTTTTTTTTTTTTTAAAGCTCGTTTTTATTATTTGGTAATTATCTGTATATCTGTGTGTGTCACAGGTTTGTACACAGGAGTGCAGAGACCTGGTGAGTCCAGAAGGAAGCGTCACATACTCTGCAGCTGGAGTTACAGGTAGTTGTGAACCTCCAGATGTGGATCCTGAGAATAGAACTCGGATCCTCTGCAAAAGTAGTACGTGTGCTCTTAACTGCTCACCCATCTCTCCATCCCCAGAAGAGTTCTAGCAGCCTAGACTGTGCTAACTTCGCACAGTGAGTAGTTAGAACTTTGAAAAAGACAGGATGTCGAGGTGCCTTCCACTTGAGCAGAGCTGCTGCTGGCTTACTGCAGACAGAGGAAGAAATCAATTTGCCTGCCAAACATGTTAGATCATCCCTGGCCATAGCACCCTTAGACCAACTGCAAGACCCACTTGTAGGAAATTGAATGGCCATCCCCTTCCCCTCAACAAAGAGACTATAGTACAGGGTAAGCCTACCTCTGATGGAGGGCAGATGCTAGACAAACTAGATGTTTTCATCTGCTGAAGACAAATCTAGAAAAAGCCAACCTGGGAAAAGGACGAAGTACAACATCTGATCACAAACCCCTTTCAAAGCGGGGGGAAAAAAAGGGGGGGTGGAACTAATATTATACTTGGACCAAAGAGAAAAATGTTGTTTGGGGATAGTCAAAGATAGGCTTGGAGCCTCCCCAGGTACCAAGTCTGTATAACTTGGCCTGATCTGGAAATATTGGACTTTTAATGTTGCATCTGGACAGTCTGTTTACTTTCTGTGTTGAGTAGGATGAGCTAACGATAACCCCCAACATTCCTGGCTTAGTTCAGTCGAAGGCTGAGCATAGCTTCACGTAGGGATGCAGTGAATGGCTGAGCTGGTGATCCTGGGACGCAGCACTATCCATTAAAGGCTCCGCTCACGGTAAGGACTTTAGAATTCTCTGCTGGACCCTCTGCATTCAGCTGGCAGATGCAGGATGAAACGGAGCATGCCCAATTATATGGAAGGTTTTTACAGGTCAAGTCAGCTGCTGGCATTCATCATTTCTGCCACATTCCCCTGACCAAGACTTGTTCTTCTGAGCACATCTGACCGCAGGCAACCTTGGGAAATGTAGTCAAGCTGTGGACACAGGAGCTCAAAGGAAACGGTTTGGTAAGCAGCTAGTCAGGCTCTGATATACATTGCTTGAAATTGTGTTTCTGTGTGCAGAAGAGCCTGCGTTCTGTCTTGTCACCTGAATGGGCAGGATAGAAAGCAGGACAAAGTGCATGAACTTCACAAATCCAAAGTGCATGCAGAAGCAAGTGTATAAGCTAGTCTAAACTCCAGTCAACACAACAAATGCCAGGTCAGCCAGCGCTGCACAGTGAGGCCCTGTCTCAAAATTATTTTCTTTAATAATTCATCTAGCATTAACTTTAAGATTGCTATTAGGGCCATTAAGGCTCTCTGTAGTTGGAATAAGTTTATCTGAACGTATGACAAGTGTTGGGATGATGGAGGAACTGATTTCACAGCATGACAAAAGGAACTCTTCAATACATTCAACCCATAAACTTGTAGAACCTGTCCTTCCCCACCCCCACCTTTGTTTGGAATGGAGGACTCAGCCAGCATAGCCTGCGTGGCCAGCGTGACTGGGCTCATGATTTGGCTGCCCAGTCTGCATACTGGATGAGCCTGTGGCCAAGATAGTAGCCTGTGAGGTCAGTAGGTTGGTTTGGATGAAAGAGACTGAACAAACAAATGAAGTGTTGAGGATGAGAGCTGTGTTTTCTCCTGGTTAGTAATCTTGGAGTTGTCTGTGTGGGAGCAGGCAATTATTTCCACCTTCATGTTTGCAATATACATAGGTGTAGCTGTGTGTGTATGCTTGTGTGTGTATGTGTACACGTACAAGCATATCTCTTTGTGTAGGTGTAGGTGTGGTGTGTGTGTACTTGTGAAGGCCAGAGGCAAACATCATGTGTCTTCGTCAATGGCTCACCGCCTTTGTTTTTGAGACAGGCTCCTCACTGAGCCAGGAGCTCACTAATTCAGCTGTACTGGATGGGCAGTCAGGTTCAGTCTCTGACTCCTCAGTTTAGGGACCACAGCTACTCACTATCAAGCCTGGCTTTTACATGGGTTCTGGAGATCAAACTGAGGTCCTCACACTCGTGTGACAAACTTTACTGGCCAAGCCACTTCCTCGACACGTGGACAATTATTTCTCTATTGCAATCCAAGAGCTCATTTGTGTGTCCTGAAAGATATGAAAAGCAATAGCAGCAAGCACCAGTCAGCCAGATCTTGGCTTCTAACTATCATTTTAGATACACGCACACACACATGCATGCATGCACGTGTGCACACATATGCACACACACATCTGATCAGCCTAGACAATACTAGTGAACCTGGAATATCTTACACTAGAAAGGAAGAAATATCGAAGAATAGTATAAACCTGTCAAAAGCATAGAAAATTCGGCTTAAAGGGATGCTCACAGATCAAACCTGAGACCAGTTACACAGCAGGACAAGCCATTCTGATATTAGGTTATAACCCATTGAGTAAACTATGAATGGATTAGTATAAACATTAATAAATAAAGGGGAAAGGAAAGTGTTTATCTTACAATAGAATGCCAACTGATAAATATAAAAAAAGAATAAAGTTAGAAAAGTCACCACTTGGCAACAATCATCATAGTAATAAATAATTTAGGCAAGATTCATTTGTGGATCTTAAAACCACTGGGTGAAATTTTGATGAGAAATAAAGATGTTTACACAACCTCAAAATGTCTCCCCACAAATACTTACTAATTGATAAGTACACAATACTTATTGACTTATTGTGGAACGACTTGGCTGACCTCAACCTAACCAAGCGACAAAAGCTAATATCCCAGGGATAGGACAAATCAACGTGGTGAACCTCTGGGTGAAAGGAACTGAAAACAATCATGAACACCAACAGTCACTTCTGTAAGATTCCTGTTAGAACTGTAGAACCTGATTCCACTGACCAAGGCAACATCAGTCAAAGCCAGGCTGAGGGACATTCTACAAGACAACCAGAGGAGTTATTCTTGAGAGAGAGAGAGAGAGAGAGAGAGAGAGAGAGAGAGAGAGAGAGAGAGAGAGAGAATACACAGATTTGTGTTGTTCCAGTTGAAAGAGACAATCCTAAATGCAACACACATAGGTCTGGATTGAAACCTAGATCTGTTAGCAATGTCTTTAGGACAGTCAGTGAAATTTGAATTGAACATTGTTCTGTATCAAGGGTAGTTTTTCAACTGCAGTTTTTCGGTGTGCTGTGATTATATAGGAGAATTTTTTTATTAAGTATATACTGAAATATTAAGTGGTAAAAGGACATTAAGCCTGCAATTTACTGTCCAATGTTTCAGAAATACATGTGTGTGTCAGAACGAGGGAGAGAGGCAGAAGTGCAGGGAGGATGGTAAGCTTCAAGTGTAAAATGAAGCTGAGGAAACTGAATGAAAGGTCCGCGAGAGTTCTCTGAAACTTTTCTAGAAATTCAAAAACTATTTCAAAACAAAGAGTTGGAGCTGGAGAGGTGGCTCAGTGGTTAACAGCGTTGCTGCTCTTCCAGAGGACCCAGCTTCCATTTGCTGTGCCCTCATGGTGGCTAAGGACCAGCTGTGACTCCAGTTCCAGAGGATTCAATGCCATCTTCTGGCTACCCGGGTACCGCGTGCACATAGCTCACAGACACACATACAGGCAAACATACGCACAAAATAAAAATAAATAAAATTGTAAAATAAGTAACAAAAGCACACACACTGAACAGAACGCTTTTGGGCTCTGGCAGGAGAGCCACGTAAGAGGTAGCGTTACCAGCGTGAGAAAGAGGTAGGGGCGTCAGAGGGACTGAATGGATCTAGAATCAGTGATCTAGATTAGGTTCTGATCTTGTCTCCTGCCAGTTAGAGAGGATCTGGAAGAAACCATTGCATGTCGTAGAGCCTCAGCTGATGGGACTGAGCCCCGCAAAAGTACCATGTGTGATTTAAATATGTATAAAATGATAATATGTGTGACAGAACTTTGTAAGTCACAAAATGTGGCAGCAGGCATGTCACAGTAGGTATGTATCTTCTTTCTTCCAGGAGCCTACAGCCAGTGAATGCCGAGCTGCACCCTTAGCCCCCACGTCTTCAGCTTTTCAGCCAGGCATCATCTCAGTGTGGTCACTTTCTAAGACATGACTCTCTGATGGACTGAGAACTAAGGACACCCGGCTCCCAGAAAGAGTCGCCGTTGCCAGGACTTGGCAATGGGGTGTGTGTTTGTGTCCGTGTGTGCAAGTGTGTGAATGCCCATGTCTTGGAAGCCTGGGTCTCCAGCGCTCTCGGTGTCTGCAGAGATGCTGTGGGAAATGATGCATGTTGTTGCCGATTCGTGAACATCTGTTGGAGTGCCCTGGACAGTCCCTGCTAGAAGGAAAGCCCTCTGCTTTTGTCACGAGTGACAGAAATACTTGTGCACGCAGTGTTACGATGCCAGCTACTCCGACAGTAGGAAGCTGGGTCCACACCCACTGGCAGGCAGCAGCATGGGCTAATAGAAATCACTGCTGAGGTCCGGACACTTCCCGAAGCCTTTCACCCACATTCCTTTGTGTAAGCCTCAAAGCCACAGCAGCCTGGGTGGCAAGGACTGCTAGGTGCATTTCTTACAAATCAGAACTTGCCCCATCGGATCTGGGATTTGCCATAGGCTACAATGCTGATAAATGACACCCACGGAAGCAAAGTTGGGACTTTAGCAATGCTCCTTACCACAGACATTGTCATCTCCCTCTGTTCCCTTTCCTGGGCCCCCTTTCCCCACCTGGAAAGGGGGGGTCTTTTTCTGGTGTCCTTGGCTTCTCTTCTCGGGGCTCTCCTCAACCGCAAGACATCCACTGCTAGATCTTCAACTCTGGAGTGCCCTGCTCCTGCTCCTGCCCCAGCTGCCACAGCCACCCCTTTCCCCAGCCCCCACATTCCAGCTAGAACCACAGGGGTGAGCATCTTGGTCCCTGCTGCTGAGACTGTCACTCACGCCCTGTTCTGGAGCCAAGAGAAGGAAACAAAGATGAGGGTGTCTGCCAGAGGCTCCGGGAAGCTGGCCCAGAACTCACTTCTGTGCCCTCCCTCCTTCCTTGTCCTGTTGCTATGTCATCTTCTAGCTCCCTTCCAATGTCAGAAGGAAGAGCAACCCTGGTTTCTAGTACCTCAACCTTCATTTCTGTGTTCTGGATGGAGGGAGTTCAGCTAGGGCCAACTTACCAGCAGGTTCTGTCTGCCCTGAGTACCGCCTGGCTGCAGACAGACAGAATGGGCCCACGCCAGACAGAGCCAAGTCCAGTGGTCTCTGTTACATTTCTTGGGTGGCAGTGTCTCCCTCATTTACTGACCCTCATCTGATAGATGACCCTGGCAGTGATGGCAGTGGTCCCCTCACTGTTCTAAGAGTCCGGAGTGAGGATAGGGGAGAGTGGAGAGGGTGTGTGGGGTGGAGTGGGGAGTGGGGAAGGAGCTTGGTTTGTTGGAGATCTCAGAGCTAGACCATGTGCTGAAATTCACCAACACTGCCCTAGTTGGAGTTGGGAAATCTGATCTCTCGTCAGCCTGTGGATGTCCTTGAGCAAAGTCTCTTCACTGAGACACAGTCTCCTTCCTCATTGGTAACACAAATTCCAAGTGTCCTTTTTTTTTTTCTTGTGCTTCTACTTAGAGCCAAGCACTGGTTTCTAAGGGCTGGAGCTGGGCCCGGATGGAGCTCAAGTCTAGGATTCAGACCATGGTCTATGCTCCATTCGCTGCTGAGGCTGCAGGGACCGTAATAGGTGTCTGGAGAGCAGAGGGTGTTCTGTGTGGTCTGGCCTCTGTTCAGTGGGGTGGGGTCACAGTCTGGCAATGCAGCTGGGGCCGTGAGAGGTCCGGCAACTGGTGCCATTTCTCACGGCGGACAAGAGTTGACAGAGCCACTCCTCTCCTACCCTGTGCCAGAAACTCAAGGACGTGTGCCCTGGAGACCTCCGGGCTACGTAAAAATTCCAAGTGGGATGCATGCAAGAAGTGGAAGGGACTGGAAAGGAGCACCAGGTAGATGGATCAGTGAGGCACAGCAGAACTCAATGCTCAGGCCAACTCTCTCTCTCACTCAGTCCAATGAGAAAGAAGCCATAAGGTTTCGGAGCATCCTTCCAGGTTTGACACTTTAACACTCAGAAAGTAAAGGGTCAGTTTGCTAAGCAATGCTGGACTCCCTCAGACTCCTGGGGTCAGGCAGCATACACACCTGCCTCAGTAGCCACCCAGCTAAGCCTCAGGTCAGAATGGGGACCTATAGAGAGCCATTGCCTCTTCCCTCCCTTCTTCCAGCACCCCTATTCCCCAAGGATCAGAAGATCTTCTGCCGGTTTCCCCATCCCACAGGAAGCCAAACCCAGAGGCACACTGATGGCTGGGGGCCAGGAGAAACAGCTGCCTTGGGTGTCATCTTCCTGCAGAGTGGAGAGGACCTGGACTTTTAAGGTCCCCTTTGAGACTGGGTAGGTAATATGAGCCTTTTTTCTCCCAGTGCTCCGAGAGAAGGTTGGAAAGGACTCCAGAAGCAGGGCCAGCACTGGCCAAGTGAGTCTCTTCCTCCAGGCTCCTACGTGTGAACTCAAAGCTTGTGAGCAGGAGGCAGTCCTTGAGAGAAACACAGCCCAGAGTGCCAGGGGGAGGCAGCCACCAAGCTGCTTCCCCCACACACAGACAAAGTATTGATCCTGCTCGCTCACCCCCGCCTCTTCTCCACTTCATGGCGCAGCTAATGGCCTGGAAAAGACTGGCCAGCTGTTCCCCAGCTGTGACATAATGAGCTCAGGGACGATCAATGCCGTTCCGGTCTCTAATTAGGCCGGGAACTGGCTGGGGTGAAAGTGTGGCCTGTTTCCTGAGGGCACAGCTTTCACTCCAGTCCCCAGCTGCAGTCGGCTGGCAGCCACCTGGGCCCCTGCATCTGCGCCCTGGAGGAGACGGCAGGGCCCTCCAGTGGCCGGTGGGAGGGTTTCTGGCTGAGCTCCTGCTCCAAAGGCAGAAGTTGGGGCTACCGAATCATTCTCTCTCTCTCTCTCTCTCTCTCTCTCTCTCTCTCTCTCTCTCTCTCTCTCTCTGTGTGTGTGTGTGTGTGTGTGTGTGTATGTGCGCGCGCGCGCTCACGCGCGTGCATGTGTGTGTGAACTCCCCCTCTCCCTACACTTGCTGTCACATCCTTTACTTTCAGACACACTATACAGTGGCTCTCCAATCCTCATCCCCTCTGGCCCCATAGCTCTGAGGCCCTGTCCAGGACTCTCCCTTACACAGGTCCCAGATGCCCAAGCCAGGGGCTAAAGGCGAGTCTGCCTCCTGGCCCAGCCTCTGCTATTTATACCCTCATCCAGGGAGGCATGGATCAGCCTCTCAGCGTACTCATTGCTGAGGAGGAAGTGAGGGTGGGGAGAGACGAGAGACAGGGGGAAGGTGCACATTCAGGCAAAGACAGGAGTAGAGCAGGGAGCTGAGGCCTATGGCCCAGAGTTTGGAGAGAGAGAGAGAGAGAGAGAGAGAGAGAGAGAGAGAGAGAGAGAGAGAGAGTCAAAGGAGAGAAACCAAAAAAATCAAACAAGAGAGGCAGAAAAAGTGAGAAAATGGGGCACCGGGGAAGAAATAGGAGCTCAGAGAATAGAACCAGGGCACACCTTGTGCTTAGAGGGTCAAGCCCCAAGTGCCAGATCAGATGCCCCACCAGGGAAGCTGAGGTGCCGCAGAGACTATCCAGGGGCCTGGTGTGTAATTTCAGGACCAGGGAGAGAACGGTTGGGGTCAAAAGGGCACAAGGCAAGAATCATGATTGTGTAGGAGGCGCTGGCTTGAGGGCTGGGCAAGCCAGTGTGAACTGTGCACTGTGGGAGAGGGTTCAGAGGGGAGCTGGAAACAAAAGTCAGAGTAGAGAAGGACTTATTGTTGGGATCTGGGAGGGGTCTGGGGGTGGGGCTCTAGGCTTTTTATAGCTTCTAATTCAGAGCAGCTCAGTATGGCCTCTATGGTGTTTAGGGATGGCCTGGGTTGAAAAGGGTACATACATTCTTTATCCCTTATACCATTTGCACCTTCAAATATGAACCCACAGACCCAGTTGGATATGGTACCCCTTTCTTGGCCCATCCTCAGTTCTTGGGCACGATTTCTGCCTGGCCATGATTCTGAGAAGAACGACCCATCTTTTTGAAGAGATCAAAAGCGACTACTGTCATTCATTTTCCTGCTCACCTGCCCAGGCCGTGAGCCTCTGAGGCTGTCAGCCACGGAGAGAGGAGCCACCCAAGAACCATAAGTGCTGGCTAAGATTCAAAACACACACAATAAATGACCTTCGCGGTCAACAGTCCTAGTTCAGCTAGTCATTAACAGCTGAAGCTTAGAGGAGCTGGGGAAGGGTCTCCAAGTGTGGTGGATCCCCTGACTGTCACGCAGGGCTGCTGCGGGGACCCCAGTTCATCAAATCCCCCTCATGCACAGCTGAGACCGCAGAGATGTGAAAAAAATGCACACAGGACCACACATCCCCAGGATAAAGAAAGCAGGTGTGGGTTTGGCAAAGAGAAGGTGTGTATGAAGACGCTGCGGTAACACTTCAGCGCTCTGTGGCCAACACTGCCCTCTTGTGCCTACAGCCTGCCAGTGCAGGCTGAGGGCCCTGAATTATCGCAGCGGGGTTCTCTTTTTCTAATCTAGAGCCTTCTCATCCAGGAACCCCTGTCTCTCTTAAGATTATTAAACTTTAAGAGGGACAGATTCCTCGTGGCATTTTCCACCTTTCCTCACCCATCTCTGAGGGGACAGTCACGAGCTATCTCTCTATCCTTAAGGAGCCTTTGAGAGTTTTAGGACTTGGAGTGTGGTCAGAGAGGAATGAGAGCCCCGTAAGGCGTGGCTCTGTTTTTAGGTGGCCCAGAAGCACAGGGAGAGAATGATGTGGGAAGGAGAGTTGCTGGGGGAAAGACCATAAGGTGGTTGCCCAGCCTAGAAAGGAAGACCTAGATTTCCCTGGAGCCCAGTAGGGCCTGGTTGGATTTGGCTAACCATGAGACACTTGGAAGGGGCCAGAGGCATAGAACAAAGGTGACCCCGAGAGTAAGAGAAGAGACACCTGGGTATGTTTAGGTTCCCTCCAGTGGGAAATCCAGCCCAGCTCCTTGTTCTTAGGCCGAAGCTAAAGAAGTTGGGCTTGAGTTGGGCGTCCCAAGCTGAGATGCCCATCTGCGTGGCCTAGGGTACTATGCATCTGCAGATCAGGCTGAGCGGCTTCTTATGGCATCAGGACTCTGGAGGGGTGATTTCCAGGCCCTCAAATTGCTGCTCTGCTCCTTCTCACATCCTGCCCAAAGCATGGGCGTGCAGCTTGCATACAGTCACCTCGGCCAGAGCTCTCAAAGCCCCGCTGGAACCCCGAGGATCCCTGATCTCCACGTCTCCTCCATTCTGACCTGTCCTTTCCTCTGTGTTCACTCTGACCTTCGGTTCCCAGGCCCCAGCTGCTTCATGACATAGGCACTGTGTGCTCCTCTCTCCAGCCCCAAAACATAAGGAAGATTCCCAGTGTCTAGTTTAGCCCCCCTTTCTCTGGAGCTTGTACTTAATCATGGACTCACAAAAATCGGCGGTGATAACCTCAAATTTCCCTGCTCAGAACACTTTGCTGGGTTGACGTCCAAGCCTGGCCTCTCAGGCTGGCTCCAAAGCCCCCTGCAGTTCGGTAGAGCTACTTCCCTACCCTCACTTCTTACTTACGTAGAAATCATCTTCCCATCGAGTGGACGACTAAAGACATCCTGATGGTTCCTTTCCTCTTTTTCATCTGCCTTCCTTCTTCCTTCCCTGCCCTCTCCATTTCTTTGTGTATATGTGTACGCATGTGTGTACATGTCCTTGTACTGTGAAGGTCATGTGTGATGAGTGCATGTGCACATGTATGTGTATGCAGACGGGTGCCAAGTACAACCTCGCGTATCATTCTCAGCAACGCTTTACATCTCTTTCGAGACAGGGTCTTTCATTGGCTAGGGGCTCACCCTTTAGACTAGACTAGCTGTTCCAAAAGGCCTCAGGGACTCTCTTGCCTCTGCCTCCTCAGTACCGGGTTACACACACCTACAACCACTTCTGATATTTTTACACGAATTCTGGGAGCCAAGTTCAGATCCTCATTTTTGCACCACTGGCGCTTTAACATCTGAGCCATCTTCTCTGATGTTTTCTTTCTTTTGAGGCAGTCTCTCTTTAGCTTAAGCTAACCTTGAATTCATGATCCTCCTGCCTCAGCCTCCTGAGTGCTGGGATTACAAGGTGTACTGTCATTCAGGGCTCTAATATAGTTTTTTCCTTTTATTGAAGACAGATTTTTTCATATAATATTTCCTGATTATAGTTTTCCTTCCCTCTACTCCTCCCAGTTCATCCCCACCTCGCCTCATCTAGATCCACCCCCTTTCTGTCTGTCATTAAAAAACAAACAAAAAATAATAATATAGTAAGATAAAATGAAAGCAAACACATCAGAATAGGACAAAACAGACAAACGAAAGGAAATGAGCCCAAGAAAGCTTGCAAGGACAGATATAGATGCAGAACCCACTTATTCTTCCAGGAATCCCATAAAAACACAAAACTGAGAGACAGCAAAAAGAAAAAAAATTAAACAAGAAAAAGCTCTGACACAATATTATGAGACAAGGAGCCTCCAAAGTCCCCACTGAGTGTGTTTTCTTTCTTTTTAAAAAAATATTTATTTATTATGTATACATTATTCTGTCTGTGTGTATGCCTGCAGGCCAGAAGAGGGCACCAGACCCCAATACATGGTTGTGAGCCACCATGTGGTTGCTAGGAATTGAACTGAGGACCTTTGGAAGAGCAGGCAATGCTCTTAACCTCTGAGCCATCTCTCCAGCCCCTGAGTGTATTTTCTGCTGGCCGTCTACTGCTGGGCATGAGGCCTACCCTCCCAGGAGTTTGTTTCCCCATGAGACTCCCTGGGAGAAAACAACATTTTCATTTGCAGTTGATTATCGATTGGAAATTATCATACCTGCCACAGCTTGGGTGACCACGAACCTGAGACTAGATAGTCCAGAGGCTTAGGGTAAAACCAAATACTACTGTCCTATTAAAGGAATGTAGGGTGGGAGAGATGGCTCAGGGGTTAAGAGCACTGGCTGCTCTTCCAGAGGTCCTGAGTTCAATTCCCAGGAACCACATGGTGGCTCACAACCACCCATGATGAGATCTGGTGCCCTTCTGGCCTGCAGGAAGACACACAGGCAGAACACTGTATACATAATAAATAAATAAATATCTTTTTTTTAAAAAGCAATGTAGCAACAAAATGAGTCCTACTGACATTTCTCTATACTTATAGATCAGTGCCTTGCTCAGCCCTCATCAGAGAGGCTGATAGGAAAAAATACAGAAGTCCATGGCCAGACAATACACAGGGAGTGGGGGACCTCAAAATACTCACCTAAACAGGATGTCTTCATCAAATCCCTCCTCTCAGGGCTCTGGGAACCCTCAGGAAGAGGATGCAGAAAGAATGTACAAGCCAGAGGGCATGGAGGACAGCAAGGAATCAAGATCTTCTACACAGACACAACAGAATGAAGCACATACGAACTCTCAGAGAATGAGGCAGCACGCACAAGTCCTGAAAAATTTTTTATCAAAGCCTCCATTCTCCTCGATTAGCTAAGCCCGTGCCTTCCTCCTGAGCCACTCCTCCTCAGCTTCCTTCTGTCACTCACGTTAACATCCACCCAGAAGTAGCTTCTAATAGTCCACAGCACAGCAAGCTAATTGTGGTCAGCAAGTAACAGACTCTTTCAAAACAGCTCCTAGAACTGGGCATGGAGACACACGTCTGTCATCCCAGCACTTGGGAAGCTGAGGTGTGAGGACTGGGAGTACAGAGTCAGCCTGAGCTGTGGAAGAACAATACGAAACAAATACAGAACAAAACGTACATCAAATAGTTCCTAGAAAGTGGGTGAATGCTTCAGCATAAGTAAATGATCAACGGGAGGGGGCTGGAGAGACAGCTCAGAGGGTAAGAGCAAGGGTTGCTCTTTCAGAGGACTTGAGATCGATTCCCAGCACCCACTGGGCAGCAAACAACTGTCTATAACTCCAGTTCCAATGGATCCAATGCCTTCTTCTGCCCTTGGAAGGCACTGCATGCTCAGTATTCAGACAAATACCCATACACATAAAATTTTAAAAAGGGCCTGGAGCATAGACTCAGTGGTTAAGAGCACTTACTGTTCTTGCAGAGGACCTGGGTTCAGCTCCCAGCACCCACATGGTGGCTCACAACTGTCCTGAACTCCAGTTCCAGATGATCAGAAACTCTCTTCTGGCCTCCATACGCATCAGGCATACATGTAGTACACATATATAAACACAGGCAAAACACTCATATACAGCCAGGCGGCGGTGGCAGAATGTCTTTAATCCCAGTACTCGGGAGGCAGAGGCAGGAAGATCTCTGAGTTCAAGGATAGCCTGATCTACAGAGTGAGTTTCAGGACAGCCAGAGTTACACAGAGAAACCCTGCCTCAAAAAACAAGCAAAACAAAACAAACACTCATGTATATAAAATAAAAATAAGCAAATTTTTAAAAGAAAGAAATGGGGGCTGAAGAGATGGCTCAGCAGTTAAGAGCACTGGCTGTTCTTCCAGAGGTCCTGAGTTCGATTCCCACCAATCATACCGTGGCTCACTACCATCTGTAATGAGATCTGGTGTCCTCTTCTGGCCTGTAGACATACATGCAGGCAGAATACTGTGTACATAATAAATAAATAAATGTATACATAATAAATACATTTTTTCTTTAAAAAAAGAAAAAAAATGAAGAAATGGTAAATCTGTATTGATGTTAACTATCCTGATCTAATTATTAACACATTGTATACAGTTGTCAAAATGTCAGGTTGTGCCTTAAGCCATACAATTTCTATGTGCGGCTGTGTGAATTGAGGCTGGGGAGATAGCTCAGCTGGTAAAAAGTTTTCTGTGTATAAGGGGCTGAGTTTGATTCTTAGACTCTGTATTTTAATTTTTATTTATTTTTTTAAGATGTTTTATTTATTATGTATACAGTGTTCTGTCTGCATGTATGCCTGAATGTCAGAAGGGGACACCAGATCTCATTACAGATGGCTGTGAGCCATCATGTGGTTGCTGGGAATTGAACTCAGGACCTCTGGGGATAACAGCCTGTTTTCTTAACCGTGGAGCCATCTCTCCAGCCCTTGTTTTTGTTTTTTGTTTTGTTTTGTTTTGTTTTTTTAAAAGACAGGCTAAACTGGGCATGTCAGATGCACCTTTAATCACAACACTTGGTAGGCAGAGGTAGGTGGATCTCTTGTGAGTCCAAGGCCCGCCTGGTCTTAGAGTGAGTTCCAGGACAGACAGGGCTAAAAAGTGAAACACTGTATTAAAAAACAAAAACATCCAAGCTTGTCATCTCAGCATGTGGGAGGTAGAGACAGGTGGTGCCCTAAGATCCAGCCCCCCAGCAGCAAGCCCCAGCTCCCAGTCAAAGACCTTGTCTCATAGCAAACAACAAGACAAAATAAACAGAGAGGGACTGAACTCAGACCAGTCCTTGGGATCCACATAGTGGAAAGAGAGAACCACTCAAAAATTGTTCTCTCTCTCTCTCTCTCTCTCTCTCTCTCTCTCTCTCTCTCTCTCTCCCCACACACACACTTTCTCAATATGCAAACACAAAGAAAATAAATAAGTGTTGGGAAAAAATCAAAACAAAATGGCACCAGGCGGCTCGGTGGGTAGAGCCAGCCAGTCGGGCGGCTGGGTGGGTAGAGCCAGTCGGGCGGCTGGGTGGGTAGAGCCAGTCGGGCGGCTGGGTGGGTAGAGCCAGTCGGGCGGCTGGGTGGGTAGAGCCAGTCGGGCGGCTCGGTGGGTAGAGCCAGTCGGGCGGCTCGGTGGGTAGAGCCAGTTGCCACACAAACTCGGCAGCTTCAGTTTCATCTGAACCCATGTAAAGGCAGACAAAGAGAACTGATGCCCCACCCTATCTTCTAGTCTCCACGCGTGCAGCGTGGCATACAAGTGCTCACACACACACACAACTGAAGACAAAGTGAATGGATCCTGAAGAAAGGTACCCAAGGCTGACCTCTGGCTTCACACGCATGTGCACAACCCCAAATGTATAACACATACCTACCTGCAAACACACACACAATAGATAGGCAAATGAATAATAATTTAAAATTTGGGGTACGGGGACTCACATAGGACAGATTGACCTACAGTTTGTTATGTAGCCAAGGATGACCTTGAACCTCTGATTCGCCTGCCTCCATCACCCCAACACTGGGGGATTCCAGGAGTGTGTTACTGTGCCTGGTTTATGATGTTTCCGCAGTAGGGATTGAACCCAGGCCTCTGAGCACGCTAGGCAAGCGCTTTTCCAGCTGAGTATATCTCTAGTCCAACAAGGATAATTTCTCAATTTTTAGAAAAGAATCAAATCAAATCCGATCCTATCCCTCCTTTAGAGCTCATGCACTTCATGAAAATCTGCTTTCTTTCTTCATGGAGTTCTCCTCCTCCCCCTCCTCCCCCTGCTCCTCCTCTTCACCCTCTTCCTTTGGATCTACATAGCACTTCGACTCTCCCTTATAGCTTATAACCCGCCCTTGGTGCAGCAAGAGGCAAGGCTTACTTTGTCTTTGGATCCCACTCCCCACGGAGCAGGAACACAATGTGCTCACATTGAATCTATGGAGCCAGCAGATTGGGCTGCAGGGAGCAGAATGGGGTGAGGAAGGGGCGCTGTGTGACTTCAGAAGATGGTAGGAGTATGCAGAACGGGGGATCCAGGGTCTGTACAGTGACGATGAGGGACAGTCTTGGCCCTCCCAGAACCTGGTCAGGAGAAAGAAAGTTCTTTGTTGAAGAGTACAGCAATTGGGAGGGTCTTGGAAATGAGGTAGGTTGAGGAAGGGTGCCAGGGTGTTGGGAAGGACTCCAGACTGCCCTGAGCCAAGTATTACATTCTTAGTAACAGACCAAAGCAGGGGGGAGAGGGATAAAACCTAGAAGCTCAGAGTCAGGTTGGCCCCCCATTCACTGTAACTGTGTAGCCTAGGGCAATATGGCCCCCTCTGGCTCTTCTGATCTGTAAGAGTGGGCCCTGGACTCCTAAACTCTGAGGACTCTCTCCCTGTTACCTTCCTCCCCAGGCCTCAACAGCAGAGATAGTCTCCCCAAAGATCCAGAGCTTGTGGCCACAGGGGCGGGGTGTGTGTGTGTGTGTGTGTGTGTGTGTGTGTGTGTGTGTGTGCGTGTGTGTGTGTGTGTGTGTGTGCGTGTGTGTGTGTGTGTGTGCTGTATGTCCTCCATAAGCTGCCATCTCACTTGGAGGAGGCAGACGTCATGCAGGTGGAGACAGCACCCTGATTCAGAGCAAGCAGGGCCAATTAGAGAGTTAGGCCCCAGGGAAGAGTTCTGAGGGACCCTCTCCCCTTTCCTCCTTTGTACTTCCTGTCCTCTTCCACACCCCATTCCCCATCAAGTGATGCTGTCTCCTAGCAACTCAGCTCTGCTGCTTGGAGGAAGTCACACAACCTCTCTGAGCCTCCATTTCTGCACTGACCCAGAAGACTGGGCTACATGTATGAAAGGTCCAGCATTGTGCCTGCTTTCTGGCTGGGAAAGAACAACTGGTCCTCACTGTCCCCCAGGTCCCAGGCAGACGGTCAGTGGTGCTTTGCGCGGGGCTCTAGTGTGGGGTGAGGCCTCTGGGGGGGGGGGCAAGCTGATGAGGGTGTTGGATTGGAGCTCCTGACAGAAGCAAGGTTCGAGCTGCTCTTTACGGCCACTAAGATGGCCTCTCGGCCCATAAACCTGTTTATTGTGTTGTTATGGAATCAGAAGCTATCTGCAGTTTTTCTTTGGGGGTCCGGGGTGGAGACTGACTGCTGGTTAGCAAGCAGACAGCATGGCCAGGCCCGTTCATTCACTGTGGATGTTCCTGCCACTCTTTTGAGCCTGGTTCATCCGAGGCCCCCAGTTTCTAATCTGGTTGAGAAGGATTTATTTTTGGGTCCCTGTAACCTAGCAATGGGCTCACATGACCAGTGGCAGCTGCAGGCTGAATATACTGTGGGATCTTGGCTCCCGGCAGGGGGTGTGGGCCAGACTGTGGGGGAACAAAAGAAATGGAAAGGCTCTCACCTCTGCCCAGCCCTCTCAAATGGGGGTAGGGGAGGTGGATGCCTAGGGTGCAGGTACCCTGAGGCTGATGCTCCGGGTCTCTGGACAGCTAGGGCCTGAGCCATAGTGGGGAGGCCTCAGCTGAGAGCCTGCTCTTGGGGTGTCTGTGATGGGGTGGAATGATTGGGTGTCCAGGGGATGGAGATGGGTACAGAAAGAACACAATGCTGCTGACTGACATGCCGGGGTGAGGCCAGCCCGGAGAATAGGTGGCTTCACAGACACTCTGTATATAATAATGAGATCTCAGGGACACTCCTGGTCCTTGCTGTCGTCCTAACATTTTGCTCCTTCCCTTTGTTTCCCTGTTAAATTGTTACTATTCCCCGGAGAGAGACAGAGCACACACGAAGCTGCTCTCTGTGCGAATGGATTGATCGAGCTCTTTCCTGAGAGCAGGTTTTGGCAGAAAGCAAAGGGGCCGAGAAGGAAGAGAGGGTACCACTGAGCAGGGGAGGCACTTTGGGGAGGTGGGGAGGAGCATCCAGAAAGCCTCTCACCATTTACTGAGTAAAGGATGTACAGCTGAATTCACAGTTTCATCCTGGGCAGAAAGGAGTGGATGGGGTGGGGAAAGCCTACCAAGAGAGGAGGATGGGCAAAGATGGGGTCGGCCTCTATTGAGGAGTTTAGGATGGAGCAATCAGCTCCCAAGGCTCCACCTGACCCTCAAAAGAGACATGACACTGTGGGGGTGGGGGTCCTCCCCCCACTGTGTAACAGGGGTCCCAGTTGTGCACACTGGACCGAGGGTTGCTGGTGGGACCTGGAAGACCACATTCAGTTTCTCTCACTTGGTCTTCTCGTCTCCTCCGTTGTGCTGGAGGGGATTGAGCTGGGTATGGTGGCTCAGGTCTGTAATCTCAGCTTCCAGAAGGTTGAGGCAGGAAGATCACATGTACAAAGTTAGCCTAAGCAACAGTGCCAGGCACTTCCTCAAAACAAACAAACAACAACAAAGCCCTAAACAAATGGCCTAGAGTAAAGGTGTTATATCAACAGCTACTCTGAACCCTCACTGAACGGACCTCAAGAGGTAACCTCCGCCCCATGACTGGTACTAGCTTTGCTGTTATCAGTTGCTCCAGCCTTAGGCAGTTTCCTCCCCTGCCCACTGATCCTTTTCCCTCTTCCCAGAGCCAAGATGGCTTCCAGCATCTGGGAAGATGAGCTAGACCCCACCATCTCCTTCATACTCCTCTCCCCAGTAGCTTTTTAGTAGAGGGCTCATGACCTTGCCCTTGGCCCCATCCCAGCTTATTGGCCAGTCATAATAGCTGTGCTAGCTCCCTGGGAAGCATACTCCATCTGTATTATAGCCTCTCTAACTCCCGCTAACTCCCCACTGGAGACACTGGGGAGCGAGGCCTTTTGCCTTTTTCACATATGGAAAAACTAATGCACAATCAGTTCGGCTCGAGCTCTCTCTGAATCCTTGGACAGGCTTCTGGGCCCTGTATCAATCTCTGCTTTTGTTTCTTAGTGTCACCTCGGGACTCCAGAGAGGTCATGTGACCGGGGAAGACTGAGAAATCATTTTATCTTTAAACAGATTTGGGTTCAGATATTGATTCTGGCTTTATTTGGCCTGGAGGAAGTCGCTTCACCTTGTGCCCTCTTTTTCCTCGGAGGCAGTCGCTACCTTAAACACTGGCATGAGAACCGAAGATGTCGTGGGTCATGAGTCTGCCACTCGTTAAGAAGCCAGAGACAGTGATTGGTGGTAGCCATGATCTCTCACCAGGTTTAGGAAGTCAGTTCTCTTGTCCAATCAGGCTGGCTGGTGGTGTGCGCCTTTAATCCCAGCAGAGGGAGGCAGAGTCAGGAGGGTCTCTGAGTTCAAGGCCAGCTTGGTCTACTTAGCAAATTCCAGGTACAGAGAAACCCTGGGGGGGGGGCAGGGCAGCCTGACCTTCTGAGTCCCCTGGGTAAATCACTGGTTTTATGACTCCTTGTCTAGATCTAGTAAACAATTCTAGAATTCCTTTGGAGCCAGAAGGAGGTGTTGAATGTGCCTGTGTCCCCCTCCAAGGCTCTGGGGGCAGACAGCTCCAGATCTGATCTGAATTCCTTGTTCAGGCTGGAGGCTCTGCTCTATTGGGGGTAGACTTGGAGGGATGTCTTCACTTCCAGAGTTTGGATGCCTTGGGGCTGAAGAGTTGACTCAGCAGGTATGAGCACCTGTTGCTCTTACAGAGGACCCAGGTTTGGTTCCCAGCAGCCACATGGTAGCTCACAGACATCCATTAACTCCAGTTTCAGAGGATCCAACATCCTCTTCTGACCTCCATGGGCAGCAAACACGTGTGCAGGCAAAACACCCCCCACACACACACACACAAAACAAACCTAAAAGAGAAAAAATACTGAGTCCATATTCTGGGGAAATCATAACTTGCCTTGTTAGGCACCTGTTCTCGGTATCAGTCACTAACAATATTCTTCAGAGCCAGCAGGAGGCCAGACCCCTTCTCTCCCTTCTAAGGGTTTGTCACACAGTCGTGACACTTTGTGGGAGAAGTGCCCACTGTCCAGCCCAAACGCAGGCCACCCGGAGCCTTCCTGGGAATCTGGCTTCTACGCTGCCTCCATGGAGCTGAGGTGCAGATGTGCAAAAGGTAGTTCAGGAGGTGTTAGATCCCCCGTCTCCATAAACCCTCACAGGCATTCCAAATAAATATCCACTTTAGGAAAATAATGGGGGTGTGCTTGGGGTGGGGACAAATGCAGGGTCAGATCCCACTGCCACCCCTTAATCTGTCTGCTGTATGAATGTGTTACTTTCTGAAAGAGTCAAACCGTGAATCCACCTCAGGAGCCTCAGCTTTCCCTAGGTCTAGTCTTGGAGTTCTGGCTGCCTATACAGAAGCATCTTGGTTCTGGTATCATACAGAACCACGCCATAAATAATAACCTTGTCGGAAACCTCAGGCGCTATCTACCCCGTAATTCTATTGAACAGCTAAGAAACAAAGGCCAAATGGAAATGACTCGCCCAAGGTAACTCAGCTGTTAAGTGCCTAGGGCCTTTTCTTTATCAGGCCAATTGGGAGAGTTTTCCCTGCCCGCTTGCCTTTTGAGACACAGTCTAGAATCCTGAGGGAAATGTGAGGAACGGAGCTTTTTGAGCACCCTGCCTGGAAGTCCTGAGGCCCAGCTGTTTGCTCCAGAAGTGGCTTTAAGGGGGCTGGTGGAAAGCAGGAGGCCACTAGGACCCAGAAGCTCTCTGAGCATCCTGCTCTGCTGGCTGCCTCTCTCCGCTTACTGCAGTGGTTCAGGCTTCAGCAGCCTTGGAGAAGCATCAGCTGAGAGGAGCTATCACACAGGATCTGGGAGCTGCTCAGCAAAGGTAGGAGTTGCCGACTAGGCCAGGAATGGAAGCCAGACCCAGGGCCTGGTGGTGAGGGATGCAGAAGGGTGGTGTTCCAAGGGGCGGCACACCCTGTGGTACAGTGGGCAGTTCTGTCAGAGGCTGGGGTCCCAGGTGTCCCAAAGGTAGTACTGGGATGCAGGCATCTCTAAAACCTAGGAATGGGAGATTGGTCATCTCCTGCTAGCAAGAGTAACTGCATCCTGCAACAGACAGCATTCTCCGTCTGCCCGGCTCTGTGTCATAGAGATAGGTCCCCACATCCAAGGAATAGGCCCTTCGGCATTCCAGGATGATGGGCATCTGAGTCCTGGGCGTGGGCAGCTCTGCTATGGGAGAGGTGTTGAAGGTCCCTGGAAATCTCCCCTGGCCTAAGAGAGGCCATATTCTTGCCTGAAGGCCGGCCCAGCTCTGATCTTTGGCCCAGAGGCTCTGGATGTGAGACCCAGGTACGTGTGAATCCCAACAACACCTATGTGGCCTTGGGCTAGGCACGTGTGCACATCCTACATCCTGAAGTGAGGATCTCTGTCAGTCACTCGATCGTGGCCCTGCCAGAGACCAGACCTCGGAGCCTATAGGGGCAAAGCCTTCCAGGTCCTGAAAGGTCTTGGAGGTGGTCCTGAAGGGGGTAGTGGGAGGATACGTCTGTGGAGGGAGAAGGCGTGATGACATGAGCTAGGAGTGGAGTCAGGCTCCTTGAATTTCCCCTGTGAAGCCATTACACCACCACCCTCCCCTCTATAACCGCCCATGAATGAAAGAGTACCAAGTAGCCAAGTATATTGGTCTGTCTGTTAGGAGGTAAATTGGAATCCTGGAATTTGAAGCCACTGTCAAAATTTTGACAAGACCGGTATGTGTGTGTGTGTGGTGGTGGTGTGGTGGTGGTGGAGGGGTATAAGAAAGAAAAATGCCCAGTGCTTTCTTGCCCAAGGCTCCATCATGGCTGCATAGCACCCCTGTGTGTCCGTGTGTCCACATGAAAACCGTGCCCGCTCTTCTCAGCCAGGGATAGTAGCTAGGTGTTGCTGGATTGAACTCCTCATCTTTTAGACCCCACTCTCAGGTAGAATGAATATGGAGAGTAAAGGGTAAAGATGCATCATCTAGTATTTCTTTGGGGCATTTCTTTTTCCTGGTAGACTGTCTTATGAGAATCTGACATCTCCCTGGAGAGATGCAAGTCTCTAGGGCAATTGTTCAAAGTTAGGGAAGCCACAAATCCAGGAGCCTGGGCTATCCTTCTCAGAAGAGAATCCCCTGGTTGGCACACAGATGACTGACTGAATATTTTGGGAGTTTGTATTCTGGGGCCAGGATTCGATTAGTCAATTTGAGTTTGATTCAAGTCACAGGAATTGCCCTGACCACGTAATGCATGCAAGGCATGTAAGAAGTTGGATTAGTGTGAGGTTTATAGTAACACCCAAACCTACGGTGATTGTAGAGTAACTTTGAGAGAAGTACGGCTCTGGCAGGCTGGGTGGTTCTCTTCACTTGCAGTTATAGAAATGAAAGATCTTTCTTTAGAGTGGAGCAACCGCCAGGTGCTCCCTATCCCAGGAACTCACAGAGCAGTAAAATGCTCTACGTCAGAAGCTCCATGGTCTTCTAGGCCAACCCTCCCATTTCACAGTTGCAGAAAGAATGGTCCAGAAAACTTTTAACTTGTTTACAGAATGGCCGGTCTGTAGCTTTTCTCTACACTGCTTGACTCAACATAGTGTACTGGGGAGAGAGATATATATCCTAATATATCATAAAATATATAATATATACATGTATATATATGTATATATTACTCTGGGGACACCTATTTCAATTATGAACAAACTTCATGTGAATAATGACACATAAAATGGACGCAACCTGCCACTTCATCAGGAGAGGTGGGAGGTGCTGGTTTAGTCTGGTTTTCTCTGCTTTCTGTGTACCCAATTCTGCCGTCTAAGCCCTCTGCCCTGCCCCCAGCACCTTCACCCCGTTCACAGGGGCATCCGCTCTCACCCTTTGTTCTGTGACCATGGGAGGAGGCCAGAACCAAAAGTGCCTTGGGCTGAGATGCCCTTCCTCCACCAGCTAGGACATAGGACATAGGACAGCCACCCGAGTGGCTAAAGAGCAGGTAGCTGAGCTGGGCGGTGGTGGCACTTGCTGTTAATCCCAGCACTCTGGGGCAGAGGCAGGCGGATCTCTAAGATTGAGGCCAACCTGGTCTACAGAGTGAATTCCAGGTCAGCCAGGGCTACACAGAGAAATCCAGTCTCAAAAACAAACAAACAAAAGAGTAGGAAGGGAAGGACAGCTTTCCGGTGGCGCGCGCCCTCCGGCCGCGGGAGTTCAGGAGTAGATGAGCTGGCGTCCCTTGCAGCTGGACATTCTGTCTTCACCGCAGCGTCCTCATCATTCCCAAACTGGCAGCTTTTGTTTGGGGGTGATGACGTCAGGAGGGACTAAGGCACAGCTGTCCTTCCTGGGCGATAACCTTCGAGTGGGGAAGAGATGTTAGTAGGGTCTGATCAAGCTTGACAGTGATGTACTCAATTTATGATTCTAGTCGATAGGGAAGCTACTTTCCTGCATAGCAAGGGATAGCAGGCAAAAGAACTGTCCCTGGGGCCAGGCTGCCTGTGTTGTGTGTTTTGGGGTTCTCTGGGCTGCAGGTCTATCTGTGGAGAAATGGAGATCCTACTGTGTGTCCATAGGATCGTGTGAGGACGATGATGGCATGGAGTGCGTAGGAGACTGCGTGTGCCGTGCACCACGTGACCATTGCTCCGTGGGATCAGTGCTGCTCGTAAGCAACCAAACCAGGCGCTGTGAGGTTATGAAATTGGTGTTATTCCTTCCTTTAACAGATGCCTTCGCGAGGAAACTGGAGTCCAGAAGAGTTGCAGAGTGAGTAATGCCCAGACCTGGACCTAGAAGCTGAATCGTGTTCTCCTACTCCCAGTTCTGACGAGAAATCAGAGAATTCACACAAGGCACCCTAAAGCCAGGGCACTGTCTTAGACTCCTCAGGACCCTGGAGAAGGGAGACAGAGGATTTAGAATTGCCCTCAAAAGGGAAGAAAAGCATGGAGAACTAGAAAAAGGGGGAGAAAGGTGCCACAGACCACTCTGAAGGTGGAGCACTGCATGTGAGGATCCGTCCCTCGCCAGTGGGCCACTTCCCTTCACCAGGGCTGACTGACCCTGGGTCTACCTCCTGACAGAAACTGGACACGAGCTTCTGAGTTCAGAGCTGCCTGGCTTGGCGCCACTACAGAAGAGCCCTGTTTGGAAGGCTGCGATAAAGGCCTGCCCTACAGACTCCAGTGCAAGGCCCCCAAGGAAATCCATCGGGAAGCCTAGGCCTGGGCTTTACCACCCAGGGCTGAGGAGTAGGATGGGGGATGGGCCCGTAACAGAAAGAGCCCTGGGTGTCCTCTTTCGGCCCCATGGAGTCCTCATCCATCCCCCAGTCATCAGGAAACGCATCCACGTTGGGAAGAGCCCTTCAAACACCAGGTCCCTCTACTGCCAGCGGGGTCCCCGAGTTGGGACTGCAGGACGTGGCTTCAGAATCCGTGGCCCTCTTCTTCATGCTCCTGTTGGACCTTACTGCTGTGGCCGGCAACGCTGCCGTGATGGCTGTTATTGCCAAGACACCTGCCCTCCGAAAATTTGTTTTCGTCTTCCATCTCTGTCTGGTGGACCTACTGGCTGCTCTGACCCTCATGCCCCTGGCCATGCTCTCCAGCTCCGCTCTCTTTGACCACGCCCTCTTCGGGGAGGTGGCCTGCCGCCTCTACTTGTTCCTGAGCGTTTGCTTTGTCAGCCTGGCCATCCTTTCGGTGTCTGCCATTAACGTGGAGCGCTACTACTATGTGGTCCACCCCATGCGCTACGAGGTACGCATGACACTGGGGCTGGTGGCCTCCGTGCTAGTGGGCGTGTGGATAAAGGCCCTGGCCATGGCTTCTGTGCCAGTGTTGGGCAGGGTCTCCTGGGAGGAAGGCGCTCCCAGTGTTAACCCAGGCTGTTCTCTCCAATGGAACCATAGTGTCTACTGCCAGCTTTTTGTGGTGGTCTTTGCTGTTCTTTACTTCTTGCTGCCCTTGATCCTGATCTTTGTGGTTTACTGCAGCATGTTCCGAGTGGCTCGTGTGGCGGCCATGCAACACGGGCCGCTGCCCACGTGGATGGAGACACCCCGGCAACGCTCTGAGTCTCTTAGTAGCCGCTCTACTATGGTCACCAGCTCCGGGGCTCACCAGACCACTCCACACCGGACGTTTGGGGGTGGAAAGGCAGCAGTGGTCCTCCTGGCTGTAGGAGGCCAGTTCCTGCTCTGTTGGTTACCCTACTTCTCTTTCCATCTTTACGTGGCCCTGAGCGCTCAGCCCATTTCGACAGGACAGGTGGAGAACGTGGTGACTTGGATCGGCTACTTTTGCTTCACTTCCAACCCTTTTTTCTATGGATGTCTCAACCGTCAGATCCGGGGTGAGCTTAGCAAACAGTTTGTCTGCTTCTTCAAGGCAGCTCCAGAGGAGGAGCTGAGGCTGCCTAGTCGGGAGGGCTCTATTGAGGAGAATTTCCTGCAGTTCCTCCAGGGGACCTCGGAGAACTGGGTTTCCAGGCCCCTACCCAGCCCTAAGCGGGAGCCACCACCTGCTGTTGACTTTCGAATCCCAGGCCAGATTGCTGAGGAGACCTCGGAGTTCCTGGAGCAGCAACTTACCAGCGACATCATCATGTCAGACAGCTACCTCCGTCCCGCCCCCTCACAAAAGCTGGAGTCCTGATGGACACTTGGAGGGAAATAAGGCTTGGGGCTGGTTTACGATCTTAAGGACTGCCTTTTCCAGCTGGCTGGGGTTTGGGCTGGGGTCTCTGGACTTAGCTTTTGCTTGGTGTTTTCTGGGACCAGAGTCGACAGGATGGACATGTGGCAAAAGCCTTGGACTTGGCTGTGCTCTTTGACTATTGGGGGAGGGAACCTGGGTTTGGTGAGACGATGATGAGAGAAAAGGGTCACAAAGGTGAGGCGACACCTTTCTACCAGTGAACTTCTCATGCCTCAGGAGACAGGGAAACTTCCTAAGGGCAGGTGTTGGAGCAGCTGGCTAGGAGCTGGGGACCACTGAGGTTTACTTCTCTCTGGTGTAATAGTTCAGGGTAATACTTGCACTAAAACAAGGGAAGGGAGTGGCCCACATCTTCTCACTTACTAGGCTAAAAAAAAGAAAAAAAACTGTATCCAAGTGTCACCATGAGTTAACAGATTCCTTTTTAAAGTTAAATGTCTAAGATTTCTCTTAAAGTGAGCAGACCAGTAGGGTGAACTCTTTTCTGGATTTTGCCAACAGTGCAAGAAAAAATTGCAGTAAGGGTAGTGGGGGAGAAGACAGGAAAACTCTCTGCAGCTCTCTCCTGTTCTCTTCTCTGCATGGAGGAGATGAGGTCTGGGTCCTGATCTCAGCACAGACAAACACGAGACAGGCTGCCCCTTTCCTCCCTGCCTTTTGAGTAGCTAGACTAACTGGGGGATCAGAGAGCTGAGGGTGGATACAGAAAGGCCAGGTAAGTTACTCTGATCAATAATACTGCCAATCTTTTCTTTCCAGGACTGGCCTCCCTGATCTCTCTCCTCATGGCAGTGACCCACTTCCAGCCCCCTGGACAATCGGGTACAAGAGACTAAGGTCGGGCAAGGGGAAGGGTGGGGTTTCCACAGTCCATGAAATGCCTTCCTCTCCTCGTTCATTGCTCTCAAAATTAGCTTCTGTGATAAAGACTTAAATGTGTCTCCTACCTGCAGCCCTGGGTTGGAGAGAGGGCAGAGAGTTGGGCTTTGCTGTTTATTGAAGACTATAGGAACCATGTTGGTTAGTATCAGCAATGGTATTTCCCATGGAGAGGGATTAATTGCAAGCTAGACAGGCTACCTATCTGGAACCTCCTGTCCATTCCACTTCCCGCAGTTGAATACCAAAGGATCAAGGTAGAATTAGAGGGTGATGTGGTCTACACCTGAACAAATTTCTGGTTCATAACAGAAATAACAAAGGGGGAAAGTGTGTTGGAGTGGAGTAGTTTCCCCTTTGGACAACTAATAAATTTTATGATAAAAGTTATATTGATATCAACACTGACTCCTTCAGTTTTATTCAGTGTGTAGCTGAACGCCAGCATTCGCTGGGACACACACAGATGATGTGTGGTCTCTGCCTTCAAGGAGTGCATAGTCTAACTTGATCAGATATGTGTATTTTTGTAGAGCATGTAGATCTGATAAAGTAGTACAATGTGGAGAATCTATCCATGGTTCTGACTTCTGAGAGTCCACTGAGTGATACACAGAGCCTCCCTGCAGACTGTGCAAAGTGTGGGGAGTGGAAACAAAACGCTCTAGTGAAGGAAACAACCCACCTGATGAAACCTGGCAAACAGCTTTTCCCCTTTTGGATTAGGTGAATTTCCAGTCTGTCTTCCTATCTTTTGTGTAGTCTTCTAGTCTAGGGCCTATTACACTGGGGAAATCCCTTAGGAAGTATACACAGTAAGGAGTGTCCTTTTATCTTCAAAACCATTTCTCCCTGTCTTCCTAGAGGCTGAGAAATTTCCTTCCTACTGTATCATAAGGGAAAAACTTTCATAAACCATGAATCCACCAATTAGCTAGTAGACCCAGACACTGCCAGAAGATGGCAGTGTGAGCCCTATTGAAACAGGAAAGGCCTGAATGGGCGAGCGTGTGTGTGTGTGTGTGTGTGTGTGTGTGTGTGTGTGTGTGTGTGTGTGTGTGTGTGTGTGTGAGAAACACTGCTTGGCAGCCATTTTGTTGTTGTTGTTTTTTTTTTAAACTTTGCCCTCTGACCCTTGCTTCACGTAAAAGGAAGTGTTACGTTCAAGGGTAGCTCCAATTTATACTGAAATACCCGACACTAAGACCTTGCTGCCATTAGCTAGTAAGTGGCATATAAGAATTTGCTTGCCATTTTTTTTTCCTGGCTGTAGGAACAGATCATAAAGGAAGTAAAACTTTTTTTTGTATTATGCTGAAAACTTTCTCCGCAACTTTTGCTATAGCCACCGTCCAGGAATTTTCTAGTCACCAAGATGCATTGGTAAAGTTCAGAATACAATCCTTAGCTCTGGAAAGGTCTTCTGGGAGCAACAGGATGAGACAATCACCCTGTCAGTTACTGTTGCCTACAGCTTGGTATTGAGGTGATAAAAACTTGAGACTTTCTGTTGGGTGTCCCCAAGCAATGCCCTTCTAGAGGCCTGGTAGAAAAAGAGGTAAAGTTAAGATCAGCTGGATGTACTCATTGTGTGGACATGGGAAAGCTGGTTAATCTCTCTGAGCCTATTTCCTCATCTGTGGCGATGGGGGTCGATATTACCTACCTCACAGGGTTGTTGTGAGGATTAAGAGACGAGACATGGAAACACCTAGCCATACCTGGCAAATAGGTATTCAATAAATGTGTTTCCCCTTTCCCCTGGAAGTGATCATAAAGGAAAAGCAGGCTCTTTCTTTTTAATGGTCATTTGGAAATGAATGGGCGACTTTTTAGACTTGGAATTGATAAGCATTATGGTGAAATGGATGAGGTCAATCTTCTAATTAAATGGTTCTAATTAATTAATTTTCACTGTATAGACCTTTCTGTCTGGAATTTGTATTTTAAATTTTGCTTCTACTGAAGAAATATGTTTTAAATTCCAGGGAAGGGCTTAAGGGCTGCAGAAAAAGGTGCTGCTTCCTAAAAGTGGTGAGCCACTGTGGGGCTATTTGGCAGTACAGGCATTTCAGGATTATAAATACATCAGAACCTTGTGAAGGTAAATCTTCAGGCGATACTAGAGAAACAGCTTTTACTAAACCTCCCTTTTGCTGTGGCTATCATGCAGGAACTCTCGTTAAAGAAGGATGCACTGGTTTGCATCCAGACATGTGACTAAGTACCTAACACAGAACCCTTGGTTTATATTGGAGAAAGGGAAGCAGCGAAATGTTATGAATGAACTACACCTATTTTTCATGTTCTATTATTTGCTAGAAGTCGAGTGATCCTTTGCCAACATAGGAGTGCCAGGCAAACGTACAGCTCACAGAAAATTCATGCTTTGCGGCAGAAGGACTAAGATATCCTTTAAGGGCAGGAGGAAGCCTACTCCTCCGCATAATGGGGTGTAGCGTGAGGCATAGATGGAACCAGGCTGGGCAGTTTGTTCCCATCTCAAAGAGCAGGCTGGGACAGCTTTGGCTGACGTATCCAACACTCGGTTTTGGGCAGAGACCCGGGCTCCACAATCACTGATCAAAAGGGTTTTTCTAGCCAGGGAGACTTTTTCCCGGTTAAATTTCCAGAGGGGTGTGAGCACTTATTTAGGAATCCGGTCCTCACCACCAAACCTTCTGTGCGACCTCAAGAGGACACAGCGAGCTGGAAGGCCCTCTTTTGCTACACTTGTGCCTGCCCAAGAGCCCAAGAGGTAAACGGGTATTAAGGCCAGGAGGTGCGGAGCGACGGATCACCATCACTTCACGAGACCGGCCAGACTCCCGGGGACTTCCGCTTTCCGTACCTCTTTCGCTTCGCACCGCCACAGTGCATCCGAGTGGTAACGGCCGCTGGGCGTCGCCGGAAGTGTCGTAAACAGTAGATATCCGGTTCTTCCGGGCTCTAGGGGAGCTGACGGAGAAGGCCACCGCCCAGCAGAAGACGCGTCTCAGCCGGTGGAGTCGTGGTTCCCGCGGTGTGTGAGTGAGCCCGGGCCCGGTCCCCTCTCCCGCCGCCGCCATGGGCTGCACGTTGAGCGCCGAGGACAAGGCGGCGGTGGAGCGGAGCAGGATGATTGACCGCAACTTGCGGGAGGACGGGGAGAAAGCGGCCAAAGAAGTGAAGCTGCTGCTGCTCGGTGAGGGGCTGGGGGCGGAGCTGGAGTGCTAGAGTCCCGAGAGCCCGGCCCTGGGAGTAAGCTGAGCTGATGAGGGGTCTGGCTAGGCCGGCGGAAAGTACCCCGAAGGGACTGGGAGGGGATGCCCGGCATAGGGCGGGTTTTGGCCTTGGTGACTGAGGCCCCGGAAGGCGTGGGGATTTCAGGTTGGAGAGGGTGTAACCGGCCTGGGATGGTGCTTAGCAGAGTTTGGGAGTTTGGAGCCTTGAGACTGTTGAGAATCCGGGAAAGTCTCATATGGGAAGGGACCGATATTAGGGAAGGCTTTACGTTGGATTGGAACGTGCTGAGGAGGATAGTGTGTGGTGTCGGATGGGCTTGTCCGGGGTTTGTGTGAGTTTGATACCTGATGGCAGGATAAAGCTGGGAGGATTGAATGATGAGAGAAGCTTGGACAGAGGGGTCAAATAAAGAACCTGCTGTTTGTAAAAGAGCACACACACACACACTACTGTTAGTAAGGTGGGTTATTCAGGAACATATAGGGGGAGGCAGGTGAAATAAATGAGAAGTTCTTAGGTATAGAAGAAAACTTGAGTGTAGAGTCCGGCTTACTTTTTCAACTTTTCCTATCTTAACATTCTCTAGAGGTTTTGTAACTCCTGTTTTTATTAACGGGATAGGGATGGTGTAAGCTGAGAAAGTGGAAAGAATGCCATCTTTGAGGTTTGTGATAGATTAGTGGGCACTAGATTACAGTGGTGACGTTCTAGGAATGATGTGCATTGGGAATAGAGTTAGAACAGGAATATATGGAATGGGGGTGTATTTACTGTAAAGATTTGATAAATTTGCGGGAGTGGTTTATTATTCGGTTTTTAAAGTAAAAATAATGGCTTCCAGACTACAGCACGCTGCCTTATACTCAAGTGGCTTTTATACATAGTCAGGCATGTTTTAGTCAGGATAATTGAGTTTTAAACTTCGATAGGCCCAGTAGATCAAGTAAAGTCCTCTGGTGTTAGCTTACCAATAAATCCAGCCGCCTTCATTATTCATATTTCTGAGGAATCTGTTCGGTGAGAATATGTACCAGTCACAGTTCTGTAAGCAACAGAACTTGTAGATAGATTGAGTTCCAAGGAGTCGCCGGAGAGTACCAGTTTTCCTTTGCAAAGCTGCAGAGGACAGCCGCAGCCACCATAATCTCAGACTCACTCTGTGCTCTCAGATGTGCTGGGAACTGTATATATTGTGGAAGCTCTACGAGGCAGCTTGAATATAAAGAAAAGGTTACGCCATGGAGTTTGAGTTTCCAGAAGATAGGAAGTCAAATCATAGTTCTGGACTGCCAGTGTCTATCTGGCAGGCCTCTTCTGTCCATGGTTCCTGGTACTTAGCTGGTATTTAAGTATTTACTATTGAAGCTCGTGGTGGACATTGGTTCACGGGGGCATTTCAGAAGTAAGATAGAAAACACTCCACTTGCTAGTTTTCTGGCTTTGAGATAGTTACCACTATGTAGTCTAGGTGGGCCTCCAATTCTCCATCCTCCTGCGTCAGTTTCCCCAGTGCTGGGATTACAGCATATATCGCCATATCAGTGACATTAGCGTTTTCTATTTTTAAATATTTTTTTAATTTCATAGCATTGTTTTGCCTGCACGTATGTCTGTGTGAGAGTGTCAGATCTGCTGGAACTGGAGTTACAGTTGTCAGCTGCTGTGTGGGTGCTGGGAATTGAACCTCGGTCCTTTGGAAGAGCAGCCAGTGCTGTTAACCACTAAGACATCTCTCTAGCCCCTGACATTAGCATTTTCTATATTGATCAGTCAATTATGAAATTAAAAATGTGCCCTTGTCTTCTGTGATTTGCTTTATAGTGACCACTGAAAAAAACCCTAGGCAAGCAGAACTATCCAAGACCTTTAATTAAAAAAAAAATTAAACACACCATAGCTTAGAGAATTTGAAAAGTTTAAGTAAAAGTCAAAGTACTGAAATATTTGTGTTGTTTTTAGCCAACTTTTTTTTTTAAGCATTTTGTTTTGATTGGAGACAGAATCTTGGTTTCAAAACTCATGAGAGCCGGGCGATGGTGGCGCACGCCTTTAATCCCAGCACTCGGGAGGCAGAGGCAGGCGGATCTCTGTGAGTTCGAGACTAGCCTGGTCTACAGAGCTAGTTCCAGGACAGGCTCCAAAGCCACAGAGAAACCCTGTCTCGAAAAACCAAAACCCAAAAAACAAAAAACAAAAAAACTCATGAGATCCTGTATCTGAGATTATAGGCGTGTACCACACCATGAAATCTTTTTTCCCTCTTAGGATTTTTTTACAACAATATTTTGAGCAGATTAAGTCAGTAAATTGGTGTAGGTTGGAGAAGCAGCTGGTCTTACCTGGACTGTGTAGTAACGCATATGTGAAGGTAAAACGATCTTTCTTGGGACTGGAGAGTTGGCACAATAGTTATGAGTATTTGCTGTTCTTACAGAGGACCTGGATTAGGGTCTCAGTATCCACTGTCTGTACGCATGTACTTGATACATATTCATACATGCAGATTCAAAACTCAGACATATAAAATTAAGAAATTTAAAAACTTTTAAAAATGATCTTTCATGATACTTCTTTAAGTAAAATTTCCCTATCTGGTATATAAAAATACCTGTATGGTATTCAGTTACCTCCTCCTACTCTTCTGACAGCAGAAAGTTTCCTTAGGTACTTGGAAGCCATCTTTACTTCAACACTATGAGACTATCCAATTTAGTTTAAATTGAAATCTTCTCTTGACTCTCCTGGTTTGTATATTTTCTTTTGTATGTAGTGATAATTTCATGTAGTGATTGCAGGCAAGATGGGCTTTGAAGTCAGAATGCTTCAAATTCTAATTTGTGTTTACTGGCTGCAACCTTAGGAAAGTATTTCCATTTGCCTCAGTTTCTATACTTTCAAGGTATAGAAAGTAGAGATTCTTCAGAATTGCTGGGAGGATTGAACATGATAATATAAAGCAAAACATGCAGTGAATATTAGCTGTTTATTGTTAAAAGTCAGTGTTACAGATTAAAAGTACTAAGAAGTTTGAATTAATAAGTTAATACAGGTTTCATTACTAAGGAAGACTTCAGTATTGTAATTGGCCCTTTGGTTTGAATTTCCTTTAGATGCTATGGGGAGATCTTGTTATGCCAAATTGCTATTTAATTCCCAGCCAGTGTGTATAGCGTGGGTGTAGGTGTGCTACTTGGAGTTGTGTGTTCAGATTTTAAGTCTTGTTTTGAGACAGGGGCTTGTGGCGTGTGTAGCTCAGATTATCCTGGAACTCTCCTGTCTCAGCCTTCCAGTATCAGGGTCGTAATTATGTGGCATCATGCCCACCTCTGAAAGCGTTTTACAGCTTCTAAATACAGCAGTTGAAATAGTGTTTGGACCGTTTTGGTGTATGTCTCTCTGCAAATTTCTTCAATTTAATAATTTGAAGAGAAAAAAACATTTGCAAGGTTTATACCAGTTCATTATTTAATAACCTGTAACACTTAACATTTCATTTTCATGGCATAATCTTGTAAGAAAGATAGCTTCTACCAAAGCCTTCCAGTCTATGTCATGGTGTCACAGAAGTCGAAAGGTGCTAGTGTGATGAGTGAAGACACGGCTTTTGGATTCTGACAAAACCGAATTAAGCTCTCACCTGTATCTACTGGTGTGAAACTCGGAATAAATCACTTAACCATGTGAATTATGTTCACATATGTAAGTAGGGGTGATTCCTCTGTTCCATAAGTGAAATGACGTAATGTACATAAGTGCGTAGTGTTGGTGTCTAGAAGATGAGAATCTGTGAATGGCACCCTCTATTAGACTGCTTGTGAGGTCTGTCACTTTAGTTTCTGCCCCTTGACATTCTTCATGTTGATATGCAAAGATCTTCAATTCCTAATCTTGTGCTGATAATAATTTATTTTATGGCAAACCTATTCATGCAGAGAACTGGAATACTATATTTAAATTTTATGTCATACAATTGATTATTCATAATATTTAGTTAGCAAATTACTGATAGAATGTGGTTATTGAAAGCAAGATTCTCCTTTGATTACCCTGTAAGTGTAGTAACGAGGAGCGGCGGGCTGCGTCCTGCCGCCCGGCTAGCTTAACCCCTGAAATAATCACACAGAAATTGTATTAATTAAATTACTGCCTGGCCATTAGCTCTAGCCTCTTATTGGCTAACTCTCACATCTTGATTCAACCCATTTCTAATAATCTGTGTAGAACCACAAGGTCGTGGCTTACCGGGAAAGATTCAGCATGTCTGACCTGGCATCTCCATGGTGGCTCTCTCTCTGACTCTGCTTTCTTCCTCCTACATGTAAGGGTGATAGTCATTATAATTTTTGCCACCTGTTAGGAGAAGGTTTGTAGAAATCAAATTTCTCATAAGGATTTATCACAGCTGGAGGAAAAAAAAAGAAACTGAAATAAAAAGAGACAAGCACTGAAAATAAAGTTTCTTTTTAATAACCTTATCTTTGTGTCTTTAAATAATTTTTTTTAGAAGCCAGGTGGTGGTGGCTCATGCATCTATTCCCAGCGCTCAGGAGGCAGAGGCTGGTGGATCTCTGTGAGTTCGAGGTCAACCTGACCTACAGAGCTATTTCCAGGACAGTCAGCCTACACAGAGAATCCCTGTCTCGAAAAAACAAAACAGCAAAAATGTTTAGATTAACTTTTTACGTGTGTGGGTGTTTTGCCTGCCTGTAGGTAGGTGCACTGCATGTGGGCCTCTTGCCCACAGAGGTCAGAAGAGGCTTTCAGATCTCCTGGGTTTGGAGTTAAGGGTGGTTATGGACCACTGTGTGGGTGCTGAGCCCTTTCAAGAGCAACAGGTGCTCTTAGCTGCTGAGCCGTCGTCCAGCCCCCTCTTGTGCCTTCCTGTGAGTGTATTCATCCCTCCCACAGTGTGAGAGCGTAGCACCTCTCCGTGTCCTGCCTGGTTTCTCTGCTGCGCTGTTGTAGGCGGTGATAAATATGGAGTAGGTGTTCATTGCTTAGAAGATTTACAGGGCATGTGACTTCCGAGTTGAGGCTGCAAGTGGGCTCTTTTAAAAATAATTTCAGCTGATTATACTTATATAACAGTCTTTTAGTTTGGGGCAGTTGTTTCTGTTAAGAATGGTTCTTGATGGGGAGGTCTGTTTCAGAGGTTAGTGAAACTGAGCTTTGTTCCTATTGCTGTTCTGAAGTGGGTACACTCTGTCCCTGTCATTTTGAGATCTTATGCTGTTTTTGATGTCACCTTTAATGAATACATGAGTGCATGCACGCACGCACTCACACCCAGCGTGCTTCTCTTTGTCCTTTAGGCAGGAGGACTAGGGATTTCCCTTTATCTTTTGTTGCAGGATGTAATAAAATCTAAAGATGTGTAAGGAACAGGAAACAGACTAGTATGAGTCAAGGAGGGCTTCATAGACAAGACGTAAGTTACTAGGCAGCATTCGAGGATAGGTAGAAAATGAAATAGAAGCAGGTTGCATGCTCATGAATTATAATACCTCCTCACTCACTTCTAGAGCAGACTGTCATTGTCTGCTTACATGGCTTCGTTAGCTAAGTCTCTTCTTCGTATCATCTTTTTCTGCTTCCAATACTCCTCATCCTCCACCACATACCAGCCTCAGCTTTGGCTTATGCTGAACCTTTCCTGCTTCGCATACTGCCATGCCTAGTAGTTGTCTTGTTACCTTGCATGGGCTTCCAGGATCCCTAATGCAGATTCCTGGGAAAGTATCAGCTTGGTCTAACCTTGTCAGGTACCCACCAGAGTTTTGGTGGCTGCGTGGTAGAGTTGATGGAGCATCTCGAGTTTACAAGGCTGACTCAAGTGTCGAAGGAGGTCAGGTTCTCTAGGAAAAGAGTATGGCTAGAGAAATAATGATTAATGAATGACCGTGTCTATCCCTAATAGACGTTCATTAAATCTAAGTTGGACATAGGTGGAAATACTGAAGAACCAAGCCCATCGCTGCTTCAGTTTCTCTCTCATTCATATATGATTATTCTCAATGTTAAGTTGTCATTATGTGTAGTTGGCAGGTAGGTTTAAATTCTCCTGAGATAGGATGTCTTGTTATTAACACATCTAACCCAGAATAATTTATGTCACCTGGATTAGTTACCTTTAAATTAACAGTTAAAAAATACAGACAACCAATGGGTTTTTTCAGGGACTGTGCTTCATTACTTCTGTTTTCTCTCTAGCTAATGTTTCTGTCTACTACTTTTAAGAAACAGTATTGGGCTGGGCGGTGGAGGCACATGCCTTTAATCCCAGCACTCGGGAAGCAGAGGCAGGTGGATTTCTGACTTCAAGACCAGCATGATCTACAGAGCTAGTTCCAGGACAGGCTCCAAAGCTACACAGAGAAACCATGTCTCTCAATATGATGTTTTCTAGCTCCATCCATTTGCCTGCAAATTTCAAGATATCATTATTTTTTTCTGCTGTGTAGTACTCCATTGTGTAAATATACATTTTCCTTATCCATTCTTCGGTCGAGGGACATTTAGGTTGTTTCCAGGTTCTGACTATGACAAACAAAGCTGCTTAAACACAGTTGAGCACATGTCCTTGTGGCACGATTGAGCATCCTTTGAATATATACCCAAAAGTGGTATTACTGGGTCTTGAGGACGGTTGTTTCCTAATTTTCTGAGAAATCGCCACATTGACATCCAAAGGGGCTGTACCAGCTTGCATTCCCACCAGCAATGCAGGAGTGTTCCCCTTACCCCACATCCTCTCCAGCATAAGTTGTCATCAGTGTTTTTTGATCTTGGCCATTCTTACAGGTGTAAGATGGGATCTCAGAGTTGTTTTGATCTGCATTTCTCTGATGAGTAAGAATGTCGAGCATTTCCTTAATTGTCTTTTAGACATTTTAGATTCCTCTATTGAGAGTTTTCTGTTTAGGTCTGTTTTGTTTTTTTTTTTTTTTTGGTTTTTCGAGACAGGGTTTCTCTGTGGTTTTTTGGAGCCTGTCCTGGAACTAGCTCTTGTAGACCAGGCTGGTCTCAAACTCACAGAGATCCGCCTGCCTCTGCCTCCCAAGTGCTGGGATTAAAGGCGTGCGCCACCACCGCCCGGCTTTCTGTTTAGGTCTGAACTCCATTTTTTTTATTGAGTGAGGTAACCCAGACCCAGGAAGACAATTATCATATGTACTCACTCATAAGTGATTTTTAAACATATAAAGCCAAGAAAACCAGCCTATAAATCACAATCTCAGAGAACCTAGACAACAATGAGGACCCTAAGAGAGACATACGTAGATCTAATCTACACGGGAACTAGAAAAATACAAGATCTCCTGAGTAAATTGGGAGCATGGGGACCATGGGAGAGGATTGAAGGGGTGGGGAGAGGCAGGGAAGGGAGCAGAGGAAAATGTACAGCTACTTTTCTTACTACCCCGATCTCTATATAAGGCAAATAAACTTGATTCTGCTCCAATACCAAAAGAAAGAAAGAAAGAAAGAAAGAAAGAAAGAAACCCTGTCTTCCCCCCTCCCCCCCCCAAAAAAAACCAAAGAAGAGTAGCGGGGTTGGTAAAACCTTTGCTTAAAGGCTTTGTTAAGGGGTAGGTAAAAATATTTGGCAGTGCAGCTTTAGGAGCACAGATAAATTAGCTCCCTGTGCTGTCCTTTTCTTAAGGCCTTCAGTTGGGCTTAGTTTTTTCCTTGGGTGAAGCCTCAGGGGAAGTGAAGAGAGAGCTGCTTTACTCAGGAGTTAATGTGGTAATTGTAAGGACCAACTTAAGATGGGGGTCTCGTACTGTGAAGGATGCAGAGCCATGGGCACTGATTTGTCCTGATGATTAGTTTTAAAATGTGTTTTCTAGCCAGCAGAATTTAATATATTAGTGTTTGTAAACCTCTTAGAACTGGTAACCCAATTCAGAAATGGAGACACCATATAATACAGGGCATAGAGCTTCAACCCTGTGAGATTGAATCTAATCTCTAAACTTTATTTTCCCTTCTCTGAACCAGTGAAGTGGGTCTTAAGGAGTCCCTTGATTGTGAATTTATATAATTTAACAAGTTATAAAGAGGACTGTTTTTGTGTTATTTTTTCTATTTAGTTCGGTTGAAGTTAGTTTAACATCCCAGACCTGCCTAGGAAAACAGTTGGAAACCAAAGACATGCATCATAAACTGCCCATGATGGAAATGTTCGGCAGAGTACAGAGAAAAGAAGTTATTTCAGTATTTCGTTTTCTCTGTGTGGTCTTCATTTTTGAATAGCTCTTGTGCAGGCTCTAACAAGTTGCTCTTCGTTATCTGTCCAGGTTATCCTGTTACCTGATTAGTGATCAGCTGTATCATTGCTGTAATTCAAACTGTTTGAACCGAACAACAATGTTAGGGCTGGTTCAGTTGTTCTAGTTTGGATATATTACTCTGTGTAAGTGGATTTCCTTCTGTTCTTCAGTTGTAACAAAAATTAATATATTCAATGTAAACTAAGCAAAGGAGGAAGGTGCTTGAGAATCCACATTTGACTGTACCTGAATAATTTCTCAGAGCTTAGAAAAAGATTTTGGGAGGAGCTGGTCTTTACACCTGAACCTCCTTTGGCTTCCACATAATGTGGGGTAGCTCAGTGGTTAAAAGCTCTAACTGCACTTCCAGAGGACACAGGTTCAATTTCCAGTGCCCATGTGGCAGCTCACAGTTGTCTGTAACTGCGGTTCAGAGGATCTGGTATCCTTAAAGAAACACATATGCAGGCAAAACAACAATGCACATACAATAAAATAAAAATCTTAGGGGCTGGAGAGATGGCTCAGTGGTTAAGAGCATTGCCTGCTCTTCCAAAGGTCCTGAGTTCAATTCCCAGCAACCACATGGTGGCTCACAACCACCTGTAAAGAGGTCTGGCACCCTCTTCTGGCCTTCAGGCATACACACAGAATATTGTATACATAATAAATAAATAAATAAATATTAAAAAAATAAAATAAAATAAAAATCTTAAGAAAGACTAGCTGGGCGGTGGTGGCGCACACCTTTAATCTCAGCACTTGGGAGGCTGAGGCAAGTGGATCTCTTGGAAGTTCAAGGCTAGCCTGGTGTGTGAAGCGAGTTCCAGGACAGCCAAAAGCTGTTACACAGAGAAAACTCCAGTTCCAGGGAATCTGATACCCTCTTCTGATCTCTCTGGGTACCAGACAAACATGTGGTACATAGACATAAATGCAGACAAAATAGTCATACCCTTAAAATAAGTAAATGAAGAAAATTTTTAGAATAAAATATTTTAATAAGCTTTTTATTTTGGAATAAAAATATTTTACAGAAAAATTGCAAGGATAATGCAGAGAGTTCCTGTGTACTCTTCTACTAGTTTTCCTTAGTGCTGACTTTCTCAGTAATCACCATGGTAAATTTATTGTCACCAAGATATTAATGCTGTTATATAAATGTTAACTTTAGTACAGTATTTAAATTTTGCCAGCTTTTCCACTAATGTTCTTTTTCTGGCCTAGGGTCAATCTAGTATGCTACACTGTATTTAATTAAGGCTTTCTTGAGCTCTGTGGTTTCCGATATTGTACTGTCTAGCAGGAGACTCATGTATTATTTATGATTATGCATTTCTGATTGTCTTTTCATAGACAAAGGTTCTTCCTTCATTCTCCTTTAAAAATTTTTTTGAGACATTTCCGTAGCCAGGGTGGCCTTGAACTTGTAATCCTCCTGTTTCAGCTTCCCAGTGGTGATGTGTGGAATGCATTTGATTATAGGAGTTGGTTTGGAAAGGAAGTTCTAGGAGACTTGATATTTGAGATGGTCTTTGAAAGAGATACAGGAACTCCTTTTGATGTGGTTTGTGGTGCTGGAGATGGAGCCCATACTAGGGATTATTCTACCATTGAAGTGCCCACCAGCTCTAAAAGTGCGCAAAGGCACCAGACACGAGTGAGCAGGCAGATTGATTTGACTTGACGACTGATATAGAACAGGATGCAGGAGATGATCTTCCTGTCTTTGCCATCCAGGTGCTGGGATCACAGCAGTGTACCACCACAGCTCGCTTTAATTGAAACATTTTAAGGTTTATTTTATTTTTTTAATATTTATTTATTTATTATGTATGCAATATTCTTTCTGTGTGTGTGCCTGAAGGCCAGAAGAGGGCACCAGACCTCATTACAGATGGTTGTGAGCCACCATGTGGTCGCTGGGAATTGAACTCAGGACCTTTGGAAGAGCAGGCAATGCTCTTAACCACTGAGCCATCTCTCCAGCCCCTATTTTTTTTTTTTTTTTTTTTTTGATTTTTCGAGACAGGGTTTCTCTGTAGCTTTTGGTTCCTGTCCTGGAACTAGCTCTTGTAGACCAGGCTAGTCTCGAACTCACAGAGATCCGCCTGCCTCTGCCTCCCGAGTGCTGGGATTAAAGGCGTGTGCCACCATCGCCCGGCTCCAGCCCCTATTTTTTTTAAATTATGAGTGTGCACACACGCATGCTTAATGCGGGTGTTAAAGGCAGTTGTGATGCCCGACATGGGTAGTGAAAGCCAAACTCTGACCTGCAAGAGCAGCAAGTGCTCCTTCACCCTGGACCATCTCTCCAGCCGATATTTGAAACATTAAAAATATTTAAAATTTGTAATTGTGTTGAGGTGAGTGACAGGGAGAATTTGAATGCAGGTGTTTGTAGTGCACCTGTGGAAGTCACAGGTCTCTTTCCATCTGGGTGCCAGGGATCCAACTCGGGTCCCCAGCACAGTGTGTGCTTTTACCTGCTGAGCCATCTTGCCGAGCCTTCATTGAAATTTTTAGTAGCTATTTTAAGCTCTGTTTTATTGTACACACAAATGCATATGTTTCTCAAGGTCTAGAGATTTTGCATTGTTCTTACTACCAACTTTTTTTCTGGAGGTGCCACCACAATTAATATTGTCACAAAAGATAAAACAGATGTAGTAAATTTGTATATGAAACCCAGACTTCTTTGAACTTTGCAAGTGTTTATATGGTAAAAGAAATTGAAATTGAAGACTTTGATTTTGTAGGTCTTTACTCATTTTGTAATGTTTTAATGTCAATGACTCTTTAGAGTATGGTATGTACATTTGGTTAAGTAAGAATGGAGAAGTGCTTTGCTGCCATCATTATTTGAGGTTCTGACATAGGATATGATTCTAACATTTTAAAATAAATGGGTTTAATGAATGAGTTTAGCATTGCTATTAGCCTTGGAGAACATTTTCAACTATAATGAAGAATTATTTTATGAATTAAAATGAGATCTTTGGACTGCTGATACATTACAGTTTGTGGGATTTCTATTTCCTTTACTCCCAAATAAAAAATAGTTTTAAGTCATGGTGTATATAAATACCATATAATTTAGCACCAAAATGGGTTTTTGTTGCCTTGCTTTCAAAGAAGAAAAAAGAAACTTACTCACCATGGCAGAATTAGAACTCTGAAGCCGTCAGCATAATCTGGCTCCTTGCTCACAAGGGACTGCTTCCCAAACATTCTTATGTTCTGCAGAGGTGAGGACCAAGGCACAGTCTACACTTACCCGGCAGTCACCAGCACTGGTCATGTTGTACATAGTTGTGCAAAATGTTAAGTGATGACATTTTGGTAATGTTTGGAGAGCTGAGTGAGCTATATTTTTATTTTTTATTTTATTTTGTTTTATTTTTCGAGACAGGATTTCTCTGTGGTTTTGGAACCTGTCCTGGAACTAGCTCTTGTAGACCAGGCTGGTCTCGAACTCACAGAGATCCGCCTGCCTCTGCCTCCCGAGTGCTGGGATTAAAGGCGTGCGCCACCACTGCCCGGCTGAGCTATTTTTTTTTTTAAATCCAAATCCCTAGTCGACCAGTGTCTTCCTTCAGTGATTTATGGGTATAAGTTAATTGACCTTTCTATTTTTAAAAAATCTGCTTTAGGGCTGGAGAAATGGCTCAGTGGTTAAGAGCACTGACTGCTCTTCCAGAGGTCCTGAGTTCAATTCCCAGCAACCACATGGTGGCTCACAGCCATCTATAATGAGACCCAGCCCCCCTTCTGGCATTCAAGCACACATGGAAGGAATGCTGTACACATGATAAATAAATAAATCTTAAAAAAAAAAATCTGCTTTATTCCCTGTGTGTGTGTCTGTAAGTATCCCAGGCTGGCCTTGGATTTCCTGTGTCGCTGAAGATGACCTTGGACTCCTGATCCTTGACCTCCCAAGCGCTGGGTTTATAAATATGTGCTGCCATACCCAGTTTATACAATACCAGGGGTTAAACTCGGGGCTTTGCCTGATAGGCAAGCACTGTACCAACTGAACTACATCCCCAGTCCCTTTTATTTTTATTTATTGATTGGCTTTATTTGACTTACAGTGCTGGTGATCAAAAGCCTAAGACCTTGCTTGGCTAGACAAGTGCTTTACCCTCTGAGCTTTGAGTAGTATTCTGTTTTATGGTTTTTGTAGGATCATATCCATGTTCTTGGTAAAAGATGTGAAACTCAATAAACCATATACTGTCTTGTTAGGAATATATTAATTAGGGTAGTATGTTTGTATGTGTGTACACACTCATGGTAGAATTTGGGGATACCTGCCTACCCCAAAATTGGCAGTGGCCGATGTCTGTACATATGCGCGCACACATTTGTCCTTCAAGTCTGGCTTACTGCACTCAACATGATGCTCTCTAGTCCCACTCGTTTTCTGGATGATGATGTCATTTCACATTCTTTATGGTTGAGAATAAAACACCATTGTGTATCTATGTACAATTTATACAGTTTTCTTCATCCATTCACCTTTTGATGGGATTTGGGCTGTTTGCACACGCTGCTTCCTGTGGTTTACGTTCCTTTGGCTACACGCGCAGGCGTGCTGGGGCCGGATCACGGCAGTTCTATTTTCAGCTGTCTGAGAAACGCCACACTCATTTACATGTAGTTACACTCGTTTACATCTCACCAGCGTCATCTAAGGGCTTCTTTTCCCCACATCCTTACCAGCATTTTTTGTTGTTTGTTTTCTTCATGATAGCCATTCTGACTGGAGTGGGCTGTGAATCTCAATGTAATATCAATTTGCATGTTCCTAATGGCTAGGGAGACATCTTTCATATACTGTACTTATTAGCTATTTGTATTTCTTCTTTTGAGAACTGTTTGTCCAACTCATTTTCATGTTCGTAGATCAGTTTTAGGGCATTTAGTTTTGTGAGTTCTTTATAGGTTGTACATATTAATATTCTGTTAGGTGTCCAGGGGCAAACATTCTCCCATTTTTCACTTTTACAGCCCTGGGCTATTGTCGTCCTTCCAAGTCCTTTATGCCTGGGTGCTGAAGGGTTGTCCTTATGCTATCGGATAGCAGTTTGGAGTTCAGGTCTTCGCTTAAGGCTCTGATCCATTTCTAAACTGGTTTTTATACAGGGGGAGTAGGACCGAGCTGCAGTTTTTTACATGTGGATATCCAGTTTTCTTTTTTTTTTAAATATTTATTTATTATGTATACAATGTTCTGTCTGTGTGTATGCCTGCAGGCCAGAAGAGGGCACCAGACCTCATTACAGATGGTTGTGAGCCACCATGTGGTTGCTGGGAATTGAACTCAGGACCTTTGGAAGAGCAGGCAATGCTCTTAACTGCTGAGCCATCTCTCCAGCCCCGGATATCCAGTTTTCTAAGCACCATTTGTTGGAAAGGCTTTTTCCAATGTGTGGTTTTAAAACTTTGGTGAAAAATTGGATGACCATTAATGTTTTATAAAATTGTTTCTCATAATATCCTTTAGGTCTTTTTGATGATGGCTAAATCTTTCAAAAAAAAAAAAAGACCCATGATCTCTGCCTTAATTGCAAATTTACTTCCCTGTTTTATTTGTTCATCCACTGGACAGATACTTGTGAGTGTTGACTGCTTACACCCTCAAGAGTTAGAATTGCAGTGGCTGGACAGATTCGTAGCCGATTATTCCATTGGAACACAAGAGTGGGTGCAGAAGGATCCAGGAGAGAAGGGTAGAGGGAAGTGAGGCAAGCACTGAGTCCAAATTTATTGTCATTTTGGTCATAGGATGAGAGTTGAAAGCATAGTCAGGAGTGGGGGTGTGGGGCCGAGTCAAGAGAGCAGAGGAGTGGAAATCTCCCTGTTAACTGCCCACATTGAAAGTCCGTCCATTGCGAGTAGCAGTTACAAAAGTGATTGGGCAACCACTGAATATCATAGACACTAAGTCATTCATCCCACAACTAATTGCTCAGTGTCTCCTCTGCCCTAGATTGTGCGCTGGGTTTGGAGGAGTGGGCCACAGAAAGAAGGCACTGTTTGTACTTCGAAGGATTTTACTCTTGAGTTTAGGGCTGGTAGAGTTCTAAACAGGCACAAACTCAATTACTTAAAAAAAATTTGGCCAAGTACTTGTGTTATAGTGTCCTGTGGGGCCAGGGTAATCCTGGTTAGATAAACAAGCATGGAAACATTTCAGGTTATTCTGAAAAGGGTTTCAGAATTGTACTAATCAAAACCAAGAAAATCAATGAACAACTCATGCCAAGGCAGACTAGGAGCAGGGAAGACGCTTAGAGCCGCGCAGCCAGCCAGAGGAAATGCTATGAGGGGTGAGAGGAACAGCCAGAGTTAATTCAGACACTAGGACTGATGCTCACAGGAGGAACTGTTTCCAGCCACCCTGAAAGTCATTGCTGTGCCTGGCAGAAATCAGTGAAGGCCTCAGCAAGGACTGAAGATGGCCGTCAGTAGGCGTTTGGGGAGGCTTGGGTGCTTAGAGGCCTGAGGTAAAAAGCTCTGTTCATACTTTAGACCAAGGAGTATTGTAGCTTCACAAGGAAACCCTTCCCTCTGACGTCTCCCACCAGACCAGATTCCAGAACTGAGTTGCACGTGACTCCTCCCTGTCCAGCAGTTCCAGGCATGCAGGAGGCATTTGTTAAATAGAAATGAAGAACGGGTTTTTTTTGTGTTTGCAGAGACATTTTTCCTTCGTAACTCATCTAACCTTTTGTTTACTTATTTTTCAGTTTTATGACATTAAGAAAAGATGTATCTTTATGTGTTTTGCCTGCATGTATATAGGTATACAATATTCATACAACGCTTGAAGGCCAAAAGAGGGTATCAGGTCCTCTTGGACTGGAGGTATGGACAGTTGTGAGCCATCATGTGGGTGCTGCTAATTGAACCTGGGTTCTCTGAAAGAACAGCCTGTGCTCTTAACCTTTGAGTCATCTGTCCAACCACTTTTTATTGTACCCTCCTCCTTCCTTTCTTCCTTCCTTCCTTTATTTGTGTGTATCCTTAATTTGCTTATTTGTTTGTGTGTGCGTGCGTGTCTGTGTGGAAGTTCGAGGACAAATTGAGGGAGTTGCTCTCCCCTTCCATCACATGGGTCTTGGAACTTGAACTCCGGTTCAGCTTGGTGAGCTTTTGCTCACTGATCTATCTCTCCAACCCTCTTCTGAAAAATATTATTTTTTTATGTATCTGTGTGTCTTTGAGTGTGTGTGTGTGTGTGTGTGTACACCACATGTATATAGGTACCAGTGGAGGTCAGAAGAGGATATCCCTTGGAGCTAGGGTTCCAGATGATTGTGATCATCCACCCAGTCAGTATAGGTGTTGGGAACCAAACCTGGGTCCTTAACAAGGGCGGCAAGTGCTCACTCATAACCAATGAGCAATCTCAAGCCCCCTCTTCTAACCATTGGATGAGTTAAGCAGTTGCAGTATCGAGCCCCCGAAGTAGGAGGATCATGAATTGAAGTCTGAGACCCTGTCTCCACCCCCACCCTCCAAAAAAAAGAAAGAGAAAGGAAGCAGCAACTGGATTTTGTAATAAGTATAATGCGTTGAAAAGCATTTTGTGTGAAATATTCTTAACGTTGATCTAAATTTTTACTGTTGTTAAAAAAGAAATCATGAGGTCGGGGTGGGGAGTGGAGGGTGGCCTGAGATTACTGAGTCTTTAAGAGCCTTTACTTCTTCTTACACAGACCACAGTCTGGTTCTTAGCACCCCAGTCAGGAGGTTCAGCCACCTGTAACCACAGCTTGAAGGGCCTTAAGTCCTCTTCTGGTCTCAAGGTCCGTGCGTGCCCGTACATATAACATACCCCACACAGACATACACTCACATGCATAAATCTTAAACAGTGAGTCATGAAGCCGACAAGATGGTGCTTGTTGCCCACCTGTGATCTGAATTTGGTTCCCAGGACCCACATGGTAGAAGGAGAGAATCCGTGAAAACACTTGTCCCTGTTTGAAGTAGCATGGTTTGTGCTCTTCTCATCTCTGGTAGTAGCAATTCATCATTTGCCTCCCATCTTCCCTCCCTTCTCTGTGCTCTCCCAACCCTCAGCCCCCACCCCTATTGCGTCCGTACAGCAGTGTAAATGCGAGATGAACATGGGAGTTGGCATGTCCAGTGACTCTGCTTCCTCACACAGGTACTTCCCGCTGGCCTGGTGATAGACTAATACCTGTAATATGGTAGTTGTTTTAAATTGTTGAGTTGTTAGGATGGTGTGCATTTGTGGTTTTGATTTGAGTCTTGTATAGAATAAGAGATCAGTTAGCTTTGAGTGTAACTGTAGTCCATCTAGGCCAAAGCTCTTCATTCTTTATAGATAAGGAGGCAGACTTTGTAGTCCGGTAACTTACCCAGGGTCACATAGCTGCACACTTGGCACAGTAGCACTGAAATTTACTGTCCCGTTGAGTTATTACTATATGGTGGCACCAGCTAGGAAATTAAGATAGAAAGAAGCAGAATTTATTTTTTGCTCATGTATATGTCAATAGAAGTCTAAGGAGAGAGTCTTGGTCCAGCACTGCTAGAAGGTTGTTCACAAGTGGTGTCAGTCTGGGACCCAGCTGCACAGACTGTGCTCTAGTTATAACGTGGAGTTGCTAGGAATTTCAAGATTTCTTTATAGAAACAAGTGTTTAAAAGAAAAAGGTGTCTCTGGTACCACTGGAAAGCCTCTGCAATGGCTTAGACCTGTGGGGACACTTGGAGAAAAAGTTCTGAGACCAAGATGGGTGAAGCGTGCCAGAGGGGATGGCAGCCAGGACCGCAGACAAACCCAACGAAGGGAGTCTTTGTTCCTCAGGGTGGGGTGGAGAGAGTGACGCATACATTGCTGTAGTTTGCTGGAGCTGTTAGCTTGCACGTTTGTTTGTTTTTTAAATAAGTGTGAATCCATATCCATCTAGAGTTTTATTACTTTGAGACAACTGTTGAATACAACTGCCCTTTCTGTTAGGAATTTGCACCAACATCAATATCAAAGTAGTTTTTAGAAAGTAAAGTCCTTTGAGGCCCTGACATCACTTGGTAATCTTCTCAGCAGCGAGGGCAGTTTTACAAACAGTGGCTGGCTAACGGTCACTGAGCAGTAATGTGGACTGCCCAGAGCATTTTCTGTTGACTGTTCTGCTATCCTGTTACAGGACATTTAGGACCTTCTTTGTTGGACTGGCCTTAGTTAGATGAAAGAAAGAGGGAATGTATGGAGTGACCCTCCCAACTCTCTCCTTTAGAATCTCCCCCTCCATGGTTCCCATTCTTATTGTCTGTAGGGTCATCTTCAGTTTCTCCTACTCCAATCCGTAGTTTTTTCTCTGCCGTAGTCTATAGCAAGTCAGTATTCCTTTAAACTTACTATTTTTGAAGTAATATAGGATAAAATATAGGTAAAATTAGAAGTCCAAACGTCATACGTAGTTGGCAAGGGAAGTACAGTGTGTGAACATGGTGGGCAAAACCGCAGAGGGAAATGCTGTGGAAGAGAGCTTGCTGCCTGAGTGATGTATCCCAGGTGAAGCTGGAGGCCAGAGTCAGAGGAGGTGGCTGGAGAACTGGGAGAGTCACTGGCTGGTGATTTGTGCAGTGGTGCTGTTTGGAATGGTGAAGACGCGGGAGCTTTGAGAAATATAATAGACACAGTATTAGGCTCAGATACGTGAAGAGTAAGAGATATTTAAATAATTTGAGAATTACTTAAGGAGAGAGAAAATTATTTTACACCTTGGTAAGCTACTGTGTTGACTGATTTTGTGCTTACTTGTTACAAGCTTAGGAAGAGGAGTTTCAATTAAGAAAATGCCTCCGTAAGATCCAGCTGTAGGCATGCCAGTAGGATTTATTTATTTATTTATTTATTTATTTTTTTTTTTTTTTTTTTTTTTTTAAAGACAGGGGTTCTATGTGTAGCCTTGACTGTCCTGGGACTTGATCTGTAGATCAAGCTGGCCTTGAACCTCGAACTCATAGAGATTCACTTGCCTCTGCCTCCTTAGTGTGTGCCCCCACTGCCCAACAGGACATTTTCTTAATTAGTGATCATGGGGGAGGGCTCAACCCATTGTGTGTGGTGCCTTCCCTGAGCTGGAGGTCCTGGCTTCTATAAAAAAGCAGACTGAGCAAGTCATGAGGAGCACGCCAGTAAGCAGAACCCCTCCATGCTTTTGTCTGCATCAGCTCCTGCCTTCGGTTTCCTGCCCTGACTTCCCTCAGTGATGGAGTGTGCTCTGAGATTTGTAAGATGAAATAAACCCGTTTCTCCCCAAGTTGCTTTGGGTCTTGATGTTTTATCACAGCAATAGAAACCCCCTAAGTAAGACATCTAGAATAGTGAGTGGATTCCAAGTGACTCAGATTTCAGAGTGTACTTGGAAGATGGACAAAATGGTGGAACTTTGCATGAGTCTACAAGCTGAATGGGCTAAGTAGGCCTTGTGATACAAAATGTGATTCACTCTTTGTGTATAGCAAATGCCCAGTAACATACACTGAAAACAAATTCTGTGGACAATAAGAGTTGCCTTCATTTATGAGACGGACTGAACGCGTAATAAAAGCTAGGGAAGAAATACACAGAGTAATAATAAAAGGAAGGGCAAGCACTGTCATGGTCACCCTCGACCCGCAAGGATGACGCGACCACCGGAGCTCTTCTCACTGCAGTTTATTCCAGGACCTTTATTCTCTCTCTCTCTCTCTCTCTCTCTCTCTCTCTCTCTCTCTCTCTCTCTTCCTCTCTTCCCCTCTCTCTCCATTGACCTCTCTCCTTTTTTCCTCTCTCTTTCTCTGTCTGTCTTTCCTCTCTCCTCGGGCAAACCTCTCTCAGCCCTTAAGTAGGCATGGGCTGCCAATCCCGGATTGCCAGGTGGGCACTGCCCATAGGTTCACGCATATGCAGGCAGCTGATAATCATTGTGTGATCATAGCATAGGTCAGGCCTTAGCCATCTCAGGAGTTGATTATACATCTCCATCAGGTGTGATTCCATGCAGCTCGCTACAAAGCACACATTTTCCTTTTCTTCTTTCTGCATCCCAGGGAATGAACAGGGCCTTGTACATGCCAGGCAAGTGTCCTTCCACTGAGTTGTATTTCCAGCTCCCAAAATGACATTCTCTAGGGAACCTTTGAGAAATAAAAGTAGGACAGCATAGAGGGAGGCAGGGATGTGTGTGTGTGTGTGTGTGTGTGTGTGTGTGTGTGTGTGTGTGAGAGGGGGGGGGAGATCCTCTTTCATAGAGTAGAACCTAGTGAGATGGGTAAATATTAGTTGTGTTATTAACAGATTTATTTATAATCCCTTTCAAAATAATCTGACATGAGCATAGGTATACCATTTTCAGTATTGAAAGGAGAGCATTTAGTACCTCATTACACTAAAGCTCACATGGTCTGGAATTCTGAATTTAACGATTTAAAAAACATGTAGCATGCATTTCTGATTTTTCCCTAGAACTGTAAAGTTTTTCTAGGTATACATAGCGAAATTTGTATTTTGACAGTGTCATAAGACACTGTGTTACTTGAATATTGTAGTAATAACGTTTCTTTTTGAAGATTTATTCATTTTTTTATGTACATTAAGGTTTTGCCTGTATGTATGTCTGTATGAAGGTGTCAGATCCCCTGAACTGGAGTTACAGATAGTTGTGAGCTGCCATGTGGGTGCTGGGAATTGAACGTACGTCATTTGGAAGAGCAGTTTCTTAACCACTAAACCATCTCTCTGCCCCGTACCAAAACTTCTTGATTCTGCAAGAGTGTAGTTATTTTGGGTTTTTATCTTCAAATGCTATTTTAACTTAGGTTTTTTGTTGATAAAATGAAGAAATATTTAGTGTATTATCGTGCATATTAATTGTACATTTGTGCTGGGCATAGTGGTGCAGGCCTTTAATCCCAACACTCAGGAGGGTGAGTTCAAGTCCAGCCTGATCTCCAAATCAAGTTCCAGGACAGGCTGTTATAGAGAGAAACCCTGTGTTGAAAATCCAGAAGGAAAAAAAAAGCACATTTGTTCAATATTTATTTGACTAATTGCTATCAGGCCCAGTTGGGGCCCCTGGGAACACAGGGAAGAACAGTCTGGCAGAGCTTTTGTTTTAGTGGGGAGATGAGAAAAGTAAGTCTGCTGTGAAAATCCATGCTGTGAAGGAGTATACAGTGTGGGGAGGAGGTCTTCGGGTGATTTCATCAGGAATTGTTCTGAGGGAGCAGAAATGTGAGTGAAGAAGAAAATCTTGCAAAAAATTATTTCAATCAGATGGAACAGCAGATGTGCAAACCGTGAGTCAGATCTAGCCTGGTGAGAACCAGTTTTGCGTGTTAGAGGAAACCCGAAGAAGCTGGCCTGACAAGAGCGTTGAGGACAGAGTGGAGACAACGAGAAATGAGGGTGAGGAGATCGGCAGGGAGCAGAGTATATCGGACCTTATTACCCACACGTTGTAATTTGAGTGTAAATAGAGGCCACGAGACAACTCTAGTCAGTGTTGCGACATGATCCAGACAGGAATGCTGTATGCTTGTGATTCCAGCCATTGGGCTATTGGGTGGCAGAAAGAAGAGGATCCTTATAAGTACAAGGCTACCTTGCTATACATAGAATTCTCAGACTTCCAGAGCTACATAGCTAGACTGTCTTTCTTGTTGTTTGTTTTCATTTTTGTAGACAGGATTTCTCTGTCCTGGAACTCCCTTTGTAGTCCAGGCTGGCCTCCGACTCACAAGATACACCTGTCTCTACCTCCCAGACGCTGGGTTTAAAGGCTTATGCCACCACTGCCCAACTGCTAGACCTAGCTTAAAAATTAAAAAAAAAAAATTGACAGAAGCTTTGCTAGGAATTAGGTAGACTGTGGTTTCCAGTGTATTTTTAACACTAAATTTTTTATGGTGGTAGTAGTGTACACCTTTAATCTGAGCACTCGGGAGGTAGAAGCAGGCAGAGTTCAAGGCTAGCCTGGTCTACAGAGAGAGTTCCGGGACAGCCAGGACTATTAGACAGAGAAACCCTATCTTGAAAAACCACACATACAAAGCAAAACAAAAACACAAAATTTTAGTAATATTTAACATGTATTAACACTGTTTCTTCTATGTCACTTACCAGTTTTGACCTTAGCATGTTAGTTCAATGTTAGTGTCTTTTACTGGGATGAAAAGACTAAAGGAAGAACAGGCTTGCTTGTTTGAGGTGGAAGTGGGGAATAAGTAACTCGGTCAGTATTGGGCATTAAGTTTGAGATGCTTACGGGACATCTACTGTGATATATCCGGTAGGTAATGACTTTGAAGCCGAGTTTGGAAAGTAAGATTGAGGGTCTTTGGGAATCTAGCACATGCCAGCTTTGAAGCTAAACTAAGTGGAAATGTCTATTTTGCCACCAGATATAACTGTGGACAATTTCCCCGCCCTTCCTGCTTCATTTATCTCATTATAAAATGAGGGTAATAGTGTCTAACTTACAGAGAGGTGAGGATTAAATGAGTTAATGGTAGCAAAGTACATAGAACATCCTGATACATTTACTCTTTGGGGGTTTATTTTATTCATGAATAGTGCTTTAAACCACCAAATTAGGAAAGTTAGAGCATTAGTATAGATAAAGAAAAAGACAAGGATTAACTTGGAAAAAGCAGATTTGAAAGGCAGAATAAGGACTAGAAATGACCACTCAGCTTGTCAAAGATGCCAGTGGCTTGGAGACCTTGAGAAATGGTTTCAGTAGTGATGGGGATGAATTGGAGGTATTTAATTGGAAGTGTGGAGGACACACTAGGGAAATTTTGCTACAAAGAAACGTAAAGAGGGGCAATTCAGTAGGTAGAGTTGCTTGCTTTGCAGTCCTGGGCCCCTCAGTGGAGGGAGAGAACTCACTCCTGCAGGCTGCTCGCTGTTCTCCACATATGTTCTGTGTGTGTTGTTGCTCCCTCCCCACCCCCATAATGAGTAACAGTGGTAGATCTTTCAGAGGCACAGGGAAAGTGGAGGAGTAGCTAGAGGAAAATGAGTGTGTGGGGGTGTCAAAGATTGATGGGGCGGTGTGTATAACGGCAGTTCAACAGTTTATGTGCTGAGGCTGACATAGTAAGGAGAGAGCAGTGATACTGGACGTCTCAGCAGCCACAGGTGAGGTGAAGCGAAGGCGATAAATACATAAGCACAGCAGTGAGGACGTCGAAGAGACAGCTTATCCGTCGATGAAGCTAGAGAATGTTAGCGGAGCTAGAGGTAGATTAGTAGATTGGTTGTAGGAAAATGAGTTAATGTTCTCTGATGGCCTTTGTCTAAAAAGGATGGTCAGGGTTGTCAGAATTAGCATTTGATGTTGGAGAGATGTGGTAGCGTTTTAAGAGCATTTTGGAAGATGAAAGAATTATTGACCAGAGAAGATCTAGCAGGCAGATGTCAAGGTTTGGAAGTTTACTTGACCTTTGATCTTAAGTGATTCCAGTTAGCTAAGGAGGGGGTGGTACAATCCTTCCCAGAAGAGGAGCTAGCTGTATCACGAACAGAAGAGGCAATACAGGTTCAGCTGTTTGGAACCTTTCTAGCTCTGTGACTGGAAGGATCACTTCTGGAACATTCCGCAGGTCCATTGGCCAGTCATAGAATTAATAACTATGAATAGGCCGTAAGCCACAAGTTCACAATTGCTCTTTTGCTCATTGAGTATTTCATACTTTATGATGCTGCTAAAAAGATACGTGTTGCTATCTTTGAGTAATGTCTGTTTTGCAGAAATGATACCAATGTAAAGAAAGCAAAGTGCTCTCACTGAGGAACTCACAGTTATCCTGATAAACATGAAAGCTCACAAAATTTCACAGGACCTGTATTTTCCATTAACCTAGAATTACCAGTCATATTATTCCATACCTTTGTTTGAGTACAAAGAAATTAAAAATCTATTTTTCTTTTTCAGGTGCTGGAGAATCTGGTAAAAGTACCATTGTGAAACAGATGAAGTAAGTTCACATAGGGCCTGCAAGACTGAATTTACCCTCTTCATAGAAAGTTCATAATGTTTTTTTTCCGTTCATGGTATTGACTTGCGGTTTTCTTCCTTTCGAAGAATCATTCATGAGGATGGCTATTCAGAGGATGAATGTAAACAGTACAAAGTAGTTGTCTACAGCAATACTATTCAGTCCATCATTGCGATCATAAGAGCCATGGGACGGTTAAAGATTGATTTTGGGGAAGCTGCCAGAGCAGTAAGTATTTCTCATTTCCTCTTCACTTGCTGCTCTTCTGTAGATGCAGTTAGGCCAAATTTGTGTCATGTTTTAGGGAACAAGAAGATAAGATGGTGCGAATACTGTGATGTGCTGTCTGTCTGACTCAATAGATAGTAAGTTACCGCTGTAAGCAGAGCCTGGGAGTGGGATTCTGTCGATAGAGCGTAGGTCTCGGTGGGCTCTACTCAGTCGCTCTGTCACAGTACCACGGGCCTTTATTTTATCATAGTTGAGGATAGTAACTATAGACTCTAGAAGACAGATTGTGTAGTTGTCCCTGCTTTCAGAGCTATAGGGGCCAAGGGTAAATTCTGTAAGACCATAAACACAAGCTCTCCAATTTTCAAAGTGATTTTAGGTATTCAAAAAATGTTTTGTCACTATCTTACATTGAACTCTGGGTTATTACTTACTCAAATATAATTCTTTATTGCTTTACACAAAGTGGAATTTAAGTCAGTTAATGATAATAATATATTTAGTAGACTTTGGGGGCAGTTTGTGAAGTAGGGTGTTTGATGCCAGTGGAGAAAGGAGACCTTTTATATTATCACCAGCTTAGTCTCAGGAGAGTGCTGGAGAAGTACAGGGTGCATCCGAGGATGTCAGCTGTGTTCAATGACACAATACTCAAGTGCCGTGGGAAAGTAAGTGGAAGAGACTTGGGGGCTTTGCCTGGAAAGACAAAACTGTATGGTTCGAGTAGCTTAGGGACTCTTACCAGCTGCTCAGTTTATCAAGTGCAAGTTAATGTTTGGTCAGTGGGAAGTTGAAGGGGAACATATTAAAAGGGCCATTGTGGCTTCAGTGTGTTCTTGAGTAGATATATCTTTGGGGTGAAATAAGGGAACAGGACCTAGATTAAGTGTCAATGGCGAAAAAGGAGGGGAAGGAAAATGTGAGTGACTTTCCTTGTCATATGACATAGTTTAGAGCCTCTTCTTCCCTCCTGGGCATTGTCCTAAGGGCCCGCAATGCTCGGTGAGTAAGTGAACAGCATTCAGCCCAGAGGCTGCTTTCTGCCCCCTTTTCTTTCTCTTGGGATTTTATTTAAATTATGTGTCTATGTGTGTTTAGATATGGATATGTCCCTATGTGTGTGGATCCCCTTGGAGGCCAGAGGGGTTTGGTTTTCTGGAGCTGGAATTGCAGGCACTTGGAAGCTACTTATGTGAGTGCTGAGACTTAACTCCAGTTCTCTGCAAGAGCCATGCATGCTCTTGACTACTACGCCTGCATTTTCGGTTCCTAGAGACAGTGACTTACACACTGGTTCAGGCTTGATTTAAATTCACAGTGGTCTTTCTGTGCAGGCTAGTTTTCTGTTCTTCTTAGGGAAATTGGAGAGTTCAAGTAAAGTTTTTATTCCTATCTTAGCCCTTTCCAGTCTTCGTCTCTTGTTGACTTTTCTTCTTTGCACTGGAGCTCTTCCGTGTTCTTTTCTCTCCTTCATGTTATCCAGATACTTCTCTCTAGTACTTGTTGTATTCTGCAGCTGACAGAACTGTGTTTATTGATTTTTCCTGTCTCTCTTGGCTTTTCTCCTGGTACTTACTTATTCCTCTTAGTTTCGGGGACGGCTCCTTTAGCTCGTGCTTCTTTCCATCGCTTGTCCGCCTCTGTTTCTCTTGACCGTTCCTCTCCTTTTATTTACTTCCTTCATCAGATGTCATCAGGGCCTGGGGAGAGAGCTCAGTCAGTAAAATCCTTGCTCTCTGTGACGACCTGAGTTTGATCCCCAGAACTCACAAAAAGCAGGTGTTGTTGGTGTGAACTTAAAACCCTAGTGCCGGGGAGACCGAGATAGGAGGATCCTGGGGGCTCTCTGGCCAGCCAGCCTAGCCGAATCAGGAGAGACGGTGCCTCAAACAAACAAACAAGGCAGATGCTCCTTAGCAACAGTACTGAGGTTGTCCTTTGCTCCACACACATGCTTGTGTTCACGCACAGACACAGCTGGTATCAGTAATACTCCTGTGTCGCCAGGTAGACCTGACATTCATAGTCCCTCCCAGGACTCCTGAGTCATCTGTCTTTACAGCGACCGCTCAGCCTAATCCAAAGTCCTTTTAAAATAAGCTTTTAAAGTTTTAATCTTCCGTAGTTTCTCTTTTTCTCTCATAGCTAAGGCTTTATATTTGTATTTATCTTTTTTATTCCTCTAGTTTTTAATGGTTGTTAAGAGAGTGAAAAGAATAGAGCCGAGTACGGTACAGTTCTCTTTCGTATCTGTTTAAGGTTTGCTGTCAGGAGGGGCACTCTGTAAGCCTACGGAGAGGGCTTTATTTTCAGGAAGCTGGAGCAGGCTGGTGAGCAATTAAGTAGAAAGGGGAAAATGTTCCTTAAGGACATTCTTAGAGGCCAGGCAGTGGTGGCACACACTTTTATTCCCAGCTCTCGGGAGGCAGAAACAGGCAGATCTGTGAGTTCGAGGCCCGCCTGATCTACAAGAGCTAGTTCCAGGACAGGCTCCAAACCTACAGAGAAACCCTGTCTCAAACAAACAAACAAACTAAAAAGAACATTCTCAGAATCAGAACAGTACCAGTATATAGTATTTTGAAGTTTCTAAAATTAGAATAACATGGTATTAAAAAAATACATGTGCTTAATTATTTGTATGCCTGCTTGAGTATAGCTCAAATTTCAGTACTTGTGTAGTTTTCAGATGTTACATAAAGCAGTATACCATATGTGGAAAAAAATCTTACTTGTTATTTAGAATGTTTGACAGTTTGTATAATGGTTAAACATTTCTTAATCATTTGCTCTTTTATTTATCATCATCATCATTATTATTTTGAAAGAGAGAAGAGGGGTTGAGAAGATGGTTGAGTGGCTAAGAGTGCTTGTTGTGTAAGCATAAGGAACTCCTAGTACCATTGTTACAGGGAATCATGCATGGTCCTCCGTGTCTGCTTCCCCTGTACTAGGTGCAGAGACAGGCAGATCCTGGAAGCTTGTTGGCTGGCCAGTCTAGCTAAATGACGAACTTGAGGTTTCATGAGAGACCGTGTCTCACGGGAATAAGGCAGGGTGATAGAGACATCTGAGCCCTTCCTCTGGCTCTCCTGTATGCACATACGTGGGTGGGTGTGCACACATATATATACAGTACTCCCACACCACACGAAAAAAGAAACGAGAGCGAGAGAAGAAGTGCATATCGTGCATGAAAATTGTTATAGAGATCTACATATACAGTATTCCCACACCACATGAAAAAAGAAACGAGAGCGAGAGAGGAAGTGCAGATCGTGCATGAAAATTGTTACAGAGATCTACAGAATTGCCAGGTGAATATCGGACAGAATCTGGACGTAGAGTTCGGCAGAGTTAGTTTAAGTGCAGTGTGGTGATTTTGTGGGTGATTAGGTAGATGTACAAATTGTCAGTGTTACTGCATCTGTGTTCCACAGTGCTTTTTGTTTGCTAGTTTTTGTTTTTGTTGATATAAACATCCCAGGTGGTAGTGGCACACAACTTTAATCCCAGCACTCAGGAGGTAGAGGCAGGCAGATCTCTGAGTTCAAGGCCAGCCTGGTCTATAAAGTGAGTTCCACAACAGAGCTGTTACACAGAGAAACTGTCTAGAAAAACAAAACAAATAAAAGACATATATAATCTCTTCTCCCTTTACTTTCTATTTATGTATTATGTGATTAAAAAATAACTTCATCTTTATAGTTACTTGGAATTTTTAAGGTTGTAAATGCTAGATTTATATAGAGAAATCTTTGAGATCTGGGTTCAGTTTGGTTGTTGTTTTGGAACAGGGATTCTCTGTGTAACCCTGGCTGTCCTGTCTCAGTCTGTACACATTGAATTTAGAGATCCACTTACCTCTGCCTCCCTGAGTATTAGGATTAGAGATGTGCGCCACCACTGTCCTGCTGTGTTCAGTTTTACATGTGTATAGAAATGGGTAAAATAAATTAAACCATCAAAATTCTCATATCACCTTTTTTAAGGCTTACAAACTAATAAAATTCCTAATAAATTATTAGGAACTATAATTATTACAACTAATAAAATGTTCTGAAGGTCAGGACATTATGATCGTCTTTCTCTGCTGCTATCTTTTCTCCTGCTGGAGAATGTTGGTGGTGTTCCCTAGATTTCCTAACATTTTCCTTGAGGGCTTGATTCCTGTTACTTGGCCTTAATCATCTCCTTCCTGTCTGCTCTCTGCAGTGAAGGGGAAGGAGCAGGCAACCTTTGTCGTAGTCCCTGAGTCATGTTCAGACTCCACTTCTTAATGCGCACATCTTTTTGTTTCTACGTAGTGGTAGGCACATGCTCTACCACTGAGCTATACCCCACAGGTCTCGGGAACATATACACCTGTGCGTATATGTGTGGGCGTAGAGTGTGGGAGGCTGGAGGGTGATTGCAGATGTTTTCTTCTACCATTTTCCACCTTATGTTTGGAGACAGTGTCTCTCCAGATGGGGAGCATGCCATTTTGGCCAGAATGGTAGGCCAGTGACCTCCAGGGATCCTTCTTTCTGTGCTTCCCAGCACTGAGGTTACAGGATGTAGCTCACTTGTGCTGTGGCCTTCAGCTTTTACATGGATCCGACCTCAGTCCTCATGCTTGCATAGCATGTACTTGATCACTGAGCCGTGCTCCCAGTCCTCATTCAGGGCTTACTTTAACAGCATGGAGATCTATTGCATTGTCTTTATGCTGTGTCTCACAGACCAGTATTCCCTACTCCCACCCAGGCATTACTCTTGAGTCATCAGGAGAGAGAATTGGGAGTCCATCAGAAGGATGGTGGTATGACATCTAACGTATGTGTATATATGCATGACACTCGTCTAGTCTTAAAGAAGTGGGAACTCATCTGCCCTCTCTTAATTGTTTTCCTAGGATGATGCCAGACAGTTATTTGTCTTAGCTGGCAGTGCTGAAGAAGGAGTCATGACTTCAGAACTCGCAGGCGTGATTAAACGGCTATGGCGAGATGGTGGGGTGCAGGCTTGTTTCAGCAGATCCAGAGAATATCAGCTCAATGATTCTGCCTCATAGTAAGTAATTTTTTCCCCTTGAAACTGTAATAGAAAATGATTTGGTGAGTCTAGAGAAAGTTCAGTACTTATCTTAAGGAAATATTTAAGTATGAGAAACGTCCAGAAGTCTATAGAATCCTTTGTTCAGCGCTCTCACTTTAAGACTCTCTGTGGTGCATTTACAGCAGGCAGGTGAGGCGGAGATGCCCAGTAGAGGTAGGTCCCTGTGTATAGGACAGGTACTGACGGCCAACTGCAGGGGAAGCTAAAATCGGATATGTCTTCTCTCTCACACGCGTGCACACCCTGGTTTGCTGTTATATTTGACACAGGATCTCACTGTGTAGCTCTGCTGGCCTTGAACACACAGAGATCCACCTGCCTCTGCCCACCATGCTAGGATGAGAGGTGTGCAGCCCCGCATCTGGTGTGTCAGCCCTTTTTACACTCTCTCTATTGTACTACGAATCTTTCTGGTAGTAGTGATTGCCACTTAATTTTGTGTGGGGGTGGGTACTAGGGATCGAACTAAAGTCTCCTGCATGTTAGCGCATGCTCTTCCAGTGAGCTACATCCTCAACCCTCTTTTTAGTTTTTATTTTGAGACACAATCTCGCTCATGTTGCCAGTGAACTCATTGTATAGCCCAGGCAGGCCTGAGCTTGTGATCCCTCTGCTTCAGCCTTCTAAATGCTGAGATTACAAGCCTGCGCCACAGAACCCAGCACCATTCACACCTTGTGCCAAACTATGCTAGTAGACTTCTGTAGAATGAGAATATTATGTCAGAGAATAGAGTTGAATCATTTCTTCATCAAGAAAGTTCTCTTGAGTATTAGCTTTAAAGAATTGGTAACTACTACTGCTATTTTACTATTACATGGGATCCCATTTTGGCCCCTACATGTTTTTAAGGCCTGTTTTCATGGTGTATTTTAAAAATGTGGTTGTGTGTGTGTGTGTGTGTGTGTGTGTGTGTGTGTGTGTGTGTGTGTTGGGGAGCTCGTGAGTACTTGTCATCTGTAGCCCTCTCTGAGCTAGATAGTGTGCACTTTTGATTATTAAGGTATTTTCTCTAGTATTATATTTCCCCATCCTCATTCTGTCACAAATTGTTACGAGTTTCCTTAACTCTTATAGTGGAAACGGTTTGGCATACAGTAACAGGATTTTTGTCCACTTTTTAAAAATAGGATTGTTTTTATGTGCTAGTTTAGGTAGTTCAGTGGTCATCAAAGGTAGATTTTTAATTGCTTCTTCTGTCATATAGTGGGTACGCTGTGACTCCCAGTTACTTGTTGGGTATAGAGTTGTCTCCCGCCAAAGTTGTTCATCTGAGCTTGATTTGGATCCGGTTTGTGGAAGAGCTGGGTGACACACTTCCAGTAGTGCCGCCCGCTCTTGTACTTCTCTGTCTGGAGTCAATGAGGATCTTGTTACATAGCCCAGGCTGGCCTGAAACTTCTGTATATATGTATATTTTCCTGATTGCTCTCAAACTTGGAGCCTCTTGCCTCTGCCAAATGCTGGTTTTACAGGCATATACTGGTGAGACACCGAGTGTAGTTCTTCTAATTTTTGTAATTCAAATGTTATTCCCTAATGAGCTCTCAAATAGTTATGTATGCAACCGACATAAATTTAAGTATCCAAGAACGTGTGTTTTAATTTTTTGTGTTTTATTTTCATGGGTCTTACTATGTAGCCCAAGCTTTCCTGGAACTCTGGAGTCCGGGCTTACAGGTCTGTGCCACCTGTAGGTTTGTTTTTTTTTTTTCTGTATAAATACATAACCTATTTCATATTAGATTTCAGGAATTTTTCTTTAGCAGGAACAAAATTGCCATGGTTTTAAAATATGCCTTCACAGCATATTTAAAGCCATTTTTGTTACTTTGTGCAGAACCTATTAATTTCCCCCTGCTAGATTTGCTTTTCCCTCTCATTCTGTGACACCGAAGAGATAATATTCTTCTGTCCCATCAGTGAGTTTTAGGGTCTACTTTTTTGTGGTTTGTTGGTACTTAGGATTGAACCTTGGACCTTACACATCTAGTACCTAGCTAGTCTCAGGATCTACTTTTTGCTAAGTAGATAGTTTAGTCTGTTGACCCGTTGTGTCCATGGTTGGCTTTATCAAGTAAAAACCAATGTGTATTTCATCTAGTTACCTAAATGATTTGGATAGAATATCCCAGACCAACTACATTCCAACTCAACAAGATGTTCTTCGGACAAGAGTGAAGACTACAGGCATTGTGGAGACACACTTCACCTTCAAGGAGCTGTACTTCAAGTAAGTTAAAGCCTTTCCCTGCCTGTGCGTTGCATAGATTAGCCAACATGGACTTGTTTTGGGTTTTGAAACAAGGTCTCACCATGTAGAACAGGTTGGCCTCAAACTTGCATTCTCTGCTGCTAACTGCCAAGTGCTCAGGCATACACCACCACACCTGGCTTATTAGTCCCTCTTAGTTAACTTCTCTGTAGGGGTGTAAAGTTTTGTAAGCAGGGGTCCTTGGTTTAGAAACTAAATATATTTATCGGCCATTAGCTTAAGGTCGCATCTGATTGAAACGCACATACTTTTTTTTCCACATATTTATTTTTTTCTCCAAGTAACATAAGTATTTATGCCCATTTAGAGGAAATTGAATGTAAAACTAATTAACAGTTTACCTACCATTAGAATTAATCATGTAATTGCCAATCTGTGTTAATTCACATTTATTTTCAAGACTTTTTTCTTAGTTGCCAAATAGGTATTGAGTGTTGTTAGGATTGCAACAGTGCTGAGTAGTTAGAAAATAACTTTCATAGATGGCTTTGTTCTGACATTGTGATACTAAAATAGAAATATTTTCTTAGCAGCATTCTCTCATTGGCCCCTTCCCGGCTTAATGGGGTGGAGCTAAACTTGGCTTTTGTATTGATGTATGCCGTGCAAAGTAGGCCTGGGAATAGAGGTGTTTTATGGTGGTGACACAAACAGCAATTGTTCTAGAGGACATTCTAGTGCTTTAAAAGAATTTCTTCCTGACACCAGTCATTCTAAGAAAAAGCCTCCACTTCTCTTTTTAAAATGCTAAAACTGCTGTTGCTTCCTTTTTTTTTCTGTTCGTGACCTTTGAGTTGGAAGCAACCTTTCCCCCTCCAACACCGGGTGTGGTAAGGTTTTGAGAGGTTACTTGGTTGTGACTGTGTGAGTGTGGAAGTCGCTGCTACTGCACACAAAGGGAGCGCTACCTCAGATCCTCAAGTGAAGAGTCAGGGCTTCCAAGTCCACACAGGACTTAAGCACCAGTACCAGTTGAGGTATTGGAATTCCTGGGGTTGGCAGGGTTTGAGACAGGATTTCTCTGTGTAGCCTTGGCTGTCCTGAGTTCTGGGATTAAAGGTTAAAGTGTGCACCTCTACCCAGCCAGCAAGGTATTGAAGTCTTTTTATTTGTTTGAGACGTAGTCTCTCTATGTAGCCTTGACTGTCCTATAACTCGCTCACTCTGTAGACCAGGCTGGCCACAAACTCAGAGATCTGCCTGCCTCTGCCTGCCTCCTGAGTACTAGGATTAAAAGCATGCACCACTACGTGGTAAGGTATTGGAATCTTAGCACACTAACTTAGATTTGAAACCTAGTGAAGGATTTTAGGGTGAACTGGCTGCTTATCTTAAGTACTGATGAACTTAATAACAAAATCAGCAGAAACTGTATGGATTACCCTTGAAGCCATAGGAATGAGATGTTTCTTTGTGTACTGTAAAATTAATAATTCAATTCTAATTAAATACCAAAACCAGTATTTAGTGTGGGAAACATTTTTGGTCATTCATAGAATGGTCTTTAGCTAGGTAACCTTGTCTTTCTATGTAAGGGTCAGTAGCCAAGTCAAATTACTTACTCTCTTTCTATGCTAGGATGAGTAGCCAGTCAGATGAAAGTGCCACATCCACGTCATTATTGGCTGGAGATACCTGATTATGAAGTACTATCACCTCTTCCTTTTCCTCTTCTCTCTAGGCAAAACCACTATCCATTTATTCAAACATTTATTGAGCATCTACCATATGCAAGGCATTGTGTAATTGCTTACTTGCCTCTCAGTTATGAGGTAATGTTTATAAAATGTTGATCTGTTAGTGAATAATACTGTGTTACTATGTACTAAAAGCTGGTAGTGGGAATTTATAGCATTCTGCTAGTTTTATGGACTTTACAGAAAACGGGACGTTACCTGCAATTATTGGTGTGCTAATATACCTCTCTTTCAAAGATTTATATGGTGAAATGTTAGCCTTTTTAAGCCCTTCAGTGGACTCTGGACTAAGGCCAACTTGTGATGACATTATTTAGCTGTCGCACAAGACCAAAGGTTGCAAAGAACTACAGGATCCTCCAGAAGGGAGAGTTGGGCCAGGAAGAGAGAGGATGAATGCTCACGTCAGAAGTACTTAGAGAAAGCACATGGATCTTACTTCTCTTAATCTATGGAGCAAAAAAAAAAAATCCCTGGACATTTAGGCTCTGAGTTACTGAAGATTTCACTCACTAGCCAGACACGGATCGTGAGAGTATGTGAACATTTGACTGCTGACCCCATCCGAGAAGGTCAGCTGTTCCTGTCATTGTAGAAAGTAAAAACAGACAGTGTTGACACAAACTTAGCACTTAGAGGTCTAAAATAAGTCTGGAACAGAACATAGTGTGTGAGCAGTTGAGGCTTTGCTACTGCTGATTAGGTTCAAGCAAGATATGGTGTTGGAAAATGCTGCTTAGGCTTATTTATTTTTGAGATAGTCCTGCAGTGTAGCACAGGCTGGCCTTGAACTTGCCATTCTTCTAGGCCTCCAGAATACTGGCTGAGTCATTACCCCCAAACTTGGTGCAGGGATTTAAAAAAAAATATTGATCAATTCTTAGAATTCCAATATAAAATTTAATTTTTTATGCAAGTATCTCTGTATGTTTTTCATTAACACAAGGCAAATAAACTTGGGACTCAGAATGCAAGTTGGGAGAAAACAAGCCACTTTGAGAGGCAGCATAGTGAGGCTAAGGAAAGAAAGTGGAGTTAGAGGGGCTGGAGACATGGCTCAGAGATTAAGAGTGCCAGCTGCTCTTCCAGAGGTCCTGAGTTCAATTCCCAGCAACCTCTTGGTGACTTTCCAGCCATTATATAATGATATATGGTGCCCTCTTTTGGCAAGCAAGCGGAACAATGTATACATAATAAATAAATAAATCTTTAAAAGAAAGAAAGTGGATTTAGAGTGCCAGCTGGTCTAGGGTGTAGTGCCTGGCACCATGGTAAACACCCAGCAAACACCAGTTGTTATGGCTGCAGTTATCTTCAGCTGGGCTCTTCAGCTCTGCATGGGTTCTTTCTTTTCCTTCCTTCCTTCAATCCACTTTTAGTTCTTAACTCTGCTGACATTTGGCACATCCAGTACATGTTTTGAAAGGGAGGAGGCTCAGCTGTGGGCTCTGCTTTTAGCCACTGACAATTACTTAGACATATTTGATTTGAACCTTGTCTTTTCTGTTATAAATGGGATTTGAATATGTGATAACGAGGAGGTTCTTAACCATGACAGACTAGAGAGAACTGTAAATGTGACTTTGCTGAATCTGGGCTTTCTTTCTTTACTCAGAATGTTTGATGTAGGCGGCCAAAGATCAGAACGGAAAAAGTGGATTCACTGTTTTGAGGGAGTGACAGCGATTATCTTCTGTGTGGCCCTGAGTGACTATGACCTTGTTCTGGCCGAGGATGAGGAAATGGTATGTTAAAACGTTCGATACAGCTAGGAAATGGACAGAACTCCTAGGAAGATGGGTTGCCACCATTTGCTCACGAAAACCAAAACTTAATGCCTTTATTTTCTTGTCATTGAGGTTAGATTTCCAAAACCAATTAATTGTTCCAGTCTCCATTTTCTCTCGGTAGCCACATTATGTGGACAGGATTGCATCTTGTCAGCCATCCCTTCTCATCCTCTAACCCCAAGAATTGCACAAATCAAGATTGACTCAGCTTCAAGCTATGCTAATGTCTAACTTAGTTCCGTGAGTTCATTTTGCTGCTAACCCATCCAAATCCTGTTTGCTTTTCAGAACCGGATGCATGAAAGCATGAAACTGTTTGACAGCATTTGTAACAACAAGTGGTTTACAGACACGTCAATCATCCTCTTTCTTAATAAGAAAGACCTTTTTGAGGAAAAAATAAAGAGGAGCCCATTAACAATCTGTTACCCAGAATACACAGGTAAAGGTTGTGGGTCTTAGGTCAGCAGCGATGACTCACGCGTTCACTGGGTGTAACGTGGAGTTCTGGTGGGTACATACTGTACCCACTGCAAGTAACCTTCATCTCTTACCTCAACTCCGTGTTCATTCTTTCTTTTCTGTCCACTTATTGACTTTCTTGGCTATTCAGTTCATAAGGTGAAAGATGGCATTGCCACCATTTCTGTGTCCCCTCCATTAAAACAACGAGGCTGCACTGGGATTGCTTAACCTCCAGTTGAGTTTCTAGCAAAAGATTCTGGTTATGGCTAAAGAAAGTATGCCAGGCGGTGGTAGTGTACGCCTTTAATCCCAGCACTTGGGAGGCAGAGGCAGGCAGTTCTCTGTGAGCTCTGTGAGTTTGAGACCAACTTGGTCTATAAGAGCTAGTTCCAGGACAGGCTCTAAAAGTACAGCCAAACCCTGTCTTGAAAAACCAAAAAAAAAAAAAAAAAAAAAAAAAGGTAAAAAGCTGGAGGCCAGTCATTTATTTGAGATTAGGGATCACAAACAAGAATGGCAGGACTGTACCACTATGTGAAAAGCCATAGTTAATTATTTCCACAGAAGGACTCTTGTTAGCTGAGACACGATATTCTTTTTATAGTCAGAGAGATGATTGTAAAATGAGGAGAGAAAGTGATAAAGTGAGAAACATGCTAGCTATCAATAGGAGAGAAATAAAGGTTTATAAAGTCTATAAAAGAAAACAACCAGTATCTTACTTTAGGGCACTGGGCCAGGGGGATGGCTCTGCAGGTATAGGTGCTTTTTGCTAAGCCTGATGACCCAAGTTCAGTCCCTGGGACTTACAGAACCAACTCCTGGAAGATGCCCTCTGACTACCATGTGCACACTGTGGCATGCATGAACCCACATACATACACCCCATAAATAAATAAGTGTAATAATTTTTTTTCTTAAGAAAGCAAGGAACATGCTTACAAAGTGAGTAGCCAGCAATACAGATTTCAAAAAGACTAGAAAATGACCTTTGGAACTGACTGTTTGTTTTGTGTGGTTTTTTTTGGTGTTTGTTTGGTTTTTCAAGACAGGGTTTCTCTGTAGCTTTGGAGCTGTCCTGGAACTTGCTCTGTAGACCAGGCTGGCCTCAAACTCACAGAGATCTGCCTACCTCTGCCTCCCGAATGCTGGGACTAAAGGTGTGTGCCACCACCATCTGGCGAGCTAACTGTTCTTATAGTTAGGTTGTGAGCCTAGCCTTCAAGGGCTGAGCCATCCCTCCAGGCCAGCACTACCAGCTGCATGTTGTCTTTATAGTTTACCTGACTTTAACAGGCAGTTTCTAAGTCTGTCCTAACTAAAGGCTTCCCAAGGCCAAAAGATGATGTAGAAAGTAGATGGCGAGTGCTGATACGTATTAAAAGTAAGGCTTGCTGTTGGTCTTCTCCTCCCTACTCCTTAAAAAGCAGCAGCTCTATTGAGATGGAACTCAGCCTTTAAAGTGTGTTGCTAGCTGTGCATAATGGTGATGCCTGAATGCTGCTTTGGGAGGATGAGGTAGGAAGTCATGAGAGTGAGACCTGTGTCAGAGTATAGAACTAGGGTCCCACTTCTTTCCATCTGCTAGTTTGCCTTGACTTAAGACTTTTAAAAACTGGAATGATTTTGAAATGAATGCTTTACCTTCTTGGGATCCTTATTTCAGGATCACTCCAAGGGGCAACATGTGCCTTTTAAACACTTGCATTGTCTAGAAACATAACTGCCTACTTTTCCTCTGTACACTGTCTAGATTTCTTTTTTAGCTAAACAATCTAAATGAAGAGGAAGTGAAACTTGTTCTTTTCCTTATTCCTTGTGTGTGATGATTTTATTTTACAGTGGTAGTCCGTTTTCCTGAAGAATGTAGTGATTATAGAACATCCTAATGACAACAGAAATAGAGGAAGAATTCTGTTTGTATTCGGTTGTGTGGTGTTGCCTTTCTTAAGTACATATGGATGGCTGTTATGATTGGAGCTGACAGTGTTGGTTGTCTGTTTCAGGCTCCAATACATACGAAGAGGCAGCTGCTTACATTCAGTGCCAGTTCGAAGATCTGAACCGAAGAAAAGATACCAAGGAGATCTACACTCACTTCACCTGTGCCACAGACACCAAAAATGTGCAGTTTGTGTTTGATGCTGTTACAGATGTCATCATTAAAAACAACCTAAAGGAATGTGGGCTTTATTGAGGAGACGGGATTAGTGACAGGTAAACTCTCGGCAGTTGGTTACACTGCTCTGGTGGGGTGTTCTGTCTGCCTTTGTAGTTGTTTTTCTAATTAACGGTGTTCTTCTTTTTCAGTTACTGCAATGAGGAGTGTTGAGACCCGACACCACCTGCTGTCTCTTGGGTCAGCTGCAAGCATGACGGGACCAGGGAATGGCAGCAGCATGCAGAATCTTAGCACTCTTTAGCACAATCTTCTGTATTAGGGAATGTTTAGTTGGCATGAGGCGTTCGCGTCAGACATTGGAATTGGAACAGCTGTAAAGTGTGGCTGGCTCATCGAGGCATCGCTCGGATTTTCTAATCTCAAATGTTTAGGGCGTGTTGACGTCAAGGTGCTGCATTCCAGAACTTAAATATGTAGCTTACTTTTTTCCTTCTTAACAAATCACCAGTAGTTAGTTTCTAAGATTTTTCTCATCAAGAGAAGAAAAACTAAAAAAATCTTACTTGTTTGCAAAAGAATCTTCTGAGAACTCAGTCTTAACTATGCACATGATGTGACCAGACATCTTGAAAATATTCCTCTTAGTAGGAGCTGTTTGTTTTTACCTCTTGGAACAGTCAGGTGTAATATTTCCATAATTAAATTTTTTCCTGGTTATTGGGACTACGTTACTACAGCTTTTCTGAATGAAATTCGTGTTGCTGTCATGTTTAAAGTGCCATGGTGGCTTCCAACCAGCAGTTAAATTGGAGAGCTCTACAGTTTGCTCCTAGCACTCATTGCTAAGCTGTGGTCGAAGGTTAGCCTTGTTTATGCTGGTTACCAAATTTCTAGGTGAGTACTGACGTAATATGATATAAACTCCGCTTCTTGGATACAGTCACACACAGGATAGCTGTCAGTTAGAGATGCAGACTGCTAAATTGAGAACCAATGACTTGCTGCTACAGATCTACTAAAGTGACCACTTGATTCTTGCCTGTTTGTCTCCGTCATGGAGAATCTTGTATGAGGTGCCCCTATTTTCCATCTTCGTGGCCTTTTTTGTTGGGAGACATCTAAGCTGTATTAACAGTGCATGCTTTTCCTGTAAATGTGGTGCCAAATCCCTGTTTGCCGTTTGTTTGCTGTAGCAGTGTTAATTGTAGTGATCCATAGTCAGGCTGCTCTTTTTCTAAACTTGCCTTTGGGGGCTTTTTTCCACTTTGTCATGTGTGCAGATGTTAATCTGTTACAGTTGGCAGCAGTATTAAAATGGTGAGTAAAGAGTCCAGGATTACTCCTGCTTGTAACTACTCCTTTCTGGAAACCCTGTCTTCTGTTTCCTTTTGCTCCTGCTGAGTATGCTTTGGCCTTTGAGAGTGGGTTTCGGTAGAATGGGTCTCTGGATTTGTGGTGCTGTTCTCAAATCTAGGGCTGAGGGTGTTCTGTCCAGTCTGTGTACGAGGGTGTGAGTCATAGTCCGGCTTCCTGGTGTATATTCTGCTTGTGCTGAGAGCGACAGTCCTCTTTGTACAATGTATAGCAACTGTCATTGAACACTGAGTGGGCCTCTGAGGTTGGCAAACAGAGTGCATTTTGAGCATTTCAGATCAGTCGTTTGAGCAGTGCCTTTTGAGGTCCAGTCTTTTCAGATTGGACCCGGTTCATCTTTTGATGACACCTCCTACTCATTTAAAAGGTTGGTGGTCAGAACTGCTTCGAAGAGCAAGCCACAGTGACCAGTGCCTTTGCCGGCAGCTTTTAAAATTTTTAGTTCTCACGGGGAAATCATTCTTGTGCAGACAGTATAACTATTATCTGACATGCATTTCTTTAGGTCTAGGAAAATGTCATCTGAAAGAAAGAAAAGTATTGATTTTAATCAGCAATTGACCTAATTCCCAAGTGTAGGGGTTCCTAAGTCCTACTCTGAACTTGTCTTTCCTTTGCTGTATTCTGTAATATAAAATATCTGGGAACGAGAACTAGTGAAATGTTGTTTTCATGACTTTTCTATACTTTGGGTTTAATGAAATGGTGTTGATAATTAAAATAATAGATAATCCATGCTTAATTTTACTTTAGAATGCATTTTGTATTTTTCATTTGAATCTGTCTATTTTTTAAACCTTTCTGTTAATTAAAAATAGAAGTTCTCTACTTTTTGGCCTCTACATACTACTTCTATTGCTTTCTGTTTACATGGAATCATCCTAACCAGTCAGATACCTTCATTTAGGATGGGAGGGGGCAGTTGGAGTTTTCAGAGCTGACCCGAGGGGGAAAATGACCAAAACTGTCTGAAGAGATTGACTTCTTGGTCGTGGGCTGGTGATCTGTGAACTCTGGTAGTGCTGTTCAGCTAGGCTTTCAGATCTCTAACTTGTGTCCAACATTTCCTAGGCAGAGTCAGAATGTGGGAGTTAAACATCCTATGAGCCTGGAGGAAAAAGATTGAAGCCAAAAGTTAGGAATTTCATCTGGAAAATGCTGGAGTTTTATAATGGATAATGTTCATTTTGAGGTGGCCAGACCTTTGGATCATCTAAGAAGTCAACTAAGAAAATTAATGTTGATTTAATTAAAAAACAATAGATTGACCTTAGTTGGGAGCCACATCTTCTCCTGAATGGAAGTTTGGACAGATGGGAAGCATTCCTCTAATGACTGTCTTTCCTCACCTAATCAGTCCAGGCTTGTAAAAGACTACACCTGCCGTGAAACTCCCGAAACTATTACCGGTGTCTGTCACTGGATCTTCACATAATATTTTCATCTTAGATAATTGGAATTCTAAATTGTACAGCTCTAGCTCACTGTATTACTTAACTGATGGGTTGTTACTGTTTAAAAGCTACTAAAATCATAGGACAAGTGGACCAATTAAAAAATTTTCTTTTGGGCTGGAGAGATGGCTCAGAGGTTAAGAGCATGGCCTGCTCTTCCAAAGGTCCTGAGTTCAATTCCCAGCAACCACATGGTGGCTCACAACCATCTGTAATGAGGTCTGGTGCCCTCTTCTGGCCTGCAGGCATACATGTAGACAAAATATTGTATACATAATAAAGAAGTAAATATTTAAAAAAAATTTTTTCTTTTAGCCGGGCGGTGGTGGCGCACGCCTTTAATCCCAGTACTCGGGAGGCAGAGGCAGGCCGATCTCTGGGAGTTCGAGGCCAGCCTGGTCTACAAGAGCTAGTTCCGGGACGGGCACCAAAGCTACAGAGAAACCCTGCTTCGAAAAACCAAAAAAAAAAAAAATTCTTTTAAAAATTCTCATATAATTATACATACACATAGACTTTAACCAATCTCTCCCTCTCTTCCTCCCTCTCCCCTCTGTTTTTTGTAACAGTTTTGGCTGTCCACTTTACAGACTTAAGGCTCACAGATCTGCCTGCCTCTGCCTCCTGTGTGCTGGGATAAAGGCGTGTGTCACCACCCCCTGGCACTGCTGGCTTTCCTGGCTGCCGTTGCTGTTTGTAGCTGTGGCTTTAGCTAGTGCTTCTCTGGGCTGATGTCACAGTCATATCTCCCGCTGGTTAAGCGCTTGTTGCAGGACTCTGTGGATTGAAATCACCTAGAAAGTGAAGGCAATCTCATTTTAGTTAAAAACTTTTCTTTGACTTTTCCTTCTTCCAGATGTTAAGGATGTCAATCACAGTCCTCTGATCAAAGCTAAATAGCACTGAGGTTGGTGAGTGTTACTGTTTGGGAATCTTGCTTTCCTTGTATGCTGCTGTCGGGAAAACGTTAGCTTAGCTTGCCTCTATCCCAGGTAATTATTGTGTTCTTTCTCAGGCTCCATAGTACAGACCAGAGACCTGAACTGGATCAGACAGAGCTCCCCATGTGACTCTGACCATTGTACATTATTATATGGTTTCCATAAGCACACACACACACACACACACAATACAGGACATCTAGAGGCTTGCCATGGAAACTTGGTTTCAATATGAACTTTTAGGAAGTGGAAATAAAGGTTTCTCTTTAGAAGCAAGGACACTGATTTCCATACTGGTCAAGGTCTTCATTCTCTCATCTTGTGCGCATGCACACACACAGAGTCCTGAGGAATGATGGTGACAATTGGAATGCATGGTTAATTTATGCAGATTCCCCGACTAACTGAGCTAAATTAAAACTCACAAAGACGCCTTGGGAAAACGTGGTTTTTTGTTTGTTTGTTTGTTTGTTTAAAGTAAATTTGAGAAAACAGAACAAACTAATATTAAGAAAAACGTGTATTCATGCATAATCGCAAAGTCACTAGTGAACGACAGGGTTTCTGTCAGTAATTTAGAAATACTTCTGGGTGTTAGGGATTATCTCAGGAGTTAAGAGCACTGGCTGCTTTTCCCAAGGATTTGATTTTAGTTCCCAGCACCCACCATTGATAACTCCAGTTCCTGGGACTGTGACATCGTCTTCTGTGGACACCAGGTACAAGTGGTGGTCAAGCACATTCATAGATACAGGCAGAACACTCATATGCGGAAATAAAATGTCTTAACATTTCTAAATTTATTTTCTCGCATGCCTTAATAGTGCCTTTCGTACAGACAATTGGTATGAGGGCTGCTGGGTCAAACCATTTCTACAGCTCAGATGCAGAGTACTTTAATTTTTATGCAGAATTTCAAGAGACTTGGGACACACAAACATTTATTTCCACATCATTTATTTACAGTATTTATGCAGTAAAATGTTTAAAAAAATCTTGTGACAAGGCCAGGCAGTGGTGGCCTACACCCTTAATCCCAGCACTCAGGGAGACAGAAGCAGGCAGATCTCAGTGAGTTCAAGGCCAGCCTGGTCTACAATGCAAGTTCCAGGACTGCATAGAGAAACCCTGTCTTAAAAAACCAAACTCACTCACTCTCTCTCTCTCTCTCTCTCCCTCTCCCTCTCCCTCTCCCTCTCCCTCTCCCCCTCCCTCCATCCCTCCCTCCCTCCCTCCCTCCCTCCCTCCCTCCCTCCCTCCCTCCCTCCCTCTCTATATATATCCTGTGACAAATGTGTGTACTAACAGATAAATATGCATTTATGGGGATCACAAGGTGGCAGAAGTAATAAATTATTAGTGATACATTATTGCAGTATGTTAAATTGGCTAACGTTAATACATTGGCTAAATTGGTTTTGTGTGATCTGGCCTATGTCATCTTGTACCTATCTCCAGGCCCACCTCGATATTCGTTGGGCTATTCAGACAGTGTAACTGAGAAGTTTGTGAGAGAGATTGATAGAATTCTAGAAATTACTTTTTTGTTTTTAAATCTTTGCTCATGTAGGACAAAAGTCCTGAGACCTCTTAGAAATCTTAGGAGACTGAGAATTACTTGGAGTGCTGGGTTCCACTCTTGCGCGGCTTCTACCTAAGCCGTGAACCTTTGAGCAGGTCACTTTCAGTCCTACGTTCCACTTGTGCTGTCCAAAGGTGGGCCACGCTACATAAATACCAGGTATGATACTCTATAACAAACATTTGAAGATGTTTTGTAATGTGCTTTATGATAATCAGGATTATACTAATGTCTCACAACGCCTGTGTTTGCGGCAGCTGCTGCACACAGCATGTGGCAGACATGGATGGAGTTGATCCTGAATTTCTGTTTTTCTTGTGAAACAGAGTAACGTCTTTGTTTTGTATTCAGCCATCTTATTTTCTGTTCCCACTGGTATGTTCCCATCTCAGTCTCAGTACCCTGTGTGACTGCAGGCAGCACCCCCAGGCTCTAGCACTTGCCGTCCTTGGCCAGCAGTGGAGTCAGCTCTGGGGGCTGTGCTGGGTAAAGAGGGCAGTGGGAGATAAGCTCCTCCCCCTTCACCACCACACCAGCACAGCACCTCCGGCTTTTCTCCAAGCAGAGAGTGGGGTTGAAATGCTGCTTGGCCTTGAAAACAGCAGGGAATAGTGATTCTTAAAAGTATGTGTGTCTTCCACTGAATGGCTTCTGCTTTTTTGTCTCATTTCTTTACCCACAGAAAGTGCCCAGCACATTGCTAATTGTTTTTCCATTGTTTTTACTGCAGGAAAGAATACATAACAAGAGCTCCAGGTTTTATAATTAAGTAAAGAGCACATTCCCACTATTAGATTTCCTTCACCCCCATCCATCGCCACAATTTATTTCTTCTAATGGGAAGTTCTGCATGCTAAATAGTAACTCCCGGTTCCCTCTTCTTCCGGGCCCTCGTGCCCACCATTCTCTTCTCTTTTTCAGGCTCTTCCGTTCCGCAGATACGCGGATTTACACAGTATTTGTCCTGTCCTGTCATCCCAGTGTTAAAATACCCATCAGATTTATGTGAGATTCTAGCAGCCTCTACCAGGTTGTCACAGTGTTCTCTAACCACGCGGTGGTAGGAAGTGCCTCACAGCCTCTCGGTGCTGTTTAAGGCTGTATAACAGGAACTTAGGCCGGTAAACAAATTTGATTATACTTTTGTGCTGCTCAGTTCAGCGTGGGAACCTGTTTATCTTAGTTGAGTTCCTGTTGAATTCAGCTTTCTAAGAACTAAGGTTGCAATGGAAGACGAGGGCTGGGCTGGTGAGAACACTCTCTGCTGGCTTACAAAGAATATGACATCTCACATAGTGACTAACGTCAGCTTTTAATGAGGCAAAAGAAAGAGCAGAATAAATGCCGTAGATTTGATTTTAGGCATTTTTGTGTGCTTTTTTTTTACACAAAATCTTTTCATGCACATAATCAGAATGACTGAGATAAAAATAGGCTATTTAACCTGGTTGTTCACACCTTGAATCCCAACAACTGGGGGACAGACAGGTAGGTTTCTGTGAGTTTGAGGTCTACACAGTGTTTCAAAAATAAAAAACAAGCAAGCAGAAACAAAACAATCAAAAACCAGGCCATTTACATGAAAGTAAAAATTGACTTTCTCTGTAGCTGTAGAGAGTGGAACGGAGGGACAGGCTGAGCTGGGGCGAGGGCTAATGGCACCAGCAACTATGTGTCCCCATTTCCTTGGAGGGGAGACTTGGCCAAGTTTCAGGAAGTCCTTTTGACTTTGTTCTAAGGTGTGGACGAGCAGGTGAAAGGGACCCAGTGGGGCCCACAGAGTTAGTGTATGTGGCCACATCCTAACGTCGTTTGAGAGCAGCTGGGGAGATGGGCCTCTTGGGAGTCACTGTCTCCTGTGTCTGCCGAGAGTCATTTTGTGAGATGTGCGTGCAAGGTACATTATGTGAATCTCTGAGCCGGTTAAACATTAACCTGTCAGAAAACAGGAGAAGACTAAAATGCAGCTGGTTTTGGCTTGAGAATTTCATTGCTCTGCCAGAAATCCTGTTCCATTGGCTCTTACAATGGAGAGCAAATGAATATTAGCAGCCAAAGAGATCAATAGAAGCAAAGAAACCAGTGCAGTCCAGAGGGGCGGCTCTCTTAGAAGGAGCAAGTGGGGTAAAATTTCCAGCTTGAATAGACAACCATGCTCTGGGTTCTGCCTTTTGAGACAGAGTTGCATTATGTACCCCTGGCTGGCCTGGAACTCCCAGAGATGCCCCTGCCTCTGCCTCCTGGGTGCAGCGCTGAAATTAAAGCTGTGCAGCATTACTGGCTGTAACTGAATTTTTGTTAAAAGTTGGGGCTTCAGAGTCTACAGAGAAAATTGCTTAATTTGCTTGTTTCCTTTGTAATTCTGAATTTTATTTTATGCATTGTAAAGCATTCTGAGGGACAGAGTGATGGCTCAATGGTTTAAAAATATGGTTGTTCTTCCAGACGACCTGGGTCCTGTTCCCAGCACCCACAGGGTGGCTCATAACCATGTGTAGCTCTTGTTCCAGAAATTTGGTGCCCTCCTTGGACATCAGTGAACACCTGGTATGCAAGTAGTTCATAGACATATGCAGGCAAAACACTCATCCACGTAAAATAAGGATAAATCTTTTTTTTTCTTTTTAAGCATTCTGAGATGGGGGTGCTGGTGTGTGCCTGTAGTCCTGCTCTTCACAGAGTGAGGCAGGTGGATCTCTTGAGCCCTCAAACTCAAGAGCAGTTTCCGTAATACCATGAGCCCCCATCTCATAAAAACAGAGAAACCAAACAAACTGTTACTCTGAAGAGAGATCCCTAGCCTTCCTCGTCCTGCTGTAGGAATTCATGATCTAGAACATTCTCAGAATCATTGTATACTGAGTTAGAGTGAACAGGTCAGTGATGACTGGGGTGTGCCATCAACATAGTTCCTGCATTGCCTTTAGTGCAAGTGCTTTGCCCAGATGGGCTTTGCTTATTACTTGTTTGTTTTATTAATAGCCATACCTAGAGTAGTTCCTATGGCGATTCTGGCAGGTTGCAGTGTGCATGTGTGTATTCTTTTGCTCGTTCAGACTGTTAAGCGAATCCTCATTTCAGTGGTCTCACGTTGGTTCTTTGGTGCGTTTCAAGCCCGTGATGCTGGTTGGCTCTCGGGTATTAATATTGTTGGAAGCATCTAAGTGTGAATGGGTGTTTCTGGCAAGGAGCAGATTTTCATGTTAATTGACACTTTCTTTTATATACTAAACCGTGGATGCCAAGTGCTCTCCTCACTAGTAGTTGTAAATGCTAAATCTATACATGGCTTCACCACCTCCTGTCAAGATAAATGCAAGCTTCATTTCCCCTCAGAGGAGCTCAAAGGAATAATTTATCCCTGGTTTGTTTGGGAAGATGTTTGCAGCCAGTCTCACGTGGACCCAGCTGCAAAAATTTCCAGTGCCTAAAGCCAGCTCAGCAATGGCTTTTGTTCCTGAGAAGCCTGGAGCAGTGGGAATGAGAATCAGATTGGTCTCTTGTTCCAGTTCTATGATACAGAAATGGCAGCGGTAATGTCCTAAGTGGAAGTGTGTTGGTGTCCTCGAGTCCAGCCACACACTCTTACATAGCTAAGCGGTTATTTATAGAGAGAAAGGAAGTAGTTTGGGCACCCAGGGTAGGGGAGAGAGATAACTTATTTTTAATGAGGATGATCGTTTCTGAATGAGTACCTTAGAAATAGAGTAGACTCACATCCTTCATCCAGTGAGCCAGTCTCTGAGCTGAGGCATATTGATCTGCTAGTAAAAACCCAGGGGCAGGTTTAATTTTTAATAGTTTATCGCTCAATGTAAGGAAGGTTTGCCATTACACTTTGAGATAATTTACTCTTAATAACCAAGTGTGGTAGTTGCAACCTTCATGGGCTTTTTGTGGCCGACCACAGCAGCTTCCAAGTGCTTTCTCTTCAGTTAGGTTTGTGCTCTTCAGGATAGCCCTGTGAAGTAGGTAAGGAAGTTACCTTCAAAATACAGATGAGGGACTTTTGCTTCGGAAAAATGGAAGTCCTTCTACTCTACTAAGCAGAGCTAGTACTGGAACCCGGGTCTTAGGCTCCTTGGCCTTGCATTCGTTAAACTGTGTTAGCCACACTACTTGAAAGACAGTTGTAAGTGTTCCTTCTGTATCTCCAACAGAATGGGCTTGTCCGTCATGTCCCGGCACTTGTTGACTCATCTTCTGCACGAAGTCTCTCAGATTCTAAGTCTGCTTGTAGAATGTACACCCGAGGAACCGAGCATTAAAAGAGCCCACAGTCCTTGAGGTTTTCTTTGATGATAATATCTGTAACTGCATCGAACACAAATTTGACATTCTGTGTGTCTGTCGCACAGGTCATGTGACTGTAGATTTCTTTGACATCTCTTCTCATGTTGAGGTCAAGGAACTGGCTCTTGATATAATTCCCGGCATCCTCATAGGAGTTGTTCCCTGGTTTTAAAAAAATTAGTTAAGTAGAATAAATTAACCTGTAGGGCTCAATTTTTAGGTGGCTAATTTGCTTCTTGGAGTACTGTTTTAGACAAATACGGTCTGGGACTGTTGGAGTGAGGATTCTGTCGTGCATGCAGGCGACTGTCAGGAGTGAGGATTCTGTCGTGCATGCAGGCGACTGTCAGGAGTGAGGATTCTGTCGTGCATGCAGGCGACTGTCAGGAGTGAGGATTCTGTCGTGCATGCAGGCGACTGTCAGGAGTGAGAGCTCTGTCATGCATGCAGGCGACTGTCAGGAATGAGGATTCTGTCGTGCATGCAGGCAACTGTCAGGAGTGAGGATTCTGTCGTGCATGCAGGCGACTGTCAGGAATGAGGATTCTGTCGTGCATGCAGGCAACTGTCAGGAGTGAGGATTCTGTCGTGCATGCAGGCAACTGTCAGGAGTGAGGATTCTGTCGTGCATGCAGGCGAGTGTCAGGAGTGAGGATTCTGTCGTGCATGCAGGTGACTGTCAGGAGTGAGGATTCTGTCGTGCATGCAGGCGACTGTCAGGAGTGAGGGCTCTGTCGTGCATGCAGGTGACTGTCAGGAGTGAGGATTCTGTCGTGCATGCAGGCGAGTGTCAGGAGTGAGGATTCTGTCGTGCATGCAGGTGACAGGAGTGAGGATTCTGTCGTGCATGCAGGTGACTGTCAGGAGTGAAGACTGTCATGCATGCAGGTGACTGTCAGGAGTGAAGACTGTTGTGCATGAAGGTGTTTCTCACTTGAGTGAAACAGTAGAACAGAGGAAAGGTCCCTGTGTTTCCATTTTTGCTTCTTGGTAGGTATCCTTGGAACAGTCGGTGGCTCTGGTGTATATATTTGCTCTATTCCAGAAACATCTGAACTTGAACCTTAAAACTATTCCTTTTGCCCTGGAATGAGGCGAGCCCATCACTCTTGTCTGCAGCAGTCAGCACCTACCATCATACTCTGGAAAACAAATACTGAGGTGGACTTTCTTAATTTTCTCCTCGAAGAGGTCCTTCTTGTTGAGGAAGAGGACGATGGAGGTGGCTGCAAAGAACTTGTGGTTACAGATGCTGTTGAACAGGTGCAAAGACTCATGCATGCGATTCTGGGGAGGAAACGTGGGAAATAGCAGATCAGCCTGTGGGGTGGATGTCTGTTTATTCCTGTTCTAACTGAACAGGCCAGTGTTCCAAATAAAAAGGGAAAGCAAGGGAATAGATCATCTGTTTTTAGTATGGTGGGGGACAACCAAACATTTAAATTTCCCTTCTGTCATTTTAATAGCTTGATTCGAGGGGGATTATTCACATCCAGAGTCTCAGTTCCCTTGTAGTTATGAATGCTAGAGAGGACATGGATCTGTGGTATCCGTGGTAGTAACTGGTGAGGAACACTCATGTGTGGAGATCTTTAGCTCCAGAGTCTAGATAGTATTTATAGTGCTGCCGTTAGGCTGAAACCAGGCCCAAATCAGCACATTGTTACTTGCATCTCCAGGATGATTTTGCTAGCTTCTGTCAGCTGGGGCATGGCTGACGTGGATTCTCTGACCCCAGTGCCACAGGTAAGGGCTGGAGGATTTCCCAGTGCCATACCGCCGGCACCGGGGAGATGTGTGTGGAGTCCAGAGTCAGCCAGTCCCCATGTCAGGTGAGCGGTTAGGGACCTGAAGTGCACCGTCAGCTGACTGGAAGTCATTCTTGTCATCCAATCAGGGAAAACTGATTTGTAGTCTCCTCACTGGTAGCTCTCCTGCTGTTGATAACTTCCATACCTGGTACACTCAGACTGACGTGGGAATGACAGCAAAGCTGTATTTCTGTTGGGCACCTGGCCAACATGGAATAGACGTTTATGTGAAATTAGTGTTTCCACATCTTTGACTTCCTTTTCTCAAATCAGGAGAAGGGAGCTGGCATATAGACATCCTAAGTCCCTGCACTGCCCATTTTATCTGTTTGCTTCCGCTTAGCTTTCTGGGGGCCACCCAATGCTTGGATTCCTAATCTCACACCAAACTCATGCTCAGGAAATTTGGAGCTTTGAAGTACGAACCTCGAACCTGCAGCAGAAAGGGGATTTTCTGGAGTTAATAAGGTCGAGGCAGAGATTGGTCTGCTAGGGGATGTCTAGGCTGTCAGTTCTAGCCAGTTGGGCAGTGGAATGATAAGATTTGGAGACTCACCACTTCGTCGTCTTCCACCAGCACCATGTCATAGGCGCTGAGAGCTGCGCAGAAAATGATGCAGGTGACTCCCTCAAAGCAGTGGATCCATTTCTTCCTCTCTGATCTCTGCCCTCCCACGTCAAACATCCTGGGAAGAAGCAGCTGTTAGCAGGGGTGTGGCCAACGTGTGAGTCACTCGCCTTTGGTATTCACCCTGAGAGGCGGCTGCTTGGGGCCAGTTAGTAGCAAAATCAGAAATAGGAGAGGCAGGAGGAGGACAATAATCCCGAATTGGGCTTCAGCAGAGGCCAAAAAACAAGCTGTGAGACCCGAGATGCCCCCAGGGAACCGAATGCTAACCTGAAATTCAGATCTTTCACAGAAAACTTGGTCTCGATAATGCCTGTGGTTTTGACTCTGGATCGGAGCACATCTTGCTCACTGGGAAGGTAGTCAGGGTCTGTAATCCGGTCCAGCTGGTTCAGGTAGCTAGGGAAGACGGTGTTGGTGACGTTCCAGTCTGCAGTCCAGACTAAAGGAGGCACAGGGTCTCCCCCTAAGTCACACGCTAATAGAAGCAGGGCTGGCGTCCACAGCACTGTACCAGGATTGTACAAATGCTTGTGCGCTTAGGGGAAGGAAAGGGGCTGAGGATCGTACGAATGCCACATCCACCTGAGGCAGCTCTTCTGTCCTCCTGACTAAGCCTTTCTAGACCCTTGAATAAGACTTGTTTAAATGTGTGCAAAGTTCCATCAAGAGACCGGAAACAGATTGAGAGAGAGAGACTTGGCAATGTGTGGGCCTTCTCCCGAGTCAACCAGGAATGTGAACACATTTTAATATTTGGAGATACTAAGGAATTATTAAATGTTTTGGTATGATATGATTTCTTCTTTGCATTTTAAATCCATAGTGAAATTGTTAGGACAGTGATAGCTGCGGAGGACTTTAACCAGCGGAGGGGCTGGAAAATGAGCTCAGGGTGGCTGTGAATCAGCTAAACTGGACGCTTCACTGTGCACCCCGCTTTCCTGAGAACATGAGGAAGTTCACGAAGGGTGGGCAGAGGGCAGCTGTGAACTGAAATGACCTAAGATGGAGCAGGAGGAAAACTGACATGTCTAATGGACACTGCGTGGTTTCACATCTAAAGTCTCACTAAATCTTGGAAGACTTTGAGATTCCTGTCCCCCTTTACAGATAAAGGAAAACTTCAGAGGGATTCCTTGGGAGGACTGAGTTTCAGGCAGCCTTGGCTGCAGTCAGCCCCTGTCTCAATGCAGAACAAGCAGAACAAGAAAGCGCTGTGGCCTGCTGTACAGCTCAGCTCTGTAGTCGCCCGGACCTGGAGCCAAGGGCAGCCGCTGCTGTTTATGCGCAGTCTTTTCCGTGCTAACTGACTTCACTGGGCTGTAGTTTTTCTACCAGAAAGTGGGGCTAATGAGCTTTGAAGGCTAGTGTACAAGCAAGGACTCTGAGATGTAGTGTATGTTGTGCCCTAGCAGGGACAACCTTCATAAGGGAGGATTCCGGAAACTCGATGGTAACATTTCAAGATGAGGTGACAAAGGGGTAAACATGGGTCTGTTTGGTCTTACAGCTCATGCCCGCTTCTGATACTGTACTGTGGGGGGCTGATAGCTGTATCCCTTATCATTTTGGAACCAGCTTTGCAAAGTTGATAGTCTCTTAGTGTCTGACCATCTTTCTTTGGTTTGACTCTTGAGATAGGGCTGTTTTGAATTTTGTGTCTTCAGCTTCGTAAGCTGCAGGGAGGCAGTGTAAAGAAATGCAAAACAGAGGGAACTGGCAGATGTCCCCACAGCCTTAAGTTCAGTTTGTGGGTCTGCGGCTTCCACTGCCTGGCGCTTAAAGCTGGGTGAGGTTTCTCCTGAACATCATCCCATCCCACCTCCCACCCGGAGCCTTACTAAGATGCCGAGTCATTGAGCTGGAACTCTGCAGCTCTGTCAAAGCAGGCTTGAATACCAGGGTCCTTCCACAACTTCCTGATGACCTCTACCAGCTCAGGGGGCATGGTCCCCTCCTCAATGGAGTCTGCCAGGTTATTGAGCTGTCGACCCGCATCCTGTGTAATCAAGAAATGTGGCTGAGAATGAACTAGGAGGGAGTCAGTGACCGTCCAGGTTTCTGGGAACTTACTGGATGGAACGCAGATATTGCTATCAAAGCCTAAGGCGGAACAGTCTCAGTGAGAGTGCAGTGTAAGGAAATACGCTAATTTACTTTGAGCATGCTCTCCAGATGTAGCTAGTCTGGGGTGCCTAGAGGATAGTACCAGATGATCCTTCAAGTGCTAGACTTCAGATTAGGCTGAAAGTGGACGGCTAGAAGGTATAGGTCCTTCGCTGCAGGGACTGGAAGTGTAAAAGCTACACTGGCCCTGAAGTACACAACCTAGTGTATTTCAGTGTATAAAAGGCTAATGTATTAGCTTATAAAAGTCCCGTGGCTAGGACTAGAAGCTCAAGGAGAGAATTTAAATGATAAGGTTAAGAGGCAAAAAGATGCTGGGAGTTGATTTCATAAACATTCATTATAGGGGCTGGAGAGATGGCTCAGTGGTTAAGAGCATTGCCTGCTCTTCCAAAGGTCCTGAGTTCAATTCCCAGCAACCACACGGTGGCTCACAACCATCTGTAATGAGATCTGGTGCCCCCTTCTGGCCTTCAGGCATACATGCAGGCAGAATACGGTATACATAATAAATAAATCTTTAAGAAAAACATCATTATAAAGGTAGAACTTGTTTACCCTACTGGGATTAAAGTGATCTGGAGCTTAGCAGATGCAATTTGAGTTACACAGAGCTTTTTCTTACCCGACTTTCCTTGTGGTTTGCTGGTCTCTTGTCTATTTCTTCTCCTGCTTCCACCCTGAACCAGATAACATTAATCACGTACCGCACAGCTTGGTTCTGCATAGTCGATGCCTAGTGTGGCCATGGCTCTGACGATAGCCAGGATAGACTGCAACACGTTCCCATAGATGACAGATTTGAATTCTAGGCATTCTTCTGGAGAGTATCCATCCTGGTGAATGATCCTTCAAGGAACAGACACTAAACTTTTGGAGGGACCTGAGGAACCAGACCTAAGGGATTGGGAGTCTAGGGGATATTTGGGTCATAGGAAACCACCTGTTTCTACTGCTGTCTCCTAGTGCAGGTTGGGGGGGGGCACTAAGGACCGTTCTACTAGACCAACACTGGCTCCATGGCGCCCCACCTCAGTCCTCCCGGGGTTGTGTCGTACTCACTTCATCTGTTTGACGATGGTGCTCTTTCCTGACTCCCCAGCACCTGGAAGGCAAATGTCCATGCCGTCAGTTTCCACCGGCTCTCCCCAGTGGTCCGGTGGAGCCTGGGTCCATTAGCCCCTGTTCCTGTGTAACTCCCGCGTTCCTCGGCAGAGGCTGGGTTTATCAGCCCCTGTTCCTGTGTAACTCCCGCGTTCCTCGGCAGAGGCTGGGTTTATCAGCCCCTGTTCCTGTGTAACTCCCGCGTTCCTCGGCAGAGGCTGGGTTTATCAGCCCTTGTTCCTGTGTAACTCCTGCGTTCCTCCGCAGAGCCTGGGTCCATCAGCCCTTGTTCCTGTGTAACTCCCGCGTTCCTCGGCAGAGCCTGGGTCCATCAGCCCTTGTTCCTGTGTAACTCCCGCGTTCCTCCGCAGAGCCTGGGTCCATTAGCCCCTGTTCCTGTGTAACTCCCCAGTGGTCCAGAGGACCGTGTGTGAACTTACTGAGAGACACCATGAGCTTTAGGCTCGTCCACCTGGATTTATAGCAGTTCGTCCTCATTAACGCTATTTACATCGAGACCTGGATTCCTTTTTTATGGCTATCGTATACACTGTAAGCTGGTTAGCACCCTTCCTGCTCTCTACCCACTAGAGGCCACTAGCAGCCCACTCTTAGTTGTGGCAACCAAGGATCTCTAGACATACCTTGTGGCCCCTGGGGCTCAAAAGTTCCCGGCTGGGAACCACTGACAGACTTGTAGATATTCCTTTAAGATAGTCACGCTGCCTGTTTAGACACAAGTAGTCTTGGTTGGGATTGGAAAGAGCTGGGGCTCTTTGTTGAGATGCTGTTTTTCCTACCGTGACGGTGTCTGTTATTAGCTGAAACATTCCAGTGTCCTCTTGTCCATCAGCCTCTCTACTGACCTGATCCCTCCGTCCCCTCCCACCTTGCCTGTGCTTGTTTCCTCTAAACTGCTTACCCTGAACCTAGACAATCTGCTTAGGCTTAAAAGATCTGTCCATCAGCCCTTGTTCCTGTGTAACTCCTGCGTTCCTCGGCAGAGCCTGGGTTCATCAGCCCCCTGTCCCTGTGTAACTCCCACGTTCCTCGGCAGCCTGGGTCGGTCAGCCCTGTTCCTGCGTAACTCCTGAGTTCCTCGGAGCCTGGGTCCATTAGCCCCTGTTCCTGTGTAACTCCCGTGTTCCTCGGCAGAGGCTGGGTTTATCAGCCCTTGTTCCTTTGTAACTCCCGCGTTCCTCCGCAGAGCCTGGGTCCATTAGCCCCTGTTCCTGTGTAACTCCCGTATTCCTCGGAGCCTGGGTCCATTAGCCCCTGTTCCTGTGTAACTCCCGTGTTCCTCGGAGCCTGGGTCCATTAGCCCCTGTTCCTGTGTAACTCCCGTGTCCTCCGCAGAGCCTGGGTCCAGCTCACAAATGGCCCCTTTAGTGTGCACTTGGTCTTTACTGCTTCAAGTCCCCAGGTTCTTCATGGAAACTGTCCCAGACAGCCTGCTTTCTGCTACACACAGATCAACGGTCCCACTTCAGTAGTAACACTGGTGTTTTTATTTCTTGTGGTTTTTTTTTTTTTTCGTGAACCAGGTGTCAGTTGCTTGCTTTCTGTTTGAAGCCATGATCGGTTCCCATGACTGACCCACAGAGGTGCTTTATCATCTCTGCACCAACCAGTGATCTGCTTACGATGCCTCCAGTTAATGAATCGTCCAGATGTCAGGGGTTTTAGAGCAATTACTTAACAGAAAGCCAGAAGGGCATTTCTGTTAAAGACTCCATCTTCCCTGCGGCCCTCCCCTCCTTACCAGGTTCTCCAACATTTATTTTGAGAGCAAGGAGAAGAATCCAGACTCCTTGGCAAAAGCCAATAGGCTTCTCCTTGAGACTGTTGGGATGGCGTGGTACTTTACGAACCCATTGCTGAGAGAGAGAGAGTCCTATCTTCTTACCGTATACCACAGTTCTCTGACTGCAGGATTGGGGTGTGCCTGCATGGCCAGGGTTCTTGGTAGTTGTTGAACCCCAAAAGAGGTGTTGTTGCAGTTGGGTAGCCCAGGTTTGTACTTAAACTATTCATAGTTCAAGGAAAAGCAAGACAGTTCCAGTGACCGTGACATTCTGGGTCCCCATATTAACTTAGCTCTAAGCTCTGCTTGGTTTCTTAGCTTGAGGACTGGCCCAGGATGAGAACATGCCCAGCCCTCCCCGTCCCATCAACCCACCAGAAAGGCAAAGAGAGTGTTACTCTTCCCCTCCGCTAGCCCATCTCATGTGACTCACCAAGCAGCAGCAGCTTGACCGTCTTGGCTTCCTTCTCAGCATCCTCCTGCAGCTTCCTTTCCAGCTCCTTGGACCTCTTGGCAAGTTCTTTATCCTCGGCACTGATTCCACTCCCCATCTCTGCTGTCTCCTCAGAGAAGAACCGCTTTCTCTAGCTCCGAAAAATTTCCAGTACGGCTCCTGTCTGTGAGATCAAGATCAAGAAAATCCGGGTTGGGATAGAGTGACAGTCTCCTGCTCCCATAAGCGTTAGTGACAGTGTGGACTGCTGGTTCTCGCACCCTGCCTACCCTGCTTTGAGACTCCCTCCTCCGACTGGAGAACTGCTTCTGAATCTAGGGATTGTTCCCTTTATGTCTAGCAGTATGCCAGGGTAAGCTAATTAAAAGCTTTGCCAGTCAGGCAAAGGGCAAAGGCTCTAATGTTCTTTAAGGAGGGAAATGACCTGGGTTTTGACACAGCTGGGTAGAACACAGGTACTGGAGCCCTGGGAGGAAGCAGCCACCTCCTCCCTTCTAAAGAACTCACACAAGCCTGCAAGCCACTGTTTTAGGGGTTCGTTTGCATTGGAGAGCTGAAGAGCTGAAGGTTAAGGGTGATCCCCTAGCTGAGTTTACAAGGTCTTGGTTTTAGGGAATTGAAGGGATAGTCCTGGCAAAGACGTCTGCTCCAGGAGCTATTATTGTTGCTTTGTGCCGGCTCATCTCTCAGAATGCCGTGTGTGTGTGTGTGTGTGTGTGTGTGTGTGTGTGTGTGTGAGAGAGAGAGAGAGAGAGAGAGAGAGAGAGAGAGAGAGAGAGAGAGTTTCTTTGTTTTGTTGTTGTTTTTTGAGACAGGGTTTCTTTGAGACAGGGTTTCTTTGTATAACCTGGTTGTCCTGGAGCTGCCTCTGTGGACCAGGCTGGTCTTGAACTCACAGAGATCCACCTGCCTCTGCCTCCTGAGTGCTGGGATTAAAATCATGTGCCACCACCAACTGAGTCTTTGTTTCTCTGATTTACTACTGTGCATTTCTTCCATTCACAGATTAAATCTGATTCGCCTTTGAATTTGTGGTTTACTAGTGAGCCCTCATCAAATATTTGCTTAATGAAGACAAAGGAAAAGGAGTATGTGGTAGAGAAATTGCCTTGCTTCCCCTTACCCCACACCAGCTACACTTGTCTATGTGAACTTTGCTGGTATTTTGTGTGGGTTGTATGCCAGTGTCACCTTACACAACAAACTTCTCCCCTGGGCAGTTGAACTCCGCCTCTGGAGAGGCTGGAATAGCTCTGCTCCCTCACCCTCATCTTGGCTGTCCTGTGGGGGTAAGGGCGCAACCTCACAGTTGCCTCACAGACACTGAATGTACCTCGTTGGCCATAGTTCTCAAGGCCAGTAGTTTCATTTAAATGAGTCTTCCCAGTGCAACCCCCTCACCTGGACTGAGATACTTTAGAACAGGGATTCTCAACCTTCCTAATGCTGCGACCCTTTAGTATAGTTCCTCATGTTGTGATGCCCCCCAACCATAAAATTATTTTTGGCGCTACTTCATAACTATCATTTTGCTGCTGTTATGAATTGTCATGTAAATATCTGATCTGTAAGATACTTGATATGCTATTCCTGTGAATATGCCATTCAGCCCCTCAGAGGGGTCGCAGTCCAAGGGCTGAGAATCACTGTCACGCAAGGAGCAGGCACATCAGAGGCCCTAGAAGTTTGTTAGAAAGACAGTCTCAGATATCAGCTCAGAAAGCCCAGTAAATAATCAGGATTTAACAGTACCTTGGGTGACCCACAGGGTGTTAAGGTTGGGAAGACCTGCCCTAAGGAACTGTTTCTCCCCAGACTTGCCTATACCTTATGTGTTTCCTGAAATATGGTCGTGAGATCACCTGGCTTTTCAAAAATGTTAAAATAGTTAGAAATACTTGTAAAATATTTTATCGTATTTTAGAATCTATAAATTTCGGTTACTATTCATTTTGGAAGCTAAAATGAAGTTACTATAAGTGGTTTTTATCATCTGGCAAGTTTGAAAACTCTGCCCTACAAAAGTAAATTTGGGATGTATACATTGGCATTTACTAGAAAGATTTTTTTTTTTAAACTGTGTCTCATGTAGCCTAGCTTCAAAGCACTGTGATTACAGTTAATGTGCCCCCACGCCTGGTTTATTTGGTGATGGAGATCAAACCCAGGCCCATGTGCATGCCAGTGTGTGTATGTGTGTGTGTGTTTAAAGACAGTAAATTGTTTTGGATGTCCAGGCATGAGATTTAAATTTTTCCCCAGGTGATGTCCAGGAAGAGCCAAGGCAGAAAAGAATCTTTAAGATAAACAGACTGGTTGCACCTTTAGAGCCAAAATTGTGTGACAGTGGCATGAGAAAAGTGGAGGAGAAGCAAGGTTCCCCCACGAACCGGACACTCGGAACCGTGGTTTATCATCTTCCTTTGCCCTCCTCCCAGGTCCTGGCAGACTGATGAGAGAAATGACTGCTAAGGGCCTGCAGTGGCAATCCCGCTTTCCCAATCAAAAATTGGCAAGTGCCTAGCGACTTAAGGGCAAACAAGAGTCCCTTTGAAACTGTGGCTGTTTTGGAATCCTGGCTAGGAGGTTCCAGTAATTATACCTCCGGCGCTGGCTGCCCTGCCCTGCCCTGCCCTGCCCTGCCCACAGTATTGGTAACTTAGACCGAGACCAGACCTGCACTGAAGGCCCAACAGCAGAAGATGGCGCTGGCGGTTTCTGTGCCTTTGCTGCAGGTGGGTTCTGCGGCTGCTTTCAGGGCACGCAGTTTGGTAAACAGAGAAGTCAGTAGTCCTCCTTTCCCTAACCCCCACCCATCCCCGTGAGTGAGAAAAAGAACCGAACCGTTGAGCAAATTGGGAAACTGGACAGCGGGCCTGTGCTTGAGAGAAACCCCCAGCTCGATGAACACATGTCGAAACACTTGCCCTCTTTCTCATCCCAGCTGCTGTTGCTCCAGACTCTGGTTGGTGCTTGCCTCTGCTTGGTCACAAGCGGTAGGTGGAAGCTCCCCATTCTCACGCTTGAGCTGAGACACTCTCAGACCGCCTGCCTTCCCAGAGTGCCTCTCTTAGAGTAGTGGTCCCCCCTGCATGAGGCCTGACAGAAGCCAGGGGTTTCGGTCACAGCCCTAAGGTGGCCATATCATTTTGAGTGAAAGCAGGCTCTGTTTCCCCGGGGAATTTGGGCATGCTTCCTAAGTGAATGAGATCTCAGGATCAGCCTCACATTTAGTGAGAAGCTGTGCCCCAGATGGAGTGTGGGACACCGACACAGGAAGAATTGCCTTTGGGAACTTGCAGTCCGTGTGAGGAGGCTGGGGAAAGCAGAGTAACAATTAAAGGGCTGATGCTAATATTGGAGATTCAGAAAACCTTGCTTCCACCCCCTGGTAGGAGAGGCAATTATACATCTATTGTGAGTTTTACAAAAAGAGTGCACGCCCGCGTGCGTGCATGCGTGTGTGTTTGTGTGTGTGTGTGTGAGCCAACAGCTCTTGCCCTTAACAAAGCATGCAGCAAGTCAGAGTAGAAGAATCCTGAGTTCTCGGCTAGCCTGAGCTACACAAGGACCACATTTTAAATAACGATAATATTGAAAGCAAGGGGTGATTGTGAAATGGACAGACTTTCCACAGGGAGCCAGGCCAGCAGAAATGGAAGATAAGAGTCTGGGGAGGGAAAAGGATGAAAGAGAAAAGGTATAAACATGAGCTTAGACTGCAAAGCTCGATGGACTGGACAGGAAAGGGTGGGAGAGCTGGGAGGTGAGGAAAGGGAAACAGAGCAGCTAGTGACGGGCCTGGAGTGTCAGGTAGGGCCAACCTACAGACAAGCACAGAGACAAGTGCTTGGTGCTATTGTAGTTCTGGGTGACTGAGGTGAGGGGATAAGAGTTGATGCTGGGTCAAGCTTGATTCTAGAAAGGTCTGGGAATAGGATGGGGCATAGAAATTGCCCTGGGCAAGTATTCTTGGGAAGCTTCGGCTGTGTTCTCCCAAGTCTAGTATCAGCTAGAAGAGATCAGTTCTAGCCAGGCTGGCCTCACTAGAGAGGGAACCGGAGGTCAGAAAAGCAGGGAAGCTGTTCAGAAACGGGAGGGTGCTGATGTCAAGAGGGGTTCAGGAAGGTCTAGTTGAGAAGCCAAGGTGGAAATCGGTTAGGAGGAAGAAGAAGCGGTGTTTAGCGGTAGGTAAGTGCCAGAGACTGGAGCAGCATTAAGGCTTCAATACCACAAAGTCCAAGGCCACAAGGGGACCCATTCCTTCATTCCCCAAGCCTTGCTCCGCATGGACAATAAAACCCCACTGAAATTCTGCCCGTGTGAGTGGGTGGGACACTGACGGAAGCAGGGCGGGCTTCCTAACAACCACTACAGACCACGTGACCTCAAGTTTGGGGGTGGGGGAAGGCTATCTAGTGAAGGGCGTGCTGTTGCTGGTGGGACTTAAAGATGAAGGCGCTCATGAACTGGTTTGCCTGGGTTGGGTGGAGAACAATTGCTACCTATTGGCTGGGTAGGTAGATCTGGATTAGGGGATCTTCATAGGCCTGGCCCAGTGTAATGCTCTGACCCTTAAAATTATGTCAAAATCTGCATTTTACCAGACTATAAATGACCTTCTATATGTCACATGGTACTTGATTGATAATTTTGGGATTTATTTTATTCATTTTTGGAAACCAACCTTCTCACAATGTCTAAGGGCTATATTCAGAATAGCCCACTTTCTAAGTCTGGGTGAGACTGGGTGATTAGTTCTGCAGGATTTTTGTTGATTTCCACCCTCTTGATTATGCTGTAACTCTGTATACTTCTTTTCTGTGTGCATCATATAAATCACACGATTAGGACCTTTCTCTCTGCATCCATCCTTCCACAACTTGATGTTGTAAGCATTTTCACGTGACTAAAATGTTCTCCAAGAACAATATTAGTGGTTGTATTTCACTGAGTTCATGTACACATTCCCGTTTAGCCAGGAGGTGGTGGGGAGGCAGAGGCAGGTGGATCTCTGAGCTTGAGGCCAGCACACAGAGTTCCAGAACGGCCAGGGCCACAGAGAAATCCTGCCTTCCAGAACCAACCAAACAAACAAATACCATTCCCCTTGGCCCTTTATATTTCTAAGTTTTCTGTGGTAAACATTGCAATATTGAACAACTTTGTGGATATTTTTCAGATAACCCTTTATTTTTATTATTATTTTTTGTTTTGTTTTGTTTGAGACAGGGTTTTTCTGTGTAACCCCAGTTGTACTGGAACTCACTCTGTAGACCAGGCTGGCCTTGAACTCAGATTCTCCCGCGCATGTGTACCTCCAGAGTGCTGCGACTAAAGGTGTACCACAACTACCCAGGTTCAGATAATCCTTTTTTAAAAGAACAGTTTGGGGATCCCCATCCTCTGAAGAAATCCCTAGAAGCTACTGTGAAATTTGTTGGGTCTGCCCATCTTCCTGAGTCCTGATTGAGAGAGGCGCAGTTTTTCTTTTCTCTTTTAAATGTGTCTTCCCTTCTCTTCTCCTCTTCGAGGCGACTGACTGCTGAGAGTCACAAGTTGCACGCTCTGGGGCTTTTTCTTTAAACACTAATAAAATTATTTTTTGATCTGTAAAAAAAAATGTTAGAAGTGGATTACTGGGTCAAAACAGTAGAACTTGAGACCCTTGATTATATTTTGCTAAATGGTTCTTAGGTTATATGAGTGTGTCTCAGTTATACACTCGTCTGTATTGGGAAGCTTTTAGTGGCTCCTGTTTTGATATTTAAACATAACAAAGTAGGAACAAGGTATCTCTTGTTCTGTTTTAGACTTGGATTCTCTGTGAGCTGGATTTCCCCCACCGCTCTTCTAAGTTTAAGGGACCTCTGCAGGGGGTTTCTTGTTTGTGTTTTTGTCTTCTTATAGTGCATTGCCTACCACGTGTAGAGGGATGCTACCACTGAGCCCTCAACCCCTTCCCAGAGCAATAGTTTTCAAAGTTTAAGAAGATGGACAGGAGACACCCTGGAGGTAGGCTCGGATGTAGGTAGAGAATGGGGCTCAGGGCCCAGAGGTCAGGGTAGGGACAGGAAGGAAGAGTTGTGGGGGTGACCTTTAGAACAGCTGGGTGTGTGTGGGAGGGGGGATGAAGGACTCCCCCAAGGGCAAGAATAGGGACTTTTAGTGAGAGGATTTTCCAGGTTTCCCTTAGGTAGGACTGACCCTCGGGCACGGGAATGCTGGTTTGAGAGGAGAGGCCCTATTCTAACAGTCCAATTTCACTTAACCCACAAGGAGAGCCAATGAGTTGGCAATAAGGATCCCAGGCATTGGGTAGTAACTTAACAAGCCAGACACAGGCCTAAGCACTTATAATTAACTCATTTATCTTCACCAGCATCATATAGAGCAGATACTCATTTACAGAAATAGCTCAGAGAAGTTCAGCGTTAAATCAGGAGTAGGTGGAGATGCCTGAATTTGAACCTAGATATTCTGGCTAGTCTAACCTCAATATAGAAACTAGTGTGGGATGGGGAGCTAGCCTCGAAGGGCACACCCTGTTTACCAATGTTCAATAGAAGGAAACAGATTCAGGTGGGAATGCCGAGAATGCAAGGGCTAGGCTTCTGCTTAAAATGGATTCTGTGACCCTAATAATAGCTACCTGACTTTGTGCCAGGCATTGTGTAAAGGGGCTTTACATTCAATCCTCAGTAACTCCTTTGAATGAGATGCTGTCATTACCTCATCTCATCTTACTGATGAGGAAGCTGACGCACAAAAATCGCCCAAGACCAAAAGGCCAAGCCAGGCCAAGCGGGGCCGGGTGGCTGCTCACGTGGCGTTAGGGAAACAGGGAGAATGGTAGGGGCGTGGCTAAACGGGCGGAGGCGTGGCCGAGCGGGGCGTGGCCGCAGACTTGGCGGGGCCTGGGGCAAGCGAGGTTGGCGCGCGTCCGGGAAGGTTTAGGCGGGGTCGCACCTGTTGCGTGACTCCTCCGCAGCTCGGCCACGGGGTTCGGGTCGCTAATTGATGCCCAGAAAGTAGTGAAAGAACCGTAGGCGAATTCCGGGTCCGGTTTTCTGCGGAGCACGTGGCCGGCTTCCTCTTGAGTGCGGGCTGCGGGGTCGCGACTCCAGGGTCTCCTGAGGTCATTCTGGCGGCAGAAGTCGGCGGAGTCCGCCTTCGGCCAGCTGGCCATTTTGAAAAACTGCCTTCCCGCCTCTCAGTGCGGGTGCAGGGGCCAGTGGCGCGACCTCGCCCCGGTGGGGCCCTCTCCCTTCACCCCAGCCGGGCTTTCCCGCTGGGCAGACTTTGCTAGGCAGCCTCCCTGGTACCACTCGGGACTCGGGCAGTATGGCCTCAGGTAAGCGTGGGGCGCGTGTTTTGGTGATACAGAGATCCCGGGACAGAGGTGCCTTGGTCCGGGTGACAAGAGCGAGCGTGAGGGTCTTGGCACAGCCTGCAAGACCTAGGGGATGTGAGCAGATCCTAGAAGGGTCTGGGAAGCAGAGCTTGAGTGTGCAGGCAGAGTCTGGGGTCTTTGCCACACACCGCAGACAGGACCGTGCCTCCTGCTCTTCCTGTCTTCCTAGGAGGCAGCGTCTGCCAGTCAGTGGAATTTTCCCAAGACAGGCCCCTCCCTCCCGGGCTCGAATTCTTCGTTCAGCCTCCTTCTCCCAGAGCTGAGCTGTCCCTAGAGCAGGGGTCAGATGGAGTAGAGTGTGGGCTCTACCTCAGAGGCGCTGGGTTTTCATGAATACGCTTGCCTTGTCCCTGGAGGAAATGGGTTTTGAGTTTGGAGAAGCTCAGGCTGTATTTTTGCTTATTATTTTTCGCTCTGGTTGGCCGGACCAGCCTAGCCTGGACTTTGGCTTCTTTGCCTTGAAGCTTTGGCAAGGGATGAGGGCTCGCGAGGTGGGGTGAGGGGTGGTGCAGAGCTGAGAGCTGGCGCTGCTCCATCTGTTTTCTTTGCACCCCCCACCCCAGTCCGCGTTACCATCAGTCACGTCACTCTAGGGACTGGAGTGGGAAGGGAGGGATAAGGGGCAGGATGGAGGCCCCACTCCCCGAGGTTGCCTAGACAACATCAGAAATCGTGGCCAGGGCCTCTTCCGCTGGCGGGGCGCTGCTTCCTGCATCAGTCACTCCCGCTGGGGGCGGGGCGGAGGAAGGGGTTGGATGTAAGAGAGCTTGGCCTCAGCCGGTGAGGTTCCTCTGCTGTCGCCTTGGCCCCAGCCATGGCATCCTATCCTGGCCCAAGCAAGTCCAAGTCCAAATATCCCTTTAAGAAGCGGGCCAGCCTGCAAGCTTCCGCTGCTGCTCCAGGTAAGTGTTCTTGGCTTCAGGCATGGACTCCTCCAGGTCACCTGGTGCCTCAGAGAGGGGCCCCCTTCTGCAGCACCCTCTCTGCAATGATGCCTCTCTAACCTCGGTTCCAGGGCTGACTAGCTGGTTTCCATGGCGGAGAGAGGGGGCCGGGAGGGGGTGCCTGAGGTTTCCATGTCAGGGATGCTGCCCTCCGTAACAAGGAGTGGGTGTGGATGTGGGTGCGGGAGAGTCGTCTGTGCACACGTGTCTGCTTGTGCAGATGCTAAGACGGCGTGTGAAGTGTATGTGAATGGAGTGGGGAGGGTGTGGGACTGCCTGCTTTGCGGACTGGCTACCGTGTTTGGTGCCTGTGCCTAGGCAAGGCAGGCTCACGTTGTTAACGCTTTCCAAGACCCTAGATCTAGAACTCCCTCGTTGGTGAGAGTGGCGGACTTTGACATCTGGGGTCATGCATTGCTGGCACATAGGGAGCTAGGGCTCAATTGCTACTATCCTTGCTGTGTGCCTGTTCCTGGTCTGTGTTGTGAGTCTCTTCCGGAGAGCGGGAGTCCTTGGGATGCCTAGTGGGCTGTGTACCTTGCACCCTTGGGTTTGGCTCCTATTTTGTGGGTATCTCTGCACCATTGGCGGCTGATTGTGTGCTGCTGACTGTCTGTCCTGGTGAGAACTCAGCTACTAGAGTTTGTGCTTCCAGGGGTGAGGGTGTCCCCCACGCTCAAGTGTTCTGGCTAAAGAAAGACCTTTTGGTGATTGTTGTTAACCCCTAGTAGCTGTATTTACACCCTGGCCACCCTCCTCTAGCTTGTTCTTAGGCTGCGGAAGATGCCCGACTAGGGCTTTGTACTGTGCTAGGCTGTGTGCTCAGATCTGTGTCTTCCAAGTGTGTGCTCTGGGGCTGCGCTGGTTACTCTGTGGCTGAACCAGAGACCCTTGGGTGGTTAGACCCTGAGAGCATCTTGTCCCAGGGGTCAAGACCTAGTGAAGCAGTCTTGATAATGGGGGGGGGGGACTCCTAGTCAAGAGGAGAGACTAGGCACCAGAATCCTGGAGCTGATGGTGTGGTCCCCTCTTGGCTTTGGGCTGTATATGTCATGTTGTGATGCCAACTTATGGCTCCGGGCCAGGGAGACAGGACCTGGCCTGAGGGAATGTGGAGGTTGTTGCCAGTGTGTCCCCTCTGGTGAGTCTAGTAGTGTTTGTAGTCATGTGACAGATTGGGAAGATGACTCTGGCTTCTGGAACCCTGGCGGCTCATCCAGCTCTGCTGCGTAGGCCCAGGGTTACCTGACAATAAAGGGTTTAAAATGAGGGCTTTTGACTTCATTTCTGCAGCTCTGAGGTCTGCTTTCAGGGACGCAGAAGTGGCTGGTGGCTGGATGTGTGATGCACACCTGTCATTAGCTACTTGGGAAGCTGAGGCAGGAGGATCATGTGTTCCAGGTATGCCTGGACACCTTAGTAAGATCCTGCCTTAGAGAAAAAGAGAAAGGGGTGAGGGTTGAGCACACACAAGGCCTCAGTGTGGTCCCAGTAATGAAAAAGACAGAAAACAAAACCCCCAAATGTATTTAAGAGGATGGATAGGATCCGGATCTGGATTCTTTTTATTTGTTTGGTTTTTGAGACAGGGTTTCTGTGTATAGCCTTGGCTGTCCTGGAATTCACTCTGTAGACCAGACTAGCCTCAAACGCAGAGATCCTCCTTGTCTCTGGCTCCTGTGTGCTGGGTTTAAAGATGTGTACCACCACTGCCTGGTCTAGGATCTGGGTTCTTGATAATCAAAGACTTTGAAACCTGGGTTGGGTAGGTAGTGGTTGATCGTTACCTATTCTGTGCTCTTGCAAGGGAGAAATGGTATCACCTCATCACCCCTACAAAGCTCCTTTCTGTTCTTGCTCTTTCTAATTAGCAGCCTTGTCCCTGTACTGGGCTCAGAGGCCCTCTCACCCTCCTGGCTGAAGGAGCTCCATGTGGGAAGTGTTTGGAGCATCCCAGGAATTTCTGATTGCAGTCTCCTGGACTCAGGGCCCTAAGCTTTACAGAACACTTGTAGGACATTCCCCTATGAGTCCTGGGGCTGGGGCCAGGTAGGACAAGGCCACTTCTGACCCACTTATAGCCTGTGTTCAGAGGTTAAGACAAGCAAATAAACAAAAGTAGAGTTCTGTGTGTCTCCCAAATGCTGCTCCCATATTCCAAGGTAGTCTTCTTGAATAGGTTGTTCCTACCCTGACAGTGGGCTTGGGACTGGCGTGGAGGCCAAGAAGCCTCTGTAACTAGCTCCTATCCAGATTCAACCGGTGGTCCAACTACCAGCCAGCTTTTGCATGTAGCAAAGACCTTATCTCTCCCGAAGAGCTCATAGTCAGGGCACAAAAGACTGGTGGACAGAGGTAACTGCCCAGAGGCTCAGGGCCCAGGGGAGGATGGCTGGTCTCCGTTCTTGTCTCTTCTCGTACCGTTTGGACAGCCAGACTGTGTCTACTTTCTGTCCCCTAGGACTGTGGTTTTAAGGAGACTTGGCCCCTCCTTTTCAGACTGCCTTGCTTGGCCATATCAGCCTGTCTTGTTTCTCCCTGTTGAGATCCCTGCATCGAGGTGGACCTCGCTGGCACTGAAGAGGTTAAGGTTCTGTTAGAGTTCTCCTCTGGGTTTCTGAACTCCCTTGAACTCTCCCAGCCCCCTACTTGGGGCCATCCCAGGGTCTCCCCTGCTTATAGCCGCACTTGGTACAGCCCATGCCAGCCCCTGAGCTGTCCTGGGGGACTGACTGCAGCTTCACAAGGCAAACAGGCAGGCAAGGGGCACGGGGCTGCTACCAGAACACTCTTGAACTCCGCAGGTAGGGTGCCAGTAGGGACCACGGCAAGTCAGTAGCTGGGTCCTGATCTAGGTTAAGCTCCTTTCTCTTTCTTCGTCCAGCTTTGGGACTGTACCTGGAATACTAGGAAGTAGGTGCAAAGACCATAAGGCATACTACCTAGACAGAGCCTCCGAGTCCTTTTCTAAGACAGAGTGGAGGTGGGGAAGAGGGTTCTGGAAGGATGGCTGCATCTTCTCCAGCTGGCTGGGAGAACCGAGGGTCTGTAAACAGCTTCCTGCAGGAGGAGGCTAAGACTGTTGAATGACCTATCTGGGTCCTTCCTGGTGGGCTGGGGTCGCAGGCCGTCCAGGAGACTAGCTGCTTCAGACCGTTAGTGTTAGCTCCGTGGTGGGGCCCATGAAGAGTTGTTCTGCCCTGGTTGGAGTAGAAAGACCCCTGGCTTCCAACTTTTCCTTTCCCAGGGCCTTCCGTAGGGCCTCCAGCCCAGATGCTAGTGTCTCCAAGTGGCATAGACTGTGGTCGCTCCCTTCAGGACAGCTAGCAGTGGGTGGGGCAGCCATGGCAGCTCTGGGGTCCTCGAGAGAGGACAGGCCCCCATGGGGAGAGAGGGCGCCTTAGCAACCAGGTCCTCTTCTTGGATAGTTGCTTCTCAGAGTGTCTGCTGTACTTGCCTGTGCCTTGCAGGTCTAGGAGAGAAGACGGCCGCCCTGTTCTTGTTTGTGAAGGACCTGTTAGGCCAGGGGCGGATCTGATCTGGGTTTGTGCGCTAGAAGCTGACGATCCTTAGTGTGGCCACTGGTCCTAAATGAGTGCCGTGTGTGTGTGTGTGTGTGTGTGTGTGTGTGTGTGTGTGTGTGCGCGCACGCGATGTGCACCCCTTTCTGGGAAGTAGTCCCATGCAGATAGATCCTCCTGGTCTAAGGGAGGGGCCACCCCCACCTCAAGTTCTTATCGCAGAGTTGATTCATTTGCTTTATAGGCAGGCGCAGGACCTCATCCCTGAGGCTGGGGTGGTGACGGGCCTCTGTGTAGATGTGGATGGGTTCCTTTGGGAGCCCCACATGGCTGCTCTTCTGTCTCAGTGGATATATTGCCCAGTGTCTAGGCCCTGGCTTTTAATAGGTTCTGGCCCCAGGGTGAGAACGGGCTCTTGGCTTCCTAGATAGGTCCTACCCCTCCTCCCCTTGACCCTGGCATCACTGTCTCTACAGAAGCTCGGGGTAGTCTGGGGTCCTCTCCGCTGCAGTCTGCCCGTTCCCTGCCGGGCACTGCCCCCGGCCTCAAGCACTTCCCACTCGACCTTCGCACGTCTATGGATGGCAAATGCAAGGAGATCGCTGAGGTATCACTGGGCACCCCACCCCTTCTCACCTCATTCTTGGCTGTCCCTGACCCTAAGCCTTGCCCAGGAACCTTGCCTCCTGCCCACACCCCTTGCCCAGACTCTGTGGGGGGGTGGGGGACAGAGGGCTTGAAAGCATGGCCGCCTGACCTTTCTCGTTCCCTCCTTGGTACCAGGAGCTGTTCAGCCGCTCACTGGCTGAGAGTGAGCTCCGCAGCGCCCCTTATGAATTCCCAGAGGCCAGCCCCATCGAGCAGCTGGAGGAGCGGAGGCAGCGGCTGGAGCGGCAGATCAGCCAGGATGTCAAGTGAGCCTGCTCCTGCCTCTCCCCTGTCCCTTTGTCCCTTTGAGGTTCACTGGGGAGGCAGCACAGAGCACATTCTCTGGAGCCAGGCCATGCTCATTCCATCTTCTGGGAGGTTTAGAGTCTGCAGGATAAACTTACTTCTGGAACTGCTTTCTCGTCTCTGAAGTGGGCTGCGAGCAGCCCAGGGTCCACAGCCCTGCCCGTGAGGACCACCTGTGGCAGTGTGTGCAGAGCAGCTGGCACAGGCTGGGACCCGGCTGCTGCAGCCTCTGGTCTTGCTTTACCATACCCTTTTCCTCTCACCTCTAGGCTGGAGCCAGATATCCTGCTTCGGGCCAAGCAAGATTTCCTGAAGACAGACAGTGACTCGGACTTACAGTGAGGAAGGAAGGGGGCATGCGCGGGGCCTGTGGAGCTGGGGTCTGTACTGTGGCTGTCTCAACCCCTTCTGTCTTCCTTTCTCATAGGCTCTACAAGGAGCAAGGAGAGGGACAGGGCGACAGGGGTCCTTGGGAGCGCGATGCGGTACTGGAACGGGAATTTCAGCGGGTCATCATCTCTGGGGAGGAGAAGTGTGGGGTGAGTGTGAAGTGAAGCCTTGGGTTCTAGAGAGTTCTGGCCTGGGGAACTGGCGGGAGCTAGAGAGCAGGAGCTAGAGAGTGCATCTTTCTTCTGGTGCCTGGAGTGTCAGAGGTGCTGGGACTGGAGAGGGCTGGGTAGTCCTGGGCTCGAGGCCTTTGAAACTGGGGGTCAGCAGTGTGCAGTCTGGGGATGGCCAAAGGGTGAGTATTATAAGCCTGAGTGTGGACAGTGACCAGAGAAAGTGACTGTCTGTCCTTGTCTTCAGGTACCATTCACAGACCTGTTAGATGCAGCCAAAAGTGTGGTGCGGGCACTCTTCATCCGGGAGAAGTACATGGCCCTGGCCCTGCAAAGCTTCTGCCCCACCACCCGCCGCTATCTGCAGCAGCTGGCTGAGAAGCCCCTGGAGACGCGAACCTATGAGCAGAGCCCTGATACCCCTGTGTCTGCTGGTGGGAGCTCCCGTCCCTCCCCAGACCCCAACTGCCCTGGGTGCCTAGGCTTGGAGCCTGGGCGCTTCTGCCCTGCCTGCATTTCCCCGCACCCAGGCTTTCTGGCTTCTTGCTGTCAGGCAGGGTGGAGGTTGGGGCCCATAGCTGCTCTTTTGTAGCCTTTGACATCCCTTGCTATGGACCCCACAGACTAGGCAGCTGCAGGCTCTGAAGCTTCCTGGCCCTGAATCTTCCCCCGCTCTCCCCTTTGCAGATGCCCCGGTGCACCCCCCGGCCCTGGAGCAGCACCCGTATGAGCACTGTGAGCCTAGCACCATGCCTGGGGACCTGGGCTTGGGCCTGCGCATGGTGCGTGGTGTGGTGCATGTCTACACCCGCAGGGATCCTGATGAGCAGTAAGAGGGGTGTGGTGTGTGCTGGGGTGTACCATAGGGAATTGGCTTGGGAGAGGGGCCAGGTGGCTTGCCTTGCTCTCCTCACCTGAGCTTCCCACATGCTAGCTGTCCAGAGGTAGAACTTCCGTACCCTGACCTACAGGAGTTTGTTGCTGACGTCAATGTGCTGATGGCCCTGATTATCAATGGACCCATGTAAGTTTCCACCTGTCCCACCTCAGAGCCCAGATCTTCCAGCCTCGCCCTGCCCTGCCCTGCCCCAGACAAGTGTCACTTGTCTCCTGCCACTCCCGAGTCATGTATTCCTAGTCTGCTGCCCTTACTCTGTACGCTCCTGCCTCCTGCCTTCGCCCTTCCCAGGAACCTCCATCAGGAGCTGAGTCTTTCTCTTCTTCCTTCTTGCCCAGAAAGTCATTCTGCTACCGCCGGCTGCAGTACCTGAGCTCCAAATTCCAGATGCATGTTCTGCTCAACGAGATGAAGGAACTGGCTGCTCAGAAGAAAGTGCCCCACCGGGACTTCTACAATATCCGGAAGGTGGGCCCTCAGCTTGTGGTCTTTGTGTCCTGATGCATCTCCTCCCAAGACTGGGGTTCTCCCCTCGCCCCCCAACAGTCAATATGGAGAGCCCTCTTGTACCCCGTTTTGGCCATGGACATTTCTTGTAAAAAATTACTACGTTCCAGTTATGTAATTGTGTGTGTCTATGGGTGTGGGCATGTGGAGGCTGAGGAAAACCTCCCAGAAGTCCTTTCTCCTCTTCTGCCCTCTGGGTCCTGGGGAGTGGCTTGTCAGGTTCGGTGGCAGGCGCCTTCACCTGCTGAGCCCTCTCTCCCCAACTTTGCATTTGTTTGTGTGGTATGTGTGCATATGTTTATGCATGCTTGCAAGTACATGGTCATAGTGTGTGTGTATGTGTCTGTGCATGTGTGCATGCATGTGCACATGCCTGTGCGCACTTACACACATGGTGGGGAAGCCAAAGTTAACATGGACAGAGTTTCTCGCTTGAATCCAGAGTTTGTTGCTCCGACTAGTCTAGGTTTATTTTGTGTCTCCCTTGCCTCTGCCATCCTCACATTAAGATTATAGGTAGACTGCTGCATACCCCTGGCATTTATGTGGGTTCAGGGGATCACTACTGTAGTCCTCATGTGCTGAAGTAGCAAAGCCCTAGCCCTTGGTGGACCCCGCGGTCCCTCTCTGCTGCAGGTGGACACGCACATCCATGCCTCATCCTGCATGAACCAGAAGCATCTGCTGCGCTTCATCAAGCGGGCGATGAAGCGGCATCTGGAGGAGATCGTGCATGTTGAGCAGGGCCGTGAGCAGACCCTGCGGGAGGTCTTCGAGAGCATGAACCTCACGGCCTATGACCTCAGCGTGGACACACTGGACGTGCATGCGGTATGTCCCAGGGGCTGGGGTGTTGGGTCGGCACTAGGGCCAGGGATTAGGGGTGTGACCTCGGCCTTCCCATCTCCTCCAGGACAGGAATACCTTCCACCGATTTGATAAATTCAATGCTAAATACAACCCTATCGGGGAGTCTGTCCTCCGCGAGATCTTCATCAAAACCGACAACAAGATTTCTGGGAAGTACTTTGCTCATATCATCAAGGTATGGAGCAGCTGCCCTACTGAGCTAGAGCCCACGTGTAGGAGGGCTCCAGTGCCAGGAGCGGGGAGGCAGGAGGCCTGAGGAACACCTGTGCTGGGTTCCCTGGGCCAGGAGGAACCTGCTGTGTTGCTTCTGCTGTCTAGGAGGTGATGTCAGACCTGGAGGAGAGCAAATACCAGAACGCAGAGCTCCGGCTGTCCATCTACGGGCGCTCGAGGGACGAGTGGGACAAGCTGGCACGCTGGGCAGTGGTGCACAAAGTGCACTCTCCCAATGTGCGCTGGCTGGTGCAGGTGCCCCGCCTCTTGTGAGTGTCCCTTAGAGTGGGAGGAAGCCCCAGGGCTACGGTCTGTCCAGCCTGGTCTCTCCGGATGTCCCACCTTCCCACTGTGGTTCAGGCTGGTGCTCCTCATGACAGCTCTGCCCCTTGCTGTCCTGCTGCTGGCCCTGCATCTGCTTGTGTCCTGTCTTCCCTGTAGTGACGTGTACCGCACCAAGGGCCAGCTGGCCAACTTCCAAGAGATGCTGGAGAACATCTTTCTGCCACTGTTTGAGGCTACCGTGCACCCTGCCAGCCACCCAGAGCTGCACCTGTTTCTGGAGCACGTGAGCAGTGGCCAGGGCGGGGGCAGGCTAGCTGGGTGAGGGCCCAGCTGTGGCCCTCGGACTGACCACCAGCTGTCTGCCAGGTGGATGGTTTTGACAGTGTGGATGATGAGTCCAAGCCGGAGAACCACGTCTTCAACCTGGAGAGTCCCCTCCCGGAAGCCTGGGTGGAGGAGGACAACCCACCCTACGCCTACTACCTGTATTACACCTTTGCTAACATGGCCGTGTTGAACCATCTGCGCAGGTGCTTATCCCAGGGGTGCTGACCCTCCGCTTGCCTTGCTTCTGAGCGCCCTGAGCGGAGGCCGCTAGTGCCCTGACTCACATTGCCCTGGGGGGGCTCCTCCTGCCTGGGCTCTTTCTGTGCCCATAGGCTTCATTTGTTATCCCCTCTAGTGGAGAATCTGCCCCTGTCCTCCATCCTAGGCCCCCACAGCCACTAGCTAGAGGGCACGTGTGTGCCGGTGGTATGGGATCCGGGGTCAGGTGAGCTTAGGTGTGCCCGGGCTCTGGAACTGACTGTGTCTTCATACCCCTCAGGCAGAGGGGTTTCCACACGTTTGTGCTGAGGCCGCACTGCGGGGAGGCTGGGCCCATCCACCACCTGGTGTCAGCCTTCATGCTGGCCGAGAACATCTCCCACGGGCTGCTCCTGCGTAAGGTCAGGGTCTACACCCCCAGCCTCCACATGCAGCTCTTTGCCCTCCTGCTTCTCCTCCTCACCCAGCCATGAGATCACATTCCTTCCTCCCTATATATTTAGCTCTTCCCACCCATCCCCTAGCGGAGAGCCCAGCTTGGATTTACTATTCTTATGTGAGACCCAACCTGGAGCCCCCTTCCCCTGCTCCCCAGAACCAGTACTCCCTCCCAGCACTGAAGCCTCCCGACAACTCCTCCTTTCCTCCTACCTCCCCAGGCCCCTGTCCTGCAGTACCTATATTACCTGGCTCAGATCGGCATCGCCATGTCCCCGCTCAGCAACAACAGCCTGTTCCTCAGCTACCACCGGAACCCTCTACCCGAGTACTTGTCCCGCGGCCTCATGGTTTCGCTGTCCACGGATGATCCCCTGCAGTTCCACTTCACCAAGGTCAGACCCACGTCAGCAGTTGGCTTTGGGCGGGTGGGTGTCTCAGGGATCCCTGGGTTTCTCTGGGTCTGTGCTGCCCCTTGCTGGTGGAGCATTGCAACTGTTAGCTAAGCCCTTAAAGGAGGGAGAGGCTGCAGGGACCGGATGCCTCTCTCAAGGAGCCTGGCCTGTGCAGGAACCCCTGATGGAGGAGTACAGCATTGCCACTCAGGTGTGGAAGCTCAGCTCCTGCGACATGTGTGAACTGGCTCGGAACAGTGTGCTCATGAGTGGCTTCTCCCACAAGGTATGATACGCAACCTTCCCCGGGGCTGGGTGTCACCTCTTTGTCATCCTTTGTTTTGGGGTCCCGGTTGTGTCCGTATGATGATTGGATCTCCCTGCAGCTTCAGCTTATCACCCACATCACACCCTCTGCAGGTAAAAAGCCACTGGCTGGGACCCAACTATACCAAGGAGGGCCCCGAGGGCAATGACATCCGCCGCACCAACGTGCCAGACATCCGAGTAGGCTACCGCCATGAGACCCTGTGCCAGGAGCTGGCGCTTATCACACAGGCCATCCAGAGTGAGACGCTGGAGACCATCCCAGAGGAAGTGGGCCTTGTCATGAGCCCGGGGCCTTAGTGAACCTGGTCCGTGCAGTGCTCGCCCATCTCAGCGACTTGATCGTGTCTGTGATTGGCCTCCTTCCACCTGGTGTGGTCTCTGCATGTCTCTGTTCTCTGTTTCCGTCCTGCATGTCTTTGACCAGGCCTTGCCTCTGGGCCACCTCAATGAAAGCAAGTCCAGGAATCTGTTTCACTGCCGTCTTGGCTCAGGTGGTACCTGATGACTGAGATTTAGGGCTGGCCCTGCTAATGACCCGTCCCAGGATTGTCAGAGGTCTGGCTGTCCTATGGTGTCTTCAGTGTCCACAGGGGCTTGAGATAGTTGTGTGGTGTTAGCCCTGTTAGCCTCCGGAGCCCTACCTCGGCAAATCCAGGCTTTGACTAGAGTTCAAGTTGTGGTCCCTTCTTGTTTATGTGGCCATGGGGCAGTCAGGAGGGGCTTATGGTCCCTCTGTTGTGGCACTGGCTGCTCGGTGTCTGTGCTAGGCAGAGTAGGCTTTGGCTTGCTCATGGCCCTGGAGGCCTGGACCACTGCCCCTGCCAAGTCACTGCCTCCTCTGTTCCTCCCCACTCCACATGTCCCTCTGTTACCAGCTCCCTTGTGCCCCTGTGGGAACGGGCAGCTGCCCTGATCTGTGTGTACAATTGGAGGGTGCTGGGCCTGCCGTTAGCCCTGGGGGTGGTACCACCTTCGGAGGTTCCCAGGTCTTTGGCCAGGCCCAGATCCCAGTTAGCCTTCTGTGTTATGTTCTAGACCAAGGCCTTTGCTATGAAGAACAGTGTTTCATATGACCCATTTTCCTAGTGCATGAGAAATAAAGATTATTTAAGTAATTAGGCATGCGAAGGTCTCTGTTGGAAGGGAAAGGGTGGTAAGTGGCAAGGTACTCTGGATGGAGTACAGCCTGGGCTGCTGTCTAACAAAGGCTGGTGGCGGTCCTGCCGACAACTTCTGAGTGCTTGGGTCGTGTGTGGGTGTGTTGTCACAGCTATGACGTGCAGTACATTCTGAGGCGCACGACATGGATGAAGTGGATTAGTGTGTTTGCACAGAGACCAGGGTATCAGCAGGAGAAAGATGCCCACTGCGCTATTACCCAGTTTGTCCCTTCTGAAGGGGACAGGTGGCTCCGGGTCCATGGTGTATTCTTGTCACACCAGCTTGGAAGGACGGCACGCTTCCACATCGTGCCTCCTGTGCAGCCTCTAAGGGACTGCATGGCAGGTGGGAACATATGCCCCTACATGTCTGCCTGAGGCCTGTGGTAGGTGTGGTGAGACTGTCAGATTGTATTGCAAGGAGCTGGAGCTGCTGGTGTTTGAACCCCTCTCTAGCAGTTCACTTTCCACCCCAAGTTTGTGGTACGGTTTGCAGGACATCTCTTTGCCTCTAAGGTGCTAGAGTCCATTGGCGTGTGAAGAAGGGAAGTACACCTTTGATCCTAGCACTCGGGAGGCAGAGGTAGGCGGATCTCTGTGAGTTTGAGGCCAACATGGTCTATAGAGATAGTTCCAGGACAGGCTCCAAAGCTACAGAGAAACCCTGTTTTGAAACACAAAATAAATAAATAAATAAATAAATAAATAAATAAATAAATAAATAGGAAGTAGAACCGGCCCTGAACAGCACAGGGTATTTCCTGCATAGGCAACAGATGCTTGCACGGCTGCTGGAGAGGTACTAAGGGCTTCCTGCTTCAGAATTGCAAACCATTATGATGGAGGGCCTGGCTGGGAGTCCATGAAGACTGGCAGCAGCCTCCACTCCCTAACCCCTGACTCTGAGCAGGTAGGAGGGCTCGTCTGCATCTGGCCTCAGACTGCAGCAGTGCCCCAGAGACCCAATGCAGCTCTGTTTACCTTCCTGACTCTCACTGGCTCCTAGCCAATTCATTTTAGTCATTTACATATCTGTATTGAATGCTGGAGTTTGGGCATGAGCGGAAGGCTGACCCAACCAACCAACAACAAAACCACGCCAAAAAAACTAATTTCTGCTTATTGAAATGGGCTGTGGAGGTAGAAAGGGATAGCAACAGACTGGAGATAAGTTCTACACACCTTGCTGGGCCTTGTCTGCACCCCCCCAAAACAATGCTTTCCAAGAATGAGGGGAGCTAACTTTGTGAAATCGGGCAAACAGGCTTAGTAGGTGTAGACCGTGCCTTGAAGGCCAGCCCTGCCCGCCCCACACCGGCACTGAGGACTCCATATTCTTTCGCTGAATTTGTAATTAAGGCAAATCCTTCTTTTCATATTCTCGCCCGGCTTTTCTCAGTGCTGAGGCCCAGCCCTCAGTACACCGCTAACCAACAAAAACGGTTCTTAGCCACCTTTCCAGTTTTGTAACAACTGGACTTTGGTTTTCAGTTTTGCAGAAAATTCTCTTTCAAACATTTATCAACAGTGAACCACTGGGCAGTGGTGGCGCACGTCTTTAATCCCAGCACTCAGGAGGCAGAGGCAGGGGGATCTCTGAATTCGAGGCCAGCCTGGTCTACAAGAGCTAGTTCCAGGATAGGAACCAAAAAAGCTACAGAGAAACCCTGTCTCGAAAATCAAAAAAAAAAAAAAAAAAAAAAAAGAAAAGAAAAGAAAAGAAAGAAAAAGAAAAAAGAAAAAAACAAAACAACAACAAGTGAATCTTTTTCCTTTTTGGAATTTGGTTTTGTGGTTCCAGGGACAGAATGCCAGACCTTTCATACTCTAGGTTAGTGAGCTGCACGCGCAGCCCAGGAACAACTAACATTTCAAAGGTAAGGAAGGTTTTACTAACTAAAAAGGAAAGGAGCTTTTCTGCACGCGCAGCCCAGGAACAACTAACATTTCAAAGGTCAGGAAGGTTTTACTAACTAAAAAGGAAAGGAACTTCTCTGCACGACAGAATGGGGCACATGCATTTCCCGGTGATGCTCTCAAGAGTGTAAGTGGTGCTGAAGAGACACATCCCATCCTTACCTGCACGTGCTCCAGAGTCGTCACCTGGCTCCTAACAGGAAAAAGCATGGCTCTGTTGGCAGTCATTGCTGATCACAGAGCAGGGAAAATGAACCTCGCTGCCAGGTGAAACAAGCGTGGCATGGTCCCAAATGTGATGTGCAGCTCGGAGACCTAGGAAAAACAGGCGGAATAATCTACTCGCGCCCTGTCAGCTTGGTTTCGTTGTCCTGACAGCCCCAGATGGCAGCACAAACCATGAATTAAGACGAAAATACACGGGAGGGAAGATCCTGGGGTTCTTCTAGGGGCATAAAGCAGAAACATACATATAAATAAAATGACCGAATTAAAGAAAATTTTTAATACAGGAAAGTAGGAAGTAAAAATCATATTCTTGCCTATACCAATTTTACCAAGTGTTTATAACGAGCATACTTGAGCTATGTGTATGCATGAATCTATTTTACATATTTATGTTTTCCTTCTAGTTCTTTTTTTTTATTTATTTATCTACTATGCACACACTATTCTGTTTGCATATATGTCTGCAGGCCAGAAGAGGACACCAGCCCTCATCACAGATGGTTGTGAGCCACCATGTGGTTGCCGGGAATTGAACTCGGGTCCCTTGGAAGAGCACACAATGCTCCTAACCACTGAGCCATCTCTCCAGCCCCCTTCCTTCTAGTTCTTTTCAAAAAATTTTTATTACATTTATTTTGCGTGTGTGTGTGCACACGCATGCACGCGCATGCACCCTCGATGTGTTCTTGTCATGAGTGTATGTAGCGGTCAGTTTGGTTCTCTCCGTCCTCCACGGGGGTCCTGGACATGGAGCTGAGTCAGGCGTGGCAGCAATCATTTACTGAGTCATCTTGCCATTCCCACTTCTTTTTCGAAAGTAGTCTTTGGGGTTTTTTTTGTTTTTTAGACAGTCTCCTATGCAGCTCAGGCAGCCTTCAGTTCACGATTCTACACGCTCTTCCTCATGCTGGGGTTACAGCTGTGTGTCACCATACTCTAAATTCAAGTGATTTCTTTGAATGGAGATTATATTGTATATAAATCTGCTTTAAAAACATTAACATATCTTTAACGTTTCATTAAAATAATCTATAAGCCAGGTGCACATCTTTAATGCCAGCACGTAGGAGGCAGAGGCAGGTGAATCTCTGTGAGTTCGAGGCCAGCCTGGTCTACAAATTGAGTTTCAGGACAGCTACATAGAGAAACCGTGTCTCAAAAAATAAAAAGAAAATCTATAAATATAAATTTTGTTGCTGTGCCCTATTCCATGGTTTACTGTCATAACTTTTCTGTGTTAAGAATAACTGAGCCTGGGCTTGTGAAATGGCTCAGTGGGTAAAGGCGCTTGCTGCCAAGACTGCCCTGGGTGGATCCTTGGAAGGGAAAGCTGGTTCTTGAAAACTGTCCTCCAGCACATGCGCCATGGTATGTGTGCACACCGTGTCGTGTGTATGGGCACGGATGCTCAAAATGTAAAAAGATAGTTGGCCTGGGGTGAGGGACTCGCTATGCACTGTGGGCCAAAACACCTGGGCTTTAGCTGTACTCCTGGTCCGTGTGATCACGGGCAAGATCCTTCCTTCTCTGTGCCTACGGGCTTTTATCCATAGTACTTTCCTCATGCTGGATTCTCCCCGCCATTGGCTTTAAAGCAGTCGGTAAGATTTCGGTTAAGCTTCATCTTGGGTTTGCACAAGACTCGAGATTCTCACCCTAACCTACAAGCCCATCAGAGAATTACCAGGTTTAAGATATCTCTTTCACTTGATAAAGCTAACCAAAGCCCTTTCCTTGTTTGTTCTCTGCCTTTCCAGACCTCCCATACAGTCTCCCTGCCAGTCCCTCCCTGTGGTCTGCTTGTGAGATGAGTGTGGACCCCTCCTGGGGGAGGCAGCATCTTACCAGCCTCCAAAGGCTAGCCTTGAACTCATTGTGTAGTCCTGGCTGGGGCAGAAACTGCCTTTTGTTTGCAGGATAGGGGAATGGTTGGCGGCTGACTTACAATCAGTGCTTTAGAATGCCCCAAATGGCACCTGCCAACAGCAGAAGAATCTCCCTCCTTGCTGCCCTGGGCTGGCCCAGAGTGAAGTCAAGCCGACGGTAGTCTGGGCTGCTCTCTGGGCGCCCCCTCCTGGGGACCTGGAGAAAAACGGGGGACATTTCGTGTGCTCATCCAAACCCAGTCACACTATTGCCTCATAGGTGAATTTATTCAAGGAAAGTCCAATAGAACTTAAATATTAACTCACATGTAATGTTCAGCAATTCACCTTGTTTTCTAAATAGGAGTAAAGTTGCTCAGCATTGCCTGGTTGATGTCCTGGGGTAGGTGGTCTCTGCAGGTAGACGCCACAGGGTCTCCGGCAGTGTCTGGAGTTGGGGTGACCCAGGAAGGAGCCCTGGCTGTGGATGTAGACCTGAGGAGTGAACTTCCAAAAAGCTCAAGCAAAGCTGTGGAGCTACAACTTTGGAGGCTGTAAAATAAGAAAAAAAGAGAAACTGAAACTAACAAATGTTTAAAGAAAATAGAGTGTCAGTTTCAATATTTGCTAATCTTAGTATCCATACAAATGTCATCATATTTGAAAACAATTTGTAAACTGGGTTTTTGGCAAACACTCAGGACTCCACAGCACGATCGCAGTTGTAGCCAGTTCTAAACTACACGAGTTGCTCATAGTCGGGTAACTTCAAAAGCAAGTCAATGAGGCCTGTCTAGTTTAAGCGGAAGAAGAGTTACATTGAATGAGGGCCACAGGTGCATTTTAACGTTTGTAACTCTTGGAGGGGAGGGTCCTCAGAATCAGATGCAGGGTCTGCCTGGGGCGCAGGAGAGCCCTGTCCCCAGGCCTCTTCCAGAGAAGATTGGCTGAGCCTCAGGTCGGATCTCCAGGTCAGTGCTTCTGTCTGGCTGAAGAGGCCGTGTGGTACAGCTGTCTCAGCTGTAGCCGTGGCTGCTGCCTGCTAAACAGCGACAATGATTAGAGCGTCCATCTTCACTTGGCTCACGGGGAACTGGTCGGGTTGTGAGCCTATTTGCTGGGAGAGTGAGCCCTGAGACATCAGTAGGTAGAGGAGTGGAGACCAGCAGACCCCAGCCTGGGGCCCTAAGGAAGGAAATGAAAGGACCCGTGTGTTTCTAGCAGGATAAAGACACCCCTGGGGCTGGAGAGATGGCTCAGAGGTTAAGAGCACTGATTGCTCTTCCGGAGGTCTTGAGTTCAATTCCCAGCAACCACATGATGGGTCACAACCATCTGTAATGAAATCTGGTGCCCTCTTCTGGCCTGCAGGTATACATGCAGACAGAATATTGTAAACAAAATAAATAAATCTTAAAAAAAAAAATCTTTGAAAAAAAAAGACCCCCCCCCCCCCTGCACACAGAGGTCTGCGTCCTTCCTGTGTGTGTAATGTACCGAGGCCTGCTTTGCATGTCAATCTGTGGAGGTCTTCATTCTCTTTACTATTTTTCTAGACCCTGGTAAGTGGTATTTTTGTCCGAGTTGGTCTCTGACAAATGGCGCCCAACCTAGGGCGACAGGTAAACCCCAAAATGCACAAAAGTGTGGCCAGTGTACAAGGGAGTACACGAGGGATCCTGCATGAGGAAAATGACACCACAGGCATAGAGGTAAGTAATGAGTGATCAAAAATAAATACTCATAGATAATAAAAAAGGAAAAAGAGGCGGGGAAAATTGGGAGTGAAACTTGTAAATAATATTTGTCAATATAGGACAAGGAAATAGTATTCAACTATCGGTGCAGGTTGCTTGGATGTATTTTGATAGCTAGGGGAACTAAAGTGGGAGAAAACCAAAGGCAGATATTTTTAGAGCTTGCAAATAGTATATTCCCTCCCCCTCATTGGCAGAGCACCCACCGGCACCTTCAGGGTGATCCAGGACTTGGAGAGGCCAAAGTGCAGCCTGACCTTTGCCCCCTGACAAGTTATAATGCTGTGGTCACCAAGCCGCAGCCTTTGCCGCTGCTGAGCCGGTGGGGAAAATGATGGCGGTATGGTGTGTGGCCCAGCAATGGCCTGAGTTACCACTGATTGTAGCAGTCCATGAAAACATGCTGTAGCCAGCCGAGTCTGACCCACACTGTGTGGGGGAGCCAAGAAAGGAGAGAGACAGAAAAGTTTGAAGGGCTTTACCTCCCACAGTCAGCACTCAGAGCCTTCAATGAAAATGCCTAGAGGCCATGAGCCAATGCCCATGAGCCAAGAAGCCTGTGGATAAATCTATGTTTTTTTAACAGAGGAGAGGATTCAGGATTTATAATTACAAGATTTAAAATAAATAAGCAGAGGTAATAAAGGAAATCAGCATGACTATACCGGCCTAAGCTTGTGGACATGGCAGTCTCAGAGCCACTACAATGGCAGGCACCTGAAATCCTGAACTAAATTTGCCAGTCAGTCACAGTTTGTGTGTGTGTGTGTGGGGGCACCGAATGTAGCCTGTGCCCTGCCCATGCACAACAGGCGATGAGGGACCGGCTTTCAAAAAAGTACTTGGCCAAGCAGTGGAGAGCATTACTTCCACTCAGCTGCTCGGCCCAGCTTGAACTACGAACCCAAATCAAGGTTCCCAACCTGGCAGCCAAGCTACAAAAAGGTAACCTCAAAAAACTACAACTCCAGGCCCAGTCAAATGTCTTTTAAAATGCATATGAGCAAGTTAAGCCTGTCGGCTAGGCAGACTTGCAACTTAAATTAAAAACATAGCTTACAGGACTGGAGAGGTGGCTCAGATTAACAAAAAAACCTACGATGATCAACTTCCATTATACTAAGCAACAGATTGATTGGTTATTTCAAAATAATAATTTTTGGGTAATTGTGTTTGCTCAATTTAAAGGCCAGATTAATAATCTTTTCCCAGCTGATCCATTGCTGCAATTTGCACATCTGTATTCCTTTATTTTTCCAAAAGTTATAACAAAAGATCCCTTAAAGGATGCTTTTTTTTTTCAAATGGTTCTTCCAATAAAAGAACTGCATGTGTTGTTAATGGAGAAGGACATGTAATGCAAATAGAACCAGCCTTGGTTGATAGTTGAGCTGTGAGCTGTTGCTATAGTGTTTCAGCTTCCTTCAGATAAGGCATTTAATCTATATACTGACAGTCAATATATTTTTATTGCTCTTCGAGTCCTAGAAACCATCCCACATATTGGGACTAGTAATAAGCAAGTTAAAATGCTATTCCAGCAAATTCAAAATGTCATACAACAAAGAAAAAAAAGTTGCCATGCTTTGTAGGGTATGTTAGAGCGCATTCAAATCTTCCTGGTCCACTGACTGAAGGTAATGCTTTAGCTGACAAGCTTATAAAACGAATCACTCTATCTCAGGTTGAGCTTGCTCAGTGATCACATGCTCTGTATCGTCAAAATAGTATAAGTTTAAGAAAACAATTTAGATTAACAAGAGAAGCTGCTCGCCAAATTGTTAAGCAATGTAATATATACCCACAGTATTTATCTGTACCTCATCTGGGAGTAAATACCTCAGGACTACTTCCTAATCACTTATGGCAAATGGATGTTACTCATATCGCAGAGTTTGGCAAATTAAGATATAGACATGTGGCAATACATATTCAGGATTCTTGATGGCCACTGCACAAACTGGGGAAGTTACTCAGCATGTAATAACTCATTGCTTAAAACACTTCTCATACATGGGAACCCTAAAAATCATAAAGATGGATAATGAGTCCTGATATGTTAGTAAAGCATTTAATCAATTTTGCTCCCAATAGAATATCAAACATAAAACAGGTCTTCCTTATAATCCCCAAGGACATGGAATTGTGGAGCGTGCCCATGGCTCCTTGAAAACACAACTTCAAAAGATAAAAACAGGAGAATTATATCCTCAACTGCCATATACTGCCTTAAGCCACGTATTCTTGAATATAATTTCTTGAATACAGAAGTCCATGAGCACTCTGCCACGGACAGATTTCAGCATGATGGCACCAAGATGACTTTTGCTAAAGCAAGGTGGAGAGACCCTTGCACTGGATTATGGAGAGGGCCTGACCCTGTGTGAATATGGGACTGAGAGCATGTCTGTATTTTTTCACAGGATGAGGATCAAGCAAGATAGCTTCCAGAATGTCTGGTTCGATGTGTCCAGAAGAAGAGTGCCAGCCCCAATGACATCATAGCTGCTAACGCCCCCACAGAGAGTCAGAGTGACAGTCTGTGTTCCTGACTTCCTCATACTAGGCTGCAGGCTGAGGAAAGGGTACCTGAGCCAATGTTCCTGACCTCCATCATGCTGCAGTCTGAGAAGGGAAAGAAGATCGTGGTGACGGCTGGTGATTTCCAGCCTCTTGATGGACTTGCTGCACAAACTTTCAGACCTAGTGAGTCCTGTTTACATTGGAGCCAGACCAGAAATGCAGACTGAACATTTGGCTGTTTTATACTTTGGGACACCGAATTTGGATTGTCTGCTATTGAAATGTTGAAAGAACCTGAAAACTGAGACCTCAGTTTTCCCCTCTGGGGAAAAAGGACTTGTTATGGAGAAAAAGGAGTGACCAAAGGCCCTCTTTAGAGATGAGGAGGATAGCCTAAGGGTTTATTGCTGCTGCTCAGAGACTGGGACAGTTATTTAAAAGCAGCATTGCAATTGGACTCTCACCCATCAGAAAAACCTTTTCTTGTCTTTTGACTAGAACAGATTTAAGAAAATTGGGGATTTGACAATTTGTGTTTATCGTTAATTTCCACCCTAGAATTATGGCATTGACCATAAAGTGTAACTACTTTAGTTCATAGTAAGATGTTAATGATTAGAATAGGGTAAAGACTTGTCTAAGAGAAGTTTGACATTTCCAATGAATTCTTAAATTGGACATATTTGATAAGACAGATTTAGATTTTGATACAGCTGACTACTGCTAAGAAACACTTTAGACCAATTCAAAAAGGCACCCCCACCCCTGGTGATCCTCCACTCCTTTGATTAGGAGATGCTGTAGCCATAGGATCATTTTATTACAAAGCATCATCTGCTTGCACACGGTTATCTCATTTTTGGTAAACCCTCTTGACAAAATGTTGGCTCAAAGGCACAGAGCACCAAGAGAGGCTGTCTCCCTTAACCCTCTGCTTACAGAGGCCGGCAGTCAGAGATGGGTTTGAGCCTTTTCCCCCTAAGACATGGGCATGCGTGAGTGGAATGCATGTACTGAAGATGAGTAAATCTGGAAAATGGGAAAGTGTTCACCTAAGGCAGGCACTGCTGTCCTATAGCAGAAGCTCAGGCTTTATTAAAATTAATAAAAAGGGAGGAATTGTGGAGGCCCAAAAATGTGAGCCTATTTTCACCTTGTCTGAAGATCAGAGAGTTTTAGCTTGTTCAAAGTTGTTGACAAGTGTGGCTATACACCCTGACCTAGGGTGGGGTTACTTGGTTTCTTTGACATTAACATGGCCCATACAGGTAGATCCACTCCACTCTGACCAATGGTCAGGAAATTCAAGCTACTTCTGCGCCTTCTTTTGCAATAGGAGGCTTGACTTTGGGAGTGGCTGCCTTTAGGATACTTGGTCTAGGGTGGGTTCACTGCATAAACAATAGAATGCTAACAACTTGATGTCTCGAGTATTGAGGCAAGTAACTGTTCTTATTGTCCTTTGTGTCATATTAAAGCAGTCTTTTATGTTGTATTGGGGAATAAAACTGTCTGGAAGATTAAACGCTGGCGGATTTCAGTATTCGCTAGAACTCCCTCCCCATACTATCTTATGCTTTCTGTTTTATTATTTTATTTGCATCTTCATTCTCTTTACTATTTTTCTAGTCCTCATGCCCCTACCCTGGTAAGTGGTATTTTTGTCAGAGCTGGTCTCCGACTTCAGCATCATCATAGACCCACTCTTCTTTTTTTTTTTTTTTTTTTAAGATTTATTTATTTATACAGTATTCTGCCTGTAGGCCAGAAGAGGGCACTAGATCTCAGTATAGGTGGTTGTGAGCCACCACGTGGTTGCTGGGAATTGAACTCAGGACCTCTGGAAGAGCAGTCAGTGCTCTTAACCGCTAAGCCATCTCTCCGCCCCGCCCCCTTTCTTTTTTGATAAAGAGGTTCTATATTGCACGCTAGTGTTCACTATGTAGCCCTGGCTGGCTTTGAACTAACATCAGTCATCCTGCCTCACGCAGCCTCATAAATACTGGGATTTTAGGGGTTCACCACCATGTTTGGCCTTCTCCCTCATAACGAGAGGAACTTGAGGTTCCGTGAGGGTGGATGATTGTCTAAGATGACTCAATTGGCAAGTGCAGAGCTGATGCTTGGCCGCTCTACTGTGGCCCTCAAGGTATGTGTCTGGTTGGGGGCAGGAGTCTCTGAGAGGGGACAATGTTGTGTCCCATCCTGGCGTGAGTGATCTGGATGTGACTGGTCGCTGTGGGCGTGGAGAAGGGCATCAGAGGAGTAATTAACGGCTGGAGAGATGACTAAGTGGTTAAGACTCTTATAGACAGTCTCCAGCACCAACATGGCAGCACACAATCATTTGTAACTCCTGTTCTAGCAAATCCAACTCTTTCTGACCTCTGTGGGCATGTGGCACAGACATCATGTAGGCAGAACACCCATACACGTAAAAGAAAAATAAGTACAATTTAAAAAAAGATCGGTGGTTAAGGGGCTAGAAAGATAACTTAGTTGATAAAACCTTTGCCTTTCAAGTACAAGGACCTGAGTTCAGGTGCCAGAATCTACAGAAGAAAATCCTGGGCTTGCTAGGTAGTTGTGGCACACGCCTTTAATCCCAGCACTCAGGAGGCAGAGGCAGGCGGATCTCTGAGTCTGAGGCCAGCTTGAACATAGTGAGTTCCAGGATAGTCAGGGCTACACAGAGAAACCCTGTTTCAAAAAAAAAAAACAAAACCAATCAAACAACAACAAAAATGTTGGGCTTGAGGGCACCTGTTTGGAATTCCAGTGCTGGGCAGGAGGCTCCCCGGGGTTCGATGACCTGTGGACAGTGTTCTTAAGGATTATACCTGAGGTTGTCTTCTGGCCCTTAACACGTGCATGTGTATGTGTGTGTTTAAAAAGACCAATAGTTAAGACAGGGTGGCATAAATACCCAGTGTCATGACTGGCTGGCAGTCTGACAAAAGACATGCTGAGAGATGGTGACAAACTTCCCTGCTGCCGAACACTGGGCCCCACGGAGGTACGTGTTTCGGGTTAAAACTCAGTTTCAAGCCGGGCGGTGGTGGCGCACGCCTTTAATCCCAGCACTCGGGAGGCAGAGGCAGGTGGATCTCTGTGAGTTCGAGACCAGCCTGGTCTACAAGAGCTAGTTCCAGGACAGGCTCCAAAACCACAGAGAAACCCTGTCTCGAAAAACCAAAAAAAAAAAAAAAAAAAAAAAAAACAAAAAAACTCAGTTTCAAGGTACACTGTCACTCACTAGCGTGAGCTCCTGAGGAAATTATGTGGACTCTTATCTCTGTCGCCAGGGCAGAACACCTGGGATAACTTAAAAGCAGAAGTTGGTTTTGGCTCGCATTCAGAGGCCTGCATCCCCGGCTGCCTGCTCCTTTTGCTGTGGACCGGTGACAGCACAATACTCACAATACAGTAGAGGGAACGCAGACTGAGAGGTCCCTTTAGATCACGGAGGCCAGGAAGCATCACGCAGGAGGAGGGGAGGGTCCCAATATCCTCTTCAAGGGCACATCACCAATTACCTAACTTCTTCCAGGGAGGCCCTCCGTCTTAAAAATTTTGCCATTTTCTACCCACTGGTGCCAAAGGCTAGGGAGCAAGCCTTTAACACATGGGCCCCTGCATGATGTTCACATCCGAACCCCAGCTCAGTCTCTCTCGCGAGGGTCTGTTGTAGGATCAAAGTCTATGTATTTATTTTGTTTATTTATTTTTTTTTCGAGACAGGGTTTTTACGTAGCTTTTTGGTTCCTGTCCTGGAACTAGCTCTTCTAGACCAGGCTGGCCTCAAACTCACAGAGATCCGCCTGCCTCTGCCTCCTGAGTGCTGGGATTAAAGGCGTGCGCCACCAAAATCTATGTATTTAAAGCTGAGTTTGAACACGGGACTTGCACAATTCAGTGCTTGTGTCAGAAATTCTGTTGGGAGACCTAGAAAAGTTTAGGTAAATTACTTTTTGGGGAAAATAATCATAACCATATCTGTTTAGTGGCACTTGGCATTTCACATTTTAGCTTTCACTAGACTGTTGCGGGTTAAACAGGAGTGGGATTATTCCTACCAACAGCCTTAAGCCTTTCGGAGCATGGCGGGGTCAGAATTGTTCGGGATAATGACGTAGACAACTGAGTGGCTACATACCTCGCCAGTCTCAGGGCTAGGAAGTGAGCCGGGTGAGGGTCAGCATCAGACTCCTGGCCCATTGTGTGCCCTTTGAGCTCCCTCTGGGACTTTTGTCAGGCCCTGCAAAAAGGCCTAAGTGAGAAACGGGGATGTTGGGGTCCAGGGTGAGGGTGGAGGGGAATGAGGGTGTATCTGGGCACACGTTTGAAGGCAAGCATGCCAGTGTCTCTTTTAACTCCCAGGACCTCCTCCTCTGTTCCTGCTGCACAGGCTGATCTTGGCCCAGAGCGCCCCCTGGAGGAGCCGCCGTGAGCATGGATCTTAGAAGGCTTTGGTTTTTTTTTTTTTTTTTTTGGTTTTTCGAGACAGGGTTTCTCTGTAGCTTTGGAGCTTGTCCTGGAACTCCCTTTGTAGACCAGGCTGGTCTCGAACTCACAGAGATCCGCCTGCCTCTGCCTCCCAAGTGCTGGGATTAAAGGCGTGCACCACCACCGCCCGGCTCTTAGAAGGCTTTGGGAGTAACAATGGAGACCTAGACCCACTGGCTGGCTGCGGCCCTTCTCGCAAACTCTTGAGCTCCCAGCCCCCACCAGCTGACCAACATTCTGTTCATCATGTTTCCATCCCGGAATTACTTTCCTTTTCAGATTTGCACAGCCCACTGGACAGTAGCTCCTTTATTATCTACATCTCACAGATGGACGCTCTAATCTACAGATTAAGGGATTTTCTGGCTGTTCTGTGTTGCGATGTAGAGCTAGGCTCCAAATTCATGTCTATTTGACTTTAGACTCCAAGGCGAGTCACTGTGGTATACCACTTCTGTGTTCTAGAAACCCCTAGAACTTTGCAGATGAAGCTATCTCGGAGTAACTGAATTTCGCATCAAGACACGGTGACACACAGGTGCTTCCGGGAGACGTTTACAGGTTGTGACAAAGCAGAAGAGCACACAGCCCCTTGATCTGTCACCAGATTCTGACTAGCCTGTTCTGCCTTGCATTTTCTTCTGCGTTATCAACTCTGCCAGGGGCCACCCAGGCTAACTTTTTATTCTGCTTATATTCATTAATTTTACACTCCTTTCTTCAGTTGATGCCACTAGAATCATTTTTTAATAAGCAGGTCACCAGTGGCTGGGGGGATGGCTCAGGAGGTAAAGTGTCTGTCTTTTAAGTCCAAGGACCAGTGTTCAATCCCTGGAACTCACATTAAAAAAAGAAAGAAAGAAAGAAAGAAAGAAAGAAAGAAAGAAAGAAAGAAAGAAAGAAAAAAGCTATACATGGTGAGGTACACTTTCTTTTTCTTTTCTTTTCTCTCTCTCTCTCAGAAATCCGCCGGCCTCTGCCTCCTGAGTGCTGGGATTCAGGGTGTACACCACCACCACTAGGCTCCTGATTCGCTCTTCTAATCCCTGTGCTGGGGAGGTGAGACAGGAAAAGCCTTGAGGCTTACTGGTCTAGATTTAATATCCAAGGATATTTGGTAAATTCCAGGCCAGGGAGAGAATCTGTCTTTAAAGTAAAGGGCAGAGGGTTGGTGTCAAGTAACGCCACCAGAAGGGGTCCTCTGTCTGACACGTGCGCGCACACACACGCGCACACACGCACACACACACACATTTCCTACTTCCCCTACTCCTCTACGTCATCCAGCTGTCCTCCATGGTCCTCCAACTGCTGAGCTTCTGTCGCTCAGCTGTCACTTCTCCCAGGCTGCTTCTCTGATGTTTTACCATTGGTGTCTTTGGTCTCTCAGTGTGGGTCTTTGAGCTGCTTTCTGGTCCCCTTGCCTTTCGGCTGCCCATCTTTCACCAGACAACCCTGTTTCCTGAGGTGGCCCAGGAGATGGCTTTTCTGTAGTTAACTGCTCTGTAACCATTCTTCTCTCAGGCCTTGGAGTCAAAAGCTCCTGAGGGGACAGACATGGGGAGGAGAGCATTGACAGTCCGTGTGGAGGGCCCAGGCTGTGTGGCTAGATTAGCAGAGGCCACAGTGGGTGAGATTAATTTCAGGTGTTCAGGAGGCTCCTGGGGGACGCAGCCTCACAGGACAGATCCTCAGGTGGGTGTCTAGAGATGACCAATCCTCCAGTTGCTAAGCCAACCACTGAGCCATCTACAATAAAGACTCAAAATACCAAACACAGTGTGCGTAAAGATGTCGGCCAAGAATGATGTGTGGTACAGGGAGTTGAAGCATGGTTCTGAGAAGCACGAATCGTCTGCATCACCCCTGTATCAATGTGGCCCCGGTCAGAGATGCGCTACTTTGCAGTCCAGTGCCTTGTGCCTGCGGAAGGGCCTCCTTCCATGGGCTGACATGGCCTTTTGCTGGGCAGCATGGCCTTTCTATGCTAATGGCCAAGGGGCTTTTTGTGAGATGATAACCTGTTTTATTCTTTTTTTGTTTTGTTTTTTCAAGACAGGGTTTCTCTGTCTAATAGCTCTAGCTGTCTTGGAACTAGCTGTGCCACATCTCTTCCACGGAATGGGCTAAAAGAACCTTAGGGCCGCTGATTTGTAGTTGCGCATTTGGACACCAGGGGGCACTGTAGGAGTTGTTGATGCCAGAAACCTCGTGGGCCTTTAAGTCTGTACAACAAACTAGTTACTTCAGTTTGCAGCCGCGGCTACAGATAATCAGAAGGCTTAGGAACTGTGGGATGTCAGGGTTTTCCTGTTTAGCAGTCTGGGGTTAGCTAGTCTCAGGGGCAGGTCTTCATAGGGGATTCTCAGGCTGTAACCGTCTAGGCCTCCTCTACTTGGTGGCGCTGTTTGGGAAGGTTACGCTCCCTGTAGGAGGTGAGACCCTGCTGGAAGAAGCCAGTTGGTCACTGGAGATGGGTTTTGCATTTAGAGCCCTGCTCCACGTTGCTGTTGCTCTCCTCTGCTCCGTGCTCGCAGCTGAAGGCGTGCCCTCTCTGCTTCTGCTGCTTGCTGGCTGCCAGGGCTCCTCGACCCTTACAGACTTTCCCTCTGGAACCAAACACTCGAACTCTTTCACCCACATGTTGCTTTGTGGTCATGGTATTTTATCGCGGCAACACAAAGTGACTAACAGAAGAGGTCCCCTTTGGAACCTGGCGGGGAGCTTCATTAAGGAAGAGTAGGAGAACGACAGCCACATACAACATGATGGCAGACCTAGAAGGAGAGAGAAAGAGATCGGACATGAAAGCAAGGGTCTAGAGCGAGGAAGAGCTGGAAATGTCTTACTTTTAGAATTTTCCCTAGGGGTGGGGGTGGGGGTGGGGGAGACTGGCCACAAGTCAAAGCTGGTTTCGGGGGTGGGGTCATCAGAGCTGTTTGCTCAGAATGGGGGTACAGAATGTTTGTCTCTGAGTTCCCTTTGCGCACACGGGAGGTGGAGATCCGGCGGCAGAGGAGCCGTGGCCTTAATTTCTGAGACAGAGAAGGCAGCTAGGAGGTCTGTGGTCTAGCATCTCTGTCCTTTTTGTTCGTACGAAGAAGTAGAGGAATGGTTTATTGGAAAGGGAAATTTGCTATATAGACCAAGTTGGCCCGGAACCCACAGAGCTCTGCTTTCTCTCTTCCCACCTGCACCAGCACATCTGGCAGAAGCAGCACTCTGATGGCCAGGGGAGGATGAAGGGAGGGCATCAGAGGGGGAGGTGATGCTTCACTGGGGCTGTGATTAGACACCCTGACTAGAGCTTCAGGAAGGAAAGGTTAATTTTAGCTTACAGTCCCAGAGGGGTAGAGCCCACCGTGGCAAGGAAGGCATGGAGCAGGAGCAAGAGACAGGCTTCTCCTAATTGCAGTGACTAGCAGTCTGGAAGGAGAGAGAGAGAGAGAGAGAGAGAGAGAGAGAGAGAGAGAGAGAGAGAGAGAGAGGAGAGAGAAACACAGGGTGGGGGAGTATAGCTTAGTGGTACATCTTTACGTGTGTGAAGCTCTGCATTCATCCCCAATACTACAAGTACAGAACAAAGCCAAAGTCTCAGCAAGTCACCATTGCAGAAGTGCTTGACCAAAGAAGTGGAACCCTTCAAACCATCGTCTTCCACAAGGCAGATGTACAAAAACCATGTCCTCACTTACCGAGGACGTTTCAACATCTTTCCATGCATGGGCAGTGCTCACACACAGTCCGTGACTGAGCTGATGATACTGGACATCCAAAGAGTAAAATTTGCAGAAAAGCAAAAGCTTGCCATGAATTGGAATGACGAAGGGCTTCACATAAGCTATGCTTCCAGGATTTGGAGTGATGCAAACTTGAGAAACGTGACACAGCAGTTTGTAAAACCTGGTGCTGATAAGCAGGGTGAAGGGAGACTAGCTAAAAGAGCCAGGATGTGGGATTGATGGCACAGATCCGGGGGTCCAAAGGCCGTAGCACCTGCATTGCTGGTGTCCAAGGCCGCAGCAGGAAGCTTGGTCTCAACTCTCAGGGGACAAGTTAGCTTTCTGTTTGTTTTCTGTAGCTGGGTAGCCTGGATGGTGCTGTAATGGCCCTGGCAGAAGGTGTTGGGAAGAGAGGCACTTGCTTGTACTACCATACTCTTGAAACGAAAACTTCGAAAATTAAAAACAAAATTTCCCAGGAGCCCCACAATGAAGAAAGGGAAAGGCTGAAGTCCTAGTGCCAGCCAGAGGAGAATCTTGCCTCCCATGAAGAGATTTCACACTGGTCAGTGTGTCAGATTTCACACAGGGCAACACTGGTCAGACCTCCAGGTGAGACAAACCAGAGCCCAAAAATGGCGAGGGCTGGGCGGGATCAATCCTCACACCAGTACACCCAAGACAGACTTGAGCGACATGTGACCTCGCCTTTTCTTCTTTCCAATGTGGCCCTGTTGAATAAATCTCCTTTCTCTGTTAGTCAATATCACTTGTCTCTTTTTTTTATATTTATTTATTATTTATTATGTATACAATAGTCTATCTGTGTGTATGCCGAAGGCCAGAAGAGGGCACCAAACCTTATTACAGATGGTTGTGAGCCACCATGTGGTTGTTGGGAATTGAACTCAGGACCTTTGGAAGAGCAGGCAATGCTCTTAACCACTGAGCCATCTCTCCAGCCCTGAGGGCAACCTCTTTTTCTGCACACTAACTTACTCTGATTCCAACCAGTTCTTAGAATGTTCTAGATAATTAAACTATCATCTACCAAGAAATCAGGTTTATGTAAGGATAACCAGAAACCCTCCAAAAATGAGGCAAGCACAGATAATTTGGGAAAAGACCAAGAAGAAATAATGGGGTCAACTTTCATAGTAGGACTGGAACAAAATACATTCATCAAAACTTTGCAGAAGGCAGATCTCTGAGTTGAGAGCACCCTAGACTACATAATGAGTTCCAGCCTGGCCAGGGCTACATAGTGAAGCCTCAGTAAACACATCCAATAGTCAGCAACAGTGGAAACTTGGAGAAACAGTTCTACCTTTTGATAATGGGTAGGAAACAGAAGATAAGGAAGGAAAGCAACCACGTAAAAAACGTGGTGAACCAACATGCAGGATGCCTTCTTCTATAAATTGCCTTGGTCATGATGCATTTTCACACAATAGAAAAGTGGCTAAGACAAGTCCAGACTTTAAGATTATTGTGCTAGATGACAGCCAGCAAAAGTCTCAGTCTCTTAGAATATGAGATATTTTTTTATCATAATGCAATGCCACAGTATAGTTTTAACAGTAGTAAGAATTTTAGGTATAGTCACCTGTCACTTAGCACATTTTGGTTAAAGATGGGCCCTATATACCTAAGAAATCCCATAGAATTCCAGTGGAGCTTAAAATTATTATCTGATGACCCTGCAGGACTCTTTTTTTTTTTTTTTTTTTTTGATTTTTGAGACAGGGTTTCTCCGTAGCTTTTGGTTCCTGTCCTGGAACTAGCTCTTGTAGACCAGGCTGGCCTCGAACTCCCAGAGATCCTCCTGCCTCTGCCTCCCAAGTGCTGGGATTAAAGGCGTGCGCCACCACCCAGGCCGAGGCCGTGCAGGAGTCTGGTGGTGCACGCGTTTAATCCCAGCACTTGGGAGGGAGGCAGAGGCAGGCGGATCTCTGTGAGTTTGAGACCAGCCTGGTCTACAGAGGTAGTTCCAGGACAGGCTCTAAAACCATAGAGAAACCCTGTCTCAAAAAAACAAACAAACAAAACAAAAACAAACACAAAACACACACAAAAAAAGCAGTGACTAAGTTATCCCTGCTGATCAAAAGGAGAGCCCACTTCCCCCGTCCTCCAGACACAGTCTTTGTACACATATAAAAACCGGTGTTGGGAACAGTACACTCTGCTATGAACAGCAGCGATAGACATCTCAGGCATCTTTTCTTGATGGCAATTGCTAGAAGCTGACCCTGAGAGCCTCACAGCTGAGGGGGGAGGGAGGGTTCCCTGTAAACCCTCCGACCTTCCAGGAAGTGTTAGGTCTGTAAAAATAATCGGGTGGTCACAAAACAGAGAGACAAGTGACTCATTTTAAGTCCTTGAATAATATAAGCAGACGTCCTGAACATGTTTGAACCTTCAAAATTTCCATTTTCCCACATTTTTTGGATCAGAGGTTTGTGATAGAAAAAATCTCTTTGAATTTACATGTACTTCTGAACAGAGACTGCTTTCTGCTAGGCAGAGAAACATCATCTCCGGACAAAGGCTTCAGCAGAACCTGCAGGAATCTGCTTTGTTTGACCACAGGGATGAGGTGCCTAATCAACACTCTCGGGTTGGGGACTCCCTTGTGGCCTGACTCTGCCACAACCCAGGGCAGCAAGGCGAGCAGCCCTAGCTGTCTGGCCAAGTGAGCGGCTCACCAATGCTCTGCTTCTGCGCACTGGGCAGGAGGATAGGGGTGGGACTTCGGGCGGAATCGCAGCAGCTTTCCGGTCTTTTGGGGGTGGAGCTCATTAACTTTGCTTCCATAGGTGAAGGCGTAGATCCTCGTTGCTGGGAGTGTGTTGCAGGACCGTGCGGTGCACCAGCCCCGCCCAGCTATCATAGAACAGGAGGGTAAAGTCAAAGGTGCTCATCCCGGAGACCAGTGGACTCAATCCCTGACACCAACAGCACCAGCACCATGCCTATGACACTGGGTTACTGGGACATCCGTGGGGTGAGCGCCCACCTGACGGTGAAAAGAATCGCCTCGGGGCTAGAATGAGGGAAGCGGTGAGGGGGCGGGTCCTAGAGGAATTCCTTTGCTTGTCTGGCTCAGAATCCTGCACACGTGCTTGCTGGTGCGTGCGCCTATGTGTACTAACTTGGCGGGAGGTGAGGTCACATAGAAATCCCCAGGCCCCATTCCTGACCTATCTCTACAGCTGGCTCATGCTATTCGCCTGCTCCTGGAATACACAGACACAAGCTATGAGGAGAAGAGATACGTCATGGGCGGCGGTAATGCCATCTTCTGGTCAAACGTCTTCCTTACCCCTTACCCCTGTCTATTGGTGCTTAGCAGCCCGTTTCTGACCTACATTACATGACAGGGCTCCTCCAGGTGGGCTTAGAATCTTCCTCTTCCAGAAACCTCCAGAGGGTGGGCTTGATCTTAATACGGAATCCTGGTAATGGAGGGTGGGTCCCACTGCTGTTGAAATTAGATCACATTCCCCATGAAGACTTGCCTGAACCGTTAGTAAGTTTTAGAGATGTAGGACCCACAGCCCCAAGCACTCCTCATCTCTGTAACCTTAGATAGTGAGATTCAGTGTGTGAGGCTGCAATTCCCTGCTTTAGGAGGTTGGGTCCCTGGAATAGGCGTCTTGGACACTAGGCTGATTTCTTTTTATGTAACCTTATCAACCACAGCTCCTGACTATGATAGAAGCCAATGGCTGAGTGAGAAGTTCAAGCTGGGCCTGGACTTTCCCAATGTAGGTGCAGGGAAGGGGAGGCTTGAGGGAAGGCATGGAGTCCTCACCTCATCTCCTTGACTGGCTGAGGGGGTTTGGGGTCAGAGCTTCTGCTCTCCTGCTCCCATTCCTGGTGGTTGCCCAGTGTGATGGGCTGTGTCCCAGCTCTTCCATTCCGTGTGTACTGTGTTCATGGAGGACTTCCCATGCTGGTCACGCTGAATGCCAGGCCACATGGCCACATGTCTGTCCTAACCCAGGGAAGTGAGGCTGGGACCTCATATCCCACCTGACTGTCCCTGCTTGTCTTTCCAGCTGCCCTACTTAATTGACGGGCCCCACAAGATCACCCAGAGCAACGCCATCCTGCGCTACATTGCCCGCAAGCACAACCTGTGTGAGTGGGGCTGGCTGCAGGGTGGGGCATGGGGGACAATCTCCTTGTCTGGACTGGTGAGGGATGCTGAGGGTGAGTCTGTGCTGTGTGTTTTGCAGGTGGGGAGACAGAGGAAGAAAAGATTCGTGTGGACATGTTGGAGAACCAGGCCATGGATGTCTCCAATGACCTGGCTAGAGTCTGTTACAGCCCAGACTTTGTGAGTCTCATCCCACTCCCGTGCTGGGCTGGTCACACAGTGTTTGGGTCAGGAGTCAACTCTTTCACATTCCCATCTGCATAGGTCTTATCTACCTTCTGATTTCCTTAGCCACTTATCCTCCAGGATGTGTTCTGTGTTATCACCAGCAGTTCCCAGAACACTGATATCAAATGAACACTCTTATTAGGCCCTACCTGTCTTAGTCCAGACTTCCCAGAGCAGACATTACGTTCCTCAATAACAGGTTCTCTGTACTCCATTAATAGGTTTCCCTGCCAACACAGTAAGCTAGATCAAGCTGAATTGAAAATGTCCTAGAATAGGTTTATTTGAGCAAAGCAACTCCTGGGTGGACTCTCCACTCCCAGAGATTGAGGCCAGAGGAGTCATGTGCCAAAAAGAAAGCAGGGAGATTACATAGATTGTAGGTGCGGGGTGATGATGTGTCTAGTATAAGCTGTGTTTGTGCCCAAATATGGTCAAGAGCTGAATGCTCAAACAGGGACTTAGGCTGTTGGCAGAAACAGGAGAGGAAGCTGCAATGGTCACCAGAAATGCAGATGGAACTGGGCTCTTTGGCACCTTTTTTTTAGTTCTGAGTCTCTAGGCAGGGCTTGGAGAGGGAGAGACAGGACTGGGGCTTTCTGGATCATGCAGGGGCAAGCTGGTGGGTCAACCGAAACCCTAGATAGTGACGTCATGTTTCCCAAGTGTTCTGCACCTGTACCCTCTGCTTAGGCCCTCACCAGGTAGTTCATATCATTGCTGTCCATTAAATACAAGTACACTCAATGGATCAGAAAAAGAAGTCCAGGATGAAGACTCACAGGGAACCCTTCCCAGCCCCTCCCAGTGCTTCCTTCACACCCACGGGAAGAGGGGTAGCATGTTTTTCTATAGGTGGCTCAGGAAGAGCCTGAAGGTCTTTCTCTCCTTTCCTTCAGCCTCAAATCCTCCTCAGTTTATGGGGGAAACTCAAGTATATTTCATTCTTCTGGAACCTATGATATGGAACTCCCATCTTCTCTGAGTACTTTCAGTTCTTGCTTCTTTGGTGCTGCCTGGCATCAGCTCCGGTGTCTGCCATTGCTCCGGGCACTCATGGGTTTAGACATCAGGAATGATGATTTCCCATTGTGGACAGTGTCCTTTTCTTCTCTGACTTTCCCATATCATTTGAAGGGTGGCATGAGCTCCATGGAATCCGGTAAATAAGTGTTGATATGTGGAATCAAAGCCTGGGGCCATCTTAATGGAGATGGCTTCCTACCCCGTGTAGGACCATGCCTGGTACTGCTGACCTGGTCGCTCTGTCAGGGAACTCTGTGGTGATAGCTGTTTCTGCTTCAGGAGAAACTGAAGGGAGAATACTTGGAGCAGCTCCCTGGGATGATGAAGCTCTTCTCACAGTTCCTGGGGAAGCAGACGTGGTTTGTTGGTGAAAAGGTAAAAAGAGAAGAAGCTGGGGGTTGTCATTTTTCCAGGGGCACAGAATTTCATGCCCCCTCGTTCTTGGCCTTTTGCAGATAACTTTTGTGGATTTCCTTGCTTATGATATCCTGGACCTACACCGTATATTCGAACCCAAGTGCCTGGACGCATTCCCAAATCTGAAGGACTTCATGACCCGCTTTGAGGTGATTTCCTAATCCTCCTTCCTCTTGGCTGTCAACTTTTCCCTAATGTTTTCTTGGTCTTGGAGTTGAAGTGAAGAGTAGGTAGCATAAAAAAAAAAAAAAGTAGGTAGCATGAGTTGAGCGCTCTCTTTCTCCCATAATCTGTGCTCAGCACCTGGTCTCTGTAGACCAAGTTCATCTTTACAGCCTTCCTCGAGGGTGGGGAAGTCATCTGTCCCACAGCTCAGATAAGGAAATGTGAAACTCTGGAGGGTTACCTACTCACTCAAGATTTCTGCAGCAGTAGAACTGGGCTGCAGTTGCTGTTGGCTTCCTGCTCCTCAGGGCAGCGGGTAGCTGCTGCAGACTGGGTTATGTGAGGTACCAGGATGTAAAGGATACTTGTGCTTGATTTGCTGAATGCTTTGCCAAGACCTTTGTGGGGCTCCTGTTAGAGAATTGAATCCTGAGGTGTGTGTCATAGGCTCTCCTCCCTCAGGCCTTTCATTTTTTCCTTTTGAGTGTCCAGCTGTTCCTTTTGTGAGATTCGCCACATTATTTTTCTGTTTCCTGATTTCTGTATGAAGTATAAGTTATGCCTAGTAAGAAAGGAAAAGGTGGTTCTTAGACCCTCCTGGGGACCACGTGTATCAGATAATATAAGGCAAACCAGACTGGGAGGTGTGTGTGTGTGTGTGTGTGTGTGTGTGTGTGTGTGTGTGTGTGTTACCACCAGGGTACTGGGGAGCCCTGTTTCGCTGGAGACTACTTGATTGATATCTATGCCATCTTCTGTATTAGAAATTGGGGGTTGGAGACCTAGGTCCAATGGGCTTTTCAGTCTGGAACTCATTTTCCTGTCTCATTCCTTACCAAGTGATGTGATTTCTCAGCCAGTTCTTGTCATTTGGTCTGAACTGGGTGAGTTTGAGAGGAAGAGGCTGGGGAGTGTTGAAGGTTGCAGCTTTAGGCTCAATGTGAACTTGGTTTCTTGATCATAGGCAGCTCCGGAATCTGAACTCTTTAGAGATTTTCTGGAGGCTCGTTCTCGTGGTAGAAGGCCAATAACACTTGTAACTCTCATTGAGCCTGGTCCCTTTATCAGGACCGGACACAGGATTGGTTGAGGCTCAGTACCAGGTCTAGAAGCTGACTTTCTCCTCAGGGCAAGCCTGACTTTTCTTTTCTGGTCTATGTATCTATAACCTTTACCCCGGTTTTACCAAGTCACTGGATAAGATAGGGGCCATTTGCCAACACGTCCCTTTGTTCTTCTACATGCCTATTCAGTGTGCAAACCCAGGAAATACAGAGTTTGTGTGTGCAAGGAGCAGGTCTGTATAGATGGGGTGATAAGGCCTGTTAGGGGGCAGGAAGGGAGTGCCAGGAGAGAGTACAAAACTGAAGAGACAGAGGCCAGGCTGATCCCAAATGTGTGCTAAGGACTAGCAGTGTGACCAAGAGGAAGTTGATTGCCCTCTCAGGCTCTGAGCAAACCTAAATCTTGGTTTTCTTTTTCTTTTCTAACTCTCAGGGACTGAAGAAGATCTCTGCCTACATGAAGAGTAGCCGCTTCCTCCCAACACCTCTGTATACAAAGGTGGCCACGTGGGGGAATAAGTAGAGCCTTGACAGGGCAGGAGGTGTGAATGAGGGACCTGGGGCTCTGGCAACTTTGAACTTCCTGTAGCCCTGGCACTTTCTTCTTATTTCTTTTCCCTTGCTGATCCCAGAATGTCTTGGGTCTTCTTTTCTTTCACCCAGTCTTGGCCCATTCAAGCCCTTTAAAGCCTTAAGTTTCCTTCAGCAAAGTGCCCTTCTAGTGTGGCTGTCTGACCCACTTGACGGACAGTCTTACCTCTCAGTTGCTGTGATGTCATAAAAGTTGGGACTCAGAGCTCAGCCTGGGCTTCCTAGCGAGCTACTAATCTAGAGATGCTGATGTATGAGGTCTCTTGGACTATGTCAGGTACCATTGTTAGCCCTGGACCACCCTAGCCCTCGGTTGCACTGCCTGCTATCTCTGCTGCCTCCAAAGACTGCCTCTCGACCTGGCAGAGTTTTGCAGGATTCTGGTTGCATAAGCAGGGGTTGGACTTCCTGAGGCCATCTGATAGCCTCTCACCAGGCAGCTGCAGGAGGCTCTGTGGAGCTCAAAGGGAGCCTTTGGGGGCTTGGGATTGCCTATACTCTAGCACTGTTTGGGCTTTATACGGGTCTCAGGGGTGAGGACCCAGGCCTGGGGAGTCTCCAGCAGGAAGCCGGAATCCTCTCTGCCCCGCATTAGTATGGAACAGTAATATCCATGTGTCACCAGGACCCTGTCTCCTCTGTCCCTGATGCCTCTGGAGTTTCCTGTCTGGGTCACCAGGGATGGGGACCAACATGGTTAATCCCACCTCTCTGTGAGGCCTGTGAAATAAATTTCTTCATGCTTTCATAATTTCAGGTGTCTTTTCATACCATTTATATCAGCATTCTTTGGATAGGCATAGAATTGTAGCATGAACATTTGGTTTCAGATGTGCCCTCCCTCACTGTCTTCCCCCAGAAATGAGTGTTTCTGCTAAGAAGAATCCAGTCTTTCTGACCAGGAGTCATTTGTACATTGCCACACCAACTCCAGTGTCGTCTGTGTGACATGACATATGTCATTATGCCGGACGGGAGCTACGTGTCCTATGGGACTAGGCTCCCTGGAGGTCAATGGCAGATGGCCCAGTATTGGCCGCCCTTGGGGCATAGACGGGCTATGCGGGATATGGGCTTTGCACAATCTCTTTTATCATAATGATATTCTTCGTAGCTACAATACAAGGATTATCTCTTCAGGAACAGCCCTGAGAGAGGGACAGGACATATAAGGAATAGGAGGTGAAAATTGTGAAATAATAGAGAACGCAAGTGAGCAGAGAAATGAAAATCTAGGCTGAGGGAAGGCCTAGGAAGAAGGCATGGAGGAAAGGCAAATGGTCTGGGGAAAAGGACCAGGCTGTCCCTAAGGGCCAGAGCCAGCAGGGTGACCACAAATATGGCTCCACGTCTTGGCTTTCCAGTCCTGTTTTGGGTTCTAAAGGTTGTCTTTGCAAAGATTGGTCTAGGAAGGAAGCAGCTGATCTTTCTGTGTGTGAGCAGCACACAGAGGCTAAGGGCCTCCCTCCTCCTCACACAGCTGGACAGGAACAGTCTATACCCCTGTCTACAAGGGAGGGCTCAGATCTTCCATCCTGGCTCTCTCAGTTCACTCTCCAAGAAGGAAATTTCTTCTCCCTCTTGCCTGTATTTCCATGGAGGAGGGACCAAGTAGAACAAAGGCATCAGTAACAGGCCAGTGTACTTTGGAAGAGAGCAAAGACCTCACCCGGTACCTCAGCAAACCCTGACTTAATGAGGATGGGGATAGGTGAACCAGCACGGAGATAACGGGGTGGCCTTGGATTCTCCTGATGCAGAAGATCTAAACTTTGAACCCTGGTGGAGGAATGTATAGTCACTGTGTCCATCCTACCATTGCCAGCCCTGCTAGCAAAGACCCTACAGAAAGACACTGTGATGTGCGCCATCTTTCCAGCTGAGTGCCCAGATACGCTAGGAATAGATCATAGCTCCTGGGCTGCCTGTCCCCAAGAGGCCTGGAACTGCAGCCTCCCACACTGTCCTCCTGCACTGTGCAGACAGTTTGTACAGTGTGTACAGATTGCTCACATAATCACCGGGTGAGCAGCCTGGATCAGTGTGATGAGAAGAAGGGGCTGAGAAAGTACCTCATCCTCGGGATGCCCACTGCAGAAATAAGGAACAAGGAAGAAACAGGATGTAGTGACTGTCATTTGCCGCAGCACCCAGCACCACTGGAGGCTGCATTCACCCTCCATACCTGTCCAATGACACTGGCATTGCTGTCCCCGATATAGGTTGCTTCAACGACCGACCTCTTATTTATTTATTTATCCATCCAGACAGGGTTTCTCTGTAGCTTTGGAGCCTGTCCTGGAAGTAGCTCTTGTAGTCCAGGCTAGCCTTGAACTCACAGAGATCCTCCTGCCTTTCCCTCTCGAGTGCTGGGATTAAAGGCATGGGCAACCATTGCCTGGCTTTTTCCTTCCCTTCCCCTCCCACCATTTTTTAGTAGATGGAAGACTTGAACACAGGCCCAGCCTTCTATAAAAGCCAACAGTTCTCCATTTCCATTCCAAGGAAGGCATTGTCCAAAAAGGGAAGGAAAAGACTATTCAGAGTGAAGGAGGGTCGGTGAGAGACTGCTTCAAAATGGGCATGAAGTCCTTCGTGTTTGGGAATTTGTCCAGGCACTCAAAACACAGTGCTGGTCAAAGGTATTACAGGTGAGGAAATCCACATAAGTCCTCTGCAAAAAGCTGAGGGTGCAGGTGCTGAAAATTGGGAAACATGGAAACTTCCTCAGCCTCACCTCTCTAGCCTTTCCCTCATCCCCTGCAAACCACTGGTTTGTAGAATGCTGTCTTCTCAGGGATGCTCTCTAAGGACTCTGGCTTCCATTTCTTCTGCAGCACAATGTCTTTATCCTCAGACAGGTATCTCAGAGGGGGACTCCCACACAGCGGGGGCTCCCTCCCAGACCAGAATTAGGCACAAACTACACATAACACCTGTTTTCACAGCGAGATTCTTTATTAAGTAGGGAAGAAAAGTTAAGGTGGCTGCTTTTTGACTCTGGCAGAAAAACAGTAGCAAATGATCTTGCAGGTGTAATTTTAACTGAGGAGGTCTGTGTTAGAATGGGCTAGGATGCAGTTGTATATTTTAATGGGCATGTGAATTCGGAGAATGAAAGGGGGGCTTTTGATTGCTGGACATTGGTAATGAGCCTCAGGAATGCCTCTGGGCGTATGTTAGTCTGGGACTTCTGAGGGAATAGGTCTGAGCCAGGACCTTTGTGGATCCAAGAGTGAGCTGTGACTTCTGCCGGTTTGGGCATGAGTCTGGGAACTCTGAGGGAGTAGGCAGGAACCAGAGACTTCTGCGGGTCTGGGCATGAGTATGGGACCTTCAAGGGATTAGGCAGGAACCAGACACCTCTTTGGGTCCAGGAGTGAGCTGGGACTTCTGCAGGTTCGGGCCTGAATCCAGAACCACCAAGGGAGTAGGCCTGAGCCAGGGCCTCTTCCAGAGCATGCTCAAGGCAGAAACCTCAGCAGAAAGAGCCTCAAGCAAGCAGTCTCTGTGGGAGCAGGCCTGAAGGATCCCTGGTATTGCAGAGCAAACCCTGGGAGTGCCGAGCAATGACCAGGAACAGGGAGTAACCAATGGGGTATCTGAAACCTTGGCCCTGACTACACCACAAGGAGCAACCATCTGAGCCTTGGATCCACTGGCACCTGGAAGACTGATCACCAGAGTCACAGACAGCCCTAACTATACCAATCAGAAGAAAAGATGGGTAGAAAAGGTCAGAACACACACAACACCACAAAGAGCAACACGACACCAGTAAAAACTAGCGACCCTACGACAGCAAGACTTGAACAACCAAATATAGATGAAGCAGAAGAAAATGTCTTAAAAATAACTTTAGGAAATGAAAAATTCCCTCAAAGAAATTGAGGAAAAGACAAACAAAAAAATGGAAGACATAAACAAATCCCTTAAAGAAAACCATAAAAGATGGTGCATGCCTTTAATCCCAGCACTTGGGAGGCAGAGGCAGGTGGATCTCTGTGAGTTTGAGGCCAGCCTGGTCTACAAGAGCTAGTTCCAGGACAGGCTCCAATGCTACAGAGAAACCCTGTCTTGAAAAACCAAAATAAATTAAAATAAAATAAAAAACCATGAAAAAGAAATCAAACATGTGAAAGAAACCATTCAAGACTTGAAAACTGATATAGAGACAATACAGAAAATACAAGTCAAGGGATTATAGAAACAGGAATCATGAGAAAACCATCAGGAACCACAAACACAAGCATGAACAGCAGAATACAAGAGATAGTAGAGAGAATCTCAAGCACTGAAGATATAATAGAGGAAATAGACTCATCAGTCAAAACATTAAATCTAACAAAAGCTTAACACCAAATATCCAGAAAATATGAGACACCATAAAAAGACCAAACCAAAGAATAATAGGTATAGAAGTAGGAGAAGTTCAACTCAAAAGCACAGAAAATATATTTAGCAAAATCATGGAAGATAACTTTCCCAATCTAAAGAAACATATACCTATGAAGATATAAGAAGCTTACAGAACACCAAATAGACTGTATCAAAAAAGTCCCATAGCTAATAATAATCAAAACACTAAACATACAGAATAAAAAAATAATATTAAGAGCTGCAAAGAAAAAGGCCAAGTAACATATAAAGGCGGACCAATCAGAATTACACCTGACTTCTCAATGGAAACAATGAAAGCCAGAAGGTCCTGGTCAAGCGTTATGCAGACATTAAGAGACCAGCCCAGACTACTATACCCAGAAAAACTTTCAATCACCATAGAAGTACAAAACCAAATATTCCATGACTAAACCAGATTTAACTAATACATTAAACCCAGCCCTACACAAAGTGCTAGAAGGAAAACTCCAACCCAAGGAAGTTGGCTACATCAACAAAAACACAGACAATTGATGATCTCACAGCAGCAAATCTCAAAGAAGGGAAAAAAACACACAATATAACAGATTGGACAGCAAATCAAAATCCACCCTTCTGCTGGATACAAGAAACACATCTTAACCTCAAAGACAGACATTTCCTCAGAAGAAGGGTTGGGAAAAAAATGTTCCAATCAAATGGACCTAAGAAACAAGCTGGTGTAGCTATCCTAATATCTAACAAAATAGACTTTAAACTAAAATCAATCAAAAGAGACAAAGAAGGACATTTCATATTAGAAATCCATCAAGAGGAAGTCTCAATAATGAACATCTATGCCCCGAATACAGGGACACCCTCATATGTAAAACAAACACTTCTAAAGATTAAATCACACATAAAACCCTACACACTAATAATGGAGACTTCAATGCTCCACTCTCACCACTGGACAATTGTCATATGAACGCAATCATAAGTGGTTTTCAAACATAAAGCAAAGAAAAACCAGCCCACTAATCATAATCCTAGAGAACCTAGACAACAATGAGGACCCTAAGAGAGACATACATGAATCTAATCTACATGGGAAGTAGAAAAAGACAAGATCTACTGAGTAAATTTGGAGCATGGGGACCATGGGAAATGGTTTAAGGGGAGGGGAGAGGAAGGAAGGAAGTAAAAAAAAAAACCGTATAGCTCAATAAAATCAATTTTAAAAGATTTAAAAGAAAAAAAGGAAATGCTACAAATAAACCATAACTGTGTTCTTCAGATGTCTGACACTTTTAGTCATCAAGAAAAAGCAATGAGAGCTCCCGCAAGAGCCAGGTTGCGCTGGCAGTACAGCCCAGAAAGCAGGCATTTTAAAATAACCAGGGCTTTTTTCCTGCTATGGCTGAATCAGGAAAATCTCTCATAAAGGAGTTGCAGCATGCCACCAGTAAACAGCAAGACGCTGTGTTAAACTCTGTGTGCTTGTGTCTAGAATTCCTTTTCAAACTCTCTCAGGTTTTAAGTGGATTTAGCTGGCCATGTGGGTACCAATATGTAGAAGGAGAAGGTGGAGGCAGGATGCCCATTGCGTTCTGAAGTAGAGCTAAGAGCTAAGAGCTGGCTGCTTTGCTTTTCTGATCTTCAGCTGGAGCCCCAATATTTATCTCTGGATTATTATTATTTGTGCTACATCTGGCAACCAATTTTTAGGACTTTACAACCACCAGCACAGGCCAGAATGTTATCATTTTGCTGACTTTCCCTGTCACCTGGGTACCCTGTCCCTTTAAGAGACAAGCTCCACCTACCCCCAATCATCCCAACCCACCCCCACTCCCCCACTTCCCACCCCCATTCCACTTCTTGCCAAGGCAAGCTGATCTCCTGCCTTCTCTGCTCCTCTTTCTTTCTCTCCCTCTTCTAAAGAGGTAATTACTGCCTCTCTCCCTTCCCCTCTTCTTTCTTCTCTCTACCCTCTCTTTCCTCTTTCTCTGACCCCCTTCTCTCTCTCCCCATCTCCTTTCCCCTCCATAACCCCTTACTCTCAGACCATTCCCAATACTCACTAAATAAACTCTATACCCCAGCTCTCTCCATGGCCTATCTGTCTGTCTCCCACCCACCAGGGGACCTGCCAGGGTTGGACCACTGAATGTCCTTCCCTGGTCCAGCTAAGGACTTCTAGGAACCCTGTAACCTCTACCCTTCAATATAGTTGCTTCTTCTCTACTAACTAAATCAAATGCTAAGCTTTTCTAAAAACACCGCAGCGGACATAATGAGAAATGGTATCTTGAAATGTATGTGGCATCTGCATAAAATTAACTGTCAACTATGTGGTACGTAACCTAGGACAGAACCACAATTACGATGTCCCTAAGGAAACAAGTGTGGACTGCCTCGGATCCATTGTTCAAATTTCTCCAGGAAATGACTAAGCAATGGGTAGAAAATTAATAAACAGTTTTATTCAGGGAGATTCACAGACTTTGGTTCCTCAGGTGGAAGCATTGTTGAGCAATAATTTACCAAAGGCCCGGCAAACATTCCAAAGCATTATGAAATGATGAGAGTGAGCTGGGCGTGGTGGCGCACACCTTTGATCCCAGGATTTGGGAGGCAGAGGTGGGTGGATCTATGAGTTCAAGGCCAGCCTGGTCTACAAAGTGAGTTCCAAAGAATGAAAGTATGGAATGAAACTGCTGTGCTGGCCACCAGGTGCCTATGTAATTGAGACAGAGGTGAACGTTATTTACTGTGGTCACCAACAGATTAAATGATTCTACTGGAAGAACAAAGGATAATATGAAGTACTAAACTAATTTTACCTTGAACATTTACTTGTTGAATTATACAATTAAAATGTTCCAGAGAACAATTAGTTAAGAGATGATCATGATCCTGGCTAGAAGATTTTAAGTTATGGAAATCCACATATCTAAAGCATGAAGATGACTAGACAGAGTGTCCTAGGATTATATTAATCTCACCTGCACAAAGAAGTATCTATAAAAATCAAACGAGAGTCTGGAATGAGACAAACACCTGCCTGCAAACTGAACAACTCGTTTCCGTGCCGCTGAGAGGGCTCGCTCTGCTGCAGGAAAACTTGGAGCCTCCTGAAGCTCATTCTAAGTGTGATTTTAAATCCCTTCAGGTGGATATCACGCAGATGAAAGATTGGTGAGTCATGAATCTGACAATTATTGCACAAATTCACCAACTGTAATCACCCATTGGATGTGAGCCACTCTGCAGGGAATATGCTAGAATCTTGCAGGTTAGTCGCTGTTCCACTACTAATGCTTTGTCATGGTTCCACAGGCTAAGTGACTGGATGCTCACTTTGGGGCTATGACTTCCCTAGTCACGGGTAACAGACTAGGTTTCCTATTCCAGGGATGTTTTCCCTCTTGTTGAGCAGGCCTTAAGTCCAATGAGAAAACTGTTGGTTACCATCAAGGTATGTATACCACTACTGCACCGTAAGGGTTGCCACAACATGGTGGCCATTGCTGTGGTTCACAGGCATCACAGCTGAGGGCTATTGTTGCCTGCCTCCTTTGGTAGCTTACATGGTACCTTCTTCCACCATGGAAGGGAATCCTCAGAGGGAGGGTTTCATGTCAGATCCGTCTGAAGTATGTAGCATCTTCAGCAATAGGAGAGGGCAACCAATGCCAGTGTTATAGCCTGTAATATTCTGACAGACTCTCGGACAGCCCTGACCCGCAACTCAAAAAGAGGGTTGCTCATGACTGGTGTGAGTTTTGTTCAGCAGCTTTTGGCTCTTGGAGACGGCATTGTCAGCCCAGAGAAACTTCATTTTAGATCTGAGCGGGAGAAGCCTGAGCTAGGGAAGTTTGCAAAAGGGGGTGAAGAAGAACCAGGTGGGGTATGGATCCCTTCAAACGCTTTGACTTGGAGATCTCAAGCCAAAGGAGGTCATCTGGAGTGTTGAAGTCGAGCATGTACAAATGACTCCTGGTCAGAAAGACTGGATTCTTCTTACCAGAAACACTCATTTCTGGGGGAGGCTTGCTGGGGTACATCTGAAATGAAACATTCATGCTATAATTCTATGCCTATCCAAAGAATGCTGATATAAATGGTATGAAAAGACACCTGAAATTATGAAAGCATGAAGAAATTTATTTCAAAGCGGCTCACAGAGATAGGGGATTAATCAGGTTGGTCCCCATCCCTGGTGACCCAGACAGGAAACTCCAGAGGCATCAGGGACAGAGGAGACAGGGTCCTGGTGACACATGGATATTATTGTGACACACTAATGGGGGACAGAGAGGCTTCTGGTTCACTGCTGGAGACTCCCCCGGCCTGGGTCCTCACCCCTGAGACCCGTATAAAGCCCAAGCAGTGCTAGAGTATAGGCGATCCCAAGCCCCCAAAGGCTCCCTTTGAGCTCCACAGAGCCTCCTGCAGCTGCCTGGTGAGAGGCTATCAGATGGCCTCAGGAAGTCCCAACCCCTGCTTATCCAATCAGAATCCCTGCAAAACTCTGCCAGGTCGAGAGGCAGTCTTTGGAGGCAGCAGAGATAGCAGGCAGTGCAACCGAGGGCTAGGGTGGTCCAGGGCTAACAGTGGTACCTGACATAGTCCAGAGAGACCTCATACATCAGCATCTCTAGACTACTAGCTCGCTAGGAAGCCCAGGCTGAGCTCTGAGTCCCAACTCTTCATGACATCACAGCAACTGACAGGTACGACCGTCCGTCAAGTGGGTCAGACAGCCACACTAGAAGGGCACTTTGCTGAAGGAAACTTAAGGCTTTAAAGGGCTTGAAAGGTCCAAGACTGGGTGAAAGAAAAGAAGACCCAAAACACTCTGGGGTCAGCAAGGGGACAGAAAGAAGAAGGAAGTGCCAGGGCTAAAGGAAGTTCAAAGTTGCCAGAGCCCCAGGTCCCTCATTCCCACCTCTTGCCCTGTTAAGGCTCTACTTATTCCCCCATGTGGCCCATCTTGAAAACAGAGGTCTTGGGATGAAGCCGCTACTCTTCATGTAGGCAGAGATCTTCTTCAGTCCCTGAGAGTTATATAAAAAAAAAGAAAACCAAGATTTAGGTTTGCTCAGGGCCAGAGAGGGCAATCAACTTCCTCTTGCTCATATTGCTAGTCATTAGCACACATTTGGGATCAGCCTGGCCTCTGTCTCTCCAATGCTGTACTCTCTCCTGGCACTCCCTTCCTGCCCTCCCTAACAGGCCTTATCACCCCATCTATACAGACCTGCTCCTTGCACACATTAACTCTATATTTCCTGAATAGGAATCTGGATGGAAAGGGCAATGGCTGGCAGATAACCCCTATCTTATCTAGTGACTTGGTAAAACCGGGGTCAAAGTTTATAGATTATAGTAGACCAGAAAAGTAAAGCCAGGCTTGCCCTAATCATTCCCTAAGGAGAAAGTCAACTTTCTGCACCTGGTATTGAGCCTCAACCAATCCTGTCTCCAGTCTTGATAAAGGGACCAGGGTCAATGACAGTTACATGTGCTATTTGTCTTCTACCAAGAGAGCGAGCCTCCAGAAAATCTCTAAAGAGTTCAGATGTCCGGAGCTGCCTATGATCAAGAGACCAAGTTCACATTGAGCCTAAGCTGCAGCCTTCAACACTCCCCAGCCTCTTCCTCTCAAACGCACGCAGTTCAGACCAAATGACAAGAACTGGCTGAGAAATCACATCACTTGGTAAGGAATGAGACAGGAAAATGAGTTCCAGACTGAAAAGCCCATTGGACCTAGGTCTCCAACCCCCAATTTCTAATACAGAAGATGGCGTAGATATCAATCAAGTAGTCTCCAGGGAAACAGGGCTCCCCAGCACCCTGGTGGTAACACACACACACACACACACACACACACACACACACACACACACATCCCAGTCTGGTTTGCCTGATATTATCTAATACACATGGTCCCCAGGTGGGTCTACGAACCACCTTTTCCTTTCTTACTGGGCATAACTTATGCCTCATACAGAAATAAGGAAACAGAAAAATAAAGTGGCAAATCTCACAAAAGGAACAGCTGTGATCACCATCTTGCCTTTGTGTAGGATGGTCAAGCCAGCATGCTACTATAATTAAAATAATAATTAAAAAAAAAGGAACAGCTGGACACTCAAAAGGAAAAAATGAAAGGCCTGAGGGAGGAGAGCCTATGACACACACCTCAGGATTCAATTCTCTAACAGGAGCCCCACAAAGGTCTCGGCGAAGCATTCAGCAAACCAAGCACAAGTATCCTTTACATCCTGGTACCTCACATAACCCAGTCTGCAGCAGCTACCCGCTGCCCTGAGGAGCAGGAGCCAACAGCAACTGCAGCCCAGTTCTACTGCTGCAGAAATCTTGAGTGGGTAGGTAACCGTCCAGAGTTTCACATTTCCTTATCTGAGCTGTGGGACAGATGACTTCCCCACCCTTGAGGAAGGCTGTAAAGATGAACTTGGTCTACAGAGACCAGGTGCTGAGCACAGACTCTGGGAGAAAGAGAGTGCTCAACTCATGCTACCTACTGTTTTTTTTTTTTTGTTGTTGTTTTTTTTTATGCTACCTGCTCTTCACTTCATCTCCAAGACCAAGAAAACATTAGGGAAAAGTTGACAGCCAAGAGGAAGGAGGATAAGGGCATCACCTCAAAGCGGGCCATGAAGTCCTTCAGGTTTGGGAATGCGTCCAGACACTTAGGTTCGAATATACGGTTTAGGTCCAGGATATCATAAGCAAGGAAATCCACAAAAGTTATCTGCAAAAGGCCAAGAACGAGGGGGCATGAAATTCTGTGCCCCTGGAAAAATGACAACCCTCAGCTTCTTCTCTTTTACCTTTTCACCGACAAACCATGTCTGCTTCCCCAGGAACTGTGAGAAGAGCTTCATCATCCCAGGGAGCTGCTCCAAGTATTCTCCCTTCAGTTTCTCCTGAAGCAGAAACAGCTATCACCACAGAGTTCCCTGACAGAGCGACCAGGTCAGCAGTACCAGGCATGGTCCTACACGGGGTAGGAAGCCATCTCCACTAAGATGGCCCCAGGCTTTGATTCCACATATCAACACTTATTTACCGGATTCCATGGTAGCTCATGCTACCCTACAAATGCAATGGAAAAGCCAGAGAAGAAAAGGACACTGTCCACAATGGGAAATCATCATTCCTGATGTCTAAACCCATGAGTGCCCAGAGCACTGGCAGACTATGGGGCTGATGAGAGGCAGCACCAAAGAAGCAAGAACTGAAAGTACGCAGAGAAGATGGGGAGTTCCATATCATAGGTTCCAAAAGAATGAAATATACTTGAGTTTCCCCCATAAACTGAGGAGGATTTGAGGCTGAAGGAAAGGAGAGAAAGACCTTCAGGCACTTCCTGGGCTTCCTGTGAGTCTTCATCCTGGACTTCTTTTTCTGATCCATTGAGTGTACTTGTATTTAATGGACAGCAATGATATGAACTACCTGGTGAGGGCCTAAGCAGAGGGCACAGGTGCAGAACACTTGGGAAACATGACGTCACTGTCTAGGGTTTCGGTTGACCCTCCAGTTTGCCCCTGCACGATCCAGAAAGCCCCAGTCCTGTCTCTCTCTCTCTAAGCCCTGCCCAGAGACTCGGAATTAAAAAAAAGGTACCAGGGCTGGAAAGATGGCTCAGTGGTTAAGAACATTGCCTGCTCTTCCAAAGGTCCTGAGTTCAATTCTCAGCAACCACATGGTGGCTCACAACCATCTGTAATGAGACCTGGTGCCTTCTTCTGGCCTTCAGGAATACACACAGACAGAACATTGTATACATAATAAATAAATAAATATTTAAAAAAAATAAGAAAAAGGTACCAAAAAGCCCAGTTCCATCTGCATTTCTGGTGACCATTGCAGCTTCCTCTCCTGTTTCTGCCAGCAGCCTAAGTCCCTGTTTGAGCATTCAGCTCTTGACCATATTTGGGCACAAGCTCAGCTTATAGTGGACACATTATCACCCTGCACCTACAGTCTATGTAATCTCCCTGCTTTCTTTTTGGCACATGACTCCTCTGGCCTCAATCTCTGGGAGTAGAGAGTCCACCCAGGAGTTGCTTTGCTCAAATAAACCTATTCTAGGACTTTTTCAATTCAGCTTGATCTGGTTTACTGGGTTGGCAGGGAAACCTATTATGGGGGTACAGAAGATCTATTTTTTTAATATTTATTTATTTATTATGCATACAATATTCTGTCTGTGTTATGCTGCAGGCCAGAAGAGGGCACCAGACTTCATTACAGATGGTTGTGAGCCACCATGTGGTTGCTGGGAATTGAACTCAGGACCTTTGGAAGAGCAGGCAATGTCCTTAACCACTGAGCCATCTCTCCAGCCCAGAAGATCTATTATTGAGAAACTTAATGTCTGCTCTGGGAAGTCTGGACTAAGACAGGTAGGGCCTAATAAGAGTGTTCATTTGATATTTCAGTGTACTGGGGACTGCTGGTGATAACAGAACACATCCTGGAGAATAAGTGGCTAAGGAAATCAGAAGGTAAAAAAGACCTGTGCAGATGGGAATTTGAAAGAGCTGACTCCTGACCCAAACACTGCCTGGTCCAGCCCAGCACGGGAGCAGGATGAGACTCACAAAGTCTGGGCTGTAACAGATTCTGGCAAGGTGATTGGTGACATCCACAACCTGGTTCTCCAAAATGTCCACACGAATCTTTTCTTCCTCTGTCTCTCCACCTGCAGCACACACAGCACAGACTCACCTTTAGCCTCTCACCCCAGTCCAGACAAGGAGATTGTCCCCCATGCCCCACCCTGCAGCCAGCCCCACTCACACAGGTTGTGCTTGCGGGCAATGTAGCGCAGGATAGCATTGCTCTGGGTGATCTTGTGGGGCCCGTCAATTAAGTAGGGCAGCTGGAAAGACAAGCAGGGACAGTCAGGTGGGATATGAGGTCCCAGCCTTACTTCCCTGGGTTAGGGCAGACACGTGGCCATGTGGCCTGGCATTCAGCGTGGCCAGCATGAACACAGTGCACACTGAATGGAAGAGCTGGGGCACAGCCCATCACACTGGGCAACCACCAGGAATGGGAGCAGGAGAGCAGAAGCTCTGACCCCAAATCCCCTCAGCCAGTCAAGGAGATGAGGTGAGGACGCCATGCCTTCCCCAAACCTCCCTTCCCTGCACCTACATTGGGAAAGTCCAGGCCCAGGTTGAACTTCTCACTCAGCCATTGGCTTCTATCATAGTCAGGAGCTGTGGTTGATAAGGTTACATAAAAAGAAATCAGCCTAGTGTCCAACACGCCTATTCCAGGGACCCAACCTCCTAAAGCAGGGAATTGCAACCCACACACTGAATCTCACAACATAAGGTACCAGTGATGACAAGTGATTGGGGCTGTGGGTCCTACATCTCTAAAACTTACAAACGGTTCAGGCAAGTCTTCATGGGGAATGCGATCTAATTTCAACAGCAGTGGGGACCCACCCTCCATTACCAGGATTCCGTATTAAGATCAAGCCCACCCTCTGGAGGTTTCTGGAAGAGGAAGATTCTAAGTCCACCTGGAGGAGCCCTGTCCTGTAATGTAGGTCAGAAACGGGCTGCTAAGCACCAATAGACAGGGGTAAGGAAGAAGTTTGACCAGAAGATGGCATTACCGCCGCCCATGACGTATCTCTTCTCCTCATAGCTTGTGTCTGTGTATTCCAGGAGCAGGCGAATAGCATGAGCCAGCTGTAGAGATAGGTCAGGAATGGGGCCTGGGGATTTCTATGTGACCTCACCTCCCGCCAAGTTAGTACACATAGGCGCAGGCAGCAGCAAGCACGTGTGCAGGATTCTGAGCCAGACAAGCAAAGGAATTCCTCTAGGACCCGCCCCCTCACCGCTTCCCTCATTCTAGCCCCGAGGCGATTCTTTTCACCGTCAGGTGGGCGCTCACCCCACGGATGTCCCAGTAACCCAGTGTCATAGGCATGGTGCTGGTGCTGTTGGTGTCAGGGATTGAGTCCACTGGTCTCCGGGATGAGCACCTTTGACTTTACCCTCCTGCTCTCTGATAGCTGGGCTGGGCTGGTGCCCGGTGTGGCCCTTCCCCAACAGGTTTTGCCCTGCAACACACACCCAGCTCTAGGCCTCTTCGCCTTCCCCTACGGAAGCAAAGTTAATGAGCTCCACCCCACAAAACCAGGAAATCATCTGTGATTCCGCCCGAAGTCCCACCCCCATCCTCCAGCCCAGGGCGCTGAAGCAGAGCATTGGCTGAGTCGCTCACATCCTGCTTCCTTGGGTGTGTGGCAGGGTCAGGTCACAGGGAGTCCCCAACCCGGGAGTGTTGATTAGGCGCCTCATCCCTGTGGTCAAACAAGGCAGATTCCTGCAGGTTCTGCTGAGGACGGTTGTCCGGAGTTGATGTTTCTCCACTTGGCAGAGAGAAGTCTCTGTTCAGAAGTACATGTGAACTAAGAGATTATTTCTATCAGAAAAATCTGATCCAAAAAAAGTTGGAAAATGGAAATTTTGAAGGTTCATACATGGTCAGGATGTCTGCTTATATTATTCAAGGATTAAAACGAGTCACGTGTCTCTCAGCATGTGACCACCTGATTATAGTTACAGACTTTACACTTCCTGAAAGTTCGAAAGGTGCATAGGACCAGCACGTGAGGAGCTCAGGGTCAGCTTCCAGCAATTGCCATCAAGAAAGAGACGCCTGAGGTGTCTACCGCTGCTGTTCATATCTGGGTATACTGTTCCCAACACCAGTTTTTGTATGTGTACAAAGACTGTGTCTGGAGGTGCGGAAAGTGGGCTCTCCTTTTGTACAGCAGGGATCACTTAGTCACTTGCATTTTGCTATGGCTTTTAGTCTCCTGCACGGTCATCAAATAATAATTTTAACTCCACTGGAATTCTATGGGACTTCCTAAATATATAGGGTCCATCTTTAACCAAATGTGCTAGGTGACAGGTGACTATACCTAAAATTTTTACTACTTTTAAGACTGTACCGTGGCAATGCATTGTGATAAAAATATCTCATATTCTAAGAGACTGAGAATTTTGCTGGCCCGCACTGCCAGAGGTAACAATGCACCTTGAAGTCATTTTACCGCTATCCTACTCAGCCTATTTGTGAGTTAAGCTACAATCAGGATGTTGTTTGCTTGGTTGTGTTTTTTTTGTTTGTTTGTTGTTTCTTATTTTGTTTTTAGATGGGGAGAGGGTCTCTCTACATAGTCCTGCCTTTTCTGGAACTCACTCTGTACCAGGCTGACCTCAGACTCAACAGAATCTGCTTGCCTCTGCCTCCTGAGTGCTGAAATTAAAGATGTGTGCCAACCAATGAAAAAATAAAAAAAGGATATGTGGCACCATACCTGGTCCTATAATCTTAAAGTCTGGACTTATCTTAGCCACTTTTCTATTGTGTGGAAACACATCATTACCAAGGCAATTTATAGAAGAAAGCGTCCTGCATGTTGGTTCAACACGTTTTTTAACTGATTGCTTTCCTTCCTCAGCTTCTGTTTCCTACCCATTATCAAAGGTAGAACTGTTTCTTCATGTTTCCCAATGTTTCTGACTATTTGATGTTTGTTTTTTGAGGCTTCACTATGTAGCATTGGCTAGGTGGGAACTCATTATGTAGTCTAGGGTGCCCTCAACTCAGAGATCTACCTTCTGCAAAGTTTTGCTGTATGTATTTTGTTCCAGTCCCACTATGGAAGTCGACCTTTATAGAAAAGAACCCATTATTCCTCCCGGGACTTCTCCCAAATTAACTGTGCTTGCCTCATTTTTGGAGGGTTTCTGGTTATTCTTACATAAGCCTGATTTCTTGGTAGATGATAGTTTAATTATCTAGAACATTCTAAGGACTGGTTGGAATCAGAGTAAGTTAGTGTGCAGAAAAAGAGGTCTGCCTCATCTCCCTTGGCAGCTAAGGGAGCACAGAGGACTCCTGAAGAGTGAGTATCTTCGTTGTCATAAGAGTCGGTCACTTTGTGTCTCAAGATGGACAAAGCTCAGGGATTGGGCTTTTGTTTCGTCTTCTTCCTTCTTAAAATTTTTAATTTTTGATTATTTAATACCTCTGTGCAAGACAGACATTATTGAATAGAATTAAAAGTTTCCTGCTAAACAGGTCCAGATAGCCCCAAGGAAAGCAAACAGCTGTAGCAGCCAGAAAGTAGCCCCAATATAAATTAAAATTGATTGTCCTTGCTTATAGGCTTGTAATGACCTCAGGAGGAGCCTAAAGTTTTGTGAGACTGGAGATTGGAATCGATGATGTGAGAGAAGGTAAGTACCCAAGGGGCCTCTTAAAGGGAACTTTCCTTCTGAAGTTGTTTAAAAGAAGCAGCTGTGAGATTTTTGTTGCCAGGGTCAGGTGAGGGTCACTAGGACAGCAGTCAGCAGCTGCAGAACTTCGGAGTGACCTGGGAGAAATGCAGGGCAGTGTGACAGTCTCTTAAGTGACAGGTGGAGGGTCCATGGGGTCAGACACAGAAAAGGAAAGCTAGGAGAAGTAATGCTTTAGACTTTAGAGGGCTTCAGAGTGGAATGAAGACAAGACCTAATAGTTAGGAAAGAGCCTTGAATTCACATTAATCTTTATGGGGGAGGGAGGGGGAGCTGTGACTCAGCATCTTCTGAAACATTCCTAGGAACCTCATTCTAAGATTTCCATGGAAGGCTGGGTGGTGGTTTGAAGAAAATGGCCTCCAAAGGGCGTGGCTCTATTAGGAGGCATGGCTTTGTTGGAGTAGGTATGGCCTTGGAGGAGGAAGTGTGTCACTGTGGAGGCGGGCCTTGAGGTCTCATATATGCTCAAGCATGCACAGTGTCTGAGACCACTTCCTGTTGCCTGCAAGATGTAGGACTCTCAGCTCCTTCTCTAGCAGCATGTCTGCCCGTATTCAGTCAGGTCCCACCATGATGGTAATGGACAGCCCTCTGAACTGTAAGCCACCCCCATTAAATATTTTCTTTTCTAAGAGTTGCCGTGGTCATGATGTCTCTTCACAGCTATAGAAACCCAAAGACAGCTAGAAAGATGACTCAGCAATGAAAAATACTTAGTTCTCTTGCAGAGGACGTGGGTTCAGTTTCCAGCAGCCATATCAGGTAACTCACAACCTCCTGATCGATGCTCCCTTCTGGCCGCCATCGGCACCTGCACATATGTGGTACACACATACATACCTGTAAAATAATAAGTCTTTAAAAAGTATTTGCAATACAATAGCTCAGTGCTTTGTAGGGAATATGTATCCTTTGAGCTGACCTATAATAACCTACAGATCAATACTTTGGAGGTTCATGAAATCCTTTTCATGTTGGCTCATGGAAACTTTTCTTGGCCCTATTAGAACAGTTCCAGACTGCAGGTGACAGGTAGGTGGTTTCACAGTGCTCGTAACCCCTAGTTCATCTCTCCAGCCTCTGTCATAACATTTTAAAATATAAGAAAATAAAGTCAGGCCTGAGCTTTACAGGTGACTCTCTAACAAAAAAAAAAAAAAGAAAGAAAGAAAGAAAGAAAGAAAAGAAGATTTAAGAGTGAAAGAAAAGCACAGAGAATTAACAGAACAATTTCATGAAGAAAAGCTCTAGGAACCCAGTATAAAATAACTAAGTCACGTAACATGCAATATCCAGATCCTAAGTCCATTCCTTTACCATGAAACTTTTGTTACAGGTTATAATTGATTTTCACATGTAAATTGAAAAAAAATAGTGATATACTAAAGCTTACTGTCTTTGTGTTTGAGACAGGGTCTCTGCAGGTAGTCCAGGTTGGCCTCTGAGTCTCCCCCTTCTGCTAGAATTCCACAGTGTGCCACCATGGCCAGCTTAAAGCTTTAAATAAGTCTTTGGGTGCATGGTTTAGTTCTGTTAACTGTAAGAGTGATGTCCTAGAGCAGATTCGTACAGCATGTTCACCCTGAGCGGCGGAGGGGCTGTGCCTCTCAGAGGCAGTTGACATGGTCTACTCCCTTAACCTCAGGCAGACGCCATTTTTGTGCTACTCTGTGTTTGCCTTGGTTAGACATCTCTGCGAAGTGGAACTATGTCATGTTTGTTTCTCTGTGAATGATTAATTTCACCTCCCTGACTCATCCATGTTGCTGTATGTTGCAAAATTTCTTTCCTGGCCTGGAGAGGTGACTCAGCATTTAAGAACACTGGCTGCTTCCAGAAGACTCGGGTTCAATTCCCAGCACGTTTTCTTTATCCATTAACCCACTGATGAGCACTTGGATTGCTTGTTGCTTAGGCTGTGATTGGTTGTGCTGCAATAAACAGAAGAATGGCCAAGGCCGGGCTATGGTGGCGCGCACCTTTAATCCCAGCACTCGGGAGGCAGAGGCAGGCGGATCTCTGTGAGTTCGAGGCCAGCCTGGTCTACAGAGCTAGTTCCAGGACAGGCTCCAAAGCCACAGAGAAACCCTGTCTCAAAAAACAAAAAAACAACAAAAAAAGAAGAATGGCCATATCCCTGGATGTGAGAGTATTGGGATCATGAGGTAGGATCATTTTTTAACTCCCTCCTTACTCTTACACCATTATCTATTCCTGCCAACAGTATGTGGGCATTCCAGTTTCTCTGCTTGTTCTGTGGGGGTAGCGGCTCTGTGAGGTGTGAGATGATACTTCACTGCCCTTGATTGCCTTCCCCTCATGCCTGTTACCATCTGCGTGTCTTCTTTGGAGAGATGTCTATCGTGGTCCTTGGCAAAGATGGTTCAACAAATGCAACCAGATGGACACGTTATGGTAACAGAATGCAAGATAGAAATCCTATGTCCTTCTATAGATATAGAAGTAGCATCTTGTAAAATTCAGCCGCTCTTGTTGGAACATGGTCAAAAGGCAGAGGAATGGATAACAATACCTTGGGGAGCTATGAGAAAGGCTCCAGGGAAAAAGTCAGAGCCTTTACTTCAGGTGCATTGTGTTCCCTGGATTGTTCTTGCATGTGATCGTGCCTCCTGTGTTAAACACTTACATTGCATGTACAAGACATGTTCATTGTATGTTGGATGTGGGAACATAGCTATAGAACACAGTCTGGTAAAAGGATGGCTGAGTGCTGTCCCCAGTGTCTTCCCTGAATCTGCATATGGGCTCTGCCTTGCTTTTGTGCTTTCTCAGATGTAATGTATAGAATGTGCCAGGCAATGGTGTTTAAACTGGTGTGTCCTGAGGACATCCTGGGAAACGCTGCTCTGTTAATATTTAGTATGTGATTACTGGCATTTATTTACACTTTTTATCATGTTCTTCTGAACTCAAACAACCTCGCCTGGATCATCGCTGTCTTTGTTTCAAGTGAGATAAAAGCACAGTGACCTTGAAGGAAGGCTGTCTGCAGTAGTGGACTGTAGTTCCTCCCATTCTTTCAGACCCCGAGGTCCCAGGTTTCAAACAGATCTACATAGTAAGGTGAAAGTCAACAACTCTCATGATTCAAATACTCAAAAACTAGATGAAAAGGTTTTGAGTTTTTCGTGCTCATAAGTCAACTAGATATGTCAACATAATAAAAGCATGTGTAAGAACCCTCCATCATAATTAGTTGTAAAAACTGGAACTTGCTGGGCGGTGGTGGCTCACGCCTTTAATCCCAGCACTCGGGAGGGAGAGGTATGCGGATCCCTGTAAGTTCGAGGCCAGCCTGGTCTACAAGAGCTAGTTCCAGGACAGTAACCAAAGCTACAGAGAAACCCTGTCTCGAAAAACCAAAAAACCAAAAATACTGTAACTTTTTTTCCCTCAGAGATTATATATGTGGTGTTTAACCTGCACAGGCATCTGTGTCCACCCTGTTCTTGGTACCCAAGAAGGTCAAGAGAGGGCACTAGATCCTCTGGAACGAAGTTGTGGGCAGTTGTGAGCCGCCATGAGGGTACTAGAAACCAACCCTGGGTCTTCTTGCAGGAGCAGCCACTGCTCTTAACCACTATGCCATCTCTCCAGCCCCTACCCCAAAGCTCATAACCAAGACAAACAATGATAACTCTCATGGTTTCTGTTCAACACAGCGCTCAAAGTTGTGGCACAGCAACCAGGCGAGCAGAAGGAATAAAGGCACCCACATTGCAAAGAAGGAAGAAAGTTTACCTTGATTTGCAAATTTCATAATCTCACACACAGAAAACCTTGGTGTATGTCTTAGTGGTAGAGCACATTCCTAGCATGTGCAGGGCCCTGAGTTCAATCCCTAACACCAGTAAAAATAAATCATCAAGGTGTAGGAGCCCGTATGTGACTCAGCTTCCATCTGGAGTCAATTGTGACTTAAGCTTGCCTGCTCCTCCTGCATCCTTGAGGACTGTGAGAAAGTTCTGATTGAGCCCAGGGGAAAGAGCATTTTGCCCTTGAGAAAGAACACATTATCTACTAAGACACGGGCTGGTGAATGCCAGCTGAGGACACATCCAGATAGAAGGAGAAACTGCTTGTCCAAGGACAGGAATGGTCTTATGATTGGATACTGACTGACTGTCTCTGTGGTGCTCTGTGCTGCTTTTGTGTGTAAGCAGGCTCTGAAGTACACTCTGGACTGGTTGGTATTTTACCAACAGAACTCCCGAATCTACCCTGTGTTTTCTGTCTCAGTTTCTTTCATATGACATTTCCTTAGCCTTATTGCCCACTCCCGACTCCAGGTGTCCTGCCTGACTGTGTTGGCACAGGCTCCATCGTGAAGGTCTGGAGGAATCGCTCTGCACTTAAGAGCACAGACTGCTCTTGCAGATGACCCAAGTTTGGTTCCCAGCATCTAGATTGAATGCCTCACAAGTGTCTGCAACCCCAGCCCTGAAAGATGCAATGCCCTCTCATGTCTTCCTGCAGTCACATACATATACCCTCAGACAGGCATACGGAATTTTTAAAATTTTGGGCAAGTTAAAAGCACATACTCTTCCAGAGGGCCCGAGTTCAGTTCCCAGCACCCATATTAAGGGGCTCATGGTCATTTTCTTCTGTTTTTGTAGTGTGGGGCGCTACTTCAAGATAAGATTAGTGTAGTCCTTTATAAGAGATTATTTTTTGCTCTTCTAGTAGAATCATTTAATCTGTTGGTGACAACAGTAAATGATGTTCACCTCTGTCTCGATTACATAGGCACCTGGTGGCCAGCACAGCAGTTTTCTTTCTTCCTTTTTTCCTTCCTTCCTTTCTTTCTTTCTTTCTTTCTTTCTTTCTTTCTTTCTTTTTTACAGTTTGTTTTACTGTGTCCTGGAACTCACTTTGTAGACCAGGCTAGCCTTGAACTCAGATCCACCCACCTCTGCCTCCCAAATACTGGGATCAAAGGTGTGCATCACCACGCCCAGCTCACTCTCATCATTTCATAATGCTTTGGAATGTTTGCCTGTCCTCTTGGTAAATTATTGCTCAAAGAAGATCCCACCTGAGGAACCAAAGTCTGTGAATCTCCCTGAATAAAAGTGTTTATTAATTTTATACCTGTTGCTTAGTCATTTCCTGGAGAAATTTGAACGATGGATCCGACGCAGTCCACACTTGTTGTTGGACCCTAGAGTCCAAACACCAAGGAGGAGTCGTCTCCCAGAGACTGACTCTCACCACCACAGCTGATGTAAAAGCATGAGGACTTTATTAGTTCTGTCATGTCAGGGTCTTCCAGCATTTGGGAGGCTAGGAAAGACCCTGAATGGCTGGTACAGTCTACTTTTAAAGGGAAAAAAACACAGAAAAAAGGGGTGTCTGGGTGCTGTTCTTTAACTATTATGATTGGCTTATTCAAAAGGGCTACTACCAATAATTGCCTGGAGAGTGGTTGCCAGATCAGATGAGGTAAAGGGAAACTTCTGAGAGTCACTTTGCCCCTTCCCTGGGACTAAGTCAAAACATCTGTAACTGAGTCAACACCTAAGGGTTATCTTGCCCCTATTTAGGAAGATGGAAAGTTTCCAACATCTCAGTACGTGTATGTTTAGCTGTTATGTCCTTGGTTCCCAAGGAGGGGAAGTACTGAGAGGGTTCAGAAATGGCTTCAGAATTGTCTTAAAGTTTTAAATTATTTCCTTAGGGATGTTGTAATTGTGATTCCATTCTAGGTTACTTTCCACACAGTGTGATAGTTAATTTTGTGCAGATGCTACATACATTTCAAGATACTATTTCCCATTATGTCCACTGCGGTGTTTCTAGAAAAGCTTAGCATTTGATTTCGTAGAGAAGATAGTGCTCACGTGGGACATGGCACCAGTCAATCTCTCAGGGCTTGAAAAATTCCAACACAGAAGGGTGAATTTACTCCCTCATCTAGGATACAGGTTCTCTACCTTAAAACTTGGCAGAGAGTATTAGATTTTCTGTAAGTGCAATAAAGGTTTCTCTGCAGTAAGAACACAGTAAGCCAGATAAAGCAGAACTGAAAAAGTAAAAGAACAGTTTTAATTGAGCAAAGGAACCTCGGGTGAGTTCTTCAGTACCAGAGATTGAGGCTGGAGAAGTCTCACTCCTGAACTAAAGCAGGGAGCTCCTATACCATGTAGGTGAGAGGTGATGCTGTGTCTGGCCCATGCTGAGTTTGTACCCAAGTATGGGGAAAAGCTGAATGCTTAGGCAGGGACTTGGGCTGCTGGCAACTTCAGGGGAGGAGCTGCCGTAGACGCCAAGAATATGGAACTGGGCTTTGTGGCACCTTTTGTTTCTTAGAGATTCTCTGAGTGGACAGGATCTGGAGAGAAAGAAATGGGACTTTCTGGATCATGCAGAGGTAAGCTGAAGGTTCCAGTCGCACAGAGACTTACAGCATTGCCCTCCATCCAACTTGACTGAGTTAAGCCACTGACTCACATGTTTTTCTGATTTGCAATTTTTCTCTCTTTCTCTAGTAAATGTATAGTGAAGAAACAATCTTTTAAATCACTAGCTGTAAGAGGCCATCCTTTAGGCAATAAGAGAAAGCAAAGGCATTCCAGACTGTAGAGAGCCCACTGGCTGACACACCTTTTTGACGGCTCTTAGATCTGTTACCATTCTTCATTTTCTAGATTTCTTTTTAACAATAAATACAGGAGAATTACAGGCCTGGTTGATTCTTCAATATGCTGAGCATCTAGTTGCTCCTATAACAGCTGTTCTAAAGCCTGCAGTTTCTCTGTTGTTAAAGGCCATTGCACACACATACAGATTTATCTGTCAACCATTTTAAAGGTGGGGCTGTTGGTGCCTTTGAAATACCAGCTACATACCCAGAACTGGCATTGCTGGGTCACATGGCAATGAAGAGTGAACAAAAGCACTTGGCCTAAATACAGCCATTGTGACGTCAGACTCCATTTCACCTGTAGGATAAACTTCAACTTGAACTTTGGTTCACGTTTCCATGGAATTCCCATGGGGACTGTAGAGAAGCTGCCCAACTTCCCCTCTAAGCAACAATCCCCCAAATGTGTCTGTTCCTAGCAATAAAACCTAATGACAAAAAGAACAAATGAGTCTAATTGGTTGAATGCTGTGTGAAGATGTGTCACTGTGATTGGTTTAATAAAGAACTGAATGGCCAATAGCAAGGCTGGAAAAGGTTAGGTGGGAATTCCAGGGACAGAGAGGACTCTGGGAGAAAGAAAGGTAGAGAGGAAGCAGGAGGTGCAAGTTGAAAGAGAGGTAACAATATATAACAAAACGTAGATTAATATAAAGGGATTAATTTAAGTTAGAGGAGCTAGAAGGACAAGCCCAAGCTAAGACCAGTTCGCCCCAAGAGCCTCTCAGTGTGACTCACTGTCCGGCGTTGAAACTGCCGACAGAGGAACCCCACCACTGCCAAGTGAAAACGCCCAGTCATGGCTCCTAAGTCTTAAGATCCAGTCCAGACTCTCCACAGTGGGGCTCCAGCCCCTGACAGTACAGACAGAGCTCAGACTGCTCCAGTTCCAGCTGCTGGTTCTGTCATGAGCCTTAAAGTGTTGCCGCTTCAGCAGCACAGACCCTCACACTATGAGACTAGGAAATGGGGGCTGGGAGGGACACTCTTTTCCCGAGTGGCCTCTCTGAGCTGTGTTCTTGATACCTGCAGAGATAAACAGATTTTCCCAATAGACAACTCAGTAGGCCCAAGGCCTTTGATCCTCTTCCTGTTTCCTTTGTCCTCTTAAATTCATGTCATCTCTTTGGAAACTGTACCAAAGCAATCCCTCACCCCACACCCCAGTAGGCAGAATACTGACTCTTTTCTGGGTATTTTCAGTTGTTTGCTTATTTGCTTCTGCCTACTGTAAGTTCAGAGACAGGTGCCCACAGGCATCTTGGGTCTGATGCACAGTGGTTCTGAGAACAGTGGTAGAGACTGGGGGTGAGGATGGGGGACTAGGGACTGGGGAGGTTGGAAGAGCAGAATTGTACAGTTGTATCCTGTTGGGCTGCTACCTAACCGCAGCCTGATCATGAGGATGCTGTAAGTACATGCCCAGACACCATGAAGGGCTCTAGCAGGCCCAGGTTGGCAAACAAGGTGCTAGCAAGCTTTGCCCTTTCCCTTCCCTCTCTCTTGTAAACCATAGATAACATCAAGGTCTGTTTCCTTATTTGGACATTTTCTTGGGCCAGACCCATTCCTGAGGCTGATTACCAACATCCAGCAATCAACCCCTCCCCTTTCATTTACCTAATTACCATGCCCATTAAAATATACAACCGCAGCCTAGCCCATTCTAACACAGACCTTCTGTTTTTCTCTTCTTAAATTACACCTGCAAGATCATTTGCTGCTGTTTCTCTGCCAGAGTCAAAAAGCAGCCACCTTTGCCATCCATGGACAGAAGCTAAAAAAAAAATAAAAAATAAAAAAAAAAAGCAGCCACCTTAACTTTTCTTCCCTGCTTAATAAAGAATCTCGCTGTGAAAACAGGTGTTTGTGTGCGGTTTGTGCCTAATCCGGGGTAGGGGGAGCCCCCGCTGTGTGGGAGTCCCCCTCTGAGATACCTGCCTGAGGATAAAGACATTGTGCTGCAGAAGAAATGGAAGCCAGAGTCCTTAGAGAGCATCCCTGAGAAGACAACATTCTGCAACCAGTGGTTTGCAGGGGATGAGGGAAAGGCTAGAGAGGTGAGGCTGAGGAAGTTTCCATGTTTCCCAATTTTCAGCACCTGCACCCTCAGCTTTTTGCAGAGGAACTATGTGGATTTCCTCACCTGTAATACCTTTGACCAGCACTGTGTTTTTGAGTGCCTGGACACATTCCCAAATGCGAAGGACTTCATGCCCATTTTGAAGCAGTCTCTCATTGACCCTCTTTCACTCTGAATAGTCTTTCCCTTCCCTTTTTCGACAATGCCTTCCTTGGAATGGAAATGGAGAACTTTGGCTTTTATCGAAGGCTGGGCCTGTGTTCAAGTCTTCCATCTACTAAAAGAAGTTGGTCATTTCAGCAACCTATATAGGGGACAGCAATGCCAGTGTCATTGGACAGGTATGGAGGGTGAATGCAGCCTCCAGTGGTGCTGGGTCCTGCAGCAAATGACAGTCACTACATCCTGTTTCTTCCTTGTTCCTTATTTCTGCAGCGGGCATCCCGAGGATGAGGTACTTTCTCAGCCCCTTCTTCTCATCACACTGATCCAGGCTGCTCACCCGGTGATTACGTGAGCATTCTGTACACACTGTACAAATTGTCTGCACAGTGCAGGAGGACAGTGTGGGAGGCTGCAGTTCCAGGCCTCTTGGGGACAGGCAGCCCAGGAGCTATGATCTATTCCTAGCTTATCTGGGCACTCAGCTGGAAAGATGGCGCACATCACAGTGTCTCTCTGTAGAGTCTTCACTAGCAGGGCTGGCGACAATAGGGTGGAACAATGACTATACATTCCTCCACCAGGGTTCAAAGTTTAGATCTTCTGCATCAGGAGAATCCAAGGCTACCCCGTTATCTCCGTGCTGGTTCACCTATCCCCATCCTCATTAAGTCAGGGTTTGCTGAGGTACCGGGTGAGGTCTTTGAGTACGCTGGCCTGTTACTGATGCCTTTGCCCTGCTTGGTCCCTCCTCCATGGGTCCCTCCTCCATGGAAATACAGGCAAGAGGGAGAAGAAATTTCCTTCTTGGAGAGTGAACTGAGAGAGCCAGGATGGAAGATCTGAGCCCTCCCTTGTAGACAGGGGTATAGACTGTTCCTGTCCAGCTGTGTGAGGAGGAGGGAGGCCCTTAGCCTCTGTGTGCTGCTCACACACAGAAGGAGCAACTGCTCCCTTCCTAGACCAATCTTTGCAAAGACAACCTTTAGAACCCAAAACAGGACTGGAAAGCCTGGAACCATATTCATAGTGACCCTGCTGGTTCTGGCCCTTAGGGACAGCCTGGTCCTTGTCCCCAGACCGGTTTCCCCTCCTTTCCATTTACCTTTCCTCCATGTCTTCTTCCCCGGCCTTCCCTCATCCTAGATTTTCATTTCTCTGGTCCTTGGGTTCTCTATTTCATCATCATTTTCACCTTTTATTCCTTGTATGTCCTGTATCATGACAGCCCTCTGCTTAGAGGAATGTATCTGACTCCAGAACCCACAGTATGGCCTGAGAAACCAGACCTGCTTGTGTGCTGGCCCTGGTCCTCAGAGTGAGCAACTGAGCCCTGCCTGAGCCCCAGTCCAGTCTGAACCACGTTTGTTCTGTGTCATTGGCCGTGATTCCCAGGACTGACTGTTGGGGTGGGCTTCATTTTGTTCTCCACAGGATGGCCTGGGTGATGGGATGCAGGAACTGTGGGCCATTTAAGATCACTGATGTCCCTGGTCCACGTCCCTATGTTCCTCCTCCTGGATTCTCACAGAAGAGGTTTCTTTCTTTGGACTGTTCTATCTTTGGTGTGACTGGCAGGGCTCGTCACGTGATTGGTGTTTGGGAAATGTGGAATATGAATGGATCATCTCCAGAGAAGTCTGGCCAGTCCATGCAACCAGCGGCAGGGCTTAGAGCTCTGGAAAACATCTTATACAGAGGCCCACAGCAGTGGTGCTGGAGTCCGAGTCAGAGCTCTCAGCTCAGCAGCTCACTAAGAGGCTGCAGCTGCCTGAGGAGGAGCGTGGCTGGGGAGGGGCCGGACTAGGGTGCTGGGCACCAGCGCCACAGCAGACGGTCACAAAGCTGTGGGCATTTTGTATCAAATCACCCATGAAGGGCTTGAGCACACTGCAGGAGCACATACCGAGCAGGTTCCTATGCCAGTGGCTGCATCATAGATCCTGGCCTTTGTCAGGCAGTGCCCATGACCTCCCTGTACCAGGCAGCACCTCTGGATGAGGGCCCTGATGGGTGGTGTCTTCATACTCACTGCCTGCTGCAGTTAAAAAAACAGCAAGTACAGGATTGCAGGAAGAAACGAGGAATCAAGAGATAAAGGTCAGGGGGCTAGAGAGATAGCTCAGTGGTTAAGAGCATTGCCTGCTCTTCCAAAGGTCCTGAGTTCAATTCCCAGCAGCCACATGGTGGCTCACAACCATCTGTAATGAGGTCTGGTGCCCTCTTCTGGCCTGCAGGCATACATACAGACAGAATATTGTATACATAATAAATAAATAAATACATATTTAAAAAAAAAGTTAAAAGATAAAGGTCGGAAGATAAAAGTTGATAGAAGTGAAATGTCGTGAATCTGGTAGCCAACATTTGTTAAATTGTAACTAAGAGACAAAGAAGAAAGGTGGCAGAGGATGGAATGAGGTCAGGAGTGGCTGTGATGAGGGCAGTGGGGAGAATGAAGTGACTGCACTGTACTACAGTCTCCACGGGTCTGGAATAGAGGCTGGCAAAGACTCCCCAGGTGGAGCCAGTACTGAGGCCTTGCAGGCCATGGTCTCTCCGGTGTAGCTCTTCCCTCTGCAGTCAGAATGGAGAAGCAACAATAAAGCGTTGTCCAGGGAGGTGCAAGTCTTCAATCCTGGTGCTCCAGAGGCAGAGGCAGGAGGGTCTCTGTGAGTTTGAGGCCAGCCTGGTCTACTGCTGTGGGATAATGCTTTGTACACTGTAAAGATCTGTCACTAGTGTTGGCTTAATAAGACACTGATTAGCCAGTAGACAGGTAGGAAGAATAGATGGGGCAACTAGACTAGGAGAATTCTGGGAACAGGAAAGGCAGAGACACAGTCCTTACCCAGAGGAAGAGGAAGCAAGGTGAGAATGCCTTACTGAGAAAAGGTACCAAGCCACAAGGCTAAACATCGTAAGAATTATAAGTTAAACTGAGTTGTAAGAGGTAGTTAGTAATAATCTGCAACAATAGGCCAAAATAGTTTATAATTAATATAAACCTGTGTATATTTCTTTGGGACTGAACAACTGTGGGACAGGGCAGGACAGAAACCTCTGTCAACATGTTGATAGGAGTTTCTCTCTTGCCTGGTCCCATAGCTGTTCAGTCTCAAAGAAACCCACAGAGGCCTACATTAATTAAAATCTGGTTGACCTAGTAGCTTAGGCTACTTATTAACTCTTATAACTTCTATTAGCCCATAGTTCTTGTCTGTGTTGGCCACATGGCTTGGTACCTTTCATCAGCGAGGCATTCTCATCCCTGTCCTCCACGTCTGGGTGACAACTGCAGACTGAATCTTTCCTCTTCCCAGAATTCTCCTGTTCTGGTTGATCCACCTCTACTTCCTGCTGGTCACCCACCTCTACTTCCTGCCTGGCTAATGACCAATGAGCATTTTATTAAAATACAGGTGACAGGGTACAGACCATTGTCTCACAGAATCAACATACTATAGGACGAGTACTAATTGGTCTTAATCATAAAAACCCAGAGTCAGATATAGGGGTTAATGCTGAAAGATCAGAGAAGCAGAGCAGCCAGCCACTAGTTCTTACCTCTACTAAATCCTCTGACCAAAGGAGCGATCCTGTCTCTATGAATCCTCAGAATGAATTCCCTGAGCTCTTATATCCTCCCACCTTATAATCCTCTCTCCACCCAGCCATATCCCTTCCTGTCTTCACCTTCCTAGTTCTGGGATTGATGGTATGGGCCACCACGGTCTGGCTCTGTTTCTGTTTGAGCTTGGATCAATCTAGTGTATCCTAAGGTGGCCTTAAACTCCCAGAGATCTGTCTGCCTCTGTTTTCTGAGTGGTGGGATAAAAGGTTTATGCCACCACTGCTTGGCCTCTATGGCTAAGTAGTGGTTTAGCCCCGTACTCTGATTTTCAGGAAAGTTTTATCTGTTAAATCACAAACAAAATATCACCATAGACTATTTAATGAGTCCCAGTACAGTCGTTGCTATGTACAGAGACCCCTTCTGAAATAAAACTAACTAATCAACCAACCAACTAACCAACCAACCAAACAACAAAACCCTAAGAACAACAAAAACAATAAAGCGCAGGAAAATTAATGTGTCTCAAAAATGTTATTCACAAACAGTTACAACATTAGAAAATCATTAGATTTAAATGTGGACAATAGACCTGAGTAGACATTTATCAAGATATTATAGATGAATAGCCAGTAAGCATGTAAAATTTGTTCAGCATCACTAATTACTAGGGAATTGTGAATCAAAAGTACAAGGCTATTGCAGTCCACTCATTGTTTTACTTAGTTTCTAGTTCCACGATAAACCACCATGGCCAAAAGCATCTTGGTTGTGGAGAAGGGCTTATTTGGCTTATACTTTCATACTACGGCTTAGGGCATCAGGGCAGGAACTCAAGACAGAAACCTGGACATAGCAACTGGAGCAGTAGCTGTGGAGGAGTAGTGCTTACTGGCTTGCCTCTCATGGATTGCTCATCTTGCTTTCTTATATCATCTAGGACCATCTTCCCAGGAGGTGGTACTTACTGTGGTTGTAACCACAGTAAGTTGGGCACACCCACACCAATTATTAATCAAGCAAATGCATTGCAGACTTGCCTATAGGCAAATCTCATGAAGGCATTCTCTGAATTGAGAGTCCTTTTCTCATGACTCTAGCTTGCATCAAAATGACAATATGCTAGCCAAATCACTCACTTTAGTGTGTGTGCATGTGTATGTGTGTGTGTGTGTGTATGTGTGTGTGCATACAAGGGCTGTGGTGGTCAATGGTGGAGTCCTCCTCAGTAGCTGCCCATCTTCTTTCCTTGTTAATCTTAGAAATTTGAGATAATATTTATGCCTTAAGAAAAGTTTAGCCGGGCGGTGGTGGTGCACGCCTTTAATCCCAGCACTCAGGAGGCAGAGACAGGCGGATCTCTGTGAGTTCGAGGCCAGCCTGGTCTACAAGAGCTAGTTCCAGGACAGGAACCAAAAGCTATGGAGAAACCCTGTCTCGAAAAAATCCCCCCCCCCCAAAAAAGAAAAGTTTTAAAGAGTCAAAATAGAACCAAAAGATTATGAAATTAGTGGCAATAAAATAGTCCTTTAATTTTTGTTTTTCTTCTGTCCCATATCAGATTGTCTCCTGAGCAATCTTGAATGGACATTGTCCTTAAGGCCTCAGGTTATTTTCTGAGCTTGGGCATTGCAGGAACCTGAAGTGGGCAGGTGGACGTGTTCTAACGTTAAAGCAGCATTTGCCACAGGCATTGCCAGCTCCAGGGATGTGGTCTCTGAGCCTGCATCCTCACTGAGACCTGCAAAGCGTGTGGCTTCCCTCATTTCACAGACTGAAGCCAGCCTCTGCCTGTCCCCTGCACCCTCACTGCACATCCACCCTCCTGAGGTCAAACCTTTGTGGAAATGTTGGCTTCAGATCCTGGATCTAGTAAAGGGTGACTTAATCCCAAAATGCACTTTGAGCAGAGCACAGGCCTTGTCCTTTGACTTGCAAACCCATTTTAGTCTCCACTTCCGTCATTTGTTTTTCACTGTTTCCAATAAGTTCTGTAAACAAGGTGATGTCACCCTCTGGTCCACTAAAATTGCAAGCCTCTCGATTTTGAAAGAGTTGCCTACAAGGGAGAAAGCAGACGGGTGGGACCCTGCTGTTGGTAGGACATTGTCCTTATGAAGGTTACCCCAGGATGCTTACTTACCCCAGGCCATTTGAGCTACCCTGTCACATCCAGACACTCATGTGTCAGGAGCCTGGGCAAGGTCCAGAATCGGGGATCCGCACAGATGAGGGTCTAGCTTTGGACTTCGAATGCCCTGTGAGAGTGTTCCAGGCTCGTGTGTGGACAGCATCCTGTTGTCCCTTGACAGCAAGCTTCTTGGAACACATGCTCTCCCACTCCATCACCCCCGACCTGTGAGCTCTTTGCTCCTTTGCACTGTGCTGGTTCTGATATCTGACTGTTGCCCATGGTTGTGACTTTCCTCAGGTTTCTGACTCTCTGTGTTCTTGAAATTAAATTTATAAACACGGCCAAAACACTGATTGATTTATGATTGATGACCAGAAGGACTGGGTTCCCAAATATCCTAAAGGAAAATACAGAGACCGTTTATTCTTCTGTTTGTCCCTGCCCTGGGGTTGTTTCCAGGTCACCAACTGTTCCTGTCACTAGAGTCTGTGTGAACAATTGGTAGCTGTGCAACCAACTGGCAGAGCCCTTTCTTCGAGGATACGTGCCAGATTAAGGCTTCAAATTGGGGGCGCGTCTTTTTGTACTTAAACTGAGAATCGAGACTCCCGGAATGACAGATTCCCACAGTCAGAGTATGAAAACTGAGCTCTGCCAAGCAAAGGAAGAACCTCCTTGTTCTTTATCTGGCCAGTCTCCAGGGAAAGTGCCAGTTTCCGGAGCATCCAGCAGGTGGCGATGGCGGTAGTTGCTAAAAGGGTTTGGGGCAAGAGAACAGATTTTGCTTTTAGGGTGTACAGGACAGAATCTTGGGGCAGAGGCTGCTGAGGATCTTAATCCCTTCTCTCTCGGAGAGGGTGTGACTTTCTTGCCTTCCGGGTCAGGATCTGAAGCTCTGGCTACACAAGAGAGGAAGAAGAATGCCGAACTGGGATTGGTGCAGAGTGGGGCGGGACCGCTGCTTTGTCCCTCCTCCTTCTCTTTGGGAGTCTGCGTAATCTCACAGTTTGTCCAAAGGCCCAGATCAACCCTGTTAAAGCTAGTTTGAGAAGGCTACCGCCAGCACTATGCCTATGATCCTAGGATATTGGAATGTCCGTGGTGTAAGCGAGGGGACTGGGACGTGAAGCAGGAAGTTCATAATAGCGGGGGGCCTTTCTAGCAGAAGGGTACTCGGCACTCACCCTCTCTCTAGAGTCTTCTGCCCGTAGTTCTTAGAGCTCAGGAGCATGCACGCTAGGGAGGCTGTGTGTGTGTGTGTGTGTGTGTGTGTGTGTGTGTGTAACGGTGCACATGTTCGTGTATATGCACACTGCACGGTGTCTGCATTTGTGCAGTGTATGGTCTCTGTTGGAGAAGATGAAGTCATACAGTAAGGTCCCCACAATTTCTCACCTCTGTTTCTGATCTTCTCTACCAGCTGACACAATCCATCCGCATGCTCCTGGAATACACAGACTCAAGTTATGAGGAGAAGAAATACAAAATGGGGGACGGTAATAACACCTTCCTGGCCAGTCTCCTGTTTCCCTCTTGCCCGGTGATGCCCACCAACTCATGCCTAGCCTCCTATTCCTCAGACTGCAGCCCTTCTACTGTTGTAGCTAGAGCCTGTTGCTTCCGGACATCTCTTTGGGGGCTGAGTTAGGCTTTTCATTTAGATCACCAAGAATGGAGCTCCTGGTCCATCTGTATTTATAACCAGACTGGGTGCAGAATTGGGGTCCTATTGGGTCCAGGCTCTTCTTATTATCACTTGTTTATATTCCTCTCCTCCATCTTGGACAGTGACTCTGTGGGAGGTTTCAGACACCCCCATCAGCCCACCTCAGGGGTTCTTGCTCCTGGTCCAATAGCAGGAGTAGGGTGGGCACTGGCTGACTTCTTTTCTCATTCTCACTACAGCTCCTGATTGTGACCAAAGCCAGTGGCTGAATGACAAATTCAAGCTGGGCCTGGACTTTCCCAATGTAGGTGCAGGGAAGGGAGGTTTGGGGAAGTTATGGCATCCTCACCTCATCTCCTTGTCTGGCTGAGGGGGTTTGGGGTCAGAGCTTCAGCTCTCCTGCTCCCATTTCTGGTGGCTGCACAGGGTGATGGGCTGGGCTGTGTCCCAGCTCTTCCATTCACCGTGCACTGTGTTCATGGAGGACTTCCCATGCTAGCCTCGCTGAATGCCAGGCCACATGGCCACGTGTCTGCCCTAACCCAGGGAAGTAAGGCTGGGACCTCATATCCCATCTGACTGTCCCTGCTTGTCTTTCCAGCTGCCCTACTTAATTGACGGGCCCCACAAGATCACCCAGAGCAACGCCATCCTGCGCTACATTGCCCGCAAGCACAACCTGTGTGAGTGGGGCTGGCTGCAGGGTGGGGCATGGGGGACAACCTCCTTGTCTGGACTGGGGTGAGAGGCTAAGGGTGAGTCTGTGCTGTGTGTGCTGCAGGTGGAGAGACAGAGCAGGAGAGGATTCGTGCCGACATTGTGGAGAACCAGGTCATGGACCACCGCATGGAGCTCATCAGGCTCTGTTACAACCCTGACTTTGTGAGTTGCCCGTGGTGGAGTGGGCAGGGTTGGCAGCAGGCCTGAAAGGCTTGCATTCAGATCTGCAGCCTCCTCCTTCAGTGGATGAACTGTTACTGATTCTCCAAGCTCTCCGCTCTTACCAGGAGAATGACCCTCATAACTTAGCGAGATAGCACATCGATATTGTGAAAATATTATTACTAGAGTAACCCTGCGAGATACGGTTGAGATTCTGCAGGTGAATGGTGGATCTAAGTCCATTATGTAGTTGTAAATCTGCGCCATGTCTGTCCTTTGAAGATTCCATGTTCATCTTACCCAGTGTTCATAAAGTCTTCCGGATAAGGTTGGAGGATATGAGGATGCCCTGGTGGTTAAAAGTACTTGTGGATCCTTAGTACCACATAATACCATAATCATAATAAATAAATCATAATCATAGTGGTTTGGGGGAGAAACAGGAGGATTTCTGGGGGCTTGCTGGCCAATGAGTCCAGCCAGTCTGTGAGCTCCAGATTCAATGAGAGGCTCCGTCTCAAAATATAAGGTGGATGACAGTGATTGGGAAAGACCCCTGACATCAATATTGGACCCCCCACACCAACAGGCAGCAGTAATCCCCAAATGATGCAAGTAGGTCATTTATGCACACTGGTCTCACACATCTATCTCCCCATAGTTTTGCCTTAAGTATCAATAGAAACCAGGACATCTTCATAATGGCCGCTCAGGGTCAGCCAGAGGACTGCTTCACCTTCTTCCTTTCAGTATTAGTCACTGCTCAACACTGATGCAAGCTCCTCACTTGTGTGATGTGTTCTCATGGCCCCCAACCCCCAACCTAGTATAACTGTCATCTCTTTATGTCCTTTGTGTCTGTGGTTCCACAGGATCTCTGAGCCAGGACATGCAGGATACCCAGGAGGCCCTGGGTGTCGCTCACAGCACCTGGTGTGGACTTCAGATTTCAGGGACAGTGTAATTCCTGCCTGACTTTCCATCACCTCTGACGTGAATTCTGCCACCAATAAAATAGTGATGCGTTAACTGGAAGCCCAGGCACAGACCTGGCCCATTGTTGGGAAGGTGGCTCTTCTCTTGCACGGTTCTGGGAGCCCAAGCTCTCTGCTGGGAGCCTGATCCTAAGGGTGGTGACAGCCGTTTTCTGTCTCAGGAGAAGCAGAAGCCAGAGTTCTTGAAGACCATCCCTGAGAAGATGAAGCTCTACTCTGAGTTCCTGGGCAAGCGGCCATGGTGTGCAGGGGACAAGGTAAAGAGAGGGAGGGAGGAGGGAAGGAGGAATTGCGGTTCTTCCCAGGCATCAAATTCCAGCACATTTACCCTTGGCTTCTTGCAGATCACCTATGTGGATTTCCTCCTCTATGATATTCTTGACCAGCACCGTATATTTCAGCCCCACTCCCTGGATGCCTTCCCCAACCTGAACGACTACATGGCCCGCTTTGAGGTGATGCTCTGATCTTGCTTTCCAGTGGATGTCCTATTTCCCTTTCCCTTTCCTGGATGCTTTTTTTGTCTTAGTTAGGGTTTGTATTGCTGTGAAAAGACACTGTGACTATGGCAACTCTTGTAAGAACAACATTTAATTCTTGGTGGCTTATAATTTTGGAGGTTTAGTCCATTATCATCATGGCGGGGGGCATAACGGCTGGGAGGATGGTGGTGTTCATGCAGACTTAGTGTTGAAGTAGTTGAGAATTCTACATCTTGATCTGAAGGCAACCAGAAGTGGTCTGACACACTAGGCAGTATCTTGAGCAAAGAAAACCTCCAAACCTACCCGCACAGGGACACACTGCCTCCAACCCCACCTCACCTACTCCAAACAGGCCACACCTTCTAAGAGTGCCACTGCCTTTTGGAGTTTTTTTTTTTTCTTTTTCAAACCAGTACTTTCCACTTCCTGGCCCCCAAAGGCTAGTAGCCATATATCATAATGCAAAAACTACGTTCAGTCTGACTTCAAAAGTCCTCATTTAAAAGTCTAAAATTCAGACTTTCTTCTGAGAGTCATACTCCTATAATCTCCTGTAAAATCAAAATCAGAAAACAGATCACACGCTTCCAATGTGTAATGGCACAGGATATACATTACCATTCTAAAACACAGGGAAGGGAGCATAGGAGGAAGTACTGGACCAAAGCAAGACGGAAAACCGGCTGGGCAAACTCAAAACTCTGCATCCCCTTGTCTGATGCCAAAGCGCTCTTCAGATTTCCAGTAAGACCGCCCTGCTCCAAAAAGTGCGCACTTCCTAATAGCGCCACTCCCTTTGGGGGCCATTTTCTTTCACACCACCACACCTTTCTGCTCCTCGGAATGGAAATGAAGAATAGTTGGCTTTTGTTGAGCACTGAACTGTGTTGAGTTCTTAGATCTACTGCGTGAAATTTATCTACAACCTACATGTTGTGTAGAAATATCAGCTCCAGTGGACTGTTAAGACAGCTAACTGTAGAGGCTATCTCTTCTCAGGGAACCAGTTCCATCGGAGGAGGTTGTGTTTGTTTCCGTGTGTGCGTCTAGCTCCCAAGGACAGAGGACAGTAGATCTCACTGATGCCAAAGGAAAGAAGTCATGGTTGCCATGGAGCCCTGAGGCCTATGGTGTTTCAGGACATGTCAGCAGTGTATAGCAAATGCCATTCAGAGTGGGAAATACGGCAGGACTGATGTGTAGTGCCAAGACACAGTCTACATGTCTGGCCTGTCCAGCTCTTTCCCCGATCAGATCCCTGACTGGGGAAGCCCTGGGACCCAGGGATACAGCTGGTGCCCTGCTGCGTGGACAGGTTGCTGCTGTTGGAGGGTGATATCGTGAATTGTTCAGTGTTTAGGTATCCTGTTTCTTTCCCTTCGTCTTTCTTCTCAGCAACAGCTTGATGCTTTACTGTGAAAGGGGATTTTGCTGTCATTTTCTTTCACCTTCTCTGGTGTCTCTGTATGTGGCACTGTTTTCATCTCCGTGATACTTGGAAGGATGCATCGCCACCCAGGGATGCTGAGTGGCAGATGTGCCTGACTATGAGGTACATGTGATAGCCACAGGCCCCTCTTTACTAGAGATTTGGGGGAGCTAGGCTGTAGTCCACTGGGAATCTTCGCATGGGATCTTTTTTCTGTCCTCACTGCCCACCAAGCGATAGCGATGCGTTTTGTTAGTGTCCATCAGGCTGCTCAGCTCTGGAGACTGTGGAAGAACTGGCTGTACAGCATAGTGGGAGAATGTGGGAGGCTGCAGTTCAAGGCCAGTGAAGCCTGCTCACGTGGGTACAGGCAGCCTGAATTCTTCACAGCTTATGTAGGCTGTGTGCTGGGAAGATGGCACACAGCACGGTACCCTCTGCGGTCCTTATCTAGTGCGGCTGGGGACAGTAGGGTGGACACACTGAGTATGCATTCGATTGCCAGGTTTTAACGTTTGGATTTTCCTACTTCAAGAGAATGACCGAGGTCACTCCATTCTCTCCTTACTGGCTCAGGCATCCCTACTCTCATTAAGTCAGGATTTGCTGAGATACTGGGTCTTCTTTGTTCTCTTCCAAACTACACAGGCATGTTACTGGTGCCTTTGCCTTTCTTGGTCTTTCCTCCATGTGGAAAAACAGGTAAGAAGGAGCCTGCTAGAAAAAAGAAAAGAAAAGAAAAGCGGCAGGGTGCAGGGGCAGGGGAGGGGGAAGGAGTATTTATATAAACAGAGACTGACAAGGGATATCCTGCTTGGGGAGTGAGCCAAAAGAGCCTGGATGGAAGATGCAGGGAAGATGCAGAGGTCCTCCCGCTCAGACAGGGTTATAGACCACTGTCTTTCCAGCTGTGTGAGCTGCAGGGAAGCACTTGGCCTCTGAGTGTGTCCCTCCTGTTGAAGGCAGAGCAGATGCTGTTCCATGGGATTTTGTGGATCGCTCCCTCTCTATCTGTCCCACAACTGCAGACAGACACACAGCTGTCAGCGGTGTTCGGTTTCTCCTTCCCTGCTGGAAGTTGAAGCTTCCCTTACCAGCACTGGGCACCTGGGCAGCTCGTGCTGTGCTTGGGTTCTTAGAGGAAAACCTGTGCACCCAGTGGGGCTACAGATCCTGAGTTTCTGCCTTCTCCTCCCCTACAGGGCCTGAAGAAGATATCTGACTACATGAAAAGCAGCCGCTTTATCTACAAACCATTCTATGTATCGCTGGCCTATTGGAACCCAAAATAGGACTACAAAACCCAGACCTCTGGGAATATTCATGACCACCCTGCTGGCTCTGGCTCTTGGCCATGGCTGTGTGTCCCCACCAAATATTGTTTCCGTCTACTTTTTACTCCCAATTCCTCCATTTCTTCTTACAAGCCCTTTCTTCAGTCAAGCCTCTGGATCCTTGGATTCCCCATTTCTTCATCGGTCTCCTGCTCCTATTCCTTTGCCCTGCCCTGCATCCAGCCCTTCCTCCTTGCTGCTTGGAGGAATGTACCAGACCCCAGAATCCCCAGTAAGGCCTGAGAGATCAGACCTGCCTGTGTGCTGGCCCTGGTCCTCAGAGTGAGCAACTGAGCCCTGTCTCATCCCAAGTAAAGTCTGAATGACATTTGTTCTGTGTCTTGTTTTGCTGGCTGTGACTGACTCTCAGGACCAACCGTGTTGACTTTTGGGTGGTCTCTCTTTCTGTCGTACTCATCAGCTTTCCTAAGCTGAACACACAACCCTCGTTTGTGTTCTCAACCTTCCTGTCCGTAAACATTCCCTACTGCCTGCAACTGATATAGGAGTCTTTTCCTCATCTCAAGCCAAAGTGAACTGAAGAATTGCTTTCTTTCTCCTTCTCCATTTTTTAAATTGCTTTTTAAAGATGTATTTTTTTCTATTTTATGTGTGTGAGCACTACACGGGTACCTGGTGCCCGCAGATGCCAGAAGAGGCCATCAGACTCCTGGAGCTGGACGGACAGACGTGCACGTGGGCGCTCAATGAGCTGGGGACTCTTAACCTCTGACCCACGTCTCCAGCCTCTGGCTGTCCGGAGTTTTGGTCCAGGATCTCATGTCCCCCACACTGACTGAGTTCTCACTCACTATGTGGCTGAGATGGCCCTTAATCTCATAATTCTCCTTTTTATGCTTCCTGAATACTGGGACCACAGGTGTGTACCACAGTGCCAACTCTGGATTGTTCATCTTTGATATGCATGGCCAGGCTTGGCACATGGTTGATGAATCTGAAAATTTGGAATTTGAATCAGTTATCTTCATAGAAGTTTGGTCCTCCTTGTAGTTTGAAGGCGGTGGAAGGAAAAATCACACTCTACAACAGAACTCATGTGGGAGTTTTATTGGGTGGAAGGGAGGGGGCGCAGACATGGCCTTTGTGGTAAGAGTGGAAGAGAGAGCAGGAGGCAGGAGGAGCATGTCTTTTATAAGGGGACCTAGGTCATGAGCACAGGATATGGCTGTAGCTGATGATGCATCCTGCCAGGTCCCCAAGGACAAGCCAGTGCAAATTGTTGAGTGCTAACATTCTTCCCTGCCGTTTATTATAAAAGGTAAGGAGATAGAAAGGGATAACAGGTAAGGGAGGAGTGAGGGCATTGTGTTCTCGAGACCTTGGGGCGTCAGCATTTTTTGGGGGAGACCTGAGGAAGCTGGTACGCTTGCCAAGTCCTGGGGTAGCTGGTTGTTTCACTGCTGTCTGTCCAGTGCCAGGAAAGAGCAGGTCTAGCTGAAGCAGTCTGCATGGTTGAACCGCTTGGGATTAGCCACTTTGAAGCTGTCCTGGATACAGATTAAGGGGACACCTGGACCTGGTAAAATTCTGGGAGATCAGAAGAGAAAGTTAAGTTTAGAGGGATTTTTCTCCCTTAGTGTAATGGTAAAAATAAAATGGTGCTGTTCCCTGAGGGGCAGCAGTGGGCAGCGGGCAGCTATGAGGAGCAGCAGGTCCCAGGCAGGGAGCCAGGCAGTGGTTGAGAGACCTGCAGCGGGTGAGAGACAGAGACCAATAGACACGCTATGCATAGCGAGGTTGGATATTTATTTAGTGGGTTATGGAAGGGGAAAGGGAAGAAGGGGGAGGAGGAGGAGAGCCAGTGGGAAGGAGAGGAGAAGCTACCTCTGTGGGAGAAACTTAGGCTGTTGATTGGCAGTGCTTACTCTGGAGTGCATTCCCACTGTTGAACCTGTACTGAAATTCACTCGGTAGAAGCAGCAGGATCCTCACACCACTGTGCCCAGTGCAGCTGATTGCAAGAGGCTGCAGGAACGCACAGCAGTGACTAATGCTTAGCAAGTCGACCCACCAGACATAAACTCCCAGTTGAAGCCCCATTTGGCAAAGCCGTGGACGTAAATGCCTAGCTCTTTCCGTCCATAAACAGCTCGGAAGAGGATTCTCATAAATCAGGCATGGAAAAATGAGCCCCGGAGGAGGAAGACGGCTTGGCAGAGGAGGTAATAGAGTGTCATACCCCCAACCGCCTTCCTCTTCAGCGCTTAATCATGCATCCCAAATGGACCCCTGAGAAACGTAAAGAGTAACAAAGAGGACCTCTGAGTATCGCTGATGTTGTAGGTCGGAATCACGGATAGACTCTAACAGGCAGATTTTACTTGCTCCTTTCACAGGAAAACTCCACCGCTATTTCATTCAGGTTCTGTGAAAAAGGCAGCACGATACTGTAATCTTAGTTGGCTTCATTTGCTTTGCCTACTTGTAAATAACTCTATACAACCCCCGGAGAACGTAAATAAAAATTAATGGAATTTGCTATGCTCTCACAGCCCCTGGAGGCTCTGATCGCTCCGCAAACAGTGTAATGATTCACTAGACACGAAAGAGTTAACTTCCAAACTGCTGTGGAGCTCAGAGCCAGAACAGCTGTTTATTTTCATAACAGAGCTTGGTTGCACTGGAGAGTTCCTCTCGCTAAATTACAAATGCAAAAAATAATTCACAACCCTCATTTCCACCATTCTAGACTTGTTTCTCCAACTGCCTTCTCCCTTATTACTCTAAAAACGTCTCTTTCTTCTCTCTTTCTGAGTAAACATAGCTAACAGAGTTTTCTGTTTATAAAAAGTCATGAGCACGTCAGAAAGTTTCTATCTGGTCTCTTTGTGTCTCTGCAGTTTTTCTCCCTGCGTGTGTTTGCGGTCTCCTGCGCCTGCATCCCCCCGCCCCCCCCCCCCATTCCGTCTCTCTTTGCTCTTGTGGTTTCTTTTCCTGCTGTCCCAGCTTCCTCTGATCCCAGCAGCCCGCCAAAGCTCTCTGCTCTATACTTCCCTGATGCCATGCTGAAATTTTACCCATCCACAACGGGCTGCTTCATTTGAAAGTCTATTTTTCTTCTTCTTAAAATGTCCGTCTGCTCTGTAGTTATGGATGAAAATGTGGTCACAGTGCTCGCCTAGTCTTCTGACGGGTTTTGAATGTTTGAATTTGAGTGTTCCATGATTTTGTTCGCAGCTCAGACGTACACACCGTACACACCGTTGACTACCTCCTGTGTCTGAACGTTCCAATTCTCATTTATCCCTGAAAATCTTTCCTCATATTATTTTGGCTTCCTTACTATGCTTATTTTATTTCATGACGCACTCGCTATGAAAGGATGTATAGGATTGCCGGTCTCCCTATATATTGTTTTTATGATTAAAAGCTTTCATTTCAATGCTAAAAGAACTTCAGTTCAGAATTATTATTTTTTTAGGCTAAATCTATCAGGGACAAACAAAAGTCTAAATTCATAAAGACAACTAGCTTATATTATAAACTGGTAAGAATAAATTGACCTTAATTGTGAACTGTTGAGGATGATTGGGGATGCAGGTTGATGAGTGGTCATCCCGCTACTAGTTTAAACTATAGGCTGGAACTGATAGCTTTTACTTAAATTATATACTATTAAAAGATATATATATATTATATCTTTTATATATAAGAATATAAATGAATGCTTGATCATCTTATACTGATCGAATTCACTATACATTCAAAACTATATTTATAAACATGTTAAGTAATATAAACAATTCCTTCCTCAGCCCCCTGGCATTTGAAATATTTAAGTTTCTCACTATAGACAAAACTGTGCCATGCCTCTTGCTGCTGCCAGGGCTTTGGTTGTACACTTTCGGGTCCTTTAGATTATATTTCCAATTTCCAGGCCTAAAAATAACTTGCCTTGCAGCCACATTCCAAAAAGAGGATAGCTCAGCAAACAGGTTTCAAAGTAACTTTTGACGGAAAGGGTTAAAGACGTTTCAGGGTTTCTTTCTCTTGCCATTCTGCTGTTACACTGAGACTCCAGAGGTTCATAGTTTGGACAGTAATAAAATCCACTAATCTGGCTCTGACAAATACCACCACTATTTTAATAACCGCAAATAGTAATAATGCTGCGGAATTTTTGTCTGTTTACAACGGTACTTAGAAGCTCCTAAGATCGACTTGAATTCAGTAACGCTCACGGGTGGAGGCAACGTTGAGAAGAGTGTCACCCAGCTGCCATTTGTTTCCCCACCAGCCTATTTCTTTAAAGGGTTCTCTCTCTGTCTCTCTCTGTCTCTATCCCCCCCCCCCGCCCCGAATACTGGAACCTCTCTTTCCCATCTGCTAGGATCTTGCACTTAAAAATTCCAAAAGTTGGAGGTAGCCGGAAGTTGTCGAAGTTGCAGGAGCACGTCCTGAGCAGGTTCCTATGCCAGCGGCTGCGTCATAGATCCTGGCCTTTGTCAGGCAGTGCCCATGACCTCCCTGTACCAGACAGCACCTCTGGATGAGGGCCCTGATGGGTGGTGTCTTCATACTCACTGCCTGCTGCAGTTAAGAAACCAGCAAGTACAGGATTGCAGAAAGAAATGAGGAATTAAAAGATAAAGGTCGGAAGATAGAAGTTGATAGAAGTGAAATGTTCGTGAATCTGGTAGCCAACATTTGTTAAATTGTAACTAAGAGACAAAGAAGAAAGGTGGCAGAGGATGGAATGAGGCCAGGAGTGGCTGTGATAAGGGCAGTGGGGAGAATGAAGTGACTGTACTGTACTACAGTCTCCACGGGTCTGGAATAGAGGCTGGCAAAGACTCCCCAGGTGGGGCCGGTACTGAGGCCTTGCAGGCCATGGTCTCTCCGGTGTAGCTCTTCCCTTTGCAGTCAGAATGGAGAAGCAACAATAAAGCGTTGTCCAGGGAGGTGCAAGTCTCTAATCCTGGTGCTCCAGAGGCAGAGCCAGACAGATCTCTAAGAGTTCGAAGTCATCCTGGTATACAAAGTACTCACTCTCTGTCTCAGGACAGTCATTGCTATGAGAGACCCTGTCTAAAACAAAACCAACCGACTAATCAACCAAAATACCACCACCACCAACAACAAAACAATAAAGTGACAAAATACTAGGGAAATCACTCACTTCACTGTGTGTGTATGTGTGTGTGTGTTAGTGTGTGTGTGTGTGAGTGTGTGTGTGTGTGTGTGTGAGTGTGTGTGTACAAGGGCCACGGTGGTCATTGTTGGGGTCCTCCTCAGTGACTGTCCATCTTCTTTCCTTGAAACATTTCTGAATCCCCGGGGCTCTGACTGGAGTGAACCAGGTTGGATCAGGGCCAGGACCCTGCGGTTCCTATGAACCCAGATTTGTTTCCCTTTTGATCTCCTGTAGGTACTTACAATCCAGGTCATTCCCCATGTTGGTGTCACTGTCCTTACAAACTCCAACTGTATCAAGTGAAGACTGTTATGAGGGCCCACCCACCTCAAGACAGTGTCTGTTCTTCCCGAGTGGACCTTCAGTTCCCAGAGATCAAAGTCTGTCCTGAACCCTCTGTCCTGTCTGAGGTAGTTCGTGCCCTGACTTGTGCCAAGGACTCTGGTCAAGTGGGTTCACACTATCTGAATTTCCAGATTGGACAGGCTCAATCAATGAAAACAGGACTTCCAGGACGAGGAGCTGGGCGGTGGTGGCGCATGCCTTTAATCCCAGCACTCGGGAGGCAGAGGCAGGCGGATCTCTGTGACTTCGAGGCCAGCCTGGTCTATAAGAGCTAGTTCCAGGAAAGGCACCAAAAACTACAGAGAAACCCTGTCTCGAAAATCAAAAAAAAAAAAAAAAAAAGAAAAGAAAAAGAATTCCAGGACGAACTGTCACGGAACCCTGGATTATGAACTCTGCAAGCCTCTTCCAGTGCAATCCCTCTTACACCCACATGAATCAGCATATTTTCCTAGCAGGTGGCTCAGACATTTGCCTTTTGGTCTGCTGCTGTGTGTAATGCTGTTCTCAGGGTCAAAAGGACCCACGTTCCTCTCCGTCCCTTCTTTAAGTCTCAATTATCCCTCTACTTTATAGGAATCTTCCCAAATGTTCATTTCATCCTCCTGAAATCTTACTCGATAAAACTCTTGGTCTTTGAGAAACAGGTTATTTCCTTGCTTTTTCAGTCTGTCCGTGACAGGATGCAGTCATGTGTGTTCACATCTTGTGAGTTCAACCCGCAGGTGAGAGTTTGCATCAGTGGGAACACACTCAGGGACAATTAAAATTCCTTTTAATTTTGCTATGCTGTTTTTCCTTTCTCAGATTAAAATATTGTTTCTAATTTTTGTTAAAAAATTTGTATTGTGTGTGTCTGTGTGGGTGTGCATGAATGCTTATGTGAACCCCAAAAGGCAAGAAGAGGTGGTCAGCTCCTCTGGAGCTCCTGTTACAGGTGTCTGTGAGGCATCCCAGATGGGTGGAGCCAAACTCTGGTCGTCTTCAATAGCAGTAAGCATCTTAATGGCTGAGCCATCTCTTTGGTCATATAGTTTGTTAAAACTCACTATATCCCATGCTGGTCTCCAACCAATATGGAGCCCTGGCTGACCTCAAGCTCACGGCAATGTTTCTACATCATTCACCCAAGTGCTGGAAAAGGCCATGGTAGGGCTCTAAGCTTGGGGTCACTACTTCCTTAGACTATGGGGAGTCATGCCCCTAGACTAGAGCTTGCTACTTCCCTACTCAGGGATTGGTCCATTTTTCCTGCTCAGTGATTGGCTGGTTTCATGTCAGGGGCAGAGATAGCTCTGATTTCTTTCTTTTTAGCTTTTTGGTTCCAATTTTAGGGTCAGGGTGAATTTCTTTAACAGGCTCTGATTCTAGGGGCAAAATGTATTCTTTTGGCTCTGGTTAGGGACTTGGGGTGTTTTTGCTCTGACTCTGGGTTCAGGGATAAAGTGTTTTTTTTGCTGTCTAGGGTCCCAAATCCAGGGTGTGTTTGTTTCATTGGCTCTGGTCTCAGAACCCAGGATGCTCACGGATTGTGCTAGGGCTATGGATGACAGATCTGCTGGGTTCTGGGTCATTTACAGAAACATGCCTAGGTATGTAGAGAGAGATTGATTGGGCCTCCTGCAGGAGGGCAGGACCTCCTTGAGCCTATGGACCCCACAGAGGGGCACCCACAGAGGAGCACTCACAGAGCCACACTAACCTGGGTCCTGTCCCACTGCCGAGCTGTGTCAAAGAAGGAAGTTAATTAAGCGTTCTTGGACCCCCAGGTTCCCTCCTGATAAGAGAACATGGTCAACAGATTTTGTAGGATTCCTGAGTGGGGCCTATGTCTGTATTTAGCTCTCTAGTGTGTAGAAAGCGCCTTGCAGAGGGTCTAACCTGCCCTTTGGACACAGCCATTCTGTTGATCTCTGTGTCCTTCCCCTCCCTCCAACTCCACCTTCTCACTGCTGATGCTCCAATGCTCTGTCTGAACAATTTTTATAAAGACACAGTAAGTACGCTTTCTGTCTGGGACACGGTGATAGTTGTTTCCTTATTTCCTACAGAAAACAGAAAGTATTTCCTTCATTTCCTGAGTTTTCTGGACAGTCAGCAAGTCAGAGACTTTCAGAAAATTTCCACGAGGCAGAGATCCCTTAACTGGTCCACTGGTACCCATTTCTCCTTTGTCTTTAAAAATCAGGAAGCCAGTGTAGGTAGAATTTTGTGAATTTGCGTTAACAATGTTAGAATGTCACCCACGTGGCTTTCCTAATTTCACAGATTTAAGACAGCCAGCCTCTGCCTGTCCCCTGCACCCCCATTATACTCTTCACACTCCCCAGGGCAAGCCTTCATATCCTGTGGACCTAGTAAAAGGTAACTTGATCCCAAAATGCACTTTGTGCAGAGCACAGGCCTTGTCCTTTGACTTGCAAACCCATTTTAGTCTCCACTTCCGTCATTTGTTTTTCATTGTTTCTGATAAGTTTCTGTAAACAAGGTGATGTCACCCTTTGGTCCACTAGAATTGCAAGCCTCTTGATTTTGAAAAGGTCTTCTTCAAATGAAAAAGCAGATAGGTGGGACGCTGCTGTTGGTTGGACATTGTCCTTATGAAGGTTACCCCAGGATGCTTACTTACCCCAGGCCATTTGAGCTACCCTGTCACATCCAGACACTCATGTGTCAAGAGCCTGGGCAAGGTCCAGAATCAGGGATCTGCACAGATGAGGGTCTAGCTTTGGACTTCTAGCGTCCTGTGAGAGTGTTCCAGGCTCGTGTGTGGACAGCATCCTCTTGTCCCTTGACAGCAAGCTTCTTGGAACACATGCTCTCCCACTCCATCACCCCGACCAGTGAGCTCTTTGCTCCTTTGCACTGTGCTGGTTCTGATATCTGACTGTTGCTCATGGCTGTGACTTTCCTCAGGTTTCTGACTCTCTGTGTTCTTGAAATTAAATTTATAAACATGGCCAAAACACTGATTGATTTATGATTGATGACCAGAAGGACTGGGTTCCCAAATCTCCTAAAGGAAAATACAGAGACCCTTTATTCTTCTGCTTGTCCCTGCCCTGAGGTTGTTTCCAGGTCACCAATGTTTCTGTCACTGGAGTCTGTGTGAACAATTGGTAGCTGTGCAACCAACTGGCAGAGCCCTTTCTTCAGGGATAGTGCTAGATTAAGGTTTCAAATTAGGGGCGCTTCTTTTTGTACTTAAGCTGAGAATCGAGACTCCCAGAATGACAGATTCCCACAGTTAGAGTATGAAAACTGAGCTCTGCCAAGCAAAGGAAGAACATCCTTGTTCTTTAACTATCTGGCCCGTCTCCAGGGAAAGTGCCAGTTTCCGGAGCGTCCAGCAGGTGGCGATGGCGGCAGTTGTTAAGAGGGTTTGAAGTGGAACAGATTTTGTTTTTAGGGTGCACAGGACAGAGGCTGCTGAGGATCTTAATCCCTCCTCTCTCGGAGAGGGAGTGGCCCTCTTGCCTTCTGGGTCAGGATCTGTAGCTCTGGTTACACAAGGGGAGAAGGGGAGTGCCGAACTGGGATTGGTGCAGAGTGGGGCGGGACTGCTGCTTTGTCTTCCTCAGTCTCCCAGGGAGTCTGCATAAAGTCACAGCTTGTCCAAAGACCCAAGTCTACCTTACTGAAGACAGTTTGAAAAAGCTACCACCAGCACCATGCCTATGCTCCTGGGATACTGGAATGTCCGCGGTGTAAGAGAGGGGATTGGAATGTGAAGCAGGAAGTTCATAACAGCGAGGTCTTTCTAGCAGAGTGGTACTCCTCAGCACTCTCCTCCTCCCCCTAGAATCTTCTGCCTGTAGCTCTTGGCGCTCAGGAGTTTAAGGGAGGCTGTTTGTGTGAAGGGGGTGGTGGTGAAGGCGCGCATAGGTATATGCACGTTGCATAGTGGCTGCATTTGTGCAGTGTGTGGTCTCAATTGAAGAAGATAAAGTCATATAGCAAGGTCCCCACTATTTCTCACCTCTGTCTCTGGTCTCTCGCAGCTGACACACCCCATCCGCCTGCTCCTGGAATACACAGACTCAAGTTATGAGGAGAAGAGATACACCATAGGGGACGGTAATGACACCTTCCTGGTCTATCACCTGCTTCCTCTGAGCTGCAGCCCTCCTACTGCTAAAGCTAGAGACTGCCGCTTCCAGAAACCTCTTTGGGGGTGCAGTTTGGTTTTTCAATATTAAACCCTGAGAATGGAACTCCTGGTCCATGTGTATTCATCATTAGGCTGGGTGCAGTATTGGGGTCCTATTGCTTTCAGGCTCCTCTTATTACCCGTTGTTTGTATCCCTCTCCTCCATCTTGGGCAGTGACTCTCTGGGAGGTTGGATTCCCCTGCCTCAGGGGTTCTTGCTCCTGGTCGAATACCAGGAGTAGGGTGGGCACTGGGCTGACTTCTTTTCACATCCTCTTGTCTACAGCTCCTGACTATGATAGAAGCCAATGGCTGAATGAGAAGTTCAAGCTGGGCCTGGACTTTCCCAATGTAGGTGCAGGGAAGGGAGGTTTGGGGAAGGCATGGTGTCCTCACCTCCTTGTCTGGCTGAGAGGGTTTGGGGTCAGAGCTTCTGCTCTCCTGCTCCCATTCCTGGTGGCTGCACAGGGTGATGGGCTGTGTCCCAGCTCTTCCATTCAGTGTGTACTGTGCTCGGAGGGCTTCCCTTGCCAGACACACTGAGTGCCAGGTCCCATGGCTGTCCTTACCCAGAGAAGGAATGCCAGGTCCTCATATCCCACCTGACTGTCCCTGCTTGTCTTTCCAGCTGCCCTACTTAATTGATGGATCCCACAAGATCACCCAGAGCAATGCCATCCTGCGCTACATTGCCCGCAAGCACAACCTGTGTGAGTGGAGCTGGCTGCAGGGTGGGGCATGGGGGACAATCTCCTTGTCTTGTCTGGTGCGGGATGCTGAGGGTGAGTCTGTGCTGTGTTTTGCAGGTGGTGAGACAGAGCAGGAGAGGATTCGTGCCGACATTGTGGAGAACCAGGTCATGGACAACCGCATGCAGCTCATCATGCTCTGTTACAACCCTGACTTTGTGAGTTGCCCCTGGTGGAGTGGGCAGGGTTGGCAGCAGGCCTGAAAGGCTTGCATTCAGATCTGCAGCCTCCTCCTTCAATGAATAAACTGTTACTGATTCTCCAAGCTCTCCTATCTTACCAGCAGACCCTCATAACCCAGCGATATCTTGTGAAAGTATTATTACTAGAGTAACCCTGCGAGATATGGTTGAGATTCTGCGGGTGAGCAGTGGATCTAAGTCCATTATGTAGTTGTAAATCTGCGCCATGTCTGTCCTTTGTCGATTCCATGTTCATCTTACCCAGTGTTCATAAAGTCTTCCGGATAAGGTTGGAGGATATGAGGATGCCCTGGTGGTTTAAAGTACTTGCTGTGAGGGCTTTAGTATAGACCCTTAGCACCACATAAAAACCTGTGTGTGGAAGCATGTTCTTATAATCATAGTGGTTTGGGAGGAGAAACAGGAGGATTTCTGGGGGCATGCTGGACAATGAATCCAGCCAGTCTATTAGCTCCAGATTCAACGAGAGACCCTGACTCAAAAAAATAAGGTGGACAGTGATTGGGAAAGACCCCTGATATCAATATTGGCCCCCCTACACCAACAGGCAGCAAGCAGTATATCCCCAAATGATGCAAGTAGGTCATATATGCACTTTGGTCTCACACATCTCTCCAGTCCATTCCCCATTGTTCTGTCTTAGGTATCAGTAGAAGTCAGGACATCTTCCTAATGCCCGCTCAGGGTCACCTCAGGGTCAGCCAGAGGACCGCTTAACCTTTTTCCTTTCAGTATTAGTCACTGTTCAACACTGATGCAAGCTCCTCACTCGTGTGATGTGTTCTCATGACCTCCCAACCCCAACGTAGTGTAACTATCTTCTCTTTATGTCCTTTGTGTCTGTGGTTCCACAGGATCTCTGAGCCAGGACATGCAAGATACTCAGGATGTCCTGGGTGTCACTCACCGCACCTGGTGTGGACTTCAGATTTCAGGGACAGTGTAATTCCTGTCTGACTTTCCATCACCTCTGACGTGAATTCTGCCACCAATAAAATAGATGTGTTAACTGGAAGCCCAGGCACAGACCTGGCCCATTGTTGGGAAGGTGGCTCTTCTCTTGCACGGTTCTGGGAGCCCCAAGCTCTCTGCTGGGACCTGGAGCCTAAGGGTGGTGACAGCCGTTTTCTGTCTCAGGAGAAGCAGAAGCCAGAGTTCTTGACGACCATCCCTGAGAAGATGAAGCTCTATTCCGAGTTTCTGGGCAAGCGGCCATGGTTTGCAGGGGACAAGGTAAAGAGAGGGAGGTGTGTGGGTGGGTGGGGAGGAGCTGCCAGTGTTCTCAGGCTTCAGATCCTATCTCACCGGCCCTGAATTCCTACAGATCACCTATGTGGATTTCCTCGCTTACGATATTCTTGACCAGTACCGTTTATTTGAGCCCAAATGCCTGGATGCCTTCCCCAACCTGAAGGACTACATGGCCCGTTTTGAGGTGATGCTCTGATCCTGCTTCCTTTGAGTGGTCTTCTTCTTCTCTTCCACAATGCTTTTCTATCTCTGAGGCAAAAGGACAATAACTAGGGCTTTTTGAGCTTTCTTTACAGACCCATATGGGGCAACATTTATCACTTCAAAATCCCCAAATGATGATGCGATTCTGAGTCCCATCGCACAGATGAGGGGTCTGACTCTGTAGAGGGTATTCACTTATTTATGGTCTCCGTACCAGCAGCAGCTACAGTGGGCTCCATATCTGTCTCTGGGTCAGCATTCGGTCACCGTCCCTGCTCTGTGTCAAAAGAAAAAAGCTTCAGCCCCACTCACCCCCACCTATGCAGCCTCAGTTTCCTGTTTAGGATCCTTGGCGGGGCAGAGCATGTCAATGGTATGTGTGCCTTGGCATTAGGAGCGTGAGACAGGCAGGGCCGAGGTGACATGAGAGGCCAGACCTCATCTGCCGACCATTGAGAGCCCAGGGTCGCAGTTGGTGCCTCACTGAGTGGACATGTGTGTGCCCACCCTGTTGGGGACACTTATCGTGAGTGTGAGCTACTGCTGCACCATTCTGGTTTCCTCCCTTCCAATCTCCTCTTTCACATCACAGGTCCTGTTTGAAATGGGGTCAAATTCTATCTTTCCACTATTATTCTCTGGCAGCCTCCTCTATATGAGGTTCATGCTGGGCTCCAGGGGACATGCAAACTACCTCCATCTGGGGACCCAGTAGGCAGAGAGCTGTAGGAAGCCAGGCTATGGGATGCTCTTGATACTCCCCAGGGCTGCTGAGCCCAGCCTGGACAGCACCTACATCAGACTTGGGTCATTCAGACATTTGGGAATTGGAGACATTGATCCAAGGATTTTGTTTAATCCTTGCAGTCTGTTGACCCTTGCCCATTCCTTATCAAGGGATGTGCTTTCTCAGTTAACTCTTTCTCTTTCCCCTGAGCTGAGGGCTGAACCCAGGGCCTTGCCAGGCAAACGCCTTACCACTGAGCTAAATCTCCAGTCTCTCTCAGCCAGCTCTCATAAGCTTTGGTCTGGCCCCGGATGGGTACCCTCGGGAACTGTGCAATAACTGGCATGGCTCTAGGCTGGTTTTGTGGAGAAATGCAGGCCCCTTAGCTTAGCTTGTGTCTAGTTGGTTGTGGATGTCTTTACAACCCCTGGAATTGTCTGTGTATTCTCCAAAAAGGAGTATGGTTTATAGCACATTATACAGTCACACAGGGTGGTCCCTGTATTAGCAGGGGAGATGAGGACATTCAGGGTGCAGTAACATTGTACTGAGCTCCAGATAGTTAATCCTGTTCTCAGGACGCTGATTAGAATCTTGTTCAGCTTTCTCTGTGGGCTGTCATCTTGATGTTCCTTTTCTTGCATGATTTGCTGAGTCACTGTGTGCTTGGCTGTCTTCCTAAATACATACAGTCAAGTTTTTCAGTTCCTTTATCCTGTTGATCCCTCCCCCGTGTGTAAGTACAGGTTAAAAAGAGTGACCGCTGGAATAGGATCTTGTTCATGCAGAGATTGGGACAGGGTCTCCTCTGGAGGGCAGCTGAGTAGAGAGATGAGAGGGATGAAGGAGGGAGAGAAAGAGGAGAAAGAGAGGGAGGGAGGGAGCGGAAAAGGGAGAGAGGGAGGAGGAGGTGGAGGAGGAGGAGAAACATAGAGAGGGAGAGAGAGAGAGAGAGACAGAGCAAGGGAGAAAGCAAGCAAGAGAGCAAGAGAGAGCACACAGGAGAGAGTGTCTGTGAAGCAGCCCTGTTTCACCAGCTGTGTGAGCCTAGGAAGCTGCACGACCTCCATGGCCCTCAGGTTCCTCCTAATAACTGATCTTGCAGCATTGATGGGTGGGTTTTCTGAACCTATACTGTAATTTTTAGTGGCTATAAAACCACTTACACAGGATCCAGTCTCCCCTTCAATAGGGGCTATGATAGAGCCCTTTTGCCAGGGTTGGGAGCTAAGCAGTCTGCATGGTGTTGCAGCCTGAGGCCAGGACAAAGGCTCTCCTGGCTTGGGGCTGCTCATCTCAGTGGGCTGCAGACTGAGCTCCTGCTGTGTCCTTCCCATTCTGCAGGGCCTGAAGAAGATCTCTGCCTACATGAAGACGGGTCGCTTTCTTCCAACACCTATCTTCTCAAAAATGGCTCACTGGTGTAACAAGTAGACCCCTGCTGTGCTGGCTGTTATATGGGGAAGCTGTCTATGCTAAGGGTCCTCCAGGCCCTGGGGACCGCTGGCCTTCTACACTGCTGCCTCCCTGTTATTCCCACACCCTTCTCCGCCTTTGTCTCCTCAGTTCTTAACCTAGTCAAACCCATGCAGTCTTCATCTCCCCGCTTCCTTTGCTAAACGCCCATTCTTCATTTGTGCCCAGTTGCCGGGCTCCCCAAGGCCCATCTCATCTCCAATAAAGCCTGAAACACACTGGCTCTGTGTTGTTTTTTTTCTTTTTTCTTTTTCTTTTTTGGATTTGCCAGGTGTCACAGCTGCTTCCAAGAGTCTGAGCTCTGAGCCTGTAGTGCCCGTTTCTGAAGAGTCTATGAAACTGGAGGGTATTTGAAATATCTTGCTTCTAATCTAAGACCCTCACAGTGGGCACAAAGCTCTCTAGACAGCTGTTCTCGACCTGTGTGTTGTGACTCCTTTCGGTACTCGAGCGACCCTTTCACAGGGGTCACCTATCAGCTATCCTGAATATTATTTACATTATGAATCGTAAGAGTAACAAAATTATAGTTTTGAGGTAGCAATGAAATACTTTTATGGTGGTGGTCACCACAGCAGGAGGAATTAAAGGGTCACAGTGTTAGGGAGGTTGAGAACCACTGCGTTAGAGGATAAAGTGTGTTTCCTAGTATCTCCTCTACTGCAGCACACTAGGACTTTGAACTGTGAACACAGATATGGGTCTCAGTGAGTGATGATGAGGCTTGTGGGAGTGCCTAGCAGGGACCCAGAATGGTCTCTCTACCTCACAATTGACCGTGTCAACATTAGGTGTCTATTATATTGTCTTTACTGAGTCCTCTTGAAGCTGGCTTGAAGCTCTGCTGAGATGAGGACACTTATTCTTTGTTAATCCTTTTTTATCTATGTTGGGAAACCTATTGAATATACCATAACCTATTGAATATACCATAACTCTCACAATTATTATTTATACTTCCTCTAATGTCGATGACTCTCCCTGTCAGTGGAGCTGTTTAACATTGGATACTTCATTCACTTCATGGAGAACTGATTAAGAGCTAAGTCTGCTTTAATCAGATTCTAGTTTGGGGGCTGCAGAGATGGCTCAGAGGTTCAGAACTCAGGTTCCTCTTTTGGAGGACCCTGGTATGGTTCCTAGTAGCCACATGGTAGCTAACCATGGTCTGTGTCTCAAGTTTGGGGATCTGCCTCTCTGTATTGCATGCATATGGTGCATATATACACATGCAGGCAAAATGTCTATACACATAAAATAAAATTTAAAAACATCCATAATACAAAATAAAATAAAAAGTAAGCCATATGATAAGTGGATTCCTTCTGTCATTTCCAGGTGCCCATCATCTCCTGGCCTGGTCCTCTGCTTTCCTTTTGCTCTGTCATGACCTGGGACTTTCCCAGTGCCTCCTGTCCAGTCAGGTCTGGACTGGATACATCATGGGCTTTCTGGCTTTTTCCTCTTGTAATGTGAAGATCATGGGGTGACAGTCACAGGAACATCTTCTCATGACATATAGCACATGCACACTCACATAACCCCTTAAACATGATTAATAAAAACACAGAGAGAGAAACTGGGGTTCAACCTGAAGGCCAGAAAAGCCAAACAGCCAGCCACTGATCTTCAGGTAAGCTTTATTTATTAAAATACAAATGAAATGCTACTACAAGTCCCCCAAATAATTAGTGTCTCTAGAATATAGCGTCTTTATGAATACTCTTACCACTGCACATAGCAAAAAACGATCATGTCCATCAGTGAGTAGGTCTTGGAGGTGTGCAGGAAAGAAAGTACATTAGCTTCCCCTGTCTTTGTGGATCTCTCAATGTGTTCTGGGTCTCAATGGAGAAAATGACCTGTCTGCTTGTACATTCCATCCAGCTGATCATCAGGAGGAGCTCCGGAAGTCTGAGAGACTGTATAAGCATTTGTAAGGAACTGTTGCCATGGCTACCTCTGTCACTAGGCAGGGTCCTAGTGAAGCCACTGGCAGTGACATGTGGGGAGTGGCTGAACATTGTTTTCCTCACAGTGCATTTGTATAGGAAGCTCTGTGGATCCTTCATGGCCCTCCCCTGCAGTTCTGGAAAAATTACTGTGTGTGGGTGGATCTAGCTGCTTGTTCCTGAGTGCTGCCTCACCCAGAGACCCACTTGTTTATGTACTCGAGAGCCTCATAAAAATACTAAACTAAAAAGCTGTAATATGTTTGCTGAGGGCCTAGTGAGGACACGTGTAGACCCTGCACTTGCTTCAGTCTCTGTGGGTTTATATGAGCCTTGGACTGTTTTTTTTTTTAAACGAAGCTACAATTACCATGATACCCAAAACCATACAAAGCCATTACTAAAACAGAGAATTGCAGACCAATCTCCCTTATGGACACTGATGCAAAAAATACCCAATAAAATACTGGAAACCGAATCCAAGAACACATCAGAAAAATCATCCACAAGACCAAGTTGGCTTCATCCCAGAGATCGCAGGGATGGTTTAACATATGAAAATCTGTCCATGTAATCCACCATATAAGCAAACTGGAAAAAAAAACCCACATGATCATCCCATGAGTTGCTGAAAAGCCTTTGACAAAATCCAACACCTCTTCATGACAAAGGTCTTGGGGTACAAGGGATATACCTCTGAAACCTTTGTTTTGCTTGATAAAAAGCAATTCTTTACTGGGAAACGTGTATCTCGGTGTGTTTTTGCTTTGCATCTTCCGGGTGCTCAGTGATCCTGAGTGTTTCTCATGCATCTACAGGTCGCATAGATAAGTGACTGGGAGTTGCCCAGCTCAGCAGAGTCCTGCAGGCCATCTGAGAGCACAGACAATGCCTGGGGCTGGAGGCATCCTGTTATGTTCCAGCTCAGCCACCAGGATTCAGACAGAGCCAAAGCAGGGAGGAGCTGATGGTGAAGCATAAGCAATGTCAGGAAGATAAAGGGACACAGCACACCACGGGGAGAGCAGGGAGCTGCAGACCCAGGTGCTAGCCTAAGCCTTCCTTTTGCTGAGACTTATTTCCTGAGTCAGTCTGAGATGAGACTAGATTTATTTTGCCCTGCCCCTGGATCCCTGACTCCTCCCTCCAGCACTCCCTGCCCTGGAATGTCTGCAACTTGAGACTCTGTAAGCCCATAGTCCAATAGGAAAGCAAATAGGAGTCCCACCTCCTCCGGCCTAGCCTAGGATAGTTCAGAAAACTCAAACTAGCAAGATCCAGGTTGGCCTGCTCTGGATACCACCCAGCACCATGCCTGCCACACTGGGTTACTGGGACATCCGTGGGGTGAGTACAAGAGCAACTGCTGGGTGGGACAGAGACATGGGGTGGGAAGCAGCTAGGGCTGACTTCTCACTGATAGATGGGGCTCCGAACTTGCTAGAAAACTTTGCATGTCAGGGGAAACACAGGAGAGCTTGTGATTATGAGGCCTGTGAGTGAGCTTGTGGGGAGACTGCAGGTGTATGGGGGAGGCTCACCGAGGTGGCTAAGGAAGTATGTCGGAGTTCCCCCGTCTGTGACCTGGCATATGTCGTCTTTCCAGCTGGCTCACGCCATCTGCCTGCTCTTGGAGTACACAGACACAAGCTATGAGGAGAAGAGATACACCATGGGGGACGGTGATTACAAACTGGTGCTCAGATTGGGGCTCTCCTGCTCACTGGTGTCCAGCAGCACTTGTCTGACTCCCTGTGGCTCAGAGCTCTACAGGGTTTCTCAAGTTGGATTTCTTAAAACCTCCTTGAATTTGGTCTTTCAGTGGAGGCTGGGTTGCCTTCTACATTAATTGGATGATGTTCTCCTCTGGGCTTGTTTAAATGTCTTGTAAATCACAGTGATGTAGTGCCCACAATCCTTACAAGCATCCTATACCCTTGGGGTGTGCAAAACTGGGTCAGGCTGCAGATCTCCTTCTTGTGCCGGCTGTGTGTGTGTGTGGGGCGGTGTCTCATGCCTGACTCCTTGGAAGGGTCCCTAGAGAAGGACTCTGAGTCACTGGGGTGCTTGCTTTTCATATCTTGTCACACAGCTCCCGACTTTGACCGAAGCCAGTGGCTGAATGAGAAGTTCAAGCTGGGCCTGGACTTTCCCAATGTAGGTGCAGGGAAGGGAGGTTTGGGGAAGGCATGGTGTCCTCACCTCATCTCTTTGCCTGGATGAGAGGGTTTGGGGTCAGAGCTTCTGCTCTCCTGCTCCCATTTCTGGTGGCTGCACAGGGTGATGGGCTGTGTCCCAGCTCTTCCATTCCGTGTGCACTGTGTTCATTGGTGGCTTCCCATGCCAGGTACCCTGAATGCCAGGCCCCTTTCTCAGGGAAGTGATGATGAGACCCCGTATCCCACCTGACTGTCCCTGCTTGTCTTTACAGCTGCCCTACTTAATTGATGGATCTCACAAGATCACCCAGAGCAACGCCATCCTGCGCTACATTGCCCGAAAGCACAACCTGTGTGAGTGGGGCTGGTTGAAGGGAGGGGGCAGAAGCCATCCTCTTGGCTTTCCTGGGGTGGGATGCTGAGGGTGACTCTGTGCTGCGTGTGCTGCAGGTGGCGAGACAGAAGAGGAGAGGATTCGGATGGACATTTTGGAGAACCAGGCTATGGATACCCGCATACAGTTGGCCATGGTTTGCTACAGCCCTGACTTTGTGAGTCCCACCGCCTCTGAGTCGGAACTGGCCCTGTACTTTTGCCCCGGAATCCCCTCTGGTCCAGTTCGCCCCCAGAGCCTCTCAGTGCGAATCACTGTTCCGTGTTTGAAACTGCCTACAGAGGAACCCCACCATCGCCAAGTGAAAATGCCCAGTCATGGCTCCTAAGTCTTAAGATCCAGTCCAGACTTTCCGCACTGGGGCTCCACCCCCTGACAGTACAGACAGACTTCAGTTTGCTCCAGTTCCAGCTTCTGGTTCTGTCACAAGCCTTGGCCTGCAGTTGTCTTAAAGTGTTGCTGCTTCTGCAGCACAGACCCTCACACTATGAGACTAGAAAATGAGGGCTGGGAGGGACACTCTTCCTGAATGGTCTCCCTGAGCTGTGTTCTTGATACCGCAGAGATAAACAGGTCTTCCCAATAGACAACTCAGTAGGCCAAAGGCCTTTGATCCTCTTCCTGTTTCCTTTTGTCCTCTCAAATACTTCTCATCTCTTTGGAAACTGTACCAAAGCATCCCCTCACCCCACACCCCAGCAGGTGTGACTTGTTTGTTTCTGCCTCCTGTGAGTTCGGAACCAGGTGCCCACAGGCGTCTTGGGTCTGATGCACAGTGGTTCTGACAAGGGTGGTAGAGATGAGGGTGGGGGGTGGAGTGGGAGCAGAGTTGTGTCCTGTTTGGCTGTTGCCTAGCAGCAGCAATCTAATCATCGGGATGCTGTAAGTAAATGCCTGGATGTCAACCCAGACTGAATCTCATGTGTGTCACCGCTCCTCTGCCTGCTGGGGACTGCACAGCCCTGTGAGGCCAGTCAATGCCAGGGAGCTTGTGTCTGGGGTGGTGACAGTTGTTTTCTGTTTCAGGAGAAAAAGAAGCCAGAGTACTTGGCGGGTCTCCCTGAGAAGATGAAGCTCTACTCTGAGTTCCTTGGCAAGCGACTTTGGTTTGCAGGGGACAAGGTAAAGGGAAGAAGTTGGGAAGGAGGAGTTGCTGTTCTTCCCAGGCATCAAATTCCAGGACACTTACCCTTGGCTTCCTGCAGATTACCTACGTGGATTTCCTTGTTTATGATATCCTGGACCAGCACCGATTATTTGAGCCCAAGTGCCTGGATGCCTTCCCCAACCTGAAGGACTTCATGGCCCGCTTTGAGGTGATGCTCTGATCCTCCATCCGATTGGATGTCCTATTTCCCTTCCCCTTTCCAGGATGCCTTTTGTCTTAGGGTTTCTATTGCTGTGAAGAGACTCCGTTACCATGGCAACTCTAATAAGGAAATCATTTCATTTGGTGGTGGCTTATACTTTTAGAGGTTTAGTCCATTCTCATCATGGCAGGGAGCATAGTGGCTGGGATTACGGCGGCATTCAGGCAGACATAGTGTTGGAGAAGTCGCTGAGAATTCTACATCTTGATCTGACACACTGCCTCCCACAACACCACCCCTACTTCAAAATGCCACACCTCCTAATAGTGCCACTTCCTTTTCGGACCTTTTTTTCCTCAAACCACTACACGCCACTCCCTGGCCCCCCAAAGCTAGAAGCCATATCATAATGCAAAAATGCAGTAAGTCCAACTTGAAAAGCCCCATAGTCTATCACAGTCTCAAACTCATTTAAAAGTCTAAAGTTGAAAGTCTCTTCTGAGATTCAAACAACCTCTTAGCTGTAACCCCCAGTAAAATCAAAACCAGAAAGCAAATCACATACTTCCAGTGTATAATAAAGCAAGAGTGTTTGTGCAATCAGAGAGTGACAAGGGATTTCCTGCTTGGGGAGTGAGCCGAGAGAGCTGGAGTGGAAGATGCAGGGAAGATGCAGAGATCCTCCCGCTCGGACAGGGTTATAGACCACTGTCTTTCCAGCTGTGTGAGCTGCAGGGAAGCACTTAGCTTCTCTGTGTGTCGGCCTCCCTCCTGTTGAAGGCAGAGCAGTTGCTGTTCCGTGGGATTTTGTGGGGTGCCTTCTCTATACCTGTCCCACAACTGCAGACAGACACACAGCTGACAGCGGTGTTCGGTTTCTCCTTCCCTGCTGGAAGTCGAAGCTTCCCTTACCAGCACTGGGCACCTGGGCAGCTCGTGCTGTGCTTGGGTTCTTTTTTTTTTTTAATATTTATTTATTTATTGTGTATACAATATTCTGTCTGTGTGCATGTCTGCAGGCCAGAAGAGGGCACCAGACCTCTTTAAAGATGGTTGTGAGCCACCATGTGGTTGCTGGGAATTGAACTCAGGACCTTTGGAAGAGCAGGCAATGCTCTTAACCACTGAGCCATCTCTCCAGCCCCCCTGTGCTTGGGTTCTTAAAGGAAAACCTGTGCACCCAATGGGGACACAGATCCTGAGTTTCTGCCTTCTCCTCCCCTACAGGGCCTGAAGAAGATATCTGACTACATGAAAAGCAGCCGCTTTCTCTCCAAACCAATCTTTGCAAAGATGGCCTTTTGGAACTCATAGGACAACAAAGCCCAGAACTGGGGAACCTTCTGGCTCCAGCTCTGTGTCCCTGCCAAGTATTGTTTTCTTCTTTCTTCTTCCGAATCCTCCATTTCTTCTTACAAGCCCTTCCTTCAGTCAAGCTTCTGGATCCTTGGATTCCCCATTTCTTCATCGGTCTCCTGCTCCTATTCCTTTGCCCTGCCCTGCATCCAGACCTTTCTCTTTGCTGCTTAGAGGAATGTACCAGACCCCAGAATCCCCAGTAAGGCCTGAGAGATCAGACCTGCCTGTGTGCTGGCCCTGGTCCTCAGAGTGAGCAACTGAGCCCTGTGTCATCCCCAGTAAAGTCTGAATGACATTTGTTCTGTGTCTTGTTTTGCGGGCTGTGATTCTCAGAATCAACTGTGTTGGCATTTTGGGTGGTTTCTGCTTCGTTGCCTTTAGGATGGGCTGGAGAAAGAAATATAGGGACTCTGGGATATTTAAAGTCCTTGAAGTTCCATGTCCCCGTGTTCCTCAATCTGGTACTCCCGTGGAAGAAACCTTCATTTCCCGCTTACTCTCCCAAGTGCCGTGTCTCATTTGTCCATGTGAAATTGTGTCCTGCTTCAGAGAGACTCTGTGCTGATGGGAAGGGCTGAGCAGGCGGGCCCTGGCTCATCAGCTTCTGATGTGCTCATCAGCTTTCCTAAGCTGAACACACAACCCTCGTTTGTGTTCTCAACCTTCCTGTCCATAAACATCTCCTACTGCCTGCAACTGATGAGTTTCCCTCAACTCGAGCCACAGTGAACTGAAGAATTGCTCTCTTTCTCCCTCTCCATCTCTTTTTTTATTGCTTTTCTCAGCACCACACGGGTACCTGGTGCCCACAGATGCTGGATAGAGGCCATCAGACTCCTGGAGCTGGACGGACAGACGTGCACGTGGGCGCTCAATGAGCTGGGGACTCTTAACCTCTGACCCATGTCTCCAGCCTCTGGTCGTACAAGGTCTTTGTCCAGGATCTAATGTCAACTACACTGACTGAGTCCTCTCTCACCATGTGGCTGAGATGGCCCTAAATCTCATAATTCTCCTTTTTATACTCCCTGAATCCTAGGACCACAGGTGTGTACCACAGTGCCAACTTTGGATTGTTCATCTTTGATATGCATGGCCAGGCTTGGCACATGGCTGATGCATGGAAAATTTGGAATATGAATCAATTATCTCCAGAGAAGTTGGCCTGGCCACTCAACCAGTGGCAGGGCTTAGAGCTCTGGATAGAAACACCTTACCCAGAGGCTCACAGCAGCACGTCCCTGCAATGGTGCTGGAGTCCGGGTCAGAGCTCTCTAAGCTCAGCAGCTCATGAAGAGGCTGCAGCTGCCTGAGGAGGAGCGTGGCTGGGGAGGGACCGGACTAGGGTGCTGGGCCCCAGGGCCCCGGCAGACGGTCAGAAAGCTGTGGGCATTTTGTATCAAATCACCCATGAAGGGCTTGAGCACACTGCAGGAGCACATACCGAGCAGGTTCCTGTGCCAGTGGCTGCATCATAGATCCTGGCCTTTGTCAGGCAGTGCCCATGACCTCCCTGTACCAGGTAGCATCTCTGGATGAGGGCCCTGGTAGGTGATGTCTTCATACACACTGCCTGCTGCCTCCTGCTGTAGTTAAGAACCCAGCAAGCACAGGATTGCAGGAAGAAATGAGGAATCGGTAGGGCGGTGGTGGCACACGCCTTTAATCCCAGCACTTGGGAGGCAGAGGCAGGCGGATCTCTGTGAGTTCGAGACCAGCCTGGTCTACAAGAGCTAGTTCCAGGACAGGCTCCAAAACCACGGGCTGGAGAGATGGCTCAGTGGTTAAGAGCATTGCCTGCTCTTGCAAAGGTCCTGAGTTCAATTCCCAGCAACCACATGGTGGCTCACAACCATCTGTAATGAGGTCTGGTGCCCTCTTCTGGCCTGTAGGCAGACAGAGTATTGTTTATATAATAAATATTTAAAAAAAAAACCAAAAAAAAAACACATAGAAACCCTGCCTCGAAAAACCAAAAAAAAAAAAAAAAAAAAAAAGAAAGAAAGAAAAAGAAATGAGGAATCAAAAGATAAAGGTCGTAAAATAAAAATCGTTAGAAGTGCAATGTTTGTGAGACTGCTGGCCAATATTATTTCAGCCAGCATTTGTTAAATTGTAACTAAAAGACAAAGAAGATAAACCAGAAAGGATGGAATGAGGTCAGGAGTGGCTCTGATAATGTCAAGTAGAGAGAACAAAATTACTAGGTTCACAGACCTAGAATGGAGGTGGGTAAACACTCCCCATGGGGGGGGCAGTATTCAGGCCCTGCAGACCATATTCTCTCCATGGTAACACATGGAACTCTGAGTTATGGAGTCTATGCAAACCAAGAGAAGTCCAAATCATGATGAAGACATGGCAAACAAAGAGAATTGCAAATGAAAGCAATTTTTTGAATATTAAGATCAAAATTAGGAAATTAAAGCCTCAGGTATAAGTACTGTTAGGCATGGCCTTGAAACTCACAAAATAAGGCCGATGACTTTCTGGGCAGTGGAGGCACAGGCCTTTAATTCTGTTGAAGGAGCTGCGGGCTGCGTTCCTGCCACCCAGCTCCCGGCCGCCTGGCTAGTTATGCCCCAAAATAACGACACACAAACTGTATTCTTTTAAACACTGCTTGGTCCGTTAGTTCTAGCCTCTTAATGGCTAATTCTCACATCTTGCCTAGCCCATCTTTAGTAATCTGTGTAGCACCAGTCTTACCGGGAAAGATTCAGCATGTCTGACCTGGCGACTTGCTTCATTGCGTCTGCCCTGGAGATGAGCGGCATGGCATCTGAGCTCACTTCCTCTTCCTCCCAGCATTCTGTTTTGTTTACTCTATCTAAATTCTGCCCTATCAGATGGGCCAAGGCAGTTTCTTTATTGACCAATGAAATCCCACATCATAATTCCAGTGCTCGGGAGGTGGAGGCAGGTGGATCCTAATGAGTTTGAGGCCAGCCTGGTCTATAAAGTGAGTTCAGGACAGCCAGAGCTGTTACACAGAGAAACTCTGTAACAAACAAACAAACAAACAAGCCGATGACTTGACATGACCAGAGTCCACCAGAAGTCCTAACGCTTTGGAATATTCGTAGCATTGGGACTGGGCTCTGTATCTGTTCAGTGCCTGCGGCTCATCCAGGAAGGGCTGACACTCCTTGGAGGCCCCTGAGTCCGGCTGCAACCACATGCTGTTCCCGCCATGGCTCCTGCTCCTCGCTCCTATTGTGTTGGTGGAGAAGGACTCAGCTGAAGCAGACCCAGTCTGCAAACCCAGTTCATTTTCCGTATGCCAGTTCCGTGGGAAACACCCAGAAGGCCGAGTGGCCCAGCTCCATGACATCACTCCGTTATTAAACTCTTCCTGACTATAGCCCTGCTACCTCACAGGATGGCGGTCACCCACATAAACAGCTGGGGTGAATACTGAGGGTGTGCCACTGTGTGGCTTGTTCATGGGCAAAATAACAGATACACTTGGGCATTGGAAAACCAACTACAGCCACCTGCACTCGGGTGGCCAGAACCTGCTACCCAGCCTTTCTGAATCACCAGGGTCCTGATCTGGGGTGAACCAGGTCGGATCAGGGCCAGGACTCTTGGGTTGCTATGAACCCCGACCTGTTTCCCTTTGGAACTCTTATAGGTACTTACAATCCAGCTCCCTTCCCATCTTGCCACTGTCCTTCCAAACCCCAAATGTATCAAGCGAACACTGTTATGAGGGCCCACCCACCCTAAGAGAGCATCTGTTCTTCCCGAGTGGATCTTCAGTTCCCAGAGAGCAAAGTCTGTCCTGAACCCTCCTACCTCTGACCTTGGTCTGTGCCAAGGACTCTCTTGTTGAGTGGGTTCACACTATGAATTTCTGGATTGGACTGGCTCAGTCAATGAAAACAAGAATTCCAGGATGGACAGTCATGGAACCCTGGATTATAAAGATTATGTAAGCATTTCTGAACCCTGTGTGAGTGTTTCCTGGTTTAGTAGAGTCAGCAAATTATCCTAAGAAGCAGTTCTGCCTTGCAGTCTAGTATGTGGATGCAATGCCCATCTTAGGGTGGAGAGGACCACTGTTGATCTCCTTCCATCTTTTAGGCCTCAGTTCCTCCTCAGTTTTTTTTTTTTTTTTGGTTTTTCGAGACAGGGTTTCTCTGTGGCTTTGGAGCTTGTCCTGAAACTAGCTCTGTAGACCAGGCTGGCCTCGAACTCACAGAGATCCACCTGCCTCTGCCTCCTGAGTGCTGGGATTAAAGGCGTGCGCCACCATCGCCCGGCGTCCCTCCTCAGTTTTATAGAAATCTCCCCAAACGCTTATTTTCACCTTTCTGAAATCTTACTCGGTAAGGCTCTTGACCTTTTTTTTTTTTAATTGATTTTTATCTAGCTCTACATTTTTATCTGCTTTCTTCCCTGCCTCTCCCCTCCCCTTAAACCCTCTCCCAAGGTTCCCATGCTCTCAATTTATTCAGGAGATCTTGCCTTTTTCTACTTCCCATGTAGATTAGATCCATGTATATCTCTAGGTTCTCTGGGATTGTGATTTGCAGGCTGGTTTTCTTTCCTTTATGTTTAAAAAACACTTATGAGTGAGTACATACGATAATTGTCTTTTTGGGTCTGGGTTACCTCACACAAAAGGATGTTTTCTAGCTCCATCCATTTGCCTGAAAATTTCAAGATGTCATTATTTTTTTTCTGCTGTGTAGTACTCCATTGTGTAAATGTACCACATTTTCCTTATCCATTCTTTAGTCGAGGGACATTTAAGTTGTTTCCAGGTTCTGGTTATGACAAACAAAGCTGCTATGAACATAGTTAAGCACATGTCCTTATGGCACTGTTGAGCATCCTTTAGATATATACCCAAAAGTGGTATTACTAGATCTTGAGGAAGGTTGTGTCCTCATTTTCTGAGAAATCACCACACTGACATCCAAAGGGGTTGTACCAGCTTGCACTCCCACCAGCAATGCAGGAGTGTTCCCTTTACCCCACAAACTTTCCAACATAAGTTGTCATCAGTGTTTTTGATTTTGGCCATTCTTACAGGTGTAAGATGGAATCTCAGAGTTGTTTTGATTTGCATTTCTCTGGACTAAGGATGTTGAGTGTCTTTTAGCCATTTTAGATTCCTCTGTTGAAAGTTCTCTGTTTAGGTCTGTACCCCATTTTTTATTGGATTATTTGTTCTTTTGATGACAAATTTCTTAAGTTCTTTGTATATTTTGGAAATCAGCCCTCTGTCTGATGTGGGGTTGGTGAAGATCTTTTCCCATTCTGTAGGCTGTCGTTTTGTCTTGTCTTGTCCTTTGCTTTACAGAAGTTTTTCAGTTTCAGGAGGTCCCATTTATTAATTGTTTCTCTCAGTGTCTGTGCTATTGGGCATCTATTTAGGAAGTGGTCTCCTGTAAGGCTCTTGACCTTTGAGGAGCAATTTTAGTTCCTTGCTTTTTCAGTCAGTCCCTGGCTGGATGCAGTCAGGTGTTCACACCTCGTGAGTTCAACCCGCAGGAGAGAGTTTGTATCAGTGGGAACACACTCAGGGGCAATGGGCTGTTGATATTATTCCTGCTCTTTTCCTGTCTTCAGATTTTAAAATTAAACCAAATGACTTTTTAATGTATGTTTCTGTGTTTCTCTGCATGCGTGCATACACACATGCATGTGGGGTGCCCTCATCCTCAGTGGCCAGTTCTCCTGGAGCTGGAGTTACAGATGCTTGAAAGCCATCCCATGTGAGTAATGGAAAGTAAACTCTGGTCCTCTGCAAGAGCAGTGGGTGTTTTAACCGCTGAGCCCCCTTTTCAGCCATGTTCTTGTTGAGACTACGTATCAGAGTGTATTCCACATGATCTGATTGAAAGGGGCCAGAGAAAAGCCCCAAGTCACATCAGAATCGCAGCAGACTCTTCAGCTGAAACTTTAAAAGGCAGGGGGTCTGGCAGATTCATGACAAGTTCTGGAACACAGCAAATGAGTGTTGGCGTTACAGATGTACCGCCAGGGCAGGCTGACAGAGCTGTATTCCTGACCGATTTCCCATCACTTCTGTAGACTTACTTAATGGTGACACAGACCCACTGCAACCCTGGAGCTGGGGCAATGGGCTTGGTTCTCAGAGGCAGAAAAATGCCTCCACCAAGTTGGACTGGGTGTAGCCAACAGGCAGGGCCACAGAGTTAGTCCTGGTCATGCTGCTTAACATTTTAAGAAGTGCTCCTGGACAGAAAAGGAGTGCAGACAAGCAACAGGGCAGATTCAGACATAAAAGACCCCTAAAGAAGACACAGTGCATTCAAAAACTATATGTAGGTTTGGGAGAGAGAGAAAAAGAATATAAACAGTTATAAAAAAAAGTAAATGGTTTCAAAAAATAAAACAAAGACTTTAAAGAGACAGAGTACAGACAATCATAGATCGAAAGATTAAAGAAAAATAAGCCATGTAAAGATGTAATATATACAGAGAGTCTGGATTATGTATACTATTGTGTTTTCTTTAGCCTTTTTGATTGTAAATGAGCTAAGTACAGAGAGACATTTTACTGTACAGGCTGCTAAGCTAAACCACCACATGTATTTTAAAGGTATCTTTAAATTTTGACTTCAAAATTTGGGTCTAAGGATATGTTGCTTTGGAAAAGAGGTTTTGCTTTTGTTTCCACAGAGGATGAGAACCTGCAGATTCCTTCCAGACTAATGTGGTTTGGTGGACCAAAACTACCTGAAAGGTTACTGTGAACACCCAAAAATACTTTGGCCAACAAGAATCAGGAGGCATTTTGGAGAAAACTATGCTCAAATTCCCTAAATGATTGTTTATAAATGCTTGTTTACAGTTAAAGGGGGATATGCTATAGGGATGAATACTTTGCATTGGTATGGATCTTGGTTTATTGATAAAAATTCAAGGTCAGTTTTGTTATATGTATATTATGACTCTTGATTATGGTATTGTGTTTGTGCAGCTCATTAAAAATGTAATGTATAATTAAAAATATAGGTTAATAGATAGCAATCCATAATTGTCAAATTTGTAGTCATGTTAGTTAGGTTTTCAAGATGTACAAAGATATATTTCAGGTGGATAGGTATACTTCAGAACCTTCAAAGACTTACAGAATATGGCATTTAAAATATTTTAAGAACTTAGGACTTTTCATGACAATGAGACACATCCACTCGTGGCAGCACCAATCTACTTCAAGAGCCAATGGGCTTCAAAGAGACTCCTTATGGAACTGGTTAGCCATTTGGGCAAGAAACTGTTCTTGCCTGGACTGCTTGATGTTATGCTGTATGAACTGAACATTCAGGACCCACAGAAAAGTGACTGCTGAACTTGCTTAAAGGTGAATTGGTCCTTCAGGGTTCCTGCTTCATGAAAGAGTCTGCCAGACATTCTGTAGGACACAGAAAGTAACTGACAAACTGCCAATATAGGTAGAACTGTCTTTGAAATTTCCTATTTCATGATACTATTGGCCTGTAGGCTGAAGATGGATGCCCCAATGTTACAGAAGAACTTTGGGTGACTGTCCAGGTGACAAGATATCTCTATCAATTCTAGAGTTTTGAAAGTTGCTTACAATGCACTTCCTGTTAACTTAGGTAATGTTTTATCCTTCTGGAGTCTTTGCTGGAGTTGAAGAGTAGATAGTTATAGTTTTCCTTAGTTATGATAAAAGATAAAGTAGATATAAATGTTATAATTGTAATTCTTGCTTGATACCTGTCTTGTTATATGTAATTTTACTATGTTCAAGTTAAAATTTCCTTTGTATTTAGACAGAAAAGGAAAATGATGTAGGATTCCCCTCTGCATGCTATGAATGTGTTTTATTACCACTGGTTTTAAAGAAGCTGCTTTGGACTATAGCAGGGCAAAATATAGCTAGCCTGGAAAAGATATAGAGAGAGAGCAGGCAGAGTCAAGAAAACTCCATGCAGCTGCTGAAGGAGACAGATGCCAGAAAATTACAAGTAAACCATGAGCCTTGTGGTAATTCACAGAATAATAGAAGTGGGTTAATTTAAGATGTAAGAGTTAGTTCATAAGAAGCTATTGACCAAACAGTATTGCAATTAATATAATTTCTGTGTGATTATTTTAGGTATGGGTGGCCAGGAGATGAATAAGCAGCCTCCGCCTACTGGTCTAAAGTCATGGATAGCTTTGAACTCTTGAAAGTGTATGACCCTTTCTGTCCTATTAGAAGGTCAATGGCATGTGTGGCTGTTATCCAACCTGGCCCCTTATCAGGCCTAGAGATGAGGTCAGTTTTGGCACTGTGAGAGTGACGTAAGGCACCAAGTGGAGGAATTTGGACTTTTTCTGCTCTCAGGGGCTTGGTTACAACCTCGATGAGGCCCTTTTCCCAGTCTTTTATTTCATCCTGATTCTAGTGGGTCTTTGAGTAAGACCTCTTCCATTCCACACTGAGCTATCAGACTCCTTTGTCCTGCTGGGAATTCAGTTTGTGTGCAAACCTAGGCTAAGAGCTTAGCTCTGAACCAAGACCACGACATGCACATAGAGAGGGATGGAGTCCCCTGCAGGAGGGCAAGAGGCATGGGCTCAGGAACCTCACAGAAGCCAACCACAAAACCAGTCTGACCTAGGCCTGTCCTAGTGACTAGCTATGTGAAGAGGAAGTTGCTTAAGCATTCTCAACCTCAGGTTCCTTCTGGACAAGTGTCATGGCTGGACAAATTGGTCAGGATTGCTGAGTGAGTGTCCAAGTCTGTGTTGTGATACTTGGAGTGTACAAAGCACCGTGCACAGGGTCCAATCTCCCCTCTGCAGCTCTGCTGTTTGGTCCACATGCTCTTCTCCTCCCTCCTCTCCCATCTTTGTCTGTGTCATAAATGCCATGTATGAGCATGGAAGCCATTACAACCAAGGCACCACATTCTTTCTCTGTGACGCTTAGGTGGGAATTCAGACTCCAAAGGAAGAATAATTTACAACCATCATCACCGTGTTGCCTTCCAGGCGTAAACTTAATGCCAGACCTGAGAGCAGTTCATGACAACTGGTGAAACTTTCTAGCTTTGGGAGGTTTTGAAATTCCATCCAGCTAGTTCCTGAAAGCCAAATATTTTCTGTTCCACTAATTATTGTGCAGATTATCAATTCATTTGGGTCTTAATATTTCAATCCACTTTTTGTGGTATTTGCACAAGACCCGGTTCATTGTAGCGTGATGTGTGTATGTGGAAGAAATGGATCTCTAGTTTTAAAAGCATTTATATAGATTTGCAAGTCTCTGTTCTTTCTCTTAACTCTTATGAGCTTAAAATTTCCATCTCCTCCCATTTGAAGCAGGGCCTCATGGCTCAGGGCCTTAAACTCATTACATAGCTCACCGTGGACTACTGGTCTTGCAGCCTCTCCTTCTGAGAGCTGAGAATAGGTGAGTTCCCATATGCTTGGTGTAGGGGGTATTGGAATGGATCCCAGGGTTCTGTGTGTGCTAGTCCACACTCTCCCAAGTGAGCCACATTCCTAGGGCCTCTGGAATTTCCTGAGTTTATCATGTCAGAGACTGTCAGAAAGTTTCCACAAAGCAGAGACCACTTAATTTGTTTCTTGGTCCTCATTTCCCCTGTAGTCTTTAAAAATTGTGAAGCCAGTGTGTGTAGAATTCTGTGAATTTGCACTGACAATGTTAGCATGTCACCTAGTAGGCTGGAAGGAATTATGGGTTCCATTGCAGAGGTCACTCTACAGGTTATAAGGCAAATTCCCTCCAATATATTTAGGTTTTTTCATGCACCGTGCCTTTAAGACACCTGAAGTGGCTGCGCTGTGAACTTGTGACTGAGCTCAGAGCCAGCCAGAGGGTCAGTGGTCAACACTGAGATTAAACTCTGCAGCAAGTACTGGCTTCAGACATCTTTCCACATCCCTTGTCCCCACTGTTCCCTGTTGCCTCTCAGAGCCCTCTCATCCAAGGGGTCCCATGATGATTAACTCAGGACCCTGCACTCAGGGCTTGCTGTCCCAGCCCTGTGGTTCTTTTGCAGAGCTGTTCTGTCCTCTGAAGGGCTCCAGGGCTCTGGCCTCCCTTCCAGTTCCTCTGAGCTCTTGTCCTGGCCAGCAAGGGTTTCTTCTCCTATCATCCACCCCCTTAGTGTATGGAAATATGCTGACGTGCCTCACACTTGGGAAATACTTCCCTGCAATTCCCACTGAACTTGCGGTCTTTGGTAGTTAACTTACATTCCACATGGAGGACCTTCTTACCCAGGGGCCTCTGTGCTAGAGACTCAATTTTGCTTAATAAATGAGGAAGCAAGCTGGATGAGCACAAGGGCACAATTTCTGTTCCACGTAAAATTGTTTTAATGTTCGTTAAATGTTTTTAATGGCTTTTAAAGTAATCATTCTAGTCTACCTTAGCACTTAAAACTCATTTTTCCAGATAAGTCCAGAAAGTTCAATTTTCTAAGCTCAATGTGCAGAATAATGTTCAGAATAGCAAATCATTAAAGATCTAATACACAGGAGTTCATAGAAACAGGCAGTTACATACATGTGTGAATAGTACTGTCTTTCTAGACAGTCTTGACATTGGGCATTGTCCTTAAGGCCTCAGGTTATTTTCTGAGTTTGAGCATTCCAGGAACCTGAAGTGGGCAGGTGGACGTGTTCTAACGTTAAAGCAGCATTTGCCACAGGCATTGCCAGCTCCAGGGACGTGGTCTCTGAGCCTGCATCCTCACTGAGACCTGCGAAGCGTGTGGCTTCCCTCATTTCACAGACTGAAGCCAGCCTCTGCCTGTCCCCTGCACCCTCACTGCACATCCACCCTCCCGAGGTCAAACCTTTGTGGAAATGTTGGCTTCAGATCCTGGATCTAGTAAAGGGTGACTTAATCCCAAAATGCACTTTGAGCAGAGCACAGGCCTTGTCCTTTGACTTGCAAACCCATTTTAGTCTCCACTTCCGTCATTTGTTTTTCACTGTTTCCAATAAGTTCTGTAAACAAGGTGATGTCATCCTTTGGTCCACTAAAATTGCAAGCCTCTCGATTTTGAAAGAGTCTCTTTCCATCAAGGGAGAAAGCAGACGGGTGGAACCCTGCTGTTGGTAGGACATTGTCCTTATGAAGGTTACCCCAGGATGCTTACTTACCCCAGGCCATTAGAGCTACCCTGTCATATCCAGACACTCATGTGTCAGAAGTCTGGGCAAGGTCCAGAATCAGGGATCCGCACAGATGAGGGTCTAGCTTTGGACTTCTAGTGCCCTGTGAGAGTGTTCCAGGCTCGTGTGTGGACAGCATCCTGTTGTCCCTTGAAAGCAAGCTTCTTGGAACACATGCTCTCCCACTCCATCACCCCCCACTTATGAGCCCTTTGTTCCCTTGCACTGTGATAATCGCCCGGAAATTGTCAGCCAGCTGCCTTGCAGCATGATGGGGCTATCTCAGAGTTCCTGTGCCCTTGGTGTCTAGTTCCTGGATTTACTGGCAAATAGGACCAAAAATACTAATTTTTATGGTCACTAATTTGCTGAGCATATGACAGAGTCCTCGTTTTTCTTAAAGAAAAATACTGAGACTAGCTGTTTTCTGATTGTCGTGGACTGTCTGATGACTTTAGGTGGATCATAGAGCTGTGGCGGATGAGCCTGGCAGTGACAAACCAGCTGTTCTGGATGCAGCAAATGGGGCTGGATTGAACTTTCAAGTCGGGGGCTACCTGCATTATGTCTTGTTCAGAATTGGACCTTCCTGAATGACAGATTTCCACAGTCTAGGAGTGAAAGCCAAGTTCTTCAAGGAAAGAAAGTACCTTTAGCTTTTGGGGCACCTCTCAGGGGTCGGTGGCAGAGAAGGCGCTAAAGGAGATTGGAGGACCCTCCCCTCCCCTATCAGAATCCTGGGCCTGAGACTGCACGGCATCTTTCTCCTGCCTCTCCCTGGGTGGGGGTGTGGCCCTTTGGCTTCGGGTTCAGAGTCCCTGTGAAGCCTAGAGTTAGAGGGTTAAAGGCTGGGCCTGAGTTGGGTTAGGGCATGGAGGGCGGGACCGTTTACAAGGCCCCTCCCACCTTTCCCTTAGTCCTTTAAAGTTCCCTTCTCAACGTTTCTGAAGGCAGTCTGAGAAGACCACGGCCGGGCACCATGCCTATGACACTGGGTTACTGGAATGTCCGCGGAGTGAGAGCGGGGGTCCTCCTGATGGGTGGGACTAGGACTTGGGCGGGAAGTTCAGAGCCGCCAGGGCGGTTTTCCTAGCAGAGGGATACTCCACTTAGCTCTCTGGAGCTGTACAGGCGAGGCTGTGCCGGTGTGAGTGTGTGTGTGTGTGTGTGTGTGTGTGTGTACACACACCGCGGGGTGCCTGTGTTTGTGGAGTGTGGGAGGACTCATTTGAGAAGATGAAGTCATACAGTAAGGGTCAGACCATCTCCAGCCTTTGTGGTCTTCTCTTCCAGCTGACACATCCCATCCGCCTGCTCCTAGAATACACGGACTCAAGCTATGAGGAGAAGAGATACGTCATGGGGGATGGTAATGACACCTTTCTGGTCAGTCTCCTGCTTCCTTCCCTCTTGCCCAGTGATGCTCAGCAGTCCATGCCTAGCCCCTTAGTCCACAGGCCTGCAGCCCTCCTACACACAGTTGCAGCTACAGCCTGCTTCTTCCAGAAACCTCTTGAGGGTGGAATTTGGTGTTATGAACATTGGGAATGACCTGGTGTGATGGAGCTCGCCTTTAATTTCAACACTAGGGAGGCAGAAGCAGGTGGATCTCTGTGTCGTCAAGGTCAGTCAGGTCTACAGAGTGACCGAGTTCCAGGACAGCCAGAGTTATGTAGTTGTAGACCTTGTCTCAAACAACTAGAAGGAAAACAAAAACACTGGAGATGAAGGTCCTGATCCACCGGGTTCACTACTGGGGTCCTATTGGGTCCAGGCTCCCCTTATTACCAGCTGTTTACACCCCTCTTTTCCAGCTTCGATGGTGACTTAGTGTGAGAGGTTACAGATCCCTCAGAGTTTCTTGCTCTCTTGCTCCTGACACCTTGGGAGGGTGGGTGCCGGAGGAAGAGTTAGACCCTGGGCTGACTTCTTTCCACATCCTCTTGTTTACAGCTCCCAACTTTGACAGAAGCCAGTGGCTGAGTGAGAAGTTCAATCTGGGACTGGACATTCCCAATGTAGGTGCAGGGAAGGGGAGATTTGGGGGAGCTGCGGTGTCCCTGCCTCAGCTCCTTGATTGCCTGAGGACATTTGAGATCCATGTGTCAGCTCTCCTGCTCCCATTCCAGGGTTCCACAGAGTTTTTGTGATGTTCTGTGTCCTGGCTCTTCCATTCAGTGTGCGTCGAGCTCTCACGGAGGGTTACCCATGCCAGACACACTGAGTATCAGGCACCATGTCTGTCCTCACCCAGGAAGGGGATTTAGGGTCCTCATATCCCATCTGACTGTCCCTTATTGCTCTTCCAGCTGCCCTACTTAATTGACGGGCCCCACAAGATCACCCAGAGCAATGCCATCCTGCGCTACCTTGCCCGCAAGCACAACCTGTGTGAGTGGGGCTGGCTGCAGGGTGGGGCATGGGGGACAATCTCCTTGTCTTGTCTGGTGAGGGATGCTGATGGTGAATGTCCTGTGTGTGCTGCAGGTGGGGAGACAGAGCAGGAGAGGATTCGTGTGGACACTTTGGAGAACCAGGTCATGGACACCCGCATCCATCTCATGATAGTCTGCTGCAACCCTGACTTTGTGAGTTGCCCGTGGCGGAGCGGGCAGGGTTGGGAGCAGGACTGAAAGGCTTGCATTCAGATCTGCAGCCTCCTCTTTTAGTTACTGATTCTCCAAGCTCTCCTTTCTTACCAGCAGAGTGACCCTAATAACCCAGCGAGATAGCACAATGACACCGTGAAACTATCACTTCCAGAGTAACTTGTAAGATATGGTTGAGATTCTATAGAGTGAACTTTCTGACCCTAGACATTTACTGTGTCGTTAAAAATCCCTGATATTTCTCTCGTTTGATGTTGTTTGACTGCTTCCACGTATCATCTAACCTGGTGTTCCCACTAACAATTCCTCTCAAAACACAGACTCAGAGGATAAAAATAAGGGCTAGAGAGGTGGCTCTGAGGGTCAAAGTCTTCGATGTGTAAGTCTGAGGACTTGATAATGAATCTCCAGTACCCACATTAAAAACAAGTAGACCCTGGCCGGGTGGTGGTAGCACACACTTTTAGTCCCAGCACTCAGGAGGCAGAGGCAGGCGGATCTCTGTGAGTTCGAGGCCAGCCTGGTCTACAAGAGCTGGTTCCAGGACACACACACACACACATACCTCCTACAAACATGTGCAATGGTTTCCCACATATACCTAGTACTTTCCAGGAGTTCTGTCTTTGGCATCAGTCATGGTCAGAACATCCTCCCAGGAGGCAGCTCAGGGCCAGTCAGAGGACCTTTGCTGTTCTTCTTGCCAATATTAGTGACTGCTCAAATCTGGTGCATGCTGTGCAAATGTATGATCTGTTCTCATGCGCCCCCACAAGTCCAGGTATAACCGTCTTCTCCCGGGATCTATAAATCCTTTGTTCCCGTGACTCCACTGGATCTCTTGGACCATAGCATCCACGATACTTAGGAAGTCCCGGATGTGACTCACAGCCCCTGGGTACCAGTGGGGACAGAGTGAGGGACAGCGGAGCATTCCTGTCTGTCTTCCCATCACCGCTAACAGATGACCTCTGCTACTAATAAAATGGGAATGATACTCATAAGCCTAGGTCTTAAAGGCCAGCAGCCTTCCTGCTGGGAGCCTGAGCCTAAGGGTGGTGACAGCCATTTTCTGTCTCAGGAGAAGCAGAAGGCAGAGTTTTTGAAGGCCATCCCCGACAAGATGAAAATCTACTCGGAGTTCCTGGGCAAGCGGCCATGGTTTGCAGGGGACAAGGTAAAGAGAGGGAGGTGGAAAGAGGAGCTGCCATTCTTCCCAGATTGTCAGATGCCGGCCACTCACCCTCAGCTTCCTACAGATCACCTATGTGGATTTCCTCGCCTATGATATTCTTGACCAGTACCGCTTATTTGAGCCCACATGCCTGGATGCCTTCCCAAACCTCAAGGACTTCTTGGCCCGCTTTGAGGTGATGCCCTTTTCCTGCTTCCTTTGCTTGACCTCCTTCCTCTCTTCCTCAATGCTTTTCTCACCTGAGACTAAAGGAAAGCAAGTAGGAGTTTTTTTTTGGGGGGGGCTTTCTTTACAGACCCTTATGGGGGCAAAATTTACCATTTCAAAATCCCCAAAGGTGTTGGTGGGGGGACATGCAAATGCCACAATCCTGGGACAGTAGAGAGCTGTAGAACCCAGACTGTGAGATGAATGTGATACTCCCCATAGCTGCTGAGCCTGGTCTGGAATGTACCGGACTTCAGTCTCGAGTTGTCTACAATGGGGAGTCTGAGGTCTTGATCCAAGGGTTTTTCCTCTCTGCAATCTGTTGACCTGGTTCATTTTCCACCAAGAAAGGTTGCGCTTTCCCACCCGATTCTAATCTGCTTTGTTCTGGCCCAGGCTGAGTGCCCTAGGGGTATGTCCAGTCGCTGGCATGGCTCTAGGGTGGGTGTGGAGAAACACAGTGCCCCTTAGCCCAGGTTGTGTCTAGTTGGCCGTGGATCTTTTACACCCTCTGCAATTGTCTGTGTATTCTCCAGCTTGGTGTTGATGCCTTATAGCACAACATACAGTCACATGAAGTGGTTCCTGTGCTGTGGGTACAGATGAGGGCAGCCAGGGTGCAGTGAGATTGTCCTTAGGAACCAGCTGAAGAATTGTCAACGCTGCTCTCGGGAAACCATTTAGAATGATACTCAGCCTTTCATTCAGGATTTGCCAAGTGCCTGGGTTCCACTTATCTTCCTGGTATTTTCTTCCTGTTGCATCCCTCATGCGTGTGTCAATACAATCTAGAAAGAACTTTCCGGTGGAATGTCTGTTGGGGGCGTGGGGAGGTCGAGCGGGAGACTGGCAGCCCCAGAGTCAGGCTGACTCCAGCCCTGTCTTGGTCACTACCATGCGAGAAGGGGAAGTTGGTTAACCTCACTGGACCTCTGATTGCTGGTCATGGTGTTTCCTGAGCCTGTGTTGTAGCCTTTAGTGGGTATAAAGCACCTTCCTGGGGTCTAGTCTTTCTTGTATTATAGGAATTGAAGAGTTCTCTTGCCAGGGCTGGGAGCTAAACTGGCTGTGCTGTGCTCCAGGGCTTGAGCTTTTGAGAAATGAGCTTTTGAACCTAGTGAGGCTGCAGACCTGAGCTCCTGCTGTGCTTTCTTCCCAATCTGCAGGGCCTGAAGAAGATCTCTGCCTACATGAAGAGTAGCCGCTTCCTCCCAAGACCCGTGTTTACTAAGATGGCCCAGTGGGGTACCGATTAGGTCCCTGCCAGCCCCTGCCATGCTGGCACCCACAGGGAGGATCTGTCCACACTGGCATCCTCCAGGCCCTGGGACAGCTGGCCTTCTGTACCGCTGCCTCATTGTTCCCGTTTCTTTCTCCTTTCCACAAGACTTTGTCAGCCCCCTGCTTCCTAATCAGGCCTGTCCTAGTCAAGTCCCTGTGGTTGACATTCTCCCTGCTTCTTTCCACCAAGGCCCCTTCTTTATTTGTTTCCCAACTGACCACACAGTCCTCTTCTGTGATTTGATGTCTGCCCTTAACACAGTTCCCTAGAATTACCCTACAGGTCAATACTGTTTCAAGTTCCCCAGTGGCAGGGCTCCCCCAGGCCTGTCTCATCTCCAATAAAGCCTGAAACACACTTGCTCTGTGTTGTGCCTTTTTCTTTTTGGACTTGCCAAGTGTCACAGCTGCTTCCAAGAGTCTGAGCTCTGAGCCTGTAGTGCCCGGTTCTGAGGAGTCTAATGAGACTGGAGGAAATTTGAAACATCTTGCTTCTACTTCAAGACCCTCACAGCGGGGAACAAAGCTCTCTAGAGGACAGAATATGTTTGTCTAGACTCTAGTTCACTGCGACGTGTACTGGACTCTGACCTGTGAAAATGAGTGAATGGGGCTTAATGAATGATGATGTGGCAGGTGGGAGTGGCCAGGAAGGATTTTGGATGGTCTCCCTACCTTCACATCCATGGCTGTGTCAATATTGGGTTTCTAGGACATTGCTTTTACTGGGTCTTTGATGTCCTCTTCTGTCTTGCAGCTCCACTGGCATGGGGACCTTCATTCTTGGTTACCCTTCCTATTTCTGGAAAGGGGATTGAATTGACCCTTATTCTCTATAATTTATTGTCAGTAAATCTCCTGGTCAGTGAGGTTTCCTATGTCTCTATTTAACATTGTGTTATTCAGACAGTTCTTGGAGAACTGTGATGAGTCTGTGACCATCAAACCCTTGTTTTCTGCAGACCTAATGCAATTGGCTACTGTTGCATTCAGGGTTTTACCTCAATGGAATGGTTGACTCCTAAGGCCTGCATGGCTCTAGGATAGACCTGACTGGGGCAACTGGAAATGAAGAAAGACTGAAACAAGTCCAGAAGGAACCGGGATGGGTAGGCCATGTACTCCGATGGAGATACAATAGCCACCCAGAAATTCAGCGTGTACAGCTGAACAAGAAGGTGGGTTTATAATTTACAGATGATCTAGGATGCTTGCCAGCTAACCTCTCTAATGTCTGGAGAGGAGCAGTCTCCATCCAACACAGTCGCCCTGGAGGAAGAAGCTGTAGTTGGAACTTCTGCACATACTGGCAGCATCTATTGTTGGGCCACCAGAAAGCCTTGTCTTCTGAGCCTGACCTGGAGAAGGCCTTGTCATTCTCATCGGTCTGAGGCATTGTGGTTCTTGATATAGGTATGTCCATATGAGCAATATACATTCACTCAGACCTCATCTGCTCTTTGAAGTTGATATTTTATGTCAAATAGTCAAATAGACTGCTCTGAGAGCTCCCAGGAAGTGTGTAAAATGTATGCTGGTGTGGCCTTGGTGATATTTCTAGGAGTGATGCACTTTTGCCTCAGTAGACTGAATAAGAAGGATCACTCTTATTTCTGGGGTTAGGTACCACTCATGGGCACAGGGCTTAGTGGAATCAAAGCTGGGTGATGTGTGAGTTCATTCTGTCACACCCAGGCATCCCTGGCCTGGTCATGTGCATTCTTTTCTCAGGCTCTATCTGGTGCTTTCCTAGTGCTTCCTGTCCAGTCAAGACCAATTCCACCATGGGCTTTGTGGGGTCTCCTGCAGTCAGTGGAAACTGGGAGGCAAACTACAGGAGGCCCTTTCCATTAGAACTAATGTACGCAGATTCACAGAACCCACAATAGCATGCCTGCACCTTCTATTGATCCCATCTCATGGATCCTGGCTGAGCTTGGAGGGCAAGGGCCGAAGTATTGGCAGTTCTTATAGATCCTCTCACCCTTATTTGTGGAGAATTCCAAGTTTTTTTGGTGAACATCCAGAAGGGCAGCCTTGCCAATCTTGTAGTTTTAACTTATAAGTAACAGTTTGATCAGGTTTAGAAAAAAAAAAAACAAACCAAAATCTTGATTTTTGTTAAGATTGTGTTTCTCTGGTTATATTAATGAAACAATGTATAGTAGGACCAAGAGACCAATATCCTAGGAGAACTCTGTTGACTTAAAGATAATTTTGATAATAGTGTATTGAACTTTGACCATAGTAGTTAATAACTTTTAGGCACAAACACACATCATCCACAGGCCCTGAATAATATATTCAGGCTGTGTACAACTTTACTTAAAGTTTAAAAAAATAGTCTTCAACTTTTCTCTTTTACTTTTAGTACAAAAAATCTTGTTTTAGTATACAAAATCCACCCTTGTTACAGATTTTTACCCTCTTACCAAAAATATATTTATTTTTATATTTATACCCTTTTCAACTTCTATTTTGTAATAAGAGTTTAATCCAAATTACATATGAGGCACAGTGTAGTAAATTAAGATTATCTGTACATGTATAGTCAAATTTCTAAGCTTTGTTCCTCCTGCAAGTCTTGGGAACTTCTCATCATTTGGATTTTAATATCTTTTCCCCCTATGGTCTCACAGATTTTGAAAGTAAGAGAAAGTTTTATATTCCATGAAAGGTCTGCAAAGTTATCAGTGACCTTGAGCACGGAACATTCCCTGTAAACAAGAAAAAGGAGAAGAGAAAGTCCACAGAGATTCAAATAACTTTAAGTATTAACCATCTAATTGCAGCATTAAGTACAAAAGATGTGTATTCATTATCCATTATGTCAGTCAAGTTCCTTTAGATATGGCAAAGACAACTACAGACCAAGTTACCTGCCCTCCATCACTTGGTTGTGAACCTTCAAATCAGTTCTTTGCATTTAAGTGAGAACACCGGCACAAGGGACAGTGTTCTTTGGTGTCAGGCAGTTAGACTAATACTAGGAGACTTTGAAGCCATCTGAAGACAAACTGAATTGTCATATATGATCAGCTCCCTGCCTTTCTGTTTCTCTGTAAGAAAGGATAACATCAAGACTGCAGATTTCAAATACCAAATGAGGAGATGGAAGACAAAGGTATCAGGGCTTTGCCGAGACACATTAAGGGAAGGTATTTCTTCCTGGTCAGTTGTAGAATCTGAGTTCTACATCTGGCCCTGGGTACAGTCATGACATTCTAAAATGTTCAAAATAGAAGATTACAAATATGTACTATTGTCTCCTCCCTTAAAAGTTATCCAAATAGACTTGTCAATGATCTGGCCAGGAGATCACATCCTCAAGAAAGCTGATATGCCCGAAGGCATGTCAAGAGATGGGAGGAATAATTATCCCATGAATGAGATAGCATATTTACATATCCCAAAGTGCCTCCCTTAAAGCAGTTGATTATAGATTAGAACTCTCAGCTACTGTGTCTGCCTGTGTGCCGCCATGCTCCCTGCTATGAGGAGAACAGACTAAACCTTTGAAACTGTAAGCAAGCCATATATATATATATATATATATATATATATATATATATATATAGTTGCCATGGTCATGGTGTCTCTGCACAGCAATAGGACAATGACAAAGACAAATACTAAAAGCCCAAGCAAGGGGACTTTGGCTCTTGAGGAACACTGGCAGGATATTGTATTTGAATTTTAACCTCAAGTCTCAGGTCCCACAGTGGCATGAAGAGCAATTAAGCCACCCTCTTGTAGGGCCCTGGTCTCCCTTATTCCTGGGGTGCATTCACGGGGACAGTTTAAGATCAGCTAACTAAGCTTCCTGTGTGTTTCTGTGCTCTCCCAGCCCTTCCTGGTGGTTAGCTGCAGGGCATTTACTCTATTGTTAATATGGTAATTTCCCACCTGCCTGGGAGGAGATCCTTGTGCAGCAGTTAGGTACAAAAGGACTTCCCCAAGTCTGAATAAATGGCATTCGGCTGATCTCCTTTCGACTGACCCTGGTCTCTCTGTGTGTTCTTTCAATCTCCAGGCCCTTGCTCGACTCGCGTTCGGTACAGTGGTGCGCGAACTGTACCGAGGGTGTAACACAAAATCGGGTGTTACACCCTCTCATTCGCAGACACACAGGAATCAGGAGCCTGAGCTGATGCAGGGGAGCTGGAGAGCTGAGAGCCTGACCTTGAGCCCCGAGATCCTAGGGAGCTACTGCAGGGCCTTCTCTCTTACAGGAGTCTGTAACCCCTTGGAAGTGGGGGAGGTGTCTGGTTCCTTGGGACACGTGCTCAACCTCCCTAGCAAACTCCAGCTGTGAGTTCTGTGCTTCCTCCCACGGTGTTGGTGAGTGCGAGGCTCTGCCAGCAGACTGCTGCTGGAGGCGGTGGGAAACCCTGAGTCCCCACCAATATGGCCAATGTACTGATTAATTTATATGCTCAGTAGCTTGATAATCAAAGACCTGCAACTCCAACAAAATCCCCTAGAGGAAACACAGAGACTCTAGCGGTGCTGTTTGTCACTGCCCTGGGGTCATTCCCACGTCACCTCTTATTCCTGTGACTCTAGACTGTGGGACAGCATGTTTTGATAGCTTTCAGAGGAGAGGAGTCCTGGAAACAGCGATAGGTGTTGGATTAAACTCTCAGGTTGGGGACATGTTTTCTTGGTCCTTATATTGAGGGATGACAGATTCCCACAGTCTAGGTGTGAAAATGGAGCCCTGTAAAGAGAGGAGAGAGAGTTGCCTTGTTCTCTGCCTATCTGGCCAGGCTCCAGGGCACTGCCAACTGCCTGAGGACCCAGCAGGGGGAGGGGTTGTGGGCAGCAGGCCTGCCAGTCACCGCCTTCAGTATCTGAATACTCAGACCTGCCCCTGAAGATTATTGGGTTTGGACTGGATTTCACTACAGTCATGTTAAATTGGGCTTCAGGTCTTGAGGGTTGGCCCATTTAGGAGTGGAGCAGGAAATGCATGCTAGCAGACACTGCCCCCCTGTGCTCTGGTATCAGAAAGTAAAATCCATCCTGACTGAAGCCAGTCTGCTCAGACTCTAAGGCTAGAACAGAAAACACGCCCGTGGCTCTGGATTATTGGGATATCCATGGGGTGATTTAAAAGGTTGGGCTGCTGAGTGAGGAGAGCCCTGGATTGGGGCAGAGAAGAGTTAGGCTTGGTTCCAGGAGGTAGAACCTCTTCAACGCTTTTTAGAATCTCCTACCTGTTCCCTGTCAGGAGTCCTATGCGTGCTCCTGTTCTATTGCTAGGAATAGAGATGGAGGCTTTCCTAGAGGAGGCGAAGGCACACATTTAGAATCTCACTAACTGTGACTTTTGTTACCGGCCGTCTCTCTCAGCTGGGCCATGCCCTCTGCCTGCTTCTGGAACACACAGAGACAAGCCGCGGAGAGAAGCGCTACACCTTGGGGGAGAGTATTGATGGCAATGGTCAGATTCTTCTCCAGCTTCTCACCCATTCTAATCCTCCAAGTTTCCTATTCAGCCAACACATTCACTCCTTAACCCCCAGATCTTAATGAACAAACACTGTGTAACAATGCCTAGAAACACTTAGTATTATTGTGACAGCCATGGCTGGGCACTTGGTTCCTATATAATAAATTTACATATTCAGAATTGAATTCTTCAACTTTGAATGTGATCATGGCTGTGTGCCATCTTGCCTAACTGGTCACACACCATCTGTCTTCTTGAGTGCATAAATTCAAACCAGGATAAAACGAGTCTAATATACTCAGAAATGTACCTAACAGTTATTCCAGAGCTGAGTCCCTGATAGAAGCAGTACTAGGGCCTCTCTCCCAAAAAGGCAGCTCATGGTCAGCCTGAGGGCCTTTGTCCCTTTCAGCATCAGACATGGCTCAACTTTGCTCATGCTACACAAATATTGACCCTACTCTTGTGTTATCCCTTAGAAATAATTTGGTCTCTTTTCTTGAAGTTGTTAACTACTTTGCTTCTCTGGTTTCACTGTACTTCCAGGTGCAGAACCCAACAGCTACCCTAATATCCTGGGTGTAATACACCATGCCTGGTGCGTGTCAGTCAGGACAGATTCAGGGATAGTGTGGCATTTCCATCTAACTTAGACATGAATGTGTCATTTTTCATGTTAACCTCTGAGTGAAATCCTCTACCAAGAAGGCATCTGATTAACAAAACAGCAATGCATTACATAGAAACCTGCACACTGCCCAGGCCCAATCTACACTTCTGCCCAGTCCTGTGAGGTCAGCCTTTCTCCAGAGCTCTGGTGTCTGATGGTGTGACAGCTGTTTTCTGCTTCAGGAGAAATGGAAGCCAGGGTTATTGAAGTGCCTCCCAGGTCAGTTGAAGCTCTACTCTGAGTTCCTGGGCAAGCGACCATGGTTTGCAGGGGACAAGGTAAAGAGGGTAAATGGTGAAGAGGAGGAGGAGGAGGAAGAGGAGGAAGAGGAGGAGGAGGAGGAGGAGCCGCCATTGTTCCCAGGCTACCAGATCCCATCCCACTGACCCTGCTTCCTGCAGATCACCTTTGCGGATTTCCTCATCTATGATGTCCTGGACCAGCACCGTATATTTGAGCCCACGTGCCTGGATGCCTTCCCCAACCTGAAGGACTTTGTGGCCCGCTTTGAGGTGATGTCCTGATCCTCCTTCTTCTTGGATGCCCTTTGCTTCCCCCTTTCCAAGATACTTCTCTAGTTCTGAGGGTTAAAAGAAGAATAAGAAGGATCTATTGAGCCCTGGCTTTCTGCCAGGACCCATGACCAGCCTCTTAGGTCTGTGGAGTCAATTTACCATTGCAACAACAACCTGGATAGAATTAGATGCCCCACTTTAAATGAGCTCCCAAAAGAGGGACATGTGGTCTCCTTTTCTTCCTCCTGGTCATCGTGTTTGTGCGGCTCCCCTTTGGGGCCATCTGAGAGCCCAGAACTCCCATTAAACCTGCTATTTCTTAATTTGGCTTGACTGGGAATTTTGCATTGGCAGGGAGCTCACATTAGGAAATATTTCTAACGATCTATTCTTCAACTCTATCAAAGACTCCAGAATGATATAATATTATCTAAGTTAACAGGAAGTGCATTGTAAGCAACTTCCAAAACTCTAGAGTTGATAGAGACGTCTCGCCGCCTGGACAGTTACCCACAGTTCTTTTTTATTGTGGGCATCCATCTTTAGCCTACTGGCCCATAGTATCCAGCAGACTTTTCCATGAAGCAGGAAATCTCAAAGACAGTTAAACCTATACTGCCAGTTTGTCTGTCACATTTTCTGTGTCCTGCAGAATGTCTGTAGACTCTTTTATAAAGCAGGAGCCCTGAAGGACTGTCTCATTTTTCAGTCCTTTCTCTGTGGGCCCTGCATGTCCAGTTCCTACAGCATAACATCAAGCAGTCCAAGCAGGAGCAGTTTCTTGCCCAAATAGCTAACAAACTCCATAAGGAGCCTCTTCGATACCCATCTTCCTCTTGTAGTAATTGGTGCTGCCAGGAGCAGATATACCTCACTGTCATGAAAAGTCCTAAGTTCTTAAAACATTATAAATACCATATTCTGAAGGTCCCTGAAAGATTTGAAGAATATCTATCTAACTGAAATATATTTCTATATATCTAGAAAACCTAACTAACATGACTACATAGACTATTATAGATGACTCTCTATTAACCTATATTTCTTAATTATACATTACATTTTTAAATGAGCTGCACAAACACAATACCTTAATCAAGAGCAGAAATATACATATAACAAAATTGACCTTAAATTTATATCAATAGACCAAGATCCATACCAATGCAAAGTATTCGTCTCTATATTGTATCCCTGTTTAAATGTAAACAAACATTTATAAACAATCATTTAGGGAATTTGGGCATAGTTCTCTCCAAACTGCTTCCTGCTTTTTGTTGGGTGAAGTATTTTTGGGGGTGTTTATGGTGAACTTTCAGGGACTCTTGGTCCATGAAACCACATTAATCTGGAAGGAACCCACAGGTTCTCATCCTCTGTGGAAGCAAAAGCTGTGGGCATTTTGTGTTAGCTCACCCACAAAGAATTGTGCTCACTGGGGAAGCATCCTTTGATGGTGGCCAGATCCTGGGTTCTGGCCTTTGTCAAGCACTTCCTATCTGTAACTTGTTTGGAACAGGTTGGAGGTCAGCCTGCTAGACATTGTCCTTGTGCCCAGTTCCAGCTGCTGCCTACAGCAGTTAAGAAATAAGCACTCATAGACAGGATGTAAGGGTCACTGTGAAATAAGTGATTAATTAAAAGGTAAAACTTGTAAGATAAGAGAAGAGATTGTTTTCTTTATTCATTGAAGACAAGGATTGATCAATCTGGTAAGGTCAAAATCCTTTAAGTCAGTCTTTATTAAACATTACTGACTCATAAAAGCAGACAAAAGGGTAAACTGTGTGTCTCAGCCACACTACAAGAGTCTTCTTTTTTTGTTTGTTTGTTTTTGTTTGGTTTGTTTTTTGTTTTTTCTTTTAAATTTGTTTTTGATTTTGGGGGGAGGTTGCAAGGGCAGAAGGCTAATTCCAGGGCATGGGGAGATAAATGGGATCAGAACACATGGCATTAAATCCATAAAGAATCAATAAAAGTTAAAACAAACAAGCGAACACACAAACAAAGAAAGTTAACTCAAACACAGATGGAATAACAGGAAAAAGGGAAGCTAAAGGAAATAGGATAAAAGTTAAGTAGGTAGACACAAATATCCAACAAGAGTAAGAGTGTGTGAGTGTGTGGTGTGTGTGTGTGTGTGCTTGTGCATGTGTAATCAGAGTTTGTCAATATCAGATTCTTTTTCAACCATTCTCTACCTTACTATTTATTTATTTATTTATTTTGACTTTGTCTTACACTGAGCCTGAAGCTCAGTGATTTGACTAAACTGTCTGGCTAGCATCCTGCCTCCTGCAGGCACTGAAATCAACAGGCTCGCACTTCCTAGCCTGGCTTTCCCACGGGTGCTGGGAATTGGACTCAGGTGGTTGAGCATGTAGTCTGCAGATACTTCGCAGACTGACTGGGCCATTCTTCAGCCCCTCCTGTCTTTTCGGATTCCTCTGCTGGATGCCAGTCTGTAGAAGTCACACACGACATCCCATGAACGTAGTCCACACACAGTGACTGCCACAAAAAGAAAACCAGACAACTCCAACTTGGGCAAAGGACTTAAATGGCCTTGTCTTTTTCTTGCAAAGATATGCAAGTGTCTATAAACACACGAAAAATTGTTCAAAAATCACTTGGAGAAATATAGAACAAAGCTACATTCGATATCTGCCTGATACACACCTGATTTTTCACTGTCACTATAGATGGTAATTATGTAAAGAAATTAGAGCATTTTTGCTTTGTCTCTGGAAATGTAAAATGCTACAGCTACTATGTTCCTCATAAAATAAATGATAGAATTTCTTATTATGTGCCAATTCTTTTTCTAGATATATGCTCAAAAATTCAAGGTATATATACATATATATATAGCGTGTGTAATGTATATGCACATATAATATACAATAAATATGCACCATATATAGTGGGTTTAAATGATCATTTTGACTTTTTTAGACAAAATTTCTCTATTGAATAGCTCTCAAACCGGCCTAGAATTATTTGTGTAGCCCAGGCTGGCCAAGACTTGTAATCTTCTCGCCTAAGCTTCCTGAGTCCTCAGGATTACAGGTATGTGGTAGCATGGCCAGTTCAAATAAGTGTTTGTTCATGTTCAAAGAAGCATTATTCCAATGAATAAAACATGAATGCAACCCATGAACCCTTTTTCAATTGAACGTAGAAAGAAAATGCAGTATAGAATTACTGAAGAATAGTTTTCAGTGTTAAAGAGGAGGGATATTTTGACACGTGATGAAACTTAGATGCAACTTGAGACATGAAAACTGGTTTAAAAAACAAAAACAAACAAACAAAAAACACCACCACAAACATTTTACAATTCTGATTATGGCGCTTACTTTCCTTATCATTCTGACAAAATACTGGGCAGTGAACAACTTGAGAGCAAAAAGAGTTACTTAGGTTGACATTTCAGAAAGTTCAGCCCACAGTCCCTTGGCTCCATGTGCTAAGGCAGAATATTATGGTGGCCAGAACATGTTGGGATCAGTGAGACCCCAGATCCTGAATTTCTTGTAAACAGCTTGTTTTCCCCTGATCTGAGTGCCTACAGCTGCTCTGAGCACTAGACCTTCAGGAGTTCCTGATGGCAGGAGAGTGGTTTCTGGTGGGTTTGGCTGGGGCGTGGCTATCTCTATATAATCTGCCCCTGAACACAATAAAGGGGGCATTCTTGGGGAATTCAAGGATGACCCGTGTCGCTGTCTCTCTGTCTGTGTGTGTCTGTGTATTTTAACCTCTAGCCCCTTTCCCGAAGCTCGGTAACTGGGTGCCAGCGCACAGAGCGCAGACACGGGGGCGCGGTGCGCGGCAAGAACATACGGAAGGGGCTGTTTTTCTCTTCTTGGTGGATAAAGCGGAGGGTGTGACAGAAGGGTTCACAGACTGGACATCTGCAAGGGACTGTTCCCGGGCATCTCCTCTTGTAGCTTCGGGTCATAGTCTAAATTTTCCACCACCTCAAAAGATAGTGCTACCTCCTACTCAAGTGTTCGCGATATGATCCGTATTCGAGCTCTAACATATGAGGAAGACAGAATAGTCATCAGGATGGTGGCTTCTGGGGACCGGAGAGCGCTGACAGCACCTCCAGCTTACACTAGAGCCACAGAGTGAGGACAGCTGCCGACATGAATGCAGGGCCATACTGAACCGGCACAATGGCAAATGTGATGTTATAGAACTGACCACAGTGAGAGAAAGCAAAGAAATATGGGTTCCCAGCGGTACCCACCCCCAAATTCAGATGTTCCCATGAAAAAGGCAAGCCGCTATAAGCCAGAGGCTACTTTAGATTTGAAATTTAAGTGTGATTATTAAAAGAATCAAGAGTAACTTTGTTCTCATTGCCAAGGATGAAATAAATAAGGCAGCTGCAAATGAAAAAGCTCTCTGAACACTGTGTTCACACTTAGGAGAGATAAAAAATATCCACTTGAAGGTCTCTGCTAGAAGAATGCTACAGATTGAGGCAACAAAACATGATTTGCTGTTGCTGGACTCCCTGGGCTCCCTCCATTGGTAAGCCTCTGTCTCTCTAGGATGGGGAAGGGGACAGGCTTTCTTAAAAACAAACCAACCAAAGTTGGGGAGGAACCGGCTCAGAGCTGGCCTGGTCAGTCTGGTCTCACTTTCTGCTACACTTCTTTGCCTATTTTCCCATATTGCATGGTATCTGTGGAGGAGAATTCAGCCCAAAGAGAAAGCTATCTAGATAACAGTTCATTTCCCAGGGAGAGGCCAGGAGACTAAGCCTCTCTACTCTGTGGAGTCTTTCAGGATCTCAGCTTCCTTCTTTAGGGTACTTTCTCCTTGTTAGGTTTTCAGGTTCAAGAGGAGAAGGGGGCACTGTGTGGAGCTGACCCTTAAGCAAGAGTTTTGCTAACTATTGGCAGGGGTCTGAAGAAGTTTCAGGCTCCTCCCTCTAGGCAGGCAGAGCCTGTTCCTTTCAGGTCCCTGGAGAGGCAAGTAAAGAGGAAGGGCTGTATCTCAAGGAACCCGGTCCAAGGTCAGTCAGTAACTAGACTAAGAGACACAATTATTTTCTTGCATTTCTGGCATAAACAAGTGCTTGGAAGTCCCAAGGACGTTTCTGGACAAGGGCTTTTCAAAGAACAAAGGGACCTAGTTAGTACACAATAGGACAGTGGTCCTGTCTTGTGTGCTGTCCTCTGTTTAGGGCCTTGCTACCCAGAGGGGCACATTAACAGGGAGGGAAAGACTTGCTCCCTGTCTATGTGCCCTGACACTCCTGTTTTTAGAAGAAGCTGTATTTCAGTTAGAGAGAGAGAGAGAGAGAGAGAGAGAGAGAGAGAGAGAGAGAGAGAGAACACAGGCCAAGGCAGAAGTTCTCAACATATAGAGGGGACGAGGGGCAGCTTATTGGGGAGGCTTATGGCAATATGCCATGACCAGGCACAGGGTCACCTAGGATGATGTCAGCTTGTATGAGAGGGGCTGGCTGCAAATTGCAGGGATAGGGGACGGGGAGGTCAGAGGCCATCGCTTGAACATACCAAAGGGGAAATACTGGACATCAGTCGTTGTGTTGGCTACACGTGGACAGACAGACATTTTGAAGAACCACGCTGAGAGTATCTCCAGTCAGACAGCAGGAACCTGTTTACTCCAGACTTTCCACAGCATCTCACGCCTCCTGCTGGACAGGGCCAGGCAGGGTTTGGATCCTGCACGCAGGCCCTAAGTCTCCTCTGACCTTGTTGAAGCCACTTACAGCCCAGGTCATTCCACAAGCTGTTCACAGCACTGTTATTCGTCAGGGTGAGGCTGAGTGGATTCTCCGCAGAGTGGATCTTCATCTCCCAGAGAGCTCTCTAGAACTTCTTCTGCCTATGGCCTGTGCCACAGCCTTGTTCCAGCTGGTTCAAATATTCTCTGTACCCAAGGAATTAATAGATTCCATCAAGAGGAGTAGTTTAGGATGGAGCCCCTGACTTCCTCTGCTCACCTGTTACCTGGGGCTGCCTGTTCAGATCTACCAGTGAGTTTTCTAGTAGTCAGCCCACAGGCAGTCAGAGGACCTCTGCTTCTCTCTCTCTCTCTCTCTCTCTCTCTCTCTCTCTCTCTCTCTCTCTCTCTCTCTTTCTCTCTCTCCTCTCAGCCTCACTTACTCCCCAACTTCACAGAAACGGTCAAGTATTTACTGTGCCTCTGCCTCCCCACTGAGTTAATTTTTGACTTTATGACCCTGAGCCCCCTGAGCTGTACATATGTGTTCCTGCGTGTGCACATGCGCACACATGTATGTGGAGGTGAGAAGCTGACGTCTGGTGTCTTCATCATCCCTTTGTATGTGGAGTTTAAGACGTCTCTCTCCCAGATCCCGGAGTCTGCTGAGTCAGCTGGACTGGCCGCAGGAGTCCGCGAGATCCTCATGTCACCGCCTCCCCAGCGCTGGCTCTTATAAAAACCTTCTCATAAGAGTTAGCACTGAGATCCTAATGTTGCTCTAGAAGATACTTATTAAGTGAACCATCCCTCCTGCCATCTTGTGTCTGTTTTAAACATTCATTTATCACTGATGCTAAGAACCTGGAAAAGGGAGCCTTGGTTCTCAGGTAACATTGGTAGGGTTTTGTCTTTGAGGTTCTACCACGGGTGCCACGATGACTTGGAAGACATTTGAGCCACCCTCTTGTACCAAAACACACATGAGGCATGAGCTGGGCCAGGGCTGAAACCAGTGAACTGGGCAGTTGAGCGTTTGACTCTTAGGTCTTTGGGTCCTCTGCAGAATCTGTCAAGGGCCTCTCTGGACAGAATCCTGTTGTCCCTTAGAATTAGGAGAGGTGTCTTGTCCCTCCTGGCTACTGTGTTGTTGAGTTCAGGGGGTCTGTCCATGATGGTAGAACCCTTTCAGTATCGCAAGCCCTTTGTATCTGATTCTTGGATTCTTAGAACTAATTCACAAATAAGGCCAAAGTACTCATTAATTCATATAGTCACTAACTTGTTGACCAAAGGGCTGGGTCCCGGTGGTCATTTGAATGAGAATGGCCCCATAGGCTCATATGTTTAGGTGCTTGGTCCCCAGTTAGTGGAGCTGTTTGGGAAGGATTAGGAGGTGTGACCTTGCTGGAGAAGGTGTGTCACTGGGGGTCTGCTTAGAGATTTCAAAAGCTCATGCCATTCCTAGCTAGCTCTCCTTCTGCCTCCTGCTTGTAGATCAGATGTCAGCTCTCAGCTACTGACCCAGCACCACGCCTGCCTGTCTGCTTATCTGCTGCCACGTCCCTCGCCATGATGATCACAGTCTTCCCCTCTGAAACTGCAATCCTTCATTCAATGCTCTCTTCTGTAAGTTGCTGCAAAGTTGTTGTGAAGAGACACCATGACCATGGCAACTCTTATAAAGGAAACATATAATGGGGCGGGGTGGGGGGAGGCTCGTTTACAGTTTCAGAGGTTCATGGCCGGGAGCATGACGGCAGGCAGGCAGACATGATACTGGAGCTGAGAGTGCCGCATCTTGACTCAGAGGCCACAGGAAGTGGACTGACTGCCACACTGAGCGAAACTTGAGAAAAGAGACCTCAGAGCCCGCCCCCACAATTACACACTTCTCCAACAAGGCCACACCTCCTAATAGTGCCACTGCCTTTGGGGGCCACTTTCGTTTAAACCACCACAGTTGCCTTGGTCATGGTGTTTGTCACAGCAATAGGAAGGTAGCTACGACAGCCCCCCACGTGCTCCCAAAGAAACACCAGGGAGTGTCTGGGCCTGTCCCGGGTCGGGTCGTTCCCACTCCACTGCACCTGTGCCTCCAGGCTGTGAGGACAATAAAGCCTGGAGTTTGTCACACTGGCAGGGTCTTTTCTTCCAGTGATGGGGACAATAGATTCTCGGGTTGAGAGAGTGCCTTTTTATCCCTACGTTGAGATCTGAGCCTCACTGAATGACTGATTCCCACAGTCTAGATGTGAAAACCCATCCACAAGGAAAAGAAAAGGGCAGAACCGGTCCTAGCTAGCTCGTCTCCAGGGATACTGCCAACTTCCTGAGGATCCAGCAGGGGGCAGAGGGAGCAGGTCTGCCAATCATCGTCTTTGGTATCTGAAAACTTAGACCCGCCTCCGGATTATAGATCCTGAGCTTGGATTGGCTTTCATTTCCTCTGTCATGGTGGGCTGGGCTTTATGGTTGGGTGGTTGTCTCGTTTAGGGGCGGGGCAGAGCTGCTCTGGAAGCGTTTTCAGACACTTGATGCTGGGCACCGCTATCTGAAAGAGGAGTCTTTTCTGACCGTGGCCTGACTGCACAGTCTCCAAGGCTGGACTAGAAATCATGCCCGTGACTCTGGGCTATTGGGATATCCGTGGTGTGAGTGAAAGGTTGGGTCGCTAGGTGGGAAGAGCCCAGGGTCAGAACACAAAGGAAGATTCTCTTGAGCCCTTTACCTGCCTCTGTCAGAACCACCCTGCGCAATCGGTCCCCTCCCCTTGCCTCCCTCCCTCTCCCCCACCTCTCTTTGTAGTAAAAGGTGGGGAGGCTTTCCTAGAGGAGGCGAAGGCACTAACTGTGACTTTTGTTACCGGCCGTCTCTCTCAGCTGGGTCACGCCATCCGCCTGCTCCTGGAATACACAGAGACAAGCTACGAAGAGAAGAGATATGCCATGGGGGACGGTAATGACGCTCTTCTGGCCAAGTTCTTCCTCCAGCTCTGCCCATTGGTGCCCAGCGGCTTCTGCCTAGTTCCCTATTTCTCAGCTCCGTAGCTCTCCTCCAGACGAACCCAGAGCGTATCCCTTCTAGAGACTTCTTTGAGGGTGCAGCTTTGCTTTACAACACAGAATCTTGGTTGTGGGATGTTGGCCCTTTTCTGGCTGTAATCGGGTGAGGTTCACCCAGCACTGGCCTAGTGCTTTTGTAAGCCTTGGCGATGTAAGGCCTACAGCCCTTAAGGCCCTATTCAAGCGCACAGCTCTGGGATGGAAGGGTTACTGGGTCAGACTGCATATTCCCTGCACCAGGGGTCCTGCCCTCCTTGGAAGGGTTCTGGGGAAGGAGGCTTAGAGGCAGATGATCTTTTTGTCACATCCTCTTGTCTACAGCTCCTGATTATGATCGAAGCCAGTGGCTGAATGACAAATTCAAGCTGGGCCTGGATTTTCCCAATGTAGGTGCAGGGAAGGGAGGTTTGGGGAAGACATGGCATCCTCACCTCATCTCTTTGCCTGGATGAGGGGGTTTGGGGTCAGAGCTTCTGCTCTCCTGCTCCCATTCCTGGTGGCTGGGCAGTGTGATGGGCTGTGCCCCAGCTCTCTTTCGTTCGGTGTGCAGTGTGTTCATAGAAGGCACACTGAATGTCAGACCCCATGTCTGTCCCCACCCAGGGAAGGGATGGATGGACCCCTCATCACATCTAACTCTCCCTGCTTGTCTTTCCAGCTGCCCTACTTAATTGATGGGCCCTACAAGATCACTCAGAGCAACGCCATCCTGCGCTACCTTGGCCGCAAGCACAACCTGTGTGAGTGGGGCTGGCTGCAGGGTGGGGCATGGAGGTCATCCCCCTGGGCTTGTCTGGGGTGAGGTGCTGAGGCTGTGTGCTGTGTGTGCTGCAGGTGGAGAGACGGAGGAGGAGAGGGTTCGTGTGGACATTGTGGAGAAACAGGTCATGGACACCCGCATTCAGATGGGCACGCTCTGCTACAGCCCTGACTTCGTGAGTTCCCACTCTGTGACATAGGCTGGGTTTGCAGGAGGAGTGAAGAGCTTATGTTCACATCCACAGCTGTGACTTCGTGAGTTCCCACGCTGTGACGTAGGCTGGGTGTGCAGGAGGAGTGAAGGGCTTGTGTTCACATCCACACTGTTCCTCTGGAATTTGAACCCACCCATACTGATTTCCCAGGCTTTCCTATCCTAACAACATGTTGAGCTGCCAACTCACCCTCATTTTGTCAATGAACACTACGTATCAATTGCAAGAAGTTGCGAGGTGTTGTCATGACACCCACGGTTGGAAACTCATTTCCTACAGAGTGAATTCCTGGGTTCAGTTCTCTTCAAATTTGAGCTTGTACCTCCTTGTCCAGTTCACACACCAACTACCACTCCTGGAGTTCACAGATGAAAGTCAGAGCGAAAGAAGTCATGGGTGTTCAGGAACATACCCAGCAGCTTTCCTGCAGCTGAGTCCCCAGTAGGAGCAAAAATGAGGGCCTCTTGCTAAAAGGCAGCTTATGGTCAGCCGGAGGACCACTGTCCCTTGCAACATCCGACCCTGTTCAACTGTATTTGCCCTACTCGATGTTTGAAAATTTGTCCTCGTACCATCTCTTAGAACTCACTTCTTCTCTTCTCTTGAAATGGTTAAGTACTTTGCTTTTCTGCTTCTACTGGCCCTCTCGATCAAGAAGTAGGAGATACCCACGAAGTCCTAGGTTAGATGTCAGTCGTGACAGATGCAGGGACAGTGTGGCATTCCCATCTAACTTCTGATCATCCCTGAGAGATGAGGCCCGTTAGCAGACAGGAGTCTAACCATGCAAACAGTGAGACATCAGACGGTGATAGCCCAGTCTTATTAAGGAGCCTGCTCCTTTGCACAGCCCCGTGAGGCCACTCTTCCTCCATTGGGGCCTGAATGAGGGTGTGACAGCTGTTTTCTGCTTCAGGAGAAACGGAAGCCAGAGTTCTTGAAGAGCCTCCCAGGTCAGTTGAAGCTCTACTCTGAGTTCCTGAGTCAGCGGCCATGGTTTGCAGGGGACAAGGTAAGGAGGGTAAAAAGTGAGGAGAAGAAGGAGGAGGAGGAGGAGGAGGAGGAAGAGGAGGAGGAGGAGGAGGAGGAGGAGGAGGAGGAGGAGGAGGAGGAGGAAAAGGAGAAGGAGGAAAAGGAGAAGGAGGAGGAGCTGCCATTGTTTCCAGGCTACCAGGTCCCATCCCACTGACCCCGCTTCCTGCAGATCACCTTTGCGGATTTCCTCGTCTATGATGTCCTGGACCAGCACCGTATATTTGAGCCCACGTGCCTGGATGCTTTCCCCAACCTGAAGGACTTTGTGGCCCGCTTTGAGGTGATGTCTTGATCCTCCTTCTTCTTGGATGCCCTTTCTTTCCCCCTTTCTAGGATACTTCTCTAGTTCTGAGGGTTAAAAGAAGAATAAGAAGGATCTATTGAGCCCTGGCTTTCTGCCAGGACCCAAGTTCAGCCTCTTAGGTTTGTGGAGTCAATTTGTCATTGCAATAGTAAACTGGATAGAATTAGATGTCCCACTGGACTAATAAGGGATCTGAGACTGTGGAGGACAAGCTGTTTGCTCAAGGTCCTAGTTCCAGCAGAGACTGTTCTGGGCTCCTGATTGCCTTTGGCATCTCTGATTTGTGCAAAGGGGAAAGTCAGGCCTTTGTACAGCATGGGCTTCCTGCTCAGGACCTGTGGCATGCAGAACATGTGAAGAATGTCTTTGTTCCTGCAACCATTGGGCAGAGACCAAGGCAGACTGATGTGCAGAACCAAAACATACTCAGTAGTCACACCTGGCCTGCAGAATGATGCAGTCGGCCTTGATTATGAATAGGGAAGCAGGGTGATCCCGGCCCGCTCCCGGGGATGAACTTATCTTGAGTTCTTTCGGTGGGTGTACTCTTGCCTCCCCCTCTTCTTTCATATCTTATGTTCCTCTATGAAACGAGGCCATACTTTTATTTTTATTCAGTTTCTTTGATTATCCCCTGTGTGTGGCCCAACAGGACATGCAAAAAATGTCCCTCCATCGTGGGACTGGGAGCAGCTGAAAGCAGTAAGCATGGCAGAGATGCATGTGATATTAGTAATTGCCTGGCACTCATCTCACAGTGACTCAGAGCCATGCTGAATTTTCTGGTTTCACATGAACAAGACCAGATTCGAAAATTAGAGCCATTAGCATAGCAACAGCTCTTGGCCTGGAAGTGTTTCTCCTTCTCCACTCTCCATGAAGGGATGCGTTCATTTTTTAGTTCTGGTCCACCTAGAGTGGTCTTGGGAGTGTGTAAGAACCGGCCTGGCAGAGGAGTGGGGTGTTTGCGGAGAAGCCCTTGTTCTGAGCGCAGATAGATGGCTGTGGCTCCTTGGGGGCTGGTAGCTCCAGCTCTCTGTTGGTCTGTAAAAATGATCTGTGCATTCTTTGCTGAGGTGCCCTGTAACACACTCTCCTGAATCAGAGCTAGAGATGAGGTTAGCTGGGGCTCAGGGAGAGTGTGCCCAGAGCTCAAAAGAAGCTTCAGGCGAGAGTTGGAGCTGACCACTCCTTGCAGACCCATTACCCCTCTCCGTTCACATTCAGGGTTTGCTGAATCCCTGGGTGGGACCTGGACTCTCTTCTAAGCCATATGTGCAAGTACTCAGCCCTTTTGGTTTTCTGGATCCTTGCTTCTTTTCATTATAGACATGGCAATCCAGCCAGGAGTCACAGTGCCCTCTATGGGATGCAGGGGGGAGTGCAGCGTGGCGGGCACAGAGCATGGGAGAGTGAGGAAGTTTCTTAACCTCTGGGTACCTCAGCATCCCTGCTAAATGGTGATGGTGGGACTGATTTTGCAGGGTGGTTGGATGGATTTTCTGCATCTGGATTTTAAACTCTCTTGGATGTTCCTAGAGTGAGTTTGCCCACCTGAGAGCCTGCTTTCTCATTCCTGCCGTAGGGCTTGAAGAAGATCTCTGCCTATATGAAGAGCAACCGCTTCCTCCCGAGTCCTTTGTACTTAAAACAGGCCATGTGGGGTAACAAGTAGGACCCACATTGCTGGTGCTGGCAGGGAAGATCTGCCAGTGCCCCTGACACCCCGAACACCAACGGGGCCGCAGCTAACTTCCAGTAACTTCTGTGCCCCAGTCCTCCATTCCTTTCTCCTTGCCTCCCATTTCGCACTGCCTCTTTTCACGCAAGCCTTGAAATTTCAGCTCCCATCCTTCGCAAAGACCCTTCCTTTTCTTACTTGTTTCTGTCGTGCTTCTTACTAGATAGACAGCCATTCTATTGCTTGGGGAAGCTGGGTTATTGCCCAAAGATCCATACTGCCTGGTGTACAGGTTCGGTCCTCAGAGTGGGATGGTCGACCTTGTTTGATCTCTAGTAAAGTATGAGCCACACTTGCTTCGTGTCCTGTCTTATTTTCTGCAATTCGCCGGAGGGATTGCATTGATGTGCACCCTTGTTCTGTTGTTCATGAGAACAGGTGGGTGATGGAAACAAGGGGGGAGGTGGGCTTTCAGGCAGGAGGAGGTAAGATCATGCACAGGGGTGGGAAATATGGCTAATCTGTTAAGGGCACTTCCTGTTCTTGTGTAAGATCTGGGTTTGGTTCCTACCACCCGCGTGGTGGCATGCAATGACCTGTAAGCCCAGTTCCAGGGAATTTGATGCTGTCTGTTGCCTCCTTGGACTTTCAAATACACTTGGTGCACGTGAATTTAGGCAAGCAGACACACACGCATAAATAAATCTTTAAAAGAGAGAGATCACAATGTCCCCTGACAGTGTTCACCTGGGTTTCCTATAGGAGTCCCTCATCCTTCATCCTGCAGTGTGCAGTACCTCTGTTGGCCATGTGCACCTCTAAGCCTGTGTCAGAGAGGTGCCGGGCTGGTAGGCAGAGGGTGAGCAGGCTCCAGGTTCAACATCTGGCCTCGCCTGGAAGTCATCTCTCTCTCCAAGATGTTTTGCTATAAATATTCCCTATTGTTGGTGATTGTGTTGTGGGATCTTCAACAAATCCAATCATCGCTCATCGAGGGCGGATCCTGGCCTTGTTGAAATGTATGGCGGTGTCTGGCCCATTGTTAATGTTCAGGAAATTGTGAAGGTTTGCTTTTAGAGATGTTTGTACCAGTGTTTGGAGGAAGAGCTCTGGAAATACCAATGGTTCTGGAGAAGGCATAGAATGAGGTACAGAAGAATTTTCCATGTGGAGGTGCTGTGGTCTGACCCAGAGACCCAGGTGAAGCACTTAAGAGGCTTCAATTAAGCCAGGTGGTAGCAGCACACGCCTTTAATCCCAGCACTCGGGAGGCAGAGGCTGGTGGATCTCTGTGAATTTGAGGTCAGCCTGGTCTACAAGAGATAGGTGCAGGACAGGCTCCAAAGCTACAGAGAAACCCTGTCTTGAAAAAATAAACAGGGGGATAAAAGGAGGCATCAGTTTCCTTGAGCAACTGGAGATGGGCAAATCTGCTTTCCCAGGCCCTGGAGCAGCCTGGGTCACTAGAGGTGCTGTCAGGTCACCCACAGGTGCTGTCAGGTCACCCACAGGTGCCGACTGCCGTCAGGTCACCCACAGGTGCCGACTGCCGTCAGGTCACCCACAGGTGCTGTCAGGTCACCCACAGGTGCCGACTGCCGTCAGGTCACCCACAGGCGCTGTCAGGTCACCCACAGGCACCGTCAGGTCACCCACAGGCGCCGTCAGGTCACCCACAGGTGCCGTCAGGTCACCCACAGGCGCCGTCAGGTCACCCACAGGTGCTGTCAGGTCACCCACAGGCACCGTCAGGTCACCCACAGGTGCTGTCAGGTCACCCACAGGTGCTGTCAGGTCACCCACAGGTGCCGACTGCCGTCAGGTCACCCACAGGTGCCGTCAGGTCACCCACAGGCACCGTCAGGTCACCCACAGGTGCCGACTGCCGTCAGGTCACCCACAGGTGCCGTCAGGTCACCCACAGGCGCCGTCAGGTCACCCACAGGTGCCGACTGCCGTCAGGTCACCCACAGGCACTGTCAGGTCACCCACAGGTGCCGACTGCCGTCAGGTCACCCACAGGCGCCGTCAGGTCACCCACAAAGGCACTGGGTTCACTGAAGAAGCATCCAATGAGCAGGATCCTTGAGGGCAGCTGGCTCCTGGATCCTGGCCTTTGTCAAGCACTTCCTATCTATAACTAGCAGCAGGTTGGAGGACAGCCTCCTGGGCACTGTCCCTATGCCCAGTTCCAGCTGCTACCACAGCAGTTGAGAAATAAGCACCCATAGACAGGATGTGAGGATCACGGTGGAAAAAGTGATTAAATAAAGGTAGAGCCTGTAAAATCGGAGAAGAGATTATTTCCTGTACTCATCGAAGAGATCAGCACCCTTCTCAGCCAACCTTCACTAAACACTAACTGAAGCCCAGACACAACAGCAGCAGGAAAAAGAGAAGTTAATGGGCATATATAAAAGTGAAGAAGACAGAAATGTTAAACCAGACTAATATTGTTATCATTCTATAGCAGAAGCTAGAAAACACTTTCCATGAGTAGCCCTGGCCTCGTGTGCATGCGTGCCTGGACGTGCAGGTCAGCGGATGACATCAGGTATCCTCCTCAGGCTCTCTTAAGATCTCTCTCTGAACCTGGCACTCACTGGTTCGGGTAAGCCGTGTACAGAGTAAGTCCGGAGAGTCCCCATCTCCCCAGCTTGGGGAGTCTAAGTTCTTATCACAGCAGCACTTGGCTTGACAACTCAGGTCCTTGTACTTGCACGACATACAAGTACTTTGTAGAGGGAGTCACTTCCCGCTCCTTTCCTGGGTCATTTTTAATATCTCTGCTGGGTATCAAACTCCACGTAATGAATCGATCTGGCTGTGTTCTGATGAACATACCTGTAGACACAGGGTTACTGCAGCAAAAAGATCCGAATAACTCACACCTGGGCCAAAGACTTGAACAAACATTTTTCTAGAGGAGATGTACAATTGACAGTAAACACATCAAAATTGCTCAAAATCACTAATCACTGAACAAACAAAACTACATTGAAGATATGCCTCACACACATCAAATTAGCCACTGTCAAGCAGTCATTGTCAAGATGGCAGACTGGGGTAATTGGAAGAATAGAAAATGTTGCAGCTACTGTGGAAATTAAACTGTTAGTAATTATTTCCTTTAAAAAAATTATGATATTATTCACTAATTCCTTTTCTGAATGCATATGCAAAGTAATTTGAAGTTCATGAATACACACATATGCATATATGTTATGTGTGTATGTATATATGTATGCGTGGCCCCATGTGCTTAGGCAGAATATTATGATTGTCAGAGCATATGGTAGAGACTATCCTCACTTCTGAGTGGATAGGAGGCAGAGTGTGACAGGAAGGTGCCTGGAACGACCTCTGCAAGAACATGCCCCCAGTTTATCTTCTCTTATGGGGAGAATCCAGGGGATTGAGCAACTCTGCTCCATGGAGTATTTCAAGGTCTCAGCCTCCTTTCGCCCATGGTCCCTCCATTCCCTAGGGTGCTTCCTCTTTGTTGGGGTTTAGGGTTTGAGAGGTGAAAGCAGCTCACAAGGGAAGCATTGAGTCAAACTGCTCTCAGGCCAGACCTTATCAACACCCACAGGAAGGGAGGAAGCACAGCGTGGTGGGGTCTGAAGTGTGGAGTTCTGGGCTTTGAAGGTCTCTTGTGACGACAAACTTGGAGCGGGGAGTGGTGTTATAGGAGAAAATGGGTACAAGGCCAGCTGATACCCCCTAGCCAACTAAGAGAGATTGCGTGTTTTTGTATTTCTTGTTAAAACGTCCCAAGGACGTTTCTGGATAAGGATTTCTGGAAGAACAAAGGGCCTACTCAATCTGTGAGAGGACACTGGTCACTTGTAATCCTTCTCTGTCCAGGGCTATGCTATCTGCAAGGGCCCTTTGCGAGGGAGAGACACGCTCCCTGCCTGGGTGCTGGGTCTGGCACTCCTGTCCTTAGATGAAGTGGTATCTAAAGTACAGGAAGGAGAGAACAAAAACAAGTCCAAACCAAGGCAAGAGATTCCCCCTCTACAAGTGAGGCAGAGATCAGATACATCCCACGGTTGAGGTAGTGTGCTATGACCAGTCACAAGATCACCTAAAATGGTGCCATCTTGTGCTATATCGTACAAAGCACAGTGTGTGTGAATAGGACCAGCTGTGAGTTGTGGGGGACAAGCTAGGCAGAGGTTCACAGACAGTCTTATGCTCCATCTACAGGATATCCTACTGACTTATAGCCCCAAGTGGAGAAGTACTGAGACCCAAGAGATATAGTTGGTGCTAGATTTGAGTAGACACGTAGGAGTCCAGTTGGAAGAATTTGTGTGTGTATATCTATGCTTGTATGTGTGTATGCGTGCGTGCTTGTGTGTATGTGTGTTTGTTTGTGTGCATTTTGTAAGCATGCACAGGGACTCGGGAGGACATCAGGGCTCCTCTAGCTCTTCCCACCTTTTCTGTTTGAGGCATCATCTCTATCTGAACCGAGTAGTTCAGCTCATGGTTTTCAGATGGGCTTTTAGTCAACCAACTCCGGCTATGCCCCTATCCCACTCCTTAACGCTCGGCATGGACCTATGCCTAGCTTGTTTCATGGACACTGGGATCAGAACTCAGGTCCTCATGGTTGCATAGCCATCACTTGTAATCACTGAACCATCTCTCCAGCTCCCTGGTTGGAAGATTTTTAATCCTGAAATCAAATGGAACAGTGTCCTTCATTCTCAAGTTTTTCTCCCTTCATCCTCTGCGTGGCTTGTTTCCTATCTGTGAGATGGAGCTGTGTATGTATTTTCACTGATACTCAATTATCTTCTCTGTATGAAGCAGAGCGAGCCATGCAAAGATGACCCACCATTCGGTGACTAAGTACAGCAAAGAGCAAGAGGCATACAAGTCACCTGGCTACCGGGGGTCACAGTAGCCTACACCACTTCACAATGGGTCCTCGAGTCCATTTGATATGTACTCGGGTACTGGAGGCATCAGCACAATAGGTTTGTGGTCCGAAGTTGTCCCTCCATCAAATGTTCTGCTTTCTCAGATTCTATTTGGCTCTGGTTCTGATGCAGGAATAGCCTTGGTGATTGTGCAAATGTTGGCACTGCTTTGGGAGGGATGGACTGGAGAGCTGAGGGCTACAGCCCAAGGCCTACGACTCTAGGGCTCTGAACGCTGTAGGAATTATCTGAGCTGGCTCTTCTGGTAAGATGGAACAAAAACACATCCAGTGCCCAGAGTCCCTTTGCACGGTCCTCAGTAGCAGGGCTGGATATGAGGCAGCTTGGGGCACAGTGAGATTGGTCTGAGGTTCCACATAGAACTGGTGGAACTCCTCTACTTTCAGGAGTGATTAGAGCTGGCTCAACACTCCAGGCTGCCCCTCCTCCTTTTGTGCACTTCATCCAGGGTTTGCCAGGTCAGTTGTTGAGGTCTGGGCTCTTTGGTCTGCTGTCCTGGCCTGTTCTGGACTTCCTTGTCCTGTTACAGGTATGCAACAGGAGGATGTTCCCTGTGGAGAAGGAACATGTCTGTGAAGACAGGGGGTGATGGGGTGTCCTGCAGGAGGAGAGGAGGGCACTGGGCAGAGAGGACACTGAATGGGAGTCCTAGAGCCAGACTGACTCAGTCCCTGTCCCAGGGACCAGCTGTGTGAGCAGGAGAAAGCCACCTAACACCTATGGACCTCAGCTTTTGCTGACAGCTAGTCATGGTCTGATAGAACTTGCAGGATTATTAAGTGAGTTTTCTGACTCTCTATGTATGAGGAACCCCTGCCCCCCCGCCAGGTCTCCCCTTCTTTACAGGAAACTGAAGAGGCTGCATTAGCGCCCACAGGGAAAGGCTGCTCCTGGAGTGGAGCCCCAGGAAGCCCCGTGGGAGATAGTAGGCTGGAGCTCCTACTATCTCCTCACTCACAGGGCCTGGAGCAGACCCCTGCTTGCACGAAGACCAGTTGCTTCTTCCAGACCTATGCTCACAAAGATGGCCACTAAATATGGACGCTTGGGGCAACAGTTAGGGCCGTGACAGGACACGAGGTGTGGGTGAGACCCCCATTCTCCCTGTGAAGCTGGGGCCTCAGCAGCAGCCACTCCCCTCCAGCCTGGCACTGCCTTCTCTTACTCTTTTTCTTTCCTCTTCCTGACCTCAAGGTATCACCTACCCTTCTTTTTGTCCCTGATCCCTGTCCCGTTCTTGCGCTTTAAAGCCTATGCTCCTTCTTTTCCTTCAACAAAGTGGCCTCCTGAAGTGACTGTCCCTGAGGCTGGCCTGACAGTCCTGTCTGGCACTGGCTGTGCTATGCTGAGGAGCCTGGTATGCCCACCCCATGCTCGCTAGTGGTTACCTGCAGTGTTCCCCAGTGAGGCCCCTGTATGGCCTTGTACGGTTTCCATAAAGTCTGAGTCACACTTGCTTTGGATGTCACACGAGCTTTCGCCATTACAGAAGGACTGCCTGGTGACCCTAATAGTGCCCGGTTCACAAGGATTCTAGAGGACTAAGAAGGGTACCCCCAGAGCAGGTGACCTTCGCAAGATCTCTAGACATGAAGGGCACCTTCTGTGCCTGGAATATTTTTCACTCTGCTCTGTTATTGAGATTTGCAAGTTAGTAAAAATCAGGCCTAAAAAATATATCAGTACAATGATTTTGCAAATTAGGGAAGGTTTCCTCTTCTTCAGCTACATTTTAACACGACGAAATAAAACCAACACAAACATAAAACACGTTTTTAAAAAACTCAAGATTGGAGTGAGTTGATGGTACATTCTAAGAGAGATAGGCATGGTGCTGTATGCCTTAATCTCAGCACTTGGGAGTTGAGGCAGGAGAAGTGAAGTTAATTCATGCCCCCCCCCCGGGTTACCTAGAGTTATGAAGTCATCACAAACGAAGAAGAAGAAAAAGAAGAAGAAAAAGAAGAGGGAGAGGAAGAGGAAGAGGAAGAAGGAGGAGGAGGAGAAGGAGAAGGAGAGAAGAAGAAGAAGAAGAAGAAGAAGAAGAAGAAGAAGAAGAAGAAGAAGAAGAAGAAGAAGAAGAAGAAGAAGAAGAAGAAACATAAGACAAAGAGCGCTTGTTCCTCAGGAATTTGGGGAATCAAGGCTTGCAGAGAGAAACATGTTCCATCAATTGTCATAAATTACAGGTCCACATGAATGGCCTGGCTGGGGAGTCAGCACACCAGAGATGATTATAAACCACAGCTCCTTCCGGGTCTTACTCACCCCCAGGATGGTGCTGGAGAGAAACAAAATGGGATCTTGGTTATAAGCTTTTGTACTCACGCTGGGAGGGGTCCGAGGTGGGGGTGGCTAGGTGGACAAGTTTGGGGGAGAGCACCTGAACAAGGGAGCAGCTAGGGTTCATAGGAGACGAGTGTGTGCTTTTTCTATTATGAATTCTCTCAAAGGCTAGTATTATATCAAAATAAAAAAACTGAAAAAATAGATAAATTTACCACATGTTCTGGGACACATACACCACACACATGCACAAAAACACGGAGTTGAAGCAAATTTAATTAGAAAGATTTATCTTGCATGCATGACTATATTTACATTATCATGTTTTACAGTTTTTCCCTTTTCATGTATTCACAATACAAGAGATAATTTTGTCCTCAGAGCACATTTGTCAAGGTTCCAGGCCTCCTGAATTGTCACCACTAGGCAGTGCGGCTGACAGCTAGACCGGAGGCTTCAGAACAGCAGCCCCATAACGGAGGAGAGCAGAGACACTAAGGAGGAGCTGGCGAGTCCAGCCCCGCCTTTTGCTTCAGGGGGTCAGCCAACCCACTGCGTAATATCTGAGCTCAAGCTCCATTGGCTCTCATTTGTGGTGGGCTTGGCCCGCCCCGCTGGACTCCGGTATTGGTCCAAACTGGGGCCGGGGGCGGGCGGTCTGAAAAACTGACAGAGCTAAGTCCCGGTCCCTCCATTTCTGGCAGCTTTCAGAACGTCGAGCCTAGTCTGACACTGACCCTGTCTTTTCGGACCACAGCATCATGCCTATGATACTGGGTTACTGGGACATCCGCGGGGTAAGTGAGGGTCCAAAAGCAGAGTAAGATTTTGAGGAGGCGTAAGGACACACACAGTAGATGGGTTTGCCGGGGAGGATTGTCTTCCGGAAGGCAATCTGTGGAGGCATGCTATTGGAGATGTGTGTGTGTGTGTGTGTGTGTGTGTGTGTGTGTGTGTGAGAGAGAGAGAGAGAGAGAGAGAGAGAGAGAGAGAGAGGGAGAGAGAGAGAGAGAGAGCGAGAGAGAGAGAGAGCGAGAGCGCATAGAGATGGTAAAATTAGTACAGGGAGGTGGGGACTCATCTGGAGGGGGTAAATAATCTCACTGTCTCTGGTTGTCTGTTGCAGCTGGCCCATGCCATCCGCCTGCTCCTGGAATACACAGACTCAAGCTATGAGGAGAAGAGATACGTCATGGGTGATGGTGACTGCACCTTCCTAGTCAGATCCCTACCCTGCTCCTGCCCACTGGTGCCCAGCGGCCCATGCCTAGGCCCCTTGTTGCTCAGCTCTGCCTCTTCTTGTTGGAACTAGACTATACCCCCTTATAGAACCTTAACCGTGTAGTTTGCTCTACCAATGGAAGATGCTAAGGAACGATTAGAGGGTTCTTTGTATATATAACTGGGTTCCATTCCCTTCAGCACTTGGCTAAAGATTTTGTAAGCTTTAGCGATGGAGGAGCCCACAGCCCTTATAGACTTCTTTATCCTTGAAACTTGCAGTGTGAGACTGTGTGAGTCAGCTTGCAGGTCTGCTGTCTCAGAGAGTCTTCAATTCCTTGGGAGGGTCTTGGGAGAGGGATCTGAACACATGGGTCCTTTGATTTCATGTTACCTTGTCTACCACAGCTCCCGACTATGACCAAAGCCAATGGCTGAACGAGAAATTCAAGCTGGGCCTGGACTTTCCCAATGTAGGTGCAGGGAAGGGAGGTTTGGGGAAGGTTATGGTGTCCCTATTTTGCACAGATCAGGAGGTCCGGTGTCGGGTTTTTCATCCGCCCACCCCTGGTTGTCCACATCATCTTTTTGGTACAGGCTGTATCCCAGCTCTTTGACTCAAGTGCATTGTGTTCATGGAAAGTTTCCCATGCCAGGCACAGTTGAGTGCCAGGCCCCATGTCTGTCCTCACCCAAGGAAGGGATGCCGGGACCGTGTACCCCATCTGACCATCCCTGTTTGTCTCTCTAGCTGCCATATTTAATTGACGGGCCCCACAAGATCACCCAGAGCAACGCCATCCTGCGCTACCTTGGCCGCAAGCACAACCTGTGTGAGTGGGGCTGGCTGCAGGGTGGGGGACGGTGGCCATCCTCCTGGGCTTGGTACAGTGGGATGCTGAGAGTGAGTCTGTGCTGTGTGTGCCGCAGGTGGGGAGACAGAGGAGGAGAGAATCCTTGTGGATATTTTGGAGAATCAGCTCATGGACAACCGCATGATGCTAGCCCGGCTTTGCTATAACCCTGACTTTGTGAGTCCTACTCCGGGCTGGGTGAGGTGGGAGAACAGGAGCTTGCACCCTTGCCTTCCCACCTTCTCCGTGTGTTTAGCATCTAATATTCTTAGCCCTGTTCACCTAGAAATGGTGCCCTGGACTGCAGCCTTCGTGTGGCACAGCCTGGAGCTAAGATGGGGCTGTCTAAGGCCTTCCTGGTTACAAAGCAAGATGTCTCCAAATCAAAGCTACCAAAACAAACCAACCCCTCCAGGCGCTTGTGCACACACTCACCCCCCTCCACACACACTCCTGCCCACAGAGTGACCCGCAAACCTCAGAGTCTTGTCAAATGAAACTCCCAGTGAACTTTACTGCCTTTAGCAACCAGTGCAAACCTGCACAGTCAAGCATCAATACCTGGGCAGGAAAGACTATGTTTAGAATCCTCAGCTCTGACTACCCGTTTCTGCCCTGGGTTATGGCTTCCACTTGGCTTAAATCATCGGTGCTCCGGTAGTTCACTCTCAAACAATGAGGAAAAAGTGGAGCCACCTGGAAATGGAAGGGCGTCACCACCTGGGGACTCTTCCCAAGCAGATTCCCAGAGCCAGGATGCCCAAGGTGGTAAGCAGATGTTCCCCATAGGCAATCCGCAGCCAATCAACTCTCTCCCTGGTCTCTTTCGCCCTCGCAAGTTGATCTCATCATTTTTGAAGCTGCACCCAAGTCCTACCCTTCTCCTGCCACTTTACCATGTAGAACATTCGACTTCTTTTCCAGAGTGCTTAATTGTTTGCTTCTTTGACTCTGCATAACACCTGAGTCCAGAGCCTACCCACATAGTGCTGATTGTGACCCACAAGAGTGGTTCTGGACATCAGTGGTGAGTCCCAGGGACAGGGTATTCCCGTGTGCCTTCTCATCACCTCTGACACTGGATCTGGCGCCTATGGGATCTAATCAGTGCTGACATAACAGAATAAAGCCTGGATTAACCCGGGCCCAATCTCTGGAAGGCAGCCACACCTCTGCTCAGATGGGGCCTTCACAGCCCTGTGAGCTCAGCCTGTGCCCAGAATCTTGTGACTGAGGGTGGTCACCGTGTTTTCTGCTGTAGGAGAAGCTGAAGTCAGGCTACCTGGAGCAACTCCCGGGAATGATGAGGCTTTACTCCGAGTTCCTGGGCAAGCGGCCATGGTTTGCAGGAGACAAGGTAAAAGGAGTGGGGTGGACAGGAGGAGGAGCTGCCATTCTTCCCAAGTTACCAGATTCCAGTACACTCACTGGCGGCTTCCTGCAGATCACCATCGTGGACTTCATTGCTTATGATGTCCTGGAGAGGAACCAAGTATTTGAACCCAAGTGCCTGGACGCATTCCCCAACCTGAAGGACTTCATCTCCCGCTTTGAGGTGATGTTCCTAATCCTCTTTTTTTCTTGAATTTCCTTCCTTCCTCTGATAAATCCATAGTCCTGGATCTAAGTTAAAAACAGCAAAAACAGTGGCATTTATTGAGTCTGGCAGGACCTGTGCTTAGCATCTTTTTTCTATAGGGTGAACTTTATCATTATGATCAATAGGGCAGATTGAATTGTGATTCCCATTGGATAGATATGAAAACAGACTATAGAAGGTAAGTCCCTTACTAGCAGAGATGATACCCAGCTCCCCTTGGTATCTGGCTTCTAAGGTCAGCAGGCAGTGGCTATGTTCCTATTTTCTGTCAAAAGAAAGAGCCTTGGGCCCTTGTGTCTGGGTTACATAGCCCAGGATGCTGTGGAGAAGGCAGAACATGGCAGGAACTGTGTAAGCCATGGGCATTCTGAGAGGGAGGCTTGGTAGGATTTATGTGAAATAGCCGTGTGTGGACAACACTCACACCCGATCTTCAGAACGCTTCCCTCCATTTGATCCCAATCTGAGTACATGACAAACCCAGGGCTGTTTCTTTGATACTAGATTTGAGAGTATGTGTGGGCCCTGTTCAGGGTTTTATCCTAAAGTGTGGCATGGTGTGGGGCTTTTCTTCCCTTTTCCCATGTTTCCATGGAGCCGTTTTGTATTCTCTCCTATCACTGGCCTCGTCCTCTATATGAGACTCAGCGTCAGGCCCAATGAGACACGGAAAGGACTCCACTCGGAGACTGAGTACGGCAGAGAGATGGGGACCTAACAGACATGGTGTCAGATGGGTGCTGGGAATCGAAGCTTCAGCCTCACTGCACGAGTCCCCCGGACTCTCCTTAACACCCACATAATCTCTCCTTTCAGAGAGACTTGGCAATTGCAGGTGGTGGGACAATGGGTTTCTAGTTGGGCATCTCTTTAAATCAAGCGATACCTCATCTCAGTTCTCACCAGCTCTGACTCTGGTCCTGATGCAGTGGCCTTGGAGTATACCAGAGCTGTGTGGGCATGATAGGGAAGGATGGAAGAGCCAAGGGCTGCAGCCCAAGGCTTGCGGCTCCCGTCTCCTTGACAACAGTCAGCTCTAGGGCTCTGAACACTGTAGGAATTATCTGAGCTGGCTCTACCGATAAGATGGAACAAAACACACCTGGTGTCCCTTTGCAGTCTCTGTATATAGCAAGGCTGAATATGAGGCAGCTTGGGGGCACAGTGAGATTGGCCTGAGGTTCCACAGAGAACAGATTGGACCTCTACTTTCAGGAGTGATTAGAGCTGGCTCAACACTCCAGGATGCCCCTCCTCCCCTTGTGCACTTCATCCAGGGTTTGCCAGGTCAGTTGTTGAGGTCCTGGCTCTCTGGTGTGCTGCACTGGCCTGTTCTGGACCTCCTTGTCCTGCTACAGGTATTTTCTGTGTAAACCAGCCAAGAGGATGTTCCCTGTGGAAAAGGAGCCTGTCTGTGAAGACAGGGGGTGGTGGGGTGTCCTGCAGGAGGAGAGGAGGGCACTGGGCAGAGAGGACACAGAATGGAAGCCCTAGAGCCAGACTGACTCAGTCCCTGTCCCAGGGACCAAGCCACCTAACACCTCTGGACCTCAGCTTTTGTTGACATGTAGGCACAGTGAGACTGATCTTGGATTATCAAGTGGGTGATCTGAGCATATATATAACGTAATATATATACATAATAGCATATACATAATCGATATGGATACAAAGCCTGTTGTAGAGTCTTTATAGGAAACTGAAGAGTTCCCCATTCAGAACTCTAATACTAGAGCCTATGGGGAAAGCTGTTCCTGGAGTGGGGCTGCTTATCCCTGTGGGGCTGCTGACCTGAGCTCCTGCTCCATCCTTCTCGCTCACAGGGCCTGAAGAAGATCTCAGAATACATGAAGACTAGCCGCTTCCTCCCAAGACCTGTGTTCACAAAGATGGCCATTTGGGGCAGCAAGTAGAGCCTTGGCTGGGTGGGGTGTATGATTACGTTGCCAGATTTCTTTGGATTGCAAGGAGCCCAGGGGAGCAGCCTGGACCCCTGCAGCCCCAAAGCCACCCTTTCCTTCTCCTTTCTTTCCACCCCGCTTCAGACCCCAAGTTTCACAGTTATCTCTTTTTTTTGCTCATCGAATTCCTGCCCCACATAGGCTCTGTAAACCATCGCCACTCCTTTCCATGATCAAAGTACCCTTCTAAAGCTAAAGTGCCCTTTACAGGCTCATGTGTTTGGATACTTGGTTCCCAACTGATGACCACTTTGGACAACTGTGGGCTCTCTGGAAGGTGTTGGGGGGGGGCTCTATCTGAGGGAGGTTGCTAGGATCTTAGGCTTTGACCGTTGTAGCCGCGCCCCTGTTCTGCGTGCTGTTTCTCTGAGCAAGCTGTGCTGCGACAGAAACACTTATCACTGCATCTGTGACTCAGTCCTATTGCCTGCCTTCCCTGCCCCTTTGAACTGTAGCTCCTGAACCATGAACTGGAATAAATCATTCCCCCTGCCTTGGGTCGTTTTTGTTTGGTATTTTGTCATAACAACAGACAGCTGACGAGAAGCCTAATTCCAACAGATCCAAAACCCCTTGTAGAGGAGCTTCAATACTGAAGGCCGTCTCTTTGGTCTTCCGAGGTCTCTAAGTCAACTGCCAGCTTGGCTTTTGTGTTGCTTCATGTGCTTCATGTGTGACATTCTTTTATACACATTGTTAGTGGGAAGCTTTGTCTCCTCAGAATTTTTCCTCACCAGTTCTTCATTTGCATCACGCACTCCCAAAGCGATTTAAAAACCACACCAAAGAGCGAGTCGCCAGGAGATTTTTTTCAGGGTCTCAGCGGTTCCCATGCATGGCACCAGAATGAGCTGCTTTATGGGTAGGCATTCAGTCCAGGCTCAGTTGGGAGAATATGGCTACTCAACAAAGACCTCTTATCCAAAAACAAAATAACCAGAAAAAAAATTGCAAAACAGACCAAGGCTTGAACAGGCATTTCCTAAAAATGAACGTCCAAGTGGTCTATTAGCTCGTAAATTCACAACAAACCCCAGTCATTGCATACACTGTAACATCTTAGCATAGACCTACTAGGATGACCAGGATCCAACAGGCTGGCAATCGCTGGCAGTTTATGAAGTAATGGAACTTGTGTTTTGCTGGGTGTATAACCACTTTGGAATGTTGACAATGGTAAAGCGTTGAGCAAGTAGTGACCTTTCACCCAAGACTTTTGTCTTCCAGAAGCTGTGAAGACTTGTGCAAGAATGTGGGAAACAGCTTAGTTTTAAATTTCTTCAGCAGGAAATTAATAAATCAAGTGTAGTTTATTAATATAAAGCCATTAACATGTAATGAAACAGAATACCATAATTTAAGATAAATGTGGCAATGTTCTAGACCACAGCATGTATGCGTCTCGGTGACATATTGTTGACTGATGCTGACAATGACATAATGATCCACACACGTAGAAAGTGCATTCTTATCATTCCGCTTTGATAGGAAGTGTGATTGGGTCAGATGCATGTTGACTTTGGCAGGGTTGTTTATTGACAGGAACTTGTGGAGAGCTAGACATGCTCCTTATCTAGATCTGAATGGCAATTACACAAAGAATACAGATAGCAAAGTCACACAGGTACATGCTTAAGAGCCGCACATGTATTTCATGGGAGTTACACATCAGTGGAAAATATGCACATTGTATATCTTACCGTTCGCATTTCTTGTGTGCATCTGTCCATGGATGAGAACGGCAAAATGGCATGTATTTTGGTTTTTTTGTTCACTAGTATTTTAAGTGTTTACCACCTAGAAAATACCCTGAACCTAGTAGGGACTTCATGAATGGCTATTTAGTGACATCACTTCATTGTCTCTTGCCTTTTAGTAGTGCCTGCTTTAATGTTCTTGCCAGGATTAGTCTAGCTTGGGTCCAGAACCCTGACTAGAGGCAGCGAGGGAGTAAAGAAAGAACAGACACACATATAGTGAAGCTAGGATCTGGTCGGGTTCTGCCACCACCACAACCTGGGTAATCAGCTTGTTTATTAGATAGAGCACAGGAAAGGGGATAAGGTCAGCTAATCTAGGTAATTATGCACTCTTAGGCTGTGAACGTCCAGGAGGAAGAAGCAGCAGTTGCTGGTCTTTGCACACACTGATCAATTGCTCATAAATACTCCGACTCCCAAGAAAAGCTTTGTCATTCCTCTTGAGCCTGGGCCGTATGGGCAGTGGTTCTGCCAATAGTCCCATGGTTCCAAGGTCTTGTAGTCCTCTACGTAGCTGTGCCTGTGTCAAAATAACATTCGCTCGGGACTTTGTTCACTCAGGGCTTCCTCTGCTCCCTATAGGTTCTGCTCATTCTTTCTTTAACCTTTTACTTAAAACATATTAGGGTTGGCTGTGTTACTCATTGGTAGAGTATCTGCCCAGTACACACAGAGCCCTGTCTTGGACCCCTTGCCCAAGAAAGAAAAGAAAGACCATAAGCTTCTCTCTCTCTCTCTCTCTCTCTCTCTCTCTCTCTCTCTCTCTCTCTCTCTCTCTCATCTCTCTCTCTCTCTGTGTGATGTATGTGCACGTATGTGTTTAGTTGCAAGTGTCTGTGTGTGAACATGTGGAGACCAGAGATCAACAATGGGTACCTTTCTCTATTGCTCTGAACCTTAAGTTTGGAAACAGGGTCATTGCCTGAATCTGAAGCCCTGTGTGGCTAGAACAGCTGGTGAGTGAACTTCTAGGATCCTCTTGCCTCCGTCTCCCAGCACTGGGATTACAGGTCCCCAGCCCAAGCCTGGTTTATTAAAGTGTGTACTAGCGATCTAAACTCAGGTCCTCCTGCTTGTATACCCATCACTTTAATAAGCCATTCTCTAGCCCCACTGAGGTGTATATTTTTTAAAAGTGGGACATACCAACATTTTACTTACATGTACTTTCATGAAACTTAGCTGTCTTCTAGTATTTGTTCCTATAAATAAAATACTATTTTCCTAATCCTTTTCATGCTACTGGGCACCTCTAACATTTTAGCTTTCATTACACCAGTATGATGGTCTTTAAATGCATCGTCTCCCTTTTTTTGGTTCCTGTATTTTCGATGATCTCTAAAGGATACCGTCTGGGGCATAGAGAAAGACCAGCTGTGTGGTGTTTTAAGAGATTGTGTACCTGTTCTACGAATACATTTACAGTGTCACCAGGAAGACATGTGGCCCCTTTCATGTGTCAACAAAGCACTTGGAGTCCATCGTTCCACTTCACAGTACCTCTGAAGTTTATAATGGACTCTTTGATGCTTTTCCCCTTCATTCTTGGCTAATTGTTACTGTGCATACCATTTCCACTTGATGGATCAAGGCCTGTGAGTCTCCCTGTGTAAAACTCTGCTTATCCAACAGCTCCCTGGGCTTAGGCAACAGTTAAAAGATGAGCTGCTCGCAGTTCAAATCTACTCGTCCCCTATAGCTCAGTGTTATTAGTTGATATTCAGGGTCAGGTTTTCTATCACAAATAAGATGCTTAATTTTTTTTGTCTTAACTTGACTGGACAAATGGGTGGCCACACAGTTGTGCAGTATTCTTCTGCTGTGTCTGGGAGGCTGTTTGCAGAAGTGATTAGCATGAAGAAGGAGACTGAGTAGCAAGGAAACATCCTGACCATCGAGACAGGTAGACAGATGGATGCATTGGAACTTAGATCTGATGGGGGGATGGGGTGGGGAAGTGTGAAACTGGGATCTCTGTTCAGGGAGGACATCCATTTCTGGCGTGGAGAAATCTGTGCTCCTGGTTCCCTGGTCCGGCTTAGCGGAGACTTATACCATCTCCCTGCCACTCACTCCCCTGTCGTGTCTACCTGTTCAGGTACATTTAACAGCCCAGGCAGTTTTGCTTTCTTCTCTTGCAGACTAAAGATGGTGGGACTTCCTTCCATCTCCATAGTCTCTTGAGGAGGTGCCTGGACCTGGGACAGCCTGCTAAAGACTGCACAGGGAGCAGTTTTCTGACTAAAGAGTTACTCTTCCCTACCCTAGAGGACCAGGGTGCCTAGCCTTTCCCCGTGCCCAACTCTCCATCTCTCCTTCCATATACGCAGCCTGATGCCACTGGGGCAAGACAGTTTCCAGGTCCTCCCTCCTGGTAACTCTTTCCAGGGTAGTGTCTAGTCTGGTCCCCTACGTGCTGGCCACCAATTCTCAAGTAGTTAAAATTCAGTTGAAGATTCATGAATCATAGACTAAGTCCTCTCCATATTAACTATAAAGTTAGTGGAAATAGGGAATTTCCATAACTTAATTTTAAGGTAAGTTTTAAAAAAGAACTCTTTCTGCTTAAGAATTGAACAAACAAAAACAATACAAAAAACCCCACAAAGCCCCACACAGATCATTTTATTTTACTGCAGTAGGTGAACAGACACGGATCATCTAGATTTCAATACTGGAGTTTAAATTCATAACATATTTAACATCTGTTTTCTGTCAGGAGAAAAATACATTTTATCTTCCCAAAGATAAGAGGTTATTATCAGTTAGTGCTGTTGCCTTTAACTAAGTCTAATAAAGAGGAACATGGGTGAGGCCCATTCCGTAAATTCTCTATTTCATACACAATACATTATGTGTTATGTGTAAGTAGCAGATAAAAACGTGTTTGATTTGTAAGATTAAATGAAATGGTCATACTCTTCATGATAAAGAACAAGGAACTATTGCTACTAGATCATATCACACCTTAACAAACTGTTTTATCTATAAAGTAAGCCATATAGATAGCAGAAAAATGAAACATGTCCAAGGATTTCAGCCTTCTTATTCCACAGTTTTTCTTTCTTTCTTTCTTTCTTTCTTTCTTTCTTTCTTTCTTTCTTTCTTTCTTTCTTTCTTTCTTTCTTTCTTTCTGTCTTTCTCTCTCTCTCTCTCTCTCTCTCTCTCTCTCTCTCTCTCTCTCTCCCCCTCCCCCTCCCTCTCTCCTTCCCTCCTTTCTTTCTTTCTTCTTGTTTTTTTTTTTTTTTGTTTTTTGAGACAGGGTTTCTCTGTGTAGCCTTGGCTATCCTGGAACTGCTCAGTAGACCAGGCTGGCCTAGAGATTTGCCTGCCTCTCCCGAGTTCAGGAATTAAAGAAGCATGATGCTACCTGGGTCTTTTTTTTTTTTTTAATGATTTTTTTATGGGATCTTTTTTTCTTGAAAGCTATAAATTGTATGCTTTTGTGTTTGTAAACATCACACTTTCAAGTCATTCTCAGGAAGGCTCATCCCTTGGCTTTGAATGCACACCTGACCTGGAGGAGGGCGAGCTAAAATCCGTTCCTCTAGAGCAAGCTCAGCCGCCCTAAGCGTTCCAGTGCTGGACTCAGAGCTGAGATTTTCATTCCAAAATCAGCAGTGTGAGACAGGATTATTGGGATCCCTGACACTCTCTGAGTGCTCTCTAGTGTCCCAGGTGGAACAAACTTTCCTCAAATAATATTAGTTTCTGGTACAATTCCTACACTTTGTAAAAAATGTATTCCAAGGCACTGGGCAGTGATGTGTTTATGAAGGAACCAATTAGAGCTCCTAGGTTTTAACACTTAACGTCAACCCCTTTGACCATCTGAGAAGTCCCAAAACCCTTTGGTGCTTCCTAGTCTCTTTACAGTCTCTTCTGGGCATCATATGCCTACCTGGGTCCTCTTATTTGCAACTGCATCCCAAGCTCTATGGTGCTGATTGTTTTGATGTTATTGACTTCAGGATCAATCAATGACAGAAACCCCAGGCCACTCTAGAGGCTAAAGGCGTGAGAGACGGTCACCTTCAGTCAACAATCCACCACAGCCACACGAGAAATCTTCATCCAAGACAAAAAAAAGTTCCTAGCTGGTGATGTACGGTGAGAGCAGAAAGAAAGGCATTTAACACCGTGTCCTCCATTGAAAGTGGGCCAAGACCAGGACGTTCAGATAAGGACTCCCTAGGAGGTCACTGACTCCCACTCAGGCCTCCTGGGAACTGGAACAAATTGGTGTTATCTGCATGAGAACCGGCCTCCTGTGCGTCTCTGACATCAGTGTGTGTTCCTTGGGATGCTGGTCACACAAGGACAGAGCAAGCTCATAATGCCACCCTGAAAACTTCTCTCCCTGTGGAAATCCTTGTGACCAGCCGGGAAGAAATGAGGGACTGCTAACGAGACACCTGTGTCCCTCAAGCTGGCCTTCAGACTATTGAAATGATGAACTCCAAGAAGCTAGAATTTTCTCCAGGAATCTCCTGCTGGGAGAAGGAAAAGGCTGGCACCAGACAGTGGGAAGAAATCTCTTCCTAGAAAAGAGATTTTTTTCACAGTTTTTATAACGCAGTTCCAATAGCTTGTCAGACTGAATTCCAGACATGGAGTCACCAGCAGCTGGGACACCTTGACAGGCACTGTTTAGACAACCACATCCCCGACCTTCTATTTAGGCTTTAATCTCATTTATAAAATTTTAAGGACAGGGCAAAGCAGACATAGTTGTACAGTGGGCGTGTGGATTCAGAGGGTAACCACTGGGCTAGGCTCTCCCTCCACTGTGTGGATTACCAGCGATCAGACTCAGGTCATTAAGTTTGGTAGCAAATCCACTTATCCACGTAGCCATTTCAAGGCTCCTTTTTTTTTTTAATTTTAAAATTTTAACAGTACCTGAAAGTACTATTCTGAGAAAAATAGGGTAAGTTTTTAGAGGTATATTTCTGTCTTTGTAGTGATCCAATTCGTAGGACAAAGACATTTGATTCCCCCACCCCAAGGTTTGGTAATTTATTTGTTACTCTTAAAGATTTGGTTTGGACTGGACCGGACTCAGAAGCGGAAGCTCACCAAGCACAGCCCACGTCTCTTGACGATCTGTTCCTGGCATTTTTAAAAAGTATTTTTATTTGACTTGGCCACATTTTCCTTATCCATTCTTTGGTTGAGGGGAACCTAGGTTGTTTCCAGGTTCTGGCTATTTATGAATAATGCTGCTATGAACATAGTTGAGCAAATGCCCTTGTGCTATAATTGAGTATTCTTTGGGTATATGCCCAAAAGTGGTATTGCTGGGTCTTGAGGTAGATTGATTCCTAAATTTCTGGGGAAAAAAAAGTTATACTGATTTGTAAAGTGGCTGTACAAGTTTGCACTCCCACCGGCAATGGAGGAGTGTTCCCCTTGTTCTACATCATCTCCAGCACAAGCTATTATCAGTGTTTTTGCTCTTGACCTTTCTGATAGGTGTGAGATGGAATCTCAGAGTCATTTTGATTTGCATTTCTCTGATTGCTGAGGATGTTGAACATTTCTTTAAGTGTCTTTTGGTCATTTGAGATTTGTCTGTTGGAAGTTCTCTGATTAGATTTGTACCCCATTTTTAATTGGATTATTTAGGATTTTGGTGTTCAGTTTCTTAAGTTCTTTGTATATTTTGGAAATCAGACCTCTGTCTGATGTGGGGTTGGTGAAGATATTTTCCCATTCTGTAGGCTGTCATTTTGTCTTATTGACTGTGTCCTTTGCTTTGCAGAAGCTTTTCAGTTTTAGGAGGTCCCAATTATTAATTGTTTTAGTGTCTGTACTACGGGGTTATATTTAGGAAGTGGTCTCCTGTGCCAATGCATTCAAGTTTACTTCCCACTTCTTCTTCTATGAGGTTCAGTGTGGTAGGTTTTAATTTGAGGTCTTTGATCCATTTGTACTTGAGTTTTGTGCATGGTGATAGGTATGGATCTATTTATATTCTTCTATATGTCGACCTCCAGGTATGCCAGTACCATTTGCTGAAGATACTTCTTTTTTTCCATTTTATAGTTTTAGCTTCTTTGTCAAAATTCGGGTATTCAAATAAATTAAAAAATGATACTATGAGTCTATCAAGAAATGAATTCATTAATAAGGTCAAAACATTCAACGTCTAATTAACTCCCAAAACCCATCAGCTGGCAATCAAGCTTTTAATACATGATATCCAGACTAGTTTGGTTTCTGTTGTTGTCATGGTGATTAAAAAAAAACCATGCTAGAAAGCAACTTGGAGAAGAAAGGGTTTCTTTCAGCTTACAGAGTATACTCCATCATTGAGGGAAGCCATGACAGGAAGTCAAGGCAGGAGTTTGAAGCAGAGACACAGTGCAGGAATGCTTACCTGGGCTGCTCTCCTTGGCTCGCTCAACTAACTTTCTTGAGAACGTGTCTGGAAGTTCTAACAGGGGAGTGCAGTTACTCATATACCCTTGCCCTGACACTGGTCCTCAGGAGGGATGCCCTGACACCGGTCCTCAGGAGGGTTGCCTATGGAACAATGAGGAAAGAAGAGGACATCTGCTTCGCCAGCCAGATCAGCCAGATCAACCCTGGAGATCAACAGCAGGTGACAGATAACCCTCACTTCTGCAGCTGCTCTTCTTATACTGCTCAGGGCCAACCTTTCTAGGGATGGTACCGCCCATAGTGAGCTGGGCCCTTCTACCTTCACCACAATCAAGATAATGCCTTGCAAATGTGTCCACAGCCCAGTTTGATGGAGGTGGTTCTTCAGTTGAGGTTTTCTCACTGAAGGTGTGTCAAGCTGATGAGATTAGAATCACAACCTTTTTGGAAGGACATTTCATATTGAGGCAATAATACCCCCCCCTTTCTGCTCTAACTCTCACAGGTTTTATTTTTTTATTTTTTATTTATTTTTTGGTTTTTCGAGACAGGGTTTCTCTGTGGCTTTGGAGCCTGTCCTGGAACTAGCTCTTGTAGACCAGGATGATCTTGAACTCACAGAGATCTGCCTGCCTCTGCCTCCCGAGTGCTGGGATTAAAGGCATGCGCCACCACCACCCGGCCTCTCACAGGTTTTAGCACTTTCTGAGTACTAAGCCTTTAACAGGAAGACCAAGCTACAGATGGAACTAAAGGTTTTACTAGCCAGGTATGGTCACATATGGCCAGGTACTAGGACACAGTTCTAGTACTCAGGAAGTGGAATCAGGAGAACCAGAAATTCAAGGTCACCACAAAACACAGTGAGTTCAAGGCCAGCTTGGGGGGTGGGGTGGGTATGTGAGATCCCATTTCAATAGAACAAGACCAAAAAGTTCTCTGCTTTAAATTTAGAATGGTTCTATAGTTTTGATTTGGAATGTTCTCCAAAGGCCCACATGTTAATTAAGGGTGTGGTCCTTAGCTTGGCATGACTGGGAACTGGTGGAACATTTAAGAGGTAGAATATAGTGGGAGGTTTTAGGAAATAGGAAAATGGCCTTGAATGAGACTGCGGGATATTCTGTTCTTTCCCCCTCCCCCATTTTCAGCCATAAGGCGAAGGAACTTCCTCTGTCACATGCTCCTACTGTGATAGATTGCCTTGCTGCAGGGTCCCAAAGCAGTGGGCTGTGGACCATGAGCAAAGACATCTCAAACTGAACCAGAAACGCACCTTTCATCCTTTTAAGTTGATTACTTGAGGTATCTTGTAAAGCACTAGAAAACTGACTACTACAACTGCACAAATGGTTTGTCTGTTAAATGTCTTGACAAGTGGGTTTGAGCTGGGCTTGCTAGAGATTGAACCTAGGAACTCATCCATGCAGGTATGTTCTCTGTCATTAAGATATATCCCTAGACCCTACATGGCTTCTCTCTTGAGTCTATAGCTCGTTTCATCCCCAGATGAAAAGAATGAAACAAAAGTTGCTGTCATGGTCTAAGAATGAAGCGACCTTTAAGACCAGAGGTGTGTTTAATCTCTAACTGCTGTCTACATGTGAGACCCAAACAAGCGAGAATGGGATGGAGTTGGGATTCTGTCGGGTAGAACACTTGTCTAGCATGTGCCAGGCCCTGGGTTTAATCTTGAAAAAGGAAAACAATTTTTTAAAGAAGAAATATTTTTAAAGATCAAAAGAATCAAGCTCTCCAGTGAGAAAACAATGCTTGCAGTCAAAACTCAAATGACTTCCAACACAAGGTGAAAGACAAAATGATTTCCTCATTGTACACAAGTGCAATTTGGTAGCAACAAACTGCAGCTAATTAAGCTAACCAGGTCCCTTTCCCCATGGGGGCCTGGCATGCAATGGCTGCAGCAGCCCCCTTGGAAGTATATGTAACTTATTGCCCATATGGGTAGCCCTAAGGGATTGCAATTTTCTGGCACTTATTCAAGTCTCTGATCTCAATTCTGTCCCCAATTTGGTTCCAGACAGGTATGTGTGGTAACTTTGGTAAGACCCAGGACACAGTGACCACAATTCACATTGGCCAGGTCATCATGTCCATCTACACCAAGCTGCAGAATAAGGAACATGTGATTGAGGTTCCTCATGGAGCCAAGTTCAAGTTTCCTGACCACCAGAAGATCCCCATCTCAAAGAAGTGGGGCTTCACCAAGTTTAATGCAGATGAATTTGAAGACATGGTTGCTGAGAAACTGCTAATTTCTGAAAGCTGTGAGGTCAAATATGTCCCCAATCATTGTCCCCTGGACAAGTGGCGAGCCCGGCATTACAGAGGGCTTCCATGGTACTCTCCTGTATGCTGTGGGATAATGCAATTGTACCCTGTAAATATTTGTCACTTGTATTCATTTAATAAAATGTTGATTGGTCAGTAGCCAGGCAGGAAGTATAGGCAGGGCAACCAGACTAAGAGAATTCTGGGAAGAGTAAAGGCTTAGTCTGCAGTCACCACCCAGATGCAGAGGAGACAAGATGAAAATGCTACACTGAGAAAAAGTACCAATCCAAGTGGCTAAACATAAATAAAAATTATTGGTTAATTTAAGTTGTAAGAGCTAGTAATAATAAGCCTAAGCTAATAGGCCAACTAGTTAATAATCAATATAAACCTCTGTTTGTTTTGTTGGGACTGAATGGCTGCAGAATAGGGCAGGACAGAAACTTTCATCTACACCTGTACCTACTAAATCAGTAGTTCAGTAATAAATCTTACATCCATCTGAAAACAAACAAAACAAAACAAACATAAAAAAGAGTTGTAATTGGAGGTTCCTGAATAACCCTATAGAGGCTTAATATTACTTATAAATGCTTGGTCAATGACTCAGACTTATTATTATCTGGCTCTTGCATCTTAAGTTAACCCATTTCTATTAGTCTGTGTATTGCCAAGTGGCCCGTGGTTTACCTGTGGTGCTCTGACATATTGCTCCTTGGGCGGCTGCTGATATGTCCCAAACTCTGCCCTTCTTTTCCTGTATCTCTGCTTGGATTTCCTGCTTAGCTCAATCCTGTCTTGCCTTAGGCCAAAGCAGCTTTATTTATCAGCCAATAAGAGAAACACATATTCACAGTGTACCGAAAGACATACTTATCAAGTTGCTACTCATGTTTTTTTTTTCCAGCCATATTTTTGGGCCTTCTTCATTCATTCAGATCCTCTGTACACAGTCTCAACACACTGTGTATCCCCTCGGAGAAGGAAAGTCAAAATGGCAAGATAGGCAGGAATTCAAAAGATGTCCATGGAAAAAGAGACCAATTATGCCCCAAATTCAAGAGCACAAACAGTTTGAAAGTTAAACCATTTTTTTCCTCTCTTGTGCCTAAGGGAGATCCATTGAGAAAGGAGTTTATAATGTGTTTTTATGAGACAGAAATACTAAGAAGGCATTATAAGATGTGTTTTTAAAATGCATTTTTAAAATATGGTAAGATTTGTCTGAGAAAACCACCCAGAGATCCCTCCTGCATCCCTTCTCAGTGCAAAGGGCAGGGGAGAGCAGAGTCCGTCTGTGTCATACTGTGCAATATTTTCCTGATAACATTTCATTACATTTGAAACATCTGCAACCGGTCAAGAGTAATCATTAAATACAAAGAAGAATTGCCAACGTGTAACAGAATCCAAGATAAATCTAGCAGAAGCCTGCTGTAAACAGGGCTGTGTCAGCAGAGACTGATTAGGCCAACGTTCAGTCTTGGGGACTGACTGAAACAGTAGAAGACCCTTGTTGCCACAGGAGATGAAAGATGGTGTTTGACCAAATAAGGGAATAGGCCTTGTTGGTTAGCCTTAGGAAGGCAATCTAATGGTTCCAGCAAGACAGAGAGAATCAGGGAGAAGGGCAAGGCCTGCCAGAGCCATGCCTGTCATACTCGAGTTGGCCAGAGTCCCTTCAAAGAGCACTGACTGTTCTTTCAGAAGATCTGGTTTCAATTCCCAGCATTCACCTTGCGGTTCATAGTCATTTGTAGCTTCAGTTCCAGAGGATCCAACATCCTCTTCTGGCCTCTGAGGGCACTGCACACATGTAGGGCACAGACATTTATGCAGGCAAAGCACCTATGCACATAAAATAAAAATAAATAAAAACTAACATTTTTTAAAAAAAAGTTTCACTGTTTTCTTTCTTGAACTGTTTCTTGTTTTCTATCATGTTTTGTTGCTTTTCTGCTTTCTGAAAAACTTTGTTTTGCCTTATTCTTTTTTTTTGTTGTTGTTGTTTTTGTTTTTCGAGACAGGGTTTCTCTGTGGTTTTGGAGCCTGTCCTGGAACTAGCTCTTGTAGACCAGACTGGTCTTGAACTCACAGAGATCTGCCTGCCTCTGCCTCCCAAGTGCTGGGATTAAAGGCGTGTGCCACTACCGCCCGGCTTGCCTTATTCTTAATATCTGAAGCATGTGGGAAATTTCTTTTACTGAATTCCATCTTATGATTCATATACTATTTTCTTATTCTTAAATTTAAGAAAATTTTGTTTTGCAACTGTGATATACCATCTCACACCTGTCACAATGGCCAAGATCAAAAACACTAATGACAGTTTATGCTGGAAAGAATGTGGAGTAAGGGGAACACTTCTCCATTGCTGGTGGGAATACAAACTTTTACAACTGCTTTGGAAATCGGTATGACAGTTTCTCAAAAACTTAGAAATCAGTCTACCTCAAGACCCAGCAATACTACTTTGGGCATATACCCAAAGGATGCTCAATCATACCACAAAGACATTTGCTTAACTATGTTTGCAGCAGCATTATTCATAACTGCCTGAACCTGGATACAATCTAGATGCCCTTCAACTGAAGAATGGATAAAGAAAAGGTGGTACATTTACACAATGAAGTACCACTCAGTGGTAAAAAATAATGACATCTTGAAATTTGCAAGCAAATGACCAGAACTAGAAAAAAAAACCATACTGAGGAGGCAACCCAGACCCAGAAAGACAAATATAGTATGTACTCACTCATAAGTGGATATTAGACATAAAGCGATGGATAACCAGTCTACAGTCCACAACCCAAGAAAACCTAGATAACAAAGAGGACCCAAAGAAAGACATACATGGATCCACTTTGGAAGGAGAAAAGGACAAGATTTCCTGAGTAAATTGTGAACATGAGGGGCAGGGAGAGGGTAGAAGGGGAGAGGGGAGGAAAAAAGGGGAGTGGGAGAAATGTATAAATGTCAATTAAAAACAAAAGAAAAAAGATCACAGACAACAAAAGTTGTTTTGTTTTTTTTTAAAGAAAATGTTGATTTGAATTTTGGATTTTCTAAGTTTAGGCGAGTGATATTTCAGAGACTGCAAAGAAATTTCCAGAAGAGACCTTGGCCTGCGTAGCTCCTCTTCTTGCGTTGCCCTTGCCTTCCTCTCCACTCTTCTGGGAGTATGGAAGCAGAACGGCGTGCTTCACATTTCCTGAATCCCTACAGTCTATAGAAGGCCATGCTATGCACACGGCCCACTCTACAGGAAGACATCAACAACTGCTTTTTTCAATGTAGTAAGGAAGTGGATAAATACCAGTATTTGTTCAATATATTTTAGATTTATTTTAGATACCTGGGTGTTTTGCCTGTGGAGGTAAGAAGAGGGTGTTGTAACTCCTGGAACTGGAATTACAGACAGTTGTGAGCTGCCTTGTGGGTGTCCAGAATTGAACCTGGATCCTCTGGAAGATCAGCAAGTACTCTTAACTATTGAGTCATCCCTCCAGACGATTGGTTTGTATTTTTAAGATTTGTACTTTAATTCATGTTAGAGTTTTTCTTAAAAATTATTTCCTCAATTAGATCCAGGAATTTTCTATCTCCTCATAATTATGAAGGCAGTGCCTGCCCTGTCTTAGTTAGGGTTTCTACTCCTGTGAGGAAACATCAAGACCAAAAGCAACTTCAGGAAGAAAGGGTTTATTTCAGCTTACAGTTCTACATCACAGTCCATGCAGAGGGAAACGAGGGCAGGAACTCAAACAGGGCAGGAACCTGGAGGCAGGAGCTGATGCAGAGGCCGTGAAGGGGTGCAGCTTACCGGCTTTTTCTCCATGGCTTGCTCGATCTGCTTTCTTATAGCACTCAAGACCACCAGCCCAGAGCCTGCACTTCTTACTCCCGTGGGATGGGCTTCCCATATCAATCATTAATTAAGATAATACCCCACAGTCTTGCCTATAGGGCCAGTCTTAGGAAGGCATTATTTTTCAGCTGTAGATCCCTCTTCTCAGACAACCCGAACTTTTCAAGTTGGTATAAACTATCCAGCACATGGATAGTTAACAATGATCTGGAGACCCATGCATATGTGTGTGCACGTGTACTTGTGTCTTATAGTAGGCAGTGGCCTGGGGAAAGCCATGTGAGAATTTACTTTGGGGCGGTAGGCTCCTCCTATAGCTTAGTAACCTGAGTTGGGCGGATTTGCATTTCACTAGTCCCATGACATGGTTTCTGAGCTCTGGGCTTCACAAAGACCCACGGGGTATGTGTTTTCTCTGCCCTTAGTGCTGAGATAGCTTCTACCTGTTCCAGGAATGCTTACCCCCTACCCTGAAGTCCTAACTGCTGTTAATTCTCCAAAGGTACTTTCTACAGAGCAATAGCTTTGCCCTTCGATTTGTAAGGTCTGGGTCATCTTTCTTTGTTATTCATTTTGTCTCATCATTTCCTTTAATCCAGACAAAGTCACCTAAAGTTCAATTATCACACACCTCTTAATTTTGTTTGTTTGTTTATTTATTAAAGATTTCTGTCTCTTCCCCGCCACCGTCTCCCACATCCCTCTCCCTCCCCTAATCAACTCCCCCTTCTCATCAGCCTGAAGAGCCAGACCGGGTTCCCTGCCCTGTGGGGAGTCCAAGGACCTCCCACCTCCTTCCAGGTCTAGGAAGGTGAACATCCAGACTGCCTAGGCTCCCACAAAGCCAGTACATGCAGTAGGATCAAAACCCAGTGCCATTGTTCTTGACTTCTCAGCAGACCTCATTGTCCGCTATGTTCAGCGAGTCCGGTTTTATCACCTCTTGATTTTGAAGCAATCTTACCTTCAAGGAAATAGGCTGGCCCTTGATAGGACGTTATCCTTTTGAAGGCTGTGAACTTGAAATGTTACTTGAGCCTTCCTCTTACACCCAGACACACATAAATCAGGGACCCTGACAGCTGAAAACCTGGCCTTGGGCTCCCTGTGTCCTGTCCAAAGTTCTCCTTGGAAGCAGGAGAGGTGCCTGTTCCCTTGGAACACATGCTCTCCCATCGGAGCATACTCCAACTTGTGAGCTCGGTCCTTCCAGTTGGCCACTTTGGTGGTAAGGGTGAAGCAATGGCAGCCTACTGCCTTCTGTGGCTGTGGAGGCGGCGGAGTGGGGGCGGGGCGTCTCAGATTCGCAGTGCCCTCAATGTCCAGAGTTGCAAACACAACCGAGATACTAAACACCGAAACCACTTGATATTCTGTCTGCCCTTTGTCCTTGGGTATGTCCATTTTATTGTTCCTACTGAAAGGAGCGATATCATTCCTTTTAAGTTTGTTTTTCAAATTGGCCAAAGTCCTGCCGTTCCAGCGATAGGACTAAACTCTTCGTTGGGGTTGTTCTGTTTTGGACTAGCAACAGGTTGAGTGATAAGAGTAGAGGACAGAAGGAGAGATCATTGCATGACAGCTTGAGGAATGGGGAGAGAAGGAGGCAGCGACTGCGGCGCGGCGCAGGCTGGGAAGGGACCTGCAGAGCCATCCATCGGGCTTTAGGGGTCGTCTCCAAACCTTAGGAAGGAGGTCACACTGACGAAGCTACTTTAGATTTGACTCCGCCTTGTTGAATTTGGGACTAGGGTTGGAAGCTGAGAGAAGACCTTGGCGAGAGCCAGACCTAACAGAAGCGGGGCGGGGCGGGGCGGGGCGGGGCGGGGCGGGGCGGAGAAAGAGGGGGCAGGACCAAAAAGAGAGGGCTCATTACCAGTGCCGCTGCTTCTCACCTTGCGCACCAGCGTGCAGTCACAGTTTACACAGCTCCGCTGAAGCCAGAAAGCACCAGCACCATGCCCATGACACTGGGTTACTGGGATATCCGTGGGGTGAGAGCGGGGTCTGACAGCCGAGTGCGATGGGAACGTCGGGCGGGCGGGAATGTGCTGAGTAGTTGGCAGCCGGTCCAGGAAATGGATCCCCCTTGCTGGATTCCACAGCCTGTACTTCTCAGAGCTCTAGATGTTTGAGATTAGTCTCTCTCCCTCTCCCCGTCCCCACCGTGTGTGCGAACTGTAAGATCATGGGTAAGGATTAAAATATAGAGACATAGTCAGGGGTGTGCCTCTCTGATCAGCCGTATCTTCTAGTTGTGCCACGCCGTCCGCCTGTTCTTGGAATACACTGATTCAAGCTATGAGGAGAAGAGATACACCATGGGGAATGGTAATGACACCCTCTTAGACTCTTGCTTCTGATTGGTGGCACTCAGGAGTCCCTGTGCCTGGCCCCTTGTTGCCCAGATCTGTGGGCCTCTTTCAGTTAGAACTAGAGTTCAACTAGACCTTCAAAAAACCCTGAGTAGGCAGTCTGGTCTTAAAATGCAGAGCTATGACTTTTTCTCTATTTGTAAATTAGCATTTGTCTAAACTTCTTGTAAACCTTAGGCCTGCAAGGCCCACAGTTCCAGACACTCTTCCCTCCTGTTACCTTGGAATACACACTCAGTGTGAGGTTGCAGATTCCCTGCCTGGGGGTGGGGGTGGGGTGGGGGCTTGCCTGACTCCTATAGGAGGGTAGGAACTAGGGTGATTTCTTTTTCAACTCTTGCCACTACAGCTCCCGACTTTGACCGAAGCCAGTGGCTGAATGACAAATTCAAGCTGGGCCTGGACTTTCCCAATGTAGGTGCAGGGAAGGGAGGTTTGGGGAAGACATGGCGTCCTCACCTCATCTCTTTGCCTGGATGAGAGGGTTTGGGGTCAGAGCTTCTGCTCTCCTGCTCCCATTCCTGGTGGCTGCACAGGATGATGGGCTGTGTCCCAGCTCTTCCATTCAGTGTGCACTGTGCTCGTGGAGGGTTTCCCATGTCAGGCACACTGAGTGCCAGGTCCCATGTCTGTCCTCACCCAGAGAAGGAATGCCGGGTCCTCATATCCCACCTGACTGTCCCTGCTTGTCTTTTCAGCTGCCCTACTTAATTGATGGATCGACCAAGATCACTCAGAGCAACGCCATCCTGCGCTACATTGCCCGCAAGCACAACCTGTGTGAGTGGGGCCTCCCTGGGCTTGGCTGGCAGGTGTGTGTGTGTGTGCTGAGATTCGCTGTGTGTGCTGCAGGTGGGGAGACAGAGGAGGAGAGGATTCGTATTGACATTTTGGAGAACCAGGCCATGGACACCCGCTTCCAGCTTGCGATGGTCTGCTACAGCCCTGAGTTTGTGAGTCCCCAGTGGATGGGGAAGACAGGGTTTGGAGTTAAAGTCCTAAGTTCACATCTGTATCGGTCAAGGTCAGCATTTGAGTCTAGCAGTGCTGATTCTCTAAGCCCTTACTTATCCCAGCAACCAAGTGGCCTTCATGACTCCAGAATCTTGCCAAATAGCCACTGTGGGTCAGTTTCTACCACTTCTAGGATATGGCTTGGATTCCACAAGCTAGAAGTTCAGTTTTTAAACATTTGAGCATGTAGTGTTTTGCTTCTTTGATGGCACTGGCCATCCGAGTCCAGAGTGTGGCAGGTGTATGGGCACCTCCTAAGCACCTCTGAGTCTGATCCCCAGGATCTGATTTGGGCCATAAGTGTTGTATTTGTTATTCTTTTTAAAGTGGTGGGTGGGAGACCACGGTGGGCCAGAGGCCTCCGCTGGTCAGTGGGTGACCCCAAGCCTAGGCGGGTCTCCTTGGAGGGTAAGAGACACACAGATACACCATGCAGAGTTTGTGTATAGAATTTATTTAGTGGGTTATGGAAGGAAAGGGGAAGAGGGAGAGGGGGAGAGAAAAAAGAGAGGGGGGAGAAGAGAGAGAGGCAGCAGCCATCTCTTCAGAAGAGAAACAGAAAGGGGGAGTGGGCGGGGTTTGTCTCTTAAGGGGACAGGGTAACCAAGTGACAGGACAGGTCATGACAGTATTCCCATCTGACTTTTCATCCTCCAACACGTGGGACCTGGTGCCCAGAGGGCTCTGATCAGCAGAGATGAGCTCATTGAAAGTCAGGAAGCTGACTCAGGGCCAGTCTTGAGGGGGTGCATGCTCTCCCCTCCATTCCTGTGAAGTCAAACTCTTTGCCAGGGAGCCTGTATTGGAGGGTGGTGACCAGTTTTTACCCCCCCCCCCCCAACCCACTTCAGGAGAAACAGAGGCCAGAGTACTTAGCGGGTCTTCCTGAGAAGTTGAAGTTCTACTCGGAGTTCCTGGGCAAGCGGCCATGGTTTGCAGGGGACAAGGTAAAGAGAGGGAGGAGGGGGAAGGAGCTGCTTTCCTCCCAGGCTTCAGATCCTTTCTCACTGACTCTCAATTCCTGCAGATCACCTATGTGGATTTTCTCGCTTACGATATTCTTGACCAGCAACGACTGTTTGAGCCCAACTGCTTGGAAGCCTTCCCCAACCTGAAGGACTTTGTGGCCCGCTTTGAGGTGATGTCTTGATCCTCCTCTTTCTTAGATGTCTTTCCCTTCCCCCTTTCCAGGGTGATTTCCTAATCTTTTAATTTAAAAGAGTAATTAGCATTTTCTGAGCACTGGTTTTCTGTGAGGCTCTGTGCTCAACGCTTGATAGTTATAGGATCAAATGTATTACTATAAGATTCCTACAAGGTGGATAGAATTATCAGACCCCTAAGATGAACTGAGACTGGAGAGTAACTCACTTGCTCAAGGTCTCAACTCTGAGCCGTAGGGGCCTGTTCCATGTGGGCCCCTGACTTCTACGGGCAACACTGGCGACTCTTCCTGTCTTGTGATGAAAAGAAAAGTTTCAGGACTTTGTTCAACCAGGGTTTCCTGTCCGGGACCCTTTTGAGAAGTAGAAGGTGACAAAAGTGTGCAAACATCTGGCTTTAGGCATTTAAGAAGGCAAGGGACAGCGGGATTCATGTGCAGTCTCAGGACACAAAGAGTCTTCACAGCTGACCTGCAGAACACTTTGCTTCTCCCTTCCCCATTGTGGAGACTTGGAGAGCTCAGACTGTAGAAGGTGCTTGGATTGAGTAGACAAGTGAGCCCTTGTAAGAGGGTGACACCCGGGCCCCTGTGTTTGACACCCCCCCATCTACTTTATTGGAAGCATTAACTTAGTGTGTGTGTGTGTCTGTGTGTGATCTTTCTTTTTTCTTTTTTATTTCTTCTCTCTCTCTCTCTCTCTCTCTCTCTCTCTCTCTCTCTCTCTCTCTCTCTCCCTTCAGGCCTGGAATCTGTTTTCATTCTCCACTCTTTATTAAGTGATGTGTTTTCTCAGCTAGTTCCCATTAGCTCTGTTCTGGTCCAAGTTGAATAGCTCTGGGGATTATGTAAGAGCTGGCATCACCGTGGGGAAAGGGGGAAGGGAGAGTTAAAAGCTGCCGCCTCAGGCCTGGTGCTCTGGCTCATAGTAAACAGGTAGTCCTGGGCTTTAGAATTCCTCAGCACTTAGTTATCTGGGAACTGATTCTCGGTAAAATTCCTGCAGGGTGACCGAAATTTTACTCGGTCCCCCGTATTAGAGCTAGAGATATGTTTGATTGCGGTATAGTAATATTGGGCCCAGGTACCAGGTGGAGAAATTTAGACTGTCTTCTCTCTGGGAATGTATCAGACCCCTGCCTTGCTTTTTTCCTGGTGGGCCTCCCTCCATCTGAAATACTTCCATTCAGGGTTTTCTGTGTGCAATCTGGGCACTTTTCCAAGCTACTTTGGCATGCTCTGTGAACTCTTTTTTTTTTCTCTGGCAGCTCCTTCCTTGGTGTGCAAATGCAGGCAGAATCTTCCCTGTGGGGGAAAAAACAGGGCTGTGTATAGCAGGAAGTTGTTTAACCTCTCTGGAGTTCAGGTTCCCTCCTGATAAATGGTCAGTTAGGACGGATCTTGCAGGGTCATTGAGTGGTTTTTCCAAACCTATGGTGTACTGTCTAGAGGTCGCCAAGCCGTCAGGATAGAGCTGTTTCTCCACTCGATGCCCCTCTTGAAGTGGGACACTAGGGAAAGGAATTCGAAGAGATCCTTCTCCAGAGCTGAGGTTGACTGCTCTGCTCCAGATCTCAGGCCCACGTGGAGTTCATGGGGTGGAGCTGGTCAGCCCAGCGGGCCTACAGGCCTAAGCTTTGCTTTCTCCTCCCCACTCACAGGCCCTGAAGAAGATCTCTGCCTACATGAAGTCCAGCCGCTTCCTTGCAGGCCCCATGTATTTGAAGATAGCTGTGTGGGGTAACAAGTAGGACCCCTTACTACAAGGGAACTGTGCTTGCTGGTCCTTAGCACGGGTCACATATGGGCCCCTGCACCTCTGGGTCAGTCTTCCCATTCCTTCCCTTCTTCCTTCTCTTCTCCTCTGAAAGGCCCTAGCGGCTCTTCTTTTCCACTCAAGTCAAGCTTCTGTTAACTCCACCTCCCCTTTCCTTCACACTCCCTTCCTCCCCTTCCTTTCCTTTGTCCTAGATCCAAGTGGCCCTTAGCTTGGCTGGGGGTAATAAAGGGGTGCACTTGGCTCTGTGGCTCCCCAGCACCGCCAAAGAAACCAGTCCTGCCTGTACTCAAGTTCCCATCCTCAGTGTGGGGCTGATCAGCATTGCCAGAAAGACCAGTCCCTTAATCTGTAGACCCTCGTCCCTCGATATGGGACTGTCTAGCCCTGGTTGATCTCCAGTAAAGTCTAAACCACGTTTGCTCTGTGTCTTGTTGCCTGTGTCTCTCAGGACTGCGTTGACTTGCTTGGGCAGTCATTGTTCTGTGGAAGGGAGAGGTGTATGTGTGTGTGTGTGTGTGTGTGTGTGTGTGTGTGTGTGTGTGATCTTGATGGTCACACAAATGTAAGATCGTTTACAGTTCTTGATGTTCTGGTCATCAGTTCTGTGTTGCCCACTCTGGGATTCCTTAGGATGGTGCTGCTTCTGCTTCTGTGTTGGGGTTCCTTCACAGCGGCTCCTCCACAGAAATGTGCAGAGAGATTCCGGGCTCATGGGAGGGGGTGGGAAACACCTTTCATCTCTCCCAGAAGCTTTCCCTAAACTAGACACCTCTCCTCCTAGTCTCAGGATGTTTCCCCATAAACGTTCCCCACCGTTTGCAGCTTGTGTCTGGGCTATTTTTTTTTTCCTAACTTCATCCTAAGTTGATCAAAGGGAAGATGCGGGGCCTGTTGGACTTCACATCTCTTTGCGTAATGTGTGTGAGGGAGCCTGGCCCACCAGCACTGCTCTTGCAGTTGGGAAACTAAAGCACTGTGCTCAGCAATCCTTGTGCCAAGCTCTACAGCCCTTAGCACTTGGCACTCTGGGAATTTTTCTCTTAGCCTGAGGAGGTGCAGAACGAGGTTCCACATTCGGGCCTTACAGTCTGAACCAGAGTCTCTCCCCATCCCAGAATTCAAGAGGCCCCCCAGCCGCCCATGGAAGAGCACGGTCTGAGATGAGGCAGCCCAGCTTGCTGGGCCCCAGTGCCGCAGAGTACGAGCAGCCAAGTCGGGGGTATTTTGTACCAGATCATCCACAAAGGAGCTGGACTCATTGGAGAAGAATCTGCTGAACAGGTTCCCATGGCAGCTGCTAGACCATGGATTCTGACCTTGGTCGGCACTGCCTATAATAGAGAGTAGCTCTGGAGGAGGTCCCTTCTGGGCATTGTTTACATGCCAGCTGCCAGCGGTTACCTGCTACCATAAGGAACTAGGGACTGCCGGCAACTTGTGAGGGTTATTGTGAAATAAATGAGTCATTAATATGGAACTCTCCAACTAAGGGGGTGCACACACACCTTCAGTCCTAGAACTCACAATGACAGAGGCAGGGGAATCTGTGTGAGTTTAAGGACAGTTTTGTCTACCTAGTGAATTTTAAGCTGGTTGGGCTGCATAGAGTGATTTGGTCTCTTGTATCAAAAATAAGTAAATAAATAAATAGATAAATAATAAAAAAACAGCTAGTAAATGCTCGAAATTTGTGAAACTTGTAAGATCAAAATTAATTAGGCTAAGGGTCTATTATACTTTAGAGATAAATGAAATTGAAAAAGGAAACAGGATTAGGGTATAAGGCAGTAGTAGAACATTTACTTAGCATGCAAAAGGTAGATTCGAACTACAAGTTTCAAAAAATAAAATAAAATGGAAAAACACAATGAAGGTTAGGAGTGACGGTATAATAAAAGTTAAGTAAAAAGAATACAATATTAATCCAGACTGTAACTCTGAACCAACAGTCAGGGAGCTTGCATGGGACCGACCTAGGCCCTCGCATGTGTGTGGCAGTTTTGTAGCTTGGTCTGTTTGTAGGGCTCCTAGCAGTGAGATCAGGACCTGTCCCTGGTGATTAGCTGGCTTTTGGGAACCTGTCTCCTATGCTGAATTATCTCACCCTGCCTTGATGCAGGAACTTGGTCCTGTTTCAACTTGATATGGCATGCTTTATTCAAGCCCATGGGAGGCCTCCCCTCTCTGAACTGAGATGGAGGAGGAGTGGATGGAGAAGGGGTAAATGGGAGGTGGGGGGATGGATGGGAAGGAAAGGAGGGAGGGAAAACTGTGGTTGGTATGTAAAATAAATGTGAAAAAAATTAAATAAAAAAAGATATTCAAATGCCAGGAAACACTCAGAAAATCATGACTTGTTCATTATTAGAGAAAGGGACAGCTAAACAGTAATGAGGTTCTATTTCATGTACATTAGGATGGCTACTATGAAAATTCAAAAATTAAAATATTTGGTGAGGGTCGGGGGGCATTAATGCCTTTCCCATCATTGGCGGGTATATATAATGGTGGTTCCTCAAAAAATTAAAAGTAGAAGAATGCAAAATAAGTGGCCTGCCTAGTGTGACTCCTGCCTAGTGTGACTCCTGCCTAGTGTGACTCCTGCCTAGTGTGACTCCTGCCTATTATGACTCCCCAGGAGCCATCTTTCTGAAGACATATCTGTTGACAGGATGACACTGTTCACAGAGCTAAGAAAGCCAGGTGAGCCATGGCTATATCTATAATTTCAACACTTGGGAAGCTGAGACAGGAAGAGCCTAAGTTCCAAGCCAGCCTAAACTATATAACAAGACCCTTTCGGCCTCCTCACTCCCAGTCCCTGCCAAACAAGAACAAACAAACCAAAACCCCCAAAGAAACCAGAGTCAAGTGAGATGTCATAGTGACTGGTTTTATTATATGGAAAAGGAAAGATGTATTGAAAAAGATAGGAAGGATAGGGTTGTCACTGCCTTCCTCAGCTGACTCACCTACCCTGCCCCAAGGTCAGTATCTGCAGACTGAGCCACTGGAACCATATTAGCTAGGGTTCAAAGGGACCACCTTTGCCACGCTCCTTCAACTAAAGCAGAAAGGGAAGCAATGCTCCATTCTCTGGGGAGCAGGACACATGAAATTCTATATGACTTTGCCTTAGAGCTGTGTTGGACCTGTTCTGATGAGCCCTAGCAGTAGGCAAAAGCTGTAGGCCCCTAGCCCAGGCCATAGCTCCCAGACAGATTTTTCTGTGTCTACTCTGGCTCCCAACAGAAATCTGTGTGCTGGTGGATTAGGTAGTCTGGATCTGTGTCATTGGTAGTCTCAGGTCTCAGAGAGGCCCTAGGGAAACCTCTTCCCTAAGAGTGTGCAGATCACTGATCAGGTTAGACTGGTGGGGACCAGTTCAATGTCACCCTTGGAGGTCAAGGGACTTGTCTTCACCCTCATTACCCATACTCTATGATATGGAGCAAGACTCCAGTCTGTAGGGCTAGAATGAGATAGGAAGCATAGGACTTCATCTTGGAACGCAGTGCCAGGCTGGTGAAACCTAGCGTTGAACAGGTCCTACTGTCCCCCATCTCAGGATAGAGTTCATGGATAGAATTTCTGGAACAGCCTTGGTGTCGGGCATCACTCTTTGGACTTCTATCCTGGCCAGCATCATCTGTGGCTGTGGGGATCTTTAACCATTAGCTGACTTCAGCAATAATCAGTCCATAGTTGTGAAGACCTTTGTGCTCTTCTAGGGTTGTGTCCAGCCAGGTCTCAGCAGGCTGTGAGCTCACAGTGACACAGCACTGTGGCTTTGGTGGTGGCATATGGTATATGAGCCAGAGTCTAGACCATCTGTGGTGATTCTACCAGGCTGCACTAGAGCTAACTGATTGGAAGTCAGATGTACTGATTATACTAAGAAAGTATGATCCTCATCAATAAATGGATACATATAGGAATAGTCATACTACGTCTACGATTCATGCAGAATCATAGTATCTGACTATAGACTGTTGGCTCTGAACGAGAGAGGCATCTGGGTGGACCCTGGCCCCAGAAAGAGGCTCACGGGGCTATCCCAGACCCAAAAAGATGAACATGGGATGTACTCACTCATATTTGGTTTCTAGCCATAAATAAAGGACATTGAGCATTTGTGATCCTAGAGAAGCTAAATAAGAAGGTGAACCCAAAGAAAAACATATAGTCATCCGCCTGGGTATGGGAAGTAGACAAGATTGCCGGGCAAAAACCGGGAACTTGGGGGTGAGGTGGCATGGGGCTAAGGGGAATTGGGGTGAGAAATGTGAGAAGGGGAGGATTGGGGGAGCTTGGGGGAATGGGATGGTTGGGATAAAGGAAGGGTGGACACGGGAGCAGAGAAATATATATCCTAATTAAGGGAGCCACCTTAGGGTTGGCAAGAGACTTAACTCTAGAGGGGCTTGCAGGTGTCCAGGGAGATGTCCCCAGATAGTACCTTGGGCAACTGAGGAGAGGGAACCTGAAATGACCCTATCCTATAGCCATACTGATGAATATCTTGCATATCACCTTAGAACCTTCATCTGGCGATGGATGGAGATAGAGACAGAGACCCAAATAGGAGCACCGGACTGAGCTCTTAAGATCCAAATGAGGAGCAGAAGGAGGGAGAACATGAGCAAGGAAGTCAGGACCACGAGGGGTGCACCCACCCACTGTGACAGTGGAACTGATCTATTGGGAGCTCACCAAGTCCAGAGGGACTGGGACTGAATAAGCATGGGATGAAACCGAACTTTCTGAACATGGCAGACAATGAAGGCTGATGAGAAGCCAAGGACAATGGCACTAGGTTTCGATCCTAATACATGAACTGGCTTTGTGGGAGCCTAGCCTGTTTGGATGCTCACCCTCCTGGACCTGGATAGAAGTGGGAGGACCTTGGACTTCCCGCAGGGCAGGGGATCTGGACTGTTCTTCATTCTCGAGAGGGAGGGGGAATGGAGTAGGGGGGAGGGGGAGAGGGGGAGGGGAATGGGAGGAGGGGGCAATGTGTGGGAGGAGGGGGAGGGAAATGGGAAATGGGGAGGAGGCGGAAATTTTTTTTTCAACAACTAAAAAAAATAAACAAAAAAAAAAGAAAAAAAAAGAGGTTCACTGGGAAGGACTGTTCATTCCAAGAACTACTCTAACTCATGCTGAACACGTAAACTACAGATCTGGGGACAACCTAAACTTTGATCTTCCTCCAGTGGTCTACAAACAACAACACTTCAGTGGTGACCTCATAAAAAACCCTGAACTTTGTTACCGCTTATTGCTGAAATAACGGGAGTGTCTAACGGCTCAGAGTGGGCTGGGGAGAAACAGCCTGCTTAGAATTTCTGGAAAACTTGATGCAAACAAAGCCAGGTTTCAAACTCTAGAGCAAATACATAAACCCTTTAACGTCCAGAGGCTGCCACAGAGCAGCAAGCATCAAGAACATTTGGAAGCCATGATTCCACGAAACATTCAAGGAAGGGTCTAGAAACCAACCATATAGGAACTAGTATAAGGTAACTCTTGGATGGAAAATGTAAAACAGCCACATTAAGGTCACAAAATGAGCTTAAAGAGAACAAAGAGGGGGCTGGAGAGATGGCTCAGAGGTTAAGAGCACTGTCTGCTCTTCTAGAGGTCCTGAGTTCAATTCCCAGCAATCACATGGTGGCTCACAACCATCTATGATAAAATCTGGTGCTCTCTTCTGGTGTGCAAACATACATGAAGGCAAAATGCCGTATACATAATAAATAAATCTAAAAAAGAGAGAACAAAGAGAAATGATACTCTAAAAGAGAAATTTAACAAAAATGGAAGCAATAAATTCTACAAAGGTAATCTTTGAGCTTAAAAAAAGAGTCAATTTTTTTTTTGAGACAGGGTTTCTCTGTCGCTTTGGAGCCTGTCCTGGCACTAGCTCTTGTAGACCAGGCTGGTCTCGAACTCACAGAGATCCGCCTGCCTCTGCCTCCCGAGTGCTGGGATTAAAGGCGTGCGCCACCACCGTCCGGCTAAAAGAGTCAATTTTTACATACAGCAAAAGGCATCGATATTAGAACAGAACAAAGAGAAGAAAGTATTAGTGAGCTAAAGAGAACAAGAACAAGAAAATATGTATGGGGTCATTGGGATAACATTACAGGAGTACTTGAATTGTTGTGTTTCAAGAAGGGCTTAACAATTGCAAAGGTTTAGAAAGTTTATTGAAAGAGACAGTGGTATAAAATTTCCCAGACCTGAAGCAGAACGCACATACCCAGTAAGAGAAGGTCAGAGAGCACCTGTTGGAGCCACTGAGATAGCTCAGTGGGTCAGGGCACTTGCTGCTGAAACTGACAACCTGAGTTAGGTCCTGCAGGTCCCACATGGTGGAAGAAAACAGACTCACTCACCCTCTATTTGCGCCTTGTTCCCAGACAAGCAAACTTGAGAGAATACATCCCTCAGACTTGACCAGACTTGTCTAACCAGAAATAACATAGGGAGTTCTCCAAATTAAAAGGAAGACATGTTTATGAGCAAAAAGAAAACACTAGGAGATTGTGCTGGCTAGTTTATGTTAACCTGACACAAGCTAGAGTCATCCGAGAGAAGGGAGCCTCATTGAGAAAAATGCCTCCACAAGACTGGGCTACAGACAAGCCTGAAGGTCATTTTCTTAATTAGTGATTGATGTGGGAGAACCCAGCCCATTGTGTGTGGTGCCATCCCTGCGCTGGTGGTCCTGGGTTGTATAAGAAAGTAGGCTGAGCAAGCCGTGAGGAGCACGCCGGTAAGCAGCCCCCTTCATAACCTCTGCGTCAGCTCCTGCCTCCAGGTTCCTTCCCTGCGTGAGTTCCTGAGCTCACTGCTTTTGATGATGAACTGTTATATGGAACTGTGAGTGGAATAAACTCTCCCCCGCCCAAGTTGCTATTGGTCAACGTGTTTCATCACAGCTATAGTTACCCTGACTAAGACATAGATAAAAACAAACTAACAAAACCCCTCACTGGTAATAAGAACTACAAGGTGATTAGAGAGATGGCTCAGTGGTTAAAAACGCTTGTTACTCTTACACAGGACTTGGATTCAGTTCCCAGCACACACATGGCTGCTCACAACTGCCTGTGACTCAGTTTCAGAGAATCTGATGACCTAGTCTGGATTCTGTGGGCATCAGGCGTGTACATGGTACACACACACATATATGCACTGATGCACATGAAATAAAAATAAATCTTCAACAACAACAACCAATTTAAAAAGAATAACTATACAAATTAACCATATATCTGGTATATCTTCATATGAAATATCTAGTATATCTTTAACGCTTGTTACTCTTACACAGGACTTGGATTCAGTTCCCAGCACACACATGGCTGCTCACAACTGCCTGTGACTCAGTTTCAGAGAATCTGATGACCTAGTCTGGATTCTGTGGGCATCAGGCGTGTACATGGTACACACACACATATATGCACTGATGCACATGAAATAAAAATAAATCTTCAACAACAACAACCAATTTAAAAAGAATAACTATACAAATTAACCATATATCTGGTATATCTTCATATGAAATATCTAGTATATCTTTAATATGAAATGTAAAAAAGCAAGACAATAATAATTAGGCTACAACCCTATGTTAAAACATGAGAAATATAAAAAGATACAGAATGAGACATCAAAAATTCAAAGTGTGGGTGAATGGAATGCAAGTGTCTAACTTTTAAAAATCCTCCATTTCCTTTTGAGGTCTCTTTCCTTGTCTTTATGATCATGCTATGTTGGTATCATTTCAAATCAGCTATAATTTTTTAAAGGTGTTTTTGTAAGCCTCATGGTAGTCACAGGCAAAAATCCACCATAGACAAACTCAACAGGATATTCAAAGAATCAAAGCACAATACTAAAGTAAATCAGTTAACTACAAAGGAAGTGTGTGTGTGTGTGTGTGTGTGTGTGTGTGTGTGTGTGTGAGAGAGAGAGAGAGAGAGAGAGAGAGAGAGGTGAGAACTACAGTGAAAATAGAAATAAAGTTTTAAAAATTGCTATGGTAAGACTTTATTTATTTTTGTGCATGGTATGTATGCACACACGCACACACGCATGCCTCCATACATACACACACAGCAGAGGCTAGAGGAGAACATTGGGTACCTTCTTCCATCTCTCTCTGCCGCATTTCCTCAAGACAGGGTCTCTCATTGAACCTGAAACTCACAGCTCCATTTAGGCTGACTGGACAGCAATCTCCAGCCCACCCTTACACCTCATCACTGGGGTGATGGGCACATGAATCTCCAGGGGTCTGCCCACCCTTACAACTCATCACTGGGGTGAGGGACACATGAATCTCCAGGGGTCTTCCCATCTTACACCTCATCACTGGGGTGATGGGCACATGAATCTCCAGGGGTCTGCCCACCCTTACAACTCATCACTGGGGTGATGGGCACATGAATCTCCAGGGGTCTGCCCACCCTTACACCTCATCACTGGGGTGATGGGCACATGAATCTCCAGGGGTCTGCCCACCTTTACACCTCATCACTGGCTGACAGGCACATGGATCCATGCATAGCTTTTATCTTGATGCTAGATATTAAAACTCAAGTCTTCATGCTTGCAGAGAAAGCAGTCTTACCCAGGAAACCATCTTCTCAGCTGTTTATCTGTGTATAATCATCTTAACCGTATGACTAAAATTCTCCAGGTAAATGACAGAGAAACTGCCGCCGTCCTGCTGCTGTCTGGACTCAGGTCTGGAGATGGGGAAGGGGCAACAGCGTGAAGAAATGAAGAGTCCAACCACCAGATGAGTTTCACACGAGTGGCCAGCCCCGAATAGATTCTCTGTCTTTATTTATACATCAGAAACAAGTGTATTTTTCCATACTAACAAACAAGTTTTTTCCCATCCTCTAACGTTAACCTCCTGCAAAAACAAATATGTCAAATATGATTTTTCCCAACTTTTACAGCAAAATATCTTTAAACAAACAAACAAAAACCCTTATCATTTTGCTACCTTGGCCAAATATCGAACCAGGTACATCCTGTCTTCGCAAAACTAAAAGGTGATTGACATAGGCACACCTCAAGAACAACAATCTTGTTCAAAACATATTTACAGAAACAGAGGTGATCTGCCGCCAATCCTGTCAGCGCTGAATCAGAACCGCTCCCGGAGTCTGGCATCCTCAGACAGGAAACCTGAGAAGCTTCAGCTCACAAAGAATTTTAGGGGAAAATATTTGAGAAAACACGGGGTTTCTGGGAATGAGCACATCTTTCCTATGTGTGACAAAGTGGCACTAAAAACTGCCAAGAGAATCATCAGTGTTATGAGAGAGAAGAGAGTGTGCAGGCCATGTGGTCCCAGAGTGGTCTGCACTGCCCCAATGTCCACTGGTCCTCGCCGAGTGAGACTGTCCCCGTGGGCTTTTGCCTCATCTGGAGACCCATTGAACAAGCACTCATAACTCATAAACTGGTCCAAAACTAGGCCACAAGGCTCCCAACAAGAAACTAGTGCTGGAGAGATGGTTCCATCAGTGAAATATTTGTCTTACAAACAAACATGAGGGCTTGGATCTAACCCCCTAGAGCCCAAATTAAAAAACCTAAAGGTTTACATAGGATGGAAACATGAGGATGGGCAACTAAAACTAAGTATTGTGAAAAGGTGTTCTGAAACTCTGCTAGTTTGTAGGTAGTTAATTTTTTTTTTTAAGAAGAGGAGTTTGAAAGAAGTACCCCATATGCTTGGATAGTGCAGTTTCTAGAAGACAAGGGTTATTGAGTGAAAGTCCACGTTACTTCTATCTGAGTTATTAGTAGGGAGACCTACAGGCACCCCAAACAATGCAAACTATTGCCGTTGCTCTTGGTTGCTTTCCTTCACTAGACTGTAAGAGCCTATGCTGCAAATACCACAGGTGTTGGTTTTAGTGCACAGAGGAAGCAGTGGTGACCCGAGCACAAACTCTCCTGGCTAGCTAGACATCATAGTGAGGGAAGGTGCTATAAAGATAGACGGAGGGAAAAAGGCAGCAACTGTCTTGTCTGGATCGTGCATGCTATAGTACCTGCCAGAGAAGACATATGCATGGATACAATAGTTGGCAAGACTGTTTGTGGGGTAACACTCTCTTTATCGGATCTGAGCCTGTTCCACAGGAGGGAACCAATGCCAGGTGCTAAAAACATGGTCAAAATACACGGCTAGGGAAGTGACAGGCCCTGCAGGAAGATTTACTGATGTGGGTTTTCTAAGTGGTCATATTGTCAAACTGCCTTCTAAATATCTAGATTTATACCCATAGATTTGTGCTGCTCCTAACCTTAGCCAGAAAAGCTTCTTTGTGTAATGAGTAGAGGCAAATGGAGAGACGGATGATGGTCAAAGTACTGAGACTACGCAACCACGAGTGGTCAGCCGTAGACGGGACATCTGCATCAAACCCTTTCCCAGTCAAGCCTCCAGGGAAGAGCCCACGGCAGCCGTGGCTACCTATGGACACAGCCCTGGTTTCCTATGCAGGGTCTGAACAAGATGCTGTAGATGAAAATCTTCAGAATGTAGCAGGAAGGGACTCTGGAGGACCTCAACAAAATACAAGCTGAATCCAACCTCATGTTCAAAAGATTATTCTCCTAGAGCAAGTGGGATCTGTCTGAGGGGTGTAGGCGTGGGTCAACGAATGCACCAAGGCTAGAACACACCAAGAGAATGAAAAATCGAGGTGATCATTGCAATAGATGCAGAAAAAGAATTTAAAAAAATCTAACATTCCTTTGGGATTGAAAATGCTCAACAAATTAGGTACAGAAAAAAATGCACCTCAAAATAATAAGGACATTTATAATAGATCAACAGCCAGTTCCATACTGAAGGGGGAGAAGCTAAGTGCCTTAATTTTAAGATCTGGAACAAGGTTAAAAAAAAACAAACAAACCCATTTTCACCTTTTATTTTCCCCTGCTCTCTTCAGCGACTGCTCTAGTAGCCAGCTCTGCCCAGGGAGGGGGAGTAGCCACTCCTGGGGGGTGTAATCTGTTCTACCCCCTCACACATACGAATGGCTCCGGCTATGGGGCCTTCTGGAGGCGCTTATCTTGGGCAGAGGCACCCCTGGTGGGCCCAATACCCAAAGTTTCCCTTTCTCACTCGTTCATGGTTAATGTTACCTTTTCAATCAATAATCTGTATAATCGGAAAGCTCAGAACCCACCGTGCTCTGAAAAGCCTGAGGCTCTTAGTAGCTTTCTGGAAACAGTCTTTTATGCCCACCAGCTGACCTGGTATGACTGTCAATAGCTCCTGGCTACTCTCTTCGCGGCTGAGGAGCCAGACAGAACCTATCTTGAGAGTAGAAACACCACCCTGAGGTCTGGTGGGGGATGGGTGCCTGACACCCTATTGCTTTCCACTTTACTTTTTGAGAGAGGGGATCTCTCTGAACTTGAAACATACTGTCTAGACTGGCTGGCAGCAAGCTCCAGGGACTTACCTGTCTCTGTGCCCCACAGTGTCCTGCTGTGTGTGTGTGTGTGGGGGGGGGTGTTTCCATGGGTGCTGGGGATTTGAACCCAGGTCCTCATGCTTGCATGCAATTAGTTTACCAGCTGAGCCGCAGATTGCTATTATTACACTTCAAAACAGAACAAGTTTCTGGAACAAGTTACATTGTGAGATAGTCCCATAGTCTCCCCCAAAGCGTGATCCACTTGAGAGGCCTTAGGGTCCATTGCATTACCTATACTTCTCATGTGAACTGTGCTTTAGGAAGGAAGCAGAGGTGATTTCAATCTCATTTGAAAAAGCATATCAGGTTTCCAGACACCTGCAGTCTGGAGAGGGTGAGGCAGCAGAATCACCACCATGGATTTGAGGTAACTTGGCTATATATGAGACCTAATCTGAAACAACCAGAGAGAATATTTGGTAACATAATTGGAAATTGTATACCTTAATAAAAATAGATATATCTAATAATTCTAATTCATTTCAAACTTGCAACCCTATGAACATAATACCTGTTTGTGTTACTCCTATTTTATTGAAGATATTTCCTTCTAATAACACAGCAGTATCGACTTAAGAGTCAAATACATACTCCTATTTAATCTTTTCTTCCGGATTTAAGTCTCATGTAACACGTCACCTATAATTTTTCCCATTGAAAATCTCATAGGCCCATCCTTGTCTGTTTTCAAAAGTATTTCATTCCATTTTGGCCTAAGCGGGGAGTGAGTCAGGCTATGGTATCAAATAACCCATTCCCAGGGCCCAGAGCTCCTCTGTCCTCATGGACCTCCGCAAAGTTGAACTTCTGTCCGAACTCTGAGCATTTCTGTCTGAATTACTTGCATTTATTTTAGGAACAAGCAGTCCTGGGACTCTGTGTTCTGCCTTCAGGCAGAACGGGGAGAGCTCCACAGAGCATGGGCCGATGTGGGAACTTGGGCACTGGCTCTTCAAGTTACTCCTTGGGAAATGTGTAGAATTTCTATTGTGTTTAACGGGCCAAAGTGGGTGACGAGTCCACATTTAGGATTGAGAGCTTTCTCAAGGGGAAGCGGTGGCTTCCACAGGCCTCCGCAGGTGTCAGTTCTAGGCTGGAGGAGAAGAATGGCATTGGGCTAGACAATGGCGCTGCAGAGAAAGTGAAGGACAACCCGATATGTCAGAAGCAAAAAAAAAAAAAAAAGAAAAAAAGAAAGAAAGAAAGAAAGAAAGAAAACATGGTGCTTCATGGAGTTTAGATTTGTAAGTCTGTATAATATTTATAATATTGATCTCCCGGTGTTCTAGGAATACTGACTTAATGCTCAGAACAATCTGGGTAGCAGTTCACTTATTGGAGAAGACCTGTGCACAGGAGGCTGCCACTGGTGGGGGCCTGGAAGAGTCCGCGTGGGTACCCAGGCTGCGGCTAGCTAGAGTCCAACCTGTGCTCCACAGGGAGTTCAGCGAGGTCGAACCCAGCAGCAAAGTGATGGGGGCTGTTGCCCACTAGAAAAAGCACTGACTACATACACTCCAACCTTTTCTCTTCCCCTTCGCCATCCAGCTCAGTCATTCTTACTCAGCATGGTCATTTAAGGGATCTATCCCGCAGTGGAGAAACAGGAATGTGTAATTTCCATAGAGAGGCCAGGTGTTCTCATAAGCCCTCTTAAGCTGGCTTTCCAGGCAGATCCAGACCTAGGGTATCAGTGTCCCTGCTCCGCCCACTGCAACAGGAAGCAGCTCTACCATGAATTGTCTTTTAATCGCCTAAGCTGGTTTCCATTTGATTGGGAAATGCTTTAAGCTGGAGGCTAAAGCTTCAACAACAAAACCAGCCAACCTCCCTAAGACTTTCGGGGAACTGCTCCACCAAACCGAAGGCATTGATAAGGCCTTTTTACCTATTGAGGTGGCTCATATAAATTCATCACTAATTTATCAGTATTTGCACCCCTCTGTCTTTTTGAGATGATAGGCTATCTTCACTAGAACCAACCAAAAGGGGGCCGTTGGTACGCATTATTTTCTTGAACTGTGTTAGAATTAAAAGTTCAAGACTGACTGGGGACTGGAGAGCCACCTCTCTTCCTTTGGAGGTACTCACTGCTTTTTGGACCATATAAAAATGACCATCAATATAATGCCCAGAAAAAAATAGATATGATTTATTCATAATCTGAATGTCTGGAATTCATAGTCATCTGTAGATGAAGTGTGTTGTGTGCTTTCTTATGTCTCCTTAGAATTTATACTAGAAGATGGAAGGCTAATTTTTCTATTTCCTTGCCTTCTGCCTTGCAGTGAGTAAACTCTGAGCTGGCTTCTACATCCCCAATGTGTGTCCCTTGTGTACTGCCCTCCCCTTGAGTGGCTGATTTCCCTCCAATTGAATGTGAATTTTCTGCCTCTGTGACAAATACCCCGGATAAATCAGCTTTAAAGGGGGAAGGATTTATTCTGACTCAGAATGTCAGAAACTGCAATCCCTGGCCCTGTTGCTTTGGATCTGCAGTAGCACAGTTCCTCGCGATGAGAGCATGTGCCTCTTAACCTGTGATAGTCAGGAAACAAGAGACAAGAGGCTGGGAGGGGAAAGAGACAGGAAGGAAGGAAGACAGGTTGGGAGAGACAGAAGGACCAGAGTCTCACTTTCCCCCATGGACCCCTTTTCTTAAAGGGTCTACCACCCCCCAGAAGTGCCACCAGCTGAAGGACAAGCCTTTAACATCGGCTTTCGGAGGGCTTTCAGTGTTCAAACCGTAACAGGACAGAGACACGGGATGCAAGTGCCAAGGTTGTGTTACACATGATTACATCTTTCTTCCCAGGACATTCTTTTACTGACTTAGCCATATTTTGGCAAGGTCTTGTTTACAAGGAAGAGACGGTGGCCTCTAGCTGTCACCCATCAAGAAACTGAGGTCGCTGTCTAGAAGGGCAATTATTCAATTAATAGAAATTGAATTCTATTAACATAAGCTTGGAAGCAGATCCTTATCTAATTGGGCCTTGAGATGTGATCATGACCCTTACTCACATTGAATACGGCTTTCATGAGAACTGAGCTGAATCTCAGTAAAGCTGAGGCCAGACCTTGAGAAACCATGGTCCAGGAGGCATGTGCTATATTGGGCTGATAAATTTGTAATATTGATACGCAGCAATGAATAGCGTATTGCTATTTGTTTTCTAGTCGTCTTGTCCATCTGGTTACAGGAGTGCCCTAAGCCTCTCTGTCCTTGTCAAATCCCTGAAGTCTTAGCAGGGCACACCACACCCTCATGCTGGAAATTCATGTCCCACAGCCGAGACATTGACCTCAACACCTAACTACTGCTGGCAGGAATTCTGAAGAGTGGCAGTTGAGCCACGAGCCTAAGATCTTGCATCTCCACTGTTCTGAGGAGGCCCTCCAGATGGCACTGGGTTTCAGGCCATTCCGACTGTGTCCCTTACTGGTGAGCTCTTTGGTGTCTGATCTCCAGGTCATTCTCTGGGGAGTGAAAAGTTTCATAAAAATTGTGTTCTGGAATGGAGAGCAATGCCAATTCAGTCTCTATAGGACTTTAAGTTTGCTTCCTTTACTTAAAACTAGTTATGCACGAACACATTCTCATAGTTAAAAGGGGTATTCTTAGCTTATCTCGGAAATTGCCTTTAAGTCCTACTCTGGAAACTGGGTCATTTTAGCTTCACCTGAAGTCAGCCTCCTAGTCAGCTTGGTCACGTCCCCCTATGCTCTTAGGCATTCGCTTATGTGTGTCTGTGGGATAAGGGATGCTTTAAATCATTAAAGAGGTGAGCTGTACTTCCTTATTTGTAAACTAGTTTGGGGACTCAAGTATCTTGGGGATCCTTCCATGCTGATTCCTGTAGTCCCTTCTGTGTGCACTTAGCTGTACATGCATGCGTGTGTTCACATGTGGAAGCCAGACCTCAGGAAGCCATCCATCTTTCTCCCTGGTCAGGAACCCATTACTTGGCTAGACTTGGGCAGGAATCTGCTTGTCTCTGCCTCCCTAACATTGGCATTACGAGTGTTTGCCACCACACTCACCTTTCATTCTCCTTTATGCCATACGTTATTCCCTAGCGCTGCTGAGCATTTATGTGGCATCTACTTGTTCCTTTATGATACAATTTACCTCTTAGGGTATACACGTTTTCAGTGAGCTCATAGGGGAAGAACGGCTGGGCCACGGGATAGGATTTGAATTTGAAACTGGTGGATTCTCAGGTGCCTGTATCAATCCTCAGGTTCACCAGCTGTCCATCACCTAGCATGAGGTTTAGGGCTAATGTTTAATTAGTAACCGACTATTCCAATTCTACTGACAAGCCCGCAGTTAAAATGCCACCTTTATCACATTAAATGCTCTCCCGTGTCCAACATAGGCCATTTGTGAGTTCCAGCTCTGTTGAGCCTATCAGCACCACACACTTTGACTTGATTATCTTCCTGGCTCCATAAGAGCCCCATGTCTGTTTAAAGCAGCTTCCCCCTGACATGGGGCAACACCTCTATTTCCAGTGTCCACTCCAGCTTGGGAAAACGTCTTGCCCTTGAACTCGGCTGGGAAGTAAGGGAATGTCATTCTTATCATCACCTCACCCCTCCTCCTTTGGTCTTTACCCCTACAAGAAATCCGCCCAGACATCAGCTAATGTAACTGCTGTTTATTAGAAAGAGCAGAAGAGACAGAACGCAGGCCCTTGGGATGGAACGGCCAAGCGAGCAGCAGGAGCAGCGTCCCTGGCTCAGCATAAGCACTTGTTGCCCCATTTGGCCATTTTGTTGTTGATTGGCATTTTGAAGAAGCGGTCACACTGCAGGAATGCAGCAATTTTCTCCAAAGCCTGAAGGAACAGCATACCAGGCCTCATTAGGACTCCACTCCCGCCTAGCAGACCCACACCGAGAAACAGTGGCATTCACATGCTGCCTTCACTTAGTTCTTTCAGCTGTTGCTTAGCAACCCAGAGGCACCTACTGACTCCTTTAGGCAGAAGTACAATGGGGCCTGTGCTTTTTCTGTGAGAAAGGGACATGGAAATCACCTCAAAACGGCACATGAAAGCCTTCAGATTTGGGAACTCATCCAGGCACTTGGGCTCAAACATCCGGTTCTGGTCCAGGACATCATAGGTGAGGAAGTCCACAAAGGTAAGCTAGAAGGAGGACAATGAGATGTCAGGCCTGAGGAATGAATCAGGACCTGCAGAGACAGGCGGGCTCCTCTCCTGTGTCCCCTTCCTACCTTTTCCCCTGCAAACCATGAGCACTTCCCCAGGAACAAGGAGAATTGCTTCAGCTGTGCAGGGAGCTGCTCCAAGTACTGAGGCTTCAGGCTTTCCTAGGAGGGGAAAGAACAATGCTGTTCTTGGATGGATACGATGGTTCGACGGGGGTGACCAGAGTTTGATTTCCAGGTCCACATTAATGCTGTCTTTGGACTCTGGACACATTGTGTTCATTCTCTCTCTCTCTCTCTCTCTCTCTCTCTCTCTCTCTCTCTCTCTCTCTCTCTCTCTCTCACACATACACACACACACACACACACACACACAAATAGCTGACAGCTGTAGTCGGGGCCTGGCCCAGTGATGGACATAGCGGACCTTTCTCTAGGCAGTTTCTTACCGCCTTTACTTGGAGGAGGCAGGATGGGGAGCTACCTTTGGAAAGGAAGAGACACTAATAATGCCGGAATTACACAACAAAACAAACCAAAAAATAAAACCTGTTTCTAATCCTTACAGATTGGGTCAATGAAAAGATGGCGACCACAGAAGGGAGCCGAGCCAGTTCTTAGCACATTTGCCTGAAACCCAGCACGGCTGATTCCTGGTAAAGCAACTCACGTGGTCAGAATTGTAGCAGAGCCGAACCAGCTGCATGCGGAAGTCCATTATCTGGTTCTCCATGATGTCCACTCTTATCTTCTCTTCTTCAGTCTCCCCACCTGTAGGTCAGACGACAACAAGTCACCCTCGGGATTACCCACCTCGGGCCTCGGCCTCGGCTCTCTCACATCAGCGCTGGGCCACTCACACATGTTGTGCTTGCGCGCGATGTACCGCAAGATGGCGTTACTCTGGGTGATCTTGTTCTTCCCGTCCATAAGGTAGGGCAGCTGGAAGGAAACCGGGACATAGTTCCACTCTTCAGGAACAGAGACTTGCAAGGCAGTAAACATGAGATAACAGAAGCTCGGAGAAAGAAAATAGCTAGCTAGCACTCGGTCCCCAGCTGATTCTAGACTTCTAGACAAGCGCGTGAGATTCTGTGTGTCAGTGAGAATGTATGCGTGGCATGTCGACTTTCTCGGAATACTTTTTATAAGCAAACTGTAAATATTTTATATTTTAAAGTAAAACTAAGAGTAGTGTGTTTATGGATACATTAAAGAGCATTTAACAACCATGACACTTAAGAAGATACTGGGACAGATCGAGGAGATTTCTATCAGTGACAAAGTCACACCCCTGGGCTAAGTAATTAATGTCTCTTATAGCCTGTCTTTTTGAGAGAGAAAAATGTTAGTGTTTGATAGTCGTTCGTGGGAGTTAAAATGTTGCTCTCCCCCTGTTCAATGGTCTTTGAATTCTATCCATTCTCTCCATCTGAAAAGCCTCTATTCTAGATTCTCCCAAACCAGAGACGAAGTAAAAGACTGATAGGCAGGTGGCCTTCCCTTCTGCCCACTCCTCCAAAGCCACCTACGTTAGGAAAATCCAGATCTAGCTTGAATTTCACGTCCAGCCATTGGCTCCTATCATAGTCGGGAGCTGTAAGAGAAAAGTGGAACCCAACTCCCTTACCAGCCAAGCCGAGAAATGACTTAGTCCTGATACCTCAAGTTCCCAATCCCCAAAACCTACGTATTAAGATTTGATTGGGCAGCAAGAGAAAATCCCATGACTGAGCTTCTCTTGACACAGTTCCCAGTTGACTGGAGCAGGGGACCCATACCACCTCGGTGTAGTGTTCCTCCCTGGGTGAAAGACAACTGGAGGGCCACCCTGGCCCAGTGCAGGGAGCCACCGGCACCCACAGACATTACCTTCCCCACACGTATACCGTTTCTCCTCATAGCTGGTATCAGTATACTCCAGGAGCATGCGGATGGCATGAGCCAGCTAAAGGTGGGGAGGGGGAGGATGGAGAAGGTCCCCGGTCAGCGCGCCTGCGCGGTTGCCACTCGCTCCCAACCCCCGCCCGTCAACGTTCCCAGCCCAACGCTGCGAAGTCCCTGTAACGTGTTAAAAGTTGTAGGGCGGGGAAAGTTGTCGTTAAACAGCCCCTTCGCTCTGGCCCCGAAATGTCCGGTCTCCTCCTCTCCCCACGGGCCTGGGGACCCCACAGGCTGGCCGGAGGTAGGCCTCGGAGGGCAGCTCAGCTGATCCTGGTCACAGCTGGGAGGCCCCCTCCGCACTGGCTGCAGCCCACCGACACCGCCAGCATCTCTGTCCCAGCAGCTGGGCTGGCGAGGAGCCACTCACCCCGCGGATATCCCAGTAACCCAGAACCATAGACGATTTAGTCGACATGTTGAAAGATCTGAGCCCCTGCGAGGATTTGCGAAGGCTTGCGGGCGCCCAACTTTATACTAGACGCTGTGGGCGGGGCCACTGTGATCGGACTGGCTCCTCCTTCCTCGCCCCCCTGCTCCACCCGCCTTTCGCGTGGTCGCGAGGGCCACTGGCGCGCACGCGCAACTGAGGGTTGTTGCGAACTTCCTCCCCGGCTGCTGACGCGTCCCCACCCCGGCAGAGGGGACCTGGACCCTAGTTACGCGGGGAGCGTGAGAGTCATGCCGCATAATGAGCTGGCATTGGTCAGCGGGAGTCGGAATTCTGAGCACAAGGGGACCGCTGTCTTTGGCTCTTTGGAGGGACATGTGAAGGGCTAAGAAGGAAAACACAACAAGAACTAATAAATCACGTAGACACATAAAACTGTGAGGTAGGAAATGATTTGGGTATAAGGCAATACCTAAAAGTTCTCTGGGGGTAGAACTATCTATCCTCTACCCAAGATACACAGTGGCTCTGTCAGTTCTGGGCAGGCAAGAGGATTTGTGGGCTATTGTGGAGGAGAAATTTAGGGGAGTCCAGAGTTGTTCTGCTCACCTTCCACAGCACAGCTATCCAGGGCTCCCAACATTTACTCCTCGAGCCTGGGTGGTGGGAAATCGTGCTTTTCCATAGTTTAGCTGAATCAAGCTTCAGACTTTGTAAAAAGATGTTGTACTAAAAAAAGAAGAAATCGGTATAGAGACACGCGGCTTTATAATCCCCCCCAAGAAAACAAAAGCCATTGACAAACTAACCTGAAGCATTAGACTAAATCGCATCCCCGCGAATAGAGCATCCCAGCGTGCCAGGCAATGGTCGGGGTGTTTCGCTTGTAGTTATATAGTCCAATTCAGGCTGTGTGCAGGCGTGTTCTGCCTTTTTTCTGGAAAAAGGAGTGGAGGCCTAGAGAAGATGGGTGAGCCCATCAAGTTCCCCTGGTGATCCAGGATTCAGATTGAGGATGGTCTAATACTTTTATTGGTTCCACTGTGCTCGGCTAGTTGTATAGCCTCTTATCTTGCTATCATCTTTAATATGAAGTCAGGGGAACACTCCAGGTTTTCCCTGGTTTTTAGCTCTGAGAAGCCAAGGCCGATGGGTTAGTATCTCCTTCCATTTTAAGACCTTAGCTTTTCTGATTAAGTTTGCCCTTGATAAGACTCCGAAGGCCTTTCCTCCTCCTCCTCCTCCTCCTCCTCCTCCTCCTCCTCCTCCTCCTCCTCCTCCTTCTCCTCCTCTTCCTCCTTCTCCTCCTCCTCCTTTAAGATTTTGCTTTCTTAGTTTGTGTTCCTAACTACAAGAGATGCTCTCATGAGGCCAGGGAAGTTGAGGGAATTGGTAGAGACATCTGAAAATAAGGTACTCTGCTCTGGATGATGTTGTGGGCTTGGATAAATTCAGCCAAAAAAAGATTTCCTGGACCTTCTTAAGACCCTACAAGGGGATCTTAAATCCATGAGAACATCAAACCTTACCCATAGAGTATATCAACGAAAGCATAGTTTCTCTTCTGTGGAGAAGAGTTCATTTCATGAGTTTTGAGACTGAAAGACAGGAGATGCCACAGACAACCAAACACACACTTAACCTGAGGACAGAGGTCCAGAGGGTGGACCGATTTGCCTGAGTTTGCACAGTGGACCTGAGGACTTGCCCCTCCCAGGTAATATGCCTGTGTTCTGCCAGTAACGAAACAGGCAGGGGGAAGCTCATGATTGACCCATCTAACAAACAGTAGTTGAAGTGGAAGTTCCCAGGAAGAGCGTGTGGTAGGTACCTCACCTCTTCACGCTCCTCTGAATCACCAGCCAGCGTGAGCAAAGCCCACAGCCGTCAGCAGCAGCTTCTCTGCTGCTGTGAGTGCCATGCCTTCAGCTGTACCAAGAGCTTTGGATTAGACCGAGAGCCATGTTCATAGGAGGATAGCAATGATGAGCATTGCTCATTTGGGAGTTTGTTTAGAGAGGAGAAAGAGAATGGACCACAGTCCCCAGAGGCTGATGCTCAGCTCCAGCTTGTAGTAAGTTCTCTCTTTAGCCCAGTCTGACCAGTAGAGGTTGTAGGGTTGTGGCTGCTTCATACCCAGTATCCCGGCTCCCTGCTTCCTCCCTTTGGTTCCCATCAGGCCCAGAACAAACGGCAAGGGAGAGGCATATAACAGGCTTAAAGATGCTTTTTATTGGAAAGGAGTCAGAACAAGAGATTAGGAACAAGTATGCCAAGCTCAGGATAGGGGTAAAATAAATAGTAACCGGAGAGGAGTTTCAACCCAACAAGGGTACCATTTGCCTCAAAGTCTGGATCTATTCATCTTCTTTGCTGTGTGATCTGGGATATGTAGAAAGAGGACTTCTGAGGGCTCTAACTGGGTACCAAACACTCCATCTTGGATATGAGAGGTCTTTGGTCTTGGAGGTATTTGAGCTGGTATCTAATGACTCATCTAAAGGAAGAAAATAATTCAGATGCAGCTGGCTCCAAGTGAGGGATCCCCAGAGATCGTACCACCAATATGATTAGAGCTTCCAGACAGCTGAGTGGAGAAGCTGAGTCCCCAGAGGAATGTCCCACACCTAGTGTTCCCAGTTCTCCCTTTCTCAGCCCGAGAGGATATAAAACCTCTGGGCAAGAGTCAGGACCTCACCCCCAGCATCCTTCTAACAGCATCCAGCCGGGCCTGGATCCGTGGGGCCTCCTGTGGGCACAGCATCTGCAGCTCTCCAGGTCTCATGTGAAGTAGCTGGTTCCCCATCAGGGACCCCAGAGTCCTTACGGTGCTGTAAATAACAACAGTAAAATCCATCAGAAGTGGGGCGGAAGGATGCTCGGCCTCAGTATTTGTGTAGAGAAGGCAAGTTGGGGGTTACAGGAATTAGGTATCTGCAGGTGCAGGAATAAGTCAGTTACAGAACTCCTAGGTTTGAGGGCACAGCACTTTAGAAGAGAATGTTCTGGAAGGGAGGGGTGGTGAAAGTGACAGGCCAGGTTCTTCCAGAATTCACTACCCTTGACTCTTGCTCTCTCATTACATGTGGTGCCCTACCCTGGGCTCAGACAAGCAACCTTCTCCTGTCCTCTTTCGCTGAGCAAAGAAAGCCTAAGATGGAATCATCATGCACAATGGAAGCTAGGTTGCGTGTTAAGGTCTCTGAGGGGGAAGGGGCCTGTGGTTCTCACTTGAGCCCTTTATGAGGCTCTCCCCTCATCCCCCCTCCCCCCATGAGACTGGGCACTCACATGGTAGAGAAGTTCTCCGCTTGTAGCCAAGCTGTGACTTCATCGGGCTTTGAGCTAAGACGAAGCATTGGAGCCTAGAATGAAGGATACTTGAAGTCAGAGGTCATCCCTTTCACGGCCGTGCATCCCTTCTACTGAGATCCATCAAGCTCCTTATCGTACCTTCTGGTTTTCTGGTTTGGCAGGGACCCTGACTTAATTTTTGTTCAGACCCTCCCATGAACTAGCATGAACCCAGGAAGCATGCAGTGATAGCAATGCAACGGGACTATGACCATCTCCGTTTGTCACCTCATCCTCCCTCAGGACTCAGGGCTCCCTCGGCTGAGTGGTACCCTAAAGGATGGTTGTCTGTGGCTTCTAGGGCCTCCAGCAGGCAGGGGCTCCAGGATGTTGCTGGGAATGTAACCGGTCCGTCCTGCTTCATTCTTCACCAGCCACCAACGCTTGCTCTGGTCCAGGACCTGCCGAGAATCGCCACGTCAGCCACCAGAACCTCTGTCCCCAAGGCTTTGTCCTTCCCTGGTCTTTCCCACTTTCCTTTTCTCTCTGTAAGTTACCCACTCCAGGCGAGCTGGACCTCCCACCAACTACCTCTTTTTCTGGCTTCAAGCATAGGCCTCACCTCCAGAATCTCCCCCTCGGCCACAGTCAGTTCCCGTGCATTCCTGGCTTCAAACTCATACAGGACTTGCATTTTCAGGGTGGAGTCGGCAGGTATGGGACTGGAGGATGGGAGGTTTGAGTCCTCGCTATGGTTGTATGGCTCATCCGGAGGGAAGTGCAGACTGCTCCTCATCCTAGAACCTCTGAGTTGAGGCGAGAGACAGAGTCGGGATGGCTTGACAGAAGGGAGCTGTGCCCCTGGCCCAGCCAGCAGAGCTCCAGATAGCTCCTAGTTACAGTCTGTTGGTGACTTTTTGGGGTTTCCATAGGATTTGATGTCTCTAGTGTTAGGTGGGGATTCAGGTGCAAGGTTTTGCAGACAGGGGTGGGGGAGGGCTCTGAAATGTCATTTATCTCTGAGAACATTTCTAGAAGTGGGGTTTTCTGGATCTTGATTCTGCTTTGAGCACTTTATGCCTGAGCTTTGGGGGCTCAGAGGCTACAAGAAGAAGTCAGAGACTGGGAGGTAAGAAACTGCTTTTTTCACCCAAGGTAGAGGAGAGAGATCCTCCACATGTCCATATCCAGCTAAGAGTTAAGTAAAATGGTCTCTGGGATATAATGGTCCATGGGTATGAAGGCTCTGCTCTCTACCTCCTTCCCTGTAACTGTGAGCATCCACTAAACCTGTGACATACCGGAAGGAAATAGAATCCTGGTTTCTTAGGAGTTCCTATAAGAAACAAAACCAGAGTGGGTTAGAACAGGAGGTACCCAGTAGAGTGACGAGGAGGGCCGCCCAACCATTACAGGCCTGCAACCCCTGCCTCTTGTTCATTGTCTGCCTCCCCATCAGGTACCCGTACCACCCACCCCTTAGTTGTCGTGTGGTTTTGATCTGGACTGGGGGAGCTTTGTGTAGGTCTCCGTGCTAAGCAACCCTTACCATGAAGTAGGGCTCTGGAATCTGCCAGCCATCGGAGAATGTGGGTCGGTAGGGTGATGGTTCATCGCCTATCCAGTCAGCCCTGAGGGGAGAACAAAGCTGAGTCTAGGACCACTGTGTGCCAGGCTGTGGGATGTGGGGAGGGAGCGATGAGTAGGCCTAGCCTCAGGGATCTGTGGCTAATGGGGACATGGTGAATGTATGCTTATGACAGGCTACAGAGAACCCACAAAGGAGCAAGTGGCTAAGCAGGGACAAGACTAACAGTGTTAAGTATCTGGGGGCAGCTTCACCTTGGTCCCAAAGCTACAGCCTTGTCACCTCCCTAGGAACACGGGGACGCTCAGTCACCCTCATTAAAGTTTAGAATTAAAGTGGTGTAATCTAGAGTATTGGGGCTGGAAGATTCCTTTGGGGACTTTCAAAGAGCAACCCTACCCCCTTTTATTTATTTATATTTAAAATAGATTTTTTTCATAAAATACATTCTGATTATGGTTTCTTCTCCCCCAACCCCTCCTAGATCCTTCCCTACTCCCCAAGCAACCAAATCCACACCCTTTCTTTTTCTCTCTCACTGGAATACAAACAGGCATCTAAAATAACAAAATAAAATGAGGTAAAACAAATAAACCAGAGTAGGAGATAAACAAACAAATGGAAGAAAAAGAGCCAAAGAAAAGGCTCTGGAAGCACATATAGATGTAGTGATACACATGTGCACACACAGAGACAACCCATAAAAACACAAAAGTGGACACAACACCTATAAGGTAAAAGAAGAGGAGGTGGAGAAGAGAAGAAGAGGAGGAGGAGGAAGAGGAGAAGGAGGAGGAGAAGGAGGAGGAGGAAGAGGAAGAAGAAGAAGAACCCTTACAAAGCATTATGTGACAATGAATCTTCAAAAAATGCCATTGATTTCATTTTGTGTTACTGCTGCTTGGCCTGGAGCCTGGCCTTCAGAGTAGTTTGTACACCCAATGAGACTCCATTTGGGAAAAACAATTTTTCATTTGTGAACAGTTATCAATGGGAGACAGCTTCTAGGTTACAGATGGAGGCTCGTGTCCACTTCCCCTCTCAGCACTGGGACCCTATCTGGCCCAGACCTGTGCAGGCCCTGTGCACACTGCCACTGTCTCCATCCCACCCCTTTTAAAACACTTTTATTTTTGAGACAGTATTCACTGAGTTGTGCAAGCCTAGAACTCACTGTGTAGCTCTTGCTGACCTTGAACTTGCAATCCTCCTGCCTCAGCCTCCAGGGTAGTGAGATTACAGGTCTGTGCCCCACGCCTGGCCCATTCAGTATTTTTCTAACCTGTTTGCCATGTCCCCACAGCAGCTCTCTGTCCTTCTGGCTAAGCAGCATGAAGAACTTCCATCACAGAAGACACATGACAGCGGGGCTGCTCTGCCTGATGCCAGGATGGGCTCCTACTTGCCTCTCGCCTCCCCCTTGCCCACAGCCCAGGACCTCTCCATTTCTAGACTCCAGGTTTATCTGCCTGAGAATGCTCACTTGCCTCTCGAAGTTCCTCTCCTCGCCTCACTGGGGCAGCAAGAAAAGTACCCTCTAAAGTTAGACAAATGTGTGGGAGTTTCCTTCCCAAGCCCCAGACTGTCAAATGACTTGTCTCCCTGCTGATAGCTCTGGGCTCTTAATATTTTCTTCTTATTTTGATTACCTCTGCTCTTTGCCTCCTCTTTTTAGATCTCTCTCTCTCTCTCTCTCTCTCTCTCTCTCTCTCTCTCTCTCTCTCTCTCTCTCTCCTCTCTCTCCTCTCTCTCCTCTCTCTCCTCTCTCTCTCCTCTTTCTGGACAGGGTTTTTCTGTGTTGCCCTAGCTGTCCTGGAACTCACTTTGTAGACCAGGTTAGCTTTGAACTCACAGAGGTCCACCTGCCTTTGCCTCCAGCTTCCCAAGTGCTCGGCTTAAAAGCATTCTTCACCATGCCCAGCATTTCTGTGATTCCCTTTTGCCTTCTTCCTACTTTCCTTCTGCTTCTCAGAGCCCTACCTTCTGTTACCAACCACACTTGAGGAAGCAAGGTCAGGGGCTCCCAGATGATCCCTCACAGGCCTCTCACTGTGGCTACCTGCCACACTGAGACTGACCTATCCCATAGTTGGGACCTCTCAGCTGGGGACCCAGATGTGTGGCCTCTGTAGACTCTTCCTGGGACATGTTAGTCTAGGTTTCCAAGTGAGTCTCCTTCCCAATCCCCAGGTTCTCTAACTGGCCCTATGCCCACCCTTTCAGCCACAGCACCTTGGCTTGTTGGGTCAAGTTTTGGATGTTACATCTGTGACATCCCTTTTGTCAGACATTTGTAAATTCTGAGCTGGACTAAGGTCAAGTTTTCACTTGGTCTCTGGTGAAAATGAACATACATTTTAGTAGAAGGTTGGCATTTTTCCCCCCTGAAGTAATGTGTTTCTTCACTGGGTAAAGGCAGTGTTTAGTAAAAAAAGTTGGGAACTCCGTGTAGAGTCCCCCACGTTCTCAATATGTCTCTGGTTTATGATAGCATACCACCAGGCCACACACCCTGTCCTGCTTTGGTTCCTCCACACCCGTTGTCTTCACTTACCGGCTGGTGGTCCAGGCTGTGCCTAGCGACTTCCAGAGAGTATTTTCGGGTGGGCTTAGACAGGACTGCAGCAGGTTTATGGCTTTGGGGGTGAGGAGTGGTGAGATCACTTTAGGCGCAAGGTCATCTTCAGGGGACTGTTCAAGAATCTTGAGGAGCAGTGTAAAGAGAGTTTCAGAAAGGAGTAGGAATTGTCCAAAGACCCCTTAGCTCTGTCTCCTCGCTTAGTGCCCATCCCCTGGCTTCCTGTCTGTCCCCCACTTCCTACCTGTCCCCCCAAATACTGGTGTCCTTGACTCTGTTACCAGCCCCTCAGGTCTGCTGGGGGGTTTTGTCTTGAGTGGTATTCTGGCATGAAGATGCATGTTGAAGAAAGGGCAGGTCCCACAGTTCCCTCTGCCCTGGTACTTCCCCCTGCCTCTGTTCCTTCCTCTGCTCCTCCTTGGCTTTACCTTGTCCCCTTTGCCACCCCATCTGCCCTCCACTCACGAATCTCAGGGTTTCAAAGAGGAGGTTCACGAACTCAGGGGCACTTGTTTCCTGCAGCCTTAAGGCCAGCTTCCCCTGAAGACACAGCTCAATGTTGGTATCCATCCAGCATTTCCCTTTACCAGAACCCTAGCCCCCCATAAGTATGTTGTGCCCTTCAAAAGTCCCCAGCGAAGGAGAAAGCTGGAGCAAGGAAAAGTTTAGGTGGCTGACATCAGAGAGAGGGGGAGTTAGGGGAGGAGGGCCCAGAGCTGGTCAGAGCCACTAACCAGGAGGTTGAAGCTGAACTTGATCTTTTGGAAACAGTCAATGTACTGTGCTGGTGTTATCTCTGTGGGAGAAGGAATAAAGGTGAGGTTTCCAGGTCCTGCCAAGACACCCCTGCTCCTCTCCCTTGGCATGAAGTGCTTACTGCTTTGAGCCTTCTTCTTTTTCCTTCCAAGTTTTCTCTTCTTACGGCTGTCCTTTGCCTTGGCCTCCTTCAGCCTTCCGGCGAACAGCTCAATGTCAGCCAGGAGATGGTTCAGCACCTCCTGGACCCCCAACAACACATAGCCTTGAGTGGACAATCATGAAATCCCAGAAACTCCCCTCCCTGGCCCTGCTATCATCCCACCGGAAGTCCCAGCCTCAATCCCAGCCCTGCCCTGTCTATCCTGGGCATCTGGATTCCTGAGGATTGGTCCTCCCTTCTCCCAAGCCCAGGAAGCCCCAGCAAGCCTCCAACCACCTTAAGCTACCTCATCGATCTCCAGGTCCTCAGGAGATGGAGCACGCCTTGGGGGAGGAGGCAGAGTGAAGTCACTTGGTTCTCGGGCACTTGGGTAGTGTGCCAGGGACCTTGGGGATGGTGGGATGCCTGCAATGGATGGGGAGAGGGGGACCATGACCCTAGAACTTCTTTGACTTGATCCAAACCTTTTCTTCCACTTGCCTTCAGACACAAACTTACTTCGTTCTGGGGTCATGTGGTGTGGCTGTTCTGGAGGAAACCTCTGCTCTGGAGGAAACCTCTGCTCCGGAGGGGACCTCCGTTCTGGAGAGTACCTCTGCTCCAGAGGGGACCTCCGTTCTGGAGAGTACCTCTGCTCCAAAGGGGGTGCTGGTTGTATAGGGAACGACCTTTCCGGAGAATACCCCTTCCATCTGTCCTGACCTGGATGAAGGGCTCCATATCGAGGTCTGCTGAGGGCATGGGGAAAGATACAACTTTGATAAAGTTCTTGAGAGAGATACCTAAGCCCACACTTCTGCCTCAGTGCCAATGGACACCACCCTCTCTCCCTAGGAACCCTACTCCTGTTCCTTTGTCTCTACTTGAGCCTTCGCTGACTCCACCATGCTTCACCTGCCTGGTTCCTGGGCCTCCCTGGGTTCTATAACAGCTTCTGGGCACAGTATCCAACACACTCAATACATTCCCAACACCCTCCATTGGACTAAGCCTTTATTAGTCCTTGGCATGTGTTTGTTAGGTCCCAGGATCATGAGTTCTCCACATGAGTAGCCAGGATATGGTCCTCAGGTCTGAGCTAGGAAGTCCTGGATGTTGCTGAGCAGAAGCAGCCTACCTTTCTTCTAGTTCTTCCTCCAGGGCCTTCTGCAGGCTTGTCCTCAGTTGCTCTGCCTGGAGGAAGCAGCAGTCATTGTGTGTGTGAGTGTGTGTGAATGTGAGTGTGTGTGTGATGGTCACCAAACTCCACCCCTGGCCACTCTACCCAGTCACTCACCCCTACTTCCTGGCACTGGAAGAGCAAAGTGCTGGTGCCTGGCAGGCCAGACTCCTGCACAGTGACTGACAGGATAGAGTTGTAGGAGCAGGTGTTGAGCGCTACATCCATGGCCTTGATGCTGTCCAGGCGGTAAGAATCCAGGTTCTCCTAAGGCAGGTGGAAAGGCCAAATGTGGGGGGGTCACGGAGAGCCCCTGAGACTGAGAAAAGGCCATCCCTGTTCTCTGGTGGGGTGGGTAGAGTCTCTACCCCGATTCTTATGCCTCTGTCCCCAGACCTTACCCTGCCTCTCCCTGGTTTGGGATGTGTATTGAACGTGGAGAGGCCCTGAGGGGAGGTGGAGAGCCTGGAGCTTGCTCCTTAGCATCCTAGGTTAGCCAGGGCCCACAGCTGGGTTTGTCGAGAAGGCTGACCTTAGTCTCAATGTCCAGCAGCTGGAGCCAGCCATCTCTGACCTGCAGGAGCAGGTCTTGGCTCCACACTCGCCCCTGCGCATCCATCTCCTGCAGCTTCTGCAGGGCATCCTTCGGTTCCCGGACTCTCTGTGTCCCCAGCTTACATGTCATCAGATGCTAAGGGGACAGGAAGAGAATGGCATTGGGAGAAGGTTTGGAGAGAGGATCCCAGATGGCAGCAGTCAGGGAAAGGGAAGGGGAGGAGGAAGGTGTGTCTTTGGCTCCCCCTGTGGGGAGGTCATGCTTTTCAATAAAGCAAGAGCCTCAAGAAGTGGACTTCTTGACGAGGCTTCCAGTTCTAGGGCTAAGGGGTTCTGGGACTCCAAAGGAAACATCATTAAGGTGACTGGGTGGTCGGGGCGTGGGTTCCAATCATCCAACAGTCATTCGTGTTCCTCTGTGTGTTCTACAGGACCTTTCTGCTTCCCTTCGCTGCCCTCAGGTTGCCCCACCACCACTTGCTGACCTCACACGTCTGACCCCTGCCTTTTTCCATACTCTTGCCCATACCCAGATGTCTTTCCAGCTGTGCCAACCCAGTGTTTCGGGACTCTCAGGAAGATCCTCTTTCTGAGTCTTGCACAGAAAGAGCCCTAGCCATTTCTGGCTCCCAGGTCCTTGCCTTCTCCTGGTCCCATTGTTTGGCAGCTTTTCCCTGGGCCACCCTCTTCTAGAAATCCCTCGCCTCAGCCAAGTGTTGCCTTCCTGAGTCATCCGCCACTTTCTCCAGTCTTCTGCTGGAGAGAAGCCTTCTACCTCCTGCCCCTGGACCCTCCATCCTCCCTTCTGCCAGGGTGCGGCCCTCTCACTGCGTCCACACCGCCAGGACCTCAACAGAGCCTACGGGCCAGTTGCCTTGAATGCACCTCCTCTTGCTCTTGCCTGAAGGGCCTCAGTGAAGCCAGTTCCCAGCCTCGCTCTACAGAGATGCTGAACAATTACTGGGGAGCCCCTTCTCTATTGCACTCTAGGTGTCCTACATGTCTCTCAGTACCTGAAGCTACCGGGGTGGGTGTGAGTTCTGTGCCCCCTCCCGTGCACTGTGGCCTCTTCCACGTCCCTAGTTGAGCAGCTCTCTGACCACATCCTTGAAGTTTAAAAGCCAATTCAAATGACCAGATCTCAGAGTGCCAGCTATCCATTTGGGTGGGGCCAGAGACTCCATTGCAGCGGCTCAGCCTGGCCTGGGAGTACAAGCCAACTCTCCCTCTCTGTGACACTGTCCCTTACAGCTGCCTCACACCGTCTTCCCCACAGCCATAAGCAGTCCTGAACAAAGTACAGGAGGTGGGTCGGAAAATGGAAGGGTTGGTAGGCTGGCTTTCTATGGGTCTTGACTATTTACTTTGTCACTTCTGTCTAGGGACCCAGTATCCACTCCCACCACCTCCAGCCGGGCCTGCTCTCCTCACCCTGGGACCGCTCTCTACTCCCCTGAACTTGGCAGGTGTTCAGGCCTCAGGCTTTCTGAGTCTGACTGCACAGAGTTCGGTCAGGTTGAGCCGTTGCGTCAGGGTCAGGTGTACCTATGTTCTGGTAAGGCAAGACACGCCGGAACTCGTAGCTTTGCTCAGAAACTGCCTGGGACCCAGGGGTACTCACCTCCACCCTGTGCTGTAGGAGGGTAGGTTCTGAGGCCATGCTCTGGGAATACTCCTTCCGGTGCACTGTGGGTACAGAGCCAAGGGCAGGGGCAGCAGAAACGAGGTTAGGCTTGGACAATTGCAGGGGCAGTGGAGAAGAAGGGGTTTAGGGAGCTTGGCCCAGAGGGGAGCTGAGCAGGGGAGGGGAGGCAGAACGCTTACAGTAGATGGCTCTGCTGCTGGGCCGCGACATGTCGACACTGATGAGGACAGCTTCCTAGAATCACAATGAACCAGGGATAGTCGTTAGACGAAGGAACAGAAATACAAGGCCCAGGTGCTGCTGCTCTGACCTGAAGACCCTGTGACCAGATCTGAAGCCCTTAGCTCCAGGGGACCTACTCAGAATCTTCTGCATCTAATAATACCCTGCCCAAGAAGCCTGTCTTGTTAGGCTTGGAGGTCACGGGCCAGGGAAGAAAGCGTCGCGGTCAGAGAACACAACATGAATGGCCTCCCATGATTTGAATCTGGGTTCGGATCTTACTCCAGGACTAGATGTGAAAGATGGTACAAATGAGTCGCTTCTGTGGGGAGGGCAGAGGGCTCACTTGCTCTCCCTGCCATAGCTAGCCTCCTGTCCAGGCCTGCTTTAACAGCGAGGAAGGTCCCACTAACGACCGTGCCAGGAAGAATGTATTTAAGTGTGAGACTCCCTCTCTCTCTCTCTCTCCCTCCCCGCCACCTCTCAGATACAGAGATAGAGGACGGACAGACAGGCATATATGGGAGGGGGTGCTGTGTGGAACTTGCCGGGTCCTACATTCATCTGGTTCCTGACCGCCACTCCTCCTTCTTTTCCCTCTGGTGTTCCAGATTCTCCCCCAGGTACCCCCTCTCCAACTCTATAAATCCAGCTCACAGTCAACTGACTGTTAAACACTTCTTTAACCACCCCCTTCCCAGAGCGTTCCCAAATGCTATTTTCAACACTGCGCGTTCCTCTCTAACAACAGGAGTGGTCACGGTAGTCCTGCGGCACCCTGAGCCTGCTGCCAAGCCCTCCGGACCCCACCTCATCTAGTCTCCCCCACTATCTGTCCACCGTACTTATACAGTTCCAAATGGCAAGCACCACTCTAAGGATTTTGCCTTCAGTGACCCAGCAAGTATTCAAAACAATGCCAGATGCTGGGCGGTGCTGGCGCTCGCCTTTAATCCCAGCACTCGGGAGGCAGAGGCAGGTGGATCTCTGTGAGTTCGAGACCAGCCTGGTCTACCAGAGCTAGTTCCAGGACAAGCTCCAAAGCTACAGAAAAACCCTGTCTTGAAAAACCAAAATAAATAAATAAATAAATACATAAAAAATAAAAAAAACCAACAACCAAAAAACACCAGAGCCAGAACCATTACCCCCACTTCTCAGAAGAGGACTCTCATGTTCAAAACGGACAGCAGGCTAGGGGCTATTTAATAGGGAAATGGTGTCTGCCTTACAAATGTGTCCCTGTCACTAGACGGTGGACCATAGAGGGGGCGCAGAAACATCTTTTGAAGTGGAGTGGAGTTAAATGCCATGAATTTGTATGTGTCGGGTATATGCAGGAGTCGAGGGAATGTGTTATTTGTACGCATTTGTAGTGATTTCGTGAATCCCCATGCATCTACCTGCTTGGGGCACGTCAGTTGCATGTCCCCGGCCAAAGTGTACGGAAGCGCCTATACCTGTTTATTGGACTGTTATGAAAATGACGGGGATCTGTTACGGTGACTCACAGATGGAAAAAACGATTTGCCAGCAGGCGTCATGGGAACAGAGGAGGCAGCTGGTCTCTGTTCCCCCCCCAACACACTGGGGCTGGGGAGAACCCCTTTCCTAGATCAGAGCAAGTGCTGGAAGCCTGACCCTTCCCTCTGCCCCCTCATCTCCCCGGCCTGTGGCATTCAATTCCTGCTTCTAAATGGAAGAAAAAAAGAGCCCTGTTCTGCTCAGCCCTGCCTGCTCTTTCACACGCTATGGTTTCTCTATGCCACCAAGGGTTCCTGTGGGCTGACAGAGGTAGTTCAACAGCTACTGCTAAAGACCCTGCACCGCAGGGCTGAGGTGCTGTTTGCCCTGCCTGGCCCCTTTAGCAGCAGGGATTGGTCTTTGCTTTCCCTTGTGTAGGTGTATAGAACAAGGTAGGGGTATCTACATCACTGACCCTAGGGGAAGACTTCCGGAGCCCCTTGCTCTTTCTGGTCTCCAGCCAGAAGTTCCTAGGGCTAGTCCTTCCTCCTAAACCTGAGACGAGGCTGCCAGATACCCCAACCCTGGGAAACCACAAGAGTGCCCACGTTGGCCCCAAGCTCTTCCATCCTTGCTATCCGCTGGAAATTGGCTCTTACCTGAGTACCAGTGTAGCCGGATGTCTGGTCCCCCAGGAGGCTGATTGTTGAGACAGTGGTCCAGTGCCGTTGGCGGGAGAACCGTTTGGCCTCTCTGCCAGCTGCCTCAGGCAGAGACCTACTGATGATCAGGTGGCCTGTGAGGAAGCAGGCTTTGAAGAAGCCACACCTGTGGTCTTTGGACTCTGGAGGGTGGGGAGGCCTCTCAGGCCGCCAACCACCCAGCACTGAAGTGGACCTGAGGAAGTGTCAGTGGTGACAGGTGTCAGAGCTTGACCAGAGACCCCTGCTTCCCAAGCTTCCTCCTTGTTGACCTCTGGCCTTAGGTGTGGCCTCTCATCTCCCGGCTTTTCCCATACCTCCTCTGGGGCCCCGGGTTAGCATTAGGTACTGGGGGTCACAAACAAAAGGCACATACGATCTCATGAGTCTGTTTTCTGTGTGAGGGGAAGGCCGCAGATGGAGCCGAGGCTCAAGAAAAGTTTTGGATTGGCATGTGTGTTTTATGTTGACGTACTGCACCCCACGGGCGTGTGACCGTATGTACCCAGGTCATGCCTGTGAACAGGACATTGCCTGTCAGAGAAGACAGGGTGGGGCCCAAGCCACTTGGGCATGACACATAGGGCTGAGGCTTCTTTCAGGGCTCATTCTGGTCATGTCTATCTCCCGTCCCCTGTCACCCAGGAGGGGCCCTCCCCTCTGTCACCCTTGTTCCTCATTCTTTCTTTCCTCACCCTATCCCATGCCCCAGGCCCTAATGGATGCCTTCAGTAAGGCCACCTTCTGTCACTATTCAAGAAGCTGCCTGGACCCTGCAAGTTGCTTTATTTAAAAACCTCCTGTGATACCCCCTTGCCTTCTGAGAACTCACAACTCAGTGTAGGAAACCGGCAATAAATAGACGTCGAAGGACTAAGGCAGAGGGAGAAGGACAGGGAATGGACAGGGAAGGTGATGTGGGAGCTGAGCCTCCTGGTCTCAGGCCCTGCTGGGGTTAGGATCTGTGCTGGAGACTTCTTTGGAGCACAGAACTATAGTCTGCAGTCAGAACTCTGCCCTTGGCTTCCCCAAGACCCACCGAGATATGTTGGCTTGCTTCCCACCACTCATCCTCACACCGTCCCAATGGCCTAGATCCAGGGGTTCAGGGGTCAGACCCAGGGAGGGGTCTTTTCCACCCAAATTAGTGTGGGACCCCAGGAAAGTCCATCGGGCAGCCATTTTCTGGGTAGTAGAGGTGAAACTGCCTGCTGGATCAGCAGCTAGCCATGATTTTGTGTGAACTGGCCCTCTAGACCTCCCTGGACCTGTGATTCTCCGAGTCTCAGCCACAGGGACCCCTTTCGGGTTTGAAGAGCCTGTTTTTCATTGCCTTCCCAGGCGCAGCTCCATCAAGGTCACAGTCTTGTTCCATTCTCACCCCTGGCTTGGGTGGCCAGCCAGGTCCTCATTCTTTCCAGCTCAGACCAGATGCTCCCTGTGGGCCTCTCTGCAAGTCACTGTGATCACAGCAGGGATTCCCATAGGAGACCCAGAGACAGGGTTGGGCAGACTCAACCCATAACAGAGTCCTGGCTGACATCTTTGGGCAAAGAAGAATGAGTGAGTGTCACTAGGCACTCTCAGCATTGTGAACTCCATGGGATCCTTTGGGTGTCCCTAGACACTTCAGATTTCATTGGACAGGAGCCTGGAAGGTTAGAGTCCAGGACTGGGACTTTTTCGTGTCAGGCGTTGTAGAAATTGGCTAGAGTAGGCCGCAGACGGAGGAGACATTATGAAGCACAGAGAGGCCAGGCCACTCACTTGTAGGGATGGATAATAGGACTTCTTCAGGAGGACAGTTCTGGGTACCAAGCTGTGGGATGAGTAGCTGGGGCTTGGGTGGGAAGGAAACAGAACTCAGAGAACATTTCCTTGAAACTCTGAGGCTACAGAGCCTGGGGGACCTCACTTTATTCTTCCATTGATTCTTTTATTCCTCTGCTTCCTGCCGCACACTGTGCCGGGTGCGAGAACACACTTGAGGGTCACAGACACCCCAGGATGTACCTTTAGTTCGTCACAAACATCTTAACCTCTTCTGCCGTATGTATGCCCACTTCTGTATGCCCCGGGATGGGGGCAGGGTATGACGTCACTGCTTAGTCCTCCTCGGTGCCTACATCAGTCCCATCACCTCTTGTGTGGGTCCTACCTCCACGCCTGGCAGACCATCTCTCCTCTCCCACTCTGTGACTATCCCCTTCAGCTCCTGTCAGATTTTCTGCCTCTGACGACAATAGTCCCCCAACTCGAAACCTTGCATCCACCCTTGTTCTTCTGAACCACACCCCCTCTTGGCTGTGGATGGATGAGGCTCTTCCTCAAGTGGGAATCTGATTATCCATTTTCGAACCCAAACCACTTCGGTGTGAGGATGAAGCCCCAACTCCCATCGCAGCAGGCAAGGCCCTTCTTGCCGTCCAGGCTCCTTATCTCCCACCTTCCGCTGGCCCTTGCACTTTACCCCTTACTCTGAGGACATCTTGTAATTCCATTTGAGTCACAGCTCAGCATCTGATCAAGTGTTCTCTCTGACGGGATGCCTGCTGGAACCGCCTGCCTGCTCTTCGAATGGCCCTTGGGGCTGTGATGATTCTGGCACTTGGCTCCCAGATACCTGCTGCATGCGCCATTCTGTAACTGCCTGTCTCACGTCAAGGGCCATGTCCCCATCTCTGAGCCTCTGCGAAGATCCAGATGAGAAGAGAAGGCACCGATGGCCATGCTTTGTTTGAGTGCATCAGAAAGACACTCCTAAGGAGGAGCAGATGGGGTCAACCCTTCAAGCCAGATAGCAGTTCAGTCAAGAGGGAGGGCGAAGGGAATGTCAGGTAGAGGCTATGCCGATTCTTTGGGATGGAGAGGTGAAATGCTTGGTGAGAAGCTGGCTGTGACCACAACCCAACCCTTTCCCCTCCATCCATCCCTTCCTCCCTCCTTCCCTCCCTCCCCCTTTCCTCTCTCTCTTTCCTTCTCCCCTTCCTCCTCCCTCCCCTTCCCTCCCCCTTTCTCTCTCTCCATCTCTGTCTCTTTCTGTTTCTCCATCTCTCTCTGTCTCTCTGTCTCTGTCTCTGTCTCTCTCTCTCTCTGTGTGTGTGTGTGTGTGTGCATGCAGTGGCAGATGATGGGGCATGTGTATGCCTTCATCACTTATTAATGAGTAGATTCTTGAGGTGACTTCCGCTGTAGCCCTGGGAGGCCTTGCCATTTTGGGGAACTCAGCATGTACATAGGTTTTAGAATAAAGGGACCAAGGAGCCCCCTCTGAGCCATCCAACTTTAAGGAAGCAAACCTGGGTCCTTTAGAAGTGCCAAAACAGGCTCTGCTCAGAGGAGAACGCTAAGGACTCTGGGGGAGAAATCTTTTTACTACAGGTGGGGGGATGGGGCAGGGGCAAGTCACTTCTCTGAGCAAACAAAGGAGTGGGCAGGAGAGGTGAGGTTCCTGAATGTTTCTGAGGTAGAAGAGGCAAATTCACACGTTGATAATAACCACAGTTATTAAGTGGAGGAAGGCAAGAAGGTGGGGAGGGGGCATGGAGGAGACTGCTAGTGTGGGGCGTTTGGGAAGTGGCTGGGGTGGTGGCCTCAGAGAAGAACTCTGGGAAGAGGGAGTTGAGTTTCATGAGACAAAGCAGTGGGCAAGAGCCAGAGAAGGGGATCAGCTAGGCAAAGGTCGTGTGGCTAGGAATGAAGCCAGGGCTGTTGTAGACCGGGTAATGGGAGTGGCAGCCTGCGCTGGTAGGCAGCAGCCAGAACACAGGGCCCATCAGCCCGGCAGGAGTCAGTCCACTCTGAAGTGGAGGAGTGGCATGCTCTGGTCGATTTTATAGTCTTTACCTTTCTCGGCCTGGGCTGGGGATGATGCGTTGTGATGCGGGTGGGTTGGGGGGCAGACCAGGGAAAACCATGAACAGCTGGGACCTGGACGATAAGTGGGCAGTGGAGATGGAGATGGGGTGCAGGCATGTCGGAGACAGATATGCTCTGGTGTGGTGACTAGAGGGTGGGGGGTCAGCCTGAGGAACTGGGTGCAGACTTGGAACGCTGCAGGAGTTTGGGAGGCGGCTGAGCAAAGCAGTCAGGCTCATCTCAGTGGCGGTCACTTCCGTCTACCAGTCCCTTGGCTCTCCAGGGGCAAGACTGAGAGGGGATGTGCACCACACAGCAACCCCAAAACACCAGGTCACAGCGGGTACCCATGGCCTGAGTTCAATCGCTAGAACCCGAATGGTGAAAGGAGGGAGTTGATTCCTGTACTTTGTTCTCTGGCCTCCACAGCTCCCATATACATGAGCACATGCATGTGTGTGTGCGCGCGCGCACACACACACACATACACACACACCACACATACACACAAACACACACACACATACATACACACACGCCACACATACACACACACACATACATACACACACACCACACATACACACAAACACACATACATACACACAAACACACATACATACACACACACACACCACACATACACACAAACACACACACACATACACACACACCACACATACACACACATACATACACACACACCACACATACATACAAACACACAAACACATACATACATACACACACACAAACAAACACACATACATACACACACATACACACACATATATACACACACAGTGTAAAAAATGTATTTTTTTCTAAAAGAAATAATACTGTTTCAAACAAACAGATGAGAGCAAAACAAAACCCAAAAAATACCTACTAAAAACCCACTAATTTTTGCTAAGGGTCACACTGCTGAGAACTGCATTCTGTTTCTCCCTGGCATGGCTGTCGATAGTGCCTCTGTCACAAGGGTTGTGGTGATGACATTTGCCTTAGTTAGTTTCAGGGACTTGGAAACAACTTCTGTGGAGCTGAAGATGGCACAGTGGCTAAGAGCACTGCGTGTTCTTCCAGAGGACCTGGGTTCGATACCCAGCACCCTCTGAGGGCACCATACTTGCACCTGAGTAAAATAGATAAATAAATCTTATAAAGTGGATTTTATAAATAAATAAAATCTTTTTAAAAAGCATTGACTGTCCACCTGGGCTGGCAGACGGTGACAGGAGCCTGAACTGTGGTAAAAGGCTTGACATTTCTATCTTTACCTCACGACTGAGTCATTTATTACCCAAACATTGGTATCTTAGGGTTTTTATTGCTGTGGTGAAACACCACGGACCAAAACGTTGGGGAGGAAAAGTTTGTTTGGCTTACTCTTCCTTATCTGTTTATCATCAAGGAAGTCAACACTGGAACCCAAACATGGCAGGAACCTGGAGGCAGGAGCTGATACGGAGGCCATGCAAGGGTGTTGCTTACTGGCTTGCTCATCATGGCTTGCTCAGCCTGCTTTCTTGTAGACCCCACGAGCACCAGCCCAGGGATGGCACCACCCACAATGGGCCGGGCCCTCCCCCACTGATCACTAATTAAGAAAATAACCTACAGACTCCTCTACAGCCTGATCTGAAGAGGCATTTTCTCAATGGACGCTTTGGCGCTCCCTCCTCTCTGGTGACTCTAATTTGTGTCAAGCTGACATAAAACTAAGCAGTACAGTTGAGGCCAGATTGGTTCTGCTCAACTGACCTGGAGTCATGTTCAATTTGGGCAACCTTGGTCCAGAACTGTATAACTCAGGGTTCTTCTGAAATGGTCCTAATCTATCTCCCCTGGGGCTGGACGCTGAGGACACCAGCGTAAGATTTTCAGGGCATCAAGTGGCTTCACTGTCCGCAGTTGCACTCCGCTCCCTGGATTAGCACCCACAAGTGTCTGGTCATTTGTCTTTTCCTAACACAAACCCCTTCTCTCCCCATTGCCTAAAAAGCAAAAGGAACTTGCTGAAGGCTAAGTGAAGATGGACCTTCTGGTGTAGAACTCCATCCTGCCAATGCTTTCTTTGCTTGCTCTTGACAATCTGTCCTTTTTTCCCTCCATGTAACAGCCTTGGCTGTCCTGGAACTCATCCTGTAGACCAGGCTGGTCTTGAACTCACAGAGATCCGCCTGTCTCTGCCTCCTGAGTGCTGGGATTAAAGGCATCCGCCACCACTGCTCTGCAACAATCTGTGCTTTTTTGGGCAATGGGTAAAAAGAGTTAGGTTCAGAGCAGGCCTTCAGGTGCTCTTAGAAGCCACTGGCTAGGGACAGGAAATAGGGATCTCAGAGGTACCTCATTTCCTAGTTCACTCCCAAGTTCCTAAGTCTCTAACCCCTCAAGCTAGAAGCCTCTGCTGAGAACTAGCTCTTATCATGTGGATCATGGGTGGCATGTCTGGACCCCGCTTCCCTGTCACCACACCTAACTCCCAAGGGTACCTCCCTTCTGCTTCCCAAGGCTCAGTATCCCGACTTTCATCTACATAGGAGATGTCTGAGTTCAGAATTCCTCTGTCACCCTGACAACCCTGGAGTTTATTTAGGTCCTCAGAGGCCTGGACCTTGAACTATGAGTCAGTGCAGACATCTCAGGAGGCCTCACAGGAGAGGAGGTTCTAGAAGTTGGGAAAGGGCCAATTCCGGGAAGGAAAAAGAAAACGTCAGTGATCCCTGGGGTGGGATGTACCTGTCCCGCCCAACCTGTGTGGGGCAGGTGGAGAGGGTGATACCGTAATCACATGGACAGTGCCTGGCTGCCACTAGTGATGATGAAGTGGCTGGCTTGTGGCCTCTCCCTGGGCATGGCCAGCTGCCACGGGTATGGAAGGAACAAGGTTTGGTCACTGTTGTGCCCTTACCCCAGTGTTTTAGCTCATCTCCCCCAATGGCAAACCGGCCAAGTCGGTATAATGCAGCCATTCCTATCCCTGTGGTAAAAGAATGCTCGAGGGTGTGAGGAAAAGTTCGCCAAGTGACAGTAAAGTGGGAAAGGCAGGCTATAAACATGAGAACCATGTTTTGTAAAACAAACACGGAAACAAGTAAAAGAACCTGAATCATATACATTTGAACATTAAAAAAAAAAGTCAAAACAAAATCCGTAATCAAAGAAACCTAAATTGTTGAGGCAGAGGCAGGTGGATCTCTGTATTTGAGAACAGCCTGGTTTACAGAGTGAGGTCCAGGACAGCCAGGGCTGTTACACAGAAAAAAACCCTGTCTTGAAAAAAAAAACAATAAATAAATAATAAATAAACCCAAATTGAACATGGCTATTATGCAAAATCTAAACAGGTTTAGCCACATGAAAGTTTTTTCAGTGTCTGCTCTAAGACATGAACTCATCTAAATGCTTCATAGAAGGCCTTCGAAATAGATGTTGTGGTGAGTTTCCTCTTCAGTTTACAAATGAAGAAACTGAGGCACAGAAATGTCAGTACTGGTCCAGGGTCCCAGCCGATAAATACCTGGAGTACAATTTGATCCTCATCGGTGGGCTTGCCTTCGGAAGAAGGAACAAAATTACCTCAAGATCTGAGAGGGAGGGATGTTTACTTGGCTCATGCTTTTCCGTATTTCCACCCTTTTACTAAGGTAGTTTTTAAATAATCAGTGCTTCTTCACCCTTATCCCACCCCAAACAAAACAAATAAAGTTTAAAGTAGCAAAATGAGCGTGTGTGTGTGTGTGTGTGTGTGTGTGTGTGTGTGTTACAGTCCCTACAGAGAAGCCTAGCAGGTTTTCCTGATTCCTTAGCCCTAAACCTCCACAATCTCATTTCCACAAGAGCCAGCCCTACCTGTTGCTGGAGCACTCTGCAGCTCGCCCTAGATGCTGCTGGAGCACTCCACAGCCAGCCCTAGCTGTTGCTGGAGCACTCCACAGCCAGCCCTAGCTGTTGCTGGAGCACTCCACAGCCAGCCCTAGCTGTTGCTGGAGCACTCCACAGCCGGCCCTGGATGCTGCTGGAGCACTCCACAGCCAGCCCTAGCTGTTGCTGGAGCACTCCACAGCCAGCCCTAGCTGTTGCTGGAGCACTCCACAGCCAGCCCTAGCTGTTGCTGGAGCACTCCACAGCCGGCCTTGGATGCTGCTGGAGCACTCCACAGCCAGCCCTAGCTGTTGCTGGAGCACTCCACAGCCAGCCCTAGCTGTTGCTGGAGCACTCCACAGCCAGCCCTAGCTGTTGCTGGAGCACTCCACAGCCGGCCCTGGATGCTGCTGGAGCACTCCACAGCCAGCCCTAGCTGTTGCTGGAGCACTCCACAGCCAGCCCTGGATGCTGCTGGAGCACTCCACAGCCAGCCCTACCTGTTGCTGGAGCACTCCACAGCTGGCCCTAGATGCTGCTGGAGCACTCCACAGCCAGCCCTAGCTGTTGCTGGAGCACTCCACAGCCGGCCCTGGATGCTGCTGGAGCACTCTGCAGCTCGCCCTAGCTGTTGCTGGAGCACTCAGTGGAAGTTCACCCTCCTTCCCCAAACGGGGAGGCCTGCTGGGGACACCGAGGCAGGACCCTGCTCTGGCTGCAGTTCTGTGGCCTTGGAACTTCAGTTCTTTGAGCTTGAGGTTTGTTGTTGAAAGGGCTGATGGAGGTCACACTCTGGAGCAGAAGAAGGGGACTCCACAGATACCTCAGAAGTTCTTCCTGCTGCGGCTGCTCTAGGCTCTCCCTGTGGAGCCACAGTGGGACAGGAACAGACCTACTCACCCTGTGCCTCTCCTCCAGGCAATCTCTCCTGGGCTCCTTCAGCTGCCCAGCACACAAGCAGGCTGGAGCAGTTTCTCACTCCCTGGGAGGCCTGGGTAAAAGGCAAACTGCAGTTCCTTCTCCTGAAAAATCTGCCTCAGGGATGAGAAAGGAATCCAGTTTTTTCCAGCTCCCTGAGGGTTCTGATGGGAGCTGAGCTCTATCACCTAGAGCCTCACCTCAAACTTTCCGTCAGAGTTAGCCAAAGCCAGGGTAGAGCCAGACTAGCTTAGCTCTGAGAGGGGTCCTGGCCAGTCTCCTGGGGGATGCTGGTACCACAGACATGTGGTCTACTCCAGGCTTGCTTGCTCTGTGGGATTGTAATTCTGAAGTTAAACCGTGTTGAGTCAAGGAGCTCTGACCTCCCCAACTTTATCCTAAGTGGCTTCTGCACCCATAAAACTCCGTCATATAGAGGCCTGCGGGGCTCTTAGAATGAATAGGACAGCGTGGGCTGTAGCGGTTCCTCCACAGCCTGGTGTTACAAACCTCTAAAGAGTACACGGAACCTGGGTCATGGAAAACCCTTCTCCGGGAGCCTACGCAGGATTCCCAGGCCAGGCCCGAAGAAAGGCGGCAGCTGCTGAACACAGGGGCGGGGTGCTCTGGGGTCTGTCACCCTGAGGCTGAACTCCTAAGATAAAGTGGGCAGCTGTGGCACTGAGAGGAGCCCAGCTGTGGAAGGGTCATGGCCTCTGAGACTTAGAGGGGGCTGCTGGCCTTTTGGCATTACCCGATGTGGCCATGGGCTGGAGAGGGCATTAGGGAGCCCATTAGTCTTCTGTCTCTGACTCCTCACAATGCTCTCTCAGATAGGGTGCTCAGAGAGCAAAGGTGGGCACCCGGGTTCAGAGGAACACTCAGAACCTGTGACCTTCCTTACAGAACATGGACAGGCGTGGCTACTGCTCACTCACTGATTGTGTGACCTGACAAAGCTCTGTAACTAAGCTGGTCACACCTGCACAGCCCGGGGAACTACTAGGAGGTGTGGCCTTGTTGGAGGAAGTGTGTCAATGAGGGCGGGCTTTGGGCTTCAAATGCCCAAGCTCCCAGGCCCAGCTTCTCTCTCTCTCTCTCTCTCTCTCTCTCTCTCTCCCTCCCTCCCTCCCTCCCTCTCTCCCTCCCTCCTCTCTGCCTGCTTTCTGCAGATCCAGGTGTGTACTCTCATCTACTCCCCAGCACCATGTCTACCTACGTTCTACCATGCTCCCCCACATGATGACAATGGACTAAACCTCTGAACTGTAAGTCAGCCCCAAGTAAATGCTTTCTTTAAAAGAGTTGTTGTGGTCATGGTGTCTCTCTGCAGCAACAGAACTTTGACTAAGAACCTGCTTAAAAATATTTATTATTTTTATTTTTATGGATTTTATGTGTGAGAGTGTTTTGCGTAAATGTATGTATGTATACCACATGTGCGCTTGGTGATTGACAATATCAGAAGGCAGCATCCTGAAACCAGAGCTACAGATGCTTGTGAGCACTAGGGAATCAAACTCGGTTCTCTGCGAGAACAGCAAATTCTCTTAACGGCTGAGCCATCTCTCCAGGCCCTCAATCCTCTGCTTTTAAACCCTTCCGTTATTCTCATTGCTTAAAACAAACATTTTCATGTTGCCCACATCACTGAGCTCTGTCTCGGCCCCCACACTGGTCCACACCTTCCCCAGCCCAGCTTCACTGTCAGAAGCTCCCTGCAGACCTGAGCAGCAGCCTCCACTCCTCCTTCCTTGTTCCCGCCTCCCACCCTCCTTTCCTGCTTCTCCTTTCCACAAAGGCTCCTGGGCCCACCCCACCCCTCAGCTGGACCAGGGGCTGTGATTTGAGACAGCGTACCTCTCCTGTCCTGGACACCTTTGTTGGTGAACTGCTGTGAAGACAGGCTTTGCTGTCTTTTCTGGGTGATAGCTGCAGCCGAGCCAGTCCTTGATGTCTACTCAGTGATTGCTGAGGGAAGGAAGGACGGATGGACAGATAGAGAAAGGAAGGAGGAAAAAGGGGGGAGGAGGGCAGGAGAGAAGGAGGGAGGCTGCCTCTCAGGGGATTTACCCTGCCTCTGCCAGCCAGTAACTAACTATTCTTGTAAGGTCGAGGTCTAGGCACGTTCAGAAACTTACGCCACAATGGTGCCACCTCTCTCAGAAGGACCCTATCAGGCTGCACAATAAGGCCACTCAGGGGCTGGTCGGGGGTGGGGCTGGAATATGGTTTCCCTTCCCAACTGGGGCAGGTTCTAAAGCATGCTCAGACCTGAGCCTATCTAAACACGCTCCGACACCACACTAGCCTTCGATCTAGTTGGGATCAAGGCTGGAGAAGAGTTGAAACCAGAAACAGTCTCACACGTGGAGTAAAGACCAACACTTTACTCCTGGCAGAGAGTTGTTGCGGAGAGGCTGGGATCAGGCTTCAGGAACCAGCATGCTCAGGAGTAGTTCCAGAAAGGGGCCTTGGCTCTAGCTCCTGGAGAAATTTTCCAGGTCATGGAGTTCAAACTTGGTCCAATAAGATCAAAATGATAGCCACAGACAATGTGCTGGGGTTGGGTGGGTTCTCTTGGACAATCAATCACAAGAGGACAAGCAGGCATTAAGGAAAGGGCAGCTTCCAGCAGTGGCCAGCAGAGGGCAGCTCTAACTCACATTTCCTTAGTCCACACAGCTAAGGTCCTGTGTGAGGCCTGGTCCTTTGGAGAGTGGAGAAAAGTACAAGTGGTGAAAGGAACAGGCCAGCTGTGCACAGCTGGAGAAGAGAGATGCTGGCCATTTATGGTCAGCGAAGTGAGGTCCGGTGATGCACCCCAAACAGCTTACTTCCTTCTCAGCTGTCTTTGTTACCCTCAGCAGCCCTTTGGTGTCTGAACTGAGCCCCTGGGGGCTTTTAGCCTCATTGGAATCACAGCAAACAGAAGAATGCTTGTGGCTAAGGAGAAAGAAGTACAGGGCCTTTGATCTCTCCTTCCCTAAGAAGGTTGGAGACATTGTCAGGAGGAGGGGAAGGCGTTCTGTCCTATGGGCATATCACAGGTGTTTATCCAGCCAGCTCTATGCTAGGGACAGACTATCAGGTGAGTATCCCCCAATACAGCTCCTGCCCAAACCCTCTGGTCCACAGAGCTCCTGACCCAGCTGATAAGGGTGGAAGGTGCCATGGAGGCAGGGCTGGGTAAGAGGAGAAAGGACTGCTCCTCCTCCACAGGGAGGTAGAGGTTTTGAGGGAGGAGGACACAGCAGGAGACCTTGGAATGTGGGAAGGGTTTTACCAGCTGGGAAGGAAGAACAAGCCTACGAGACCCTCATGAGCAGGGGTTCCAGGCTGATGCTGACTTCAGAGAGCACTGGGGACCACAAGTGACCATAGGTGCTTTGAAATCGTCTTTGGGGCTACGGCCTATATTCTCATTCTCAAACCACCATGAGGCATCTTCACCCCCACTTCACAGGCAATGAGACTGGGGGGTCAGAGAAGTAAAGTAGCTGTCCTGGTAAGGAGCCCCGAAGCTGACATCCCTGTTCTGGCCCATGTGACCCCCATGGTGCATCTGAAGTTAGGGGCCTATGAGATGTGTATAGAAGAGAGCTGGAAGTCTTTCTGTCCCGGGGGTTGCAGTCTTCGACTTTATCCTGTATGGAACTGTAAGATCTGCCTAGAGACCTGTTCTCAAACATCTACCATGCACATATTTCTCTCTCTCTCTCTCTCTCTCTCTCTCTCTCTCTCTCTCTCTCTCTCTCTCTCTCTCCTTTACCTTTTTAGAAAATTTCTTGTGTGAATGTGTTCTTGTGGGCCAGAGTTTTGGGTGTCTTGTCTGTTTTCAGGTAATGTCAATGGAGGAACTGCCTGGACCAGATTATCCCGTGGGCAAGTCTTAATAACCGATATGGGAAGAAGGTCCCATCCCCCCGTGGGCAGTGGCATCCCCTAGGCAGGTGGTCTCGAGCTGTATGAAAAGCCACGAGCCACGGAGAGCAAGCCAGTAAGCAGCTTTCCTCCATCTTTCCTGCCTCTGTTCCTATTTGAGTTCCTGCCCGACTTCCCTTGATGACAGGTTCTGCAAGCCAAATAAACAAACCCTTTCCTTTCCAAGTTCCTTTTGAACATAGTGTTTATCATAGCAAAGAAAAACTATTACAGCCCCCTTTTCCAGGAGCCATGTCTGCCTGCCTGTGTGTCTAGGTGCTGAGAAGACAGATCTCCCTATGGAGCCCCTTCTCTAGGCTTATTCCGCTGGGGCTTCCCTCCCCTGCAGAGCACCTTCCGGGCCCTCTAAGTGCTGAGACATTGCTGCTCCATCCATCCCTTCTGGGGTTTGGTGGGGGCAAGGCCACACGCAGCCCATATTAGTCTGTTCAGGCTCCCACAGCCTGGGCAGCCTGTGAACAGGACACATATGTTTCTCTAGATGCTGGAAACTGAGAAGTCTGCAGTCGAATTTACTGTCCGATGAGGGCTGCTCTCTGGGTCACAGGTGAAGCCTTCATGCTGGGTCCACACACAGCGTGCTCTAGTTCCTTGGAGTCTTGTTTATAAAAGCACCTTGTCCCCTCACGAAAACCCCGCTTCCTGATGCCACCACCTATGAAGCTAGAATTTTAAGATGTAAATGTGGGGATAGCGAAAATAATCAAGTCAGAGAGCTTTTGACCCCCAAGAACTCCTAAATGTATTTCATTCTCATGTACAAAATACATTCATTTTATCTTAATAGCCTGGAACATCTTAACTAATCCTAGTAGTGTTATTGGTTTGGTTTTTTTTAAACTCTTGACCCTTTTACTCTTTTGACCCTTTGTTCTTTTGGGGGTCCCGCTACCCAGCTCCCACATAAATCACACACAGAGCCTTATTCTTTCTTATAATTGCCTGGCTTAGCTTAGCTTGTTTCTTGTCAGTTTTTCTTAAATTATCTCAGCTACATTTTGCCTCTGGACTTTTACCTTTTTCTATTTCTGTATATCTTTCTTTACTTCTTTTTCCATGGCTTGCTGTGTAGCTGAGAGGCTAGCTCCTGGTGTCCTCCTCTCCTTGTTCTGCCTTGCTCCTCGTTCTTGTCACGCCTCCTATTTATCCTCTCTGCCTGCAAGCCCCACCTATCCTTACTCCTGTCTCACTATTGGCCGTTCAGCTCTTTATTAGACCATCAGGTGGTTTAGACAGGCCAAGAACCACAGCTTCACAGAGTTAAACAAATGCAGCAGAAACAAAAGCAACACATCTTTGCATTATTAAGCAAATGTTCCATAGCATAAAGAGAAGTGACACACCTTAAAATAATATTCTACAGCCCAGCAGCAACCTTAAAGACTAAGTCCCAAGCTTTAGTCAATCAGATTTAAGTGACACTCGGGTATAATCATCCTGAAGCAAAATGCCTTCCAGCTGCTAGCTGTGAAGCCAAGCAAGTTCTGTGCTTCTAAGACAGCAGTGGGCCAGGCAGGGGACAGACATCTGCCTCACCAAAAGGAGTCATGGACACAAAGACAGTAGGGGGAGGTCTTAAATTCCAGAACCGAACCTCATTCAATCTCAGGATTTGAGAATAATTTTCCTCAAAAACTAAAATAAAAATGAAGGGAGGTTGGAGAGATGGCTCAGAGTTAAAAGTGCTCAGCGCTCTTCCAGAGGACACAGATCAGTTCTAAGCACTCAGTCCAAGTGTGCCACAACTGCCTGTTCACTCCAGCTCCAGGGCATCAATACCCTCTTCTGGCATCTGGGGATACTCAGTTATATATGGCACACACACGCACACACGCATGCACGCGCACAAACACATACACACAGTGTAACAAGAGGTAATATTCTTGCCTTGACTGTGCCCCCAAAGGCATTGGTCTCTATTGCTTTGGGGACTCTTTCTTTCCAAGTTCGTTGACCATTGCCCATGTTGTGCTCCCACTGAGTTGTAGCTGGGAGGCTGTGGCTCTCCTGAACTTGAATTGCATCTTGATAGCTCCCTACTCTGAGATCGTGGGTATTGCCCCCAACCTCGTGACTCCACTAGACATTACCCTAGCGAAGATTGCCTGGGTAAACAAAAATGATTACAATCATGGTAAATAATACAACAGAAAGAGACGTATGTAAAAATTCAGAGCATCCTTTGCCTTTATCCTACTTTACCCCTCATAGGATCATGCCTCCAACCTCCCTTCCCTTTTATCATGCCATCTCTATATTAACAGGTATATATAGCTACTTGCCAATATATGTGCTCTTTAAATATATATATATTAAGGATCACCAAAAACATCCTCAGTTACATCAAGTCACGGTCACGTTGATAACAGCAAACCTGCCCATTCTTGCGTAGTGACTTTGAAGTCTACTGTGGAGATACGAGTGAACAGATTTTTGTTTTCTGCACTTGGTAGGTTGAGAATTTTCACCTTTCGGTTAGTTAAAGGGAACGCTTTTAGACCTCCCCATCCCATCCCCAAACTGCCAGCATCATATGTGGGACCCTTTGCAGCCATTAGTAGTAAACTAAGTTACTAAACACATCACTGCCATACCGCAACTGTTGGTTTGGTGGCCAAGATAGTCAGCAAGCGATTAGCAGGTGAACGGCACATACACCATGGGCGTGTTGTACACAGAGATGACTCACAGCCTGGACAGGATTGCTTGGTTGGCGCACGGCTCCACTGAACAACTTAGAACAGAGTACAATTTCAAACTTCCAGATACTGTTTATTTCTGGAAATGTCTATTTAATACTCTTGGATTGTGGCTGGCCACAGGCAACCAAAACCTTGGAAAGAGAAATACATCGATAAGAGAGACTACTGTATTTGTGGACTATCTGAGCTCTTTCCCTCCCGCTCTGTGAGGCCCATATTGCTGGCCATTTGGGGGATATGTTAGCCTTTTCCTTTTTTGTTTGTAGGGGTTTTAGATGAGACAAATAAGCCTCTAAAACGGACTTGACTATTTCCGTCCCTACAGACAGAGTCCATGTTTGGTAAGATTCTGTCCAACTGCAGTTTCGGTTATTACCGCTTTCTTCATTTGCTCCATCTGACCCATGTACACTTCCCTCCGATGTTTATCAGCCCAAGACAGCCAGTGTCTCTGCGTTGGATTGTATAATAATTCCAGCCAAAAGCAAAGGCTGGAATTTTTGTTAATCCCAGAAAACTTGCCCTGTCTGAATGCAGAACAAGCACTGGCTTTCTCAGAATGCTAAGTGGCTTGAGAAACCCCAGTGATCTGGGGCCAGTGAGTGGGAGCTATGACCTTGGATTTGACCTTTTCGCTCTGACTGCCTTGGAGCAGCCCAGCTCATGCAGACCAGTAGTGTCGTCTGTACCTGTGTGAAACCCTTGTCCAGCTGTGGTTCCTTCTGCTCTGGAGAGTGGTCCAGAAAATATGTTTACATATTTCCCCCCTTTTGTTTATAGGCACATGTGGTTGTGGGTCCCTCTTGCTGAGGCTGGGCGGAATCTGCTTGTGGCCGCTCAATGGGGCTTTATGGGGTTCTGAGCCCTGGGAACTGAGGGGGACATACAGGCGGAGAGGGGCAGGAAGATGCTCACCCTGGGAGACACAAACTGGCCCCAAGCCCTTCTCCTCCCCCATCATGGCCTTTTTCCTTGGCAGGGAGTTGGGGGGCTCTCTAGAACTAAACCAGTCCACTAGACATTGGGTAAACGCTTTGGGGCAAGTCAGGTTTGCTGAGTGCCCGACTGGGGAGAAAGGAACTGGGCAGCAAAAATGGACCTGAGGAGGCAAGGTGTCAAAGCTGCGGTAGAATGGGAGCAGGCTGGAGGAGGGATGATTTCCGGTTTCCATCAACCTCTTCTCATTCTCGAGGCAATGCAGTTAAGTATACTAGGATCAAGCGGGAAGGGCCTGCAGCCCAGACTTTGCTACTGGCGTGTGACTTCTGCCTGTCGTGGGAGGGGAGGAACGCACAGGTCCTGAGTGGGGGTGTCACCGGGTCACAGGTTACCACCGTGGTGGCATTCTAGGAACAGAGACAGACACAGAGGGCAGCTAGGAAGCTGGCGGACACGCTTCACTCCTACCCGGTGGTTTGATAAATATTTATTAAGCGCGCACTGCGTGCCAGGCACTATTCTAGGAAGACACTATTTTCGGAAGCTCGGCCTCACTGGTCCTACCTCCAGGACAAGGTCCAGGCTCACTCTGCCATTTCTTCTCAGCATCCTGCCCATTAGTTGTGGTTTCGATGCCACAGATCACAGCACTGGTTCAGACCATCCCCTGCCTGCAGGGCCCTTGAACCCGGCTGTAGCCCCTTCTCTGGAATTTGTTCTCTTATGTTCACATCTCTTCCTCTTGTGGAGTTATGTTCTCCCTCCCTCCTCCCTCCCTCCCTTCCTCCCTCCCTCTCTTTCTCTCCTGCCCCCTCCCCCATGTCCTACACACTTACCTCCAGGTCATGGGACCCATCTTTCAGCTTCCATGGTCTTGCCACCAATAGGAAACCGACAGAGCGTTTGTTCTGGCCTGAGCACTTTGCCTGGGCCTGGGCTAGCCTGGGAGCACTGAAGGATGGATGCAAGGGTCCTTGTTCCTAAAGCAATCACAGGTCAAAAGGAGCAAACACTGCCCACCACCAAAAGCCTCCTGGTGTCCGAAAGATGGTCCCTGTGAACGACTGGAGGCCCTGGGAACACGGAGCCCTGATTCTTCGCATTAGCCACTCAGTCTTCCTGGAAGCCTCACCACCGCCAGCCAAGTCCATTTCTGTTATTGTCTGTTTCTAGATGAGACCCGTGGCTCAGAGTGGCGTGTACCTGTCTGACTGCCTAGCCGTCACAAGCAGCACTTGGGACGACCCCAGGATGGCTGGCTGCAAGGCCTACTCCTATCAGAGGAGAACACACTCTTCCCCGGGGCTTGGAAGACCCAGTCTGAGGTTATGGTCCAGGGGGAGTTCCTCCAGCCTCCCTTTCTCCATGTTCATATGTGTTCATTTCAAGAATGGGGTGTGAGAGCTGGGGAAGTACCACAATAGCGGGCACCTGTCTGCCCCTCCCTGGGGCCAGGTTTATTATATAGAGTTGTGGACACCCTGGCTGCCATGCAGGCTTCTGCAGTGCCCGCACCCTCATCTGGCCCCCCCACTCTACCCTTCTCTCTGGTTTCAGAGCCTATAGCACAGCCCTCTTCTCTGCCAGCCTGTTCTTCCCTCAGTGAAGAATTATGGCGCCTGGGACACTGGCTCACTCGTGACCTGACTCTGAGCCTGTATAATGGATATACACACCCACTGCACCCTAAAGAGCTGATGGAGACCAAATGACTGAAAAGGACGCATAGGAACTGCCAGAAAATTGATGAAGCATGGATCATTTGCTCATTCCACAAGGATCCATTGCGGATAGACTGTGGCGCGCTCTGTGAGGAATTCTGGGGTACAGTCCGGAGGAAGACAGACATACATGCATGAGGCTTGCCGTCTATGGAGAGATGCAGACAGTACGAAGTTGTAGCCATTCTAAACTACAGGGCTAGAGATATGTCTCCGTGGTAGAGCACATGTTAGCAAAGCCCTGGGTTCAATTCCCAATACCAGAAAACAACAACAGGAACCCCCAAAATAACTACAAGCCTGCTTGCATCCAGCAAGACTGTTTAACAGAGACCAAAAGTCGGGTCTGGAGAGGCTCCTGAAGAAGAAGGATTTAAGCTGAAAGATGAGGGTTCGTTGGGTAGGGCAGAGAAAAAACCCTAGGGCGGGGGTGCCAAGTTCTCAAAGGGGAGCAAGCCAGAGGATTGTAACAGGGTGGGAAGCAGGTAGGGGGCTTGGCTGGAGATATGTTAGCTTTCTCTCTCCGCAACAAAGCACCTGCTATAATCCTCTGAGAAAGAGAAAAGTTTGGTTTGAGCTCAGTTTTAGAACCTCGATCCTCCCCCCCCCCCCAATTGTGGTCCACCTGTGTTGGAGTAAGGCAGGAGAGTGTGGTGGAGAGAAAACATTCACCTTATCACACAACAGGGTGCAAAAAAGAGGAGGAGGGATCAAGGGTCCCATACTCCATCATGATCCGAAGACCCCCACTGCCATCAGATCTACCCTTAAAGGCGCACCACTTCCCGTTAGCACCTCTCTGGGATCAAGACTTCCACACACCGAGTGCTGGAGCACGGGGCCGAACTGGCTATGGCCCCGCATTAAATAGTTATTGAAGAATTGGGTTTGCAACTCCACAAACCTCTCTCAGGTGGTTCCTGGGCGTCTGCCTGCTTTCTTTATCCTCAGCATCCATTCTGTGCGAAGGGAAGCTGGGCCTGCTGAAGAGGTCGTCCCACCCCCCCTTCCAGGGCTGAGGGGCAGCTGATTGGAAACAGATGGCAGGCCCTGGTGGGGCTCCATGGGAGTGGCAAGGCCGTGGTGGGCCCGACTCCCCGCTGCTGACCTCAGACCTGCACCACTGGCATGTCCAGGCCGCAGACTCTCTGTCAGCAAAGCCGCATCCGTCCTGCAGAGAGATGGTCACTGTGGCTGCCCACACCCTCACCCGGCAATTTCCCTGCCACGGTGAGAAACCTTCTGCATTCCAACTGGGTCTTCAGCCTGGCTAGGGAAGGAGAGATGCCAACTAGGTTCTTGGAAAGTCACAAGGCTTACAGAGATCTCCGTCATCTTGCCTGGCTCTTCTGTGGACCTGCACCAGTACAGTGCTATGTAAAGACACCAGGGTCCCATTTGCTGTACTGGCTGAGCGCTGAAGTCTTGCCACTTACTCCTAACTAATAACTCCATGAGCTCCAGCTAGTAGGAAGATGTGAGGCTCAGAGAGGGGGCCTTGTCACTGGCTGCTAAGTGCAGGACTGGGGCCCTGGTCCTCTGTGGTGACTGTTGCACCTGTCTCTCTCAAACACTCCCTGTACCCATTGCTCCTGATGGAATGCAGCTTCTGCCTTGGGAACCCCTGAAAACCTGTGACCAGTGCACCACAGGGGATGCAGAGTGCCGAGCAGTCTCAGGGGCTGAGTGGGACTGAGAGCTCTGTGCAGTGTGCTTGTTGTTGGTTGGCTTTGGCCCTACCCAGGGCCCTCTACAGAGGGAGTTCTGCTTGTGGTCTCTGAATATCCTGGGAAGCCAACTCCCATGTGGTGCCTCATCTTGACCCATGCTTGCACAAGGCCTTGCCTTCACAGCCCTAAGCCCCACTGGCACCTGGAAGGTCCATCAGCTTCCAAGGGTCATCCCTCCTGTGTCCTTCAGCAGCTCCTGAAGCCACTTCCCTGACCACCATTTCTTGGACCACCTAGGAAGTCATCTCCTGTCCCGAATTCCTCTTGATTATCCCATCCCTGACTGCTTGTCCAGGAGTTCAGAAATGTACTTCCTGCTTCTCGAGCATAAAGAGAAAAGGTAGCTCTCAAGTGCTGGGCCCTCTCTCTGCCTTGCCTTGCTATCCTTGCTATCTATCTTAGGGTGCCCCATTGGAGATGGCCTCTTCTCTGTTCTGAACCAGGGCTGCTTTGATGGTCCATGGTCAGGTGGACGAACACTGGGGTTGACCATCAAGGGCAGGATCTGGGGGCATCAGATGTGGACAGCTCTCTAAGGACGGGGAGGCCATTGTGTTGTGTGGGATCTGGAAAGGAGATGCAGCCCCACCTCAGCATGAGGGATGAAAATGGACCAAGCTCTAATGCAGTCTGCAGGAGTCCTAGCAAGCTCAGCACTGGTAGCATGGGCAGTCTTGGGTGTGAGTGACGGCACTGGGAGTAGCTGAGAAAATAGGAAACCTCTGTCATCCTCGGCCATCTTTGGAGCCATTGACAAGATTCCCACAGCTGTGTGGTGCACTAGTCGGCACAGGGCCCACTTCCTCCTCTGACCGTGTGTGGCTCTCTCAGTAAGAGCAGGACTTCATTCCAGTTCTCTAAGCAGAGGCACCAAAGCTGGGCTCCCCACCTCTCTTTTTTGAGCACACAGACCTAGGTATTCTTGAGCACTCAAAGAGAAACAGCTTTGAGAAGAAAATGCATTCTTTTGACTATATAGTTGCCTCTTGACTTACGGTGGGCCTGAGTTCCAGTAGGTATATCCTACATTGAAATTGTCATTAAAGATTTAGTTCATACACCCAGTCCCCCCAGATCATGGCTTAGCAATTCAATATACTGCAGGGTCTCAGTGTTGCCCCTTCCGATCACATGGCCCATGGGGAGCTGTGGCTGGCTGTTGATGCCCCAGCCTCACGAGAGAGGATCAGACTACATATCCATAGCCACAGAAAAGATCCAAATTCGAAGCTTTGTTTCTGTTGAGTACACATTGTTTACGTGCCACTAAGCCATACAGTCATTGTAAATTTGGAACCAAATGTATTAGACTAGATAGTTTCTTATTTTTCTTTTTTCTTTCTTTTGTTTTTTCGAGACGGTTCCTCTATGTCACTTTGTTGCCTGCCCTGGAACTAGCTCTTGTAGACCAGGCTGGCCTCGAACTCACAGAGATCCTCCCGCTTCTGCCTCCCAAGTGCTGGGATTAAAGGCGTGCTCCACCACCTCCTGGCTAGACTGGATAGTTTTTAATTAAATTACAAGTCAAAGGCATGCAAAAATATTCACTTCTCAGATGTTTGCCCCTTCTTATGGTTACTGAGACAACTGGTCCTGCTGGGAACAGACTGTGTGCCAGGTACTTACAAAATCTCCCATCTCTGTTCTCTTAATGTTCATGATGTAGTTGCTTTGGGGGGGGGGTCGCCATTTTAAAGGGGATGAAACCAAAACACAGAGAGGCTAAGCGTCTTTCCCAAAGACAGCTGGGAAAGAGCCTTCCGGTCCCATCTCCCTCCTCCCAAAGGCCTTCAACAACACATTCCTCTCTCTAGCAGCAGCTGGGATGTACACAGGCAGAGCCTAGGATCCAGGCTTGCACGGAGGAGCTCTAGAAGACGCAGGCCTAAGCAGATGGTAGCTTCCATCAGATACACTTCTCCTATCCCAGCTAGGTACCATGGCAGAGGACGCACTAGGGAAGCAAGCGATCGGGTGACCACAGCCCGTGACCCCCAGTGGCCCTCAAGTTTCCACTACCCACCAGCAGGTTTCACAAGCCTACTGACGTTGACAGGGTGTCCTAAATGGAGCGAGCAGGAAGCTTTGGGCCTGTGGTCTGCCAGCATTGCTCAGAGTTTCCTGGGCTGAGCCTTTCTGTGGGGCCTCCTCTGGGCTCTGCCAATGCCCCCATCCTGAGGCTTTGTGGGTCCCGTCTGGCTCTGAAAGACATGTTCTGCTTGCTACAAACCAGAAGGTCCTGGGTCTGGGTGCTATTTCCCAGGGTTCTCCAGGGCTGCTAATGGTCTTAGGGTGTCTGACGGTTTATAGGGACCAGTTGTACAAAGGACAATGCTACTGCCAATCAATAGATCCGAGTCCTCCTCTCACAGTCAACACTACTGGCATTGTAGCCCTGGGCAGGAGTCTTATCTCCCACACTCCTGTCCTCATCCACGTTCCATGAGAGCAGAGAACCCTCAGCAATGGAGAGATGCCCCAAGAGCTGGTGGCTCTCAGAACCCCAGTCTGCCCCCAAACATGCCCCAAGTCACTCTTCCTTATGAAAACTCCTAAGATGGATTTCTGGGTCTCTGCAAAAGAGAGAAAGGGCATTCCAGGGAGGACAGTACCCAAGGAGAGAGAGAGAGAGAGAGAGAGAGAGAGAGAGAGAGAGAGAGAGAGAGGAGAGAGAGAGTTAGCTCACGCTCATGCTATCGGTACACTACGATTTCTCTCATAATGTGACTCTGCTTCAATCTCTATGAGGTAGGGATCCTTACACCCATTTTATAGAAGAGGCAACAGGGTCCATGGCACTGAAACACCTTGCTCACTGTTACATAGCTAGGAAATCTGAGATGAGGGAATGAAAGGAGGCAGCCAGGGTGGTAACACTGGGAAGGATGGGAGAGGTGGCAGAGGCTGGACACATCCATCCTGCCTACTGCTGCAGGGCGGTGCAGGGCTTGGCACACTGTGGGTATTTTCTCATGCATCTCCATTACTGGCTGGAGACACATCTCCCTCAGAAAAGGGATGCTGGCGTTGCTTGGTTGGACGTCTGTCTGGGTCTAGGGATAAGGACAGCTGCACAGCTGTTGTGAGGGAGCTAGACTCTTTCCCGGTGTGGTTCCCAATCCCACAGGCAGAACCCAGAGGAAAGTCAGGGCTGGTTTTGTTTGTTTGTGGTATGTTTAGGGTGTGGATGGTATGTGTGTTCATGTGCAGGGAATGCATGCACACATGTATGAACCTGTGTGTGGAAGCCAGATGTCTATGACTGTGTCTCCCTTCAGCACTCTCCACCTTATTGTTGGAGGCAGTCTCTCACTGGGCCAGAAGAGCGCTGATTTGAATCCAGGGATCCTCCTGTCTCTGCCTCCTCACTTCTAGGGACACAGGTAGACACCACCACACCTTTTAGTACATGGGCACTGGGCATCTGAACTCAGGTCCTCATATTTGGACAGCAAACACTTTATGAACCAAGGTATCTCCCAGCCCCAGCCAAGGTTTTTATTCTATTTTTTGAATTACATTTATGTATGCATGTGTGTCCACGTGTGTATGCCGTGACACACGTGGGAAGATCAGTGGACAACTTTCAAGGGTCAGTTCTCTCTTTCTCCCATGTGGGTTCCCAGGATGAAGCGCAGGTTGTTAGGTTTGGCGGCAAGTGCTCTTACCCGTCTTACCGCTAAGCCACTGGCTGCCCTTCCACCTTCACTCTGGTAAAATTGTAAACAGTGTCCCCATCTCCCTGGGACCTGCTCCCTATAGCCCAGCCTCTCCTCCCCACCCAGAACACTGCCTTTATTCCCTCCCTCCACAGGAGAGCTGGGTCCCAGAGTACCAGATGCTGCAGAACCGGGACAAAGGTTGGAGGTGAATGCTCTGCTTACAGCCAGCAGAGGTTACTGAGAAACCAGCTTGTCCCGGGACTGCAGTGCTGGGGACGGGTAAGAGAGGATGCTTCCGTTCTCTGCGGCATTTCGACCCCACCAGGAATGTGGCTTTGGGCCAGGATCCCTCTGGACAAGAAAGGATGACTCTGCAGAAACAGTGTCCCGGCCCCGGGGATGAGTGGAGCCACTATGTTGGAGGTGGGAGCCAATTGGCCTTGGAAGAATTAATGACCACCCGGCCTTCAGCCCCACCCTCCCTTCCTAGTAGTCCCCCCTCCTTTAGAAGTGTCCTCTGGGCTGAGGTTTTAAGACCCTCAGTGGCAAGAGTTGAGACATGTGGGAGGGGCCCAGAGGAGGAATTGATAACAGTGACTGGGGGAGAAGTTGGCAGCCTAATTTAAAACTTGCAGGCCTGGGCCCGAGGAGTGAGCCTGGGCAGGCTGCTCGTGGGGAATTCCAGCCTTGGCCAGCCGCTTGGATGCACATGTGTTTGGCCAAGCACAGAAAGCCACAAAGCAGCTTCTTCATCCTTCCAGGCCCGCTTCTGAAAACTAGGGATCAGGAACCTTGGGAAATGTCTCTGTTACCAGAAGCGCCTCATGCATGGCACCATCCCGACACCACCAGGGTTATACTGTCCCTGCGGTAGCACCAGCCTTCTGCACACATGTAGACCACTTAGCAGATCCAGATGAGGATGGAGGGGTAAGAATGACCATCCCATGGCTGGGCTGGTAATGGCTTCTGGCGTTTGTTGAGTGTTCCCCACACACCCTCCTAACCACTATAACTAATGTCAAGCATTCCTCCCAACGGTCCCAAAAGGGAAGTAAGAAACCGCACAGCAGGTGAAATACTCTGTCCAGTCCCCGGGGCCAGATAAATTCTAAGCCCGCTTGGCATGTGCCCTCCTGCCCCTACCCTGGGAAAAGGGTAGGAGGATAGATAGCGTTCCCACAGCCTTGCCCCCTCCTCCACGGCTCACACAGTGACTGAAGGTCACCAGGGTCAGTCTATGGAAACTCTGACCCCTGCCTAGGAAGCATTGCAACATCTGAGTGTCCAGTGTCACACATCACAAGGTGCTTGGCGCTCTCAAACTGCCAAGACTGGGACCTAAGGCGAGGTGACGTGAGCCGGTCTCCTGACTTACTGTCGGGTGACTTAGACTCTGGTCTCTCTCCCCAGTTCTGGGCCCCACCCCTGAAAAAAGAGAGCGGACTGTGAGTGTTCTCTGTCACCTACAAGATGGAAATGGCACATGAGGTCCCTGCAGCCAGGGACCTGGCCAGAAGGCTAGCAGAGCACGGTGGCAGACAGCGGGGTGGTGCGGAGGCTGGGAGAACTCAGCAAGTCCAAGGCTGGCATCGTGCTGCTGGGGTGCCAATTCAAGAGAGAGGCCAGCGTAGAAGAGGGGACAGCTCCTTTCCTCTAGTCAGTCCGCGTGACTGAGACCACTTAGGGGCGGCCTAAAAGGCTTCCTTTGGTGAGGCCGAAAGCAGCGGAATGGCTGTGTCTTCCCAGGAAAACCGCGTGCGCAAATGTGGTAGGCTGGCATCACGTGACCGCCCGTCCCGTCAAGTGTGGTAGGCTGGCGTCATGTGACTGCCTGCCCCGGCAAGTGTCCTGTTTGCCGGCTTCCTTCTGTTCTGCTCTAACTTGGATTCTGCTGGTTGATTGGTTCCTGTTGCCCCAGTAACGAAGCAATAACGGAGGTGGCTGGGAATGGCTGCGTGAAGTCACTTGATTATCACAAACAGGCCCAGGGCCAATCAAGGGTGGTTACAGCTTGGTAGACTTAGTCACTCCCGAAACCAAATATGGCCTCGAGATGGTCATAAATACAAGCAAAACAATGGACCTCCGAAAGACACACCTTGGTTAATTAAAGAACCTTTGAAAGGGTGAAGGTATTATCCTACCGCCAAGCTGATTTTATTATATTCTACTGGCAAGCCTGTGATGTGTACAGTTGGGCTACTTCCCAGTTACTCCATTCCCAAACTCTTTTATAGAGTTTATCAACAACACAAGTCCATTCTGTTTGGGCCGCTGCTGTGGCTCCGATCTGGAACATCCTGTAAGTGGTTTTTCTTTTTGGAAAGATCATGCCTCCTAACCTCTTAGTAACAGGACTTTGAGGGCTAACGGCCGATGTATTATCCCAACAAATTATTATGACTCGTGGGCAAGCAAGCCCGCAGCAGCCAACCGAGAGCACCCTCTGATTACTGGTTTATTACTTTAGGTCATTGAACGTCACGGCAGCCACCACCGGCCACACTTGCTTTGTTAGATGCCTGCGAGGATTTTTCCCAATAGCCACACAGCCAAGGCCTGGGGAGACTTTTAGAGTCATCCAGTCCTCAAGGTTCTCAAAACATTGTTTCCTTTTTTGTTTCCTGGAAGCCCCTGGAGTGTGTGTTGACTTCCTCCTGCTCTGAAGCACCCTGCAAGCTACCTGATTGCACCTTCAGAGCCCCCTTGGGCAACACTGGTCAGGTTATTGATCTGTCAGGCTGCAAGTGAAGTAACAGCAGCTCCAACAGCGTGTCCTTGGTTGCAGTCCCAGGCTGTTACCAACAGAGCAGGAATTGAACCCAGGCCTGCTGGAGCCTGCAACATCTGCTGTTCTTACTGGTTGCACTCAAGCATCGGTGCAGAGAAGCAGTTGCATCTCGCAGGGATTTTTGGTCTCTACAAGGTTGTGCTTTGGAGCAGAGCACATGAGGGTCATGGACACAGATACACAGGTCCAAAGCCAAAGACTGTGTATCTATCTGGCGCCGCTAAGGCCAGCAGTTACGGCCATGTGGGGCTTGCCTGTCGTTCCCTTTGGATTCTAGTCCTTTCTGATCCTGAAGTTGAGGCTTGTGGCTCTCCATCTGTGTGGGATAGGAACAAAATGTTTAAAAACAGATATTTATTCCTAAGAGTCAGTCACACATGTTACTTCTATGTCTTTATTCACACCTTAAAAACATAAGGATGTGATATTGTTCTCGCTTACAAATCAGGAAACTGAGGGTTGGCATAGTGGCCTCTCGCTCTACATCACACAAATAGGTTCTTACTGACACCTACCTGCCGTCTACTTCCCATAGCACTATTGCCCACAAAGGGACCCTGGAGCCCGTGCTGGAAGGCACCAGCTGACACTGGTCCCTTCTGATGGAGATTTCTTCAGACTGTAACACCTCTTCATAAAATTTGCAAGTATATGATTTTTTTTAAAATATTCTTTTTCTAAAGGGGAGCTATTCTAGAACGTAGAACCCCCAGAGTCCTCTGGGGATCTTGATTCATCCTACTCAGATAAACGCCCTACGTAAAACTGACTGCCCTCCTCTATTTCCTCCCAACTTCCGCTTCCTTCTCCTTAGCGTCTCCACTAATGTATCATATGCCTCATGTACTAACCACCTTATCTGTTACACATCGCCAGCCTTGCTCAGCACATTTTCTGTTGGTGAATAGATGTGGCCCTTATTCGTGCTCTTCTAGCAGCTGTGTAGTAAACGGAACTGTTATTATTTCCATATTCTGGACAAGTCATGTGTTCAGAAGAAGCCACTACTTCCCATTTGCTGTGCTGCCTTTGAACTTGGCTCTGGCCAGGCTTTCTCCAGCTACAGCATCGTAATCTATCAGAGCAGACATCATGTTCCTGATGCCTCAGCCCTGATTCTTCTACCCCTCAGCAAGCTTCCCTGGTGACTCAGACTTTACCAGTTCCCTTCTTAATAGCTCCCCAAATTAATCACTTCGGTGACAGATTTATTTTCAGAGCAGGGCACATTAATATGTGTCTGTTGAAAAGAATACCTGGCCCCTCAGCATCTAGAATTGATTCTCAATGGATCAAAGATTCCAAACGTTAAAAAAAAAAAGGCAAAAGACAAAGGAAAATGTAAGATTCTAGGGGGAAAGAGTAGGGGCATACAGTTCACAGAAGACAAACCAAAGGCCAGCAATGGAACAAGATCTTGAAGGTGCGGGGAGAATAAAACTCCCCTGTGCTCTAGATAGGTGTCCAAGTTGGTCATTTTTAGAAGGCAAAACTGGCAATTCTTTCAAGATGGCAAATGTTCAGTCTACTTTTCTCCAGAAGCTCCACTTCTGGGTATGTGTCCTACAGCAAGCAGAATCCCCACGAGCAAACAGAAGGGCATGGAAAAGTGCTCTGCGGGCTCGTTTGGAACAGCACACTGACTGGAAACCACCTAGGTGCCTGCCCATGGAGACAGTAAATAAAATGGAACCCCGGGCAGATGTTTAGGAGACTGTTGTACATTTACTAATATTCAAATGGAGAGATGTCAAAAAACGCCGACAAACTGCGAGAAAATGTCAAGTTGAAGAACAGTATTGTAGAGCAACCCTAGTTTTGTTAAGAAAGCAAGACAGCATCATTTATTAAGATTGAGGAGAACCTGAAACACATGAGATGGCACAGAGAGAGGCCAGAAGTGGGGGACGGAGAGGGAGAAGAGGAGGGGGAGAAGGAGGAATTAAAAGAGCTGGATAGCAGGTAATCATATTTCCTGTCATTTTCTGGGCATTTGAGATACTCCACAACTTCCAAAAGGTGTTTAAAAAGAAGGATTCACTCCACATAGCAAGATTAAACAAATACAGAGACAATCAACGGAAAATACAGACGGTAAAACAAACACCCTCAAGTCCACCCCCACATCAGATGTGGTAGATAATCATCTTGCAAGTCACTCGAAACATTTCATCACGGCCTTGTTGGAGACAGGGAAATGGAAAGTTTCCCATTTTCAGCTCTAGAATGCAAAGAGCCGAGATGAGTTAGTGTCTATACAATACCCCTGCTCAGAGGTCGCATAGCAGTGTGGCAAGGTTCAGAAATGAGACCAGGGCTCTGTACCTGAGCAGTACAGGGACAGGGAGGCTGGACCGCATTGGCTTCAAGTGCTCTCAGTTTCTCTAGGCAGAGAGGACACCAGATAAGGGCGGGGTACTAGTTACTCTTATCAAATACCTTTGGGTAACCATGGCCCTCCACGCTGGAGCCTTTCAAAACACAGAGAGCAGCTCCCCAGTACACACACACACACATCCCTTGACCTGTCTGCCCCTGGGCAAGTTCCTGTAGCGCTTGCACAGTTTGGGCAAGCCCTTCCCTTCATAGCTAGGGCCTTAATCTGCTGCACCTTACACCTCTTCCCGCCCTTCTGGTTTCCTCTCTCTTGAAAAAAAAAAACAACAAAAAACCGCTACCACAGTGCAGTTCTGACTCTGAGGTTTTGAAACCCTCATCCTGTGAACTCTGATGTGGGCGATAAGCAGCAAAGAGAAGAGGCCTGTGGGTCTCACGTCTCACAGAGGGGCCTTTGTTCTGGGCACTGGAAGATTAGAGGTGGGTGAGGTCTGATGAGACTCTGAGGGTGTTAAACCTCTGCGTTGGAGACCCCTAGGTTATCTGGGGCAGGCTGTGACTTTCTAATAATCCGCTGTCCAGCGGCCTCAGGTACCCATGGGGCCGTGAGCTCCTTATTTATACATGTTCGAGTCTAAGATGCAGGAGTGTGGGAACTCAAGAGGGGCTCTGTGCTGCCAAAGGTCTTTATAGCTGAACCCATGCTGGTCTCCATTCCTTCATCCAATTCACACCTCCCCTAAGGGCCAGCCCTGGGTTTCTGGGCATCAGGCTGTTCTCTGAAGGACCAGGAGACGATGCACCCTTCTGTAGCTTCAGGCCTGGACACACATGTGGAGAGAGGGCCTCTAGTACTAGTCTTGCTAAAGATGCTGAGCCAGGCTGTCATTCATACGTGGCTGGTTCTCTTGCTTAGCTTCCGCGGCTGGCATCTGACTTCTCAGTGGTCCAGATCTTGCTTTCCTGATGCTCTTAGCAAATGCTCGCTCTCAGCCCTATGCATTCCAAGGTCCATCTGGGATGCTTAAGTACATGAACTCATTTCAAATGTGGAAAGCGAAAACTCAAGGACATTCACCATTCCTTTAACAGAGAAGGAAACTGAGGCCTGAGAAAGTTGAGTGCGTTGTCTGGCGTCCTTAACCGAGAACAAAGTTAAAAGTGGGTCCCTCTTCCTCTTTCTTCTCCTTCTCATCTCCATCCTCTTCCTCTTCTTCTTTTTCTGCAATAAACCACAAATACATTTAGTTTAAAATAATTTTGTATACATACAATTTTACCACTTACTGAAGATAAAAAGAAAATTTCCATATTATCTGTATATGTATCTGTTTGTTTTTTTACATTAAAAATGTAAATCTTGACTTAATATTTGACCTTTCAGGGCATGAGGCATCTTGAATGTTTTTCAGAGTTGACCAATATTTTGTCAATACTGAGAATGCCTCTTCACATAACAATACAGCTCAAAGTGGCCGAGAGATGTTCAAGGTCATTTTAGAATTTGTTAGGAAATCTATCTTAATCCCAAGTGGCCTTTCATGGGCTCCTACAGCAGGGTCTTGTGCACCGGTGTTCACCATCTAGAGCATTGGTTCTCAACCTTCCTATGTTGTGGTGACCCCCAACCATAAAATTATTATTGTTGCTGTTTCAACACTATAATTTCACTACTACTCTGAATAGTAATGTAAATATTTTTGGAGATAGAGCTTTGCTAAAGGGGTTGAGACCCACAGGTTGAGAACCTCTGATCTGGAGCATGAAAAGAACATCCCAAAAAGAAAAGAAAAAATTTTTTTTCCTCTTGTAGTGCTGGACAAATACTTCGCCACAATCTGCCTCCAACTTTGCTCTGCTCCTTTCCACAGAAGGCTGCCCGGAGGGGGCTGTGCCAGCAGGTGCCTTCTGCAGGTGCCTTCTGACCCATGGGTACACTCAGCCTGTTGGAGGCAGAAAGCCCGGCAAGGGCAGGACACAGGACACCTCCTTCAGGGTGCCACAACCTGGCTGTCCGCCCGAGTGGAGGCACAGTCCTGTCTGGTGCTCCGTCTGCTCATTTCAAGCTCCCTGCTGTCTGATATCCTCTGTTGCTTGGTAAGACAGTGGGATAGGTTGCTGATCTTGGTCAAGGTTCTTCCGATCTTTTGTATATCCGCCAAGACCTCTAACAATAGTCTCTTTATGGAATGTTCTTTCAATGGCCAATTTGCGTGTGCTGTCTGCTTCCTGGTAGGAACTTGCCTGGTCCATACTAGCCAGCCAGCTCATTGGCAAAGACCTCTGAAGCTGCTGAGTCACCATAGGCCGAAACTTGGCACATGGAGGTCACCTCTAATGCCTGCCCTTTGCTCTGGCTCTGTTCATCAGCCCCTGATTCATCCCCCACTTTCCCTCATACTTCCCTCCCCCTGTTGTCCCCCCCCCCCCACACCTCCAGATGTCTGGAGAATAAGAGCCTAGCTGCACAGGCTCATGACAACTGTAGCCACCTGTGATGCACGCAGAAGTGTTATTCAGTGAACCCGAATGTCTTTGAGCATCACTAGTTAGTCACAGGGGTCTGGGATCCTTGGACCATGCATCTTAGAAGCAGGGTGATCTCACTTTGCAGGGAGATTCCTTTTCTCTGGCAATCTTTGACCAGTAAAACTTATTCATTTACCTACTCACTTATAAAAAATGTAGAGGGGCTGGCTCCCTAGCAGGCCCACCTTCCAAAGAACTGGATATCACTTACCTAGGGGGTCTGTCCCTGGACCCGGGCCAAGGATGCTTCCATTTCATCCCATCCACTTGTATTTTACAAGCTTCATCATAAGTACCCTGCCCATTGTCCACACTCTCCACTGAGCTCTTTGCCATCTAGACACTGGTGTGTGTCTATGTAGCTTGCCATTATTTCTCCTTGACTGGGCACACTGATGATAGGCATCACTTGTTGGGAAGATGTTAATCAATGACCATGCAGGCTTATCTAAGTGACCGCTGAAAAACAAAGGTCTATTTGTCTGCCAAGCACATCAACATGTGTAGCCCAGGGCAGACTCTGATCTCTGCTGAACCTCAAATTAAGGGCGGGACTCTTACCAAAGTCTCCAAGCTTTAGGGTTCTCATCTGATAAGACAGATATTAGAATGATATCCATGTCCTATTGTTTTACAGTGAATGCTCATAAAATTGGGGACTAGGAACAGCATATATTTGTCCCATGGTTTCTATGAACCAGGAGTCCAGACATTGCTTAATAGGATGCTCTTAGCTGGGTGTAATCAAGGCGGAATCAAGTCCAGGGTGTATCTTAATCTGGGGTTCAAATGGAGATGGACCCGGCTGCAGGATCAGGAGCGTTCCTTCTGGCTATGGAACTGTAGCTAGTCTTGCTAGCCAACAGTGGTTCCTAACTCCCAACGGTTCCTTTCCAGGAGGACTTCTCTGTCTTTCTTAGATCCCCGATGTTGATGTCTTCAGAGTGGGTCTCTAGCCGCTAGCAAGGCTAGGACTTTGATAATATGGTGATGGCAGTGGCGATCCCACCTTTTCCTTATGGCTATAACTGAGACAAGGGTTCTGCCGCACAGAGGGGGAGCGGCCACAGGAAGGCACCGATGGGAGAAGGCAAGATAATGGAAAGTACCTTAAACCTGTCTCTTAGCAATCTGACCTTTGTTCCATGGGACTCTTAGGGGCCTAGGTGTGAGATGAAGGATGCGCTTGCACCTAGCACAGGAATGACACCGAAGGCAGCTGTCGTTTCTTTGGCCTATTTTGAAATGCTGGCCAATAGCAGGTCCTCAGGCCCCGCTCTATGCCTGATCACGTCCACCAACCTATCTCTGCCTTTTCTACTACTTTTCTGGATGTTGGGGTCAGTGGGATTTGTCACGCGGCACTGACCAGGATGGTCAACAGACGTTCTTGCTATTATAAACTGTTTCTGGAATATGAGGCTAGTGATGTCTTGATCATTTTCCCAGCCTCTCTGTTGACCTTCCCATGGGGAGGACGCTGGTATAGTTCAGCTAGTCCATGAGTGTTGAACTAAAATGCTTGCCAGGTGGTTTAACGAAGCCCAGGACTGCAGCTCCCGGGAATCTGAGGAGGTTGGAAGGCAGTGGGGGGGGGGGTAGGCATGGGGTGGGAGGAGAGCATAACTTAGATGACTAGGCTGGCGGGAGGAGGCGTGGGGAAATCTGGAAGGTTCCAGTGCCTAAGGCCCTGCTCCATAACTCTGGTGGTCATGTTTACCCTCACACCTCCCCCCACAGGCTTTCTTCAATTCTTGCCCAGCTATTTCTCCATCCCTTCTAAGTAGTGTCTCCATGAACTCTGTTGAAGGGGTAAGAAAAGGCTAATGCTTTCAGAGATGTAGACTGAGCTGGGCTGGGAAGGAACTTGGACTTGGAGCCAAAGTTGTCTTCAGGTTGCAAGTGGAAGTCATTGAGTTCTTTATAGATTTCACTTGGACCATCTTTTTTCAGTCTTTGAGGTGATGAAACTTAAGCCTGGGGCAGGGAATGAGCCTTCCCCACTCATGCAGCTTTGGAAAGGTGGGTGGGGATGCTGCTAGTCTGGGAGCTCCTTTCTCTAGCAGTCCTCACCTGTCTGCTGCTCCCTGGTGTTGGCAGGACAGGCCTGCCCCAGCTCCAGTCCAGCCTTTCACACTGAGAACTCGGACTCCTGACCCCAGGTTTCTTCTTTCCCACCCTTCAGCTCCTCAAAGTACTGCAGCCTCCTGGTCACCCTATGCTCGCTCGCAACGTGTCCAGCATCAACAGTGACTGCAAAGATTCTCTCCTAGCAGGGACAGAAACAGTTTGAGGCTTGCATGCCTGGGCAGCTGAGGGCTTCAGAAAATAAAACAAAAAGTAAATCCTATCATTTCTGGGCAAGGTCACAGTCCCAAGAGTCTCCTCAGAGGAACAGAGGACCCCTTAGCTGTAGGAAGGAGTGGTGGGGGTTACATGGAGCTGTGGCTGTGGCTCACCTGTACAGAGGAGGGAGTAGACCAGATTTGGAGCTCTGAGGTAGAAAAGTGGAGGATAAAGGTTCCAGTGCCACAGCCCCGAAGTCAGGAATCTTACCGTGCAAACATGGAAGGCAGCCCCAAAGTCAGGAATCTAAAGGTGCAAACCCAGAAGGCATCGCAAATCCATTGCGGGGAAGGGTTTTTGTCACCCCTGAAAGAGCTAGGGGTCAGCTCTTGGAAAGTCTGTCTTCAGGGTTGGGAAGTGGGAAAACGAGGTGCCTATGTTTCTTCTGCAGCCAGAATAGGTATGGGAAGAATGGAGAAAGGTGGCCAGGCTGAGAGATGAGGGCTGTGTGTCTCTCCTGGGCTGGAAAGCAGCCTGGGCCTGGCCGGATGAGGGCTATAATGAGAGACATTGTGAGCCAGGGCCAGTTGCTGTGAGAGCTCAGATGGGCTGGCATTCCTCCGAAGCACAGCCTGACTTCCGAGAAAACACTCTAAAAATGGTCAGTGACCCAGGGGAAGAGCATACACACACACACACACACACAAACACACACACACACACACACACACGCTCTTTACCTCCTCTTCCCTACCACAGCATACAGACTGCAGATAGTGATCTCTTGGGGTCTGGACCTTGGGATGGCATGAAGCCCCACCCACCTACACACGGCTACTTATAGACACATCCATCACATACTGTACTCAGCTGCACAGCCACTTGGAACACACATAACCACAGACAAGTATTCATGGGCTGTAGCATACAATCTCACAAATCACACGGCGAGGTGGAACCATGTACAATCAGTCATTTCTCCTGTGCATAATCAGACCCAGCTGCACACAATTACACGGTGATTCTGAGTCACACATGGCCTGGCACTGCAGTACCCAACCACAATCACACTCAGCCACACTCTTCAGCACATGGTAACACGCAGTGCAGGCACAGGCAATCCAGCTAGCTGATCCCAGCGGGGATCATAAGGAATGATAACGCCAGCTGTGAAGTGGGCCTTGACTCAGCATTGGGAGCAGGGGCTGGAGGGACCCGGTTCTCAGAGTGGAAGGTGGTGAGGACCCTGTTGAGTCAGGGATGGATGGAGAAGTCCATTCTGACCTCCCGAGAGTCCACTTCCCGATCGCCCCTTCAAAGTAGCAGAAAACAGGAAGGTTCCTCTCTCCTGACAGAGCCCAGGATGCTGCCTCCTGTGCTACACACCCCTTCCTCTCTGCTCCCCCCACCCTGCCGCTGGCCTGCTGCAGGAAGCTGGGATCAGCCAGGCTGCAGTGAGTCATCAGGAATGGGGTCAGGAAGGCCAGGCAATGGGTGACCACAGGTCTTGTCATTGCTGGAGCTTCTGAGGGTGGGACTGCTGTTCACCAGAGGTTACCCATCAAGGGCCAGAGAGAGACACGGTAGTGGCCCATTTCTCAGCCAACCTGTTCTCAAGACCTCTTGACTCTCTGCAGACTCCCAGGAAGCAGATGGTAGGGGCTGTCTATGTGGTCCCCAGCTAGACATGAAAAGGACAGCCCTGTTTCCCAGACCCGTGACCCATGCATTCATGGGTCTTGTCGAGTGCCTACCACTCCAAGGTGCATGCCTCTACCTTCTGGTGGCTCTAAGACACGGACGTGTGAGAGAGAGCAGGTCCAGACACTCTGCTGCCGTGTTGAAGCTGCTAGGGCCAGCTGCTTTGTGAGCCCTGAACAGCCCGCCCCTGCTGTGGGGTTTGGTTAGTGGCCTTGAGATGCACTCACTTCTCTAGAGTCCAGAATCACTTCTTCAGAGCTGAAGAAGATGTTAAGTCTGACATCTGAGGGTAACCTTTGTAAGCCGATGACCTTCTGCAACAGGCTGATTCTTCTGCTGTCTGGGTGTCATGGCTGACGTCCACTATCACTGGACCAGGATATGGTGGTCCTTTCTTGGCCTCAGAGTAGTTGCTCAAAATCCTGTGAATAGAACACATGTATGCTAATGAAGCCACCCTGTTAGGTGGGGGAAACAATGTTCCCCGGTGTCCGGTCCTTGGCTGGACTCCCCCACATCCCTCTCAGGATTCTTCCTCAAACAAGATGGCTTTCCCCACCATCCTTTCTTCTTTCTCGCAGGGCTCAGCCTGTCTCTTTCTCTGGGGCACCAACATCAGAAGGCTGCATCCTGTTCCCACTGGGTTCCTTTTCTGGCTATCTCTGAACGTGAAGAGACACTGGCTTTCCTCCCAGTCCCTCTAGTTAGATGGGGGAAAGCCGCAGAGGTTCTGCAATTCAGAAAGTTCTCCTGTCCTGCCCACCAGCCGTCATCTCAGCCTCCAACTACAGTGCAGTGCCTCTCAGATAGAGATGGTGTTTAGATGTAAAAACCCATAAAAACACGAACAAAACCAGGGGACATTGTGTACACTATTATTATCATTCTTTTTGATTGTTGTTGGTTTTTCAAGACAGGTTTTCTGTGTAGCCTAACCTGAAACTCACTCTGTAGACCAGGGTGACCTCAAACTCGGAGACTCTCCTGCCTCCCCAGCGCTGGGATTAAGGGCATACACCACCACCGCCTGGCTCATATTATTTTTTATTTTAGAGCAAGAAAGATAAGACCTTTCTTAGCAGAAACCCATGAAACCTTGACATATTTAAATGCATGAAGTTAGCTCAGTTTAGAAGCTCTAAGTCTCTACAAAATTAAAACACAAAGGACAAGCTCGGAGAAATGTCTATGACAGATGAAACAAATGGTTTGTATCCATGAGCTACAAAGAGTTTTCACAAGTCAACAAGAAAGGGAAAAGATAAACAAACCAACCACGAGGAGAACAAAGGGCGGGGCGAGCGACTCCTAGAAGATTTACAATTGGCTGGCCGATGAGTACGTGAAGAAATGCTAGCCCTTGTGATTTCAAAAAGCCAGGTCAGATCTGTGAGGGCAATATGAAAATATGAAAACGAGGAAGAACGTTTACAAAACAGGAGAGAAAAGACACGTCCAGACGTTACACTTAGCAATATCTCTTACAAACTGGCAATGCGTAAGCCCTTTGACCCAATGACTCCATGTGCAGGAATTTATTCTAAAGACACATTATCATATTTTGATATTCATAGAGCTTTGGGGAGACAGTGTTCACGGGGCTGGGCTCAGGCTCTCTCTGCCCATGTAGCACCTGGGGCATTCCAGTTTCATGGTCCAGAGCTTCTCCTTGGTTCTCCTTGAGCCCACATACCTATCCACCCCACATAGGTTCCTACCTGCCCTTTCCCAACAAGCTAGGTTTCTTTGGAAAATTCCACTAACTTTGGGAAAGCTGTCTACTCCTCAGCCCCAGACTCGGGTTGGCTTGAACCCAGTCCCTCAGGACTTCCCAGCCTCCCCGGTGCCATTGATCTAGATGTGAGCACCTGCTCTTAACCTGTGCTCTCATGACGTATCACAGGAATTTGGTGGAAGTCCCAGGTCAGATGGTTTTTCCCTATAGTGTGGCCAGTTGTATGAATCTGACTACTTTAGCTATTTTTAATACAAGAATGAAGTCTGAGCCAAGAGAATCTTTGGATCCAACTACACTCAAATTCCTTGCAGTCCCTGGGCTTTTCTGATGCGGGAGGCAATACATGTTCTCGGATGTCTGAACTGGCTTGGGAGAAACATTTGTGAGCTTGCCATGGAAGCTTCTCTGCAAATACATAATCTCTCCCTCTGGCGGACAATAGGGTTCCACACCTCTAGGAGGCTCAGCCCCAGAGGGCAAAGGCCTGTCAGTTCTGAGGAGCTAGGGAAGCCCCAACTTCCTCCACCCAAGGCTTGGCTGCTTTGGAATAGGTCTGGGATGGTGTGAGGAGGAGATGGAATCTCTTCAAGCGTCTGTTCTGGTGGTAGTGTTATCTGAGGCCCCTGGCATCCATATACCCAAAGAGTCTGGAATGTTCTGGTGGAATCTCCACCCTGAGCCCCATCCCCCACTTCTCTCCAAACCCTGCTACATCTCAGAAAGCACACCAAATAATGGCTCCTCCCCCAGAGATGCTCAAAACCACTCCAATAGGGTATTTAAATTGCCCCCCCCCCCAGAAACCAGACAGGGTTTTCCAGTCTCTCCTCTCTTGGGGGCTGGAAAACCATCCAGGAGTGTTTTACTCATTAAACCTGGACCTTTTCTAATTCATTTTGATTTGGTCTGATTTGGATTGCTGCGCTGGCAGGGAGCTTATTGGGATGCAGAACCTTTTTAGCTTCCTGGAGCAACGTGAACAAGCCAATAGGGCTATACTACCCCACCACAGTAGTTTCAACTGAAATCATCAACAGAGTACTCACTGGTGGCCTATCCTTGTGGAAGATGCCCCGGAGCCTTAAAAAGATGGAGACTGGGCATGGTGGTGCACATCTGGAATTTCAGCACTCCCAGCACTCCAAAGGCAGAGGCAGTAGGATTGCTGTAAGTTTGAGGCTAGACTACTTGACATAGAACAAGTTTCAGGACAACCTGGGATTTATAGCAGGACCTATAAATTTAAAATATAAAATAAGCCAAAAAAGATGGAGAAAATGTCTTTACATACTAGCAAGAAAACTAGCCCCAAACTACCTCAAAGTTATCTCTAAGGCTGGATCCTTGACTTTACTGCAGAAAGGAATTTTCGGAAGGGCCAGTATGAAACACAGTTGGGGGTTATTAAAGGCATCTTAATAGAAAGAGAGGCACCCAAGGGAAGCATAATTCACCTAAGTACACTAAGCGCAAGTTGACTTCCTTGTCTTCACCATAGCCATATCTATGGTTTTGATGAGTTTTGAAGAAATTATCTCCAAGGGTTGCTAAGCAGCTGAACGGAGACCACAGGGTGGTTCCTAGCATACACGGGTCAGGATTACTGTTGATAAGGTTAAAGCCTAGATCATAGGAGTGTGGGGAGTTAGAATGTTTTTACTGTAAACACCAGTCTTGTGTGAGATTCCTAGAAAGTATTGGGGTGGAGCAAGGCCACACTGAAGGCCATTAATCTTAAGCATGGTTCATTGTTAATTTAACATTATTATTTGAACAATCACATCAACACAGCTCTATAAAAGAAATGCCGTCTCTAGGGCAGCAGTCTTCACAGCAAATGCTAACTGGGCTGGAACGTTGGATGTTCAGCTAGCCAGAGGCTTCAGCAGACTCTGAGTGAGGGGCTCTGTTCCTGCCCAGATCCAGGTCACTTTCCTTGTTTTCCTAGCCGGCCTCTTTTATTTTGTTAGAACTCTGCTTCTGGGGCTGCAGAAATCGCTCGGTGAGTAAAGTCCTGAGGCCCTGAGTCCACACCCTCAGCATCCATGTTATAAATAAATCAGTGACTATAAACAAACAAATAAGGTAGAGAAACAATTGAGGAAGAAATCCTCAAGCACACATGCACACATTCCACACACAGGTGCACATTCACACCCACAGGCACACAATACAGGTACACACACAGGCACAGACATTCACACAATCACACATTCACAAACTCAGGCACACACATTCACACACACAGGCACACACATTCACACACACAGGCACACACATTCACACACACAGGCACATATATGTATACACATTCACACACACATGCACACACTTTCACACATACATAGGCACACAATTCACACACATGTGAACACATTCACGAACTCAGGCACGTACATTCACGCACATGTGCACATACATTCACACACACAGGCACATATATGTATATACAGTCACACACACGTACACACTTTCACACATACATAGGCACACACATTCACACACGTGTGAACACACATTCACAAACTCAGGCATGCACATTCATTCACACGTGCACATACATTCACACACATGCATACATATTCACAAATTCAGGCACACACATTCACATGCAGGGACACACAAAACTATGGTGCTATCTCAACAGAATAAGAACCAACTTTTTTCTGGCCCTGGAGAACTCTGAATGATTTATATTTTACACCTTCATATTTACTCGTTTTAAAAATTAATTATTTTTCTTTATTACTTGTATTTATTCTCTGTGTTTGTGTACGCATGGAGGCTAGAGAACAACCTGTGAGGGCGAGTTCTTACCTTCTACCATGTGGGAAGCAAACTCAGGTCATCAGGCTTACCAAGAAGTGTTATCACTGGGTGAGCCATTTCCCTGGCCCTTAGATACAATTCTAAGAAAAGTTATTACAGTCTTGGACCCTAGCCTGTAGCGCCCTACTTTTTGTGGAGGTAACAGAGGTCTTGAGGGAGCTCCTAGTGGTTGAATAAGCAAGCACACACCTCAGCCTCTCTGGAATGCCCAGGTCCAAGCAAGATGACTTCAGGATGGGTGGACTTCATGGTGGGGCTGTGTGTTCAGTCATGTTGGGCTAGCGTGTGGTGCCCAGTCATGGTGAACTGATTTAACATGCCAGGTGACTCATTGATGATCCACTGGGCAATTTTGTTAGAAGGGAATAGTTGGGGGGGGGGGCAAGGTGGGATTGGATAGATGGCTCAACATTTAAGAGCATTTACTGTTCTGGCAGAGAACCCAGGTTTGGTTCTTAGCACCCACGTGGTGGCTCACAACCACCTGTAACTCCAGTTACAAGAGATCTTCTGATGTCTGCATACAGCAGACACGCTCATGGTGTACATGCATACATTCTGGGAAATACATCGCTGGGTAGCAGTTTCCTCCTAGAACGAAGCATTCCGTTTTACAGGGTAGCTCCTTAATCCAGAAGGTCAACAACTTAAATAGCTTCAGCGAGTCCCTGAAACTGACTGGATTCACTAGCGCCCCCCCCCCCCCAAGAGTAACCAATAAAGATTTGCCAGCATTATTTTCAGACAAACTAGGTTGCAAAAAGACAGACAAGCTTAGCTGCCTAAAAGAAACAGAGACCAGGCAAGCAGCCTAAAAAGAAGGAGACACCAGCTGAGCTCCCTGGAAGAGGTTTAGTGCAGCTGAGCCATCTGGAATGACCCTTCTCAACCTGCTGAGCTTCCTGCAGGCTAATGCCATGTGCTCAGAGTTTTCAGCTTTCGTGCTCTGTCACCCATGCTGGTGTTGAGTTTGGTGATGCAACTGTCTTGGAGTCGTGTCTGCTCCTGTAAGCAACCTCAATAAAACTCATTGCTCACCATGTTCGACGTTAGTGGTGTGTGTGCATTGGTTAGTCGTGGTAGGCTCTCTATCTGGGGAACAGTCATGTGTTGCATCTCTGCAGAAAAAGTCTGCCACACAACACACTTACATAAAATAAAAATGAATAAGTCTTATGAAGAAAGAGAGGAGGAGGAAGAGAAGGGCATGAAGACAGTGGCTAGGGCAGTATGCGGAATAGTGATCCCCAAAGACCTGGCCTCCCCATCTCTTGGCATCCATGTAGCAGATATAACTAAGTTAAGGATCTGTGATGGGCGGAAATGTTTGAGTTATCACCACAGTAGGACTCTAAGAGGAAGATGGGGGAGAACGGACACAGAGATGCAGTGACTTGAGAGGCTCAGCTGTAAGCCAAAAATGCCTGCAGCTAGTAGAAACCTAAGCAAGCATCAGTGCGTTGTCCCCTACTTACCTGCAGACGGCTTAATTTCAGGGTGTACTTATGCTTGCAAAAGCCAGATGTAGTAGCGCACACCTTTAACCCCGACACTTGAAAAGTAGAGGCAAGTGGATCTCTGTGAGTTCGAAGCCAGCCTGGTCTACAGAGTTCTAGGACAGGGAAGGATACATTGAGAGAGATACCTTCTTGTCAAGGAAAAGAAAGCACACTGTGCAGAAGAAGGTTTTCATGGCTTTTGGATCCCACACTGTCAAGGCTGAGAAGAAATCTCAGTTCCTTTCCCTGGATACTTTTGAGAGGGGCTCTGAGCGGGCTAATGAGTTCTGGCACCTGGGGTGGGTCGAGGCATGGCGCCTACCCTGGCTCTCCTCTAGCCCCGGCTGGGGAAGGGGAGCACGTTGCCTAGCAACCTGGAGGTCCTCTGAGGCTTCCCACTGTGCCCTGATTTCCCTGCCATGGGGCATGCATGCGAAGATTGTTAGAAGGCTGGAGGGTATTTAAAAACAAAACAAAACAAAGGCCAGAAAACACCCTGCCTCCGCTCAGAGTGACTCTCTCCTTTTCTAAAACTGGAATCTGCCCAGGAGTTGAGTTTCCCTCTCCAGCAGTAGTAAAATGTGTCATTCCCTCAGGCTCTGTATGTAGGTTTGTGCCTGGCTGCAGGGGAAATTGCTATTAATGGTTATTTCTACCTCATGTGAAGTCCTTGGTGAGCCACTGGTGTGAAGAATGACAGTCCCTTGCACAGCTATCGTGACATCTCCCACAGACCTTCCTTGAGGAAGTAAGATTTTTGCCTGCCCTGATATTCATAGTCTCTTGGGTAATACAAAATAATTCTTAAATAGAAATAAGTCAGTTACATAAATATCTTTTATGTCAGGGACTGTCATAAGTAGTTTTGTGTATGAACATATACACTTATTACAACCATAGGGTAGATACTATATTACCACCTTTACTTTTTGATATTTTGAGTGAAGGCGCTCTATAGCCCAGGCTGCTCTCAAACTTGTGATCCTCCTGCTTCAGTCTTCTGAGTGCTGAGTTTACAGGAGTGAACCACTGTGCCTGGCTAGTACCTTCATGTCATAAGTACTTGAGGCACAAAGGTCAAGGGCTTGCTTTAAGGCACAGCTCCCAAGTAGCTGAGCTGGGATTTGAACCCAGCCTGTAGGGTTCCGGGGTCTGTGTTCTTGTAGCCGGTACTGGGGAAGCTTTTTCTCTATCCAAAGTCAGGTACTAGGTACCTAGCTTAGTTAGTGCCTGGGTCTCGCAGCAATCTTGTGGTCAAGGTTGTGGGAGCCTAGAAAGTTCCCCAAGAAGCATATACCCAACCTCAATTCCTCCTGTTCTTGTCAGGCTTTTGCAAGTCTGTCTGAATGAGCTGTAGAAGGATTCTTCATGTCTGCACTTCAGGCTGTGTCGGGGGAACAGATAATGAAGTCCCCAACCCTGAAAGCCTAGAGCCACCCATCCCAGGTAGGCAAGATCAGTAGCCATGTAACCTTAGCCTGGGTGCTAAGACACGAGGTAGCCAGCGAGCCTTTTTCCTTTCCCTAAAGACAAGGTGCAGCACAGGGAGGAAGAGCACCTCAGCACCCTGGGTGACGGGCACCTGCTCTCTCTGCATTTGCAGGTTGGCATGGTGACGGGAGTCCTGAGCGCTTGGCGCCTGTCCCAAGAACACAGGAAAGGCGGTTTGCTGGGTTTCCTCTGCACAGGGAGGTGAACTCCAGCTCTTCGACCTTGTCAGTGAAGGAGGGTTAAAACCATACGCTTCTCCCAGAGAGGGGTTCACTGTGGAAAGTTCCTCTTTGGCTGCGAGGGCTCACCGCTGAGGGCCCTAGCCCATGGATTCAGACAGGCGGATGCTGGGAGCCTCAGAGAGGAAGGAAAACCTGTCAAGGGCTGGCTGCCAGTGGACAACTCTGGTCTGACAGGCTCACGCCGTCACCTCCCCCCCCCCATCTACCGCCAATCCACAGCAAAAATAGCAAACGAAAAAGAACGTCCCGTGTGCTGTGATGGGCCTGCTCTCCCATCATCCTCCACGAGAGCCCACCTTCTCCACTATCTTGTACATTGGGGTCTTCCAGACTTCTGAGTGTGGTCTGATTCTGCCTTCAAATAGTCAGGATGAGTAGGTCTGGGTGGGTGTCCTGAGGGCCAGGATGGCGTCAGCTTCCAACCCCGGCGCCAACCAGGCCTCAGTGAGCCTGAGTGGGGACCCCGGGGGAGGTCAGAGGTCTGCACCCACCTTTCCTGTCCCCAGAGAGAACTCCAGGTTCAGCCCGGCCTGGGGCTCCTGCCGCCATCCTTCTGTGCTGCTGTCCCCAAAGCTTTCTTTCAGCAGAGAGGGTCAAGGCAGAGGAGAGCAGTGAGTGTATCTTCTGGGCCTGTGGAGGAGGCCGAGAGCTGGGTGTATCCTGGCCAGAAGCCCAGCAAAAAGCCTGAGTGTGTTATGAAAAGATAATATCGTTCTGCCTTTTGGGTAAAAGCTCTTCGTGATGTCCTCGCCCTGTGACCTCTGTCTGGGCACCGTGACCCCTGTTCTGATTACAGGGCTTGAGGCTTGGCCACAGTACACTACAGGGATTGATGGAAGGGATTGATGGATGTGCCTTCGATCCACAGACCTCATTGCTGTGGCGGAGCAGAACTGAATTCATCTTCGGGATAGTTTTATGTCATGAGCAAGCCTCAGGCATAGAACTGCTGTGGCTTAAACATCATCCTCCCCCTGCCCCCTCCCTCTGCAGCAAGGCCCATGGGAGCTTGCACTTGGGAGGGGACAGTGAGCCACAGCTCAGTTTGAAGAGAAATCCCTCCCCAGTGTTTCTGCTTAGACTATGGTTTTGGGGAACCCAAACCATTAGGGGACACTTTGTCCTTTGCAAGCAAGTCCAGAAGACAAGGGCACTGAGCCACTGCACCCTTGGTGACCCCAGACCACCTCAAGAGCTGCAGCCTCACTGGACGGAAGGAAATGAAGCAGACAAGTGTACTTAGAAGAAAAGGACACCAGATTCTGGATACCAAGGATCACGAGGGGCAGGAGGGCAGAGGTCAAAGATCGGGAGCCTGGGTGTCTGGGCATTGGGGAATACTCTCAAGTTGACCATGGCGAGCTGTCTTTCCTCTTCTCTGGCTGATGGTGGGCACAGAGGCTGAGTAGGGTCAGTGGAGCCCAAGCCTAGGAACCCACTGACTTCTGCTATAGCCCTCCCAAGGGAGTTACGTGGGGTCATCTTACCACATAGCCTTGATGGCTGCAGCCTGAGGAGACGAACTGGCCCTGGTCTTACTAGTGGAGGAGGAGGAGGAGGAGGAGGAGGAGGAGGAGGAGGAGGAGGAGGAGGAGGAGGAGGAGGAAGTGGCTTTCACTGAACACCTCTCTCCCTAGCTGTGTGTTGAGCATTAGGGGACATCATTATCAGAATGGTTTACAGATGTGAAGATCAGGGAGAAGGCCTCCTCAAGGCCAGTGTCAGGAGCCAAATGGAGCCAAAGAACCCGCTTTACCAACTGTGTTTTCCAACATCTGGGCCATTTTCTTCCTTTTTGGCCCTAGGAACCATTAGGCTTCTTTGAACCTCTTAAGTACAGAGCTCCTAGGGCCAGCCATAAATCCCAGCCATAAGAATGCAGGGAATTCGTCCCCTGCCTTTGCCTGAGTCTCCTTACTGCTCTTGAAAGAGCAGCAGGGGGAAGATAGGGGTGGTTGGAGTGTCCTAAGGGAGGGCCTAGAACCGGTTTCTTTAGCAGGGTAATCTCCAGGAGCCTTCTCCTTTGTGACCCCAGGGAAGGTGGGGATGGTTGAGGAGGGAGAGATTGGAAAAACTGCAGCGAAATCAGAATAGTTCCTGCCCTTTCCATGGGGTGGAGCTGGGAGTTCAAATCCCAGGGATATGCATGTCCTGTCGTCACTCAGTTTTCATGCTTCAACAGCCTTGTCTCTGCCACTTCATACCCAGGCCAATGGCTGGCCCTGGGGCTTGCCCCAATCTTACCCTTGAAATCATGGTGGGGTGTAGGTGTCCCACCTTCCCAAGAGTGGCTTTGCCCTTTGAGGAGTCCTGGGAAGTGACCTGACTTGCTGGAAGGTCAGGGGGAGCCTAGAGGAAACATCCTAGGGAAGAGGAGTGCATGTAGTGCATTATGGGAGTGCAGATAGGATAGGGCAAGGACAGAGTGCATTCAGGGAAAGCACAAGCAACCCGGGCATGGTGGCACACACTCGAGAGGATGAGGAAGGAAGGTTGCTGATGCTCCAGTTCAGCTAGGACCAAAACACTGGACTATTTCGGGGATGGGGTGCGGGGATGGTGGGGGAGGCCATGTGGCTGTGCTTCAGGATTGAGGCACAGAGAACAGTGGGAGGTACCAGTTGGTGCACACAGTGTCCACCACATTGCAGAAGAATTCTGTGATGAGTGCCCTGGGCAGTTGGGTCCTGTGGGGCAATAGTTCTGGCCTGGCCCTGGTAGTCATCCTCCCGCAGCTGGAGGGAAGCCCGCTGGCTGAAGAAGTGAACAGGACACGAGGGACACACACATGTGGCTGGTGTGAGTTGCCTTTACGGAGACTGCCGCCGCCACTGATGAGTCAGTGGTCTGTGTCCCGTGCCAGCACTGCTTCCTGGGATTGGGATTCAGGGAAAGGCAGGCTGTGAGGGAGCAGGCGGGGCGCTGCTTCAGCCTCGGATGCAGCAAGGGAGAAGCCTCAGCTTTGCTTCCTGCACCAGCTTACACCCAGAGAAACAGCTTTCTCTGCAATGAGTCTGAGACCCAGGCTTGCATCCTGAGGGTACATAACCTTATGCCCAGTCCGCCATGTCTCTTCCCCTCTTACTGCAAGCCTTAACACCCAGGGATGACTCAGAGGGACTAGGAGACGGATGTCTGTGTTTCCTTTCTCTCTGAGGTAAATGGGTCTTAGTCTGTCAGCTATCTTTGCTTGAAGATTCTAAAGTCCTCTTGGTACCATTGCCCTGTCCTGAAGCCAGGGTTCTTCTGTAGCCTGCACACTCTAGACGACTCCTTCACGGCCACTGGATCTTCAGAGAAATGTCAGTAATTGACCAAAGTCAGTGGCCCTTCTGCTACACACCCGAGATTCCTCAAAGGAAGGGCCATTGGGTAGGCTGTCAAATATACAGGTAAGGATTAGATGAGGTTCCTCAGAAGATGGCTCTGGAGCCCAGCAAGTCCAGATCCCAGGTCAAGAGAGCCTTCTTTGGAGAATCTTTTGGCTCTTTTCAAGGAGTCCATATGGAGTGGGTGGGCTGCTTCCGTGGAAGGGAATTTGGGCATTGATCTCAGCTCTAGAGAGGGAGGGCTGCTGTCACCATGGCCCTTACCCCACACAGGGAGGGCCTCAACACGGCATGCATTGCTGGCTCAGGCACATTGCACCCCATCCACAGCTGAGGTTTATGGGAGGTCTTCAGGAGATGCAAAGGCAGGCTCCTTGGGGACACTGGTGTGGGGACAATGATGAAAGAGCAGGTACCTCTAGGGAAATTCCAGACAGAGGAAAAACAAAAAGGATGGAGGCAGGCAGGAATGGTTACTCCATGAGCTGTCCCTTCCCAACCAGAGTGGGTGGAGCTGAAGACTTGCTGAGTAATGTCCTCAGGGGACAGCCAGAATGAGGAGGATGTGTCGCCCTTGATGGGCTCAAATGCCAATGAAATTACACTCCTGGCCTCAGATTCTCCATTGGTCAGAATGACAGGGTGCTCTTCTGAGGCAAACTCGTTCCAAAAGACCTGAGTTCTGACTCTTTAGACTCCATCCCTTCATTCACTCATTCGGTCACAAACAGCCGAATGCGGTGCTTCGGAGCCTGGAGGGGAAGGCAGTGCTAAAAATGCTAACACCGACCACCACCCGTCAGGGCCTTAGCATGCAGGTGAGGGCCGCCGAGAAGACTTGGCTTTGCTGGTTTGGGAAAGGGCCACTGTAGAGAAGTCAGTCTTTCTTGAAGGGGGACAGTGGGAAAGGACATTCCAGGCGAAGGCCAGGAGACACAGCAGGGCCAGAGCAACTGAAGGAAGCAGGAGGCAGGACCTACAGCCTGTAATGTAGAGGCTTTGCCAGCCCTCTTGATGCTGGGTGGGCCTTGGTCTCATGTGGAGAGTGAAAGCCGGATCCATGAAAGCCTAGGCTCACACCTGGTTTCCACTAAGAGGCTGCTGAGTGAGGGTCGGTACTTACCACCCCATACCTCAGTTTCCTCCTCTGTGTCACGGGGTGACCGTGGTCCCGGAGGTTCTGTGAGAACACAGTGTGGTAGTGCTTTGTAAACTCTAAGCTGCTTTACAACTGGGAGGCATCACTGGGTAACACTTCGGCAGCAGTCTTAGCACCCAGGCGCCCTCAGCTTTGACCTTTAGGAGCGCTACTTCCTGAGCAAAGGTCGCGAGGCCATTCTCACCCAGTCACGTTAGTTCTCAGGAGCTGGGTGAGGTTGGTCTTCTGACCTTTCCATTCACTCTGGGGTCCTTTCGTTTGAGACTAGGTACAGCTGACCAGAGGACCTGGACCGTGCCCGGGGAAAGTCGGAGGCAAAAGCAGAGACTGAACTGATCTGCAGGCTAAGGATGGGGTGTGTGTGCAAGAGCCGGGCTAGCCCCCTCCCGGTGGGGCACGGACCTGTGGCAAGGCAGGACAGTGAGCAGCTGTGAGTGGGGCCAGGAGCAGTCAGCAACACTATGAGGCCCTGGGATGTAGAGAAAAGGTAGAGAAATTAAGTCAGGAAGACAGTCTGCCTCCATCCAGTTCCCTCCGCGAGCCCAGGGCCCCACCTGACTGTTAAGGCTTCCTTTCCGACCACCTAGCCCCATGCTGCCGGTATTAGAACAGATTTTGTTCCTGTCAGCCCCCGGAGCCCCTGGGCTATGCCTGGGCATGTCCCCAGGGGTCAGTGACTCAGCTGTCTTTATTTTATTTCATTTTATTTGCTAGAGGGTTGAATCCACTAGCTGCTGAACCCTGGTTCTCAGGGGGTCATGCCTCCACATGAGACCAAGTCTTTAGTAGCCAGCCTGGCTCTTCCCCCTCTTCCTTGCCTTTGCCACTGGCCCCTTTTGTCAGCAGCACCTTAGCACCGCGAAAGAACTGGACCCGGTGACTCTTCCCACTGGGTAGGCGCCATAAATATTTGTTGAATGGAATTCTTGCCTCTGGCTGGGATTTTCCACTGTAGCCAAAGGGCTGCTCCCACCCTTGCCATGGCCAGGCCTGTTTTGGAGTCCACCAGATATGTATGTTCACCACGACTTCTCCTCCTTGCCACACCCATCCCTCCTCACAGCCATCCCTTCAGAATGCTCCTCGGAGACACAGCCTCCCTGTGGGCCCATGGCTGCCTGAGAACTCCGTCGCTCCACCCACTGTGAGCTTCTTGACCTCTGTCTTCTGTTTATTCCTTGTTTTTCCTCCTCTGCACACGTCTCGGTGGCGTGGCTGAAGAAAACAGGCCCACAGGAGGCTCCATCAGCGCCCTACGGAACCCAGGCCCTGAGAGGCGATAGATCGCGCCGATGGCCACAGAACCAGTACTGCGGGAAGCTCTTCAGGCTGGTGGTCAGGCTCCTGACCTTTGAACTTTTACGTTAGTGTTTCTTATAGCCAAAGTTTGAGGACCATCCTCATGGAGATTTGGTAAGGACTAAGTAAGGTCAACTACAGGAAGCTGCTTTGTAAACTATAAAAAAAAAATTGCAAGCATTAATCAGTTGTAAAATACTTTGGAAATAGCCACATTGTGCTAATTGATAAAGTACTTGCAATTAATTCTATTGTTTCCAAACTAACCATGAACTGAAACTCTGCCTTTCTCTCTCTCCCCTTTTCACATGAATAAATCAACTGAAATTTTCAGTGAATTTGGCTTGGTAGTCGTGTTCCTGGTTTATCTCTATGACTGACCGCCACTGCCACATTCATTCTCCTTGACTGCACGGTGTCTCTTCCCTGGAGCCCCTCCTTTCTGTTTTCTAGGCTCTTACCCAGAGCAAGTGTGATTGCCACATCACACAATGGCTTCCCAGCCACACCACGCTGCTTCCTGCACCCTTTTATGTCACATCCATCCTTCCCAAAGCTGCTAGAAAATTCAGTTTGGCTATTGCCGGTCCACTGAGCACCCCAAGGGCCTATCTTATAGCTAACGGGATACAGCAGGAAGTAAAAAATAGGAAGTGGGATTATGGGAAAAAGAACTGCCAAATCCATTGTTATTTGCTGATGATACAATCGCATACCGAGCAAACCCGGGAGAATACATGGCAAGGCAAATATAGCTCATGACTTTTTTAGTTGGCTGCAAAATAACAATTGACACTTATGTAGAATGGAACTCTTGCCAGCCCTGTCCTAAGTGCTCTGCGTGGGCTCCCTTACTCCCCTTTATTCTCGCTGTCTTATTCTGCAGGCAAGGAAAGCAAGACCTGGGCCGCTGGGAGGCTGGACCCAGACCAGGGCTGTTGTGCCCGTGTGTTTAGTTGCTCTGCCATCAACAGGTGTGCTGTGTGCCAGCAATTCTTCCTCCCGAAAAGTGTTAGGAGGAAAGACAAGGTCGCCACCGCCATCAGAGATGCTGGCATTTCAGGGGGTGCCTCATCATCCAGGTCCCCAGACAGCGGTGCTCTTCTTACCCCCAGTGTCTCATGAAACCTTTTACCAAGTTGTTACCAATTTCTGGCCGTCATGTCACTAACAACAAAGGTCCTGGGTTCTAGCTAGGAGTCACCTGGAAGAGAACGCTACAATAAGCTCCCATCTCTCTCCCCTAGGAGTCACCCGGAAGAGAATGCTACAGTAAGCCCCCATCTCTCTCCCCTAGGAGTCACCCGGAAGAGAATGCTACAGTAAGCCCCCATCTCTCTCCCCTAGGAGTCACCCGGAAGAGAATGCTACAGTAAGCCCCCATCTCTCTCCCCTAGGAGTCACCTGGAAGAGAATGCTACAATAAGCTCCCATCTCTCTCCCCTAGGAGTCACCCGGAAGAGAATGCTACAGTAAGCCCCCATCTCTCTCCCCTTCTAGGAACACATCTTGAGCATAGCAGTCTGCTTTTCAGAGGTCAGCTCTGTCTTCCACAGACTTCCTCTGACTTACATTCTTGTGTTGAAAGTCCCACCCCTAACTGAGGAATTATTGGCAACTGATAGCTGATGAGAGAGGGGAAGTCCTTTTATTTTTAAGTATTTGGCCCCTGGGAGGTTGGCCACACCCCAGTGGATGGCCCCAGAGGAGCAGCCTAAATTAGACTTGATAGTTTAAAAAAAAGAGGACTCAAAGTTGGGTGTGTAGGGAAGAGGGGTATTGGTCTGGGAGGAGTTGGGTGAAGGGGTGTGAATATGATCAAATTACACTGTATAAGATTCTCAAAGAACAAAACTCTTCAGAGCTCTTGAAGAAAGGAGAGAGCACTCTAATGAACACTGCTGCTTCTGCCGCTCACCTAAAAGCAACTCCTGAGCTTCCATGCTTGGAACCACATCATCTGCAGACAAGGATGCTTCGGCTTCTTCCTGTCTGTCCTGTGTGTAACCCCTTGGTCTCCTTCACTTGTCTAACTGTTCTAGCTAAGACTTCAAGTAGAATATTGAGCCCAAACGAGATATCTAAATCTATATCCTTCTCCCAAGGCCCAGAGATCATCACAGAAGAGGAGGCAAAAGACTGAAAGGGTCCAAAGGTGGTAGAAGATTACAAAGAAATAGTGTTCTCCAGACACAATAGGGAAGATATAAACTCACAGAGAGTTTGACAGCATACACAAGACCGGTTCAAGTTTAGCGAAACAGAATCTCAGCAAAGTCCCACCCCTAACTGAGGAATTATTTGTAAACAGAGACTGTGCTTTTGCTTCCCTGTCACCCAGACCCAAATATTCACACAAAACTATATTAATTACAACACCATTTGGCCAATGGCTCAGGCATATTTCTAGCTAGCTCTTATATCTTAAATTAACCCATTTCTATTAATCTGTGTATTGCCATGAGGCTGTGGCTTACCAGTAAGGTTCTGGCATTTCTTCAGCAGCTACATGGCATCTGCCTGACTCCACCATCTTTCTCCCTGTATTCAGTTTAGTTTTCCTGTCTAGCTCTATTCTGCCCTGCCATATGCCAAAGCAGCTTCTTTATTAACCAATGGTAATAAAACATATTCACAGCACACAGAGGGGAATCCCACATCAATTATTGGCAGAAGATCGCTGATGAGAGGGGAAGTCCTTTTATTTTTAAGTATTTGACCCTGGGAGGTTGGCAATGCTCCAGTGGATGGGGCCATAGGAGCAGTCCGAATTAAACTCGATGGTTTAAAAAAGGGGGGAACTCAAATTTGAGTGTGTAGGGAAGAGAGGTGTGGATCTGGAAGGAGTTGGGTGAAGAGTTGTGACTATGATCAAAACATGTGAAGTCCTCAGAGAACAAAGATCACTTTTTAAAAAAATCATAAAATATTAAAAGAAAAGAGACTCCTTGCAGCCAGATATCCCAGGCAAAGAACAGCTACAGTAGTAATCTCCTGTGCCTGTTGAGGCCCCGGGGTGGTGTTCACGGCACCATCTTGGGTTGCCAACAGAGCATGTGTTTTGCATTTTCCTCACCACTTGGGAAGTTCTCTGGGCTTGAGACAGTACCTCTTCCCCCTCTAGTCAATGTTAGGGTGTGAATAGCACACAGAAAGAGTAGGCCACTTGTTGCCTGATTGATTTTAAATTCTGGCCTGCGACTTTTCTGCCCAGAGTGGAGGAAACATTTATTAAGTGTGCTGAATGTGTGCCCAGCGTGTTAGGAAGTTCCATAAATCATCTTAATCCATGCCATAACCTTGTGGAGAAAGTGTTATCAAACTCCCTTTGAACGGAGGAAACTGAGGTTACCAGGCTTGAGGAGTTCTTGGCAGATTGAATGCTGGGCTGGAACACAGTTGGCTCCAAAGCTGTGGCCTTGCTTTGCATCACACTTCTCCCAGGTAGAACACCATCCATGCAGTGGTCTAAATCTGGATGGGGTCCTCAAAAATAGCAGAAAAGCGACTGGGGGTAGGGTGCTAATGGGACTGGGAGATTCTGAGGCATGGGGCTAGGGAAGGAATCAGGGCTTCTGAGGATTACTGACACCCTCTGGGAGGGCACTAGCCTATTAGTAGGAGTATACCAAACCCCAATAGACTGAACAGTTGTAGAACATCTCTGGTCTTGGTCTGACCACAGCATGCGTTGGTCCATTGGTTGGGACCCAAACCAGTGACTTTCCTGGCTAAGAGCTGCATCAGAAGACTGAAGCTGAACCTCAGCACCTGTCACTTGGGCCAACTTAGATGGCAGAGATACTGATGGAATAAATAACAAAGAGGGAGTCTGGTCCCCGATGCTGGACCTGTGGGCTCAACCTGTTTCCACAAGGAACAGAGGTGGTAGGGGCTCAAATGCAGCCTGGATCCTCTCTCGTCTCAGCTGTCTCTAATTCACATGTGATCCAGTGGCCCTTTCAAGGATGGAAGAAGAAGCTAGAGAGAGAGAGAGAGAGATGTACAGTAGGATGGAGCCATGAGTTATGTGGGCAATGGACGGAAGGGCTAAACTAGCCAGTACAACATTTACTGGGATTGGACATGAGTACTATAGAGCATTTTTTTAAAATTTTTTTCTGTGATTGGTGTGTGTGTGTGTGCGGGCGCATGCCAACAGATATGTGAGCACTTGCATATGTGTGTGCACCACTTCAGGGTGAGCGCTCTTACTATTCTCATTGCACTGATGAGCAACCAGAGGCTTATGGAAACTCAAGCCTCTATCTTGTGGACCCTAAGCCAGTATGTCTGTTATTGTCACAGCCTCAGAGAGTCCAGTGACCACATGCAGGGCAAACCAGCTAGTTCAGGATCGAGATCACCTAGCCCTGGTCTCCCTCATCCCTGCACTGACTCATTCAGCCTGCTATCCCAGTGATACCCACCCGTTTGTTGGGCCTGTCCCTTGTAGGCAGTCTCCCGCAATGCTCTTCTCTTTGCTTGCTGGAAGAAGACTGGTGGTTTACACTGAGGTGAAAATGACTCGGGGAGGACCCCAGAGGCTCAGCAAAGAACTCATCACATGCACGCTAGCTCCCGGTCAGTTCCTAGTCCTGCCTGGGTCACGGCAGATGAAAGAGGAGTCCAGAAGATAAGCGGTCCAATGGATGAGATCCTGACCTCCTGAAATGTCCTCCCAAGCTCATGTGTTGAAGGTTTGGTCCCCAGGTGATGTGATGGTGTCAGCGGGGCCTGGTGGGAAGAAGTTAATTCCCTGTGGGCATTCTCTTGACATGGCTATTGGATTTCAGTCCTTTCTTCCCTCTCTTTGCTTCCTAGCTAGCTCAAGGTAAGCAGCTTCCCCTTGCCATGTGCTTTCTTTCCTCAGGTCCGAAGGCAGTAGCGTAAAATAGACAGACGCAAACCAAGCGTTTTCCTTCTTGTTAGTCCGTCTCAGGCATCTTCTCATAGAGACAGAGCTCTGACTGAAAATACTCCTCCCTAAAACGGCGCTCACAACCTTTAATGCCCCAGTTCGGCTAAAGTTGGATGGCTAGTCGGGATGTGGGAGTTCTTAGGAAATGGTAAAGCTATTTAATTATAAGAGCATTTGTATGATTTCAGGAATGTGTGTTTTATGAGAGAACAAAGCCTTGAGCCAAGGGATGAGGACTTAACTAGCAAGGGCGTCTTCCTGGGCACAAAAAGTCCCTACTGTTTTTCCAAAAACATACCTAACATCCCACAGCTGGCCTCTGGCTGCCTCCCATAGGCCAGAAATCAGGACGAGCTGGTAAAAGACCCTTGTGAGTAACCTCAAGACTGGGTCCCAAAGCAACAGAGCTTTTTTTAAGGGCAGAAACTCCTGTCTTCAGAGATTGTGTTGAGCCTGTGGTGGCCAGGAGCCTGTTCCCTAAGACAGGGGCTTCCAGACATTGACTCAGGCCATGTCACCACAGCTATAGGCCAATGGACAGACAGATGTGGTACAGCAGGAAAGACTGTGCTACACCTGGAAGGCACAGCTGTCTGCCTTGCTAAACACCCAGGTGGCCCTTTGCAGCACAGAGACCACACGGCTTTAAAGGAGGCACAGTGGGGCTTTATAGCAAGCTTTAAGCACACATCTGCATGTGTGTGCACACATATACAGGAAGCAGACACATTCAAATGTGTGCGCATACATGCCCATCAAGAGTGCACAGGAAGAGCCTGCCTTTGGACATGTCTCACTATTCTGTTTTTATTTTTTATTTTTTTTGTATTTTTTCTTTGAGGAAAGATCTGGTTATGTAGTCTTTGCTCACTCTGTAGACCATGCTGGCCTCAAACTCACAGAAATCTGTCTGCCTATGCCTCCAGAGTGCTGGGATTAAAAGTCCATGCCACCAGATCCAGCATCATTTTGTCTTTAAGACAGGGCATTACTTTATAACCCCAAACTTGCAATACTCCTGCCCCAGCCTCCCAAGGCTGGGATTACAGCTGTGTCCTGTCATGCCTGGAAAAGCAAATGAACTCCTTTTTTTTTTTTTTTTTAAAAAAAATGTATTTTATTTTTAATTAGTCTTTCTCTTGTGTGTATGTATGTGTACCATGGCTTCCCTATTTCCTGCGGATCTCAGAAGAGAGCACTGGATTGTCTGGAACTGAGAATGGTTGTGAGCCACCACGTGGGTTCTGGGAGTCAAAACTGGGTCCTCAGGGCTGGGGAAATGGCTCAGCCATTAAAAGGAGTGGCTGCTCTTCCGGGGGTTCTGCGTTCAATTCCTAGCAGCCACACGGTAGTGCACAATCATCTGTAATAGGATCTAAATCCCTCTTCTGGTATGCGTAAAGACAGGTTGTTCATATACATTAAATAAATAAATAAATGTAAACTGGGTCCTCTATAAGAGCAACAGGTGCTCTTAAACCCTGAACTATCTTCCCAGCCCCAAACTGATTTATTTTAAATATAACCCTGTTTTCATGAAATAACATCAGATATTTAAAAAATTTTTTTATCAGATTAACAAAGTGTTAAAAATATTTTGAAAATATTTTTAAAGATTGTTATTTTCTTACTTAGTTCTAAGCAGTCTATTGAATTAATTAAATCAGCTTGAGACTTAGGCATTTTTAAAAATTAGGTTCAGTTTTGGAGAAAAATAGCCAGGCAATTTTTCTCAGGGCTTAGCCAGTGGCTCTTGGCTATGAGATTGGCTTTTGCCATAGGCATGTCTGTTTGATAGGACAATGTCCCTCTTGACAAGGATGGCTTAGCCTATTCTGATTGAGGACAGGTATTAGGAGAGCTCTAGGCCCAAGGCTTACAGTATTGAGAATACAAATGTATTTTATGTTACAGTCCAGAACACATAAGCACATGTATCTAGCCGCTGCAGTTTGGATCCAGACTGCCTCTGAAAGGCCCCTGTGTGAGGTTTCTAGCTTGGCACTACTGGGAAGAGGTGGGTCCCATGAGAAGTCTTCATGTCACTGGAATGTTAGGAAGCTCATTGTTACATTCAAAGGGACTGCAGCTTTTGCTGGACCTCACGGTCAGAGAAATATACACGGAAGTCACTCAAAGCTTAAGACCCCTGTGTTCTTGTTTGTTTAACCTGAAGAGGCCAATTACCAACCAACCTTACTTACTTGGGATTTCCCGTGTGATGAGCTTTCACAATCTAAGCCAATCTTAGCAGAGCAGCAATCTTAGACTATGTGCTCTTCCATATATGCCTCTGATCCAGAGAGCAATGTACGTGTATTTGTGTGTGTGCTATGAGTTATTGCTGAAACAGCATATAGCTTGAAAAGCGACTTTAAAAACAAATATCTCCCATAAATGATGGGCACAGCATTTGGACACTTTGTAATAGTGTTTGTTTATTTATTATCTGGGTTGGTTGGGATCAGCTGGAGTCAGTGATTTAATCCTGTGTAAAACTGCTAAGATTTCTGTAAAGTGTTCCTCATTCCTTCCCCATGTGATGTTTTCTATGTCATTGAGCAAATACAGAGCAGAGTCCTTTGTTGGAGGCATACACGGACAGACACAGGGACAGGCAGATGCACGAGACACTTTCTGGCAGACACAGACTCTGACCCATACAACAGACAGATCGGAGACAGCAGAAGACACAGGGGGAGAGAGTGGAGAATCTAAGTCTGGGTTCACACTTGGTTAAGTGAATCCGAGTGGAAGTACTTTTAATTTCTTTCCCTTAATTTCTGTGACACCAACATAGTATTGGTGACTTTGAGTTTATGAAGACTACATTCAAGCTGAGATACCTTTCTCTCTCTTCCTGACCACGAGGGAAGTGGTCTCACCCCACTACCATTGTGGTAGACTGCCTCACCATAAGCCCAAAGGCAATGGGGCCCAATCAGCAACAGACATCTTCAAACTGTTAAGCAGTATGTTCACTGGATCGTGTAGCCATTACCTCAGTGGATTCCAGAACACTTTTATCCTTCCTGAAATAAATTTTCCACCTATTAGCAAGGAATATTCATTTTCCCCCAGGCCACCCTCCCATCTCTAGATAATCAGTATTCCGCTCTCCATTTTCACATCTGTCAAAGGCCAGATAAGCCCTTTCTCTTTGTGTTACTTATCTCTAGTATTCGTTATGGTGGTAGGAAGTTGACTAACGCTAGCTGAAGCAAAAGCTCCTGAACTGACACTCAGTCTTCCTCTATGTGACACATTCACACTTTCCAGCTGCTCAGATGATGGTGGCTAAGCTGCCTACGACCAGTTGGGGAAGAGGTAAGGGCAGGATGAAGACTTGGGGGTGGAGCACATGAATCATTAATCACCAGGGAAATGGAAACCCAAACCACAGTACAGAAAACAAAACAAAACAAAAAAAAAACTGCTGATAACAAGTGTTGACAAGAATACAGAGAGTTAGAAAGTCCATCCTGCTGATGGAATGTAAGTGGTGCGGATTCTGTGGAAAGCAGTCTAGAAGTTCCTCAAAAAGATAAAGATAGAGCTCTCATATGACCCATCGGTTCCACTCCTGGGTATACACCCAAGAGAAAGGAGTCTGTCTTTTCACCTCAAATCCAGCATGTCAGTATTCATAGGGGCATTACTCATAATAGCCAACAAGAGAACACAGGCCCATCAGCCAGATAAGCCAAGTGTGGTGCCTCTACACAGTGGAATACTAGTCAGCAATAAAAATAGAGGCATGGACCCACATGACCAGACCGGTGAGCTTTGGAGACTGTGCCACCAAGGCTGCAGAAATGGACCACGTGGTTAGCACAGTAAGTGACCTGTGGGCCAGTGAGCCATGGAGGCAGAGGAGACGCTGGGCCCTGTGCGAGGAGGGTGCCAGTAATCGGAGGAGATTATTACTCATTAGAAAGGTAACAAACACCTGCAAACTTCTGCGTCCCTGCTTAGACAAAGGAAATCAGAGAATCAGTGGGTGCACCTGCTTACCCACTGGAATTGAACAGGGCATGACCCTTGCTATGGGCAGATGTGCATTTTGGGGTGTCATCTTTGGACGCATCAAGGAGAATGTTCCCCGCCTTGGTGCACATGGCTAGCCAGCCATGGACCTTCTCAAACTTGGGCCAAACCTGTTGTTTCTCTAACAATCAGTGAGCGCTGGTACCCAGGGCATGTCTGGGACGAGCTCTAGGGAGCTCCTGGGAGCCTGTGCTGCAGTGCTTCTCCAGCTCGTGAGAAATGACTTTGAACTAGAAGCCCATAAGGCGTGTTTGCTGCCTCCTTCCTGGTACCCGGGTGAGCCTTGCTCACAATGTGTGGGCATCTTCTCTTCTACAGCCCAGGAGTTCCCCCTCCCATCCCAGGAGCCAGCCTCAACTTTCCTTCTTCTAGGACTTGCCTCTGTCATTCCTATGGGTGCCAATGCCAGCTCCTTCTCCACCCCCTGCTCCCATCTTGGCCTCCTCTGCCTTCTTCCCTGCAGGCTGCTTCCATACAGCAGCAGAAGGATGCCTGCAGCGTCAACTTTCTGACAGCTGCCTGTAGGGCATGGGTGGGCCCAGTCTCTGAATGTCCGCAGACTGGTTTGGCCCACAGAGTGTGCTCTGCCTTGCACAATCTGTACTTCATTCATAATAATTTTGTCCTGTTTTAGCTTTTCGAGACAGGGTTTCTCTCATTTATATTAATTTTTTTTTTTAAGTTTTCCGAGACAGGGTTTCTCTGTGTAACAGTCCTGGCTGTTCTGGAACTGGCTTTGTAGACCAGGCTTGTGTTGAACTCCCAGAGATCCTGCTACCTCTGCCTCCCTAGGGCTTAAAGATGTGCACCATCACCACCTGGCTATATCAATTATTTTTAAAGCAAAGAGACACTCATTTTCTTGGATAATGAGACAGCCCAAAAAGTTATCCTGGAGGCTCTGGTAAGGGCTGTGTGGCTGACCCGGGGCTGTTGAGTTACCTCTTCAGTGGCAGATGTAACATGTGTTCATACCCCAAGAATCATCTAGATTCTGTGTGCCTTCTACATTCCTGGAAGCTTTTCTGGAATTTATTGCAAGGGTCTCAGGCAGCCTTACAGAGCTGAGGCCTCTCACAGTCCCCAGCACGGAGGCACTGGGAAACATCTGCCACTTCTGTCTGATTCCCTCCCTGGCTTCCTTCTGCTGAAGAGAAGCTTCTTTGGGCCCACCTGTCCTGACCAAAGATCTTTCATTTTGTGAGAGGACAGAAAGTAGACCCCGGGCAGCAAGATCCTGCTGTGCAGTTTCTAAGAACCTTGGGAACGGTTCTCAAGCAAGCCAGCCAGTCTTCATTTGTCAGACTGCATGGGGGTGAGTGGGTGGGAGGGGGCAGGGGAAGGAGGCTAGGAGGGGAGGCGGTTTCTCAGGATTACTCGGAGCAGGGTGGGCAGGTTGGCCTATGGAGCTTTTCCTGTGTCTTGGCTGCAACAGGAGCTCAAGTTGCTTGTTACTGAGGACATCACCGAGGCTGAGATTCAGAAAGAGATGTGTGTGAAGGGAATCCTGAGAGGATTCAAGTTGTCTGTTGCAGGCCTACAGGAAACTATCACAGGTACTAGGAATAGAGAGAAAGGTGGTTTGGATCTTTTTCTCCTGCCTTCCCGGGGGAAGGTGTTTGCCTGTTCCAAATGGACCGAGGATATCACTAAAGAAGATCTGCACCATGCTTGACACTGCAGAGGCCACAGCGAGATAAAGCACCTCTGCTGGAGTGTCTTCAGGAAGTTGGAGACTGGGGAAGTCCTGTACATTCAACGCTATCGATATTTCCCAGTTTCAGTTACCATTTCCAGGCAGTGGAGAGGAGACCTCCAATTCGCCCTCATGACTTGGGGCTGGGGTGTGTCAGGAATCTGGTGGTGTGGGTGCCAAGTGCTATGCTGAAATTGTCCTGCCCTAACCACTCACCCACCATGATGGTGGCAACAATTGACTATGTTTTCAGATACTCAATTAGCTTTACAACTCAGAGCAGTTCCATTGAGATCTTTGGAAATGGCCCTTATTTGGGATTCATTCGAGTTTCTTTCAAGCACTAATATGAATTTACTTGAAATAAAAATTATGATAAAAAAAGTTCAGGGAGGCCTGTTCTTTTTTGAAAGGAAGTGAAGAAGGAGTGGATTTGGGGGAGAGGAGAAATGGCGAGGGGAGGACTAGAGGAGTGGAGGAAGGGGAAACTGTGGTCAGGATATATGGAAAATCAATAATAATAAAAATGTATAAAGGGGGAAAGTCAGTCATAAAAGACCACATATTGAGCTATCCCGTTTATGTGAAGTGCCAGGAACTGACAACTCTATAGAAACAGAAAGTAGGTTAGTGACTGCCTAGGACTTGGGGGATGGGAGCCTGGAGGGAAAAGGAGATTAACTCATAATGGTAGAAAGTTTGCTTGTTCTAGAATCGATTGTAGTATAATGTATGCATGAATGAATGTAGGCAGGTAAATTGTACAGTCTGTGATTACATCCCAAAGAAACTGTTAGAAAACAAAGAATACTTTAGAAACTTACAGAAACTTAACACTATTGTAATATCTAAGTGTGTGATCCTTTTCTCTAGTTCCCTGTTGCTGTTTTATTTTACAAAAGAATCAGTCCATGACAGATTGGAAAAGACAAAAAGAAGGTCCCCAACCCCACCAAGGCAATGTTCAAGGAAATTGATTTGATTACCTGCTAATGGGTTGTGATCTGGATTTTGACAAATAGTGCAGCACCCATTTCTATGGGTTCTATACCTATGTATTTAATCAGTTGTGAATAAGAGAAAGAAAAAAATGCATCTGTACCGAACATATACAGACTTGCATTCTTGTCTTTGTTTCCTAACTAGTACAGTGTAACAATTAGCTGCATAGCATTTAGCTGCATTTGGGGAACTATAGGTGACTGAAAGGGGACTAAAAGTGTCGGGGAGAATGTACACGCATGAAATGCAAATCTATGTCGTTCTATGTGAGGAACCTGATCAACCTGTAGTGTTCACTGGGGGTCTTGGAACCTATGACCCTGGGGGCTGGGAGGACTGTACTGAAAAACACTGTCCTGAAGCACTAGCCCCTAGCAGGAGACCTTGGCAAGCCACCACAGGCAAGTAGAGCCTTCAGGACAAACTAGATCCTTAACTGGACTCACGCTCTGCCTGCCTTCCTCCATCACCTGTTCCCGCTCAAGCCCTCCAGTACCACGGCAACATCACACCTACCTAGCCCTGATTCAGCTTCCTGCAGATGAAGCTTGCTCTGTCCAGAGAGATAGCACTCCACGGCCATCCACTTAGAAAACGTGCTCTTCTCCGAGCTGCAGCTTAGACTGCACCTTCTCGGTATCGGGCCTTTGCTCCTTCAAGCCACATTCCAGCCAAGCCTATAAAAATAATCATCGTGCAGCATTGCAATCACATGCCCGCCAATCTGTCCCAGGAGGCACATGAACTTCCTGAGACAGCTGTGACCTCATCTCTGCGTCCGGGCACTCGCCAAGGAAGAAATATGTGGCCGTTGATTGAAGCAGAAATTCAGTGGAGCTCACCCCGGTTTGGGTGACAAGTTGAACACATCCTGTCAGCCAGGCAGGGCTCTCCAAGTAGAATCTGACCCCTCTCCATTTTTTGCCTGGACTCTGCCGTCCCTTGTGTTTCTGAACCACACTGCCCAGCATGGTAGGTTTCCATGGCAACCCCCATTTCCACGCAGCTCAGTACTTCCATCTTCCACTTTGGTACCAGCTGCCTCCCCTACTCACCCTGATCATTCGGGGGTCACCATATATCATTCCTAAGCTCCTTTGTCTCGAGAAATCTTCACTTTTCACTGTGACTCTGGAAACGTTAGTTTCCAAGCATTGCGCTCTGAAAGGATCTTTCCTCCTCTGGCATATTTGGCCTAAAATGTTACATCCAGCTGAACTCAAGCTAATATCCATCCATGACACATAGCATTATGTTAATCTGGTCACACACAACCCTTTCTTGCACGTGGCCGTTTAGTGATATTAAATTAAAAGATCAAATTACCTCTGACTCGGAAAGCAGATGGAACTAAGCCCCATCTGGCCACGGTTTTGCGCTAACTAGAGGTAACCTATATTTCATTACTATTACCCACTTTCAGGCTGAGTGGGGCTTGGGTTTGTTTCCACAGAGGTAACGACTCTACCGCAGAGCACTTGGGGGCAGAGCCTCCGGGAGTGGACCGTGGGAGCTGAACACTGTCTCCAGTGTTCCCGGCTCTGTGGGCTTGTGAGCTTCTACTCTCCGTGCTTGCTCCTTTTCGTAAATAGTGACAGTATTTATACATATGCCAGAGGACTCTGTAGGGACCGAGGGAATCAACCAACCGCCACCAGCAAAAAGGACCACAACACGGTGCCTGGCTGAAACAGGGTTCTCAGTAAACTTAAGCCGTAGTCTTAGCTGTGTTGACTATCTCCCTGCATACAACCACTGAAGATCTGAGGAAAGGAAGAAGAAACTAAGCTCCTGTGCCAGGCCTTGTTTTGTGGTGATAATGATGTCTTATTTTACCCAATTTAAAGGGTTCTGTTCCTTTGTTTCTATTTTGGTTTGCTAACCCAGGCTGGCTTTAAACACACAGTAATTCTCCTGCCTCAGCCTTTTGAGTGCTGGGATTACAGGTGTGAGCCACCACACCAGATGCTTTTTGTAATTTTAAGATCAGAAACATTAAGTTTAAAAATGCATATCAAGCCTAGCCGTGGTGGCACACGCCTTTAATCCCAGCACTAGCGGGGGAGGTGGCAGAGGCAGGCGGATCTCTGTGAGTTTGAGGCCAGCTGGGTGTATAGAGCAAGTTCCAGGACAGCCAGGGCTACACAGAGAAACCCTCTCTCACAGGAAAAAAAAAAATCAAGGAATTCTACTGTCTAATGCAGGACAATAACTGACGACTGATAGTTCTGTCAACAGTTTCTCCCACCTGAGATCAAAGAGGCAGTGACTAGGAGGTGATGCTTGGCCAGCCACCCGAGGCTGTGACAGCGCTGGCTGGCATGACCTCCTGAACAGGCACTTCTCCTCACCGACAGAGAATCTTGTCCCATGTCCACTCATTTTAGCCTTTAAACCTCTGGAGGGCCCTGCTGAGAAAGAAATTTTAGTGCCTCCAAATTATACCCAGGGACGTCAACCATGCCAGGTGGCCGATGAGGGACAGAGCGATTCCTGGAACTTGGATGCTCTGTTGTCATTGCTGTTGACCTCAGCTGGTCTCTCCCAGCTCTCTGGAGCCATGGTCCTGGACTGTGGACTTCTGTGTGGGTATTGGTGGTTTTCCAGGGGAGGACTGCCAGGGTGCAGCGTTGAGCTTAGCCCAGAAATCTCCTGCCATGAGTCCACACACTTGGTTAGGGCAGCTGGCCTGGGTGCTGACAAAAGCTCCCCCATCACACCCCCTTATATGGGTGTGGTGGCCTCCACAGTCAATCCCAAGCATCCAATAGGCTGAGGCAGAAAGAGTATAAATCCAAGGCCTGCCTGGGATGTATAATGAGTTCAGGGTTCAAAAGGAGTTTTAAAAAATGTATTAATTTTGTTAATGAAATAAAAATGATAGAGCTATGGGGTAGGAAGGGAAGAAAAAAGATAAGCAGGTGTTTTTGCAGGGTGGAGATATAGCTGAATGGAAGCCGACTCACCTAGCATGTGCAGTGCTCTGTTTGATCCCCAGTGCCAGGGAAAAAGAACAGAAAAATAAAAAAAAAAACCCTCTTTCTCTCCCTCCTTCCTTCTCTCCCTCCCTCCCTTCTTCTCTTCACTTCCCTCCCTTATGATTTTTTTTTTTTTGGCTCTGATGGATTTCTTCCAGGGGTTCTCACGCGGAACCGTGCTAGCTCATCTGAAAGGATCTTGTAATTTAAGTCCAAAAAAGGGAAAAGGATGGGAATATTGATCCTTTTCCTCTAATTGACAGTCACTAACTATCGGTTTAATTCCACAGAATCTGATTCTAAACCTAATACTTTCTTTCAAGTCATGTGAAATCTGAAGTGCATCTAAAAATAAAACTTAAACAAAACTTACTTATTCCTTATTTATTCGTCAGCCCTCTGCTACTAGAACAAAATAATAGAGATGATTTTTTTGTTTATTTTTGAGTTTGTATTTTAATCAAAACTTCTCTCCCTTCCCTTTCCTCCCTTCGAACCCTCCCATATACTCTCTCACTCTCCTTCAATGGTCTCTGTCTATTGCAAAGAGAACTTTCCTGGATGAGGGATGAAGACTGCGCTTATCTGTGGGTATAAGGACAAACGTTTATAGATTGTTGTTAGGGATTATTCTGGCTTAGCAAATTAGTGGCTGTAGATTCTCCACCAATAACCATGGGCCATAAGCACTTAAAAATTAGCGAGGTTTCCAGTATCAGGCATGTATCCCTCTTGTTGAGCAGGTCTGAAGTCCACTTAGCCGTTGGTTGCTGCCAAGATGTGTGTGCTGTTACGGCACCAGAGTGGGGTTTTTTGCACCATGCTGGTTGTTGATGTGATTCATAGGCATCAAAGCTGGGTGAGCCTCTTAGTTGCCTCCTCTGGAAACTTGCATGTACCTTCTGGTACCATGATAGCTAGTCTGAAGGGAGGGGGCATTCAGGCCAGGTCCAGCACAGGGGCATCTGGACTCTTTCTGAAGTGTCTTCAACAACAGGGACTGATCTACCTCTGGAGGGGAGTAACCAAAGGCAACAGCAATAGGCTGTGTGTTTGGGAAGTAGATACAATAAACTTTAACGGAGTAGCTCACTATTTCAGATGTACCTATCTGTCCATGGTCATTTGACATGCTATTCTTGGGCCCAGGGCAAGGTGGCACACCATGGCAGAAGCACACAGCAGATAGTCACTTCAGCAGTCGACCTGTTTGCAGAGGTGTCCCCTGCTCTAGCTGATAGCTCAACCTACTTCAATTGAGAGTCTGAATCTTCTGCTCTCTGCTATGGGCTGGAAACGCCCCCAAGTCATGTGATACTGGACAGCCGCCCTATCCCTGATCTGCCTCTACCTGGCTTCTTGCTCTGCAGGTCTGTCTGTCGGTCCTGATCCAGCTCAAAATGACACAAGGCCAAGGCCACAGAGAGTCACTTTCAGTCAATCCAATGTCCTGTCTAGTACCAAGCTGAGTTCTTCCTGGGCTACATTTACCTATTTCTTGTGCTTTCAACAGCTTGGGAAACAAACAAACAAACAGTCTTCTCCGTCTTCTGCGTAAAGGTATCCAATGTTGAAACTCCTTTAAAAACAATGAATGCATCCTTCCGAGGCTTTCCTCCAGGCTGGCCATGCTAACAGTGGCTCTTCTGGGTCTTCGCATTCCAGAGTCTCACTACTCTACACATTTTCTGGCTTAATGTATTTATTCCTGAAGAGCTTTTTGTTTTGTTTGTGTTTGGTTTTCTCCAGAAGATAAATGAGCTGTCCTAGGTTGCAGAAGCCTAAAAAGATCTGAAAGCTAAATGCTATATAAGAATCTGAGTTAAGATTCTGAGCCAGAAAAGGGTGATTACTGGGACAACCGACTTAATTTGAATGCAACCTATAAATGAGCTAATAGCATTCAAAGTTGGGTCCCTGGCTTTGATCATTGCACTACAGTTTTGTAAGACATTAACATTTGGGGAAACTCAGTGAAAGGGAAATTTTGTGCAAAAAAAGAGAAGTTTTAATCTGATATTTAAAATGAAAATGAATTGTGTGTGTTGATGAAAAGCAAATTCAAGCAAAATATTCATAGGTCACTAAGCCACACCCTGCCCCCCAGCCCAATGAAGTTTTAAAAAACTCTTCTTTCAGATGCTGTGTTAGATGTAGGCCTGGGGGAGAGGATGGGGCACTGTTGTTGTCTTGTTAAATGTTCACACTGTCAAGCTGCTCTCTAAATATTTGTGTTTATACCTATTATACCTATAGAACTGCTCTGCTTTCAACTTTGGGCAAAGCAACTTTTTGCAGTAGGTAGTGGTTAATCCAGAAGCTGATAACTGGTCAAATCACCAAGTTTAAATAATTCCAAGTGCTCAGTTATGGTTGGGTCATCTGTACCAACACCCCACCATCAGGGAGCTTTGAGGAAGAGAGGCTAGAAAGAACCAGCAGATGCAAGGAGAGCTGTGCAGTGCTGACCTCTGGACATGACATGGCTGTTGCAGTCACTAACTCACAGGCCTGGGCTCCTGCCTAAGACCTGTACAGGATCAAGACACTCAAAGTTCCAGCATGGAAGAGGGTGGAGCCTCTGAGGCCTCACCCTTATCAGATGAGCTACTGGCAGTAGATAATCACTAAGGAGAAAAGGGAGAGTCTCCTTTGGGGACGTGGCCACTAATAAAGTTGCTCACGCCCCAGTGGATGGCCATAGACCCTTGCACATATCTGCAGCACTGACTGGACTCAAAAGGCTACTAATAATAATAAAAAAAGAAGACATGAAGTTCGGAGGGGGTTGGGATTGTGGTGCTAGGAGCTGGAGGGAGGTAGTGGTGGACGGCTATGATCAATACTATATAATATTATATAAATGCACGCAACTTCCAAAGAATAAAAGATATTACTGGAGCTAGAGAGATAGCTCAGTGGTTGAGAACACGTGCTACTCTTGAAGAGGACTGACCTAAGTTTGATTCCCAGCACCCACACCAGGGCCTCACACCACCTATAACTCCAGCTCCAGAGGGATCTGAGGCCCTCTTGCCTCTCCAGACACCTGCACTTACGTGTACACACACACACACACACACACACACACACACACACACACACACAGAGAGAGAGAGAACTAAAAACTAAAATAAATCTTTATTTATTAAAAATATTGCTTTTAGATGAATGTCATGCACACCTTTAGTACTAACACTCGGGAGGCAGAGGCAGGCCAATGTCTGTGAGTTTGAGGCTAGCCTAGTCTATATAGTAAGCTGCAGAACAGCCAGGATACATGGAGAGACCCTGGCTCAAAGAAAATATATATTGTTTTTAAAAGCACTTTCAGACTTCCCTTCTTTATAGAGTCTGGAGCCGACATTTCCCACCAGAGACCTTTCTGGAAGATTTGGGAGGTGGGAGAGCGGCGTTGTGTGATGGGGCGGGCACCAGGCATTGTTACAAACACTTGTCTGCTAGATCCCGTGATGGCAAGGCCCACGGCCGCTCGCCTGCTGATCCATTTCTGCCCCTCCAGCTCCTCTGCTGCTGCCTATGTAGCTGTCTCCGTGAGGAAAGGCACTCCTGGGAAGGAACGGCTGGGAAACTCGAGACTCCGCATTCCATATTTAATATGAACTCGGCGTTTTCCCAGAACCTTCTCACAGGACACCCTGCCTCTCTGCTGCATATCAGCTGGTACTCATCATGTGACTTTCCCACTAAATACTTTAGCGACCTGAATCACGATCATCCTTCCTAGGGTAAGAAACTTGTTTAGTGAGCTGGTGTGACTAGCGCATCTCTGTCAACAGTTGCCTTGGTTACCTTTTTGAGTCAGCTGCAAAACTCCCCACCTTTGCCCACAAAATTTGCTCTCAAGCCAGATCCTCCACTCATTCTCACAATATTTTGTTTTGTTTTGTAGCTGAAGCTTAACTTTACATTACTCTCCCTAATACCTATATGTGAGCTCCAGGTTCATTGTGCCAGCTGTCCTGATGACCTTGACTGTGGAGTCCTAGCGGACCGGGCGTCTCTGCCCATTCTCTGCCATGTGTGCCCTTGGTGAAAATGCATCCTCAATGCCTAACTCAGGTTGGTGTGAAGGACGGAGCCACGCAGCTTTCCAGGCCGGCACTGGCCTGTCAGTCTGAGTAGATGTGAAGCTATCTAGAGACCTTCATATTTTAACTGCAGACAAAGTCACGCGTTTTAAGCTGAGCCACAGAAATATGGCAAGAGGCCATTAGTTTAGCATTTTCCTGACTCATCATAAGAGCGAGACACCTGTGTGGGGAGCCTAACTAGTGTAACTTGCCTTACAACTTGAGGATTCGGGTAAGAGGCACATAATTTCTTTTCCCAGACTTGGACCACACATGCTCAAATCAAATAGTTGTTTGAGCTGCTTTACAAAATATCACAGGCTTGATTTAAAAAAAACAAAAACCATGAACATATTCTCCTAAAGTTCTGGGAACTAGGATGGAGGCAGGTCACTTCCTTCTGGAGGCTTCAAGCCATGATCTGTCCACAGTCTCTGCCTTGCTCCTGGGTTGCTGGCATCCCTTGGCCTGCAGGCCCCTCACAATGTCTCTGCCTCTGCTTAGCAGATCTTCCTCTTCGTGTCTTCATGTTTCCTCTTCTTACAGAGGGTACCAGTTGCATTAGACTTAGAGAACACATTAACCCTTCCCTCTACTCGGGTGTGCATGGATAGCTGACTCTCTCTGCCCGGTTGCTGCCAGCAGTGCTGCTTATGAAATCTGAAGGCTTCGTCTAATCTTCTACACTGCTAATCAATATTCCAGAACTCCCAAAGGCTGAAGCTAGTGTCGCCAGTGTAGGCCTGAGATAAGAACATTGCATGCTTCCTCAGGCTTCTGGAGCAGGTGGGTTGGGAGGATATTTCAGCCTTAGTCATGAGAGCAAGGGAATGCTCGAGTGACCATTTCCATTTCCCCCTCCCAGCTGCCAGACTGCTCCCTTAGGAGTACAACAGGCATTTGGAAACTTTGTTTAAAAAGCACTGATTCCTTCCTTGGGCCCACTGAGAACAGGGTCAATCCTGGCCTCTCTGTATATATATATATATATATATATATATATTCTTTTGTCATATTACTGTCAGCTTTTACAATACCCGCTTCAGTACTCCAGAACATGCTCCAATCATTGTCCTAAGCTGCAGTTAGTTACCTTGGGTTCCAGGAACAACAGGACACATTGATAAACATCTCTACGACAAAGGACTGTTCCTCCACACTAAGCACGGGTGAACATGAGCCTCAAGATCGTTCCTCAAGTGAGGGTAATTATAAATGCACTCTGCAGAGAACTACCTTAAGAGAAGCCTAAAAGATAAACTATTTTCTGATCTACTTGTACAACCAGAACCCAGGCAACCAGACCAAACTTGACCAAGATTGCTTCATTATGCAAGCCTCTTGCCTTCTGCCTCAATTTTTTCTCAATTCAGATCTAAACCTCATGTCCGTCCTCTGAAAATGGACTCCGGGGTGGGTCTGGACACCTTTATCTATTCCTCTTTCCAGTGCAAACATTGATGAGATCTCCTTTCCTTTGTCGCCATTACTGATCTTGAATTGGCGTATCCAGACAAGTGGCTCCATTGGGATTCCTGAACCGAGGCCTTCTGCCCCCAGTCTCTCATAAAAAAAGAGAGCCCGTGGTGGTTTCTGATGGAAGTCATGCATGATACAGGTATTTCTACTTCAATCCATGAGAGATGTGGTGATACTTATCCTACATGAAAACTAATTCTGATTTCTTCTCCCCGAGAAGGCTCCTTACCCCTCTGTAGTTTTGCTCGGTTGCTTCCAGCAATCAGCACTTCACACCAAGAAACAGAGCAGCTTCCACCAAGCCAAGCGTTAGGAGGAAATGTCAGGTTTCACCCTTGGGGTAGTGGCGCAGTTGCCAGTGTTCTCAGGGCCGAAGACGACTGCTCACTCAACTGTGCTCCAAGGAGACCGGCTCTCTTCATCTTGCTTGCTGGCAAGTTTCAAATGGAAGCGTAGCGAGGCAGAAAATTTTCTGAATTCCACTTTCTAGGCACTCTGTTACAAATCTAGTCCAGATTCATAGCATTAATTAATTTCAAGTTTGGAAGTCAGAGGTCATTAGATTTAGTCCATTTGCACATTCTTGCTTTTTAAAGGCTGACAAACATCACACATTCGGGGTAATAGGGCTTCTTGCCCAAGTTTCTCAGAAATCATGGATGATGGCTCTGCAGTCATGTTCCCAAGTTCTAATGAGATTCATCTGAAGCCGGCGCGTAATCAGTGTGTCCTCCAGTCTGACGTCCTCCCTCTGGAATTGCCTTTACTGCTCTCCGGCTGGAGAATTACTCCTCTTGAAGAAGAACAACCCGGTGCAGTAAAAACGCTGCCTACTCCAATATGTATGGGGCCTGGCTTGCCCTGGCTGTGTCTTTCTGTCATCTGTTTGTCTCGGCTCGGCTTGCACGTTACAATTCCTGACTCTGGTCTGGCAGGTTTGGCTGTACTGCTTTGGGAATCACTGTCGGCCATCTGCCCCCTGCCACTGTCGTAAGGGGTCTTTGGGATCCTGTGCTCTTCCTGGACTGGAGGTGCTCTCTGTAGGAGGACCTCACTGTCCCAGCCCCAGCTTCACCCTGGTGAGGTTATTAGGCACCCCTGGTTCTATTGATGGAGCTCCTGCTGTGTGTTAGGGCCAGCACTAGTGTTCTCAGCAGTTAGTCCCAAGAACAAGGCCGGATGTGCCGCCTGCTCTTGCAAACTCAAGAAAAACAGACATTATTCAAATAACTGTATGAATATGTATGAGATCACAGTTCCAGACCTGGGCAGACACACTTATCACTCTCAGGGCTCATAAAAAAGCTTTATTTCCTTCAATCACATTAAAGATGAGGCAAGATAACTGGGATCTAAGAGATGAATGAGCCATTTACTGAAGTCAGAAAGGGAGAGAGAACAACCCAGTTAACAAATGGGCAAAGAAACCAGGCAGTGCTGGCACATACATTTAATTCCAGGAGGCAGAAGCAGGTGGATCTCTGAGTTCAAGGCCATCCGGTCTACAGAGTGAGTTCCAGGACTGCCAGGGCTACTCAGAGAAACCCTGTCCCCAAACCAACCAACACACAAACCAACAAACAAAGTGTGTGTGTGTGGGGGGGGAGCAAATGATCTGAACAGAATATGAATCAAAGAAGATGCATTGATGGCCAGTGAGTGTGAAAGGTGTTTATGTGTAATCCTTCAAAAACTGCCAATTAAAACAGTAACGGTGGGGTTGGAGGCGTAGCTCAGTGACAGAGAACTTGACTAGCATGCAAGGCTCTGCTTTTAGATGCACAAAACCCACAATGTTATATGCAAAGTAGAATGGCTAAAACCTAAAATATCGACAACACCAAACGCCTAAGAAGATGTGCAGCCATGAGACTCTGACTTGCTGTTGGTGAGAGTGAAAATGATGCAGTCACTTGGAGAGACAGTTTGGGGATCTCTTACAAAACCAGACACATTCTTGCCAAATGACCCAGCAGGCTTGCTCCTTGGTATTTGCTCAAGGGAACTGAAAACTTACATCTGTACAAAAATCTACATGCAGATGTTTACAGCAGCTGTGTTTATAACAGTCAAGACCTGAAAGCATCCGAGATGTCCTTTAAGTGGGAGGAAGGATAAACGAACACATTCCGGCAACAAACTATTATTCAGAAGACAAAGAAATGAGTTACCAAGCTATGGAGATATGAAGGAATTTTAGAAGCATATTGCTAAGTGAAAGAGGCTAATCTGGTAAGCTAGATAGTGTGTTATTCCAATGACAGAATGTTCTAGAAGGGGTTGGAGAGATGGCTCAGCAGTTAGGAGCACTGACTGCTTTTTCAGAGGACCTGGGTTCAATTCCCAGCACCCACATGGCAGCTGACAACTGTCTGTAGCTCCCAGATATCACACCCTCGTGAAGACACACATGCAGGCAAAACACCAATGCACATGAAATAAAAATAAAAACAAATACATTATTTTTTTTAAAAGGAAGGGAAAATAGAATGCTCTAGAAAAGGCAAAACTATGGAGGTAGTGAAAAGATCAGTATTCATCAAGGGTCTGAGGAGAAGGAAGGGTACGTGTGTAGAGAACAAGGAACTTTGACAACAGTGCAGTGGAAGATTCTGTATGATGCTACGAGACAATGGTTCTCAAGCTGTTGGTCATGACCCTTGGGGTCAAGTGACTCTTTCATAGGGGTCACCTAAGACCATTGGAAAACACAGATATTTACATTACAATTTATAACAGTGGCAAAATCTCAGTTATGAAGTAGCAACAAAAATAATGTTATGGTCGGGGTCCCCATGACATGAAGAACTGTATTATAGGGTCGCAGCAGTAGGATGGCCTGCCAGAGCCCAGCTGTTTAAACCACAGAAGGTAAGTCCAGTCAGCACCAATGCAAATTAAACTGTGTGTTTAGGTAGTAACGGTGTGTGAATGTGGGTTCACCAGCTCTAGCAAACTGCCGTGTCTCACGGTGTTGGTGGAGGTAGAGGCTGGGGATGGGGGTGGGAATGGGCGAGAAGCTGTACACAAACCCTTTGCCCACCCCCTCCCCTTTCGTGAACCTGAAACTGCTCTAAATAAAGGCCGCTAATTTTTTTAAGTGGGTGAAGGAAGGAGACAACAAGTTGCAAAAGAGATAATACTTGGGGAAGTTTCATCATTATGCAGGAAGACATGATGAACAAAACAGAGAAAGACAGGGCTTGGTGGGCTGGAGAGCTGAGGGTGGCCCAGACTCTGCCGGTGCTGGTGAGCTGCTAAGGCTTTTCCTTTATTCCAGAAGCGATGAGAACCCCCTGAGCAGTCTTAAGGTTATGGTGACAGGATATCAATGGCGAGACTACAATTAGATATGCGTTTCAAAATTTATTTATCTATTATGGGTGGGGCATGAAGGAACCACCAACACATGTGTGGAGATTAGAAAACATTGTGGGGCAGGGTGGTGGTGGCACACGCTTTTAATCCCAGCACTCTGGAGGCAGAGGCAAGCAGATCTCTGAGTTCGAGGCCAGCCTGGTCTATAGAGCAAGTTCCAAGACAGCCAGGGCTACACAGAGTAACTCTGTCTCAAAAAAGGAGGAGAAGGAGAAGGAGGAGGAGAAGGAGGAGGAGAAGGAGGAGGAGGAGGAGGAGGAGGAGGAGGAGGAGGAGGAGGAGGAGGAGGAGGAGAGATTGTGGGAGTTGTTTCTGTTTTTCTGACATGTGGGAAACAGACAGAACTCAGGTCATCACACTGGTGACAAGTACAATTGCCAGTGAGCCATCTCACTGGCTCCATGAACATTCCGGCTACCAGGTGGAGGGTGGAGAATACATTGGAGTACTGAAGGGGCCAAAGCCGACAGGAGAGGGCAGCTGATGCCATGGCTCAGCAGGAAAATGAAGGCAGCCTGAATGGGAGCAGGTGTTGCAGGGGTGGAAGAAAGGAATAAGTCAAGTCCAGTGCTTACTAGGACAGAATTTGAAGGAAGGAGCCAGGCCTGTTTCTTTGGTGAATCTGTGACTGTCCAACGAGAGTTTCATGTTTTGGAGATTTCGCTCTCTTTTTAGCCTTTTTCAGGTTTTTTACTCATGGGGATTTCTCGCCTTCTTAAAATCCGTCTCCTCCAGTGAGACCAGCAGGTCCCCTCTGCACCACAAAGGACTCCAGGCAGTGGAGTTGCTTTCATAAAGCAAATTAGGCATTCTTGTGGCATCTGCACAGCCATTGATCTGTGTGCTGAAGTTGGCTCCGGAATCCTACACTCCTACCCCTGCACTAATATCCATGGATGTGTAAATCCCTTATACTAAAGAGGATAGGTAAGGCTACCCAGGTAATATAGCCCGTAAAAAGGCTCCTGTCAGCTTAAATTATCTCTAGATAATTTAGAATGCATGTGATTGCTAATATTGTCAACTTGACAGGACCTAAAAATTGTCTTGGAGACAAATCTCTGGGCATGTCTGTGAGGGGTTATCATGATTAGGTTAGCTGAGGTGAAAAGACTCAACCTTAAATATGGGCAGCACCACTCCCTAGGCTTGGGTCCTGGTCTGAATACAAAGGCGAAAGCTGGTTGAGCACCGTCATTCTCTGCTTCCTTACTGTGGATGCAATGTGGCCAGTGAGCTTGAGCTGCTGCAACAGGACTACCCCACCATGACAGACTACACCTGGAACTGTCAGCCCAAATAAACCTCTGTGGAATATTACTTTACACCGTGTGAATATATGTCATTGTGATTGGTTTACTAAAGAAGCTGACTGGCCAACAGCTGGACAGGATAAGGTTAAGCACAAGAGCCAAATAAGAGTTCTGGGAAGAAGAAGAGCAGAGTTAGGAGAAGTGAGAAGATGCAGAGAGAAGCAAGATGGGTGTGTCATACTCAAAAAAGGTACCAGGTCACATGGCAAAGTGGAGATAAAAATATGGGTTAATTGAAAATGTAAGAGTTAGCTATTAACAAGTCTAAGCTACTGGTTGAGCATTTATAATTAATATTAAGCCTCTGTGTGGTTACCTGGGAGCGGCTTGTGGGACAAAAACTTCCACTACAATCCTCCTCTCCATTATGTTACTTTTGTTGGGGTATTTTATCAGAGTAACAAAAAAAGGAGCTAATTAGATAATTAATTCAACCTAAATGCTGTGTGGAGTTGTCATCCCGCATTGCTTAGTGAATAGAAAAAAGGTTTGTGTATCAATGTTGAGTGTAGCTTCAATTTAAAAAAAAAACATTTCTGATGAGCTAGGAGGTGACTCGATATGGAAAATGCCCTGTACAAGCCTGAGGATCTGAGTACAGATTTCCAGCACCCACCAAAAGCCAGGTGATGATGCGTATCTGTAACCTCAGCATGGCAGGGGGTGGCAGGGACAGGCAAACCCCTGGAGCTCATTGGCTAACCAATCTAGGCAGTTCAGGTTCAGTAAGACCCCGGTTCAAAAAATAAGGTGGACAGTTTAGAAGAAGACACCCAACATTGTCCTTGGGTGTCAACATGTACACAGCCACATGAATATATATGTATATACCACATGCGTGCAAACATACAAATATTCTCTTTTGGTTTTTCAAGACAGGATTTCTCTGTGTAGCCCTGGCTATCCTGGAACTCTTTCTATAGACCAGGCTTGCCTTGAACTCAAAGAGATATGCCTGCCTTTGCCTCCTGGGTGATGGGATTAAAGCTGTGCGCCACCCACAGCCCGACCTCTACAAATATTTTTAATCCACAGTTGGTTGAGTGCAGGGACATAGACCCCACAGTTCTGGCCCAGACACTGTTCTGGATATGTCATTAGCTCACTGAATCATTCCGGGAACCCAAGGACATCCTATGGCCATCATCAACCTTACTGACATACAGAGAAACCTAGGCACAGAGATCATAGGACTTGTCTGTGCTCACTCAGCTGGGATTCGAACTCTGGCTCTGGAATCGTTGCTCTTGTCCATTATGCTGACTGTCTCTTAACTATGTTCTTTCTTTAAGATTTTTCTAATTGGTCCTAAACAGGAAATTTCCCTTATCTCTTATGTCTCAAAAGGGTGAGAATCTGCATACTCAAACAGAACACGCACAACCCAGTGGCAGCTTGCAGAAGGGAACGCAGAGGAAATTTACAAACTAGTCTGTGGGTTCATCTGAAGTAGGATGTGGAGGGACAGAGAGAGAGACAAAAACCCAGATGGAAGAGAGCTAAAGTAGCTGTGGAGTCGCTGAATGCAGCCGATGCTAGCAGCTCTCAAGGGCATCTGGCAATTTTCCTAACAGTAAGAAGGGGGGATATCAATCTGCTGGGAAGCATGATAAAGCAAGACATGAACACTTGATTCCTGACGCGGCATGCTGAAAGAATCTGGAGAAGATCAAGACCTTGGCCGGACATCTGATGCTGTGAATCTGAATGAAGAGAGCTTGTCTTGTCTCAGGGGAATGTTTTTACTTGCCTGACACGACCTTATGGGCTCATCTGGGGGTGGACAGGACCTAAGCATCTGCATTTTTATAAAATTCCTCAAATGATTTCTGGCAGGAGTCCTTAGAAGGCAGACTGGTGCAGAGTCAGACAGCTGGGGCTAAGAAGAGTTCTCCTGGTGTCCTGGTGGTGTGTGTGTGTGTGTGTGTGTGTGTGTGTGTGTGTGTGTGTATGTGTGTAGGCAGATGTACACACACTGATACATGGAGATCAGAAGACGGCCTGAGGTGTGGATTCTGTTGGAACCAGGAACGGGCTGAATGGTTCACAGCTTCTAAGGCACCGATCTCTGTCTCCCGCATCTCTCCATGGAGCTCTGTAGTTACACATTTTCACTACCATGTCCAGCTTGACATGAACGTCAGGCCCTAACACCTCTGTGGCAAGTGTTTTACCCATTGTACCACCTCCCCAGCCCTATCCCAGCGAAACACTTACCTAGCGCTTGAGAGACAAGACATCAAAGTCACAAACACAGAAGTCAACCTGGAAGCCCTAGAATTAGCAGGATTCAGGTGAAGCTTGTGCTAGAGGCCCGGACCTTCTCATCTTGGTTCCAGGTGGGTCCACCGAGTTCTACAGGAAGATGTTGTGCCCTCTTTAGACAGACCAGAGGATGAGACCACAGAAAAGGGCCCTCTCCTCAAAGAAGATCAACATCATTACATTCCCCGTTACCAATAACATGAGATGTGAGCACATGGGAAAAGGAATTACTCCTTTGGAAACAACATTGGATAATATCAAAACGAGCGCAGATGGTGTGGTAATTAATCTTCACTGTCAGTTAACCGGATTTGGAACCGCCTAGGTGAAACACTTCTGGGTGTGTCTGTGAAGGTGTTTTCCAGAGAAGTTTAGCTGAGGTTGAAGGCCCGCTATACATGGCTGGTACCGTTCCATGGACTGGAATCTTGAGCTGAATAATAAGGCGAGAGAGGAAGAAGCCAGCTGCGTATTCATCTCTCTCTACCTGCTCACACAAGGCAGCTAGCGGCCTCCCATTCCTGTAAGCCATGCCTTCCTCGCCATGATAGACTGGGCCCTCAAACCGTCAGCCAGAACGAACCCTTCCACCTTAAGCACTTTTTGTCTGGTATTCCGTCACAGTGGTTAGAAAAAACAGCTAATGCAGAGGGTTTGATGATGATGGTGATGATGATTATTTTGTCAGTTACTATGACATCAACACTCCCCACTGGAGTCGAGAATAATTCCTTTGGTCTAACAATGGAAAACCCTTCTTCCCACCATTCCCTCGCCTGACCCTAAGGGAAAAGGAAACTGAGAAGATTTTACAAGGTGCGTATCATACATCCTCACGGTACACAATGAAGCCGTGTAGAAAGCAGGAAAGAGATAGACGTATTATGGTCGCAGTTCTACCTGGACTGCACAGAGCTGTGGGAGTCAGAACAGGAATGGTTAGGGATGTATTTAGGGAGTGGAGTTCTGGGCACTTTATTACATAATCAAAAATAACTAGCAAAGTAGCTAATCAACAAATGCACATGGCCACGCTGGGCGCGGCTGGAAGAGCGTCAGGATACAAGGATTGTGACAAACACAATTTGAAAATGATTAAAATTATTTTAAAAGATATATATAGAGAAAAAAGCACCCATAAATAACCCCACCAGTCAGAGCTAACTTCCATCAGTCATAGCTAAACACATTTTCCTTCCAGGCCTTTTGTAATTTATTTTTATATAGCTGAGCTCATACTGAGTCTTTGATTATTCTATACCCTCCTTTGTTTCTCATAGAGTTTATTTATATATTTTTAATCTGTTTTATGCTCACAACAAAATCGATTCTGACTTAACATTATGACATAGGCATATTTTTATTTCATAAAAAGTTTCACAATTGTAATTTCTACAATCAGCATAATATTTCCTTATATGGATGTGACATGGTTTACTTAGCCGTCCTGGAACTGGACAGTGAGGTTATTTCCAGTTTGGGGAGTGGTAAGGAGTGAAGCAGGGAAGAGCACTTCAGTGCATAGCTGCCCCGCGACCACCCACACTCACACAGCAAAGCACATGTTAGCATTGCTTCTTGAGACTGGAGGTTTAGAAATATTGACTGGACAAGTACAGTCTACAGCTTATTTTCCAAACCACAAATTTGTAGAAGCTTCGTGAAATTCATACCCTTTCTGAGAACTGAGAGGTTTTATGCAATCCCCCTGCTAACTGTAGAGGCGAGAACACTTGCTCCCTGTTCCTACCCACTGTAGGCAGTGATACCCACTGTACCCAGTGATACGCACTGTATCAGTGAGTTTTCCGGTATTGTAACAACATACTCAAAGCTGTGGCTTATTTTTTTTTTAAAAGAGAGGTCTACTTAGCTAACATTTTAGAGTCCAGAAGCCCAGCACTGGGTGACTACACTGACTCCCTCTGGCAAGAGCCCTTTGACTGAACCACATCACGATAAAGAACACCATGGTGGGAGTTCGTGCAACAGGTAGAGACTGGTAGCAGGAGAGGAAGCCAGAACAATGCTTGAATCCTGGAAGAACGATGCAATCCTCTAGGAAGGCACAACCTCACTGGATCTTACCTCCTAACAGTCCTACCTAGTCTCAGCACTGACACTGGAGGTCAGGCTTCCATCATATGGGGTCACAGTTAAGACATCCAGATCCCAGCAGCTCTCCCCTCCTAACCTCCATGACGAGACCACCATGGCAAGCGGTGGGAAGGTTGATCAACAAGCTCTGTCCAGATGGGCCCACAATACTCACAAGGTCTACCAAAGGAGAAGAGGGGGCCTGAGGAGACTCATAGAGACAGCTGTTCGAGAACTCCAACTGAGTAGCTGGTTTAAAGATGAAGGAAAGGGCCAGGAGTCAAGGAATTTGGAAAAACTTCAAAAGCAAAAAAAAAAAAAAAAAAAAAAAACCAAAACAAACAAACTTAAGAAAGTGGATTCTCCCCAACCCCAAGAGTGTCCGGAAAAGCACCTGTGTAACCCCATGGAACCTCTGTTGGACTTCTGACCACAAAACTGGAAGACATTAAGCTTGTGTTGTAGCAGCATTGGGGATTTTTATTTTATTTCATTCCAATAGTATTTATTGTCATTTTAATGTGTATTTCTGATTGGGGGTGGAGTGCATCTATTGGTTGTTTACTCAGAAAGTACCTCCTTCTAAGAAATGCTTCTTCAAAGCATGTGACAAAATAGAGCTGGATAAGGAGTCAAACTGAGCCCTACGAAGCATTTCTTTATCGAAAGATTCTGCATCTAGAGGGAGAAAAATGCCTCCAATTTTGAGGCTCTGTTGGTGCCTGGGGAAGAGGTGAGTCAGTGCAACTTCCAGAAGAGTCACATTGCTGCTCTCTGAACCAAGCCTGTCCGAGAACTGGGTGGGATGAGCAGAGGAAAACAAGGATGGAGGTGGAGACACTGCTCTTCTGGCTGCGACCCTTTTACTGAACATCTTTTGCCAAAAGCAATTCAGTTTTGTTTCAGTCGCTTACCACTAAGGTTTTTTTGTTTTTGCTTTTTGTTTTGTTTGTTTGGCTGTCTGTTTTTTGGTTTTTTGACAGTCTCCGATAGCCTAGACTGGCCTTGAACTCCACGTGTAGCGGAAGATGACCTTACACTTTTGATCCTCCAGCTTCGGCCCTCCAAGTGCTGGGATTACAGGTGTGTGTGCCATCATGCCCAGTTTATACAAACCCAAAGTTTCACGGAAGCTGAATAAGCACTCATCCTGCTGGGCCACATCTGCAGTTCCCACTAATACAGTGATTTTAAAAGGAAAATTTATGATGATGATGGTGGTGGTGGTGGTGGTGGTGGTGTGTGTGTGTGTGTGTGTGTGTGCGCGCGCGCACGCGCTCGCGCGCGTGCACGTGAGTGCCTGTTGAGGTCAGAGGGGTCCAATCCTCTAGAACTGGATTTAGAAGTAGTTGTCACCCACCCATCATGGGTGCTGGGAACTGGACTTCGGTCCACTGTAAGAGCAGCAAGAGCTCCTAGCCACTGAGTCACTTCTACGTGCCCCCTTCCCTCACACTAATAGAATCTTAATACAGAAACAGGAGCTTGAGCTGGGGTATGAAAATGGACGAACTTCATAGGACCGAATCATGATAGGGAGAAGGGGCTGGCGATGGTCACTCCCAGATCCTAAACTATGTGCTTAGGAAATTTGATATGAAAATAAGAGAGGGAGACAGATTGTCTCCAAAGAGGCAAGATTAAGTTATCCTCTGGACAGACACAGTATTAAAAGAGGTCTTCTTGTTAGCAGTCAACAGCCATAAATGGCCAAGTCATGGCCTTTGTGTATAGACATATCTTCTATTAAACAGCAAAAGTCATTGGAGATCTGCACCCATGAAGACGCCACAGAATTCTGGAACTTGGAATAACGATACCCGGTAAAGAGTGCAACCAGCCAGGCAAATAATGTCACCCCCTCCCTTTCCGTCAGAGAATTAGCATCCTGTTCTCACCCCACCCCAGAGGAGCAAAAGTCCCAGTTGTGGAGACAACCCTGCCTTTCCTTGACACTGCTTCCTGCTAATCCCCTGGGGCTGACTGTCCCTGGCGGGTGCTGATACAGCTCTCAGGTCATCTGTTCTAGAGTTGGTTACTGGCCATCACCAAATCAAATTCACGCTTGCATGAAAGATTTAGGGTTTAGTTCTTCAAAATTTCCCAAGCCTGCCAAGCTGAAGTGTGTGGTGCTCGGCCATTGAGATTGTTATTTCCTAAACTTTCCCAGATAATCATTAAAACTGCACATGCCAGGGCACCTCCCTGGAAGAGTCCGTGGATATGAAGTGTGAGCGGAAATCTGTATTTTTGTCACACTCCCCAAGAGATTTCTATTACCAAGCAAGTTCTGGAAATTCTTCCCTGAGACAATTTAAAGATACCCAAACCAACAGACAGTAGTTTGGTTTTTGAGGTAGTGCAGCCATGGGCACGAGGATCTTCACTGTCAACTCATAAGAAGTCTTCTAGATATGGTCAAAGGAAATTTTCTCTCTAAGAGGCACCTGGAGGGCCATTCCAGCTCACACTGGAATGCTCACAGACTATGGCCTTGACCTCACCATCCCTATCCAGCTGGGTATGTCTAAAGGTTGGACCAGGAGCCACTGGAAGTAGTTTCCTTCCCACAAACTGTAAAGGCTGGCATGTGTGACAGCTGCCCTGTTTCTCACCAGCGTTGTATTCCAGGTGTGCTAGAGCCAGCTGTTAGTTGTAAGAAAGAAGCTACACAAAGACTTGACCCAGAGGCTCAGGTATAGTCAGGAATCCTGGACTTGAACTTGTTACCAAATTCCCCTCTATGCTCGCGCTTCAAGCACCACTTCCATACCCACCGCAACTCACTCTTTTCTTCCGTTGCCTAATTTCATTTACTCAGTCAGCACTCTTCCCCCAACACAGACATAACCAGGAGGTGTTTGGATGACACTGAGGCTCAAAGAGATGAAGAAAACGGCCAAGAGACAGACACAACGCTGCACACCTGTAATCCCAGTATGCAAGAGGCTAAGATGGGCAGGACAATATCAAGTTCAAGGTCAGTCAGAGAGAGAGGTACTTAGTGAATTAAAGATCAGCCTGGCCTAAACAGTGAGACTCTGCCACACACACACACACACACACACACACACACACACACACACACACACACACACAAACTGCATCTATTTAGTCAGACATCACATAGCCAAAATTTGCGCACTGGGGTGTTGGAGCTGTAACCATCACTCCAGGCTGCTTCGCTGATGAAAGAGAAAAGAATCACACTGCCACATTTCTCTTCAAAAGAAACAAACATCTCCATGGAAAAGAAACAGGAAGACGTGAAGCTTGCCAACAAAAGCAGCAAGAGAGCTCCCTCCAGATGCAAGAAAAGTTGTAGAGCAACTTGAAAATGGTTACAAAACAACCCAGGGCAAAGCAAAGGAACTGGGCGAATAGGGGAACAGAAAGAGAAACATAAAGAAGCCCTGGAAGTGAGAGCTGCAGGGTCTGGACAGAGGGGAAAGCTAAGAACAGGACACTGTTGAACAAACAATTAGAGCTTTGGAAAATGCAACTGAGGGATTTTCCCAGAACGTAACACAAGAGGTTAAAAATAATTATGAAAGTCCAATTACATGAGCCACATACAGACTCCATTCTCCTAAATACTGTCCCCATAGCTTTTATATTAATTTGGCAAAAAAAAAAAGCCACCCTTGACTGACCCAGAGTGAACAATCTCCACAGCTCACTCTCAGGCAACAGCTGATTGACTGAGGTCAATCACAGCCTTTCCCTGAGATTTCTGACCTGGAGTTCATAAATAGGTCTTGGTAGCTGTGCTGCCTAGTTTTATATCAATTTGACACAAGCTAGAGCCATTTTAGAAGGAGAATCTCAATTAGGAAAATGCCCCCACCAGACTGGCCTGTGGGAAAGCCTATGGTACATTTTCTTGATCAATGATTAGTGTGAGAGGGCCTAGCTCTTGGTGGGTGATGCCACTCCTGGGCTAGTGGTCCTGATGCTGTAAGAAAGCAAGTTGAGCAAGCCCTGGGGAGCAAGCCAGTAAGCAGCGCTCTTCTGTGGCTTGTGCTCCAGTTCCTGCCTCTGGGTTCCTTCCCTGACTTCCTTCGATGATGGATTGTGATGTGGAACCAGAAGTTGAAATAAACCCTTTTCTCCCCAAGTTTCTCTGGGTCAAGATGTCTTATCACAGCAGTAGAAACCCTGACTAAGACCTCTGGTGAGTGAGTCATGAGCCATCCAACCCCCATTTCCTACCATATGACAATGTCACTGAATGGCATGACTTCTAGAGAAAAGGAGATGAGAGTGTAGTCAGCCCGTGAGGCTCTCTTTCTCCACATCTCTTCTTCCAGGCTGTATGTGACTCACTCCCAACTTCCCCCTTTAAAATTATAACAACTCTGAATTCTATTATTTTTCTTCCAATAGAATGAATGAAATGCCAAAACTGACATTTTCTTTAACTATCTGCGGGTTTTCTTTGGAGAAATGTTTTTTGGATATTTATCCATTGGGTTTATGTGGGGTTTGCTTTGAATGTGCGATATTTCCAGACCCAGTTTCTAGCCTCCTAATCCTAATTCTCTTCCCCCACTTTAACAACTAAAAGCTTCCCCATCTTAACATACAGTTAAGCAAAGGACCTCAATATCACTAGCTATGCCTTCTCAAGACAATCTCCTACTCTATAGTGGCCACCTAACTCCATCACTGCCTGCTAGCTAGATCTCAAAACCATTCACTGGGTTTAACAGAGAAGAAATTCTCCACAGCCCTGAGAGGGTGGCAGGCCACACACTCTCTTTAGCTGTAGAGTATAAATTGGAACAAATTCTCTGGAGGAGAATTTTGAAATACATTTCAATAATATAAAAAAATATTCTGCTTTGGGGGCAACAATTATACTACACGGATAAAGGAGAGGAAAAATTAAGGATAAGGACAACTGCTTCTTTAAACACCAATGTGAAATGGGGCTTGGTGATGCGCTCTTGGAATCTCAGCACATGGGAGGCTGGAGAAAGAGGATGGGAGCTTCAGGCCAGCTTAGCTATACAGCGAAACCCCGACTCAAAAAAATAAGCAGGTAGAGATAGATAGATAGATAGACAGACAGATAGACAGACAGATAGACAGACAGATGGACAGTAGACAGACAGATGGGCCTAGAGATGGAGCACCAAGAGGTCAAGCACTTTCAGATCACAGCAAAGGTCTGATTCTTTCTGTACACTGAAGATCTGCACCCGGGAAGACAGTATAAAACCCAGAACCTGGACCAGTGATATCTGGGAAGGATGCAGCCAGCCAAGCATCCCATAATGTTGTTCCTTCCTTTTCCGTCAAGGAATTCTCTCCCTCCCCACCAGAATTCCCACCACCACCACCCAACCAACCAAAAACACAGAAGTGTCTGCAATAATGACATACTTTAAAATAATATTTAGAACTGAAGAAACTCAAAGGATAAAGAAAGTCCTTGTCATATAGATATGAGGACCTCACTTTAAATCCTCAAACCCATGTAAAAGCAAGGCATGGTGGTAAATGCCCTATAACAACTATAACCCTAGAACAAGCGGGGAGAGACAGGAGAAACTTGGGGTTCCCTGGCCAGCCAGACTAGCCAAAATAATGAGCCTCAGTTTCCTTGAGAGACTCTGTCTCAAAATAACAACAACAACAATAACAATAATATGGAGAAGCAATTATGGAAGATACCCTCTGCCTCCTAACTGGTCTGTCTGCATAGATGAGCTCACATGCATGGCCCACACGCAAACACAAAGAAAAAAGGAAATGATTAATAAGATGGAGAATTAAGGTAATACTAAAGAAGAAAAGACATAAGACATATACACAATATCTAAGTTCATCAAAAGCATGTGTAAAGTATGCTGAGTGTGTAAAGGTAGATATACTCATCCCCTGCCTTCATCCTCAAAGCAGTCAGGGCTCTCCCCTTCTGAGAACCAGGAGGGTGAGGTTGGGAAGCGGCAGCTTGTCAGTCATTAGGGAACTTCTCTCCACTTAGTATGGAGTTCTAAGGGTGTGCATCAGACTCTCCATAACTACATCGACCCCTCCAACATTAACAACTTAAGAGGAGAGACTTTCGTAGCTCATGGTTTCATAGTCTTCAGTCCAGGGTCTTTGGTCCTGTTGGTTCTGAGCTTGTGGTGAGACCCACCGGTGTGGTGGAGCAGTAGGCTACAACCACGGCAAACAGAGCAGAGCCGCAAGAACGGAGTAGGGACCAGGTTAGCATGTCTCCTTATTTTTTTCCAGAAGCCACTTTTCCCAATTAGATCTCTCCTCCTAAAGTGCGTTGGACCTCCCAAATACAACAGACCCAGCCGTCACCAGATGAGCCTCTGGAAGCTCTCGCTTTCAAGCCACAACCCTCTAGTGATTTCTCAGGTTCTTTGTATTATTCTTTTTCTGAACTACAGCCTCATACCTATATTCCAATGACTGTTTTCTCTTCCACAATGATATCACCTCCACACTTATTACAGTTTAATATTTATCACCATATAGATCACATAGTGGAGGACCTCACTATATTTCAAATCTACACAAAAAATAAGTAGACACTAAATATGAATAGCCTTTAGTATGAATTTGTTAATTGGAACATTGCCCACCTTTTTGTAGTTTTGAAAATGGAATTGCCAGCAGTTACTTAGCATCATGAGGATGCACTCCAACTTATTTAATACGTAACTGCATCTTGTTCTTCACCATTTAGATAATTTGCCAATGTTTTGGGCAATGCTATAGTGAACATGTTGGTATTCAGGTCTCTTGCCAACTGGACCTTGCATGATTCTATAGACATGGACCAAAAAGGGTCCTGCTTCCCCTTGAAGCATTGATGGAGACATTTCCAGAAACAGTTACAGTATGAGTCATAATGTAAGTGTCCAGAGGTGCTGAGAGATGCATCTCAACCCAGGAAGGGAGCAGGCTTCCTGGAGAAGGAAGCATGTCAGTATCTGCCAGTATCAAGCAGAGCTTGAGAGAGGGAGTTTAACTGCTTGGCAACCACAGAAAGCTACACGGGAGTGAGCTACTCCCATGGCTCCTGAGAGCTATGAAAACAGGGCTTTGCATAGAGTCAGAGAGTCTGGGTTCCCAGTCTTTGACCGACTGGCTTGGAACAAGGCAGCTCCCCCATCGGGAGGGCAAGAACTTCAAATCCCTGCCCTCTCCCTCATCCTCCCCCCCCCCCCCCCCCCCCCCGGCCAGGAGAAGGGCAGAGGGGCTATTTCCCCAACTGTCCTGGCCAGGACAGCAAGGCACACACCCACAGGCTCCCAGCCCTTCAGGCTTTCAATGGCTGCTGCCAAACTCTGCTGCTGCTCCTGGAGTCAAAGGAATGTTGAGCAATCTTTGGAATTTTTTCTGCAGAGAAACAAGTACTTTTGAATTCCAAATTCCATTCAGGCCTCCTGAGCCGGCACATTGTCTGCAGGAGTCTGCAAAGTCCCAGTCTTCCTTAGCGAGAGTGTGGAGAGTACTGGGGGACTTTTCCCTGTTTATATTCTTCTCCCGCTGGCAGGGCTGTAAGACACCATTGCGATGAGGTCATGGGGCCCTGCCCCTCTGCATCTACGGGTGGCTGAGCTGCCAGAACCTTGCTGTCCTGTCCCAATGGCTCAGTGTATTCAAGGATATGCTGGGGGATGGGCAGGGTCAGGAGGGCTGAAGAGCCGTCCTCAAATCCCTGCAGCCCCAACCTAGGCTGCACTCTCAGGACATCCCTTCCTCATACCTGACCCTTACTTGTGGCCCTGAGTGGCCTAAGGGCTCCAGGTCACACTGTCCAGTTTCCTGGGTACGAATGTGGGGACCCGACTTGGCATCTGGGAAGTTTTAGAATTAATCAATGCCTTGCAAGTAGTTCTCAGTTCAAATGCACCTCCTCAGAGAAGCCCTTTCTGATGCCCCTCCACTAAGACAAGTTCTCCTGGTGCGTGCCCTTGTCCTCCTAAGCATTTCTTTGTTACTAACAACTGTCTGTGAATTTGCCTATGTGTTTTCCTCTTCGAGTCTTACTTCCAGACAGTGTTAGCTTCCGTAGTTCCTATCCACTTACAGCCAGGTAAGTAGACGATCAGTCTCCGGAGAGGTGGCTCAGTAGTTATGAGCCTTTGCTGCTCTTCCAAAGGATCCCAAATCATTCTAAGTATCTACATCAGGTGGTTCACAAATGCCTGTAACCCCAGTTCCAGAGGATCTGACACTTTCCTCTAGAGTGCTCATGCACATGCGTGTGCACACACACAGCAAACACACAGATATATACGCATAAGTAAACGCGAATCTTAAAAAATATCATAGTGCTGTCTGGTATATAAAGTGTAGGCTTGCCATCCACTCTGGTCATATTGCAAGCCCTAGCCAAAGTGAGCTAACTCAAGGAAAGTGAGCTTTGCACTCACTGGTCCTGTTAACTGCCCCCGTTATGCTGGTTCTGGATGAGTCCTGATCCCAACTGTACAGCCTTCCATTTGTCCTAGGTTTGAGCAACCCCTGACCGTTTCAAAGCCCACTACACCCATTCTTCTGTCCATACCTCAAGGCTAAAAGAAGTGTTTCCACAGAAGAAACTCCTGTCCCAAAGGCGTGGGCCCTGGGTGCATGGTTTTGAGTACCAGGGCAGGAGGAGAAGGTGGGAGATGGATACCAGGTGGAAGGTGAAGTCTTGGGGAAAGGGGGACAGTAGGGCAGCATAGAGAGCCTGGCCACGCCTCTGATACAAGGACACAACCTCTTTAGAAGGCACTGGAAACAAGGCAGAGTGTGTATGCTCTGAGGACTGGATCAGAAACTTGCACTTCATAAACCACATGTCTTTATGTTTGTATTGTCTAGGCTACTTTTCCTTTTTTTTTTTCCTTCAGGGAAGTGGCGGAGGGGGAGGGGAGTTGGAATAGTGCAATTGGCCTCAACCGTGCAAAGGGGACCTGGGAAATGGGTTTGTAACTAAGTGTGTATCTGGCCTCCAGGTGGGAAGACCTTAAAGAGGAAGACACTGAGGGACAGAAGAGCCATTGTTCATTGCCTCCGAACCCTGCCAAGTACCTGTTGAGATCACAACTTTCAGTAGAAAACCTGGGGCTTTTGCCATTGGGAGAAGCAGGTTGCCTAAGCCACTTCCCAGACTACTTGTGAGACTGCTACATTCACACAGGGATCTAGGAGATGCATCAGACAATACAGAGATTAAATCAGGAAGTCCCAAATGTGCTAAGTACTGTGAGAAAATCAGGGAATGAGGGTTTCTCCGTTGAGGCAGACAGTAGTAGTGACTGCAGTGGCAAAGGCCCAATTGCAGGGAAAAGGAAACTGAATCAAATTGGCACTGGGGAACATGTACCCCGTACCAAGGAGACCTGTCTTAAGTGTTGAGGAAGAGAAAATAGCAGCAAAGCGTTTGGTTGAAAGTGTCACCCAGCCCCTGGCATCCGTATACCTAAAGAGTCTGAAGGTTCTGGTGGAAGTTCCATTCTAAGCCACCTCCCCTGGGAGTAGCCTCAGTCCAGACCCCACCCGGAGAAAGCCCGCCAAATGATGACCCCTCCCCAGAGATGCTCCAGACCAGTCCCATAGGGTATTTAAATTATACCCCAGAAAACAAACATATGGTTTTTGTGTCTTCCATCCCCATCTCCTCTTTGGGGGGCTGGAAGGCCACTCGTGAACGTTGGTATCCATTAAACCTGGGCTTTTTCTAATTCGGTTTGATTTGGTCTGATTTGGATTTTTGCATCGGCAGAGAGGCTTATTGGGGTGCAGAAACTTTTCACAAAGGTGGGATGGCGGGGTTGGGAGACGTCCTGGAGATGAGCAGTGGGCATGTGGGCAGTCTTCCCAAATGCTGAACAGACTTTCCAGAATGAAGTCGGGAGCCCCAGAGGGTTGCATCCCCCTGGGTTCTATATTCAGAAAGGACAGACAGGCAATGGGGAATGCAGAAAGCTTCTATGACAGCTTCAGTGAGGGATCACAGGTTAGGTCTGCCTGGGAGGAGGAACAGCAAGCACTGAGGTGGGGGGGGGGGGTCCTAGATAGAGGAAAATAAGCAGGATTTGTTGTTTTTTAAGACGCAGTTTTTCTATCCCTGGCTGTCCTGGAACGAGCTCTGTAGAGGAGGATGGCTTTGAACTAGGAGATCTGCCTGCCTCTGCCAGTGTTGGAATTAAAGGCGTGCACCACCACACTTGGAAGGCAAGATTTGATGTGGGATGTGAGACAAAGAGGACTCCATGGCTTTGGGTTTTACTGCTAGAAGGATGGAGATGACTTAGATCATGAGTGTCGTTAGTTACTGACCACCAACCTTAGGACGATTCCCCGGCCAACAGCTCTGCCCACTTATCTCATTCACTCCTCATAACCCCAAGAGACTGGAGCTGGACCCCTCGATCCAGGAAAGACACTGATCTGAACTATGGCCGCTAACATATGAGTGTGGTGCTCAGATGCTCTGGGTGGGTTTGACCCACGAAGCAGAGGTACACATCTGACTTCAAGGGTCCAGACGCTGGTTCCTTTGTATCCCATGACTGTGCCTGGCTCGCGCCCCAACACTGCACACTGGGCCCTCCCCAACAATCAATCTCTCTCAAGCTACAAAGTTTTCCCAAGGCCCCATGTCTCCCTGTGTGTGTACTGGGACTTCTCTCAGCTTATTCTCGGGCTATTTGAAAAGGAATAGCGGAGTAATCAGGACCAAAATATTTGGAGATTGCCTCAAAGGCCTTGGGCAGATGGATGAGCCATGACTCAAGGATGACAGGTGGGAGATAATGCAGGGAGGCGCAGCAGCTGTCCGGTTTTTACTGGCCTTTGTATAAGCACAGCCGGCTCTGAGACAGGTTTCTCCAAAGGCAGCAAGCTGGAGCTGCTGCTGCCCAGTCCTCAGAACTGCTTTCCCTTTGACGTCACCAAGTCCTACCTGCAGGCAAAGCACACACTTGGAAACTGATCTAATTAGATAGGGGTACAATGCTTGTTTTGTGTGTGTGTGTGTGTGTGTGTGTGTGTGTGTGTGTGTGTGTGTATAAAAGGCATACAGGAAAATGGAAAACGTAGACATCCATTCTGTGACTTCAGAAACTGATTACTGTCACTCCAACCCAAAGATGTCCTGCACATCCTTTGAAGAGTGAAAAAGAAGACTGTGACCTGTGGAAGCAGATCTCTGCCCAGCCAGAGCCTGTCCCTGGGCTCCATGTTTAGCAGCAGGCTGCTAAGAATTGGTGTAGCAATGAGCCCAGATTAGTGACCTGTGCCTAGCCGAATGTGCAACAGAGTTGGGGATATAGTCCTGTTCCCTGCCTAAGTTCAGGGCTTTGAGCATTTATGAGCACTACCCTGTGCTAGGTGCTCTCAACCACTACCTGCTTCGATTTACATAACTGTCAGGTCCAGGCAAAGCTGAGGTTCAGAGAGGTGGGGCCTGTCTGGACTTCCCAGTGCTAACAGGCCTCAGATTTGAGATGCAGGCAGAGCTGTGGAGCCTGCCAGAGCAGGTGTCTGGGGATTTGACAGGCACATACTCTCCCTGCCTGACATACTGCTAAGTATCCCCAAGACTGCAGTGCACCCCCTCTATATTCCCTCTTAAGTCATGTTGCCTTCTCTACCTGTCTGAGTGCTGCGTTTGCTCAGATGGCAAGGATGGGGAGCCAATGTGGAGATCAGGGGACGTGGGCACGTATCGAGTCCCGTGGAGGCCAGAGATGGAGCTGTGACAGGGAGGGGCTGTGGTACAGACAGCCTCTGTTGCTCTGGAAGACACAGGAACAGTGTCCCACGAAAACACTGCTGTTTGCAAATCAACACCACAAGCTGGGGAAACAGCACATCTTTGTCTGTCCTGGCCGCTGCTCATGTGGCTTCTTTGCCTCCACCCCATCCCCCTATCCTAGCTAGGGTCCTTTTCTTCTTTGTCATTGTAGCCTTGGAACCGAATAAAAGGTTGGCTGGGAGAGCTGAAGCCCCAGCTTATGGCACTGGTATCCTGTCCATGGCTTCTCAGGTCTGACTCTCCAAGCCGAAGGTCATGGGAAGAAGATATGCTTCAGACGGCAGGGAACCTCCTCAGCCTACTAGCCTGGGCCTCTGCTGCTAGGCCAGCAAATGCTCAGAGCTCTCCAGCAACAAAGTCACACCTCCATGTCATGTCTGCCCAGAATCCTGGTTCTCAGAAAACCTCTCTAATAGAGAACCTAAATCCAGAAAGATTAGATGACTTGACCAAAGTCACACAGCTGGTGACTAGCTAAACGAGTTTCCCGTGTTCTTGGAAAAGACGTTTTTCTAGTCAGTCTCTCAGTTTCTGTCTCTGTTTCTCTGTCTCTGTCTGTCTGTCTTTCTCTCCATGTGTCTGTGTGTGTGTGTGTGCATGTGTGTGTGTGTGTGTGAAAGAGAGAGAGATGGGGGCTGAGGCTGAAGCTAGAACTTGTGCATACTAGGTAAGCACTCTGCCACCAAAGCCGCATGCGCAGCCCTTTCTTCCGTATGTGGGTCCCTCCCAGACCCCAGCCCACCCAGGCAAAGCCAGACAGGGCTGGGCTGAGCTTTCTCCACACATGTGGTGCTTATCACGCAAGCATTGCCTTGGAGGGTTTCGCAATAAGCCTTGTGTTTTGGTCACCACAGTGGGCTTGGAGCTAAAAGAGAGCAGGGGACCTTTCATGCTTTTCCCAAATTGCTGCCCAGGTCACCTCGCCTATGCTCAAAGTTGAGGTTCACCAAGTGCCCTGCTCAGTGCAGGAGGAAATGCATGAAGGACTTGAGGATGGCCCAGATGTTTTGTCTCTGAAGATGGAAAGGCAAGGAGATGTTTGTATGACCCAGCTCCAGGAACAGGACTTATAAAACAGGGAGGTGGCCAAATCATTCACATTGGTCTTGGAACAGGCCCTGAAACACACAGAACTGAAGGCTAACCATGCTCCCCAGAGGCTCTGGAGCATGGTCCAGCCTAGAGCTGGCAGTGGAAGGGTCAGGCCAAAGAGGTAATGGGTGCCCCTGATTGGCTGCTGGCTTTGAGAAAGGCGACCGGGGATTTCCTGGGATGCCCTTCTAGAATTAATTTACCCCTCCTCCTCTCCATTCAGCCACTTAATCAGCCCAGTCTCCCCATTATATCCAGCTTCCCATATGCCCAGTGAGGTTTGAGGAGCCTGGTGTGGAGCAAGGGAGGCAGACCCTGAAAACAAAAGTCAGGGTCTGTCTTCAAAATGCCCATAAAAAGGAGAGGGAAAAGAAGCACATACAGATCAGACTGTAGCTGAGGGGAGGGGGACAGTTATTCACTGGGTTAAGCATCAGATTTTGAGTTTTTATTTCCTGTCTTTCCTGCACCATCCCCCACCCCACATGAAGTCCAGTGGAGACAGGGATCACAGCCAGCAGCAGCGACCAGGGAATAACCGCCTAATAAATCAGGAGTCTGAAGCTTCTGCAGCATCACAAGGACAGTCCTGGATTTATAGCTCTTACAGGACACATCACTTTCAGGGAATTCACTCTGCTCTGGGGGCACTCACACTGCTGACATCGGCTCCAGGACACCAACGACATTAGGCTGTAAGAGACTTGACCAGTGGCTGCCAGCACTCACGGTTTCAGGCAAGATGGCACACGGGCAGGAAAAGACAGTGTGAGCTGGCTACGTGAGACAGTGTCGTGCTGGAGGTGCAGAAGGGACTGGGGCTGCTGCCCACTGACATTTTCCAAAGCAGATTCCTTGGTTCTCACTTCTGAACCTTCACATTTTCCTAACAGCTGGAACTTCCCCACCTCCTCTCACCAGAAGCCCCACCCTTATTTTGAAACCAGATTCTAAAGAACCAGTTGCAGGTTTGACTAAGTCTAGTGGGCCATGCCTGAAGATGTGCAGTGTGGGCGGTCCAACGGTCGGTCTGCACTAACAGCATAACTCTCTGGTCAATTCTTACGTTCAAAAATGCTCTTACACCCAGCAAACCCTTCTGAGTACCTGTATTGGACTCATTTCTGGGATACATCATCAGGAGATGGGGTGCCAGAGTGGTTAGTTCTATCGCCACCTTGCCCTCCCCACCACAGTGGACTGCCTCCCTACAGAGCCAAAATAAAACCTTCCTCCCTGAAGTTGCTCCCTTCAGGAATTTTATCACTGCCACAAGAAGAGTAACTAATCTCAGCCTGGAATCCCCCGGGAAGAGTCTCAGTGAGAGCTTGCTGCCCCGTGGGCAGTCTGTGGGAGATTGTCCTGACTGCTTTAGTTGATGTGGAAGACACAGTGTATTAGGGTTTCTATTGCTGTGAGAAAAACACTATGCCCAAAAGTGAATGGGGGGAAGAAAGGGTTTATTTCCTCTTATAACTCTCAGATCACACTCCATCAGGCAGGAACCTGGAGACAGGAACTGAAGCAGAAGCCATAAGTGTGTGCTGATTACTGGCTTGCTCCCCATGGCTTGTTCAGGTTGTTTTCTAAAAAAAAACCGGCCCACTTACCCAGGGGTGGCAACACTCATGGTGATCTGGGTCCTTCTATATTGACCCATAAGTCAGGAAAATGCCCCCTAGACTTGCCTATAGGCAATCTGATTGAGGCGTTTTCTCAGCTGGAAAATCTCAAACTAGAGGTTCTTCTAGTTTATGTCAAATAATAAACAAACAAAACCCAAAACAAACAACCAGGGCACACAGGGTCCTTGAAAGTAGGGACCTCATTGCCTGATTTGGGGTCCTAGACTATGTGAGGGCAGAGAAAGCCAGTTGAGCACAAAGCATGCGTGCACCCACCTCTCTCTGCTCTTAGACGTGGATGTAGTGTGACTAGCTGCTTGGAGCTCATGCCTTGACTTGCCCTGGACAATATACTGCAATCTGGAATTGTGCACTCTAAACTCCTCCCTTATATTGATTTTTGTCAGGGTATTTTATCACAGACACAGAATGGAAGTCTCAGCCTCTGGCCTTACAGCTCCACACCCGCCGGGGTGAACTGAACCTCACCAGACAGCCTCCAGTGGGTGTTCCAGGAGCACAGGAGGAGTCTTTACTTTCCACACTGAGCTGGGGTTAATTTTGTTGTTGCTGCTGTTGTTGATAGAAGCTGTAGTCATAATTTCTGAAAATGGAAACAAGGAACGTAGCTAATACATGGATCATCTCATATAGTTACTGCCCCACCCTCTGCCCTGTAACAAGAATTGTTTTAGTAATGCTCCTTAACAAATTCCTGACTACAGTATAAAGTTAAGAACGGGGAGCTTTTATGTATGGGGAAAAGTACTCCAATTTCTCCAAGAATCCAGACTTCCTAAGGATTGGGACAAGCGAAGAAAATAAAATAAAAGAGGGAATTTCAGAAAGAGGAAATGGCTTCAGTCAGACGTGGAAGGCTGAGAAAGTGAAAGTCGATGTAAGGACACATGGCATGACTCTCGTCACATGCTGTCCTTATGTCTTCCCCACAGCGGACCTCGCACCTTTCCCACTCACTCAGATGCAGGCTCCTCAGTACAGCCATTCCAAATCAATTAAAGCTATGTGGGAGGGGGTGGTCTGCCCCTCTGTCTAGGCTTGAGAAGGATAAGAATGGGTCAGGCCGGAGCAAATTTGTGCTTTGGAGAATGGGCCACAGGACCCATTTCCATCATTTTCACTTAGAGAGTATTAAGTCTCCATGAGGCTAATGACAGTGGTGTTGGACTCAGGCCTCCTGTCCCTGGGGCAACAGGTTTACAGTTTACAAATGGTTTGTGTGATGTGGGGCTGGCCACACAGGGCTACATCTTCACAGGACACCTTTTGAGTGCTCTGAGTTCACTCTATACCCTAAGACTCTCTCATTCTTGCCTATATTCCCTTGCTTCATGGATTGGAAGCCTGTGGGGGTGGTGAGTGGGGATACTAGAGAGGGAGACACACCTAAGTTCATAGGGACTTTGGAGCAGATATAACTGACTTCTTTCTACTTTCCTCAGGATCTAAACCAAGGGAATAAACCCAATGACAGATCCTTTCTCCTCTAGCATCCAGGTACAGGAAGCCATCATAAGTTTTTGAGGATGACCGTGTTATAATATAAAAAGTGATATTTATAAAACATAATTATGAAAGATTGGTATATCCCAAGTCCTGTCATTAGAAAATATCTCCTGGTAGAACATCTTTGAATAAGTACGGAGCTGTGTGGAATGGGCACCCTCTTAGCCTGAGAGTCAAGGGATAGATTGCCTACAAATGACAAGCAGGGCACTTGGAGGGGATCTTCCCCACGGCTGAATTGAGATGAAGAAAAGAAGGAGGTTTTACCAAAGATCCAAAAGGTCAAAGGCCAGGAGGGCCCTGGGGAGGGGGGCAGGAACACAGACAGGGAACTAGACGCAGCTGCAAGCACCCCTTGTCAGGCTTCTCAGGTCCCTGCTGGGGTGGACTTATTGCTTCTTTTGGTCTCTGTTTTCCTAAAAGAGAGGTTAATAAAGCAAGGTAGAGAAGGAGGGAAGCTGGGACCTTTTGAAGACAGGCTCTGGGGCTTACAGGAGGGAGAAGTGGGGGGCAAACTCTGTACAGACGAGCAGATGGCAGTAAGAGGGTTCAGAGGGACAGTGAGATGGCTCAGTGGGTAAAGACACATGCTGCCAACCAAGCCCGACGACGAGAGTTCAATATCCAGAACACATATGGTGGAAGGATACAGTGAACTCCTATGAGCAGGCCTCTGACCCTCTGCACACTGAATTAATATAATATTTTGAAAAGAGAGTACAAAGAATAATTCAGTTTTCAAGAGCCATCTCAGGGTATGGGATCATCCCTTAGCTGACAAGGGACAGAATTGAGTGTAGACATGCTAGACACTCCCACTGAATCTCTACACAACCAAAATGGGAGCCTCACCCATCCCTTCCTCAGCTCACAGTTCTACGTTCTGCAGACTAGACAGAGAAGCTGTGGCCTAGCCCATATGGAATGGAATTTCCCCAGAGGGGCTATGGACCATCCCCCCAAGTCAGAAACCAGTCTTGTAGAACATGGTGGGGGTGGGGCAGAAAAAGAGGACCTGATCACAGAGGGTCCACAGAGTGAGAAAAGAGAGGGTGAACCCAAGAAATGAGCTACTGTTCCTCTTTGGGCTACTGCTGACATCCTTTTTTCCAACCCCAGTAGTCACTTCTCAGAGCTCCCCTTTCTGCGGCAGCTGATGGTTGCTCAACCTTTGCCCCCTGGTTTCCGGCCTAGATACCTACATGGTTCTCTTTCTACCTCCAAGACACCAGTTCCTCTTCAGGTCTTGTTTATTCACTTCTCTTCGTACAGCAGACCGTGTGCCATGCCTAACATGTTCTCTCTCTCTCTCTCTCTCTCTCTCTCTCTCTCTCTCTCTCTCTCTCTCTCTCTCTCTCTTTCTCTCTCCTTTTTTCCCCCAGTTTTTTAAGACAGAGTTTCTTTGTGTAGCCTTGGCTGTCCTGGAACCAGCTATAGACCAGGCTTTCCACAAACTCACAGAGAACTGCCTGGCTGTCTAACATGCTCTCATGGGCTCCTTCTCCGTGGGCATCCCCATGTTCTCCAAAAGCACTGTCACTCCTCTCAGACGTGGATCACTTGCTTATGATAGTTTCCAACCTTAACTCCTTTGGCCCTAATCAATCCTTAATTCTAGGACCCCCCACCCCTTAAAATAGCCTGCCAAGTGGGTCTCCTAGATACCTTACTTAATCCCCAAATGTAACAAACTCTTCATGGAGGGAAAGAGAACCATGTTGGGAGGCCATACTACAGTAGCTGGCCCTGCAGACCAAGCTGTTCTAGGTGCTGGTTTCTTGCTGGTTTCTCATGTCCACTCTTCAGCATCAGGCTGCCAGAGGCTATCAGGCCCTCTGTCTGACTGCTCTACCTCTCTCCTGTGGTTATGCACAATTCAGAGAGCATCAGAAAGGGACTGAGTTATTGACATTGAACCTGGAAGACTGAGATACATAGGTATGAAATCAATCGGTCATTTTCTTTCTTTTTTTTCTATTTTCTTTTCTAGGCAAGAATGTAAATGAACTGGACACTGCTACTGGCAGAATCAAAAAACTGGGGGAATGTACACAAAACTATCACTCTATGTCAAGGAAAATTTTCTCGTGTTGACAACAGTATGCATTCCCAGGCAGAATTTCCAGTGGCTGACAGAGTACAGTCACTATGTGAGTACCCACTGGGGATTTGGTGGAACATGTTTATATCAGTACAGGGCCTCTTCCCTGAGAATCCTCAGAAAGAAAGATGATATAGGAAAAGCAAAGGGATAAGGCTGGGGACTCTGTTCAGGAAGCACTCCCTGAGTCCCTGCCCAAGGTTCAAACTTCAGCGAAACAACAGTCCAGTACTTAGGCTGCTTTCTATCATGGTATTTGTCAATATTCAGCTGTGTGGTGGCTTCCACAGCAAGGATCTTGGGGATACGGTTCTTGTGGACACTTCATCTCGGCCTGGTGACTTACGGGGCCTCCCTGTTAGGGATTCCACTGACAGGTGGAGGCACTAGTACAAGTACTGGTCTGTGTCCACACAGTCTTCCATGTACTCTGCACTAGTACAAGTACTGGTCTGTGTCCACACAGTCTTCCGTGTACTCTGCACTAGTACAAGTACTGGTCTGTGTCCACACAGTCTTCCATGGACTCTGCACTAGTACAAGTACTGGTCTGTGTCCACACAGTCTTCCATGGACTCTGCACTAGTACAAGTACTGGTCTGTGTCCACACAGTCTTCCATGTACTCTGCACTAGTACAAGTACTGGTCTGTGTCCACACAGTCTTCCATGGACTCTGCACTAGTACAAGTACTGGTCTGTGTCCACACAGTCTTCCATGTACTCTGCACTAGTACAAGTACTGGTCTGTGTCCACACAGTCTTCCATGGACTCTGCACTAGTACAAGTACTGGTCTGTGTCCACACAGTCTTCCGTGTACTCTGCACTAGTACAAGTACTGGTCTGTGTCCACACAGTCTTCCGTGTACTCTGCACTAGTACAAGTACTGGTCTGTGTCCACACAGTCTTCCGTGTACTCTGCACTAGTACAAGTACTGGTCTGTGTCCACACAGTCTTCCGTGTACTCTGCACTAGTACAAGTACTGGTCTGTGTCCACACAGTCTTCCATGGACTCTGCACTAGTACAAGTACTGGTCTGTGTCCACACAGTCTTCCATGGACTCTGCACTAGTACAAGTACTGGTCTGTGTCCACACAGTCTTCCATGGACTCTGCACTAGTACAAGTACTGGTCTGTGTCCACACAGTCTTCCATGTACTCTGCGCTAGTACAAGTACTGGTCTGTGTCCACACAGTCTTTCATGTACTCTGTGTCCAGCTAATATGGCCCCCACCACTCTTGTCTGTGCCTCTTCATCTTTGCAAAGTACTGACAAAGCCCGCTGGTAATTCCGTATCGCTCAGGTCCCATTCTCCCTCATTTAGCTTGAACTCCAGCTATTCCTCTTCAGACTATTTGATCTTCACTTATGAATGGCTGGGTCCTACTGCTGTCATGAAAAGGCTGCCCAGATCTTTTGAGATATGAAGACTGTGGTGAGAATTCTTTCAAGACATATGATGACCCAAGAATTCCCATTCTTGTAATCAGAGCACTGGGGAAGAACTTCCTGAAAGAAGTACCATGGGAAAACAAAATGGACTCTCATGGCCTTTCTGTAGATGTTCTGGCAGTTTCACATCCAAGCTTTTGCAGTATCATAATGTTGCCTGGAACATGCAATCACGGAATGAAAATACCAAAACGTGCTAGCTCTCCATCTTGACATTCCTGCTACGATCTCTGACAGAGAAAGTCCAAGTGGGCAAGCAGTGGTCTGTTTTTTAAACCATCCATTTCTTGGGGTTACTTTGTGCTGGAACTCACAAGAAGACAAGAAGAGCCTCTGAGGATGGATGGGGAGAAGGATCAGGCTCTCATTCATTCCTGCAATATGAATTTCAGTACTTGTCTCTGTCAGGAACTATTTTAGGGGTTCAGGATGCAAAGGAGAAGGCAGACAAGGTCCTGTTTCAAGATCACTAGGCACTGACCATGTCATTAGAAGTAGACAAGTTCTCTAAGAAGGAAATACAATATTTAAGAGTAACAAAGGACTAAGGCCTAAAGGCCTATCCTGAGCTAAGAACAGAAGGGAGGAAAAGGTTGTTCCAGGCAAAGAAATTGTGTATGGAAAGACCCAAGGCCAGAACAAACTGGCAACTCTCATTGACCTGCAAGAAACTTGGAATGGAAGGCCAGCTGGACTGTGACTGAAAAAGCAGGGGATAAAACCAAACTCTCTGAATATGGCGGACAATGAGGGCTGCTGAGAAGCCAAGGACAATGGCACTGGGTTTTGATCCTACTTCATGTTCTGGCTTCCTGGGAGCCTAGCCAGTTTGGATGTTCACCTTCCTAGACCAGGATGGAGGGGGGAGGACTTTGGACTTTCCACAGGGCAGGGAACCCTGACGGCTCTTCAGACTTGAGAGGGAGGGGGAGAGGAGTGGGGGGAGAGGGAGATGAGTGGGGGGACGGGGAGAGGAGTGGGGGGGAGGAGTGGGAGGCTGGGAGGAGGCGGAAATTGTTTTTTTCTCAATAAAAAAAAGAAAAAAAAGAAACTTGGAATGGCTGTAGAGAGAGGAATGGCAGTTCATAAACAGGAGAGAAGGGGAGAAAAGGTTGGGCTATGCAGGGCAATCAGGGACCCTATAAGAGTTTGGGATTTGGGAATCCAAACCAATGAGAGTCATGAGAAAATACAAATTAAAAAAACAAACATTTAGCCATTATGTGATAATCAGACAAGAAGCATCAGAAGGAACACTGGCAGGTAGAAGCTCTGGGTGACCTTGGTGGGATGGTTCCAAGGCTGGATCTTCTGAGGCCTTCTGTGGACATCAAATGACTTGGAGGATTTGCACTACAGCTCTTTGCATTGCATGTTAGTTCTACGTAGGAGGGTGCAGGAGCAAAGGAGACCAGCGGAGTCAAGAACTATTCACTTGTATAACCCAGTGGGTGGTGGAAAATGGTTTGTAGGAAGTTCACCTATGACTCTAATTGTGTGGAGATACCTGTAAGGCCTCAGACAAAGATTTCAAATCCCAGGAGGTTGCCAGGTCAAACAAGGATGCTCAGATAAATATGAATTTTAGACAAACAACCAGCGGTGTTTAGTATAAATCATTCTTGAAAAGTACGTGGGGGTATGCCTGTGTTCTTAAAACCACTCACTGCTAATTGGAAACTCAGATTTAGCTAGACATCCTAAGTGTTTGTCTTCCAAGACTGACAGCCCAACAGGTAACTGACTATGCAGCTCTGAAGCTCAGGAAAGAGGAGCACAGGGGACAAGGTCAGCACGGAGGGCATGTGACATTTCAGACATATGGGGGCAGCTGTCAGTTAATGTTAGGAAGATACACAATATCCGCCACAGTAAGCATCATATTGACTCCAGTGTTCAGTGTTTGAGAGAGGAGGAAAACATCACAAAAGCTAAGGTAGAAGAAAGGAATGATTCACCATTGAAAAAAAAATCATACATCCAAGAACCAGAGTATTCCCCAGATGGAGAAGGCCATTAGTGGTACTGGGGACTACAGTTCACTTGTATTGTGCTGGAGAGGAAAACATCACATCTAGTTGTAGGGCCAGTGGTGGGTGTTCATGATGTCTTCCTAAGAAAGAGCAGGTGGTAACAGGGGGAAGAGGTTGGATAGAAGAATGGCTTGATTTGATATTAGAGCTATAAACTAGTAAATGTCAGTGGGAGAGAGGAAGTTGTTAGAAAGTAAGGGAAATGGGGGGGGGGCAAAAAAGAAGAGTTAGAGATAGAAGGAAAATGATAAGGTCAGACAGGGCACGCAGCTTCCTTTAAGCCAGGAGGCCAAATGCAGAGGAAGGGTCCAGCAGGTTGGTTTATGGGACAATTGGAGGAGTTTCTATTTATTCTTCTATTTATTATTTGTTTTGTGATAGTGGGGATTGAATACAGGGCTTTACACATTCTAAGCTAGTGCTCTGCCACTAAGCCGCACCCACCTTTTATTTTTTTTAGGAACTGGTCTCTATGCAAAGGCCAAGCTGTCCTGTTAGTGGCATGAACCACCACGGCTGGCCCACTTTATTGTTGGAAGGAGAGACTTTATCATCTGCTGAGAATCCAGATGCTGAAGGCTTAAGAACAAGAAATGGGATTTGCAAAGGCAATTGCTCAAGGAGTGGAACAGATGTCCCGAGGAAGGCAGAGCGGCTCTCCTGAGGCCCGGATCAAAGAGACCATGATGGCAACAACTGTCTCCAGGAGAAAGCCACGTGGTCATGTGGCCACCATTCCAAGGAAGAAGACCTTGCATATCCATGATTGGAATTGAGCCAGAGGGTGTAACAAAGAACTTGTGCTGTAGAGGAGGCTCTGAGCTACGAGAGAGGAAAGTGAACAAGGGTGGGATTCAGACGGCGAGGAAGAAGGCAATGACATTGAGCCAGGAAGTTGAGGGTGAGAAGGATGTCGGGTGAGTGACTTCAGAGCTGAGCTAGTTCTGGGTAGTGAGGAGGTCTAGAAAGTGTCATGGGAAAGAGTAGACAAGATGCAGTGGGCAGAGATGGAGGCACCAAGTACCTAAAAGGCTAGACTGTGGGCTGGGCCACTGAGGTCATGCATGATGACAGCAGAGCCTCCCTGTGTCCTCTGCGCAATCCCACCGCTCCTGACATCACCTCTCTGTTGTTCGCTGTTAGAGTTGCCATGGTGGTGGGTGGGGAAAAAAGAGGAGGTGGTGGCTAAAGCTGGGTGTGGTCTGTGAAACATTTTCACGGGAAAAAGATGTCATTTGTGTAAGTTTCTAATTCTTTTGAACACTCAGAGGCAAGGAGGTATCCATAGCTTATTATCAAGAGCACTAAAACTAAGAATTACTTCTAAAACTCATTTCTCTCCTTGCTGTGGTGTCAAAGTCTAAGAACTACTACTCTAGTAGCAACTCAGAATGCCGTGTCTCTCTTCCCATGCCTTGGCATCTGCCCTTTCATCCCTTCAGCCACTCCGATTGGACAGCGCAGTCTCACTTCCCACATCTAGTTACTACGAATTCTGCTTCTGTCTTTCTATTTCCTAACTTCTCTGCTAATCCCCCACTTTGTCACTCTCAGAGGCATAGGCAAAGGAGGTACCCCACTAATGATTCACCCCCAGACGACCTCCCACACCACTGCCAATTTAGCTCTCCTCAAATCCTTGTCTGCTCCAACAAGTCCACTCTTACAATTCTTCAGAGGAGCTAACAAACAGCAGACCCCTTGATGTGGTATAAAGACTTCCGCTGACCTGAGGAGGGGTATTCCCTGCCTCCACCTTCCATTCCCTCTTCTAGGCACTATGCACCAGGTACTGTAGTAGGTCATATTCCCACTGCCTCTGGGCCTTTGCCCCTGCTGTCCCCTCACTCTGGGGTGCCCTCTTCCTGTTGTTCTTTGGGATCTGGGTAGCTGTGAGGTCCTTATTCTGTTGCTCTTCCCCACTCAGTAACTTGTCCTGAGGCCTGGCAGAGATGACATTTGCTGATCTAAATTGAGAGACTGCTCCTGATAAGTGGCAGGTGCTCTGAGACCCATGAGTCAACACAGCTAGTCTGGGACATGTCTCAGACCAGACACATACTCAAGAGTCATGTCCAGACCCCCAGATACCCAGCCAGCTGATGTTAACTCCACTAGGGTCCCCAAGCCACTGCTTAACCAAGTCTTCTTAGCTTAGCCTTGGCGTCGCTCCCTCTGTGCAGGGCCAGCAGGAGGAAAAGAACACTTAAAGCAAGCAGGGGCAGGGTGAAGAACTGCCGGTCTGCTGGAGTGACTCACGTGACAGACAGCAGGAGGTCCCCTGAGATGCACTGCAGAGTCTGAGCAAAGGCGGGCTCCCTATCTGGAAACAGAGACCCTTGGGACTTAGGGGTTTTAGGTTCAACAGTATGGGTCTGTCAGCAGTTGAGTGATCACCTTAAGAATTGCCACTGGGCAATGCTGTAAGTGTGATCTCCAAGACAGCAGCTTCTGAGGCAATGTAAGGAGAAAATCTGCACACACACACACACACACACACACACACCCTTCTCCACCCCATTTGTGTGTGTGTGTTTGGGGATGGGGGGGTGAGTATGTGAAAGGCAAAGGCATTAAAATAAAAAGCTAGAATGTATCCTAAATTCCGAGACTGAGGAAAATCCCACTAAGACTTCATTCTTCCTATCAGGAAATGGGGAATTCCCAGAAGCTCAAGGAGCAAACAAATTGAGAAGATTCCAAGCGGAGGGTTTCATTAGCAAGGGCCCTCCCCTCCTGAGGCAAGTCCCTGCTATTCCCCTGGAAGTTGAACTGACTGACTGCTGGGACACAGAATGCCCTTTGAAGGCCGGTATGTCATTCAGTGCTTCTCAGTTCTTAGTGGGGAGTCCCCGCAGCCTTGCTCAGCTCCCTACATACCAGCCTCCTCTTCCTGGCTCACTCGGGGCCTTCCATCTCCGTTTTCAGCCCATCTTCCCTGGCTATTTTCCTTTCATTTCCCTCACCTAAACTAGGAAAAAGTTTGAAGGGAGGGTCAGGGCCCTATTTTGCTTTCTCTGGACTGGTTGTGTCCCCAGAGTGACAGGGAGAGTCAGGAACACCTGGCCCACGCTCTCTGCGGCCGCCATGGGCTCTGCCTTGGGACTAGTCCCTGAACTGTTCAAGCCCATGCATGCTCCTCTCTACTCCAGGGCTGACCCTGCAGAGCTCTGCTGGCTTGGCAGATATTACTTAAACACTCAAATATCTATAAAGCACTTTGCCAGGGCTGAAGATGTACTCGTGGGAAACACGCATGCCCGGAGAGATGCCCACCTTGGTGGGGAACACAAGAAGCAAACAAGCAATTAAAGGAATATGTAATAGATAAAGAACATAGCTTTTCTGCCATACAAAGAGAGTATAACAAGGCGAGAAGCCAGGAATGAAACAGCCCTATCTTAGCAGGTTCAGGAAAAACTTATAGGAGGTGACTTGAACAGAGACCCAAAAATGGCCATGGAGTGAAGGTGACAACTTGGGGAAAGCTTTCCCAACAGAGGATGCTCTCAGACAAGGGAGGCTGTGAGGGTGAAAGGAGGGGCTACAGGAGGCTGGGGAGATGAGGTCAGAGAACCCCTGAGGCCTTTTTATCTATCCAGGGAGCTTGTGTTTTAGTCTAAGGATCAGTCTTGAGCAGGGAAGTAACCATCTGTTTTACACTTTTGAGAGATTTCTCCGTGTGGAGATTGCCTGCGGAAGTGGAGTCAGAACAGTTAGGAAGCTGTGGTCATTACCCATCACCACCAATGGCCATCACTCCAAACTCTGACATCCAAGAGCCTGGCACAAACCCCGGGCCTACATCCTCATCTCTCTTCTTCCAATCCCATCACAGACTATGGCTCGTATCCTCGAGGAAGCTGTCCTGGGGCCTGCCCTAAGGAGGGATTTCACACTAGAGCTGTCAGTCATGGTCTATGTCCACTTGTCAAGAACTGTGACACTATTCTGTATTAGCCAGGGCTCCTGTGAAGGCACAGCATGCAAACTCCTGTGAAGGGAGGGGCCCAAGGACCATGCTCTGAATGGCCCTCCTCTCCCATTCTATCTATCCCCTCTCTGAACTCTGCACAGGTACCCTCTCCACTCTCACATGGCAATGCTCCCTCCCACCTCCAGCGCAGGCGCACAGCCTCCTATCAGTTAAGTCGCTTTGTTCAGCAGTTGAGTGGGGATCCACGCAGGGCACTCCTCTGACATCTGCTCAGTGAAGGTGAAGAGACCACAGACTTCCAGGGGGAAGACAGAAAAACGTCTCAGAAAACTTTATGATCTGGTGTTTTGAAGTTGTAGATGAATACAGGACAAGGGAGAAAGGGCCAACTCTGGCCAGGACCCTGAATTATTATAACCCCAGATGCTCCTCAGCCTGGACCCCAGGGTCCACTGACCCCCTGCTCTTCCCAGCTACCAGTCCCTCAGATGTCACTAGGAATTTAGTGGGTCTCCAACTTAACTCTTCTTGCTCTCTTTCTTTATCTTTTCTAGTACTGTTTGTTTTCGGGGGTGGGATGGGAGGAGTACTAGAGAGTCAACATAGGACCTTATCCATGCTGAGTAAATTCTCTACCACTGAGCTGTATTCTCACCTCATTAACTAATCTCTTAATTCCCAAGCCTGCTCCTCTAATCCTTAGTCTACACTATTGCCCATGATGGTAAACTCTATGTGGCTCTGGCTGTTCTCACTTTCCTGGGCACCCCTGGTAATCAGTGTCGCTCATAAACATCCCCTTAAAGTGGTATTAAACCTCTACCTTTCTGGGCCAGGCCCTTAGCCCTATCATAATGACCACAGCCAGCCAGCATCTCTTCACCAATGTGTCTCTGATAGCTCTCCAGTCACAAACACGATCATTCAGAGAAAGTTGAGTTACAAAAAGCAGGATGCTTGGAAGAGCTGGGCACGGTGAAATGGGGAGGTTCTCACCTCAGAGACCTGGACCCTTGTCCTGGACTGGCCCTTGGATACTTCCAAGTTTGTGCTCACCATGTCCTGCCCCAGGACATGCTTTCTCCATAAACGGCCTATTTGATCGAAAACCAAGAAGCCATGCCTGTGCCTCCTCACCACCCACCCCAGCAAGCACCAGTCCTCTTCACTGGAAAGTGCCTGGGTCTTTCCTCTCTGCCTCAGCTCCCCCACATAGCTGGATTAAAGCACATTGCCTCCACATCCACCATGTCCCTTCCTGTCTGTGCTCTATGCTCCAGTTACTCCAGAATTTTCAAGGTGCAAACCTACTCATTTCAAGTCACTGCTACTAGTTCTTCACTGGCTTCTTGTGACTCTTAGGAGAGATTACTAAACACAAAGGCCCACTAGGTAACCCAATTTCTCACCACCCAGTTTACACCTTCTACTCCAGACTGTAACAGTCCTTCAGTTCCTAGAATGCATTGTGCTTCCTACTTTCTGTTTCCTCCAGTCAACACCCTGGCCGCCTCCTCCCCACCCCAGCTCCCTTGCCTCCCCAAGCTCTACCCATGCCCCAAGAGCTCAGCTGAGGTACTCCTTCCTCCAGTCATCCTTCTTGATCTCTCTGGGCTAGGGAAGGTATTCCTCCCATGACAGCACCCCAAGTCACCCTGAGATACTTGCTCCCTTGCAGTGTGTGCATGTCAGCTCCTCAGGCTGACAGCTCTAAGAGTGTTTGCCTAGCGTGAATTAAGCAGGAACTTCAGAGTAAGGCGTAGGGCTGGCACACACAAGCTCAATGGCCTCCCCTTCCCCAGAAATAAAGCCTCAAATTTATGATCCTCCTGTCTCAACCTCCTCAGTACAGAGATGGCAGGCATATTTCATCACGTCTGACCAATAAATATTTTTCCAGTAGATGGATGGGTGAACCCTGTGAGCATCTGGAAAGGAAGAGGCATTCCAGAGTAGGAAGCAATGCAGAAAGGGGGTCCGATAAAGGCTAGAGCGTGGGGATGGCCATGTGTCACATTCAGAGTGCAAGAGGCCAGTCTATTGGGGCAAACGTCACAAGGAGAGTAGAGAGTAATGAGGACAGATGTTAGGGCCAAGCTAACATGAGAGCTTTATCACAGAGGCATTACAGAGCATCAAAGCCAGGATGTGGCACAAGCATAGCCATGTGTGAGGACATCAGGCTACAGCAACTTACAGTCTAACTTGTGTGAGGAGAGAGGAGAAACTTGGAGGGTATCCCCACTCTAAGGGTCAGCAGAGGGCCTGTTCCGAACTCCTTCAACCAGACCTTTCACCAGCTGGAAACTCCTGGCCCTTGTAGGGGTGGAAGGAAGGCAAGCTCCTCTTGCCAGCACTTGCTCCTCAACTGGACAGAGATAGATTGCCCTTCCTGATGACTCACCCTGGAAGGCTCAGCTCCCAGCAGAATGGCATTGTTGACAGGAAGAGGGGCCAGACTTTCCCTCCTCCAGCCTACTTGCTGGACCCCAAAACAGCAACACAAGACGACATAGTGTGTAGAGCAGGGAACACACCTACACCATGCCAGCTGTCTACATGCTTGGACCCACCGTGCCACGTGTCAGCTGGCTTAACAGCTGTCAGTGACTCAGGCAGCCGTAGAAACTCTCAAGAAGTATGATGCAAGGACATGAAGGCGAGAGGTAGTGCCACTTCTCTATTCTCAGGCGAGGGAACAAGGCAGACACACCGGGCAACAGGGGTTGTGAGAGCCATGTTTAGAAGGGTGCGAGAGCCAGTATGTGGCTCTTAACTGGGGACAGCATCTGGTGAGGCTTCTTTAGAACTGAGACATGAAAAAAAAAGGAAAAGGGACATAGACTGCCAGAAGAGTTTGGGCCAGGCCCAGGTCAAAAAAGCTGCCACTCTGATGTGGGAACTGCAAGAATTACCTCGACAGGCTGGCTACAGCTCCAACAGTCGTTAGAATCCAGAATGTGTTCTCTATAGAAGAGCTATGTCACATGGGTGGCCTTCCTGGGCTAGGCCAGCCTGGAAGTCTGCTGGAGCAGGAAATGTAAAATGAAAAGAGAAGGCTACAGACCTGAGAGACAAGGAAGAAGGGGGCTTGGAGCATTTGCAGGGCTCAGCATCCGCATGCATCTTCTCAATCTAGGAGAGATTAGCAAATGCTGAGACAAAGGACAACAACAGTAAATGGCAGGAAGGTGGCAATTAGCTGGCCTTGGCAAGCCTAGGACTTAAAGACAGAGGTGAGACATGGAAATGAGTCCTTATCTAGGCTGATGGCTGAGACACTGGGAAAAAGAAAGATCCTAGGAGAAGGGCTTAGCGTCAAGAGGAAGGAAAAAGCACTTCCTCCCACAGTCACCTCCATGTACCCTCATGCACAAGATCCCAAGGAACTGGGCTTCCTTCCTGTCCACGGTCTTCCTCCTTGCTCCCTTCTCCCGAGTGTTCCTCCGGGCTCTGTTGCACCACGGCCGCTGGTGCAGAGCTGAGCTGAGGGCACAAATGAGAAGCAGACTAGTTTGTTCTCTGCCTGGAATCCTCTTTTGGCAATAGCCTCAGAGCTGGCTTCATCTAGTCTTAGCTTACATGTTACACCCTCCGAGAGGCCGTCTCTGACTTCTTTGATTTAGCTGGTCCTGGCGTCACTATTGTTTTATTTCCACATAGCACTTACTGCTACCTGGTATTTTTCTCTCTCTGTTTTGTCAAACTTGAGAATTGTGAGAAGAAAGACCAAAGATGTTCAACGGAAGCAAGCTCAGTTTAGGGGTGTACCCGGGACTGATTAGTACAGAAAAAAAAAGTCCCTGCTTGTCCTGTGCAGGTTAGGATTTCAGTTTGTAGTTGAAGAATAAGTTCCTGTTTGCTCTGTGTTAAGTCCTTGCAAGTTATGATTTCTATTTGTAATTAAGAATAAATTCCTGTCTCTTAGATTTGATATAAACTACAAAACATGTTTTTAAACCTACACTAAATTAGTGATCCATTCACACGGTGCAAACCTTACCCTTGTTCCTTCCCTTTCATTGTATTTTTCTAACAATGTTGGCCAGCCAGCTCTTTCATCCCTGCAAACACTTAATCTCTCTTATAAAAGGGACCTTGAGAAGCTGTCAGGGGCTGCTCTCTAACCCGGCTTAGAGAGAGGCAGTCAGACTGGCCAGTCCCGGGTACACCCCAAAATGTAGCTTGCTTCACTTGGACAACCGTGCTTTGGTCTTTCTCCTCATGATTCTCAGGTTTAACAGTTTTCACATTTGGTTTTGTGTGTGTGTTCATGCATCATGGACACTGCTCGAGAACAGGGGCCTTGCCCGTGTCATACACAGTTGTAGCGGCTGTATTCCCAGCACACAGAGCAACGCCTGGTTCCAAGCAGGCGCTCAGATGTTAAGCTTATTTGTGAGTAAGCTAGCATTTGTTGAGTACTCCTCGCATGCCAAGCACTTTGTTCATGTGTGACCTCAAGAGTCAGCAAACTATGGGTTTCAAGGCAAATATGTTTCTCTGAAAGTTTTTACAAATAAACCTTAATGGAGCAAACCCCTTTGTGCCTGTGCTGTCTGCAGTTGCTTCTGCGATATGATGATAAAACTGAGTAGTTGTTACAAGGGCAGCATGGCCAAAAAGCTAAAAACGTTTACAGCAGCCTGGCACTTTGCAGAAAAGGCCTGCTGAGGGCTGGCTGTTATTGATGCCATTTTACAAATAAGGCGACCGAGGCACAGAGAGCATGGAACAGAACACAGAGCTAGTAAGTGTGCAGGTGGGAACTGAACCAGGCAGTTTTGACTATGCTCCTTGCTAGCTACAGTGCTTCATAAGTTTTCTAGGAATGGAGAGGGGAGAAGGGAATTAAGCTTATCCTAGAATTCTGGAAGTAGATATAAAAAGAAGGAAATGGAGGGGGAAAAAACTATGGCAACAGAGTTCTTAGGACTACACGCGATCAGAATATTATTTATTGTTCTGGGTTTTTGTTGTTATTTGGGTATTGTTGGTTTGTTTGTTCACAGGACTTTGTTATCTAACCAAGGCTGGCCTCAAACTCCCATCTCCCCTGCCTCAGACTCTCTAGAGACAAGATGGCTGGTGGCTCCCTCCACACCTGAGTTTGGGCCACTGCTTTGCTTCATTAGGGTTTTAGCTAGTGTGTCTGTTTTAACAAGTACTAGGGATCGAACCCAGGGATTTATGCAGGCTATTCAAAAGTGCTCTACCACTGAGCTGCATCCCCCAGCTACTGGAGCATTTTTGTGAGGCTTGACCCTACTCTGAGTCCTAAACCTCTCAGAGTCTGTCGACTGGAGCAGAAGTCCCTAAACATAAATAGAAGTACCCTCTTCCTCTCACTGGGAAGATGAAGTGCCAAGTATCCTCCACTTGGAACTTGGGATGCCAACGTTTTTCTTAAACCCTCAACGCCTGGTCTGGCCTGCCTACATAACAAACAAGGCTCTAGTGGTCTCTGGTGTGCAGTTGATGTACTATTTTTAAAAATTGTTTTGGTAGCTACACACACACACACACACACACACACACACACAGGCTTCTAGAAGCCTCACTGTTTGAACATGTTTGAGAACTTTTCATTCCTCTGATGTTGAAATGTGGATGCAGTTCAACTCTGTGGTTAAAGAAACCCAGAATTAGAGAATCGGTGGATAAATTGCAGTCTTAGAAACACAGCCCCACACAGAAAGTCTCTCAGAACTGCTGAAGGTTTCTCATGATCTTAAAAAATGCAAGGAAAAGGGCTAGGAGAGGATGAGGAGGGAGCCAAGCCTGGGATGGCCATTGAGGTGGAGAGTTCTGGAAGGTTTAGGAGAACAGGAAGCAGGGGGAAGCACCTTTCCCGGTTTCTAGCTTTAAAGGCTGCTTTAAGATTTACCAAGCACTTACACAGTCCATGAAACATTTCCTCATGACAAGGTCCTGAAGGAGAATTATTCCTATCCTCTTCAACAATGTTACACAATTGGGTGAAAGTCACAGTTAGGGGCAGCAGATAGACTCCTTGGTCCTTTGGAGCAATCTCTGAGGGCTCTCTCAGGGGCCTGACCCAGGGACATCAGGTGGGAGCTTGGCTCCCTTTCATTCTCTGCTGTGTCTTAGTGCCCCAAACCTGGCCCAGAGTAGGTCCTCAGTAGGCACATATGCAGGAAAACGAAATGCTATCTTCTGCTCGAGAAATGTCCCTAGCCTGGTGGAGGAGTGGAATAAGCACAGACAACAAGACTAAAATCAGCTAAGCCAGAAGAAGCTACAAATGCCTCAGGACCCCGACAAAGGTGCTGCCATGGAAGCTGAGAGCCTTCCATTGGGTTGTCTCCACATATGGGGAAGGAGGCACGGGAGCATGTGCGTGGCCAGCCTCGGCCACCTTCATGTTTCTTCCAGCCATCTGTCTTATGCTCAGTCACACAGAACCCTGTTCCTGATGCCCCTTGTCTCTGTTGCTCACTCTCCCAGCCTTTTTCTTTTTCCTTGGTTTACTCAGTACTAGAAACTTCCATTGTAGGGCAGTGATGGTGCACACCTTAGATCCCAGCACTCGGGAGGCAGAGGCAGGTGGCTCTCTCCTGGTCTACATAGTGAGTTCCAGGACGGCAGGGCTGTTTCACAGGGAAACCATAGCTCAGAAAAAAAAAAAGATGAGACACTTTCATTGCAAGCTGTCCCTTATCCACACCCCCTTAACGATGGAGTGCTGTAATTAACTGCTTGCTTGCCTAAATGCCTGTAGTCCCACAGGACTGTAACCTTCTTGACAGTAGACTGGCTATCTTTATATTTGCGAGATTCCAGCAATTAACCTTAAGTAAATTTCAGCCAAGACATAGTAAACATTTAGCGAGGCTATGGCCAATGGGCAAATATCCAACTTAATGAGGTCCAAGGATATTGCAATAGAAGAAAGGGCTGCAGCTGAGGGTTGGGAGCACCCTAAAAGTGCCAGCCCTGGTGAGAGTGTGAAGCCGCCAGCAGCACTAGCAAGGTGTGCTTGGAAGTGCTGACTCATAGGGTGACTGTCACCTGAGGGCTCTCAGGGAGCAGGGGCACATAAGAGAGAGAGGGGAGGATGGCTCCCCAGGTCTCTAGCGCCTTTGGAGGAGGTTGGCCATGCTACCCAGGTTCAGCTTAAAAACTGGGTCACAGACAGTGTGAGCTTCTGGCACATAGGTTTGGTATTCTGCCATAATTTACAACTTCACCCAAGTGGTAGCGGGCCTGTGACAAGCACGTGGCCCTACAGGCCGCAGTGAGATGGCCAGAGCTCTATGCTGAAGCCAGGGAAGAGGAAAGGTCATCTCCAGCATTTGGAAATGACTTGAGTTCTTGGGCTCCATCCACTCGTCTACTTGACAAAACCTCACTAAGCATCAGATACCTAAGTTATATGGGAGCTAAGAGCTGCCTGGGGGGATAGAGAGATTGCTCAGTCAGTGAAGCACCAAGTGTCATTCCTCAGTCACACCTCCCCATAGTTTCTGAGCCAGAATCTAAGGACAGTGTCCTATCCTCAAAAATATTTACTAAATGAATGGCTGGATCTGATCCTGCCCATGACTTCCCAGCAGTCTGCATGTACAGTCAGATTTCACATGGATGGTCTGTGGGTGCAATGAATAGTGCTGATATGGCCTCTTACCCACTTTCTCTAGCTCACCCACTAGCACCAATTATTCCAGGGTGCTGGCATTACTTAGAGCCCACCACACGGCCACCGCCATCTCTGACTTCTGTACGCACACTACTGTCTCTCTAGGAATTCTTACTTCCTACTTCCGTGCTGGATCACATTTGCCTTCCATGGACCTGCAGGAAGCATTTCTCTCCCTCTCTCCACTCAAGCACCTCTCACTGTGTGAGAACAATGTAGTACAAGGTGGCCTCCTTGACTGGGAGCTCTCTGGAAGTTAGGATGGCTCTGGATGTTTCTCCTAGTGTGTAGGGCCTTGCAATGCTTGATAATAAGAAATACTTGCTAAGTGAATGCTGTGGATGACACAGGGAGACCGACCACCAAGGTGTTCCAAAAGTTCACTCTGACAGTCACAGTTCTCTCTTGCAAAAAGGAGTGCTGCCCTTTGGGACCACAAAGTACCCAAGCTGACATGAGTCTATAATAGAGAAGCTCCCCAAACTCAGCTCTGGGAGGGTCTCCTCTTTGAAGCTGGAGTTTTATATTTGACCTATAATTTTATTTTTAAAACTCTAGGAAGAACAGGAATGTGATTTCTATTGTTGTGTTCTAAAAATACATTCTCTAATCTCTCATTTGCTTCATAATAAGCTAGTTTTGGCATGATACTCTCCTTACAAAAGTGAACTCACAATTTAATGAAATAGCACTTTATGAGCTTTAAGGGAAGCAGATATCTAACCTCAGCTGGGGCGAAGGGAAGCAAACAGGTCCTCAAGAGGCCGTCCCAGCTCTAGAGAAGGCCCAGAGCCAGACAGGGCTTGGGGCCTCAGAACTCCTAGAGTTTTGGTATTTCAAGAAAGTTGGCACCAGAGGCCAGGTGTCAAGCATCCTCAGCCAATCAAGAAATACTTACTGAGTGACTCCATCGTGGAGAGTAGTGGCAGAGGGTAATACAGCACATGTGCACCCCTCGTTTGCTTCCGCGGTGCCCACTTTTAGACTACAACATCGCCATGATTTCAAGGAAAACCTGTAGCTAGCAATCACTGGGACCCAAGTCTTCAACAGGGGCTCTGTTGTACATTGTTTTGACTTTCTATCACACTCTGAGACAAGCTGTGCAGGTTCTACCTAATGAATGAGGAACCTGAAGGTCGAAAGGGTTTCCCACATTATCCCTGGCCTCACATCTAGGAAACAGCAGATCTGGGATCTTCGAGTAGACAGCTCTGGTTTCAGAGAACACTAGGACATGGCTTCTAAGGTTACAGAACATTTTTGGGTAAATTTCCAATTTTACCTAATCATTAATCATATGAGATTCAGATTATGATGATCCTCATTTCACACATTAAAAAAACCAAACCAAAACAAAACAAAACCTCTGAGGCTTGGAAGGTTTAACTCATCAACTGTCCCTAAGAGTAAGTAGATAAAGTTAAGATTTAAGCTGAAGCCAAATCCTCAGTTCCTGCTGCTACAGTTTAGAAGGGACTAGATTATCCACCCCGGGACCCCCAACAACTTCTAAATCAGAGTGCTATGATGAATTCCAGAAGAAATTTAATTCCAAGAGTATAGTTCTCACCTAGCAGTCCCAAAGGCCTGCAGACTATGCAGAGGGTTCTGCCTGGACTTTGCCTCAGGCCTCTGTCCTGGGAGAAGAAGAGGCTGCTCTAGGGTGAACGGCCTGTTGCTCTAGTGGCCAGTGGCCCAGAGCTGAATGCCAGCATGGAAGGGAGGAGTGAGAACTGTTTGGGACTCCAGCAATCAGGAAGGAGGCTTTCTGATGAATGGACAAAATGGTGGTTTCGGGACTTGTGGGTCCAGTGTGGTTAGGAGAAATGAGAAGGTTCTCAAGAAACGCAGCGTTCTGCTCCTGTCAGCAACTCTCCACCAAGGAGTGGGACAGAAACCTTTCCACTGATCTTGATTGCAGGAGTAAGGCCCTGGGTCCCCACATGAGAGCCGGAAGTGGCATTGTTGACTATGCCCTGCCCTCATATGTCAGTCCCCAGTACTCCCTGGTGCTGCCACTCTAGAGTCCTCCTTTAAGGGGAGCCTGGGGTGACCCTGTTTGGACAGCAGCTGTTGTACCCTTTTAGCCTTTTCAATCTGTGAGTAATGACAGCTCTGCCTTACTGGACTTACTACAGCCCCAGGGATACTGGGCATTGTGCAGATAGCTCAGCTGCTCCTCACAGCAGCTCCCTAAGGAAGGTGCTATTGGTTGTCCTCACTGTATAAATGGGGGTACTGGGCCAGAGAAAGGACATGCACAGTCAGGATCGTGCACAGAGCTAACACAGGGTGAGATTTTAACCCAGGCACACTGACGGCATAGCTAATGGTCTCCCCTGTCATATCCACATCTGAGCAATGCCATGACATTTCCTTTTCTCCCCAGGGAGAGATGCCCAGCACCAGCAAACAGAAAGGAGTTTTTTGATTTTTGTTTGTTTGCTTGTTTTGTTTTCAGCTGGCTGAAGGCCCAAGGGCTGGCTGGACAGGGAAACCACAGAGATGAGCAGGTTACAATGGGGATCTCCTAGCTCTCATATGGGCCAATCCTAGGAAGGTGTCTTCTGTCTCTCATTTCCCCAGCTAATCTCAGCCCAGCTTCACACTGGGGAATCCTCTTCTTGATTCTCCTACTTAACAAACCAGCCTAGAAGAGCCAAGGCAAGGAAATCATATAAACAGATAAAACAGATGTGTGTCTCTGACTATATCTAGACTTCAACTCTTCCAATTCTCAATCTCTGCTCTGTTACGGGTTTCTGGTTATACTGGGTAACTCTGGACACTGGGACATTTTTCCACCGCCTTTTGTGAAACTGCCCCCTTGACAGTCTGTCCTGAGTAGCCTGTAAGCAGGAAGGGCATACAATTCACCTGGCCATGAACAAGCACAGGCCAGCTCTCAGCCGGCACTCAGAAATGTTTACTGCATTAGCAGACAACAAGTTCCTTATGTCCTCATTCCAGGTAGTTCTCCGCTTCATTTGCTCCGAAGCCACACAAGGCCAAAGGTATGAAGCAAGCTCGGTGAATGACACCAGAAAACAGGCCTTCCTCTTGATGATCCTCTTTTTCCAAAGAAGGTTAGAAACTTTAGAGAAGTTTCCTCTGTTGGAGTTTTTGACTTTAAGCTATGAGGAGGGCACTGGATAAGCCAAAATTGAATGGTGGTTAAACAGTGTCTTAATTTTTGGGTTAGAGTCACCAGCTCTAAGGAGTCCTGGAGACAAAGCCAGGGGTAGGAACCTGGAGCCTGGAGAACAGCTGGGCTGCTGAGAAGACAGGCCTTATAGCAGAGGCTGGCAAGTCTCCTGCAGCATGAGCCTGGACGCCAGCATGACTCTCACCGTTCCAGTAATGATAGGGACAAAGGACAGTTGGTTTCTTCCCAGTGGGGAGAGGTGGGCTAGGCAAATATTGGTAGCCTCCCCAAATATTAACTACTGGCTCTTGGCAATTTTCTTTTTCTTTTTCTTTCTTTCTTTCTTTTTTTTTTTTTTTTTTTTTTTTTGGTTTTTCGAGACAGAGTTTCTCTGTAGCTTTGGAGCCCATCCTGGAACTCCCTTGGTAGACCAGGCTGGCCTCGAACTCACAGAGATCCGCCTGTCTCTGCCTCCCAAGTGCTGGGATTACAGGCGTGCGCCACCACCGCCCAGCCTTGGCAATTTTCAAATCCAAAGTCTAAACTGTAGCTCTAAACTCCAGAAAGTTGGAAGCTACCATTCCCATTTAAGTGACGAGAAACTTGGTCCCAAGGGTCCCTCCATTATGACTGCTCTGCCACCCTTCCTGCTAACCTCTCCTATGAAAATAGGAGATGCCATTTAAAGGGCAGCTGGTAGCACAATAGTCCATGTGGGAACCACCACTTTCCTAACCTAGTTACCTGGTGTGTGTGTGTGTGTGTGTGTGTGTGTGTGTGTGTGTGTAGGGGGGTGCCTAGCATATTCCGACCTTCATGTAGTACTTTGCCAAGAACACTGAGACACAGAACAGCATTGCATAACCCTAGGCTCTAATACCTACTCTGGTCCACTTCCATGGGCACATTTTTGTAGAAAAGAGGAGAGAGAAGAGAGATGTAGAGATTGGGGGTGGGTGGGGGTGGAGTGGGAAATACCCTCTATGACAGAAGTCAATTCGCTAGGAAGATTTCCAGAGGAAACTGCCTGACAAATAGTTTAGAACCATCTACAAACGAGGTTTCCTCCCATTTCCTGCCATCCACCTCCATCTCTCTTTTCATTCACCCTCCCTTCCCTTGACTCATTTCTCTAGCAAGGAGGGTCTCTCCCAAATTCCCTCTGCCCTCCCCCAGAGTCATCTGAGTGCTGCCTCCCTGGTGATGCTGCATTTTGGAAATCATAGAACCCCAAATTTCAGATAGTGCCAAATTCCTTTGTCCCTCCCCGAGGACCTGGCTCCGGACATGACTGCCCCAGGAGTCAGCAAGGAAGAGTGCAGATGATCAGATCATCCCAGACTCTACCCCCAGCAGCTCCATCCCAGACTACAGTAATTCTTGTGTGACTCTGGAAGAGGCAGCTTAGCTTGTCTGGGTCTCCATTTCCTCATCTAAAAAGGATTTCAATTCTGTGATTCCATCACTTCCCTTGCATGCGTGGGCTTCCGCTGGCCCATCTGGACCCACGGGACAGACTCCTAAGGGTTCGATCCTGAAACTTGGGCAAGACTCCCAGCAGTCAGGCAGAGGAGGAGGTTCTAGAACCAGTCCCTTTGGGTGGTCAGAGAAGACCACTTTGAGCAGCCACTTCAAACACATTGTTAGCTCTTTCTTGACTACACTTGACTTGCTTGTGCACGGAGGCAAAGCTTGTCTGGCCACCAGAAGCCCAACATCTTATTTTAAAGCAAGACAAATAAGGTAGCCACAAATCCTCCTGTGGAAGTACAGTCCATCCCTCGACAAGTCCACAGGAACAGAGATCTTAGCATTGTCTTTGAGCAAACAAGCGAAGAAGAACAGAAAGGAGATGAGATTTGCCTAAAGTTACAGAGAAGGTGAGTGTAGAGGCGGGAGACAATTCTGCACTGAGATTTCCAAGTCCACAACACCACTGCTGTGTCATTGTTAGAGAATAAAAAATAATACAATGGAAGCTGGTAAGATGGTCGGTGGTTAAAGATGTCTGCTGCCAGGCCTAATGACCACAATTCAATCCCTG